>NC_090440.1:1441187840-1442640465 GCF_031143425.1 Pleurodeles waltl | reverse complement strand
TTAGCTACTGATAACACAGTTTCTTGCAGAGGAGACCATTCTCAGAGAAGCCTTTAAGCAATACAAGATAATTGAAATGGTATAGTCGTAGGCTGGCTTGTTACTAAAATCCTGGGTGCCTTCGGATTCAGGAGAGTGCCTAAAAGTTTACTTAGTGCATCAATTTGGATTTCAGTGTGTGGCCTAGGGATCGCATTAGAGCCGATGGAGAAAACCCTTTTGGCAAATCCTCATGTTAGTGCAAGAGGAATGTATTTTCTAAGGCCATGATCAGTCAATGATATCTTCATAGATGATGGTCTAATCCTCAGGTAATGAGTGCCTAGTACCTAACCTCGTTAATGAGTTAACCATGGTACTATTTATAATGTCCTCAAACTCCCAATAAGTTAGTTGTTTTGGTCTCTATTTAAGGCCCACTGAAGCTGCATGGATATATTTAATTGCATTCTTATTGCTTTCTATACCAAATCCTGTTTTGGTCTGTGCACTTAAAGAAGTGTTTGAACATGGTCATTAAGCCAATATTGAAGTGAGCTAGCCGTTAAACTGCTCCACATGAGCTGAATAGTCATCACCAGGTTTCTGTCCCCCATTTACCAGTTGTTTCTCTACATATTGTAGAAGATGTTCTTCTGGTACCAGTCCATAGAGTTAATCTGTGTTCCCCATGGTAGAATATGTACTTGTTTCCTATTTATGATAAAACGGAGATTCATGGCAAAAGCTTTTAATGCCAAACATTTTCTAACAGGATTTATTGCATGTTAGAAGGAAATCTGTTAATAAAATAAGACAGATCAATTTGGCAAAGTAATATAGGTTTAATCGATTTTCAGCTGGTAACGACAGGCAGTCTCAACATAGAGGTCATGACTGAAGTTCAAAGTTCTAGTTCACAAGCAGTGGGATTTATACCACAAAAAACTACGGTCACGAGTTCAGCATTGACGTAAGCTAGAACAAGCAGTACAGATAAGATAATAGGGGAGCGGTACCTCTCGAAAAGACCACATGCATGATTATTGGTCGCCTCATGGGTGGGTCAGTAGCATTGACGTCATTCAACATCTCTATCTTTCTGCACGACAAGTGATTATGTGTTACATGATGCTCACAGTAGCCCTGCCTTGTGCAAATGCTTATCTGACCCTTACACAGTTCCCCTCACCAAGATATGAATGACTTGTGGTTTTTAGGACCCTTGTGCTAAGGCATGATACACCCTGTTGTTCAACCCTGTACGTGCCAAGTGAAGATTTTGAAAGCAACAGTTGGTACAGCTCCAAAGAAAAACTCTAATTCTAATGTGGCGTGGGCCTCTTGTGTGTTTCAGCAC
Source organism: Pleurodeles waltl (assembly GCF_031143425.1). Lineage (NCBI taxonomy): Eukaryota > Metazoa > Chordata > Amphibia > Caudata > Salamandridae > Pleurodeles > Pleurodeles waltl. The sequence continues at coordinate 1,442,639,126 of NC_090440.1, read as the reverse complement.
AGCTAACTTAACAATGCAGCATGTGTATAAGTTTCCTAAATAATAAGTGTTTGTTTGTCCTAAATATGACCTGCCTTTTCTATTGAACCCGCAGTCTGTATTTTTTTTAGCATGTCATGTATTAAGCCTTTCACTACTTACATTAGTTCACAACTATCCTTAGCCTAAAATGTTTGTATTGGGGTTTGGGAACTTATGTTTGAATGTATGTGATGTATATAATGTGTTCCTATTATTCCTACATCATGCAAAGATAATATGTGGTTATTGTTTTTAAGTTTTATATTGTAGCTTTGCTTACTCTTAAAAATAAAATCACCCACTACCTTATCGGGCAGTTTTACAGAAACATCTCAATGTCATACAAAGCATTTCAACATTTCTCTGCTTCTGTCTCAGGCACTTTGCATACAATTGTTTACATAGGTTTTAATATTAGATTGCTTTATGTAATAGGCATCCAGTGTAGGTCCTGGCGGGCTGCATCCCTTTCAGAATTTCAGGATATTTACATGACATAGTTTTTAAACCAATGAGTTTAAATTAAACTTATGTACCTAGTCAGTGGTTATCCTGAAAATCGGACATAAATCTAGACCCTCTAGTGTAATACCAATACAGAAGAGTCCTACTTTAATAAAGTCAAAACAATATTGGAGACTTAAATGAATGTAAAATTAAATGAAATCTAAAGCATGCTGACCAAAACAAAATATGTAATTAGCAATCAATGGAAAACATTGTATTGTTGCTGCTTTCTTGTACTCTATTGTGTACACTGCCCATCTCTCCTTTCCCTATAATCTCTATGCTCCCTGTTTAGCTGTTGACTGTCCTTCAGTAATACAATACTGGTAAGTAGTAGGGAAAAATTCAGATATATTATATACCACAGTGGACACCTTAATTGATCACTTGAATAACATTTGTGTAACTTATAACACCAATGCCTTTTACTAAACAAATGTATTTGTGTCACACTTTGTTTTGCTCCTTCTCTTAAAAAAAACAAAATATACACAGTTTTGGCACAATGCACAACAATAAAACACATATATACATCACATCACAAAAAAAACAAAGAACAATTATACATATCAGTTTTCCTGGCAAGGTACTCGGTACAATGGATACCGCACAATAATCTTGCTTTGCTATTCACAGCTGAGGGCTGCCAATCAGCTTTCCAAAAGCAGTCCACTGTAAGAGGTAGTACTAATAAATACCATCATTGATTGATAATTTCTCCAATTTTTCCGTATTAGTTATTAGCGGTATAAACCTATTTCTTCACCTTTACTCATAAATTTGTAATACTCCTCAGACTATTGGTCGTCAGGTTTTGGCCCTTCATCACTGTAGGCGTCATCAGGAGATTGGAAGGAAAGTAGTACCTAAATGTAGAATTGCACATGTATATATCCGTTATTGTAGCAGTAACTCAATTATATTATCACCAATACCGCCAGGGTCACATGACGCCCTGTTCACCAATGAATTATTTGTTCACCTTGTGATCTATCCCTATCTGCTAGAGTCCAGCAAACTTCTGTGATGATAACTATTAAAAATGAGACACACATATAGAAATTACATATTTATAAAAATTGAAACATATGGTGAGGTTAACACTCTGTCTCCAATAAATAAAAAACTAAAAAAATACAGCCTATACATCTTCTGTGGTGGATTTGAAGAAGAATACCAAAACACCTGCGTTGAGCACAATTATTTGTGAAGACCCTTAGCCCTTGGTTATTGCATGTACGGGCTTGCACTGACCTTTATTTGGTCACAGACACCGGACCAAACCATGTATTTATACACGGGATACTTACTTTCAATGCATGAATATCTATCCCTTACCACTCAGGGAAGGTGCCGGAGCGAGGGGCACCCACTCGGTGAGAACTCAAGTAGACCTAATCCTAAAAGATAAAACGGAAAGGGCCCAAATATGAAACCTTAATGTCTCTTAGCCTCTATAACATGTGAATGGATACTTAGATGAGTGCTCCTTACTTCGAAATTCTTTCAGACATCAGAGGTAGGAGTGCAAAACCTTCCAGGATGCATACCAAATGCTGGGGAACCACACAGGTGTGTGTGTGTGTGCGCTACATCATCATCTAGTACCGCGATGGGGCTCCTCCTGAACGGCTGCACCGCGACTAACGTGTGCTTTGGATATTTAATGATTCCAAACACCCGGTTAACCTGGTGGCCATCTTTAAATGTGGAACAGGCTAAATACAGGTGGAAATGTAAACGCGTCTTAACCACTTGATATCGTCACAAATCCCCTCACCCCAAAACCGGACATTCCTGCTGATCCCTGACATAAACATCGTCCTCCTGTTACCCACCTGAGGGTGTGAGGATGTTAAATATATATCCACTGTATAATGTTTATTCCTTTTAAAAAATACAAGCGTGAACCATTATGTGCAATGCAGGAAACACTTCTAATGTTCTACCCATCTGAAACATCCTTTCTAAACCATACATCACCAATTATACAAAAATAGAGGAAATATCCAAAGAAAATACAACACATAGATGTCAGCCTGTTGTCTACCTTCAGCATTGTATCAGGACCACATTTCATTTAGATCATTCAGCCCAATTCAAGCTGTACCATATTTTTCAATGAATCTAGCTTTCACCTTATGCAGAATGAATGTCACACCAATTCCTTGTTGTTTTGTCTCTGCCACAAATAATACTGATCACCAAAAGTCGTCCTGTGAATGATTTCTGCTCATATAGTGTCCCACAAGAGGAGCTCCTCGTACACAGCATCTGATTCCGGACCTATGTTGTAAAATACATGATTTAACTGATTGTACTGTTTGCCCAATGTTTGATAACCTACAAGGACACCTTATGCAATATATGACATTTTTAGTATTGCAGTTGGAAAATCTAAGTTGTTTATGTACTTTTCCATTAACCTCCATGCTTTTTTGTTTTCTGTGAACCTGCAGGCAGAGCAGGTTTTACACCTGTAATGACCAGTCACGGGGGTTAAATTAAACATTTCCCTGGAATCTTTTTTTTCTCTTCAGGGGTAGAAGAATGGACCAGAGAGTCCCGTAGGTTGCGACCTCTTATGAAAGAAAATAGGGGTTTCAGTATATCCAAAGGGGCTGAAAGTTTCCAGTTCCTGACAATATAAAGGTTTCCCGTGCCACCCTTGACTGTTTACCCACCCAATTCAGGGACACAAAATTTAAACAGCCATTTAAAAAAGTGTGCAGCGAGTGGGAGAAGAATGTTTATGAATAGGTAAAGGAACTTAGGGAGTACAACTATTTTAATAAAAGCTATCCTGGCTCGCCCATAGTTTGCCTGCCAGGCTCATTAACATCTCTGCCAAGCCAGACTCCCTGGTATCAGATTGGTTCCTTTGCCCACTGGAGTGAGTACTCAAGCTCAAACTAACGTGTGATGGAGGTGAGAGGGAATATGGTGGGCTTCGACCAGTTGAAGATACCAGAAAGATTGCCGAAGTGAATCACCTCTTGGATGATAGGAGAGAGGTTGGACTGGGTGTCTCAGACATACAAGGTGATGTCACCCGGTAGGTGGCCCCCAGAATCAGCAGTGATGGTGGTGTAATCAGGTGGCCAAAGCTCCATTGCTTTTGCAAATAGAATGGGAGCTAAAGGGCACACTTGCCTGGTTCCTGTAGTGTAGGGGAGGTGTGCAATAATCTGATCAAATGCAGAAAGCGCACAATGAAACTGAGGTGAGGAAGGAACTGAAAAAGGTATGGCCAGTCTAAAGAATCAACCGTCTTGGTGGTGTCCAGAAGTACTGCAAGTGCCTCAATCTGGGGGTTGATGGAGTGCGTGAGTGCAAAATTGTGCGGAGGTTGTGCCCATTCCACTGCCCTTGCATGAATTCAGATTGGTCTGGCGGATATTAGCAGGCAAGAGAGGCAGAAGGCGATTGGCTATTAGTTTGGCAAATATATTGTTGTCAACATTTATAATCGACTCGGGCTGAAAAGTGTCACATCTGTTTTCTGGCTTGCCAGGTTTTAGAATAGTTTCAGCACCATTGTGATAACTGCTTCATACAAGGAGGGCGGTAGCTGGCCCAGAGACAGATTCGTCAAACATTGCCGATAGATGGGGAGCAAGGAGCGCAGCGTATTCCTTGTAGAAGGATGTGGTGAGCTCATCTAGAACTAGTGCCCGATTGTTGGGCATGCTCTGAATGACCTGCACTATTTCCCTGGTTGTAAAGGGAACATCTAAGTACAAGCGATGCACGTGGTCAAGCCACATGATTTGGAGCATGTCTAGATGTGTGTCCAAGACCGCAGTGTCAGGGGCCACAGAGGCCACGTACAAGTCAGAGTAGTAGGACGTCATGACCTGCTCATTCTCATCTGACTAGGTATCCAGAATCTATCAGTCATCTAAGAGTTCTGGGATGTCCAAACCAGCCCAAGGTTTATGCAGAAGACCCGCCAGCGTCTTGCCGGATTTATCCCCTTTGCCATAGTGACACAGTGTCACCTCCCTATTGAGATAGTTGGTTTCCCGGGTCTCTTCTTCCACATACTCGGAAATCTTTTCTCTAAGTGCATCAAGGATCAGTGAATTTCTTGTGGTGAGGAATTCCAGTTCCAGCACACAAATGTCATCTTTTAGCTTGGTAAGTTGGGTACGGATTGCCTTGAGGATGCCAGATTGTTCTGTCATGCAGATGCCAGGAAAAATACTTTGCATGCCTCCCAGGGCATGGAGGGGCAATTGAATGATCCCTGATTGTGGGCAAAGAAATATAGGATGGTCTAACAGAGTTAATCCCAAAACTCCGCTTCCCAGTGAACGTTTAGGGCTAGCTTTCAGGTAAAGGACCAGGAGGACGGCTTGGAGGTAAAGATTTCTAGCAGGACCGGCGCATGATCAGAAGGGGTTCTGAGGAGATGGGTGACATTTGTAGTTCAGGTAAGGATATAGCACGCAAGGAGCCAATAGTCTATTCGAGACCCTGTGTTATGTGTGGAGGTGATAGAAGTACCCTCAGTACTATGGCATGTTGCAGTTGCCAAACGCCATGCAACTTATCTATAGTGATCATATGAGGTTGAGCCGCAGCACCTGAATCTGATTGCCAAGTGTCAGTGGATCGGTCTACTATGTGATATAGGAAGACATGGAAATCAACACCCCAATCAATCATGCCAGGCTCATGTGTGGATGTTAAGCACCAGACCTCTGCAGAGAATTCTGGGCTGTCTGTGTTAAGACGATAGATTGAGGCCAGGATAACTGGAAATGTATGCACTGCACCCTGTATGATAACAAGCTTACCTTCTGGGTCATGGAGAGTGTGTGACAGTGTAGCTCCTTGTGTAGGAGAATAGCTGTGCTACGGGCATAACTGGAGTACAGAGAGATGTGTATCTTAGCAACCCAGCCCGCCCAAAGATGAGAGGCGGCTGCAGAGGTCAAATGTGGTTCCTGGCGGAAGCATATGTCTACATGGTACATGTTAAGATACACATGTACTAGTTGTGCTTTGCGCTGATCATTAAGACCCAGTGTATCCCAGGTCAAGCATTTAACAGATGTCAAGGGGGCCGAGGGAAGTGTGGGAGAACCACAACTGTAGTGCAGGGGATGTCTATTGTTAGCACAGGACTGTCAAACAGGGTACTTCTTCATCATGGCATGTCAGGTATACAGAGGAACACAGGGAAAATACAGCAACAGTCGAGATCACACCCACCACCCTCTTCATCCCCCCCAACCTAGTTAAAATAACCCACCCAAACCCATTTTCAAAAAACAATACAGCACGTTGGGAAACATCCTGCGGGGTCAGCAGAGGACCAGATGAGCACCCCAGGCAGAGATAGTCTGGGTGGCCGAAGTGAGTGGAGAGAAACATCTGCAGGAGGTTGGTGCAGGTATTCAAACAGGAAGAAAATGTGGCAGCCATGACCCATTTGTGGGACTGGGGCCCACAACTGAGTTTATGAAGGCACCATTGCTGAAAATGGAAAGAACATATCAGGTGAAATACAGTTACACCTGCATCAAAAGAACAACGCAGTACAAGAAACAAAGGTGACGAGGGCTGCGATCCCTGGCATCTGCAGGGTCAGATGGAGGAGTTGATTTAGTGCTGGCCAGGTGCCGGCAAAACTTCATGGTGGCCTTGGGATCTTTAAAGTAGTGTTGTATTCCGTCCAGTTCAATTAGCATTTTGGTCAGGGATAGCAGGCATTAAGCAAACTCTGACTTTTGGACTAAGCGTTTCACAGGGAGAAACTCTAGGTGGGCACCCTGAACTGTGATGATAAGATTGGGGTATATGGCGATGGTATTGCCATACACCCAAAACTACAAGATTTCCTGCGCTGGATCAAGCAGCATTCCCTGGCTAGCTTTGGGAAAGGCTCCCTATCCCTGTAATTGAGAATTCTGGCCACAATGGGTCTCACCGGTACACCACTAAGGGAAGTGGACCCAACATGCGGTGTGCTCACTCAACAATGAAGAGAGCGTCGCCAAACGGGGAGCGGAGCATTATTTTAATGTATGCTTCCATCTTTTTGATAGTCATGGACTTGGAGACTCCTAGCAGCCGGAGGTTGTTCCATCTGGAACATGTTTCGTGGTCTTGGTTCTTATGCTTAATAACCTCTAGCACTTTCTCCATGCGTAGGTGTTCACCCCCAGTGCTATTGATATGAGGATCTTTGATGTCAAGAGGTGCAAGTTTTCCAAATGATCGAGGCATTCATCATGCATGTCTACTCTTTCTTTTATATGATCAGTTCTACAGGTCAGTAAATCAATTTTAGAGCCAGTGGTTCAGAGGCTGTTTTTGGCATCTACCAACATCTTCCTGATGTCTTGGTCCACCTTGCTTGAAGCAGGAGGGGGTACATTGGTGGCTCAGGAGCTCAGGTCCGAATCCATTGTGCGCTTTTAGAATGCTCAATGTCCTGCTTGCAGTGCACCGCTGTTTAAAGTGTCCCGCTCACCCCAGCCTTGAGATTCTTGAGGGATCCTGGGAGGCACAAGCAGACGCTATTAGATGCCGAGATGGCGATTTAGAGCAAGGGCAGTTAGACCTTGGGCTCCCCTCAGTCCACACGTACTTCGGGAATCAAAGACAGTCCATCAAATGCCAGGGGTGGAGTCACAGGCAAGTACAAATCATGGCACCCTCTCCGCCAAGCACCAGCTGCCCACACACCTTTAAGTCCCATCTCTTCCCAGAACTCCCAAAGAGGGGAATCAGGGGGCTTGAGCAAACTCTAGACTCTGGGGCTCGCCTTAAGAGGCAAGTTCGGGGCAGGCATGAGGGTGCAAATCTAGCGTCTTGCTCTCCTGTGAAGATCCGGGGGGAGGAAGACACTCACTCCCAGCCAATATATAAGAAAGGGGCCATCAGGATTGTCCCCTCCACAGCGCTGGCAGCTCCTACGGCCACATGGATGTGTGGGGCAGCTGCAGAGAGAGGAGCTCGGGCCCAGTCTCCCTCTCACATGCTCAACGGTGACACATCGCCTCAAGGGCCTGTCCACTAGGCCAAAGCCTGGCAAAGCTTCCATAGGGCTCCTGCCAGCAGGCCTCCTGAGGGCCTTGTGATACAGGACATGGCTGCAGCCTCCCTGCTAGGTGCGGCCCTGATACAACCCCAGGGTACAGCAGATGGCGCCGACCTCACTCTGTCCATCAACTGTTCTGTTTGCATGTGTCGCCCCAAGTGGGAAGGGTATGCCCAGACATGGTTCCCGTGCTCACTATGCCACCAGATTCAAGCTAGCATGGCTGAAGAGGGGTGATACCCCAAAACCGGTCGCAGGATGCTTGTTTCTGGTCCAGGGAGGACCTGGTCTGGCAGTTGGGGCTGGACTGTTCCCCTGGGGAACAGGGTCAAGAATGATTTTCACATGGTGAGCAAAAAAACGGATGGATTAAACCCAGATCTGTGACTGGGGGTGAATCTTTGATTTGTTCTGCATTCCATCCATCAACTCTTCTTTTTGCAACACGGCTCATGAGGCACGGGCACAGAGCACTCCCCAGGGACCTCCGCCCTGGGAAAATCAGGAGTGCATCTGCCTCACACTGCTCTCCGCTGCAGGTGCCAACCTATACCAGGTGAGAAAGCATCCTGACATCGCGGATATATGTCGGATTGTTTTGACGGCTGGCAGAGCCTTGCTAGGTGGTGCCCATCTTGCAGCTGGGTTCTCTGGCGCCGCCCAACCGCCCCCTTCCCCATCCAAACCTAGGCATCCACTAATAAAGTAAATTCAAATGCCTTCCCTATCACCCCACCTAATCTTTAGTTGATGAAAATGGAGACATTTGGCTAGCATATATTTTCCTCTATGAGCCTTGCACTGCTATCAATAAGCACTAACTGTCTTTTAGGCTGGTACTCCCATGCCCTATGGGACCCAATGGTCAGGTTTTATCAGCAGTGCCGGACGACCTCTGGACGTCCCTAACTCAAGCTATCCAGGATGATGATTATGCAAAAAAATGTATGTGCTCTGGCTTGGACATGAGCAACTACCTAGGTGGAAGAATGGGTACAGGTGTGGCATCAGACCTGGAAGAGGTCTATATCCTTCTCTGCGGATGTCTATGCCATGTTATGGTAGTAAAACAGATTTGGCCCTAGAATGGTCTAAACAAAGCAGGGGCATAGCACATTCTTTGAGTCCGTCTTTCCCCACCAGACAGACATATCAGAAAAGTGTTCCCCTCCATCCCAATAGTAAGGGTTTTCGGTTTGGTAAATGCCAGACCCTTCCACATGCCCAGGGCATAAAGGACAACACACAGTTCAGTTGCCTGTCCCTCCAGCATCCACAGCTGCAAATCCTCTTTTGTGTACCTTTGTGGCAAACAACCACTGTGTCAGAGGAAGGATCCGATCTGTTCACCAAAGTAGGCAAACCATCACTTTTGGCAAGTAGTTCCTCCAAAATGCACATCGGTTTACTCCCTTCCATTTCTTTCTACCTGGCCACACCTTCCACCACATGCAGGGGGGGGCTAATAGAGGACTGCCTGTGCGGCAGCAGAAAGTGCAGGCTCTTTTGGGCAACGCAACCATAGAGAGGGTTCCAGCATCAGAAGTATGAGCTGGGTATTACTCCTGCTACTTCTTGTACAGAAAAAGAACAGAGGCCTTCGCCATATTTTAGATCTCTTCCCTCTCAATGCCTTTCTGTGAAGGGACAAATTCAAGATGCTCACACTAGCCCAGGTCTTGTCTTCACTACAGCCCGGTGAGAAGATGATGGGTTTGCACCTGCAGGATGCTTATTTCTTTATTCCTTTCCTGCAGGCCCATGCACCACCTACGGTTCAAGTAGGCCAGTAGCATTTTCAGTTTGTAGTGCTTCTTTTTGATCTCACCAGTCCCCTTGGGTGTTCCCAAAGGTGAACACCTCAATGACTGTCTGTTGACTAGCTGTCAACCACCTCCAGACCTTAGCAAACCTCCAAACATCATTAGCGTTAACTTCCTGAAGTCTCACCTGACTTCTTCATTTATGCTCACCCAGATTTAGTTTAGAAGTTCTGTTCCGTCACCTTTATTCTTGAGATAAAGAACACCCTCCTCAACATCAGGCCCAGCATTAGTGTTGCAGGGTTGTAAATAAAATAACTGAGACCACTTCATGTTTGAGTTTTAGGTTAGGGAAAGGGTCTTATTACACATCTCACTTAAGCAATGTAGAGAAATGCAAAATGTATGCCTTACAGGCTCAAAAACATAATGAAGGTAACAGAATTATACCAAGTCCCAATGAACCTAAAAAATCATAAGAGGAATGAACCATATCCCTAGCTAATTAAATGTTCAGGAAAATCTCTGGCTAACCCCCAGATCAATGGGGTTTTTATACAAAAAGTCCACATCGAAAACTAGCAAAATGACAGTTTCAGCATGGTCTGATCCCATGTATCATTTCCCTTTAATAAATCAGAGAAGTTAATGTAATAATATTGCACATTTGCACTATTCTGTTTTTGAAGAAAACATCGAGCAGCTTCAGCAACACATTGTCATAAGATGTTTGACTAAATGCAACATTTTTTAAATAATAAGTCATACATTTATAGAAGAGTGCTAGGACCAGCAGCACTACAACAGAAGGGCAGAAAAACCTTCATGTGATATTAATTGTCCCTGACCCATTCTGAGCTGGGCACTGTTTCTTGCCTCTTCCCCAGAATGGAGAATTGAGCACATTCGGGCTAGGATCCTGATGTTCCAGCTTCTATCCTGGATCTCAATGTCGATCTCTTTGAGGCTCCTGGGATTGTCGGCTTTCTGCATCCTGCTGGTCAGACATGCCAGATGGCACATACGAGCTCTGTAGTGGGACCTCAGTCCCAGTGGGCACAGCAGTATCCTTTGGATTATATCTAGATTTTAGAGGAGACTGCAGGTGGTCTGCAGTGGTTGGATCTGTGTCAGGACCACTTTTCCTATCCTGGCCAAATTTGAGTTTGAGGGGGATTCACTTGGTGTTGCCCACCATCAGAGGGAGGCTGGTGCAGGTGTTCACAGGTAACACAACACCCATGCAGTACTGGAACAAACAGGGCGGGCTGGAGTAGTGGGTCCTTTGTGAAAAGTCTCTACCCCTCTGGAAGTGACTAGATCATTAGGGAATTTCTCTGGGTGTGAATCACATGGTGGGATTTCTATATGCCAGGGCAGGCACACGCGGCCTTTGAGGTCTAACAGACTATGGATGGCAGAGGGCATCTTCCATCAGTGAGGAGAAACATGGCTTGATCTGTTCTGTAACACCAAAACTTTAGTGCTTTGGAGTAACTACGACTGCCTGCTCCTAGAGACTCATTCAGCCTAGAGTTGTGCATGGGACTGCTTTATAATTTCCCATCACTGCCTTTCCTGCCAGAGTTCTGAAGAAGATCAGGTACCACTGGGTCCAAGGCATCCTTGTGGACCCTGATTGGGCAATTATATCTGGGCCAATGGACTCCTGGGTATGAGCTTCTGTCCTATGATCAAGATGTGCCTCAAGAGCATTTTCTGTTGTGCAGCAGTGAAGGGTGTTGCACGCAGGCTGGCACAATTTGCTTCTCCATGCTTGAAGGTTGAGCAGCGGCAGGTGACCTCTATTGAAATTCCTACTTAGGTTGTTGTTGTCATCTTGGTGGCAAGGCGTCCCTTCACAAAATCAGTGTACACCAGTCGTTGGGACAGATTTGTGGCTTGATGTGACATGCTACAGACTCAAACACTACAAGCCAGGTTGTCTGAAGTTTTATTGTTCGCTTTGTCTACGGCTCAGGAAGTCTTTGCTTTGGTCACTGTGAATGCTATTTGTCAGCTCTTTCGGTGTTTTTTTTACTATTGCCAGATCAGCCTTCATTATTTAAATCTCTTGCTGTGATGCACTTTTATGCAACATTTATTTCCACCCGAACCCTTTGTGATGCCACAGTGTAACTTAATCTTAGTGCTCACTTTTTTTTATGCTAACCCCCTTTGATCTGATGCGCAGTAGTCCTTTGTGACTTTTGATGTTGAAAATGGTCTTCCTTGTCGTGAAAACCGTAGGCTCTTTCTGTTAACCCACTTTATACAACATTCATCCCTGGTAAGTTGGTATTGAGGACCCAGGCTTCTTTTTACCAAAAGTGGTTTCTCTGTTTCATGTTGGCGAGGCAGCCACTCTCCCAGCATTCCTTGCTTTACCTTAACCCTCTTATTCGGAGGCGAAACTTCATCTTTTGAACTCTAAAAGGATATTAAGCCTTTCTACAGATTGCATCAAAGAATATTGGGTGGACAACAGCTCTTTATTTGGTTCTGCGGGGCAAGGAAGGGCAAGGCAGTGCAAAAACATACCATCTCCCATTGGATTGTTCTCTGCATCAAGATCTGCTAATCACTGGCTAAGAAGAAGCCCCCGAAGGCTTTTGGGCCAATTCTTCTAGAGCCAAAGCTGCTACCACTGCATTGGCACACAGAGGGCCTCATTACAACCTCGGCGGTCTGAGGCTGCGGGTGCCAGTATACCGCCAGTGCTGGCTGTATATCTGGCTCCCTATTTCGACCTAAGTCACATCAACATTGCAGCTGGCTCGTAATAGAGCTGGAGGCAATGCTGATGTGCAGCAGGTGCAGTAGCACCTATCGCACATTTCACTGCCCGAAATTGTGGCAATGAAATGTGCGATGGGGTTGTGCCTGGGGGCCCCTTCACTGGCCATGCCAAGTGCATGGGGAGTGCAGCCCCCCCCGAGTCCCCTTACTGCCAGCCTTTCCATGGCAGTGCCTACCGCCATGGACAGGCTGTGGCAGTAAGAGGAGTCGAAATCCCCAGGGCAGTGCTGCCCTGATAGATTACGACCGCCGGGACCGCCATGGCTGTATACCGCTCGTCCCAGCGGTATGACCGGGGCCATGGTCATGATATGGCTGGCAGTACGCCAGCCTGTTGGCGGTACTACCGCCACAATAGCCCTGGTGGTCACCGACCACCAGGGTTATAATGAGGGCCAAAGTGCCTTTACTGTACGTTTGTAGGCCATCTACATAGGTGTTGGTTCATATGTTCCACAAAGTGCTACTGTTTTAACAGTCAGGTCCGTCAATGGTCATTTTGCCAGTTCCATCCTGCAGGGCTTTTTAGTCTAGATAGATCACAGACCCACCACCTGGGGGGATACTGCTATGGTATCTATTCACAAGGTGAGTAGTCTGCCATTAGAAGCATCCATCAGAAGAACAAGTTACTTGCCTTCAATCATGATCTTTCTGGTGAACACTATACCTAACAACAGATTTTTCAGTGAGCTAGCCGCCGCCCAGTCTTCCTGTGTTGTGAATTGCTCAATTTTTCCAAATAAAATTGCCCCAATTTAGAGATATGCACATTTAATGTGTCAAGTTGCTGATGGTCTCTGCCTCTGAGGGTGCAGAAAATCTCAGAAAGCAACTGACATAAGTATGCATGGGTGGCGCTTACATGCATCTAAGCTTCCAGAGCCGAATGACGTCAGGGCTGAGCCACCCAACACCACCAACTAGTGTGCAGGGAGTACTGCTTTGTAGTTTCATGATCCAGTCTGATACCTTGGGAATATTGACAAGATGAGAAATCTTCAGTTTGATTATCCACCAAAAATATTGTTACTGAGGGTAAGTAACTTGTTATTCCTGCTCATTTTTCTCTACATCAACAAACATCGTAAGTGCAAGAAAACACCAAAAGATGCAAATAAAAGAAAATCAAGTTAAGAATTGTGTATGGTGCAGGGTATTGGACACAGCACATAGTCTGTATTTTAATTCTCATAATTGTTTTTTTTTCAGAAATGTTACCACTTCCTGTTCCAGAGATATCGTCCTGAGCACTATACAATTTCATCTAACTGGCTGGCTTTGGGGACTGTTGTCCTTTTTGGGCTTTTGTCTCTGTCGCGCTCCATCGCTTTATTTAAAGGTTTGTACCATCAGGCTACACTTCTTGTCATGTTTAACCACACATTCATTGAGAGTAACAAAATGTTTTGTCCTGAGCTGAACTTTTTTAAGAGTTGATATCTACTTGTAAGTGGGACTAGAAGATAAGAAAGTATTTGTTTCAGAGGCTCATTATTTTTTAAGAATTCCCAAATGGGGAACATCTCCCTGAGGAAACCAGGGTGGCAAAACTCCATTTGGAACTCCATTTAGAATTATTTGTCTACTGTGTCGCAAAACAAATGCCTGAAAAAAATTGGGAACAAAGACATTGAAAAAGAAGATAACATAAGTACACAGAACATAAGTGGGGAGTGAGAGAAAGGGGGCTAGGGAACAGGTTGACTCGAAGCCATGGAGATGCAGCGTAAGAGCCTCACTGGCAACTTGGGGGTGGGGAATGGTAGGCCGAGGGGGAGGCTATGCACAGGCAAAGAGGACATTAAGGGAAAAATCCCCCCTGTATAAAGACAAAAAAGTCACAGAGGGGGGAAGTAGAATGGGAAGGGCCTGAGGGTTAGGTGGAGAGAGCAATAAGAGCTTGTAAAAGAGTTACATGGGAAACAGATCTCCTTTATTGGGAATTGAGGAGGAGCAGGAAGAAAGAACTCTGTGGAGGTAGTGGGATATGGAGGGACAAACTGGTTTTAGGAGTTTTTTGTTTGCAGTGAAGGATTTCACCAGGTTGGTTCCAACAACCCAGTGTGCAGTTCAAGGTGCAGAATTAATGTAAACCGTTATGATGAAAAAGGGTCACCTTACCAGTTTCACCTAGTTTGATTTTCAGGCAATTTTGCATTACTTATTTCTGTCTTTGCCAAGTTGTGTTGGGCAAGGAACACAGTACTTACATTAAACTGTCTAAAATAACTTGGTGGGTGCAGAAAAAGCTCTATGAGAGAGAGAGTGCTGAGTAGGCAATATGAAGTCATTACATGAAATCATGATGCACTCTGAGCACTCGGTGTGGAGCTTTGGAGACACATACCTCTCCATGTTTGATGGGTCTGCTTGAAGGTGAAAGATTATGGCTCAAATGGCAAAATCCTGCAGTGGTTTTACTCAAGGAAGTACAATTACCAAAGCTTGAGGATGTGTAGCTGGGTTTCAGTGCGGTAAAGTGTGTGCAGGAGGAGCTGTATGAGATTAGATTAGAAGGTGCAGGAAAGGTATAGGGCGAATTTGGAGCACGGTGTCCTGACAATATGAATCAAGCTAGGAAACCTAGTACAGAGTATGATGTAAACACAGAAATAGGAATGTGTTTAGTGACTTGTACATTGTTATCTGTTCTGTATAAGGTCAAGAATGAAGCAAGGGGTTGTGCAGGGTTATTGAAGTGTTCTGAAAGTAGTTTTCATTGCTGCAAACTGGCATCACTGCTCTGGACTTCATTTGCTGTGCCTGGTTGCGCTCCCACTCAATGGAGAGATCTCACAGTGGGCACACAAATTGGCCTGACTCCAGATTCAGCATCCGGCTTGGATACAGTTCTGGGTGTGGAGCTAGTGCACTAGTGTTTCCAGTGCATTGTCGACTATGTAGCAAATTGCAGCATGTAATGGGGCTATTAGAATTCTCAAATAGGCCTTAATGGCAATATTAGACAGTTTGCCAGTGAAGACTACAACGAGGATGCAGACCACTTGCTCCATCCTCATTACACTTGTGCTGGCTTGTACATTGAGCTCCAAAATGACAGTAGCTTTGAGCACTTTAACAGAAATTGAATTAAATTAACTTTTAAGGGCCCCTTACAGAAGATAGTTCTTATTCTTCTGGGGTAGTATGAAGAGCTTTGGATTTGTGAGATTTGCAGGCTCCTACATGGGAGACTATGGCCAACTTCTGACTGAAACTTTACACCCCAGGCCCTCTACTTCAGAGCCATTATTGCAATTTAATGAAACTGTGACTGACTTCTGTATGGTGACCTGGTCCGATCCTTGCTCGATCCTGCCTGTGAGTCTCCGGAAACCCCGGGCGACACAGTCATACCCCAGTTATTCACACTTTTCTTGGCAAGGCTTCATACTCCTGAGAACCATGTAGTTAAGGCCGCTATGAGGAAAGTTAAGCCACATTCTTTTCCCTCTGCCTCGCTGGACTGAAAATTAAAGAAAACAGATACTATGGACAAAATACTATTTTCATCATCCATTCTAGAAGTCCAATCCTCGGATGCTGTTTGTGTCTTGGGTAGCTACATTCACTTCCTTGGTGACTCAGCAAATTAGATTTTGCCTCTTTTGCTTGAAGACTTCTGAAATTCCTTTGCACAGGCAGTAAAAAAGGGCCAGGATGCAGCCCAGGCACTAATGTTGCCAGTACAAGTTAAACTTGGATGCATGACTCTGGGTTTTGTGAGGATGTCCATGCACTCATCAACACGCCCTTCACTGGGGCTCATTTGTTAGACCAGAAGGCAGATTCTGTAAAATAATGCTGTAAGGGTAGCCAGCTACGGCCTGTTCCTTGGGTTGCTTTACCCACTCTACCAATTCCACCAACAGAATTGGAAATGCCAAAGATATTGAAGTAACCCTGCCTATAATTAGGCACATCCCTTACAATCAATTCAGGCTTTTTGGAGTTCTCAGGGAAGATGACACCAAGAATAGCATCAGTTCTCCACCTTGTCCAGCATCATTGCCACCAAACCTTTTTAGTTCATGCTCCGTCAGCCATTTTGTGCCATTAGGGGCCATGTTCCAGGCTGTCTACCATACTGGCATTGTATTATATCAGACTTGTGTCCTTCAGTTGGTTTGAACAAGAGTATGTCCAACTGGACTTGGGCCACCTCCAGACAATAATTTTGTTACAGTTTCTTCTGGAATTTTCCATTAACAAACCTCATTTACTACATATTTTGAGACTTTGTTTTTTAGGACTATTCTGGAGGCTAGAAGGCTGTGGTGGGAGCTGTACCTTGAAACACTCAAAAGGTGCTGGGAGGAATGCTTGCAATTCATCTAATTGCTGACAATCGCTTGGGGTAACATTCCGACCCATCATTCTTTTGCCCACCCTGCCACCTCACATTGGACCCTACTATATGTAATTACGTTTTTACTCTACCCTGCAGCAGGGTCAAGTCTGGTTTGCATATTGCTGTGTCCAAACTGAGCTGGCATGGTGGGCAAAAGAACAATAGGTTGGAATGTTACCTTGAGCAATTGCCAGTGGTTAGACACAGTGTAAGCATTCCTCCCATCACCTTTTCTGTTTGGTGTACCACCCTAAGTGGCTAGGGTATGCTTTGATGTGGGTCCCATGCTCCCTGTGCCACTGGAACCAGGCTACAACCCACTGAACAGCCACAATCCGGGTGAAACCAGTCTTGGGTTTCTTGTTTTTTGGTTCAGGGAGGACCTGGTCTGGCTTTTTGGGCTGGGCTGATTTGCATCTGGCTGGGTCCAAACTGAGGTGGCCTGATAGGCAAAAGAACGATGAGTTGGAATGCTACTCCAAGTGCTTGCCAGTGATGAGACACATTTCAAGCATTCCTCCCACCACTTTTGTGTGTTTTCTCTACCTCCACAGGGTCTCCCTGACAGTCACTTGGCTGGGTCCATCAATATCAGTGTTAACGAGCATAGCAGGCATCATCTTGTGGGTCACGAGTGATACTTGCATACAGAGAAAGTGCAGGGTATGTTTGCCTGGTGTTGTGTGTCCTCTTGTCTGATAGAGAATTCTAACTTAGAATATTCCCCAGGTGGAAAATCTTGAGCAGTACCTCTGCAGGCTGGTTGGTGGCGTCGATCAAGTCTATGTAGTCTACACAGGAGGTGATATGCTTGATGCCTCCAATGTAAGCACCCACCCAGCGCAGTATCATCAGTTCTTTTCTTTCTGCGTCATTTGCGCAGATCCAAGGAGAGCTACTTCAGTCTGTCTTTTTCAAATTTTTTTCTTTCAATGTTTTGTTAACACTTTTTACACTTAATGCTTTTGCCTTTACTGCGCCGGTCTAAGTCTTCAGATGAGGTTCGAGAACACTCTCATGTGTCAGCAGCAAAGCCTGAGTCTGTGTCCGCTCTCAGCCGGAGCGACCTCTCCACTCAATGAAGAGTTTTATAAGGCCATGTACCTCATATGTGGGTGGGTTGACCCTTTTGGGCCCCATGGGTTTGACAGGTGCCCACAGTGGATTCTTACCTGCCGGTCCACCCTTGGTGCCATTCGTGCCCCTTGGACTCCTTAGTGTATCCGGATTGTCTCCTGCCGCAAAACCATGACCTACCCTAGAGCCTGTTCCAGTGACATTGTTCCTGGAGCTGCTGATGCGTAACTGCAGCGCCAGTCCCATTGTTATACCCAACTCTGATACAGAGCTGGACCGGCGTAGCCCAATGTTGACTGTGGAAGGGCCGGAACTCGATAGAGTCTTTGCCAGAGCCTACTTCTTTAGAAAAGCCCTGTAGTGAGTGCAGTTGGGGGGGATCTGAGATTCCTTATGGCTACTCCAACCCCATGGAAGAGTCTGAATATAACTTGTACAGGGAATTGGTGGATGCCAATGATTTCGACACCTCCCAAGACACTGACTTAGTCTCTCCTCCTAGTGTGCCTACAGAGGGATGCACTTCATTTACCATGGTGGTGAGGAGGGCAGCTGAGGTCCTGGACCTTATACTGCCCTTGGTGGCAGTCAAAACAAATTGATGGAGCTGCTTTATCCGCGAATCGCTGCCACAGAACTTCTCCTCCTTATTAACAAAGCATTCACGGATGTCCTGCTCGGGCACGGGTCAAGCCCAGAATGAGGACTTCAGGTCACTGGACAAATTCTTGCCACTACCACTACTGGGGATCCAACTTTCCTCACTCAGCACCCTACTCTGGAGTGCCAGGTTGTCTAGGCCTGCATATCCTAAGTCAGCCCTAGTGTGTTCCATACCACATCACTGGATAGGTTATCCAGGAGGCTGAACTCCTTCAGCAAGAGTATGTTCTCTGCCGCCAGCCTTGCACTGTGCTCTGAGAACATCGTGTGCCTCTTGGGTCAGCATTCCCACTCAGTTTGGGGGGAATCGCACAAGTTTGGCCCGCGATCTCTGAGGAGGCCCGAGCCATCTTGGCCTAGCCTAGGCAAGACATCCGTAATGGACTTCCCTTTAATGGCACTTGCCTCTTTGGCAACCAGGTAGATTTGGTGCTCAAACACTTTAAGGGCAGCAGGGCCGCTGCCCAGTTATTAGGACTTTCCACAGCCCCATGCCACCCCCAAAATGCCCTTCACCCCTTCTGTGGCTCAGACAGGGGCTACCAACCACATATGTTCCCACCAAGCCCAAGAGGCATGACTCCCAAAAGCCCTGTGGGATCCAGGGCCAGAGGTCTGCCCTGCTTTGCTGTGCCTGCTGATCTCTGCCCGGTGGCCCAAGACCCATTCATCAAACCCAAAGTGACTCAGAGCGGCTTCTGATTTTCATTGCTGCTAGCTTGCATCTTCGATCACCCGGAGCAGCTAAACTTTGCCGCTCTCTGCTTCAGTCACCCCGAGCAAGCTTTGGTGCTTGCATCTTTGATCATCTGGAGCGGCCCGGCTAAAGTTTGCCTCTCACTAATTCTATTACCCTGAAAAAGATTTGCCAAACTTTGTCATTGCATCTTTGATCACCCCAAGTGGCCCTGCTAAACTTTGCTGCTCCGTGCTTCAATCACCCCAAGCGGCTTTGCCAAACTTTGCTGCTTGCATCTTTGATCACCCATAGCAGTCTTCCTAAACTTCTCGTTGCGCCAATCACCCCAAGCGACTTTGCCAAACCTTGCCGCTTCTATCTTCAGTTACCTGGAGCGGGCCTTGTAGCCTTTGCTGCCCACTTTCTTCAAGCACCTGGAAGTGGCCTTGCTAAACCCAGCCACCTCATAGCTCCCCTGCGGTCCACACCTTCTTCCCTGGTGACTGCGCCAGTGAATCACTCAACCGCTCCCCTAGAGGAGTGCAGTCCGGACATTACTGCAATCTGTGAAATCAACGCGCACTTGTGGCGAGGAGTCCCTGGCACCACCTCTTCTATCTCATCATCGATTATCAACCTTGTTTTATATTTGACCATTTACGAATTGGATCTGTACTGTTTTGATCTTGAATTAGCCAGAAAGACAAGCTTTATTTCTCTACATCCATGTGGAGTCTTTCTGTGGTGTACCTCTTGAGATTATTGTGTGTGTGTTGCACAAATACTTTACACATTGCCTTCTAAGTCAGGCCTGGCTGCTCTGTGCCAAGCTTACCAGCAGGGGAGCACAGGCTAAATTATGTTTTGCTTTGACTAGGATTGTGGATCCTACTTGGACAGGGTGAATATCTCTGCCAACTAAAGACCTGATTTCTAACAACTGCCCTGTAGTAGATCTGTACCCTCTCAATGACTTCCTGAAGATGGGGAAATTCAAGATGCTTAAGTTTGCTCATGTCCTGTCTGCCCAGGACCCTGGAGACTGGTTGGTCCTGCAGGACACTTGTTTTCACATACACTTCCTGCCCGCCCACAGGCATTATCTATGGTTCACTGTGGGCCACAAGTACTTTCAGTTCGCTGTGCTCCCCTTCTTCCTCAACAGCCCCCTTTGGCTGCTCACATAGGTGAGGGCAGTGGTTGCAGCTGATCTGTGGAGATCAGAGATTCCAGTCTTTCCCTACCTCGACGACTTGCTATTGAAGGCGAGCTCGCTCCAGGTAGTCGTCTCCCCTCCCTCTCCAGAATATGGCAGATGTCCTGCATTTACTGAGGTTCACTATCAATGTGCCAAAGTCACACCTAACTCCCTCTCAAACTCTCCCTTTCATCTGAGCTATTCTGGTCACAGGGCAGTTTCAGGCCTATATTCCCGAGGGGCGAGTGCAGGATATTCAGGCTATGATTCTGATGTTTCAGCCTCTATCTTGGATTTCAATGTTACTGACTCTGTGGCTACTGAGTCTCATGGCCTCCTGCATCTTGTTGGTAACACAAATGTGGGCTCTGCAGTGGGACTAGAAATCCATGTAGGCTCAGCATCAGGGTTTCTCTCCGACCTGGTCCAGGCATCGGAGGGAATTGCAAAACACCTCCAGTGGTAGCTGACAATCTGTGATTGGGTCAGCTGCAGACCTCTTTCCCTTCCCTACCCACGGCTGACTGAGGTGACAGATTCTTTACTCCTGGGATGGAGTGGCCATCTGGGAGAGGTGGAGATCATAGGACTCTGCTCTCTGGCTAAGTCTAAGCTCCACATCAACCTTTTGGAGTTGATAGCGATTCGTCTGGCTTTGAAAGCTTTTGTTCCTTCCATCAAAGGAAGGCTAGATCAGGTGTTCACAGACAACATCACTGCCATGTGGTATACCAACAAGTGGTATGGTGTCTCCTCCCATAGGTGGTGCAAGGTCTCTTAGCTTGATCTATTCGCCGCAATTGAGAAGGTGCAATATGAGCACGTCTGCAAGCTAGTTTCCAAAACAGCTCTTGCTCTGAGATGCATTTAATCTGGAGTGGACTTCATGCCTCCTGTCTGCCTCTCTGATGGTACTACTCCTGCCCTGTGTTCTCAAGAACATTAGGAACTACAGGGCCCAAGTCATTATTGTATCTCCTTATTGGACACATAGTATAGTATTGCAACGTCCTGAGCATGCTCATCGGTCCTGCGCATTTTCATCCTTCATGCATGGAGATTTAGGGTCTGAAAATGACAGTATTTGACCTCCCTTCAGAAGTCTGCAGTGTCATACCAGAGTCCCTCAGCCAAGACATTTGTGGCCTGGTGTACATAAAAAAAAAATTTTTCCCCTCCCTACACCTTTGCCCGAGGTGTTCTTATTTATTCTATCATTAGCCCAGCAAGGTTCCCTTTCGGCATAGTTTAAAGGGTATGTTTTGGCCATATCTGTTTTCTTATGGTTGCCAGGTCAACTCTCCCTGTTCAAGTCACCTGTTTTGACTTGTTTTCTAAAAGGATTCCATCACATTTCCTCCAAAACATTTATCTTGCCCCAATGGGACCCAAACTCAATTTTGAAATTTTGATGTGCTCGCTCTGAAGCCTATGCATGGCTACCCCCGCATCTCTTTCAAACAGCCTTTTGAGTGACCATTACATCAGCCAGGATTATTAGCGAGCTGCAAGCACTCTGTGCATCCTCCAGAAGCCAGTTTTTTCCCCAGACACACTGGTTCTCTAAATATGTGCCTCATTCTTACCAAAAATGTTGACACCCTTCGACATCGGCCAGACCATTGCACTGTCAACCTTCTTTGCTCCTCTTCACCTTTACAAAGAGGAAGAGAGACTCAATTGTCTGGATCCGAAAAAAAGCAAGGTAAGAGAAAGCTATGGATGAATACACCATCTCCAGATGCATTTTGCTCTGCATTAAGATCTGCTACTTACTGGCCAAAAAGCAGCCCCCTGAAGGCTTGCAGGCTCATTCACAAGAGGCAAGGCTGCAACTGCTGCACTAGCTAGAGGAGTCGCTGTCCTACACATCTGTCAGGCTTCGATATGGGCATCTCTATGCACGTTTGCCAAGCACCACTGTCCGGACAATAAGGTACATCATGATGGACTCTTTGCTCATTCGGTCCTTCAGGACTTCCTGGTCTGAATCTGTTCGCAGACCCACTTCCATAGGTATTGCTTGGGTGTCTATTCCTAGGTAAGGAACCTTCGGCTAGAAGTCTTTATCAGATGATCAAGTTACTTACCTTCAATTACCCTTTACCTGGTAGATATTCTATCTGCCTGTGGATTCTTTACAGACCCTCCCATCCTCTCCACTTATGTGAATTAACTTTTCCAACTAGTGTGGCCCCTGTAGGTTTTAGTATCTGCACACTGGTCCATCAGCATTATGTTGCGATTCTGTGATTCTAGCATGGAAATGTCTTAAGACTTATTCCACTGAGGCAAAGGCCACAACTACAGCCCTGGCTCAGAGTGTTCCTATTTGGACATCTGCCAGTCATGTGGGCATCTGTCCATTTTTCACCAGGCAGTACTATATCCATTCTTGAGTCTGTGGCAAGGGTCATTTTGCCTGGTCCAACCTGTGGATTTCTTGGTGTAAATTACACTACTCAGAACCACCTCTGTGGAGGAGGCATTTCTTTGTTATTGTTTCAAAAGGTGCAGAATCTGTGGTTAGACGTATCCAGCAGAATGCGCTACTTACTCTCAGTAACACTCTTTCTGTTTGATTCTCTAACTAAAGGTAGATCCCTCGCCGCTGGCCTTCCTCCCCCTTTCCATGGAGTGATACAATTCCAAGTTCGATTTTGCACACTGGCAAGATATCAATCTGTCGGTCATCACTCATTGCTCTGTATAGTTATGTCTGGAGGAAAGATGGAGACTCCACAGAATTGAGGCATTTCTTTGTTATTGTTTCAAAAGGTGCAGAATCTGTGGTTAGACGTATCCAGCAGAATGCGCTACTTACTCTCAGTAACACTCTTTCTGTTTGATTCTCTAACTAAAGGTAGATCCCTCGCCGCTGGCCTTCCTCCCCCTTTCCATGGAGTGATACAATTCCAAGTTCGATTTTGCACACTGGCAAGATATCAATCTGTCGGTCATCACTCATTGCTCTGTATAGTTATGTCTGGAGGAAAGATGGAGACTCCACAGAATCATCTACCCACGTTCAGGAGCTATTGAAAGAGTTTCCTGATCCAGTCTGATGCCTAGGGTTAATCAAAATGTGAGGAATCTACAAATGTTTTATTCCATTAGTACTCTTGTGGAACTCATTGGATACTGTAAAGCTTTCACCTTGCTTCTAATCATCAAAGGTGTAAGGGTTCATTGTGGTTGTCAATAGAGGAATTGTGATGAATAGAATTATGAGTTGATGGTTAGGTGCATTTTCAAACTAATAAGTCCCAGATCATAGGAGCTGTGTTTAAGGTGGTTCAAAGATGTACATTTGGTGATCTACATTGGCTGAGCTTCTGTCTGTCAAAATTAAATAAATGTATGGTCAAATCTTATCAGGGGCTCGGAAGGGCTAGTCTATAAGCATGTGTTGCACTGCTCTATAACACAACAAGAGATCTGTGAGCCTCAACTATCCACTACATTTATGACTGCACAGGATTTTATGGGTTATTCGTGGTTCGCCTTCCTACCAGGTAAAACCAATGTCCAACCTCTTTCAATCTATAAAACGTTCTTTCGGTACTAGGACAAAATGGGCCTGAAATAAAGGTGGCGCACCCTGGGCAGGACATTTATATTATTAACATGTATTCTACCTAGCCAGGAGAGGAACAGAGACATCCAGCATCTGAAACCATTGGGAATGGGCTACATGAATAGCAGGATA
The DNA here is from genome assembly GCF_031143425.1 of Pleurodeles waltl. Taxonomy (NCBI): domain Eukaryota; kingdom Metazoa; phylum Chordata; class Amphibia; order Caudata; family Salamandridae; genus Pleurodeles; species Pleurodeles waltl. The sequence goes on along the minus strand of NC_090440.1, from coordinate 1,442,615,302 downwards.
GTTAGACCTGCTATTCATCTGAAATGTCCTAAACATTTTGGAAGATATTGTAGATCGAGCTGCCCGCAAAAGAGTGTCTGAGATTTTCATACTTTCACCACTTCCTGAATCTGGGTTAGATTTAGTGTCTCAGGTTTTGTCAGTTTAATTTTGAAACCAGCTACGCTTTCTAACTCAAGTATTGGAATTAGTCCCCTCTTTATGGTCACCCCCAAACCATCTACCTTCCTCCTCCTATTATTGCTGAACGTTTGCTCTTGTTGTTATTAGGACTTCATGCACTTTGCCACTGCTAACCAGTGCTAAAATGCTTGTGCTCTCGCACTAAAACATGATTTAATTGATTTATACCCAATTGGCATATTTCATTTACTTGTGAGTCCCTTGCATAATGGTATACCGTATACCTAGAGCCTGTAAATTAAATGCTACCGGTGGGCCTGCAGCACTTATTGTGCCACCCACCTAAATAGGACTCTAAAGCTTGTCCCAGGCCTGCCATTGCAGTCTAAATGCAGTGTCACACTGCCATGTCGACTTGGCATTAAAACCTCCTTGTCGAGCCTCAAACACCCTTTTTATTACACATAGGTCACCTCTAAGGTATGCCCAATGTAGTTCATAGGGCAGGGTGCTGTGTAATTAAAAGGTAGGGGATGAACTTTTAGGTTTTACATGTCCTGGTATTGAATAACTTCCAAATTCATTTTTCACTATTGTGAGGCCTACCCCTCCCGTAGGATAACATTGAGAATTCTTTATTACACTTAATAAGATGTAAGTCCTAAATGGGAGGAGGTAGATATGTCAGGTTTGTTACCTATGGACTTGTGATGATAAAACCCCTTTAATGGCAAAGTTGAATGTATTATTACAGTTTTGAAAATATAACTTTTAGAAAGTTGGCATTTTCCTGCCCTTGGCATCTGCAGACTGTCTTTGGTCACATGACTGGGTGTAACTGACAATTAGTACTATGTGAATTTCTCCCAGACAGTCACACAAGAGTGGCACAGCCTGAATCACCCATCAACTGGAAGGATGGAGGGTGGGGCTCAGCTCAGTCTCACTTGCACCTGAATAGGCTGTGTCCTCTCTACTCACAATAGGCTTAACAACACAGTCAGTGCAGCCAGCTTGGAGCCAGGGCAAGGGAAGAAGGAAACTCATAGAACTTCAAAGAAAATTTCTGGAAACTTCTACCTTTAAGGAGCAGGGCACCAGAGTATAAAAATAGAGCTCTCAGACCCACTCTCAGATCACAACTGGACCTGCAGAAGGACTCTCAGAGGACTGCCTGCTGCTGTGACCTGCTGTGCACTCTGCCAGACTGCTGCTCTATTTGAAAGGACTGCTCTGCTGTCTTGAGCCCACCTTGAACCCTCAGAGGCCAGCCCTGCATCTTCACCTGCACACAGGACTTTCAGAAGTGACTTCAAGGGCCGCAGGGACATAACAGACTTCCACCATCTTAAAACCACACCTGGACCCAGCCTGAGTGAGTCCTAAACCCCCAAGAGTTCTCCATGCACTCCTGGAACTGTGGCTGTGGTTGTGGTGCTAAAGGTGACCAGATATTTGTGGCTACTGCTTTTATTTTTTAGGCGCCATTTTGAACCTTTAACTTCAAAATTCATAGGTATGGTTCTACTGTTAGGACTTTTGTCTTTTTGTTGTCAAATAATGTATTCAAATTTACTCTTTTTTTCTAAATTGGTTTGGGATTTGTATTGTGTTTTCACTGTTTGTGTGCTGCATAAATACATTACACGTTGCCTCTAAGTTAAGCCTGGCTACTTTTTGTGCCAAGCTACCCAGAGTTAAGCACAGGTTAATGTAGTGACTTCTAGTTGTTCATCTTGCAGGGGACTCTGGCTGTTACTTGACCAGGGTTCACAACTCAGTCAACAAACACCCTGATTTCTCACATCAAGTAACTGAGATTGTAGCTGTGGAATTGAGGTCTCTGGTAATAAAGTCAGCGAGACACACACCTTCTGCATATAAATTATGTATACAACATCCAAAGTCGCATCATCAACTCCTGTGTGTGGTGAAGGGCAAAGAGGAATGGTAGGGAGGAGCACCACAGCTTGAACTGCTATTTTAAAGAAATGGATGCAACAGTTGTCTATAGGAACAGGTTCCATATATGCGTACATAGTATTGAGCTAGTCTTTTTTAGCATTTTAGCAACAAAATGTCTGTCCACGCTGATGGGTGTCTTTTGTGTGTTTAAAGGCACTTGTGTCTCAGGCCTTTGTACTCTTTCTTGCCTTTCCAACTAGGGGGACCACTCATTATCGACTTTTAATGAACCCAGATTGGTTGGTATGTGTTCACTCTGGTAGGAGGTAGCTCAATCTGATTACAAGTATTTTAACCAATAATTTAGCAGCACCATTCATCAAGGCGATAGGCCTTTACATGGGGTAAGGTTTGGAGTCTCCGCCCAGCATTGGGATTTGTGAGATGGTGGTCAAAGCAAGTCAGCTCCATTTTGGTAATAGCATTAGGCTTACTCTACAGTTCTTAAGATACAAAAAAAGGAAACAAATGGGCGTGGACTCATGTGCTTGTTCAGCTTTAGGAAGTTCATCCTCAAGTTGATTCTTCTCTTTACGCCTCAGTCTCTATAGCTTGGCAATAATTCCCATACTTGACTTCAAAATACAGCACTAGATGCTTCTCATGTGCATAGGAATTCAATTCATGAGAAAGATGTAGTCAGAAGGTTTCAGTTCATTTTCTGGGTTTGCAATTCAGCTTTGAATGCCGGGCATCTCAGTAGGGACGGGTTTAAAGTCCATATCCCCAGTTTTGGTTCGCTCACTCCCCAGGTTCAAAGACGGGGAGATCGTAGCGTGGTCCGAAACTACTAGTGACAGTATTGTAGTTTTGGTTACTATTGGCATCAACAGCTTGCTCACCAGTGCATAATCAATGCTTGAGTATGGTCAGTTGACATGAGTGAAAAGGTATAGACATCTGATTTTTGTGTTTTTCCTGCTATGGGTCCACAAACGTACATCTCTCATGGTATGTTTACTATTATTTTCTTATAATCTTTTAATTTCCGTTTTGTCAATAAGTCACAAAACAAAAGCTATCACCGAAAACATCAAAGAAAATTACAGCCCTGCCCCGGGATAGCACATGACAGCATATAATTGACCTGTACATACAACATTATCTTTCGCCGACCTCCACAATCAGCAAGACATCCATTCATCTCGGCTTAGGGCTACTCCTATTATAGTTTGTCACAATAAGGACCCCATATTTAGGCTTCTTTCCTCAAAAAGCCCCTTGCTTTATATGTCGTTTCTTCTCCTGCAGCACTGACATCATTGGCTCTGAACTAGTCTTTTATATTAGGAACTGACGTTGCTTCCATGTTCTAGCAATTTCCCTTTTAGCTATCTCTTGCCACCAGTTTCTCCTTCGCTCCAACCCCTTCCTCCCCAGACATTAGCCCCAGTAGTGTCCGCTTTGGTTCATTGCGGGCCTCACCAGATCACTTGACTGGTCCCACACTTCATAAAGGAATGCCCCTCCCCTTTCGCACCACACACAAGTCGGTGTTTGCCTTATGCCCTTTCTGTGGAGGCATTCTAGTGTGAAATAAATTCTGTGAAAATACTGAATTGTATAACCGGTATAACCAGCTCCCTGTCACCCATTTGTGCCTGCAGCCTTTCCTCCTCCTCCTCCTCCTCCTCAAGGAGCCAAGATCTATTTCTCATTATTTCTTAATATATATAAGGGGTTCAGGCATGTTTACCACTAATGCCATACATGTTCTAGAAATAGCTTTTTTTCTCTGTCGCTCAAGAGTTAATTTTGATTCTAGCGGATTAAAACACGGGATCGACGTAAACTGTGTTTTCGAGAGTTCCACTTCATGTCTTATCTGATGTTTAATTTTCTCAAAGTAGGCACATGAGTGGGAGTGAATGCAGAAATCCCTGATCTGTCTTTCCTTGACCACCAAACTAAGTTAAAATCTCCAGTTCTCCCTATAGCTCCATCTGCAAATCCTACATGAGAATTAAAAAATAATATTAAAAAAGCTGTCCTGTCCCATTTTTTAACTTTATGCTATTGCAACACAAATGAGTCTACCATGGAGCTGACCAGTAACCATAACAAATCTACCCTCTTGGTTCATTTTATTATCTGAAAGTCTGAGTAGGAGAGCGCTTAGGGGGGAAAAAGAACCGACCTCGATCTGTTTTGTTTTTGCCAAAGAGTAGTAGACTATTAGATATTGCTTATGTTTGAGACACAATTGGTCTCGTTTTTGTAGGTGTGTTTCTTGAAGGGCTATAATACCATATTATCGCTGCTAAATGGAACACAAGAGTCTGACCCTTTTATTAGGGGAGTTCAACTCCGTCGCATGTAAGGACTCCACCCTAACCATGTGTCTTGTGCAAAATGTATAATCCTAAAAAGCAAAGCTACTGGCTGCCCCCTGAGAATCCTGCCATCTCACCCCCTGGGCTAGCAACTTTGAGCATTGAGGAAACCACAAGATTACTCCTGGTGAAAAGTAAGTAATTCCTATCATGAACTTCACTTCTCAAACTAACGTCTCTCCATGGGATATACAACATTAAACGTATAAAACAAGTGAAAGCTAATTGCACATACAGTACTATAAGATGACACCTCCTTTTGACGAGTTTTTGTGGCTGCGTGGACTCTAGGTTTGCCACCTTCCTACTGAATTAGTGGGGTCCTCTTAAAGACCCCAGGAAGGCCCGCCATCAGGCCCTCTAGAGAGAAAATCATCTGGTCCACCTTGGGCCCCACCACCACCGTAGCTGCTGAATGAGCCAAGAGGCTCTACACAGGAAAAAACACCTTGTCATCCATACTTATTTATCCTGGCATCTTTCGCAGCAAAATAGTATATTTTTGGTTCAGTACACAAATCTATGTTTGCTTAAAATGTTTCAATTTGACTTTCACTGTGTGTGTGTGTATCTACATATATAGAGATATACATACAAATTTACATATGTAATCCAGGATGTTGACACTTGATACAGCATGCACCTTGCACGGTTGGTGCAGTCTCAATTTTAGGTAGCCACTTACCTCCTCGTAGAGCTGCAGTCTGTTCCACCTTGTTTAGAACTAAAGACCGGACACAGAGGGCAGTTCCAATTTGTTATTGATTTATATTTAATACAGCAAAAAATTGGACGTCTTGACTAGAGCTTTGTATGTATGTATGCATATTTGTGTGTGTGTGTTTATATATATATTTATCCATATCTATAGATAGATATACATTTTATAGAATTGCCACTGCACCATTCCATCTGGAGATTGAGATCAAGTCTATCATCATAGGTCACATCCCCCTTAGAACGTAGCTACAGTGATTTTTTATACTATGACAGTGTGATGGCTTAGAATTTGATAGCAAGTCGTAAGGTATGCTAAATATGACAAGCGACATAGTTAGTGTTTTATTAAGGTCTTCCCCTTTGGTTAACCCTCTTTCGAGGCCTCCTGTGAGGGATGTGCTCGAAACAGCCAGATTTAGCACCCTAATGTAGCTTGGATATAACTTTCTTCAAATAGGAAGTCAGTATGTGGTGTCAATTTCAACTTGCCTGCACCCTGATAGTCGCAGTAATCAAAATGGTGTCTAAAACTGTCATCCCATCCGTAAATCAGTCACTAGTATTTATAAATGCATATTGGTGCCTTTATACATTTCTGTAGCTGATCCTTGACTTTGTAAATAATCTTTTCATAAGATGGCACCATGTGCATGTCCAATACCTATTTCTGGTAGGAAGTGATTTTCCATTGGTGGAAAATATCTACCTTTGCCACTGCTAAAGCCATCCATAATTACTGATTGGAATGGTGGGACATTGTTGCCAGCATTGAGGTGTCATACAATAGTGTTGGTTGGCTTGACAATATCCTTAGTTCGCTTTAGAGTAGTTACCAGATCGAGCGCTAGTAATGAGAAAGGCTCGGACATTTCCATAGGATATGTACAACATCGAAGTGTACAGCCAGCATCTCCAGCATTTCCAGTCTTGGAGCATATGTGCACCATGGAGCCTAGCCAGTGATCAGTGTCACCTTTGGACGACCTTAAAATAGCTAAATTTCAGCCTAGCTTCCCATAATGTTTTGTCAGGGGTTTCCCAAAGTGCAACCCACTCATCATCTGGAATGGAAAGACCTAATCTGGTTTCCCACCATTGATGTAGACTATGTGCGTCCTGCTTTGAGAAAAAAATGTTTTAACTTGGTATAAAGCCCCAATATGGTACCTGTAGAATTCTTCCACGTCATGATATATTGGAGTATCAGGCCTACTTCCAAGTGGTAAGGAGCCTTTACCAATCTCGTTCATAAGCAGTGAATACATTGGAGATATTTTCAGCAATTAGTGAGGAGGCATCACCATCGTCTTCAAAGACTCCATCAGCGTCACCACCTCCACCGAAGACACCCCTCTCGCCGTTGAACATCTGCATTTTCAAATCCGCACCGACCCCAGGACCACCCTCAGAGGATCCCTCGTCTACCGTCCCCCCGGACCGCGCGCCCCTTTCAGCGACGCCATCGCCGACTTCATCTCCCCGCACGCCCTCGCCTCGCCGGACTACATCCTCCTAGGCGACCTCAACTTCCATCTGGAACAGAACAACGACCCCAACACCACCGCCCTGCTCGCCAACCTCAGCCTCAAGCAACTAGTGAACACCGCCACCCACATCGCCGGACACACGCTCAACCCTATCTTCTCCGCTAGCAAACACATCTTCTTCAGCCACACCTCCGCTCTACACTGGACCGACCACAGCTGTGTCCACTTCACATTCCGACGCGAGACCCGCCACCTCCGCACTCAACCCATCCTTCGTCGACAGTGGAACAAGATCCCAGAAGAGCAACTCCTCTCTGCACTCGCCGCCAACCAACCCACCCTCACCACCGACCCCAACGACGCAGCCCTCAGCCTCACAAACTGGATCTCCAACTGCGCAGACAACCTTGCTCCCCTCAAACGCACGCATCGACAGACCAACACCAAAAAACCTCTCTGGTTCTCTGACACCCTCAAAGAATCAAAGAAAACTTGTCACACCCTCGAGAAGGCCTGGCGCAAGGACCACACCGCTGACAACATGACCGCCCTCAAGAACGCTACCCGCGAACACCACCACCTGATCCGCGCTGCCAAAAGGAACTTTTTCACCGACAGACTGGAAAAAAACAGCCACAACAGCAGAGAACTTTTCAGCATTGTCAAGGAGTTCTCCAACCCCAACGCCAATGCAAACGCCGTCACGCCCTCACAGGATTTGTGCGAATCCCTCGCCACCTTCTTCCACCGCAAGATCAGCGACCTCCACGACAGCTTCGGACACCAGACCCAACCTAACATCACCGAACCCGCACCCCCGGCCTTCACCCTCAACAACTGGACCCACGTCAACACTGAAGAAACCAAATCCATCATGAACTCTATCCACTCCGGCGCCCCTTCGGACCCCTGCCCTCACTTCATCTTTAATAAAGCCGACGACATCAACGGCCCGCACCTCCAGGCCGTCATCAACTCTTCTTTTTCTTCTGCTACCTTCCCCGAATGCTGGAAACACGCCGAAGTCAACGCCCTCCTAAAGAAACCTACGGCTGACCCGAGCGACCTGAAAAACTTTGGCCCCATCCCTCTCCTGCCTTTCCCAGCCAAGGTAATAGAGAAGACCGTCAACAAACAGCTGACCACCTTCCTGGAAAACAACAACCTGCTCGACCCTTCACAAACCGGATTCCGAACCAACCACAGCACGGAAACCGCCCTCATCTCAGTCACAGACGACATCAGAACCCTGATGGACAACGGTGAAACAGTCGCCCTCATCCTCCTCGACCTCTCGGCGGCCTTCGACACCGTCTGTCACCGCACCCTAATCTCCCGCCTCTGCTCCACCGGGATCCAAGGCCAGGCCCTGGACTGGATCGCCTCCTTCCTCTCAAACCGTTCCCAAAGAGTTTACCTCCCACCGTTTCGCTCAGACCCCACCGAGATCATCTGCGGAGTACCTCAAGGCTCATCGCTCAGCCCGACACTCTTCAATGTCTACATGAGCCCCCTCGCCAACATCGTACGCAAGCACGACATCATCATCACCTCCTACGCCGCCGACACCCAACTTATACTCTCCCTCACCAAGGACCCCGCCAGCGCCAAGACCAACCTACAAGAGGGTATGAAGGACGTCGCAGATTGGATGAGGCTGAGCCGCCTAAAGCTGAACTCTGACAAAACGGAAGTCCTCATCCTCGGCAACACCCCGTCCGCCTGGGACGACTCCTGGTGGCCCACGGCCCTCGGCACCGCACCGACCCCCACAGACCACGCCTGCAACCTCGGCTTCATCTTGGACCCCCTTCTCACCATGACCAAGCAAGTCAACGCCGTGTCCTCCGCCTGCTTCCTCACCCTCCGCATGCTCTGCAAGATCTTCCGCTGGATCCCCGCCAACACTAGAAAAACCGTGACCCACGCCCTCGTCACGAGCCGCCTGGACTACGGCAACACCCTCTACGCTGGGACCACCACCAAACTCCAAAATCGCCTGCAACGCATTCAAAACGCCTCGGCCCGCCTCATCCTCGACGTACCCCGCAACAGCCACATCTCCGCAGACCTGAGACACCTGCATTGGCTCCCAGTCAGCAAAAGGATCACCTTTCGACTTCTCACCCACGCACACAAAGCCCTCCACAACAAGGGACTGGAATACCTCAACCGACGCCTCAGCTTCTACGTCCCCACCCGCCTCCTCCATTCCTCTGGCCTCGCGCTCGCTGCCGTCCCTCGCATCCGCCGCTCCACGGCGGGTGGGAGGTCTTTCTCCTTCCTGGCACCCAAGACCTGGAACTCCCTCCCCACCAGCCTCAGGACCACCCAGGACCACTCCGCATTCCGGAGACTCCTAAAAACCTGGCTTTTCGAGCAGCAGTAACCCCCCCCCCCTTTCCCCTAGCGCCTTGAGACCCGCACGGGTGAGTAACGCGCTTTATAAATGTTAATGATTTGATTTGATTTGAGTGAGCGGGAGTCCATATTTAAACGCAAGTGAGGTAACTGGAAGGGAGTTGCTTTCCTGCAGCAGTTTATCTTAAAAAATTATGCCCTTATCCCTAAACTCGGACCATTCGATAACGACCCAACCAATTGTGATGTTTCTATTACTGCATATGGGTGTGTGTACGTGAGGAGTATGGGGGGATTTGAGCAGGGAGTGCCCCTGGTCCTATGCGTAGCAGAAAGCTTATAAAACCGGGTTGCTATTAGGGTTGGTTTTGCCATGATCGGAATAATAGCCTGTAAGATTGCCATTTAATTGTAGAATGTGCTTTTACAGATGGACCCACGCAGATGTCTCTCAGTGGGATTTCAACATGTATACTGTGTGAGCCAGTTGGGAAGCTAACCAAAATGATGCGAAAGATCGAGGCCTCCACCCAATAACGGTTTTGACATAAAGCATGGAAGCTCTCAGACATGGTCTGCGTCCGTTCCGTTCCAGACAAAGTCCCTGATGATACAGTCTATTGTCTGCAGTAAAGTTTGATATCCTTAAAAGTAGCATTCTGAAAATGTAATTCAACCTCAGTATCATGTTCTTTTTAATAATCTACACGTTGACCGATAAGGATAGTTGGAGTTTGGACCAGATAGCAAATTCTGCAGTGACTTTGTCAGTGATTGGAGTGATATTGTTCATGATCATGTCAAGGAGGCCAGTATTCAAGTATACGCCAAGATATGAGCCGACTGGGTTGCAATGTAAATAGAGAGGGCCCAAAGGATGCTTTAGTGGTAGTAGGTATTAAAGGCACTTGGACCAGTTTATGCGATAGCCTGAGAACACAGTAAAAGACTCAATGACAGCCATGAATGCCAGAATAGAATCCAGGTGGTCGGACAGCGTGACCAATATATCGTCAGCGTGATGAAATGCATTCTGTTCATCCACAGCCGTTTGCAACCCTTTAATGGTATGTTTGTTAAGTATGGTTGCTGCTAGGATTTCCAGGGCGATCAGGAATATAAAAGAGAAAGGGGGCATCTTTGTCTACCTTATATTGTGCCACAGCCAATACGGAAGAATTGGGAGGTGAAGCCTCTCCAGGTTACTGAAGCAGTTGGCGAACTATAATAACCATCTCACTTTGTCAAGAAAGGATGTACTCAGGCCTACAGCAGTCTTGACTGTTAACAAGTACGACTAATCATTGCAGTTGAACGGCTTTTCTGCATCAAGCTAGATAAAGACCTTTTCATCCCTGTTCTGATGAATCTGCCAGAGATAACATCCTCAGATGATTCGCCAATGAACGACCTGTTAAAAACCCTGCCTGGGAGGAGTAGATGCAGAATGTTCGTCTTGTAGCCAATACCTTAGCTAGGATCTTTGTATCCTTGTTCATATGGAATATCTCCCTGTAATTGGTACTGCATAATGGATCCCTTCCATTTTGGGGTATTGGGGAAATCCTAGCCCTATTAAATTCCAGCAAAGGGATGTTTGTAGCAGTAATTTCCCTGAAGAATTTGTTCCACAGTGGTATTATTAGTGGCTTCCATCCAGAACACTGTTGCAGTACTCATACTCGACCTCCCACGCCGCACCCACATCACACCTGAACTTGGGAGGCTTCACTGGCTCCCTGTTCAAAAGCGCAGTCAATTCAAACTTCTCACTCACTCTTACAAAGCCCTACACAACACAGGGCCAGAATACCTGAACAGCAGCATACACTATCTGATAGAGACTTCCAGTTGCAGATTCCTTACCATAGAATTTTACCCAGGCGTCAGTCTGGATCCGGAGATTTTTCCTCAAGCAGTACCCCAGCCCCCGTTAGGTGGTGTCGGTCGACTCCGCATCCATCGTTGGTGTTGTAGTCGCCGGATATGACGTTGCGGGTTGTATATAGGTGGCATACTGACGTCAATTTTTTTCTTTCCAAGCCAGCCTACGTGCAGATCCAAAAAAGATCTACCCCACAGTCACTTTTCGACTGACTTTTGTCTAAACTTTTTGGTCTCCGGGTTGACAATCAACTATCCGTGGGCTATGTGGGAGTAAATAAATTTAAAGCTCTACAGAAAAAATATTCCACAATGGATTATCCTGTGCATTACCTTCTGCTACGCATTGGCCAAAAAACAGCCCTCTAAGGGCCTGCGGGTTACCTCATACAGAACCAAGGCTGAGACCACTGCGTTAACATATGGTGTTCCTCTCCTGGACATCTGTTAGGCAGTGATGTGGGCATCACTCCACATGTTCACAAATATTATTGCCTGTCCGTTGTGACTGCTATTTTACACGTTCAGTCCTACACTACTTTTTGGTGTAATTGAGTTTGCAGACCCGCCTTCAGGGAGGTATTACTTGGGTATCTATTCAGAGTTAAGGAATCTGCGGCTAGAAGTCTCTTTCAGATGGACAAGTTACTTACCTTTGGTAAAGCCTTATCTGGTAGAGACTCTAGCTGCAGATTCCTTACTGACCCCCATCCTCCCTGCTTTGCGATCCGGTTCAGATGTAAGCGACATCCTTTAAAGGACCTTAGTCTTTTCCATGCCAGAGGTTAGTTCTCATCATGGCTCTGAGCTCCTGGCCTGTGAATTGGTGAAAGTGATTGACGTCCAGGCACCAAGGTGACGCCTATATAAGTATCTCACACGTCACTTCTGGCTCAGCCGACACGTAGCGGAATGACACAGCTACCGGTGCACAGGGGTAATGCTTGAAAATCTTCCAAATCCTGATGCCTGGTAATAATCAAAGGTAAGGAATCTGTAGCTAGATAGTCTCTACCAAATAAGGTGTAACTAAAGGTAAGTAACTTGTTCTTTACCTGCAGATGTTACATTTTGTGAAATTGTACAGTTTTGAAACACGTATCGACTTGTACAGAAACATTTTGTTTTGTTGTTGTAATTTTGCAGATCATTTATTAATACAAATGTGTATTTTTTTAAAAAAAAATTAAGGCTAATTGAAGCACTATAATGTTTCCGTACAAGAAAATTGTTGCTGACTTAAGAAGCTGGTCACTGTGCAGGAATGTTTGGTGAAGTGGGACATTTTACATTGGAACCCTGCTCCTCCTGCCTTTACGGTCAAAAACACACTAGAACACATTGCTTCTTAGGCATAAGAGTAAAATTAGATTGCAGCTTGTTAACACTGTATATTTAGATTCCTCAATCCCTTTAAGAACTTTAAATAATATATCGCTCATTGTGCATGCATGAATTCACTGTCTTCTTTCTGTGCCATTGTGTCACCAAATTAGACCCAATACATACTCAGAATGTGCCTGGAAAATAATCACTTGACTTCCCTAGAAATATATATCAAAAGCATAAAAATGGTACTGGGTCCCCATTGTGCTTGGCATCACCAACCCCCTCCAGATATGTAAATATCTGGGTGGAAGCAACCTGATGACCTTGGAGATAGACATTTCTTTGTTTCATGGATTTGGGCCCGCCAAGACATAGGTGGTCATTCTGACCCTGGCGGTCTTTGACCGCCAGGGCGGAGGACCGCGGGAGCACCGCCGACAGGCCGGCGGTGCTCCAATGGGGATTCCGACCGCGGCGGTAAAGCCGCGGTCGGACCGGCACCACTGGCGGGGTCCCGCCAGTGTACCGCGGCCCCATTGAATCCTCCGCGGCGGCGCAGCTTGCTGCACCGCCGCGGGGATTCCGACCCCCCCTACCGCCATCCAGATCCCGGCGGTCGGACCGCCGAGATCCGGATGGCGGTAGGGGGGGTCGCGGGGCCCCTGGGGGCCCCTGCAGTGCCCATGCCACTGGCATGGGCATTGCAGGGGCCCCCGTAAGAGGGCCCCTACATGTATTTCACTGTCTGCTGCGCAGACAGTGAAATACGCGACGGGTGCAACTGCACCCGTCGCACAGCTTCCACTCCGCCGGCTCGATTCCGAGCCGGCTTCATCGTGGAAGCCTCTTTCCCGCTGGGCTGGCTGGCGGTCTGAAGGCGACCGCCCGCCAGCCCAGCGGGAAAGTCAGAATTACCGCCGCGGTCTTTCGACCGCGGAACGGTAACCTGACGGCGGGACTTTGGCGGGCGGCCTCCGCCGCCCGCCAAGGTCAGAATGAGGGCCATAGTGTACGTTTTGGAACAATTGGTAGACAGTTCGAAGGACCCTATGAAGCCCACAGATTTCTGGAAGAGAGTGTTTAGACTTATGTGAGTTCTACCCATTAGGACAGCGTCATCCACCTAGAGTAACGCAGGGACTTTTTTTATGCACACCATGCACATGCAGGCCATTGATGTCCAGCAGGAAAAGTATAGGGGACAGAACACATCCCTGGTGAATGCCCGCCCGAACAGGAAGCTAGAGATGTGCTCGCCTGCAGGGCCATACCTAACAGATGCTGATAAATGGAAATGGAGTGCACGCAGAAATTGAACTAACCCAGGGTCTACCCCCAGATCACTCAGCATGTCCCACAATTTAGACCTAGCCACACTGTCGAAGGTACTATACAGGTCCAAAAGGCCCGGCAGATGGAGCCCTGCTTTGCAGTGGTGTTGTTGCTGATAAGCAGGTGAAGATTAAGACATTGCCGCACAATGCCCAGCGTTTCATGGAAGCCATATTGCGCCTCCGACAGTGTGTTTGACTCAGTGACCCAGGGCAGCAAACCGTCCAAAACAACCCTCCCAGCAACTTTGACAGCCGAGACATACAGAGATATAGGACGATAGCTGCTGGGGGACTGTGGGGCACCTTTTTCAAAAATAGGAACAATGGTGGCAGTATGCAATGTGTCTGGAAGACCACACTGCGTAAAGGCATTAAAACTGTTAGAAAGTAATGGGGCCCTCAGTTCCGGGGTAGATTTATACAAGTTCTTAGGGAGCGCATCCGTTCCTGGGGCCTTATTAGATGTAGACTTAGCAATAGCCTCACAGACTTCTTCCAGGGATTGGATGGACCACCTCAGCCTCTTTTGAGTCATGCGGCCTATCTGAGTGATAGAGAGCACAAAAATGGATCTCCCAAACTTCTGTATGTATGGTGGTAATAACTGAGTTATAACTGGATCCCAAAGAGCTAATACCCTTAACAGCCCTCCAGAAGGACGTTGAGGCCTTAATCCTACAGGACAACCTGCCCCATTGCTCTGTTTTGATTTCTTTAGGCCTCCTACTCAGAGCCCTTTTATACACCGCTCTATATTGCTTAATTTTTTGACAGTGACTCCTTTAGGGCCCCCTGCAGGGTTGAAGAAGTCTTCCTACAGGCAGAATCAAACCGGTTCGCCTCAGGCAGTGCTGCCTTAATTGGTTAAGCTAGCTTTGGCAGCCCCCAGACAGACCAAGCTATCATCCAATATACAAGGGTCAGTCAAATAAGCTTGAGAATTATGTATGATGTACTGAGATTTTCAGTATTGCCCCTTGATCCACATTCAAACTAGGTGAATCCCCTGAGACTTAACAAAAGAAGAGGGGAACCACCGACCCTAACATTCCCCTTAGGAATGCCAACACCTAACCTTAGAGGATTGTGGTCACTCATCACAGTGACAGTAATGTCCCCACATGTGTTCCACCTCCAGATGGACCGAGAAACAAATATGTAATCAATAACTGACCCATAGCCACCCCTAACAAAGGTAGCTTTAAGGCGATGGGTTGGATCAACAGCATCTCAGGCATTGAGAAGCTCAAACCTATTGACAGCATTGAAAAGTCTCCTGGCTCAAGAGCACTCCACGCACAGGCAGTATTCTAAATGACTGCCTCATCAGCCTGGGGCCCAATTTGATGTTAAATTCGCCCCCAACCACAATATGAAACTGAGAGTTCAAGTGGGCTAATTCAGTTCAAGAACCGAGATAAAGCTTGACAGCTTAAAGATGTTATCACATGCCTCAGCTTCAAAAAGGCCATTGAAAAAATTAACAACCAGATAGATGCTATTAGGCCAAGTTAATTAAAAAAGGGCTTGAAAAGCAGGGCTCTCCCAGTGAAGCGGACTGATTTTACAGCCCAGGGTAACGTGGATATATGCCATTAAATCACCCTTGTCCGACTGGCTGATGAAGTGTCACTTTAGTCATCAGTTATTGTCTGGACACTGATGACACCGTTCTTAAATTAATTTTGAAGCAAAATACAAGATTTTCCACTGAAGTCTATAGGTTGAGGAGGCGATTTCAATACAACTCTTGAGCAGCACATGGATAGATCACAAATGGGGACTGAATGCATACAAGAGGTGTTAGCACCTGGACTAAGCACTTGGCTCCTACCTGCCTAAACAATGTCTGGTAATAATGTGAATCGAACTCCCAGTAATGCAAAGAAGTGGGAGACGATGGTGTTTATCCCCAGGAGTGCTACAGGGTAGGTTATTTTAGGATGAGATATGCGCAGACATACAGCACTGTGGGAGGCCTTTAAGGTAGTGCTGAGGGGCCCAGGGCATTGTAAAACAACAGAGCGTAGTCAAAACTCTGACCATTGAGTGAGGTTACAGCTGGAAATTGAACAACTAGAAGTTACGAATAGACCTTACGGTCCTGGCACAATCAGAAAACTGATCAGACTTAAAGTAACAGAATGAAACAAAATTATTGACCATGAGACCAACTATCCCTGGAAATAAGCTAAAGTGTGAGCATGAGGAGAAGGGAAAAGACCCGAGAAAAAGTTGGCAACCGTAATGAAAAATCCTTGGGCTGCCAATCACAGTCTCTTTTTCTCTGCAGACACTGGAACTACACTGCATGAAATGGAAGGATTCAGTAAGTTCTTACACTAATACAGGGCGCTTTGCGCTTCCCGAAACATGCTCTACTCAGCTAGTATTTACGATTATTTAAAGGGCCCTTCAATAGCATGGCTCCATAGGGAATTTTTGATTCATTTGACAAGGTCAAAGAAACCATCCGTGGACTATCCGTTGGAAAAGCCCTGGGATCCGATGGCTATCCCTCTGAACTGCATAAGATATATATTGGCCAACTGGCCCCACACATGCAGGAGGTCTATGAGGAGGCTGTAAAGGCTGACTGCCTACCCATGCGGGAAGCGATAATGATAACTATATTAAAAACATTTAATTTATTTAAGTTCTGTCATTTAAAACATCGGACATCTGTGAATCCTACAGACCCTCTCTCTAATTTCTTGAGATGTCAAAGTCTTAACTAACATTTTAACAAACTGTATTAAGTAGCTGCTACTTAATCAAATACTGCCTGATTAGACGGGGTTTTGACCTGTCAATCAGATGCCCAGAATCTGCACTTTCTGCTTAGATTGCTACATCTGATAACTCCACAGACCAATGCTGACGTTGTTTTTAAGGCGTCACATATGCGTGCAACCATTTGAGTGGGACTGACTGCAGTTTTGACAAGCCTGCCTAAGCCATTTCTATCCCTAATCAAATTAGTATACACCAGGCATGTGGCCAAACAATTAATGAAAAGGTTTCTGCCCCTATGTCCAGTGCCCGCCGTTCTAGACAAGGATACTCCTTGCCACCGCTATTTGCCCTTGGCCTATATCCTCTAGCGGCAACACTGCAACAGCATAACACACAATATGCTTCACGATTTATTAAAAGCCCCTTACTGATTTCTATGTGGATGAACAACCACTTTACATCAGGAAACCATAAGTTTGCTTGTTAAGTCACAAGACTCGGAGGCCTGATAGGTCTGACCCTAAACTGGAGTAAGTCGGCTGTGTTCTCAGTCACGGTGGGCGCAGCCAGAATGGGCCTTGTCTTCGCACTTCAGTGGTGTACCACTGCCATGAAATATTTTGACATTTGGATAATATTTAACAGGACGAAGAACTCAGACTAAACTGTTTTGTGTTTTTGGAAAAAACTATAGCAATGCCATCGACCAGCTAGAGGACCAAAGAGGCAGATAGATGGCCGAAGCTGCCACTCCCAGTGGCTGGTAAATTGAGCCTAACACAAAAGGTCCTCCTCACATTTAAATTTTACTTTAACATACCCATCCCATTGAAAAAATGTTTCTTCAAACACTTACAGCACAGCTCATTAAACTGACATAGGAAGGAAAGAATCCAGGATATTCTGGGACACTTTGACTCTTCAGTGCAAAGATGTAGGATACACTGTCCCCCACATGAAATTATATTATTAAAGTTGACAAGCACTGTTAGAAATGGGGTCTTTGGTTGGCAGTCAGGTTACCCCCTGTCCATGCAAGGACCCTCACTCTAGTCAGGGCAAAGGAGAAACACACCTGGTTAACCCCCACTCACCCCCTTGGTAGCTTGACACGAGCAGAAGGCTTAACCCAGAAGCAATATGTAAAGTTTTTGTACCAACACACATAATAATACAGTGAAAACACTACAAAATGGACACCACAGCAGTTTAGAAAAATAGGTAATATTTATCTAAAGCAAACAAGACCAAAACAACAACAGTCCAACATACACAAGTCAAAATATGAATTTTCGAAAGAATAGGAGTCTTACTTCATAGAAATCAATGGAAATGTTGATTCTACACAAAGTACCTGGTATGCATAAAAAATAAAGCCTCACGGGCGAGTGTGCATCGGAAAAGTCCGCGATGTATCGATTCCTTACTCGTAATTATAGTTGTGCGTCATTTCCTCTCTGGTTGAGTAGGCAATGCGTTGTTTTTCTCCCTCGCAAGAGAGCGATGCTTCGATTTCTGGACAGGGCATCTCAGATCCACGCAGGTTCATGATGACTTTGACACCCAGGGACAATGTATGAGAAATCCGGTTGCACGGTATTAGAAAACTGCACTGCACGGGGTTTGTGTCGTTATCAGGAGCCACAAGCGGATGTTGCATTGTTTCTCCAGCCGCGATGCAGCGATCTCCCAGCTGTGATGCAGGTGGAGCATTGATTTCAGCCGCAAAACAGGTGGTGCATCGTTTATCAGCTGCGTTGCAGATGGTGCGTCAAAACTTTCCCTGCACAGTGTTCTGTGTGTGGATTTTAGTCCTTGTTGTGCCAACTTCACCTTTCAAGGGCCTAGGGACTGTATAGGGCACCTCATGGCAGGGCAGGAGTCTCAGCAGAGTCAGGTGCTGCAGAGGAAGTCTTTGATGGCCCTGAGACTTCAAAACAGGAGGCAAGCTCAGTTCAAGCACTTGGAGATTCTTCTGAAGCAGGAATGCACAACAAAGCCCAGTCTTGGTCCCCTTTCACAGGCAGAAGCAGCAACTGCTGGATAGCCCACCAAAACACAGTCGCAGGCAGGTGCGGCACTTCTCCTCAGCTCTTCAGCTCCTCTCCTTGGCAGAGGTTCGTCTTGAATCCAGAAGTGATCTAAAGTCTGAGGTTTTGGGTTCTCTACTTATACCCCTTTCTGCCTTTGAAGTAGGCAAACCTCAAAGGAAGGTCTCTGTTGTTCACACGGTCCTGCCCTGCCCAGCTCAGGCCCCAGACACACACCAGGGGGTTGGAGACTGCATTGTGTGAGAGCAGGCACAGCCCATTCAGTTGTAAGTGACCACTTCTCCCTCCACCTTAGCCCAGATGGCTCATCAGGATAAGCAGGCTACACCCCAACTCCCTTTGTGTCACTGCCTAGAGGAGAGTCACAAACAGCCCAACTGTCAGTTTGACCCAGACAGGGAATCCACAAACAGGCAGAGTCACAGAATGGTTAAAACAAGAAAATGCCTAATTTCTAAACGTGGCATTTTCAGCCTAACAATCTAAAAAACAACTTCACTAACAGAGGTTTTTTAAAATTGTGAGTTCAGAGACCCCAAACGCCATATTTCAAAGTGCTCTCAAGGGAGACTGCACTTTAAGGATATTTAAAGGCAGCCCACGTGTTGACCTGAGAGAGATAGGCTTTGCAACAGTGAAAACCAAATGTGGCAGTATTTTACTGTTGGGACATGTAAAACATATCAGTACATGTCCCACCTTTAACGTACACTGCACCCTGCCCATGAGGCTACCTAGGGCCTATCTTAGGGGTGCCTTACATGTTTAAAAAGGGGAGGTTTGGGTCTGGCAAGTGGGTACACTTGCCAAGTCGAATTGGCAGTTTAAAACTGCACCCACAGACACTGCAGTGGCAGGTCTGAGCCATGTTTACAGGCCTACCTATGTTGGTGGCACAATCAGTGCTGCAGGCCCACTAGTAGCATTTGATTTACAGGCCCCAGGCACCTCTAGTGCACTTTACTAGGGACTTACTAGTAAATCAAATATGCAAATCAGGGAAAAGCCAATTACACGTACAATTTCACATAAACAGCACATGCACTTTAGCACTGGTCACCAGTGGTAAAGTGCCCGGGGAAACAAAAACAGCAAAAACAGAGTCCAGCACACAGTCAACAACCTGGGAAGCAAAAGCAAAAAGTTAGGAGAAACCACGCCAAGGATGCCAGGTCTAACAAGTGCACTTCACTCTACTGGCTCCACCCCCTAGAAATACACAGCCCGTCTGGCAGCTGAACGAAATGTGGCCTGCCTTACTTATCAGGAGACTGCACTGTGGCTGAAACGACCTACTCAGACAAGAAAACCAACACATACTATCGAACTCTTGCAGCTTGGCAAAAGCTTTGGAAGATGGGCCTTTCTCTTTTAATGCACTAATTTGATATTCCTTTAACACTACACCCACCATTCCCAATGTTCAATGTAGGCAGGGAAATAGTGAAATTCTAGTAATGTAAACTGGGCATCACCAGGTGGGGGGTGGGGGTGGGTATTGGGGACCTTTTATGTGGAGGACACGTTCATCTCCCAGTCACAGTAAGGGCATACGCTAAGGTCACCCTGCTAGATGCTTTCCTTTATCAGAGGCTAAAAAGATAGCACACAGCTTTTCACAGGTAATGGAATACTTCAAACCACTCCAATCAACAACAAATGCCCAAACTCACCGGAACCTTGTCACTGTAATATACAGGGTAATGCCGTGGCAAAGCCTTCTGCGAAAACCTGCCAGTGCAGAATGGGATGGAGATGTAGATACCCCCGACAGACAGAATGTGGGAGTACTGATGCTCCAAAACAGGTGAGCTTCTTCCCAGCAGTATACTTTGACAAATGCATTTCCGATGCAAACATCGCATATACTACCCACCCCCCGCAGTGTTAAGTGTTATATAGGTAAGGCCTACGGCCTGGTCACCTCTGCGACGTATATGTAGACCTGGTCGGAGTTCATGGAGTTCTGCTATGAGGAACTCCGCGAAGTGCTGAAAAAACTTTGCAGCGCTACACGAAGTTCCACGAGCAGTGAGTTTGGGTAAGTCGCATTGTTCGCTCTGATTTTAAGCGCCATGTGTTTCTCCTGGGCTGTAAAATCAGTGCAAACTGCATCACGTGGAGTGCCAGAAGACACTAACTTCTTTCTGCCGCTCGAGTAGACTTTCTACTCGATCATCAGCTTTCTCAACACGAGTGGCAGCTTTCTCAACATCAGACGGTAGCGTCCTGCTGCGACTGCCCAGTTTCATAAATCTTGCTTGCCAACATAGCAATTTCTCTTTCTTGCCAACTTAATATTGGCGAGCAGCACAAGAGAAAAAACTCCACTCAGCGTTGCTTCAAGGAGTTTTTTTTTTTTTAGCTCTGCGTGCATTACACAACTTATACAGAAGTTGAAATGTAAAAAGTTATGATTCAACTAAAATGAACACAATATTTTGAAGAATAAATTTGCAAATTGACAAGTATTTCTCTTTTTCAAAGAAAATCCTCTGGGTGGTACTTAGATACTTAGATGCCCTTTTAATGATTACTAAAGTTAATAGTTGAGTAAAAGAAGTTGCTGTCTCCAGAGCAGAGCTGCATGAATAGCTAAAGTTTTATTTTTTTTGTGTTCCCTATTGAGGTTACCATGGCCCTCTGGACCTGTACCCAGAATTTCATAGGATTGCCATTGATCCTTCTATACACAGCGTGGCTGAGGGAAGGCCTGTCAGTGTCTGCGTGGGCAAGGAATGGTATCGGTTTCCTAGCAGTTTTTTTCTGCCAGAAAAGTAAGTTATTCTAAAACCTGCGATGCACAATCACTTCATCTGTAATTTCCGCTGTCATTTAATGCATACTTAGCCCATGATAAATGACTCATTTTGTCTTGTAACAGATCATGAGGGTGTAAATATACAGGGGAAGTGCTGTCAATAACTAGGAAGTGTAAACCAAAAGCATCTCCTTACATGCTCCAAATGATTGTATAAATAATTCTGGACTATTATACAAATATATCATAATTCTAGACTATGATATGTGATATGAATAAAATTAGGTTTTGGCGCTTGATGATTGATACCCCAAAGAATCTGATTGGAGGTAGAATTTTTTAGGTAATTGTAATACCACCCATTAAAAAAGAAGCTTTCAAAAAAAATATATCGACTAGTTTTTTAATTACCCATTTAGGTTACTGTTTGTGTTTGAGATACCTACTGCACTCATTAGTTTAGTGTGGAGGTAGGTTGGGTGATGTAGAAACTTCTATACAATGAAGCATGTCTTGAATTCAATTTTCTTGTATTGAAAGCCAGATAAGATTAATCTTTTTTTTTACGTGTTGTAATATTTACGGCAAGGTGCTTGTTTAATACTAGAGATAAGACATTCTAGCTGCATACTCCTGTTGTGGTGCCTTTAATCTTCATTGATCTGTATGCTGATACCTTTACCAGCTGCTTCCCCAAAAGGGGCATCCGAGACAACACCATTCACTACCATATTGGAGATATTCATTCTTATTAATTAGGGGTTTTATAATCTCTGTTTGTTCATTGTAAATTTCTCTCCTCTGTCCACGGGGCAAGGTCGAGCTATAAAATATATTTCATAAATAAAATGAGAGTAGTCAAGCTTGAACACATAGACAGGAAAGGTGGAAAATGTAAGAAAAGGATGTACATGTGAAAGCATTTCTAGGTCTGTTAAAGATGAACAGAGATTGCAGAAGTGTTGTGTTGCATTGTATTGCAACATTATATAACGGTTTCTACCCGTGTGGGCAGCTGAAGCGCTTGTATACATGGGTAGCATGCTACACCGTGTAGGATGTATGGTTGGAAGTGTGTTGTTTTTGGTTTGATCTTCTATGAGAAGTGTTTCCATGGCATGCATGATGACCACTGTGCTGTGGTTATCGTGTTATGGGATATAGGGCTTAGAATTGTGATGGTTGAAAAAATTTAAGCGAAAAGCTCACAGTTTGTGGTTTTCAAGAGGCTGGCAGAATTATGAGCAGCTCTGTAGACCCCTTTGTGGTATTTCTTGTGTTCATAGTGTACATTTTTTTGTAATATATTTATTGGCATTTTAGTACTATACATCCCCAAAATATGCACAGACACACCACCCATTATGTCCATAGCTATCTCCACAGGATAATCTAAGACACTGTGAGAGGTTTCAGAATGAGTGACATCAGACAGTACAACTTCAACCCTGGTTGAACCACCCTCTGACCACCTCGAGCTGCTGGCGTCTGGTCCCAAACTCTCATTTATGCCACCGTAACCCTATCATACTTCAGTAGCACTATACTTTGCCAATCCTCTCATCACTCACACTCCCCATTGGCCTGGGGGCATTGGGGTCGGCATTGTGAAGATCATGGCACCCTATGCCTTCAGGTCCCCTGTCAGACTAGCCTCACTCTTTATGTGTGCGTCATCCACACCAGCCTATTCTGTCGTGTCTCGCAGCCAGTCCACAGTCAAGGGGGAGGCACAGACTTAGCCATCTAATGGCTATCCGTTGTTTGGCCGGAGCCAGTCCAAGGGTTGCAAATTTCCTACTAAGCTAGCTTCCTATTTTTCTTGGCAGGCACTAACCCCAGCAAGCATTGTTTCAGGTCCCTAAGTATCACCCACACCATAGCTTCATGCAGTGTCGCAGTAGCTCATCCCAGTAACCAACAATTTGTGGGTAGCTCCACATAACGTGAGAGAAGTCTATCACAGCATACCAGCAATGCGTGCATTGGCATCTCTGGAGTGGCATATTGTGTGTAGGTGTGTGGGTGATAGGTATATGATACACACTACGTTAGATTTGGTAATTTTAAACTGCGCATTAGCAGAGACCTACTGCACTCCCTTATGGATTCTAACCCACTCCTCAGTTGTGATTGGTAACTCACACACCCACTGCCACGTTGCCTTTACCCTGAGGGAGGGTCTGTGGCTGTATGTTGCAGGGTGCAGTATGTATATGGTAGTAAGCCTCTGCCCCCCCCACCCCAGAGTTAGCACTGCCTCAGGTGTCTGAGTAGACTCCGGGGTGTAGGCAAGTGTCCTTTTTTTACATTGGCACCCCCACATTTTGCCCTAGTATGGATGCTTTTTGACTGAAAGGGCACTGGGTTCCTGCTAACCAGGACTCCAGTGCCAGTGGTCTTTCCCTTAAAACAAAGAAAAGGCCTAATTGTAACCCAATTGGCAAGGACTTTAGAAGCCCTATAAGTCCCTAGTAAATGGTACCCATGGTACCTTGGGTATGGGTACTAAAGAGGGTTCAGAAAGGCCCAGCATGTATTATGCCGCTCTAAGGAACCCAGACTCATACCACATGCAGACCACCATTGTAGAATGCGTGAAGTGATCCAGACCATTTTGAAAACATGACATTGCACACCTCCTGTGTGCAATGTTGTGTACTGGCTGGCTGGTATCAAACAGCCTGCCACCACAAATTAGTTTCTGACCCCCTGCAGGTGACAGGCCACACGCTCAGAGGTTAGAAACAATGCCTGCCCTGGAGGAAGGTGGTGACAACTCCCCCACCTGGATGCGATTTAGGATATCAGAGCTAGGGGCTTCAAAGCCTCTGCCACTTATGACATGCAATTATGGCTTCCTCTCATCTGGGAAATGCTACTTCGTGCCCATTTGGCACCAGAGCAGGCAGGAAATTAGTTATTTGGGAGGCTCCTATGCTTATTACACCCCTAAGGTGTTCTGCCTGAAGTATACACTCGAGGAAGGGTTCCACCATCTTGTTTTTGCTTGAACTAGGAACTCTGGGTCATGAATATGCCCACTGTTGGACCTGGCCTTTTTGCAGGGTCATCCTCAAACTTTTGCCTCCTTCCTCCTATTTTTTTCTGACCAGTTTTTGTTGGCTTTAGGACTCTGGGCACTTTACCACTGCTAACCAGTGTTAAAGTGCATATGCTCTCTGTCTAAATTGTATTGGTGATTGGTTTATCCATGATTGGCATATTTGATTTACTAGCAAGTCCCTAGTAAAGTGCACCACAGGTGCCCAGGGCCTGTAAATCAAATTCTACTAGTGGGCCTGCAGCACTGCTTGTGCCACCCACATGAGTAGCCCTGTAAACATGTCTCAGACCTGCTACTGCAGTGTCTGGGTGTGCTGTTTTGCACTGCCAATTTGACCTGGCAAGTAGGCCCAAACCTTCAGTTTTTGTAGATGTAAGGCACACTTAGAGTAGGCCCTAGATAGCCCCATGGGCAGGGTGCAGTGTATATTAAAGGTAGGACATGTACTGATGTGTTTTACACCTTTGGATAGTATAATACTGCCAAATGTGATTTTTCACTGTTGCAAGGCCCGTCTCTCTCACGTGTTAACATGGCGACTGCCTTTAAATATCTTTTAAGTGTAAATACCCATTGGGAGCAGATAGTGGCATGGAGTTTGGAGTCTTTGGATTCACAATTTAAAAGTACACCTTTTGGTAAAGTTGGTTTTTAGATTGTCAGTTTGAAAATGCCACTTTTAGAAAGTAGGCATTTTCTTGGTTACCCAATCTGTGCCTCTGCCTGCCTGAGGAATCCACATCTAGGTGAGACTGACAGTTGGGCTGTTTGTGAATTCCCTCTAGACAGTGACACAAACGGAGCTGGGGTGTAGCCTGTGTGTCCTGATGAGTATCCTGGGCTAGTGTGGGGAGAGAGGAGCTGACACTTAAACCTGAAAGGGCTGTGTCTCTCGTCACACAATGAGGTCACCAACCCCCTGGTGTGTTTGGGACCAGGCCCTGACAAGGCAGGATCTTGTGAAGAACAGACAGAGACTTTTCTTTGAAGTTTGCCTACTTCAAAGGCAGAAAGGGGTATAAGTAGTGGACCCAAAACCCCAGATTGTTAGATTACTTCTGGATCAAGAGGAACCTC
Source organism: Pleurodeles waltl (assembly GCF_031143425.1). Classification (NCBI taxonomy): domain Eukaryota; kingdom Metazoa; phylum Chordata; class Amphibia; order Caudata; family Salamandridae; genus Pleurodeles; species Pleurodeles waltl. The sequence continues at coordinate 1,442,590,074 of NC_090440.1, read as the reverse complement.
TGCCAAGGAGAAGAGCTGGAAGAGGAGTACCGCCCCTTTGCCTGCGAGTGTGCTTCGCTGGGTTGGTCTGAAGTTGCTGCTTCTGCCTTTGAGAGGACAAAGACTGGACATTGCTGTTTTTTCCTGCTTGTGACCTTTCTCCAAAGGCTTGGACTGAACTTTGCCCCCTGTTCTGAAGTGTCAGGGCCATCAAAGACTTCCTCTGCCATCACCTGGACTCTCTTGCTGAACTCCTCCCCAAATCCCTCCTTGCAGGGTTTCCTTTCCAGGTACCCTGCTATTGACTTTGATGTGTAGCTCTCGAGGCTACCAGCTGGTGGCTTCTTAGACTTCACCCCCTAAGCACCTTAAGTCACTGTGGACACCCTCGAGAACCGTTTTCAGATATACCTATGCAGTGATTTTCTCCTGTAAAAGGCTCATGCCTCAAATCTGACAGCTTGCTATTTTTACTGTTTTCCAGTAAAAATCAATGTCTGAATTACTTCCCCAATATTTTTGATCTTGGTGTCTAAATTTATATAAATATCTGTGTTATTTTCCTAAATTGGTCTCAGATTTGTTTTTGAGAGTGTGTCTCATTTATTGAGACCATGTCCCCCCAGGGCTAATCCCTCAGCCCCACCACTCTCTGCAACACATAAATAACCCCACTGGCCAAAACCATCAGATCCCACTGACTGGATAAAGAACAACTGCCTGCAGCTGAACACAGACAAGACAGAAGTAATGATCTTTGGCAATAGCAGCAACAAATGAAATGACTCCTGGTGGTCATCGTCATCAGACCTAGGACCAGCACCTACTTCCTCTGACCATGCCAGAAACCTCAGAATCATCATTGACAACAAGCTCACCATGAAATCACAAATCAAGGCTGTCTCCTTTGCCTGCTCCCTCACTTTGCGCATGCTACGTAAGATCTTCAAGTGGTTACCCCTACACACGAGACGCACCGTGACACAGAACCTCATCAGCAACCGACTGGATTACAGCAACACTCTCTATGTAGGAATCAACGCACACCTCCTACAGAGACTTAAGACCATACCAAACGCCGCAGCCAGACTCAGCTTCGGCCTTCCCCGACGAACCCACATCATACCCCACCTCAGGCACCTCCACTAGCTCCATGTACAGAAGAGATGCCAATTCAAGCTACTGACACAAGCACACAAGGCTCTACACAACCAAGGACCCACATATATTAACCACCGCCTGAACTTCCACCAACCGTTGAGAACACTGCGCTCTACCTACATTTCACTTGCCCATATTCCCTACATATACTGAAGCAGAAGTGGAGAAGGTTGCTTCTCTCACATCGGAGCGAAAACCTGGAACATCATCCCCACGCACCTCCGACCATCACCTCATTTTCTGAATTCCAAATGGCCCTCAAGACCTGGCTGTTCGAATAAGATTCTGGGACCTGCAAGCGCCTGTCTACCTTTTGGGTGAAAAGCCACACTTTATATATCCTGATTGATTGATTGACTGGGTATACAGCAAATGGTCAACACTCCCTTTGATAAGCCTGCTGGACAACGACACTACCACAAATGGATCACTTGGGATTATTAAAGCAATTCCCTATAAACCTATAAGGGTCATCTGGACTTTTTGCATGGTGTACCCCTACATTGGTACACTACATAAAAAGCCAGCTTCCTAAGGGGCATCCAGGAATTCTGGCCACATGTCTTGTGCCATAGCCTCTATTTTGGCATGCTGAAGGAATTGACCTGTGCCCAGAGCAAAGGTTTCTGTCAACTCTTGTATAGTGACAAATCGGCCTGACGGATATAAGTCCCCCAAGTTGATACATCTCCTCCCACCCCACCTGCCAGTGAGTCATGGATTGCTCAATGGCAAAAAAAGGACAGCTTTTCCATATTTCTCATTCCGGTGCATGAGCTGCCCTGTGGAGCACTACATGCACCGCTCGCTTCCAGAGTCTGCATACCACCCTTAGTTTGTGTGACATCATCCCAGGCATTCCATTAGCCTACAGCAGTAAGGTTCTCAAGTCTTCCCCTCTACTACAGAGCCTGACAGTAGGGTTTTCTCCCAAATGCACTCTACGTGAGACCAGTCAACTGTGTGCTGTAAGTGTGATGCACAGATAATACATTTTGAGGTCTGGTACATCGATTCCATCTCTGTCTCAGCCCAGCCGCAGTGTGGTGAGCCACATCCTACATTGTTTTCCAGCCCATATGAAGTTTAGTTTAGTTTAGTTTATGGGATTTATAGAGCGCATGGCTACCCAGAGGCCTCCCAGTGCTGATGGACAGTCACTAGACAATAGGAACAGAACTATACAGGGAACAGTACAGTTTTCAGTTTTCTACGAAAGGAAAGTTCAGGCATGTCATGACGAAGCTCTAAGGGGAGGGAGTTCCAGATTTTAGCTACTCTGCAGGCAAAGGATCACCCCCCTCCCCCCAGGTTTTTTTGCACAAAAGTAGTTAGTAAGAAAAGCTGATGAAGATCCACCAGGAGCTTGTCCAGCTCTTGAAAGTCATTCTCATTTGTGGTTCCCTGCAAAACATAAACATCAGGGCAGTACAACCATCTTAATTAGGGCATTTTTTCCCATTAATGAGAAACTGAGGGTGTTCCTGAATTTGATTGGCAGCTTGAGGTTAGTAATCACCTGCCACATATTTAAAGCAGGGTACTGTTGTACTCCATGCTGCACATGCATGCTAAGGTAGCGCACACTGTCCAATTTTCAAGGCAGTCTTGACTCAAGAAGGTGGGCAGCCCTAATCCCCTTCAGCTGGCCTACTTGAAGCAGTACCGAATAACATGCAATCTCGAGAGCTCCCCAAATTCCCTCATCATGTTCAACAGAATTGGGGCTGAGACACAGATAAATCATGACATTGTCCAAGTGTAATGATACAACATGGGTTGTGTGACTCACCCATATACCCTAGGCATGCAACACCTGTCTCAGCCTGCATGCTACTGGTTCCAAAGCCAGGGCGAACAGCAAGGGAGCACCCCTGCCAAGTTCCAAACTGCAAATGGATCACCTCCGATACCAGGCACACGTATGCATGCGCAGCTAAGGTTGAGCGTAGATCGGTTTGATCCAGGTGATAAATTTGGGACCCAGTCCCATTCTTTCCAACACTTGCCACATATACTCCCAGCTGACCAAACTGAATACCTTGTCTCTATCTAGGAAAGCAAGGGCATATTGATCTTCCAGACAAGAAGCTTGTAAGACGTGCACCAGTTGCGCAGAATGCAAAGCGGGTTTCTAAGGTGGGATAAACCCATATTGTCAGGGTGGACCAATTACGGGAGGTGACGGCATAAACACGTTGCAAGTATTTGGCCAAATATCTTCTGATCCACTTTTAATAATGACAGTGGGTGGTAAGAGACTGCGTCCGAAGGTTTTTTTTCCAGGTTTATGTATTAACACTTGCAAAAAGAATAAGTGATGGACGGAATGCTGAACAATGTCAAACATTCACCCCAGTACAGAGATCTGGGCCTAAATCCATCGTTTTTTTGCTGCCCATGCCATTCCAGTTTGGACCCAGCCATATGCAAATCAGTCTTGACCCTGTTCCCCATGGGAACAGTCCAGCCCGAACTGCCAGGCCAAGTCTTTCCTGGACTGGAAACAAGCATCCTGGGACCGGTTTCGGGGTTTCACCCCTCATCAGCCAGGCTAGCTTGAATCCAGTGGCATGGGAAGCACGGGACCCACGTCTGGGCGTACCCTTCCCACTTAGGGCGACACATGCAAAAAGAATAAGTGATGGACGGAATGCTAAACGATGTCAAACATTCACCTCCAGTACAGAGATCTGGGCCTAAATTTTTTGCTGCCCATGCCATTCCAGTTTGGACCCAGCCATATGCAAATCAGTCTTGACCCTGTTCCCCATGGGAACCGTCCAGCCCGAACTGCCAGGCCAAGTCTTCCCTGGACTGGAAACAAGCATCCTGGGACCGGTTTCGGGGTTTCACCCCTCATCAGCCAGGCTAGCTTGAATCCAGTGGCATGGGAAGCACGGGACCCACCTCTGGGAATACCCTTCCCACTTAGGGCGACAACGGAATGCTGAACAATGTCAAACATTCACCCCCAGTACAGAGATCTGGGCCTAAATCCATTGTTTTTTTGCTGCCCATGCCATTCCAGTTTGGACCCAGCCATATGCAAATCAGTCTTGACCCTGTTCCCCATGGGAACAGTCCAGCCCGAACTGCCAGACCAAGGCTTCCCTGGACTGGAAACAAGCATCCTGGGACCGGTTTCGGGGTTTCACCCCTCATCAGCCAGGCTAGCTTGAATCCAGTGGCATGGGAAGCACGGGACCCACGTCTGGGCATACCCTTCCCACTTAGGGCGACAAATGCAAAAAGAATAAGTGATGGACGGAATGCTGAACAATGTCAAATATTCACCCCCAGTACAGAGATCTGGGCCTAAATCCATCGTTTTTTTGCTGCCCATGCCATTCCAGTTTGGACCCAGCCATATGCAAATCAGTCTTGACCTTGTTCCCCCATGGGAACAGTCCAGCCCGAACTGCCAGGCCAAGTCTTCCCTGGACTGGAAACAAGCATCCTGGGACCGGTTTCGGGGTTTCACCCCTCATCAGCAAGGCTAGCTTGAATCCAGTGGCATGGGAAGCACGGGCCCACGTCTGGGCATACCCTTCCCACTTAGGGCGACAAATGCAAAAAGAATAAGTGATGGACAGAATGCTGAACAATGTCAAACATTCACCCCCAGTACAGAGATCTGGGCCTAAATCCATCATTTTTTTGCTGCCCATGCCATTCCAGTTTGGACCCAGCCATATGCAAATCAGTCTTGACCCTGTTCCCCATGGGAACAGTCCAGCCCGAACTGCCAGGCCAAGTCTTCCCTAGACTGGAAACAAGCATCCTGGGACCGGCTTCACGCATGGATGGGGGGAGTACCCCTCTCTTCAGAGCTTCCTGAAAGACCAATAGTAATTTATCGGCCATAGTTATTGGAAGAGCTTAATAGAGTTCAGCAGGTAGACCATCTATATCCAGGGCCTTAGCAGGCTTAAGAGAGTCTGTGACCTGCAATAATTCCTGCTTAGTTAACGGTCCTTCCAGTTATGTCTGGTCAGGCTCTTCCAGTTGTGCCAGCGGCAGTGAGTCAGGGTCGGCTTTCACCTCACAAACCGTGGCCACGCCAGGTGACATGTACACCCTTTATAGGTGTTCTATCAGGATTTCAATAGTGGCCTGTTGCATGCAAATCTCTCGTCCTCTCGAATCCCTAATCAATAATATGGGGTCTGATGGTCGTTCTTGCTTGACCATCTTGGCCAATCACCTGCCTACTGTAACCCCCTCCTTATGTAGTCGCTTCCTATAATATAAACAAAGAGAGGGACTAGGAGATAATCCAGCACCTGTGCTCCTTAAATGTAATGGTTAAACATAGGATGCTGTTCACACAGAGAAAGGGAGATTATGATAAGAAAAGCTGTCGGTCAGGGCCCGGGAGAGGGGGTGATTACCTGGATCAGGGGATCTGATTACTCAAAGTGATTCTCTCACACACCCAATTGGGGGTCATGCTTTGTCATTGGACTGCTCCTCGTTGGACTGGCACCGCAGTGCCCAACGGGCCCATCAAGGGGCCCAATCCCATCCCACTCTGTTACCCTGTGCTGGGTGTTCTCTCAATTAAGGGTAAAATCATCAGTTAGGGCATCAGCATTTGCACCCCTATAGACAAGGTCAGTAAGGGACTCTGCCCGCATGCGCCACAGCGCAACTCTTGGCAATCTTCGGTCAGAGAGTAAGTCATAATTAAGGGTGAGTGGCATCTGTCTGTGGGTGCTGGGCTTTCCAGATATTAACCAACCCCACAAACTTCATCAATTGTCTCAGGGGCTTCATCATATGGGGCTTAGTGTCTTGTTGCGCAGGGAACTGGCCCATGTCTCCTAACACACAATTGCAATCCCCAACTACAATAGTCTCCACAGGCAGGAACCTTTGCGCTGCCATTAACGTGGCCCCAAAAAAGGTCATTTCATTTACATAGCATATACACTAACCTAGCGGAGGTCGTTGGCATCCAGTGTGCCATGCAAGATGTCATATCTCCCATTCAAGGCTGCACTCACTTCTGGTTTTTGGAAAGGCACATCAGGTGCCACCCATATAAGGGTCCCTCTAGCAAAGCCAGAACAAGTAGTGGCATGCACCTGCCCTCTCCATCTCTGACAAAGAGAGGCCACACAGTCATCCCACAAGTGGGTTTCCTGCAGAAACACGATTGAAATCCGATTGTGGTGCGGCTAAACTTAAATGGCATTTATTGGGCCTGTTCAGTCCCTTGACGTTTTAGTAAGGAATCAGTAGTCACTCCCCAATCTGGGTATACCTCTCTCTCCAAGTTCATAGTGCCCCCCCACTAGGTCATGGTGGCCCCGGAGGCCAAGACAGAAGTTCATGAACATCAAGAGCATTTTCCCACAACCAAACAATAACAGAAAAGTCAACAACGAACAGATCTCCAACTGCCTCCGCCAGGCAGAATATGGAGAACCCCTTCCAACTCAATCGATGGCCAGATGGGCACAGGTCACCTCCACACTTCCCAACCTCCGTCACCGCAGTTATCAACTAAAGCAAGTAATTAGTGTAGTATAGGTCGTGAAGCCGTGTCTCCTCAATCCGCGGGACCTATGCAGGCACTTAGGACACCACAAGATGACGTTCTCCCCGCCACAGAGCAATTGAATATAGCACCTTACATGCATTAACCACACCCTACATCAGTCTAAACTGTGAAAAGGTGCTCTGATCCAATGACCTGCCATTTCCGTCGCAGGGTGCCATTTGGGCAAACAAGAATTTGATTTGCAGCTGAGGCCTGCTGGTCCTCCACATTCTCTGGCGTTGTCATTCTGTTGTGACCTGAGCACCCCACCACCCCTTTCTGAGATTCACGTTGCCTGGGAGTGCCAGCACTACCTTTCTGTCCCAACATGTCCAGCCATTCCTGTACCTCCTGTGGGGATTCATAAAAGTGGACACGCCCATCATACTGTACACGCAGCTTGGCAGGAAACAACAGGCTGTATTTGATTTTGCGGTCTTTCAATTGCTGCTTGACAGCTAAATAGTTGTTACTCGGTGTGTGTAGTTTGAGTAAATAAAAATGTGTTTATCTTCATACTGGGGGCCAGGAGGGGCTGCGTGTGCGCACATGCTGAAGGATAGCGTCACAGTCACTATAATAAAAAAGTCAGGCAATCATAGCTCGCGGGGGCACTTCCAGACCCGGTGGTGGCACCAGTGCTCTATGAACCCTCTCCACCATGAAGAAATTTGAGAGTCTGAGTGGCCTTAGAGTTTTTGTAATCCCGTTCTCCAAGAAGAGTTGTCCGAGGGGCCTTCTGCGTGCTCCAGGAATCCCACTAGGCATAGGTTGTTGTCCCGCAACCAGCCTTCAGCATCTTTTAGTCATTACTGTGTGTGCATGACACTGCATTTTAGCCATTCAACTATGGCCTTCACCAACTTAAAGTTTTTTTAAAGAGTGTCAGCCTCATCCTCGACTGCTGTGGTCCATTCCGCTACCTTTTGTAGGTGTAGGCGCAGATCATTGAACTTCATAGCCAAGGAATAAATTTTTCCCTCCAGCCAACTCGGGAGCACTGTATCCCCGCCAGAAGCTCCGCCAACCTGCACTGATGTTACCTGTGGGTGGCTCACTGACCTGGTACACCAGCATCACCTCTGGTAGCATATAGTATATTGGTCAATTCTGTTGACTTTCACCGATTTCACCCCTTTATCCTTCTCCATCTTTGTGAGTTCTGTACACCAGCCAGTATTAACCTTCCACCGTTGCATCAATAACTGACGTAGTTCCTGTCAAGATCCCCACTCCAAGCCACAAATCCTATGGTTGGGCCCCTACAAAGGCATATCTATGGACGTGTCCGCAGCGCTGCAGCAAAGCGCCCACCCACAAGTCTCTCTCCAGATAACTCTGATCCACCAGGTCCAATTGTGGTGCACCAAAACCACCCAGCCAGCTCCAGTCTAACCAGGCTTGGTGTTCCTCACCAACAAGCTTGGGCCACAACACCACGTGGGGCCCTTTAAGGGAGTGATCAGCCGCCAGAGACCACAGTTTCCAGCTGAGGGCTATTGTCTCCACTCCGAGAATCCCAATTAGACCCTTTCTCCCCACTACACCACTCCCAGGATGCAAGCGGCCAGTGTATTTCACAAAGTTACTCAAAGACCATGTCCATGTTCAGTTCTCATTGATCTGCAACTCCCATGCACATTCTCAATGAATATATATAGCATTACATCCAGGCCGTCAGGTAGGTAGGTCTCCATACCCAATGTAGAGCCCAGGCCCAAGAACACCTTCCAGGTCCCAATGATCTCTTCCGGACCTTCTGTGTCACACAGGCCCCCACCGTGTCCACAGTATGACACCAGACTGACACAGTACTTGCACTAGGGGCACGGTCAACGCTGACCTGTCTTTTCGCACTGTGAGCCGGCCTCAATGCAGACACTCGGTGTCCCCACCTGGTCACTAGAGGATGCCAACCCTACAATGGAAACATTGTATCAACATGGATTTGTGCAGGTTGTCGAAGAATTTAAATCTCCTAACGGGAGCGGGCAAATAAGGAGTCTGAAGCAGCTATATTGGCAGGCCACACACCCTAGCTTCTAAGTTCGTTACTGAACTGGGTTGTCCATTCTGGAATATTTTGTTTCAGGTTTATGGTTCTGAGCAGGCATAGGTTAAAGAGATAAATTGAGAGATCTGCTGGGATGGACTTTGTTAATATCACCCCATATCTGACTGTCATTGTGATATCCCAAGAAACGGTCGTAATAGGCAGCTAGCTGTGATCTTCAGTGATGGACTAAATGTAAGTCTTCTGTTGGCCAGAAACAACTGGAACAAAGTCTTGAGTTATTTCTCACCTGTTCAGTTAGAAAGAGGTGATTTATTGTTGTTGACAGTAGTTGGTGATATGTAAATGAAATGAGTACACTGTTCCAGAAGAATCTGTCTAAAAGGACGAAAAGTGTCAGTACTATGGTAGGAGTGTCCTCAAGCATCGTTTAAGACGCTAAGCATCATCATTGGGCTAACACCTCGTCAGACCGGCACTGCAACATCTGACGGGCCACCACACAAGTGGTGGTGGCACTAAACCGAAGGTTATATCGCAGATCCAGTGGAGTCTGCAGTACGTGCTGACAAGGAAAAGAAAGGAGAGTGACATAGATGTTAAAATTAGCTCTGAACACCCAGTATCTCAGTTTAATTACTCAGAATGAGGATCAGGCCAACATTTAAAAAAAAAGAGGGAGTACTTGAAGGGAATAATGTCCCCCTGTGCTCCTGAAAAAAGGGAAAGGAGGAGATGTACTCTGTCCTAACACTAAAGGGTCGACATGTTTCGTGCCTGTACGGTCAGAGATTGATCCAATGGCGCTTCATCAGGTCCGTAAATTGTAACTTCTCCTATAAAAACCAAACAGTAAGTGCTAAAAGGTCACTTACTATGCGTGAACTAATTGTCACAGTCAGTCGGTTGGTGGGTCGCCCTGTAGAAGAGACAGAAACAAACAGACATACATTGGTGTCTGAGAAAAAAAGGTATAAACCATAACGAACGTGATAGACATCGTAACCCCGATAACATAGTCAGGCACATTAGACATGACACAGAAGGCTTACCATCCCATGTGGAGAAAAGGCATCTTAGGGACGCGTAAACCTCAGACCAAAGGAGAGTTCACTATATGTAAAAGAATGGCAGTAAAGTATATAGTCGAAAAGTATAATTACAATTGGTATCTAAGAACATATATTCATAATCACTTGGTAATGTTCTCCAACAAACTCCAAAATTGTCGGAAAAGATCAAATGTCACTATATACAAAAAGGAATTATGCGTATACAGGATTTACAAACAAACCCAAACACCCATAGTGAGTATAGTATCAAAAGTATGTAAAAAAAAATAATAAGTTGTATATAAACCAAAAGTGTACAGAATAATCCATGAGTCTAAACTATAAATGTTAAAATATATCGACTCTGGTGGTCATAAACAGTACACTCGGTATTTGTCCGATAAAAATAAGGCATGCAGAAACAAAGAAACCGCATGTCGAAGCGCATAAGCGAACGCTCGAGTTAATAATAGCCATGAATGCGGGCTGACGCTAACCCGAACGCGCTTGCCGATAATTAGTGGCAGCGCGTTTACGGGCGATTAGATCATGTTCGAAAATGCAATAGCTGCCAAATGGCAGTCTAAACCGTCAAAAAGAGCAAGGTCCAATGCTCGTAAAAAGAAAATAAAAATGCGCTGGCAGCAGGACTTACTTGATCTCTTCCTAGGGTCCTGCCACACACCTACCCGAGGTCGCGTGCCTGGAAACAGAGGCACTGTGCATACAGGAGGTTATAAACAGTCTGGGATCTTTGCCAAAGATGCGGAACACCAGTGTCTGTAGACGGTAAACACTGAAAACGGACTGAAAACAGGGAGTAATACTTATGAAAAAACCAGCGGCCATCTTGGAAAAGGTATAAGAACATGTGGATGGTAGTCACAGGTGGAGATGTTTGTAACAGAGTCAACTAGACTCAAAGGAATTACAAAAATTGAAATGAAAAAGTAAAATAAAGTGAAACCCTGTGATACTGGTCAGCAGGATATGTAAGTTGTATGTTGACTAAAGGAACGTGGCCCAGAAAAATATCACGGGCATGGTTCTGACAAATCAGTAAAAATGCGAATTAAATAAAGAAAATCAAGAATGAACTACGGTGACAGGGTCCACCAAGAAATATCATCATTAAGACCCTCGCTGGATGTCTTAAGTTTAAAAATCCAACGTTGTTCAATCCTGAACAGATATTGAGGGTCATTGTCATTGTGTTTAGGCACCTGTAAGACTATCCACCACAAGTCATTGGGGCCATGCTTCGCTTCCAGGAAATGCGAGCTTAGTTTAGTGGTGATACGAGAACATCTGATATTGCTGCAATGCTCGTTAATTCTCTGCTTCATGGGTCTAGTTGTCATGCCAATGTATTGTAAGTTACAAGGACAAGTAATCATGTAGATACAGTGTTGTGTATTGCAGTTTGTGTGTCTGGTCAAACGCCAGACACCAACATATTTTAGATCAAGTTCATCTACCCGTTTGGTCAGAGGGCAGACGTTACAGGAGCCACAAGGGTAATGTCCGGAAACCGGAGGTAAATTCCATAAGGTGGACTGATTTTGTGAGTCACCTTGTTTGCGCGGCCGTGTGTGGACAACTAGGTCTCTGATGTTAGGGGATCTCTTAAAAGCAGACAAGGGTCTAGTGATCTGCATCCCCCCACTTAGTAAAATGTTCCACCTTTTATTAATAAGTTTTTTAACGGTGTTAGACATGGGAGTGTAAGTAGATACACATGTCAACCGTACTTGTTCTTCCCGCATAGTGGGTGCTAAGAGAGCTTCTCTATGGTTGTGCCGGGCTCTCTTGTAGGCCGGATTGATAATCTTAGTGGGATAATGTCGGTGCTGTAATTTATCTTTCAAATCGCGTGCCTTAACTTCAAATAATTGGGCTGTGGAACAATTACGACGCAGCCTCAAGAATTGGCCGAATGGAAGGTTATCACGTAGGGCCTTTGGATGGTGACTATCATACAAAAGCAAACTGTTCCGATCAGTGATTTTATGGTAGGTATCAGTGACTAGTTTACCATTCACATTTTGGATCATTAAGTCCAAAAAAGGAACTTGTGTAGTAGAGATGTGCGCTGTGAATCTCAAAAAGGGATCCAACGTGTTGATCCAATTGGTAAACAGGTCAACGGTTGGTGATAGGCATGGTCCTTAGCAGTTTTGTCTTACAGGTTATGGGCATGACCTTTAGTAGTTTTGTGTTATGTGAATGTAGGCGTGTCAAGCAGTAAAAGGGAATTATTATGCAGTTTGTATGAACACCAATCGACTTCCCGAATGCTGAGTATTATGCTGTTAGTATTTGTGTGGGTTATATGTTGTTTTGCACTGTAATTGCATTTATATAGCACGTATGACCCTGTTGAGGTTTTGGAGCTATTTTTTATTGTTATTGAGATTAGTCTTGCACTCCTAAAGAAACCATGCCATGGGCTTGAACACGTTTCATTTTCAGTTTTAGAAAAAAAATGCATTTACTGCATTTAGAGTTCCTGCTAAAATTATTGCCATAGAATACAATTCGAACAGCTAATGTATTAAATAGTAATTGTTTCAGAGAGACACTAAGAATGCAGCTGATGGTGTTTTTACTTTCCAGACTCTTTCTTAAGGGAAGCATCTAGTTGCTCTTAAATTAATTATTTGGGGGTCTATAGCAACAGTGCAGGATCAGGCAAGAGATATGTGAAGTTTTACCTAATGCGAGTGCTCTCCTCCTGCCTTCTTCGTGATTTTTAGGCTCTCTGTAAGCAGTAGATGGGGAAGGAGGGTGGTTAACGGGAGAGCAGGAAAGTCAAGCAGACTAGTAGACGAGAAAGTATAATGGGAGTAGAGTAGACTGGCAATGAGGAAATGTGACAGACTGCGGGAGAGTGAGCAGCGTGCTTGAATATCTGGCTGAGTCGGTGGTATGAGGGTGCAGATGGGTAGGCTAAAAGGTGAGAAGGTAGGCTGTGTGGGTGAGCAGAAAGACCAAACAAGTAAATAGGTGGACTAAGAACTTGAGTAAGTAGGCTGAGAGGAGAGCATGAGAAGTCTCAGGGGAGAGCAAGCTAAATGGGAAAGCTTAGGAAACAGTAGACATAACAAGCAGACTGACAATTTAGTGGTCATACTAGGAAGAGAGAGGGCAGAGTAGAGGAGATCTGGTGCACTAATAGGGGGGCTGGGAGGCTGTGGGGACCAGTGGCAGACTGAAGTAGGCAAGGTGTTACAGAGCTAGGAGAGCGATTAGGCTTAAGGTTGACCAGATGGCCTGAGAGGAGAGCAAGAATGCTGAAGGAGGGAAACAGACTTGAGGAGTCAGAATGGGCAGGCTAAGGCAAGAAGTGTCAAACAGAGAGAAAATGGATACAACAGTAGAAGAGATAGGAGAGAGGGCAGTTGTGGGTTTGTCCAGCCTTATATTTATTTTCATATTTTATTTATAAGGTGACACCTATAGGGTAACCATCAATTACCCTTAGAGGTCGACACAAATCTCAAGGCTCAGATAGGACTGTGAAAACATCCTAACAATCAACATTAGCAATTTCAAATCAATAAACATTGATTTCGATTGTGGAGTCAGTAATTTAAACACACCATGACCTATGTGGTCATAAATAATCACACTAATTTAAGAAAGTTCAAGCATTTATTGCCCTTTAGATTAACAATGCTAAAATCACACAAATCAAATGCAAGACCAAATGATAACAATACAAGAAGAACACGGGCTGACCAAATCTTCGTAAGAATCTCAACCTAGACAGAATATTTATAATTAAACATTCAAGAACAACCATGCAGAATAATAACAGATAAATGATAGAAATGGAAAGCATTTAGTTATTGCAGATAAATTATTTACAATCAAATTATATGAAAGTCAAATTAAGATTTTGGCATCCTTAACTATTGCTCTGATTTAATAAGCATGTTTGGGCTTCATGCAAAAAGAAAAGAGGGCAAAAATTAATTTGAAAACCATCTAGCGGTTGGATTTTCTAAAGAGAGAAAACATAAAAATCTGCAACAAAAACATATGCACATTTGGGCATACCTCTCCTTAATGGAGCAGCAAACAGCGACGTCTTCATCAGTTGAGCATCTGGTCTTTGTACAGCATCAGTATTATGAATGGGGATACAGTTCAGTAATGTTTGGTCTTAATGCATCTGAACTGACAGCATCATAGACAAAGAGCTAAGGAACATAACACATCATTTCTCTAGCTAAGAAAAAGAAAATCTGTAGACAGCTGAGAACTCCACTGAACTGCACTTACATCATCTAAACTTTTCTAATTTAAAACCCTAGAAAACAACTAGCTAAGTTTCTATTGGTTAGACTATGAGGTGTTTTAGTGTTCAACCCATAACTTCTGGTCCATGTTTCAGAAGTATCTTTCTTCATTTCCTGCACCAATGATTGACTCATCTTCTCTTGCTCCTAATCACCAGGATCCTCTCAAAAATTAAATTTCAGCAGTGTAAAAAGAAACATCACATGAGCTTCCTGCCAAAAACTAAATCGCAAGCAAGTACAAATATTGTAACATGAAACACAGCATTGAGTACTGTAGTCTATTGGTTAGTTCGTACATTATCTCATCTTAGGAAACAAACGCTACAAGCAATGAACATAACTTTTCTACAGTGAGCACGTTACACAGGATGCTTAAACATCATTTTGCAGAATTAGCACTTTTAAAATAGTGCCTCTGGAAAATTACTAAAACGTGAGGCCTATTAAAACCATTACTAAGCATGAAGAATAAAACATTTCATAATATTTAAACTATTAATCCTTTTAGTACATATTATTATTCATTCTTCCAGTGCATCTAATTATTATTAAGCAAAACACATTTTCGTTAGACATTATTTTCTCATATTAATACATGTTTTTTATGGTGTCCACCATATCAGTTACACATTTTTATTTATTTTCTAATACATGATTTCAGTTAGGCCTTTTAATACATGTGATTTCACTATGTTTAAGTGACACAATTTTATTAATAATGTTTGCATTCCAGCACAGTCTAAGGAAGTTAGCAGGCTATTTCAGGGATAAGTATTATGGACAGTGGGTAGGCTGGGCTGGCAGGCTGAAGGTGGTGAGCAGGCCTCTAGGCCAGTGAGCATTCAGTCAGGGGGAGAGTTGGTAGGCTGAGGGGACAGTTGGCAGGATTAAGGAAGAGCATAGTCTAATGGTAGATCAGGGAGAACAAGCTGACAGAATAAAAAGTGGGTATGCAGAGGGGGTGAGTGACCAGGCAGGGGGTAGCAGGAAGGCTGACCATAACAATGGGTAGGATGCTTGGGAAAGTAGGCAAACTGTGGGTGACAGAGGAAGAAGAAGCAGCTGATTGGGAGCAGGCATACCGGGAGGAGAGCAGGCAGGCTATGGGGAGAAGTTGGCAGTGTGTTAGAACATCTAAGAGAGGGGCTAGTCTGAGGGACAATACAGGCAGGCTGCTGGGGTTTGCAGCAAGCGGACTGAGGGAAGAATAGTTTGGGATGGGAGAGTGGGAAAGCTGGTGGGAGAGCAGAAGGTCCGAGAAAGCTGACCAGTCACACCGGGAGAAGAGTAGGAATATTAGGAGGCAGCGGCATACTGGGAGTAGAGGAGGCAGGCTGAGGGGAGAAGTGGTAGGCTGGACGAGAAAAGGCAAAGTGTTTGAGGAGCCTGGAGAGTGGTCAGTGTGTGGGTTTGAGCAGGCAAGCTGAGAAAAAGCAGACAAGCTTGGGAAGAGCAGACAGAACATGCCAGATTGGATGGGGAGCAGACATACTGAAAGGAGAGAGGGCAGGCGTTGATTGTCTGATGCAGAGCAGGCAAGCTAGGAGAGAGCAGGATGAGGGGAGGTAGGCATGTTGGGAGGGCAGGCTGGTTGAGGGGGGAGGGAAGGCTGACTGGGAGAGCAGGCTAGCTGGAGGAGGTAGGGCTGGTTTAGGGAGATCAGACAGGCTTGTGGGAGAGAGCATGGAACTAAGCAGCCTGAGGGGAGAACAGACATATACTGGAGAGAGAATGGGTATAGTAGGAGGGGAGCAGGAAGACTGAGGGGAGATCTAGAATACAGGAGAAGAGTGGGGCACTGTTAGCAGAGCTGGTAGATTGGGCAGAACAATTTGACAGGGCAGTCTGAGGTGGTGAGCAGGCAGGTGGCGGGTGAGCATGGAGCAGGCAGGCTGATGTGATCTAGGAAGTGAGAGGGTCTGTGGGAGGCTGAGGGGAGTGCAAGTAGGTTCTTAGAGAGGGGTAAGGAAGCTTAGGGGGGAGCAGGTAGGCTGAGGAGTGAAGTGGTGGACTCGAGAAAATGGGCACAGTATTAAAACCGTTGGAGAGTGAGCTGGATGAGGGGGTAGCTTGGGAGGCTTTCAAGGATCCCACACAAGCCTAGGAATGAGTAGGAAGAACAAACCGACTTTTAAAAGAGTAGGCATACTAGGATGAGAGCTTTGGAGAGAAGTAGCAGAGAGAGGGTGCAGTGGTAGAAGAGATTGGATAGTCTGGAGCTGTAAGCGGGCAGTCTGAGGGGACAGTTAGCATAGTGTTACAAGAGCCAACCGTTGTCTAACTGAGGAGTGAGGGGACCGGTTTCAGAATCCATCTCAGTGTCCAATAGGCATGAAGGGGTTACTGGGCCACAATCGTGGTGGTTTGGGCTCTTTGCTGCTCTTGACATACTGTGTCTTTCTATACTGAACACCAAGTACACCTTTCAGCACTTAACCCTCAGAAAAGCATGGTGAGCAGTCAGGCTTCTCAGGGAGGCAAATTGGGTGGAGGGTGAAGAATCAGCTCACCAGTTACTAAACAGCATGCAGCGAGAGTTATCAAATGCTTATCTTTTATAAAAGAGAAGTACTTTATTAAACCAAAACAACACCACAAAAGTAATATGTCCATAGACAAAGAGTTCTTTAGCATATACTACAGAGAAAATAGGCAAACATGTATAAGAAGTGCAGGCTCATTGGGATGATGGTCCAAAATCCAGTCTTTCAATTCCCAGTCATGGGCCTTCCACATTGCAGCTTTTCCTTATGCAGAAAGAAAGAAGCCCAATATTAGGACAGGTCAAGTTAAGGGTGCCACAATTACCTAAGTGTGGTGGCTGAAAGGTCCCTGGAGGAAGACCTTCCTTATAGGGGTGTCTATGCAAGAGCCCTATTCAGGTGCTTCTTGCAGACATTGACTAGACAGCGGGTGTGGTTGCAGGCTCCAGCAGGGGAAAAAGCCCCAAAATAAAAGCCTCTCTCCAAAACAAGAGCACACTGTGGTATCATCTTCATCATGTTATGTTCTGTTATATTATTTTAATTTCGAATGTGCACTATCACTCGAAAGGGTATCTTGGTGCCGGTCCTCCTTATCTTGTTCTGCCTGTGTGTGGAAGGTGTGCAAGTATGAGTGCTGCGGATCGTAGTTGTCAGGGTGGTTAGTGAATGGAGTTATGACTGTTCAGGTAGGTTGGGGTTAAGCTGTGTAGTGTCTTGAATGTGTGTGTGAGGAATTTGAAGTGAGTGTGTGTTTGTGTGGGGGGTCCGTGGAGCTTCTTGGGGTATTGGGTGATGTAAGTTCTGTGTAGGAGGTTGAGAATGAGTCTGGCTCATTTTTCATTTGAGTGTCACCTTTTGCATTTTCTCATTGCAAATACTTAATTGTGAATGTCATGAAAACATTGGTTATTGCAATGTAGTAAATGAGCTTGCTTAAATATATTGTTTAATGTTTGTATCTGGTGTAGAATTCTAGCAGCAGATTCCTTACATTAGAATTATCCCCAGGCGTCAGACTGGATCTGGAAACGTTTTTCGAGACCTTACCCCTGGGCGCTGGTAGACAGCGTTGTTCAGCTCCGTGTGGTGTCATTGGTGTCATCTGCGCCGGAAGTGATGTTTGTGCGCTGATGTCAGTTCTTTTCTTTACATGCCAGTCACTGCAGATCTAGCGAAAAGCTATCCCTAGTATTTTTTGACTAGATGTTTTTGACTTTTGGTCGAGTTTTTGAGGTATTTACTCATGGCGTGGCAGAGAATGTCTTCAAAAAAGGCCAGCTTCAAGCCCTGCGATGTCAGTGACAGATCCACACCTTGTATGCTTGTGGTGCCTCAAGAGCGACTACGAACCAAAGGCCTGCACTGATTGCTGTGCCATAAGCCCAAAGGCCTTCAGGGAGAGATCCCTCAAGCTCACGGCAGCTCGACATGTGTTGCTGCGATGATCCAGATCCTAGTTAAGAGGAAGGTCCCAAGAGCGGTTGCGAAGTGGTCTTCTTCGCACTCAAAGTCTTTGGACCACTTAGGTAAGTCACACCATCACAATAAAAAAGAAGTCAAAGAGAACGTCTCTTCACCTCGTAGGTTGAGACGAGAGAGCGTTGTGCATCGAGGCCTGGCTCCGAGGTAGAGCCTGTGCCTTTTCTGTACTTCTCCAAGGTTCTGGGAGCCAAAGCGACTCCCAACCAGTTAAAAGAATTCTATGAGGCGGTGTGACTCATATTTGGATGGCCCTTTCCCTCTGGCACACATTTGGGTCCCCAAGGTTTCTGAAGGAGTCCCTTCTGGTTCCATGCTGACGGCTCCAGCCTCAACTCCAGTTGGGCCACTCTGATCCATTCCTGGATCCGGACCTATTCCAGTTGTGCCAAGTCCACCTTCCTTGCACCGGTCCCTAGGCTCCTGAAGCCTCCTGCTGTGACCCTCTATCCTCATTCCCAACTCAGACACAGAGCAAGAAGGGTGTCGACTGACACCACTTATGACGCCGACTGAAGCCATACCCTTCAGGCTGGAGCCTCAGCCCTATTCCTATAGGCTAGGACTCAGGGAGCATTGGGGACTCTGAAGAATACCATCACTGTGAATACCCTCATGGACTGTTGAGAGGATTTGGGTGAAGCCAGGGGACTGGATACTTCTCCAGATACTAGTATGCTTTCTTCCTCTACGTGGCTATGGAGGAGGAACGTCCTTCTCTGTAGTGGTGCAGAAGGCGGCAGTGGTTTTGGGTTATAGTCTGCCTTTGGTGACAGTCAAGACTAACGTCTTGACAAAGGTGTTGCAACTGAGGGTCTCCCCCTCAGAACCGCTATTCCCGTTCAACAAAACCCTCACAGACCTCCTTCAGGGGACATGTTCCAAACCCAGCACAGGGACTCCTGCGAATAGGACGATTGCCCGCAGCCTCCACCCTCTCCAGGAGACCCAAACCTCCTCATGCAACACCCTACCACAGAGAGCTTGGTGATCCCACTTTCTACTTCCCATGTAAACCCTGGTGAATCCCTGCTGCATCTCTGGATAGGAAATTGAGGAGGCTAGATGCTTTAGGGAAGATATTTTCTTCCACCAGCCTTGCATTGCACTCCGTGAACTCACATGCCTGTTGGGCTGCTACTCCCAGGCTCTTGGCACACGGTTGCTCAGGTGCTGCCAATAGTCTCGGAGGAGGCCCGTTCTGTACTCTCCTAGGCTGTTGCAGACAGGAGAGATACAGCAAAGTTCACTATCCATTGTGGGCTGGATGCCACAGACTCACTAGTAGAGTGGTTTCTTCGATGGTGGCCTTGAAGCACACGTCTGGTTGAGGATGACTGCCTTTTCCAGGGATGTTTAATCCTCACTTATGGACTTGCTCTTTAATGGCTCCTGTCTCTTCGGAGACTAGACGGATTTGACGCTGAAGCTCTTTAAGGAGAACACGCCTACAGCTGGGTCCTTGGGCCTTTCTATGGCCCCTTGTCACCTAAATCTTTTATGTCCATGGAAGGAGCTTCCAACTACGCCTAAACCCTCCCAGCTACTGCACCCTGCTTGGTTTCCAGCCCTTGCATGGTCACGGGCACCGTGCCCACAGACCTCATGGGTTTGGCAGCTTACCTCTGGAGATCAGGGATGCCAGTCTTCCCCTATCTCGACAACTGACTTTTGAAGACAGGCTCGTCCCAAGCTGTTGTCTCCTACCTCAGGACTACGGCGCGCCTCCTGCATTCACTGGGGTTCACTATAAATGTGCAGAAGTCAGACCTGACTCCCTCTCAGAGTTTCCCTTTCATCTGAGCTGTTCTGGATACAGTGCAGTTTCAGGCATATCCTACTGAATGGTGCATTCAGGTTATTTAGGCTATGATACTGATGTTTCAGCCTCTGTCCTGGATTTCGGTGAGACTAGCTCTGAGGCTGCTGTGACTCAGAGCCTCTTTCATCGTGCTGGTAACACATACCCTCTGTTATATGCAGGCTCGGCTGTGGAACCTGAAGCTCAATTGGGCGCAGCATCAGGGGAATCTCTCCAACATGGTCCAGATCTCAGAGGAAACTGGAAAATACCTGAAGTGGTGGCTAACTAACCATGACTGGGTCAGAGGCAGATCCCGTTCCCTTCTCCAACCAGGTCTTAAAGTAGTGACAGATGTGTCACTCCTAGAATGGGGCAGCCATCTGGGAGAGGTGGAGATCGGATGAATCAGGTCTCTGGCGGAATCCAGACTGTATTTCAAATAGTTGGAGCTCCAGGCGATCCAGATGGCACTGAAAGCCTTTCTAGCCTCCATCAAGGGAAGGCTAGTGCAGGTGTTCACAGACCTTCATGTGGTATAGCAACAAACTTGGCAGGGTGGGGCCATGAACCCTTTTTTAAGAGGCCCTATGTCTCAGGACATGGCTGTAACATCGGGGCATTTTCTCAGTGGTTTAACACCTGGCGGGCCCTCTGAACGCCAGAGCGGGCAAACTCAGCTGAAAATGCCTGGCGGATCTCGAATAGTGTCTCCACATAGAGATGGCTCGAGGTCTCTTTTGGCAGTAGGGAGAGCCTTTGTTAGATCTGTTCACCTCCTTCAAGAGCACGCAATGTTAACAGTTTTGCTCACTGGAGTTTCAAAGACACTTTTCATCTTGAGTGGAGCTCAGGCCTCCTGTACGACTTTCTGCCAATAGCTCTCCTGCCCATAGTTCTCAAGAAGACCAGGCCCAAGACATCCTTGTGTCTCTGGACTGGGCAACGAAGAGTCTGTTATCACGAGCATTTGAGTATAGTCATCGATCCTCCGACCTGGTTACCCATTTGGGAGGATCTTCTGTTGCAGCAACAGGGAAGGGTCCGCCACCGGAACTTGACAGTCTTCGCCTTCTTGTGTGGAGATTGAGTGGCAACAGTTGACAGCCTTCAACCTTCCTCCCAAAGTCTGTGATGCCATCTTGGCAGCAAATGCAAAAATAACAATGTGATGGATAGAATGCTTGAATTAATCTCAGCCTCTGGCAATCACCCAGGCCGCATCCCAATCTTTAGTTTTTTTGTCTACCATACCATCCCAGTTTGGACCCAGCCATATGCACATCAGTCTTAACCCTTCTCCCTGTGGGAACAGTCCAGCCAGAACTGCCAGGCCAGGTCCTTGCTGGACCAGAAGCAAGCAATCTGGGACTGGTTTTGGGGTATCGCCACTCATCAGCCAGGATAGCTTGAATCCAGTGGCACAGTTAGCTTGCGACCCACGTCTGGGCTTACCTGATGCACTTAGGGCAGTAAATGCAAAAACAATACGGTCATGGATGGAATGCTTGAATTAATCTCAGCTACTGGCAAGCTCTCGGGCCGCATCCCAATCCATTGTCTTTTTGCCCACCATGCCATCTGAGTTTTGATCCAGCAATATGCAAATCAGTGTTAACCCTTCTACCCATGGGAACAGTCGAGTCCAAATTGCCAGGCCAGGTTCTCCCTGGAACAGAACCAAGCATCCTGGGACCGGTTTTAGGTTGTCACCCCTCATCAGCCAGGCTAGCTTGGATCCAGTGGCACAGTTAGCCTGGGACCCGTCTCAGGGCATACCCAGTGCATCTTGGCAGCAAAGCGTCTCTCCACCACGACGCTATACTCCGGTGATTGGCCAACATTATTGGCATGGTGTACAGAAAAACAAATTGATCTCCTTTCTGTCCCTCTTTCTCAAGGTCTTCTTTTTATTCTCTCTCTTGCCCAACAGGGCTTCGCTCTGGGCATTCTTAAAGGATTTAGGTCAGCTATTTATGCCTTTTTACGGGTGCCTGATCAGCCACCCCTCTTCAAGTACCCTGTTGGACTTAGATTCTTGAAAGGTCTTCAACATATTTTTCTTCCTTCTCCATTTAATATGCCTCGGTGGAACCTTATTATTGTCTTGACTTTTCTAATGTGTGCTTCTTTTGACCCACTTCATAATTGGCCTCTCAGACTTCTTACTATCTAGATGGCCTTCCTCATGGCAAAAACATCGCTTGGAGGGTCAGTGTACTTCACGCTTTATCATCCAAGCCTCATTATCTTTTTATCTACCCTGACAGACTGGTGCTTCGCACTAGAGCTTCCTTTCTTCTGAAAGTGGACACTCCATTTCACAAATACCAGTCCACCACCCAGCCAACTTTTTACACTCTGCCACATCCCTCGAAGGAGGAGGAGCGACTCTACTCCGGGAACCCAAAAAGATCATTGTCGTTCTACCTTGACTGCACATGACAATTCCTATTGTACGACCATCTCTGTGGGGGTATGTCGGAGCAAAGAAAGGACGGGCAGTGGAGAAGCGGACCATCAATAGATGGATCATTCTGTGTATCACTATCTGCCATGCATTGGCCTAGAAGCAGCCCAATGAGGGTTTGCAAGGTCATTCCACCAGAGTTAAAGCTGCTACCACTGTGTTAGCACATAGCGTCACAGTCCTGGACACCTACCAGGCAGCAACGTGGGCCTCATTGCACCTGTTCACCAAACACTACTATCTGGACTGGATGGGCATTTTGCCCTTTGCTTCTGCAGGGCTTCCTCATTTAAAATTTAGTATTGCTTGGGTATATATTCTAAGGTAAGGAATCTGTGGCTAAAAGTCTCTATCAGATGAACAAGTTGAACAAGTTACTTACCTTCAGTAATGCCTTAGAGACCAGATCTAGCCGCAGATTTCTTACCAACCTACCAATCCTCCCTGCTTTGCAAACGAATTTCTAGGGACAAACTTTATTCCCTTTCACGTCCCTAGTTTTCCACACAAGTGGTCAGTATTCCTCGTGGCTCCATGCTCCTGAAGTGGAAAGTCATGAAAAGAAACAGACGTCAGTTTACCTGGGTGGCAGCTATATAGGCACTGCGAATGTCACTTCCGGCACGGATGACACCATCTACTGGCACGGAGGGGTACTGCTCACGAAAAATGAAAGGAAAAGAATCTGCAGCTAGATATAGGTCCTCGTTACAACTTTGGCGGTCTTTCTCCAAGACCGCCGAAGCTGCGGGCGCCAGTATACCGCCAGTGCTGGCGGTATTTCTGGCTCCCTATTATGACTTTTCCGCTGGGCCAGCTGACGTTAACAGTGCTTCCGTCCGCTGGCCCAGTGGAAAAGTCACATCAACATTGCAGCCGGCTCGTAATAGAGGCGGCGGCAATGTTGATGTGCAGTGGGTGCAGTAGCACCCGCTGCGCATTTCAATGCGCGATGGGGCTGTGTCTGGGGGACCCTGCACTGCCCATGCCAAGTGCACGGGCAGTGCAGGGGCACCTCAAGTCTCCCTTACCGCCAGCCTTTCCATGGCAGTGTTTACCGCCGTGGACAAGCTGGCGGTTGAGGACTCATAATCCCCAGGGCAGCGGTGCTTGCACCGCTGCCCTGCCTGGCGGTATGTTGGGGGTGCCGGCGGTATGGCCGTGGCTATTGCGCCACGGTCATAATAGCTGGCGGAACACTGCCAGCCTGTTGGCAGTGTTACTGCAGCTTATCGCAGGCCGCCATGGTCGTAATGAGGCCCATAGTCTCTAAAAGATAAGGCTTTACTGAAGGTAAATAACTTGTTCTTTAGCATGGTTTTATATCTTGATTGTCCTGTTGTTGTTAAAGAAATCAACAAGGTTTCATAGAATCTGATATTATGATTTCTCAGTTGTTGCTTCTAAACAGTATATAACATTTTCACTGAACATTAGTAGGTAAAAGGCAAGAGGGGATTCTGTAATTATTGTTTATTTTAAAACACTCAATGTTCAAGCAGTGTATAAGCTACATTTAAATTTAAGCATTGTTAGCTAGAGACTAATCTACGATCCAGAGATCTCAGGCTGAGGGTCGTATCTAAACGGGGACTGTGACTATCTTGCTGGGGCATAAAGGGACAGCACAATGAGTTTTCATAGAGACTTTTTTGTATACCTGAAGATAACATAGCTGTGAAGGTGCAGAGACAGAAAATCAGCTGTCTTTTATGCTGTAAAATGCCTCTCCTGTTTTAAATGATCTGCCGATGTGTGCTAGGTAATTTAGTAACCTCAATAGTCCACCTTTGGTGTTAAGATCAGCTTAGATAGCCAAGGGAAGGGAGGGGCTGGAAACCACTGAAGAGAAATCCTAAAATAGTCATTTTGGTGCACTTCTTTTTGTTATTTTGTCTATTAAAGCATGTCATTTCCACAATCATGTTTATCTTTATAGTAGCCGCTATTAATATGGCATGCACTAGGATAGGTTTTTATTTTAATAAAATCATAAAAAGTACATTCCTGGTTCCTAGTGTGAGTTCTTGAGCCTGTCTATGCATGATAAAAGAAAG
This sequence comes from Pleurodeles waltl, assembly GCF_031143425.1. Taxonomy (NCBI): domain Eukaryota; kingdom Metazoa; phylum Chordata; class Amphibia; order Caudata; family Salamandridae; genus Pleurodeles; species Pleurodeles waltl. Next base: position 1,442,565,720 of record NC_090440.1, on the reverse strand, counting down.
TTTGGGATCCAGAAATCACAACTGATCCTGTTTGTCTCACGGGACTGATCATTACCAAAAATGTATCTTATTCATGTAATGCTTTTTGAATTGAGGGAGTTTACAGTTGTAAGAAATTGGAGTATAATTTGGGAGTGGGTAACTACCGACCTCAAGGAGTAATCTTAATCTTTGTCAGGGTGAACTTTCAAAGTCCCTAAATTAACCTGAGCTGAGCCCCCTCGTAGCTATGGCACAGAACATACATACTTAAACTGAGGGAATCGCAAAAAAAAAAATGCAATACTTAAATTATGATAAAGTCAATATGCAAAACACCCCAACTCAAATAATAAAAATAGAGTAATATTTACAAAACAAAATGACAAACATCCAGTAACGGAAAGCGGAACTATGACTTTTTATATTTAGTTAGTAATAAATGTGCCAAAAAGCACAAAGCACCATTGCTTACAGTAGACTGAGACTTAGATGCAATTGGAGGCTGATCGCTTTTGAGCCCAGGTCAGACACACCAACCACGTTTCTCCTGGCCAACGATTTTATCTTCTTACTTAGACCTTTAAGTTCTAATCAGCCACAGAACTACACTACTTAGTCCACAGGTACTTCCACGAAAAATCCTCATGCAGCTTTGTGTGGCTCTGTAGGTTACACAGGAGGTCAGCTAACTGATCCTTGGAGTCCACATCTTTGTCCTAGGTGCAAAGGGAGCAGGTCCAGTCCTTCAGGGTTCCTCTCAGGTCACAGACAGCAGGTTCTGTGCTCTTCTGTTCTTCCTCAGTGCTAAAATTGTTTTGAAGTGGGTGCTTGGAGGTGCCACACCTATACCTGACACTAGCTAGTGGGTGGGAGTGACTCCTGGTTTACCTGTGCCTATGGGGTAAAGGTTCCCCAGGCTAACCTTACCCTCTTTTGCAGTAGTTCAAGTTTGCCTTAAAGCAAAAATCCCCAGCATGCTTTTGTTTTGGTACATTTTTGAAACGGGAAAAATATTGGGCCCTACTAAATGTGAAGTCAGAGGTCTGGGTGTGTATGTGGGCAGTGTACTGTGGTAATCCTTTTATTCTCTCATGTCTGATACTAAAATATATTTTTGAGCAGGTACTGTATTCACAGTGATACCAGAGACAGAAGTCTGGTAGGTTAAAAGCTGGGTCCTCCAGCAACTAAAAAGGAGAAATACAAGAATTTTTTGGGCCTCCCTCTTCTCCTTCTTTGGAATGCACCCCAAGTATTATATGTGAACCCAGCAAAACTGTAAAGCAGGGTTTGACACTGTGTTGTCAAAAGGAGGTACTCTGCCCCCACCCTACATATTCAGTGGAGCTCACAATAGTCATCTCTGCCTATTCAAGTCAGCCTATTGTTGGCTTCCGCTGAGTCATTTCACAAGTTTTCCCCATCTATTGAAAGGCTAATCACTGGCTGGGAGAAGCTGGAGAGATAATGCAAACGTCAGGCATAGAAAAGGTGACTTTCAAAAAGTTAATTTTCTTTAACATTTATGAAAAATCCACCTTCACCATTGAATTCATTTTTAATTTCCATTAAAAAATTATGTTTAATTATTTTTCTAACTGATCCCACTCCTGAGATACAGTATTAGGATTTAATAATGCTTTTACTGTTTCTCTCTGGGCCAGTGAGCCTTCCTATAGTGAAAATAGGTTTTGGGTGCTAATCATTGTATAAACATGTTGACATTAGATTTCCTCGTGTTCTTCTTTTACATACCATCCGCCCTGCCTTCTGGGCTACAAGGCCTACTCAAGGGGGTGACTTATTAATATTTAAAAGGGAGCTTTTTACCTGTCATAGGGTTTATTTTGACAGATCGAATTGCAGTTTTTACATTTCTTCAGTCAAGCTACAGTGGTAGTCTGAAGCTGTGTTTGCACTACTGCTGTTGTAGGTGGCACAATAGGTGTTGCAATCCACTACTGTCATTGAACTTCCAGGCCCTGGACGCATTTTGTACTGTATACCAGGGACTAATCCCCAATTAGAAGTAGACAAATTCAACCATGTTTAAGTGGGGGAGCACAGGCACTTTACTTCTTGTTATCAGAGGTAAATTGCACACAGTTCTAAATCCAGCAAAAATATAGTGTCGAGCAAAAGCTGAAAAATCAGAGGTGACTACAGAGGAAAGGTTGATTTTGTTCTAGTCTTCCCTGTCTCATGTTGGAACAGAGTCTAAATCTTTGTTGCAGGGGCCTAAGGAACCCTCTCCTCAGGCCATGTTTTAACAAAATGTTTTCAGAAAACCTATCATTCCACTGGAGCTACTGATTCTTCAGTAGTTGCCGATCCTCTGCTCACTGGCAGAGTCTGCACAGGAAGTTGGGTGTCAGGCACAGTCTTTCCAGGCTGCACATTTAGTCAGGCTCTCTCCTTCTTGGTTGGCACTGTTTACTGGTTATGGTTTAAGCAGCTGTCACGAGGCAGGGAAACCCATTCCAGCACTCATGTCAGCTCCTGCATCGCTCTTTCTTCTTCATGGGTGCAGAGTACCAATTGTGATTTTCCAGTGTTTGGGGAGGCAGAAAGACTCACTCTAGCACTTGGACTGTCTCCTGCATTGCTCAGTGTTAGCCTGCACTTTGGGCTGTCTCTTTCAGCTGGGAACAGCACCATCGCAGTCTCTTCCTGTTGGGGCAATCTTCTGCTCCCCTATCTAATAGGGCAGTCAGGCTCCAGCATTCAGCCAATTCTCTAGCCTCTCTAGCAGCTCCATGCAAACTTTCTAGTTGATGTACTCTCACTGCTCGGATGCTGGCTGTCAGTGGGACCAGTCCTAGATCTCAGGAATTTTTCTGTGGGGTACCTCCTCTTCGTTCGGCAATTAATTTGGAACCCTACTGGGGAATTTTCAGTGGCACATTTATAATCCTGTTGTAACTACGGAATTTTGATTCTACTGGCCGGGTCTGGAACCTGTCCAAAGTAGCTTCCTCTATCATTGTATCTCTCCTCTGCAGAGCAGACAGTCTGTTTCAGGAAATGATATCCACAGCAAGTAGTGAAGAGCAATTTCATAAATTGGGTCTGCCAAAACAAGAGTACTATCATGCATGAAGACTTTGTATCTGACATCCACCTGCCTTTGCAAGTAGCACTCCTGGAAAATATAACATTTTCAGCTCGTACTGCAACAGAAACCAGTATGCGAGAACAATTACAGTTTTGTATGAAACTCCAAGTTGACAGAGTACCAGATGAAATAACAACTCTCAAGTTAAGCATACTGAGACAGTGTAACATATAGCTTGAAGTAGCATGTCAAATCTTTTACCCAATTGTCGCTCTTTCGGTCCTGGTTTGATAGTCAGCTAAGTATATTTCTGATAGCAGTAGCAGAATTTTAAATTGTTTGCAGCACTGACAGTGACTTTAGCTGGAGCAATATATCTATTACTGTTCTGTAATTAATAATTTTATTATTCAGAGATGCAAATTCATAATTATAACAAGCTTCACTCATTGATTAAGATCAGTTGAAATCCAGATAGTCTAAAATGCCCTGGTTAATTGCACATCTTCATCCACACACGCACACACGCTTGCACCCTAGAAATGGGAAAAGTTATTTGGTAAGACTTCCTTCCCCCTGTAAAATTGAGACTCTACTGCCATCACCACAATAATATCCCCTACCCAAGGCACTGCCTGCCACCAGACAATACAAAGCACAAACCATAATGTTGGGCTCGATCTTTTCTGCATGGTCATCGTACACATTTTGCATTCACCCTCCTGTTTTATGGACCCATTTTGTTGACTTTTAGGACTTTGCACACTTTACCACTGCTAACCAGTGCTAAAGTGCTTGTACCCTCTCCTGTAAACATGTTAAAATTGTCTTACAACAAGTTGGTATATTTAATTTACTTATAAGTCCCTAGTCAAGTAGTACTACATGTACATGCCTAAACCTTCCTTTTTAATGCATGCAAGTCACTCCTAGGGTAAGGTGCAGTGTGTTTAAAAAGTTGAACATGTACTTTTAACATTTACATTTCCTGTTAGTAAAAACTGTTCTCCTTGTTTTTCACTACTGTGAGGCCTACCTCTCCAATAGGTTAAAATTGGGTTACTTTATTACATTTAATACGTGATAACCTTCAGTTAGGAGCAAGTCGGAATGTTGAGTTTGGTCTCTACGGAATTGTAATTTAAAACCCTCTTTATGGTAGAGTCAGATTTTAAGTCACAATTTCAAAAATGGCACTTTTAGAAATTTGGCATTTTCTTGTCCCAGTTATTTGGAGACTGCTGTCTTCATCCTGGGTCACATGACTAAATGTAGCTGGCAGCTGGTCTTGGTGTATTGCTCCCAGTCAGTGAGACAGGTGTCGGCAGGATGGACCATCTCTGACTTGATAGGGTGGGCCCAGCTGTTACCTATCACACATACACATCACAAAGGTTCAGTCTCAGCTCACTCACAGAGGGGTTGACACAAGTCTTATGTGCCCTCAGACAAACTCAGCCAGGGCACGGAGGCAGGGAATTCCAAACACCTCTGGGGGTGGAAACCTCCAGAACCTTCTCCTACTTCAAAGCTGACACCAAGTATAAATATTTGACCTTCAGTCCCAACTCTTCAGTACACCTCTGGATGTGTGGATACTACAGAAGAAGGACTGCTGTGCTGCTCCCCTGCCAGAAAGACTGCTACTCTGTTGCCCTGCTTGCTGAGAAGGAAGATTGAATCTGCACCTTTCATCCCAGGCCGAGTGACTCCAAGAGTCAGCTGACTGATCTTGTGTTTGAGCTAAAGGGACATCACAAGCTCCAGAGGCCTTCCTGTATCTGCTCAGCTGACCTACTGCCTGAACCTGCAGCTAAAGCTACCAGATCCCTGCTGGCCTCTGCTGGAGTGAGTGCCTGATCCCCAAGACGTGCCCCTCAGGTCCTGGACTCTTGAAGTTGCATCAGCTGAGCTGCTCATTCAACAGAAGGAGAAATCCTGAAGTTTTGGGCTCTCCGTGACTGTGAATGGACAAGTTCATGCCAAGATTTTGCCTCCCACACCTGTCGCCACTGTGAAGCTCCAGTGAACCTGACTCTCTTTGCCACCAGAGCAGACTGTCAGTACGAGATCTGCACTACTGCATTGAGATTCCACTGAGACCGCCTGCATGAATCTCCAGCAATGAACGTCCGCAACCCCCGGACAGGATACTGGCTACGACGACCATTGGCAACACCCAGCCTACCCTTCTCTCTACAGTGAAGACCATCCAAGATGCTCTCCCTGCTCTTCGTAGCCCCCCTCACCGAGAACTGAACTGTATGTGCTGGACTTTAGAAGGTAACTTTTTTAGCCGGACTAACCTGTCCCTGAATCCAGCCTGCACTCCATCACAGTGGATCTGAATTTGTGTATTTCACCTCGTCTCGCATGACTAGATAATTGTGAGTGGCACTTTGTGTTTTTAGGTGCTATACTTATGTTAAATCTTCAAAATTGTATATCTCCATTGTAGTGATTGGATTTCGTTGTGTTAGTCTCAAATAAGTTGTTAAATTTTACACTGTTTCTAAATTGGTGTGGGTTTTTTTTTTAGTTGTGTTTTCACTTTATTACTGTTTGAAGTACTGCTAAATTACTTTACACATTGCCTCTAAGTTAAGACTGACTGCTTTGTGCCAAGCTACCCTTCTACCTTTCCTTTCTGACCTGATACACTCCCTCTAGACCACCTGCAGCAGGAAGTTCAAACCTTTCTAGAAAAGGGCACAGAGGAGTTGGTTCCGGAGCAGGACCAGAGTTGGGGTGATTTTCACAGCATTTCCTGGTCCCCAAAAAAGACAGCAGTCTTTCTCTTGCTCTAGACTGCAAATTCGAAACTGGTTTCTAAAAAAGGAAAAATTCAAAATACTGTCCCTGGCTTCTGTTTTGCTTGTGCTACAAGACGACAACCACATTTCTGTTTGATCTGTGCTTTTCAATCAACAAGCCCAAGCCCCACATGGTGCCTTCTCAGCTCATACTGCTCATTGGGACATTACTGGACACCACATTAAATCGTGCCTGCCCTCTTCCTTAGAGGATTCACAACATTCAGGCTATGATTGCGATATTTCAGAATGGAGCAATTGTTCCAACCCTGCCGTTCTCATAACTGTTCAGTCTGTTAGCCTCTTCATTCTGTTGGTCACCTTTGCACTCTGGCATATGAGGTGCCTCCACGAGTGTTGGCTCCAACATGATAGAGACTTCCAAAGCTGTATCAAAATCTCTAAGGACACTGCGGTGGATCTAGTAGTTGAGTGTACCCAACAAACTTGCTCAAGGAAACCCATTTCAACCTCCAGTGGCAACAGTTATAACAGCTGCCTCCAATCTAGGGTGAGGAGCTCGTCTGGAGGAATTAGACATAAGAGGCACAATTTTATGTGCCAGCAGACACTCCACTAACATGGTGTACTCAGTCAGATGGAGCAAGTTTGCCAGTGATGTGCAGACAACTCAGTAGACCCTCATCGGACATTCTCTATTTTGCCCTTTTGTTGGCCCAGCAAGGGTGTGCAAAGGGTACCGATAAGGGCTATGTTGACATTTGTTGGCTTTCCTCTGCCTTCCTGACCAGCAATCCCTGTTTAAGTCACCCATTGATTGATGGGATTCATGAAAGGGCTTGCAAGTAATTCACCCTAGCTCCTTTTATAATGCCTCAGTTGGACCCAAAACTATTTCTCATATTTCTTTTGTGTTCCCTGTATGAACCATTACACAGTTGCCCTTTGTGATTGCTGACTTAACACAATTTTTGTGATAGCTAAAACTTCACCAGGATGTGCTGGTGAGTTAGGAGCTTTAAGTCTCAAACCCCGATTTGCCTCCATTTTTTCCTGACAAGCTGGTATTAAGAACCAGGGCTGCCTTCCAGCAGAAGGGAGCTACCACTTTCGACGTAGGTCAATCCATCACCCTGCCAACCTTCTTCCATCCTCTTCTTCCAAGGAAGGAAGAGGATAGACTTTACTCACTTGATCCAAAGACAGTGGTCAGCTTTTCTATGGACAGAATACCTGAATTCACACTGGACGACCAGCCCTTAATGGGCAATGGAGGGGAAGATGAAAGGCTGGTGCAGGCGAAAGCAGTGCCCGTAGCAGATATCTACAAGGCAGTGACCTGGGCTTCCCTTCACAGTTTTGCTAATCATTACTATTTGGACTCTGAAGTGAGGAGAGAAGGTCACTTAGTGCGCTTAGTCCTTTTGGATTTTTTGCTATATGCAGGCGTGCACACAACCTCCCTGTTGGGTACTGCATGTGGAGTATATTTAAAAGGTGAGGAATCTGTAGGTAGAAGTATACCTCAGAAGAAAAAGTTACTTATCTTCTGTAATGCTCTTTCTAGTGGGTACTCTTTCTAGCCTCACAGTCATCACTGAGCCGCCCACCTCCTCTTTGTGCAACTTTTTATTTCATAACAGTTTTATTCAAAAGCTGCTCTGTTATTTTTGGTGTACTTTTTTCACTAACTCTGAACTTGTTTTTTATTACTTGTAAAAGATTGATCGCTTCTGCTAATTGTAAACAAGTATGAGGATAGAGTATGTTAAAAATGAAAGTAGCTTCTCATTTATCCATAAAAGCAATCTTCACCCGCCTTATTCCATACGCGCATGTAACGCTTTTGCGAGTCTCATTATATTGTTTGCTTGGCACCCAATATTTCCGCATCATCGGGTAAAATGCATGGTCGTTTCACAGTCATATGGTGCTGAGGGAACTGGAACTCTTTTAAATAAATGCATGCAGGTTTGGATAGATTACAAAACGGTCCACCTACACTGTTTTTAATGTAATGATGGCTAAGATTTCAAAGAACACAGGTCGGGGTTCCCAAAAAGTAATGATCTTTCATTTTTGTGTGTCAAGCCACAATATGATGTGGTTTTAAGATTACTTGACATTATTGCCTATTATGGGAAAAGTATCACATGATTGTTGTCAGTCCCATCCCATGTAACGAGTAGTGCATGTGTAAAGTACAGATCGTTAGCAGTCTTTCAGGGAATCTAGCTTTTTAGCTATTGCCCTCAAAGTGCCTGTGCCAAATAGTTCTTGATTTTGTAGTGAGTTTTGAATAACTGTGATCCGGAATTCTTTATTTCACCATAAGCATCTGGCATGGGCAAATGAACCTACATGACATTTTTATAGTCGTAGTTGGTGTGTTGTACACTTTACCAGGGGTTGTCATCATCAGGTGCTAATGATTTGAAAACTTCAGTGAATTGCCAAATATTACATTTTCCCTTGGAAACGTGACCATATACCGGCTGATATATATTTGTAACACACTTGAAAGCAAACTTTGGGTGTGTCATAGGTAAGTCTCCCATATTTATGATTTTGTAATTCATCTGCAATTTTCAGAGCACAATATTTTATTTACTGTTCAAGAAAATGACGCATTCCAGACCTTCTTTTGAATAATCGTAAGTTTGTTAAGGCATTCATCTGCTTGGCCCTTGAGACTCAGTCATAAATCATTTTTTCTGTGAAAAGTCCCACTCCCCAAATTAACTCCCTCCTTCTATCCCACCAACCATGCTTATCCGTTATTCTTAGTGGCCTGTCTTAACCACAGTTTGTTAGTACTCTGTAGCTGCCTTCCAAGTTAATTTGTCTCAAAAAGTCTCAACAATCTTAGTTTTGGAGCAAAGTTCCTCAAAAATGGCAGGGATGTGAAATAGACAGCGGGTTCTATAGCGTCTCGAAAGTGCTAGTGATTTATTGGATATCATGTTTTCAGGAGCCATAACTTGCAAAAAAATCTTTTTTGTTTTTTACCTATAAGCACTATCTTTTGGCTGGCACCAACATGTGGAAGATCGTGGTTCATTGAGCTTTACCCCACATGCTGAGAAAAACATGCCCCATATGTAGGATGAAGAATTCCAGACTACAGTTATTCATTATTTCCATGAAATTATCATATATCCATTTGGCTTAAAATTTCTTCCTAGCATATCTAAATATGTGCACATTCACACCATACAAGAAACATCAACCCTATTTCCTCCCCCCATCTCCAAGACTGGTTTGAGGCACTTGTATATGTGTTGCAATCTTTTGCATATGAGATACCATCTCATCCTGATTTTATATCCAGTCTTTCTGTGTTGCAGACTCCTGAAGTATCTAAAAGGAGCTATCCAACTCTTTTCCCATTGTGTCCCAAATATCTCCTTGCCCAGCTGTAGCTACCATTATGTTTATTATTTACATTTATTATGGTCCCAAACATTGTTTGGGATAGAGTATATTGTTGAGGTGTGCCCTTTCTTGGTTTCAGATCTGCTCAGAAGCAGGGTTAATTTTCTCATGGCTACAATTCTATTTACTGGCTGGTTTATTCCATGCCAATTTAGAGTATATTGAAGCATGCCTTACTCTTTGACTGTAAAGAAATTCTTACATTCTGTAAACATTTTAATGAATTCACTTGTAAACATGTTCGTGGTCATAAGGCATTGCCTCAATTTCCAATTCTTGAAGTCACTCCCTTCTATCATTGGTGAAGATTATGGGTTTAAGTATATGAATAGGTATGTACTAACTCCTGTCTTGCTAACATTTCTCTGATTCCCTAACTGATCATTCAGCAATAATTTGTGGGTGGGATGCATAGTAATATCTTAAAATGCATAAACATGCTAGACTGCATTTTTCTTGTAGAGGCTTGTTCTGCTTAGCTTCAAACTAAGAAGGAATGAGGCTAAAGATTGCAAATAATGCAGCACTCTTTGTCTGCTTAATGAATTTATTAAGGCACTTCCCAGGTCTCAAAAGAAAGTGTAAATAAAATATTAATGTGAGCATTTAACTAGAATGCAGCAAAACACGTGCAGATACTAAAATAATCACAGCAGTTATATAATAATAATCGGAAAAAGTGCATTATATCAACAATGAATATGTATGCAGGGAATATATATATATATATATATATATATATATATATATATATATATATATATATATATATATATATATATATATATATATATGCAGGCACCCAGCAAAGTTAGATGATTAAGAATTACAAATGCATCACCATGGGGATTGAATCCATTATCATCCTTGTCCTTGCCAATGTCAAGCTGTGAAACCCTGGACAGCTGAGAAAGGAGAACTTTTCCCCAATGGAACTCTGATTTTCTGAGCAATGCACCCACTCTCAGAACTTAGTTCCTTCTGCCTTAGAGCCAAATTTCCCCACCTTAAATATCTTAAACTCAAGGGGAAGGTTCTGGTAACCTCCTCCCTCCCTTCGAGTAAGTTGTGAAATTCAAACGATGGCTGTACTTGGTTAGTGTTGAAAATACACAAAAGGATTGGCCAGATCCTAGAGTGCATTTCCTAGACAGCCGTACCCTTCTCTGCTATTAACATTCTCATCCTTGTACACTCTTATCATTGTTGCAGTCCCCTATGTTATGTTCCCTTCTCTGGTGAGAAAAGCAAGAACACGTTCAATGTAGAGAACAGGCTGTGCTTGGAAAAATACCTGCACCACCGATGTGACGGCATTTGAAGCTAAGATAAGCACAAAATGGAGTCAGTGGTCAAGATAGAATCAGTGGTTAAATACAGATAGCATTACACTCCATCTTTTGACCAGTGACGCTCATAACATACTGATCTGAAAGTAACCCTTTTTGGTGTAAACATTGTAAGTAGAATAGTTATGCATAGTACAAAGCAACATAGCGTTACTATAATACAAATCACTATGAGTATTCCACCTAAAATATTGCGTAATTGCCCAAAATCGGGCAGCCAGTTAAATAACCAGTCCCACCACCCTTTGTCAGCATCTTGTCTTACTCCTTTCAAGAATTCATGTAAAGCGTCAGTATGAGACTGGATAGATTTAGAGTGGTCTGATAGGTTGAGGCAGCACATTTCCTCAAACTCTGAGCATTCATGGTCATGCTTCATGAGCAAGTAGTCAATGGCTGCCCTATTTTGCAATGCAGCTATTCTAGTGCCTCGTATATCAAGGAGAAGTTTGTTCAAGGCAATGGATGTGTGATTGATGTTCTTAATCATCAAATATGCTAACTTGTTAATAACTTGAGTATTGTAAACAATTATTCCTGGAACTCCTACTATTGAAATGAAACCTTTGAATGAAACTCACATATTCTGATTTAGATTTTAACTGAATTTCAGTGTCACAGTCTTCCCTTAATTGAACTGTTTCCCTTGGATAGCGAGTATGTACAGAGTGAAATGGAAACATCATGAGTCCTAACCACGTAAAAGCACACGGTCCACAAGTTATATTGGCTGGAATATATGTGCAAGTGGTATTTCCACAAGAGAACAACCACCCCACTAGTAGTTTGACATGCTTGATGTGGCTAGCAGCAGTCACAATATGTTGGCAAAACATGTCATTGCCCATTTTCTTACAAGTTCTATAATTTCTCTGCTGACATGGTACTGGTTCCCACTGGGGTCTCTTCAGGAGACCCCATTGTTGTCTCCAGGCGCGTTTGAGCAGATTTTCTAATTTTGTGAGATTCACAAGTTAAGTTGTAGCAGTCATCACTGGTAGTAATATTGTAAGTAATCACATGGGTTAGGTTATCTAATTTCTTATTCATTACCTCTTGGCAAAACCTGCAGTATTCATACAAAGAGAAGTGTGACAACACGTCACTTTCTTGAACTGCTCCATCTTTGCTGGTGGCATTAAAAATTTGCAGCAAAACCCTGGCAGGAGTTGGTATGTCGACCAGGCATGTTGATATAATATCAACAGTATTTTTTATGCTGGTTAGGCAGAAATCCAATCTGTTGAGCACGACTCGTGCTCGATGAATCCAAATATTTTCGGTCAGGTGCAGTAAAGGTGTTGATCGGCGTGGTTGGTCAGTCATTTCGGAGTTGGGGGTTTTCTATCCCTCCCTCCCGACCCCACACGCCCAAAGGGAGACCACGTAGAAAAACTAGCACGAAGACACCTCGTAGTATGATCTGTAAAAGAGACAAGTATGATCATTCTCTCAAATTTATTTATCCACTGGTAAATATATATTTGCATTTCTTGGTCCTGGTTTTATGACTAGCAGGACATTGTCTTTGCCCTTGCTATGATTTCTGCTGGTTCAGGAGGACAATTTGGGGATTCTACCCACATCTTAGCACCAGGGTTTTTTGTCAGTTGAGCCAAAACCTCCCTCCCCACGCACTGTAAGAAGGGCTGGGGTAGTGCCCTTTTTCACTAATTTTCCATACACTGGGATAATTTCAATTTGCACAATTCTATCTCCAGGTTGTATTATCAAGTCAGTGTCTCCACTATTGAGATGAATAGTTTTCTTCCTGGTAGTCTGCATCGATCACTTCCTCAAGACCTGAATATCTTTGAGTGCCTTCCCAGATCTGGGAGCAATCAATCCAAAATGCTCCAGGGGAATCTCTATTACAACACCTGTTTCAAGAAGTGTCATGTCTCTTGGTTTCAATCGGTATGTTTTTAAGGCATGTAGATCAATACCTGCAGATTCTGGAGTGCTTCCGTAAGGAGCTAAGGCTCCTGGTTTTATTTCCTAATACATGATAGTGTTGGTCGCTACATGGGGTTGTATCTGTAACTCTGGAGTTTACTTTTGCAATACTGGGGTCTCTGCATTTGTCAATGGCCTGTAATTCAAAATTTGGGGGGCTTTGTTTAAATGCTCTCTCCAGTTTCTCAAAGTTCCATCTGATAATTTTCATAATTGGGCTTTCAACAAGTTGTTCATTCTCTCAATTAGACTTGCAGCTTCTTGAGAATAATATGGACTATGATAAATCCACTCAATATTGTGCTTTGAGCAATAATCTTTCATTAATTTTCCTTTGAAATGTGGCCTGTTGTCACTCTGGACTTGGAGTGGGACTCCGTAATACATTAACATGTCCAGAGTTTTAGTGGTATTAAACTGAGTGGCACATTTGCAAGGGACAGCAATCAGATAACCAGAATAAGTGTCCACTATTGTGCAAGGGTATTGACATCCGCAACTAGTCGTTAGTGGCCCAATGTAATCAATTCCTATCTGTCCCGGCAATTTCCCACTCCCCAGCTGACCTCTGACAGTTTGCGGGACAGAACTCTGTTGTATGTGTTGACAAATAGGGCACTGCATCATCACTGCTTTTATCAAATCTAAGAGAATGTGCATCCCTCTAATCTCTGCCCACCTGTTATTGGCCTTCTCTCCCAGATGTCCACATTTTTGGTGCACCCACTTAACCATTCCTACCAAGTCAGAATCATGTGTCACCACTTCTGCCTCTGAGATTTTGACTTTGTTGTCTGCAAAGGATTTAAACCATTGTTCTAGTGAGTCGGTGGGACAGTGGGCATCTACCTGATACACAGTAATGGTACTTTGCTCTAGCATTTTTCCAATTTCTTGCCACAACTCTTTGCCACATACCTCCTTGGAATGTATTTTCCAGTTATGTGCATGCCATGTGGGAAGCCAGATGGCTAACCATTCTAGGTGGCCCAGGAGTCAGTATAAATGTGACAGGTCACAGGCAATTCTTATTTCAGTGCATGGTATACAGCATACAATTCTGCATATTGACTACTCTTCCCTTCTCCTGTAGTAGATAGCATCTTCTTGAATACTGGGTTATGTGACACTGCTTTCCAATGTCTTTTGGCCCCCACATACTTGGCTGAACCATCAGTAAACCATACATGCTTCCGATCCTCAGGGGACAAGGATTCAAATGTCTCACCCCACCTCACTGGTGACTCTTTTATCTCTGGTACCTCCTGCACCCTCTCATCATCTTGCACGGAGGCCTCAGCCACATGTTCATGCAGGTCTGCTGTCCCTGCTGGTCCTACTCTGGCTATGTCCTGTATGTAACACTTCCACCGAATTAATCTGATAGAGACTTCTAGTTGCATTTTCCTTACCTTAGAACTTTCCCCCAGGCGTCAGACTGGATCCAGAGATTTTTTTTTTGCGAGCAATACCCTTGCACATCAGTAGGTGACATCGGTCGACTCCGTTGGCATTGAAGTCGCCGTGATGACGTCGGAGTATTACATAGATGCTGCCTCAGCGCAGTGACGACAGTTCTTTTCTTTCCGCGCCACGCACTGATCCGGAAAGAGCTACCCAGGTCTCTTTTTGACCGACTTCGACCCTTTTGTCGTGTTTTTGGTGAGTTTTTTGGTGCGTCGAGGATGTCCCCGGAGACCGGTTTCAAGCCGTGTGAGGACTGTCACCGCATTATGTCTGTGACATATCCGCTTCAGGTCTGTCTGAGGTGCTTGGAGCATGACCATGACCTGAAGTTGTGCTCTGACTATGTCCCGGTCTCGCTCAAGAGGAAGGTCTCGAGACTGTACGTGGAGCCACCACCATTCTTCTTCCTCCAAGTCTTTAGCACAGGTAAGAAGAAGAAGTTGAAGGGGTCTCGTCGCCCTTCGACTTCGCCGTGTCACTCAGCTGATGCGATGCGGGAGGAGCATTGATGCTCGAGGCCTCTGTCTTCGGATCCTGCTTCTGGGTCCGCTCCACGCATCCCTGAATTTCTGGGAGCCGGAGCAACCCCCACCCAATTAAAGGAGTACTATGAGGCCATGCGCCTCATTTTTGGACGGACCGACCCCGATACTGTGTCTTTGGGCCCAAGGGGTTCGGACTAGCGGCCTTTGGGTTCTGCGCCAGCAGCTTCGGCCACGAGGTTCACTACGGATTCATTTGTGAATCCGCACCGACGCCGGTCATACCACTGAGACTTTTCCCGGCGCCGGTTCGATTTTTCCGACGTCAGTAGTTCCCGCTATCGAAGTCGACCTGACGACTCGGAGTTGGATCAGCTTTGGCTGGCGCCACCTCTGCCTTCGATGGCGCTTACTCATCCGAAGTCAGATTTGGCCCCTTTTCCTTATGGGTACGAATTAGGGGAAGGATTGGAGGGGTCCCTGGACCCTTATGTATACCAGTATGACCCATCTTTGGATTGGGCACAGAAATTGGCAAGGCCAGTGGACTGGACACTTCTCCAGACGCTGACATGCTGTCTCCTCCTACCGTGGCTATGGCGGAGGGAGCGACCTATGCTGTGGTGGTCAGTAGGGCGGCTGAGGTCCTTGGCCGTGAGCTACCTACTGTAGAGGTCAGGTCCAGTCTCCTGACGGAGGTGCTTCATCCAGGGGTTTCCACATCTAAGCCCCATTTGCCTTTCAATGAAGCCCTCACCGATGTCCTTGGGTGCTTGGTCCAAACCCAACACAGAGGCTCCTGTGAACAGGACTATCGCACGCCGCCATCGGCCCACCCCGAATTACCCTAAATTCCTGTCCCAACACCCCATGCCTGAGAGCCTTTTCATTCAGGCTTCCTCTTCCTCGGGCACATTTCCTTCTGCACCCCCGGATAGGAAATCAAAAAGGCTGGAACAATTTGGGAAGAAGATGTTTTCTTCCTCCAGTCTCACGCTGTGGTCTGTGAACACTGCATGCCTTTTTGGTCTCTATACCCACTCTCTGTGGGATACGGTCGCGCAAGTTTTGCCGTAAATACCAGAGGAGGCTCATGCCACCATCTCTCAAGCTGTCAACGATGGGAGAGATGCGGTGAAGTTCACGAAACGATGTGGGTTGGACACGACCGACTCTCTGGGCAGATCGGTTGCTACAACTGTGGCCTTGAGACGCCACGCCTGGTTTTGTACCTCTGGTTTTTGGGGGGGATGTCCAACAGTCGCTCATGGACATGCCCTTTGATGGCTCCAGTCTCTTTGGAGACAAGGCGGCCTCGGCCTTGGAGAGATTCAAGGACTCCCGGGCTACAGCTCTGTCCCTTGGCCTTCCCGCTGCCCCTCACCCCCCCCCAAAAGTCTGCCTTTTGCTGCTTTCGTGGCCACAGAAGGGGCTCCCTGTTGCGTCCCCCACTCAGACACCATGCCACCCATGCTGTTCAGATGCTGCATGGCCGGGGATGCTGAATGCCACGTGGACGTGGGACTCGGAACCAGAGGTCTGCCTGGTCCACTCCTGCCCCCGCTGCAGCCTCCAAACCCTCCTAGTCTGTCCCCTCACTCTGATACACTTGGCGGCAGGATTTGCCGTCATCTGCCTCACTGGGAATTCATCACTATGTACAGGTGGGTTTTGCAGACAGTTTGAAAGGGGTAGTCCATCCCTTTAGAATCTGCCTCCATCAGTCAGCCAACTCCTGGATGATCATCTGGCACTTCTCCGCCAGGAAGTTGTGTCTCTCTTGGGCCATTGAGAAGCCATTGAAAAGTTCCCTGTGCCAGAAGTAGGTTGTGGTTGTTATTCCTGCTAATTTCTGGTGCCAAAAAAGGACAGGGGCTTACGTTCTATCCTAGACCTTCGGGACTTCACACTGGCTCAGGTCCTATCTGCCTTAGACCCAGGAGACTGGATGGTAGCGTTGGACTTGCAGGATGCTTATTTCCACATTCCCATCATGCCTGCCCTCTGACTTTACCTACGATTCATGATAGGTCACGAGCACTGGCAGTTTACTGTGCGTCCCTTTGGCCTTACCAGCGCCCCTCGGGTGTTCACGAAAGTGATGGCGGTGGTTGCAGCTCATCTGTGCAGGTTAGGGGTCTCAGTCTTTCCCTACCTCGACGACTGGCTGTTGAAGGCACACTCGCTCCAGAAAGTTGTCTCCCATCTTCAGACTACGGCGAGCCTCCTGCACACGCTGGGGTTCACTATCAATGTGCCAAAGTCACACCTGACTCCCTCTCAGTCACTCCCTTTCAATGGAGCTGTTCTGGGCACAGTGCAGTTTTGGACTTATCTTCCCAAAAAGCGAGTCCAAGATATTCAGTCTATGATTCCGACCTTTTAAGCCTCTGTCTTCGGTTTCGGTAAGACTGACTCTGAGGCTGCTGGGCCTCATGGCCTCCTGCATCCTACTAGTGACACATGCTCGATGGCATATGCGGGCTCTGCAGTGAGACTTGAAGTTCCAGGGAGTGCAGCATCAGGGGAATCTCTCCGACATTGGTCCAGATCTCGGAGGGGACTGTGAAAGACCTGCAGTGGTGGCTGTCAAATCTGCATTGGGTCCACAGCAGATCCCTCTCCCTTCCCCAGCCAGATCTATCCATAGTGACAGATGTTTTGCTTTTGGGTTGGGGTGGCCACATGGGAGAGGCGGAGATCAGAGGCCTCTGGTCTCTGGCAGAGTCTGGGCTCCATATCAGTCTTCGGGAGCTCTAGGCTATCAGGCTTGCGTTGAAAGCATTTCTTCACTCTCTCAAATGGAAAGTAGTGCAGGTGTTCATGGACAGCACTACTGCCATATGGTACTGCAACAACAGGGCGGAGTAGGGACCTGGACCCTTTGTCAGTAGGTGCTACACCTCTAGACATGGCTGGAACATCAGGGCATTACCCTAGTGGTTCCACGTCTAGCGGGATCTCTCAACGACAGAGCGGACAAACTCAGCCGTTGATGCACAGCTGATCAATCACGAATGGCATCTCCATCCAGAGGTGGCGCAAGGTCTCTTTCAGCAGTGGGGGGATCTTTTGGTTAGATCTGTTCGCCTCTGCAGATAACGCGCAATGTTAGCTGTTGGAGTTTCCAAGGCGGCACTTGCTTGGAAATGCTTTTCATCTTGAGTGGAACTCTGGCCTCCTTTGCCTATACCACTTCTGCCCATACCACTTCTGCCCAGAGTTCTCAAAAAGATCAGGAACGACCAGGCCCAAGTCATCTTGGTGGCTCCGGACTGGGCATGGAGTGTTTGGTATCCAGAGCTATTGACCATGGCCGCTGATCCTCCACTCAGACTGCCTCTTCGTAAGATCTTCTGTCGCAGCAACAGGGGACGGTTCGCCACTTGAACCTGTCCAATCTCCTCCTTCTTGTGCGGAGCTTGAGCGGTGGCAGCTGACGACTTTTGATCTTCTACCCTAAGTCTGCAATGTTATCTTAGCAGCCAGGCATCCCTCCACCAAAATGGTATACCCCTATCGTTGCCATAAATTTATGGCATGGTGTAACAACAAATCTGTTGATCCCCTCTCTGCCCCTCTATCTGAGGTTCTTTTGTTCATTCTTTCTTTGGCTCAACAATGCTCTTCTTTGGGCACCCTTAAAGGGTATTTATCTGCCATTTCGGTCTATTTTAGGCTGCCTTATTGTAGGAGGCTGGACTGGCTTGTAGTGAGTACCAAGGGGTACTTGCACCTTGCACCAGGCCCAGTTATCCCTTATTAGTGTATAGGGTGTCTAGCAGCTTAGGCTGATAGATAATGGTAGCTTAGCAGAGCAGCTCAGGCTGAACTAGGAGACATGTGAAGCTACTACAGTACCACTTAGTGTCATATGCACAATATCATAAGAAAACACAATACACAGTTATACTAAAAATAAAGGTACTTTATTTTTATGACAATATGCCAAAGTATCTTAGAGTGTACCCTCAGTGAGAGGATAGGAAATATACACAAGATATATATACACAATAGCAAAAATATGCAGTATAGTCTTAGAAAACAGTGCAAACAATGTATAGTTACAATAGGATGCAATGGGGAAACATAGGGACAGGGGCAACACAAACCATATACTCCAAAAGTGGAATGCGAACCACGAATGGACCCCAAACCTATGTGACCTTGTAGAGGGTCGCTGGGTCTATTAGAAAATAGTGAGAGTTAGAAAAATAACCCTCCCCAAGACCCTGAAAAGTGAGTGCAAAGTGCACTGAAGTTCCCCTAAGGACAAAGAAGTCGTGTTAGAGGAATAATGCAGGAAAGACACAAACCAACAATGCAACAACTGTGGATTTCCAATCTAGGGTACCTGTGGAACAAGGGGACCAAGTCCAAAAGTCACAAGCAAGTCGGAGATGGGCAGATGCCCAGGAAATGCCAGCTGCGGGTGCAAAGAAGCTTCTACTGGACAGAAGAAGCTGCGGTTTCTGCAGGAACGCAAAGGGCTAGAGACTTCCCCTTTGGAGGACGGATCCCTCTCGCCTTGTAGAGTCGTGCAGAAGTGTTTTCCCGCCGAAAGAACGCCAACAAGCCTTGCTAGCTGCAAATCGTGCGGTTAGCGTTTTTGGATGCTGCTGTGGCCCAGGAGGGACCAGGAGGTCGCAAATTGGACCAGGAGGTAGAGGGTACGTCGAGCAAGACAAGGAGCCCTCTTAGCAGCAGGTAGCACCCGGAGAAGTGCCAGAAACAAGCACTACGAGGATGCGTGAACCGGTGCTCACCCGAAGTCGCACAAAGAAGTCCCACGTCGCCGGAGAACAACTTAGGAGGTCGTGCAATGCAGGTTAGAGTGCCGTGGACCCAGGCTGGATTGTGCACGAAGGATTTCCGCCGGAAGTGCACGGAGGCCGGAGTAGCTGAAAAAGTTGCGGTTCCCAGCAATGCAGTCTAGCGAGGTGAGGCAAGGACTTACCTCCACCAAACTTGGACTGAAGAGTCACTGGACTGTGGGGGCCACTTGGACAGAGTTGCTGGATTCGAGGGACCTCGCTCGTCGTGCTGAGCGGAGACCCAAGGGACCGGTAATGCAGCTTTTTGGTGCCTGCGGTTGCAGGGGGAAGATTCCGTCGACCCACGGGAGATTTCTTCGGAGCTTCTAGTGCAGAGAGGAGGCAGACTACCCCCACAGCATGCACCACCAGGAAAACAGTCGAGAAGGCGGCAGGATCAGCGTTACAGAGTTGCAGTAGTCGTCTTTGCTACTATGTTGCAGGTTTGCAGGCTTCCAGCGCAGTCAGCAGTCGATTCCTTGGCAGAAGGTGAAGAGAGAGATGCAGAGGAACTCGGCTGAGCTCTTGCATTCGTTATCTAAAGTTTCCCCAGAGACAGAGACCCTAAATAGCCAGAAAAGAGGGTTTGGCTACTTAGGAGAGAGGATAGGCTAGCAACACCTGAAGGAGCCTATCACAAGGAGTCTCTGACGTCACCTGGTGGCACTGGCCACTCAGAGCAGTCCAGTGTGCCAGCAGCACCTCTGTTTCCAAGATGGCAGAGGTCTGGAGCACACTGGAGGAGCTCTGGACACCTCCCAGGGGAGGTGCAGGTCAGGGGAGTGGTCACTCCCCTTTCCTTTGTCCAGTTTCGCGCCAGAGCAGGGCTAAGGGGTCCTCTGAACCGGTGTAGACTGGCTTATGCAGAATTGGGCACATCTGTGCCCAAGAAAGCATTTCCAGAGGCTGGGGGAGGCTACTCCTCCCCTGCCTTCACACCATTTTCCAAAGGGAGAGGGTGTAACACCCTCTCTCAGAGGAAGTCCTTTGTTCTGCCATCCTGGGCCAGGCCTGGCTGGACCCCAGGAGGGCAGCTGCCTGTCTGAGGGGTTGGCAGCAGCAGCAGCTGCAGTGAAACCCCAGGAAGGGCAGTTTGGCAGTACCAGGGTCTGTGCTACAGACCACTGGGATCATGGGATTGTGCCAACTATGCCAGGATGGTATAGAGGGGGCAATTCCATGATCATAGACATGTTACATGGCCATATTCGGAGTTACCATTGTGAAGCTACATATAGGTAGTGACCTATATGTAGTGCACGCGTGTAATGGTGTCCCCGCACTCACAAAGTCCGGGGAATTGGCCCTGAACAATGTGGGGGCACCTTGGCTAGTGCCAGGGTGCCCTCACACTAAGTAACTTTGCACCTAACCTTTACCAGGTAAAGGTTAGACATATAGGTGACTTATAAGTTACTTAAGTGCAGTGTAAAATGGCTGTGAAATAACGTGGACGTTATTTCACTCAGGCTGTAGTGGCAGGCCTGTGTAAGAATTGTCAGAGCTCCCTATGGGTGGCAAAAGAAATGCTGCAGCCCATAGGGATCTCCTGGAACCCCAATACCCTGGGTACCTCAGTACCATATACTAGGGAATTATAAGGGTGTTCCAGTAAGCCAATGTAAATTGGTAAAATTGGTCACTAGCCTGTTAGTGACAATTTGGAAAGAAATGAGAGAACATAACCACTGAGGTTCTGATTAGCAGAGCCTCAGTGAGACAGTTAGTCACTACACAGGTAACACATTCAGGCACACTTATGAGCACTGGGGCCCTGAGTTACCAGGGTCCCAGTGACACATACAACTAAAACAACATATATACAGTGAAAAATGGGGGTAACATGCCAGGCAAGATGGTACTTTCCTACACTTATCAGCCCTCACTCTTTAAATCTCCTATTGTCAATAGATTCCTTAAAGGTCTCACCCATTTATTTCCTCCCACTCCATTTATTACGCCTCAGTGGGACCTCAATCTTGGCCTTACTTACTTAATGTGTACTCCCTTTGAGCCGATGCACAGTTGCCCTTTACGGCTCCTCACTTTCAAGACTTTCTTGTTGCCATCACTTCTGCTCGCAGGGTGAGTGAGTTTCAGGCCCTTTGTTTCAAGCCTCCATTCTTGTCTGTGCACCCTGACAAAGTGGAGTTGCGCACTAAGGCTTCCTTCCTTCCCAAGGTTGTTACGCCTTTTCAAGTAGGCCAGTCCATCACCTTGCCTACTTTTTACGCACACCCACATCTTCTCATGAAGAGGAGAGACTCCACCTTCTGGACCCAAAAAGGACATTGGCGTTCTACCTACATCGAACTAAAGATTTCCGGGTGAACGATCAACCCTTCGTCAGGTATGTGGGTGCGAAGAAAGGGAAGGCGGTGCAAAAATGTACCATCTCTCGATGGGTACTTCTTTGCATCAAGATGTGCTACGCTTTGGCAAAGAAGCAACCCCCTGAGGGCTTGCACGCTCATTCCACCAGAGCGAAAGCTGCTTTCACTGCATTAGCACGCAGAGTTCCTGTCCTTGTTATCTGTCAGGCAGCTACACGGCCATTCCGGCACACATTTGCTAAACACTACTACCTGGACAGTCAGGTCCGTCGGGACAGCTACTTTGGTCATTCGGTCAGGCAGGACTTTCTAGTGTGATCTTGATTTGCAGCCCACCTCCGAGGATGGCATTGTTTGGGTATCTACTCTACGGTAAGGAATCTGCAATTATAAGTCTCTATCATATGTACAAATTACTTACCTTCGGTAACGAAATATCCTTAGCTCTGGCGCACCAACCTCAGTGTTCTTAGCGGCTCTGCGCTTTGGTGTGGAAAGTCGTTAAAAGAAACTGATGTCACTGTGCTGAGGCGTCATCTATGTACTACTCCCAACGTCATCACGGTGACTGCGATGCCCATGGAGTCGACCAACGCCATCTACTGATGCGCAAGGGTATTGATCGAAGAAACAAATCTCCGGATCCAATCTGACGCCTGGGGGAAAATTCTAAGGTAAGGAATATGCAACTAGATTATGTCTCTACCAGATATTTTGTTACCGAAGGTAATTAACTTGTACTACTGGCCTCTTGTGTATGTCCTATTCAGTGAGTTTTAGGTGAACTCATCACCCACTGCATTATTAGAATCTCAGGTCTCAGAATCACATGATGACCTAGGGTCAGTTGCTCAGTATCCACTAGAGCCCAGTAATATATAAGTAACTGTTTCTCAAAGGGAGTAAATAGCTGTCCAGCATCGGGTAACTTTTTGGTACAGAAACTAAGGGATAACCTCTTACTTCCCAATGCTCCAATTTGCATATTGCCCCGGAACAGTTACATGCAACTCAATGTTGCCTTCCTGTACTGGCCATAAGTCTAAAGCTTCCTGAATCGCCTCTTTTGCCAAGCCAAACACACTCTGCTGCTGCTCTCTCCGTTCAAACTCATGTTTCTTTTTGGTCACCTTTTCAAAGGGGCCAAAATCTGACTCAAGTAAGGGATATGCTGTCTCCAAAAACCAAAAGGGCCAATGGATCTCTGAGTCTCCTGCTTATTACGGGAAGTGGCAAATTCTAATATCTTTTGTTTTGCCTCCGGCAACACCTCTCTATGTCCCTCATTCCACTGGATTCCTGGAAACTTCACATTTTTAGAGGGTCCTTGTGATGTATCTGGATTAATTATCCACCATTTGCTCTGCAAGAGTTCCACAACCCTGTCCAACTGAGTCTGCACCTGTTCTTGTGTCTCTCCATAAATCATCACATCATCGATACAATGAGACAATTGCACCCCGGAATGACAGATGCTTCATCCAGTTGTTCTGCCACCAGCTGGTGACAGATGGTGGGGATAGGTACATACCCTCAGGGGAGTCTTAGAATTCGGAATCGTCTGCCGTTCCACGAGAATCTGAATTGCTGCTGACTCTCAGGGGCCAATGGTATAGAAATGAAAGCATTGGCAATATCAAGGGTTGCATACCAGGTCCCTTTATGTTTTTGTATTCCCTCAGTCAAAGTGATGTTTCAGGGACTGCAGCAGTCAAAGGGGACATATATTTCTCCAATTCACATTAATCAATAGTCATTCTCTAGTGCCCATCCGGTCGGCGCATGGGCCACAGAGGATTGTTCCATTCAGTGGTGACTGGAGCCACCACACCTGCCTCCATCAACTCCTGTACAGTCTCACTTATTTCATCATGCCCTCCCAGAATTCGTTGTTGTTTCAATCAAACCACCTTAGTTGCTGAGGCACCTTCACTAGGGGTATCTATAAATGACCCACCCTCGCTGGTGCCACTCAAATATATCTCTTTAATCCAAACTGCTGACAACCGTCATCCAAGTATAAAGTCATCCCCTTCAGAATGTCAATTTCCAATATATACTTTAGGGGGGGCACAATCAAAACAGTATATTCTCTTTTTGGTGTTCTCCCTATTTTCATTTGAATTGTAGTCTGCACTGCGGGGTTTGCTTTCCACCTAACCCTGTGATAGTGGAGTGCTGACCTGTAAACTTTTTTGGATTCCCATAAATTAAAGAGGCCTCCGCTCCAGTATCGACTAAGGCCCGGACCCCTTAAACATTTTTGTGCACCCAGTGAATTTGTAAATCAACATGGGGCCTAATATCTTTACCAGCCCTTCCCAGTACAGAAGCTTGGCCTGTTTCCTAATGTGATTTAAACCTGTCAACTTTTGCCCAAGTGAGGTCTGGATATATACTCTCATATCTGCGAGGAGGTTCCTCTTCTTTCCTGTTTTCAGCAGTTAACCAATCACTGTCCAACTCTTGCTCCTCTTTCTCTCGCAAAGAAACATTGTTCTCCCTCTCTTTTCCTTCCTTGTACATTTGTGGCTGGCCTGGATTCACTTGTTTATTATCCTGCTTATTCACTTTCCTGTTGCCCTCCTTTCTGTCCAGCCCTTGCTTACCGTACATCTCCCACAAACTTTTGGTATCTGTCCCATCAATCTGCTCCTTGCTGATACCGTCCTTCTGTAATGCCATAAACATGTCTGTCCTACATACTCTGTTATTATCTGTGTGACCATCAGACCCCAAGGCTCTCTCGGGTTTTGTCCAGTCTCCAAGCTCTCCTAACTTGAAAACTGCCTCCAGTACATCTTTCAATGCCTGCCCTGCCTGGTTAATTAGGAGAGTCATTATTACTTGCTTGTAAGCTGGAGGAGCAAGGCGAATAATTTAATTTCACACTGACACAGAGAGCGGTCCAACTAACAGACAGTGAGCATCACCCAGGAAAATAGCAGTTTTAATTCCCTGCTCCTTAATTCTCTGCATTGCATGTCTTCAGGTGTACCAGGGCTTGTCATTTTGTGGCCAGTCTGATTCTGTAGGATACTTGTGGTTACACCCCATGACTGCTAGCTGCAGGAGGATGATCTGTGGGTTACCC
The DNA here is from genome assembly GCF_031143425.1 of Pleurodeles waltl. Lineage (NCBI taxonomy): Eukaryota > Metazoa > Chordata > Amphibia > Caudata > Salamandridae > Pleurodeles > Pleurodeles waltl. Next base: position 1,442,540,979 of record NC_090440.1, on the reverse strand, counting down.
TGATAACTCCTCAACTGCTCCTGTATTATGGGGTCAGTGCTAGGAGTTCAAAACTTATGAGCATCTCCTATATCTAACATTACTCCAGAGGCTCCTGTGTCAGATAACTGCACCATCCATGTAAGTAATGTTTCCCTTGAATCTGTCTATGATATCATTGACTTCCTGTTGTGTATAATCTTCTAGGGAGTGCATCTCAACCCTCCTGGGTTTTGTGGAGTGCCCTGTATTTTCCATCTTAATACAGGCTGTGCATGAACCACTTTCTGTTCGTCTGGCTCAAGCTGGCCCTACCTTTCTTATCTGACTCATCACTGGAATTGGAAAAATCGATGGAGTCCCAGATATTAGCGTCCCAGATTTCTGGATCCCAATTGAACCCTGCTTTAGCAATGGCTAAATGAACTTTCTTTTGTTTGACTCTACCCCTGTGTTTCCGATACCTGTATTGGGCAGCACGGACAGCTGCCTTTTCGATGACAGAGTGATAAGTATCCGCTTTATCTTGCAATAACATATTCTGACAAGACAGCATGGTTACTTTATTTTTAGCTTCAATTAGCTGCCTCTCTAATTGCTGGTTTTCTTGTACAAACTGCACATATCTTTCATGCATTTTTCTATAAGCAGATAACAGGATCCAGCTCCATCTGCCTAAAATAGATAAATCACATCCCCATTCTACTGTCACTTTCTGTAAATGGAGTAGAACTGTTTTTGGCTCAGCACTGCTAAGACATCCATCCCAATTCTCATATAATCCTGCTCTACAAGACCATTCATTCGCAAGAACATCATAGGGTGCTTTTTCCCACCCTGGTATATCATTTGGAACCTGGGAAACCGCTTTTGACTTTTTGCCAAACATTTTTCACTTTTAAATCTTTCACTTTGTATCCTGCAAAAGACTACGCCAAATCGTTCTGTTTAGCTTCAAACTAAGAGGGAACGAGGCTATAGAATACAAAACAAATCCAGCACTCTTGGTCTGAATAATAAATTGATTGAGGCACTTCCCAGGTCTCAAATGAAATTATTAACGTGATCATTTAACTTGAATGCAGAAAAACATGTGCAGATACTAAAATAATCACAGCAGTTGTATAATAATAATCAGAAAAAGTGCAATATATCAAAAATGAATATGTATGCAGGGGATATATATATACTTATGCAAAGTTAGATAATTAAGAATTAAAAATTCATCACCATGGGGATCGAATCCAACATCATCCTTGTCCTTGCCAACGACAGGCTGTGGAACCCTGGACCGCTGAGACAGGAGAAATTTTCTCCAGTGGGACTCTGATTTTCCAAGCAATGCGTCCACCCTCAGAAATGAGTTCCTTCTGCCACAGCGCCAAGTTTCCTCACCTTTATATACCTTAAACAAACTCAAGAGGAAGGTTCGGGTAACCTTTCCCCTCCCTTTGAGTAAGTTGTGAAATTCAGGTGCTGGCTGTATTGGTCAGTGTTGAAAACAAACAAAATGATTGGCCAGATCCTGATGTGCATTTCTAAGACAGAGCCGTACCCTTCTCTGCTGTAAACATTCTCATCCTTGTACACTCTTCTCAGCGCTGCAGACCCCATGTTATCTTCCCTTCTGTGGTGAGAAAAGCAAAAACACATTCAATGTAGAGCAGTGGTTCCCAACCTTTTGACTTCTGTGGATCCCCACTTTATCAGTACTGGAACCTGGGGACCCCACTGAACCCTTATTGGAATCCAGAGACCCACTTGTAGGAAAGTACCATCTTGCCTGGCATGTTACCCCCATATTTCACTGTATATATGTTGTTTTAGTTGTATGTGTCATTGGGACCCTGCCAGCCATGGCCCCAGTGCTCATAAGTGTGCCCTGTATGTGTTACCTGTGTTATGACTAACTGTCTAACTGAGGCTCTGCTAATCAGAACCTCAGTGGTTATGCTCTCTCATTTCTTTCCAAATTGTCACTAACAGGCTAGTGACCAATTTTACCAATTTACATTGGCATACTGGAACACCCTTATAATTCCCTAGTATATGGTACTGAGGTACCCAGGGTATTGGGGTTCCAGGAGATCCCTATGGGCTGCAGCATTTCTTTTGCCACCCATAGGGAGCTCTGACAATTCTTACACAGGCCTGCCACTGCAGCCTGAGTGAAATAACGTCCACGTTATTTCACAGCCATTTTACACTGCACTTAAGTAACTTATAAGTCACCTATATGTCTAACCTTTACCTGGTAAAGGTTGGGTGCTAAGTTACTTAGTGTGTGGGCACCCTGGCACTAGCCAGGGTGCCCCCACATTGTTCAGGGCCAATTCCCCGGACTTTGTGAGTGTGGGGACACCATTACACGCGTGCACTATACATAGGTCACTACCTATGTATAGCTTCACAATGGTAACTCCGAATATGGCCATGTAACATGTCTAAGATCATGGAATTGCCCCCCCAATGCCATCCTGGTATTGGGGAGACAATCCCATGATTCCCCGGGTCTCTAGCACAGACCCGGATACTGCCAAACTGCCTTTCCCGGGGTTTCACTGCAGCTGCTGCTGCTACCAACCCCTCAGACAGGTTTCTGCCCTCCTGGGGTCCAGCCAGGCTTGGCCCAGGAAGGCAGAGCAAAGGACTTCCTCAGAGAGAGGGTGTTACACCCTCTCCCTTTGGAAAAAGGTGTCAGGGCTGGGGAGGAGTAGCCTCCCCCAGCCTCTGGAAATGCTTTGATGGGCACAGATGGTGCCCATCTCTGCATAAGCCAGTCTACACCGGTTCAGGGATCCCTCAGCCCTGCTCTTGCGCGAAACTGGACAAAGGAAAGGGGAGTGACCACTCCCCTGACCTGCACCTCCCCTGGGAGGTGCCCAGAGCTCCTCCAGTGTGCTCCAGACCTCTGCCATCTTGGAAACAGAGGTGCTGCTGGCACACTGGACTGCTATGAGTGGCCAGCAGGTGACGTCAGAGACTCCTTCTGATAGGCTCCTTCAGGTGTTGCTAGCCTATCCTCTCTCCTAGGTAGCCAAACCTCCTTTTCTGGCTATTTAGGGTCTCTGCTTTGGGGAATTCCTTAGATAACGAATGCAAGAGCTCATCAGACTTCCTCTGCATCTCTCTCTTCACCTTCTGCCAAGGAATCGACTGCTGACCGCGCTGGAAGCCTGCAAAACTGCAACAAAGTAGCAAAGACGACTACTGCGACCTTGTAGCGCTGATCCTGCCGCCTTCTCGACTGCTTTCCTGGTGGTGCATGCTGTGGGGATAGTCTGCCTCCTCTCTGCACTAGAAGCTCTGAAGAAATCTCCCGTGGGTCGACGGAATCTTCCCCCTGCAACCGCAGGCACCAAAGAACTGCATCACCGGTCCTCTGGGTCTCCTCTCAGCACGACGAGCGAGGTCCCTTGAACTCAGCAACTCTGACCAAGTGACTCCCACAGTCCAGTGACTCTTCAGTCCAAGTTTGGTGGAGGTAAGTCCTTGCCTCCCCACGCTAGACTGCATTGCTGGGAACCGCGTGTTTTGCAGCTACTCCGGCTCCTGTGCACTCACCGAGGATTTCCTTTGTGCACAGCCAAGCCTGGGTCCCCGGCACTCTAACCTGCATTGCACGACCTCCTGAGTTGTCCTCCGGCTTCGTGGGACCCTCTTGTGCAACTTCGGGTGAGCTCCGGTTGACTCCACTTCGTAGTGCCTGTTCCGGCACTTCTGCGGGTGCTGCTTGCTTCTGAGTGGGCTCTTTGTCTTGCTGGACGCCCCCTCTGTCCCCTCTCGCAATTGGTGACATCCTGGTCCCTCCTGGGCCACAGCAGCATCCAAAAACCCTAACCGCGACCCTTGCAGCTAGCAAGGCTTGTTTGCGGTCTTTCTGCGGGAAAACACTTCTGCACGACTCTTCACGACGTGGGACATCTATCCTCCAAAGGGGAAGTTTCTAGCCCTTGTCGTTCTTGCAGAATCCTCAGCTTCTACCATCCGGTGGCCGCTTCTTTGCACCCACAGCTGGCATTTCCTGGGCATCTGCCCACTCCCGACTTGATCGTGACTTTTGGACTTGGTCCCCTTGTTCCACAGGTACTCTTGTCTGGAAATCCATTGTTGTTGCATTGCTGGTGTTGCCTATCACGACTTCTGTGCTCTTTGGGGAACTTAGGTGCACTTTGCACCCACTTTTCAGGGTCTTGGGGTGGGCTATTTTTCTAACCCTCACTGTTTTCTTACAGTCCCAGCGACCCTCTACAAGGTCACATAGGTTTGGGGTCCATTCGTGGTTCGCATTCCACTTCTAGAGCATATGGTTTGTGTTGCCCCTATCCCTATGTGCCCCCATTGCATTCTATTGTGACTATACATTGTTTGCACTGTTTTCTATTGCTATTACTGCATATTTTGGTATTGTGTACATATATCTTGTGTATATTTGCTATCCTCATACTGAGGGTACTCACTGAGATACTTTTGGCATATTGTCATAAAAATAAAGTACCTTTATTTTTAGTATATCTGTGTATTGTGTTTTCTTATGATATTGTGCATATGACACTAGTGGTACTGTAGGAGCTTCACTCGTCTCCTAGTTCATCCTAAGCTGCTCTGCTAAGCTACCTTTTCTATCAGCCTAAGCTGCTAGACACCCCTCTACACTAATAAGGGATACCTTGGCCTGGTGCAAGGTGTAAGTACCCCTTGGTACTCACTACAAGCCATTCCAGCCTCCTACACCACTCCCCCCCTAATGAGTCATTACTGAAAGCTGGGGACCTAATCTGTTAATACTATTACATTTTCTAAGCAGTCACGGACCACCTGAGGAGGCTTGGCGGGCCCCCAGGGGTCCCCGGACCACAGTTTGGGAACCACTGATGTAGAGAACAAGCTGTACGTGGAAAAATACCTGCAAGACCGATGTGACAGCATTTGAAGCTAAGCTAATCACAAAATGGAGTCAGTAGTCAAGATGGAATCGATGGTTAAATACACATAGCATTACAAGGCATTAGTATTTTCATAGCTACTCCAAGCCTGCCATTTGCCCAAATGAGTGATAATATTATTTTCTGTATGGATTGTATTTCGATTGGCGCAATGACAGTAGTTAATACCTGAAAAAAACATACCATAGGTGAGCTAGTATATTCTTTTTAATGACGTCAGTGATTCCCAATCATGATCTGTATCGCTTGCACCCCTTTGCTAAGTCTCTCATGATCTGGACTTTCATTGGGGGCCTAGTAATTCTTCTCCATTCTATCACTGAGTTCAGTATATTAAGGCACAGCCTTGTCAATACTGCTACCTTCTCCAAGGGGAGATTAGAGTTAAGAATTTCAGATTTGTCTTTATTTATTTTGAAACCTGAAAGTTTTTTAGGTTCATATAGCCTCTCCTTTAGTTCCTCAGTGCCTGAGATTTTTAGGAGGACATCATCTGCAAAGAGACAAATTTTATTCGGTATGCTTCCGAATGTTATACCCTTATTAATGCTGTCTTATGTATTTTGGATGCGAGGGGTTTGATAATAGGGCAAATAAGATGGGTGACAAGGATAAGCCTCTCCTCTTGCCTCCAGGAAGATAGAATGTATCTGAGCTCATGCCATCTACGGTAACTCTAGCTGTTGTGGAGTGATAGTTGGACATTTTATATACGTTCATCTTGGGTCCCATCATTATTCTACCAAGGCCTATGTCCGGGAACACCAAGCATACCTTGTGAAACACCTTCTCTGCATACCACATCACCAGGAATTCTTTTAACCACTGCCTTTTCGATCAGATGTGCTACTCTTTGGACATTGTTTTCTCTTTATACACCTACCTGGTCCACCTCAACTAACAAGGATAACATTATATCCAGTCTTTAAGTATTTAAGTTTTCTGTGGGTGATAGGATTTGCAGACCGTTTGTGGTTTGAAGAGGAGTGTGATCTCCGCCTTACCAATAGGTGTTGTGACTACTGAGGATATATTAAAGGAGTTAAAAAAACTTGTCAGAGGACCAATCAGTAGGCCTGCATTTTCTTTATAGGAAGCTACTGGAAAACAATCTGGACCTTGAGTCTTGTTCGGGTTCATTCCCTTGATAGCAGACCGGACTTCCTGTGCTTTGATTAGTTTAGCTAGCTTTTCTCTCCATTTCTGATTGAGCTCCATATTTAGGGCATTACTAAGGACATGCATCATTTCATCCTTGTTTCCATTCTCAGCTGTTTATAATGTTTGGTAGAACTCAGTAAATAGGTGTCTCTTTCCGTGTTCTTCTGACACTAATTTGCTTTCTCAGGATCTAATCTTTGCTATATATTCCTTATATTCCTTGACTTTTTGTGCTGTTAGTCTTATTACCAGTAGTTTATCAGCTGTATTACCTTTCATGTAGAAATTGTGTTTTAGTTGAAGAATAGCACATTCTGAGTTATTTACTCTCAACATTTGGGGTTAACCTTTGATCATGGTTATATCTTAAACTTTTTGACTTGACAGTGTTTGTATTATACTGTATTCAGTTTATTCCTGTTCTTTGAGTAGTCTCTTTTCTATTATATATTTCTTTTTATTGGGTCCGAGTAATTATTGCTATTGTAGTGCCCTTTAGCATGGCTTTAAATGCATCTCAAAGGATATGTGTATTTGTGCCTTGAGGGTCATTTCTAGCAAAGTACTTCTGGATTCCCTGCCAAAGTTCATCCCTATTTATTAGGTCTCTAAAAAGGTGCATATGCATCCTTCATGTCCCTAGTAAGCTGTAGTTTGTAGATTAACTCCCATTCGATCTTCTGTGGTGACTGATTTTATATAGTGCTCCCTACCATTTGGGCTTTATAATGCTTCTCCAATAGGTTCCTTAATAGAAAACTAGCCTATTCTAGTGTATGTTCTATGAACAAGAAATAGAATAATCTCTTTCCCTCCTGATGTAGGTGTCTTTGTGAATTTGTTAATCCTTGTTCTAAGATGAGATGCTTCTGTTATTTGAAAGTGGCCTTGGTATGTAAAAAGTTGAGGTACCCTCACAAATTAGGGCGCTACCCATCTGGTTGATGCGTTATTTGATTAACTTAATAGGGAAGTCTTCCTTGTGCGAGTTGGGGGCACAAAGGTTAATGAGTGTTTAATTTTCACTTTGGATATTTAGAGTCACAATAAAGTTTGTTCCATTTGGATCTCTAACTACTCCACTAGGATCAGCTCTTAGGCCCGCTTAAGGAAGACCGCTGTTCCTGCTGTTTTACCTTTTGCTGTGGGTATATATGTGATGGACATCTGCATAATTATTTTGGACAGAAGATGCATAACAATCATTTCAAATTCCTTGAGGTCATGTATCAGACAGAGGCTACCGAAAGGCTCAGGACAAGGAACATGGTGAATTAGTCTTACAGTTGTTTCTAAAATGGAGTACTGGAGTCATGGGCACCGCCAGAGTGTTGTCTAGATATCCTCCAACAAGGATTGATGATTTACAAGTGACATGGAGCATAGTCTGAAGTAGTAACAAGGTTTACATAGAGCACCCTAATCTGTAAAATATCCATTGATCACAATGTAGAGGATCCAGGTGTCTTGGATGAAATCTACAAAACGTCGTAGATGTGCTAGATACATCCACCTACCCACCTATAACTGGAGACAGTATAGTCATGCATTTCGGGCTACTGCTGAGACCAAATGCAGTCCTTAGTATTGTATTGTATTGTAATCGTATTTATATAGCGCTTACTACCCCTGACGAGGCGTCGAAGCGCTTTTTGGTGAATAGCACGCTACTCTGGAACCCAACAAGAATTGGTGAGGGATTAGTATCGGGAAATAATGAGTACAGTTTTAGTATTATTAAGAGTTAATTTGAGCCGCGGATATGAGAGTTTGTTAGTTAGATTGACTGGAATAATGGAGGGGTGGAGGAGGAAATAAATCCAGAAGTGTTAATTGGGAGCATATCCTTCATTTACTCAACCCAAAGGCTTGGGATGAGTAAGGGGGGATGGAGGAGGGAAGAGTATGTGGAAGGGTTAGGGAGAGCATAGTAGCAGGGTGAGATAAATGCGGGAGAATTTCATAGGGTTGTGTGGGAGGTCACGTAATAGAGTGAGGTTTGGTGAGTTAGATGTGGAAGCAGAGGGAAGAGCTTAGGCAGAATTATTTAGGAGATGAAAGTAGTAGAAAGGATTTGGGATGAGTCAGAGTGAGAATGGAGGATAGTTTGATAGAGACATGACATATGATGATTGATAGATAAGTGTGATAAGATGAGAGCAGGAATTCATAGATATCTAGTATAACAACCCACCCAGGAACCATACAATGACCTACGAACATGCCAAGCACAGAAACTACATATATATATATATATATATATATATATATATATATATATATATATATATATATATATATATATATATATATATGTTCGATGGCATGTGTAGCTGCAGATACACATGCTGTGCACATCCCGCCATCTGGTGTTGGGCTCGGAGTGTTACAAGTTGTTTTTCTTCGAAGAAGTCTTTTCGAGTCACGAGACCGAGGGACTCCTTCCATTTCGACTCCATTGCGCATGGGCGTCGACTCCATCTTAGATTGTTTTTTTTCCGCCATCGGGTTCGGACGTGTTCCTTTTCGCTCCTTGTTTCGGGTCGGAAAGTTAGTTAGAATCTCGGAAAAATCGTCGGTATTGTTTGCGTTCGGTATCGGGTTACTTACAACAGATCGACACCGAATTAAGAAGAGCTCCGGTGGCCCTTCGGGGTTTTTTCGATCCCCGTCGGGGCCTGGTCGGCCCGGCCACGTGTCTCTTCAAGGCTGATTGAACGGACCCCATTCCGCTTCTGTCCAAAATGCCATAACAAGTATCCATATACAGATCAATACCTGGTCTGTAACTTGTGTTTGTTACCAGAACACAAGGAGGATACTTGTGAGGCCTGTCGAGCGTTTCGGTCCAGGAAGACACTCAGGGACCGAAGAGCACGAAGACTGCAAATGGCGTCGGCGCCGACAGGACAAGGGCGTTTCGAGGAGGAGGAAGAAACATTCTCCATCCAGGATTCGGACTCGGAGGGTGTCGATCCTGAAGAAACGCCGAAAACCGTGAGTAAGACGTCGAAACAAAAAACTCACGAAAAGACTGCCAAAGCCCAGGGGACGCCACCGCCAACAGGCCATGGCTTAACCCGAAAAGTAGGTGACCGCCCATCGGCACCGAAAAAGGGCGAGCTGGTGTCGAAGTCATCCGACTCCGGTCGAGATACAGGCACGCAGCAATCTCGGGCCCGAGAGAGTGGCTCCGAAAAGATTCGGCATCGAGACAGCGGCACCGAAATTGGTCGGCACCGAGAGGGCACTACGGCGAAAAGCAAAAAGATTTTGTCGGAGCCGAAAAAAGCAGCGGAAAAGGTTTCGGTGCCGAAACATCCGGCCTCCGAACCGAAAATTAGTTCCTATTCAGAGGAACAAGGACTGTCCTCACAAATGAAGACACACAGATTTGAACAGGAATTAGAGACAATAGAGCCAGATCACACGCAAAGGAGGCTCTTTATTCAGAAAGATACAGGGAAGATCAGCACTCTTCCTCCAATCAGAATGAAACGAAAACTTGCCTTCCAAGACAAGGACAAGGACAAACAGCCACAAGCAAAAGTGGCTAAACAAGTAACACCACCACCATCCCCACATCACTCTCCACAACTATCACCGGTAGCCACTCCACCAATGATGCAATCCCCAACACATACGGGGATGAGTCAAGATGACCCTGACGCATGGGACCTTTACGACGCACCAGTGTCAGACAATAGTCCTCAATGCTATCCAGCAAGACCCTCGCCACCAGAGGATAGTACAGGCTACGTTCAAGTGGTATCAAGGGCAGCAGCATTTCACAATGTCAGCCTTCACTCAGAACCCATTGAAGACGACTTCCTTTTTAATACACTGTCGTCTACGCACAGTCAATATCAAAGTCTGCCAATGTTGCCCGGAATGCTAAAACACTCCAAACAAGTGTTTGAGGAGCCTGTCAAAGGGAGAGCCATTACTCCAAGAGTAGATAAAAAATATAAACCGCCACCAACAGACCCAGTGTACATCACACAACAGCTATCACCAGACTCTGTTGTAGTTGGAGCAGCGCGCAAAAGAGCCAACTCTCATACTTCAGGAGACGCGCCACCTCCAGATAGAGAGTAGAAAATTCGACGCAGCAGGCAAAAGGGTGGCGGCACAGGCAGCAAACCAGTGGCGTATTGCAAATTCGCAAGCTTTGCTAGCCAGATATGATAGGGCCCATTGGGACGAGATGCAACACCTTATTGAACACTTGCCAAAGGAGTTCCAAAAAAGAGCGCAACAAGTGGTAGAAGAGGGACAAAATATCTCCAATAATCAAATTCGATCAGCAATGGATGCTGCAGACACAGCTGCTAGAACTGTCAACACAGCAGTAACAATAAGGAGGCATGCATGGTTGCGTACATCAGGATTTAAACCAGAGATACAGCAAGCTGTGCTGAATATGCCATTCAACGGACAGCAGTTGTTTGGGCCGGAGGTGGACACTGCAATTGAAAAACTTAAAAAAGACACTGACACGGCCAAAGCCATGGGCGCGCTCTACTCCCCGCAGAGCAGAGGCACATTTCGAAAAACACAATTTCGAGGGGGGTTTCAAGGGCAAACCACAGAAGCCACAAGCTCACAAACAAAGCCCACTTACCAGAGCCAGTATCAGCGGGGAGGTTTTCGGGGACAATATAGAGGAGGACAGTTTCAAAGAAACAGAGGAAAGTTCCAAAGCCCCAAAACTCCTCAAAACAAACAGTGACTTCAAGGTCACAAATCCCCAACACATAACACCTGTGGGGGGAGACTAACCAAGTTTTACACACATTGGGAGGAAATAACAACAGACACTTGGGTCTTAGCAATTATCCAGCATGGTTATTGCATAGAATTTCTCAAATTCCCTCCAAACGTCCCACCGAAAACACACAATATGTCAAAACAACATATAGATCTTCTAGGACTAGAAGTTCAGGCATTGCTACAGAAAGAAGCAATAGAATTAGTACCAAAAGAACAATTAAACACAGGAGTTTACTCACTGTACTTCCTGATACCCAAAAAAGACAAGAGCCTGAGACCGATACTAGATCTCAGAACATTAAATACCTACATCAAATCAGACCATTTTCACATGGTTACTCTACAAGACGTAATCCCACTGCTCAAACAACAAGACTACATGACAACACTAGACCTAAAGGATGCATATTTCCATATACCAATACATCCTTCACACAGAAAGTACCTAAGGTTTGTATTCCAAGGGATACATTACCAATTCAAAGTGTTGCCATTCGGAATAACAACTGCGCCAAGAGTTTTTACAAAATGCCGAGCAGTAGTAGCTGCACATATCAGAAGGCAGCAAATACATGTGTTCCCATACCTAGACGATTGGTTAATCAAAACCAATACGCTAAAACGGTGTTCACAACACACAAAATATGTCATAGAAATCCTACACAAACTAGGTTTCTCAATCAACTACGCAAAGTCACACCCGCAGCCGTGCCAAACACAGTAATACTTGGGAGCAACAATCAACACAGCAAAAGGGATTGCTACTCCAAGTCCACAAAGAGTACAAACATTTCACAATGTAATACAGGCCTTGTATCCAAAACAAAAAGTACAAGTCAAAATAATATTGAAACTACTAGGCATGATGTCCTCATGCATAGCCATTGTCCCAAATGCAAGGTTACACATGCGGCCCTTACAACAGTGCCTAGCATCACAATGGTCACAAGCACAGGGTCAGCTTCTAGATCTGGTGTTGATAGACCGCCAAACATACATCTCGCTTCAGTGGTGGAACAGTATAAATTTAAACCAAGGGCGGCCTTTCCAAGACCCAGTGCCACAATACGTGATAACAACAGATGCTTCCATGACAGGGTGGGGAGCACACCTCAATCAACACAGCATCCAAGGACAATGGAACATACAGCAAAAACAGTTACACATAAATCACCTAGAACTGTTAGCGGTATTTCTAGCGCTGAAAGCATTTCAACCCATGATAACCCACAAATACATTCTTGTCAAAACAGACAACATGACAACAATGTATTACCTAAACAAACAAGGAGGGACACACTCAACACAGTTGTGTCTCCTAACACAGAAAATATGGCATTGGGCGATGCACAACCACATTCGCCTAATAGCACAATTTATTCCAGGAATTCAGAATCAGTTGACAGACAATCTCTCACAGGATCACCAACAGATCCACGAATGGGAGATTCACCCCCAAATACTGAACACTTACTTCCAAATTTGGGGAACACCACAAATAGATCTATTTGCAACAAAGGAAAACTCAAAATGCCAAAACTTCGCATCCAGGTACCCACAACATCAGTCTCAGGGCAATGCACTATGGATGAACTGGTCAGGGATATTTGCGTACGCTTTTCCCCCTCTCCCACTCCTTCCATATCTAGTAAACAAGTTGAGTCAAAACAAACTCAAACTCATACTAATAGCACCAACATGGGCAAGGCAACCTTGGTACACAACACTACTAGACCTGTCAGTAGTACCTCATGTCAAACTACCAAACATACCAGATCTGTTAACACAACACAAACAACAGATCAGGCATCCAAATCCAGCATCGCTGAATCTAGCAATTTGGCTCCTGAAATCCTAGAATTCGGACACTTAGACCTCACACAAGAATGTATGGAGGTCATAAAACAGGCTAGAAAGCCTACCACTAGACACTGCTATGCAAATAAATGGAAAAGATTTGTTTATTACTGCCATAATAATCAAATTCAACCCTTACACCCATCTACAAAAGATATAGTAGGATACTTACTACATTTGCAAAAAGCAAAACTAGCTTTCTCTTCCATAAAAATACATCTTACTGCAATTTCAGATTACCTGCAAATTACGCACTCAACTTCATTATTTAGGATACCAGTCATAAAAGCGTTTATGGAAGGCCTAAAGAGAATTATACCACCAAGAACGCCACCAGTTCCTTCATGGAACCTCAACATTGTCTTAACACGACTCATGGGCCCACCTTTTGAGCCCATGCACTCTTGTGAAATGCAATTCTTAACGTGGAAAGTTGCATTTTTAATTGCCATCACATCTCTAAGAAGAGTAAGTGAAATTCAAGCGTTTACCATTCAAGAACCATTTATTCAAATACACAAAAATAAAGTTGTTCTATGAACAAATCCCTAATTTTTACCAAAAGTAATCTCACCGTTCCACTTGAATCAAACGGTAGAATTACCAGTGTTCTTCCCACAGCCAGATTCTGTAGCTGAAAGAGCACTACATACATTAGACATCAAAAGAGCACTAATGTACTACATTGACAGAACAAAACTAATTCGAAAGACAAAACAACTATTTATCGCCTTTCAAAAACCTCATACAGGAAATCCAATTTCAAAACAAGGCATTGCTAGATGGATAGTTAGGTGCATTCAAACCTGCTATCTTAAAGCTAAAAGAGAACTGCCTATTACACCAAAGGCACACTCAACCAGAAAGAAAGGTGCTACCATGGCCTTTCTAGGAAATATTCCAATGAACGAAATATGTAAGGCAGCAACATGGTCTACGCCTCATACATTTACCAAGCACTACTGTGTAGATGTACTAAGAACATTATTTCAAACTACTTCAACTCCTACAGGCTGAACCACCGCTTTTGGGGAGATAACTGCTTACTAGTCTATGCACAGCATGTGTATCTGCAGCTACACATGCCATCGAACGGAAAATGTCACTTACCCAGTGTACATCTGTTCGTGGCATTAGTCGCTGCAGATTCACATGCGCCCACCCGCCTCCCCGGGAGCCTGGAGCCGTTTAGAAGTAGATCTTAAACATTTGTACATTTGTAAATAGATTACTTGAAACTTTATTATGTACATACGCATTCACTCCATTGCATGGGCACTATTACTAGCATACACAACTCCTACCTCACCCTCTGCGGGCAAAACAATCTAAGATGGAGTCGACGCCCATGCGCAATGGAGTCGAAATGGGAGGAGTCCCTCGGTCTCGTGACTCGAAAAGACTTCTTCGAAGAAAAACAACTTGTAACACTCCGAGCCCAACACCAGACAGATGGCGGGATGTGCACAGCATGTGAATCTGCAGCGACTAATGCCACGAACAGATGTACACTGGGTAAGTGACATTTTCCATATATATATATATATATATATATATATATATATATATATATATATATATATATACATACCTACACACATGAATACACACACATATGCACATACAATACATAATTAGAACCGTGGGGAAAAATATACTTAGTCAAACAGGTTTAAAGAGTGTGTGTGTATTTTATTGTTATGACATAGTAGCGATACATATTTTCTAAAGAACTATACATAACTAGAAATATACACATAATCTGAAAAAATATTTATCAACATAGGCAAATGCAGTCCATAGTTGTTTAAATATAGTGGTTATGAAGGAAAGAGCCAACTCTTGAGTAGTTTTCTGAAGACAAGAAAGTTATCTGTGTCTCCTATAATTGGGGGTAATGAATTCCATAGTTTGGCTGCGTGAACCACCTATAGTCTTTTTCTTGTATGATGGTGTTCTAAGGCGGGGTGCCAATCTCGAGCAGAGGTTTCTTTGTTGGATGTATTTGGTTATTTTGTTTCTGATAAAAAGCAGTCCTGTTCCATGTATAGCTTTGTGGGTGATACAAAGCAGCTTGAAAGTGCATCTTCTGGCAATGGGTAACCAGTGTAGTGCTCTCAAGGCAGGGGAGATGTGGGCTTGCGGCTTTACATATAATAGTAGCCTGGCTGCGGAAATCTGGATACGTTGTAGTTTTTTCATAATAGATAGAGATGATCCATGGTAGAGGCCATTGGCATAATCCAGTTGGGATAGTACAAGCGAGATAGTAGCTTGCACCTTGTGTGGAAATCCAAGGTGGGGGAAGATGCGTCGTAAAGTCTTCAAGGTGATGAAGCTTGTTCGTGCTAATTTGTCCACTTGGGCATTCATAGTTAACTTGGAATCCATGGTGATTCCTAGGTTTTTAACTTCCTTGGATAATTGAGGAGGTGGTCCGAGATCGTCAGGCCAGACGCACAAAGGGTCATAATTTTTCCAGTCACCACATATGAGTATTTCTGTTTTGGAGGTATTTAGTTTGAGATGGCTCCAGGTCATCCACTGATCAACGGTTCTGAGGCAACTGAAGATTTCTGAGTATTCAATGTTTTTGGGGCATTCTAATTTAAGTAGTATTTGTGTGTCATCTGCATAGTTGTAGCATGTGAGCTGGAAATCATTGATCAGTTCTGGTAAAGATATCATGTAGATGTTGAAAAGCAAAGGTGAGATGATTGATCATTGGGGGACCCCTGGTTTTGTGAGGTAGGGTTCAGACGAGAAGGGGGGCGAGTGGATGATATTACATCTTTATGAAGATAGGAAGTAATCCAGTTGAGAGCAATCCCTTGTATGCCGGCTTTGTGGAGTCTTTGAATTAGGGTGTTATGGTCAACCGTATCAAAGTTAGCTGAGAGTTCCAAGAGAAGTAGTGCAACAACTCCATTGCGGTCGACTGTGTTTTTAAGATCATCCCAGATTGCTATGAGTGCCGATTCAGTGCTTCTTCCTGGGTGGAATCCAGTTTGGAAGTCTGAAATTATAGAATTGTCTTCAATGAATTGTGACATCTGGAAGAATGCTGCTCTACAAAGCCTCCAACAATGACCCAGGTCACAAAAAGGATGTCTAATCTCAGAAACTCTCTGGGGACCGAGGCAAGGCTTAAAAGACCTGGAACAGGCAGAAGCAGACCAAAAAGACTTCAGGATCTTCATCTCATTTGCCTTCCTGTGAATCTGTTGCGGGCTGAAAAGCTTAGGATCCAGCAAGGTAATTTGTGGCATCAATCAAGTACCTGCCCAGATGTTCTATAGTCCTTGATCATCTAGTAAAGGTTCAAAATTTTGAAAATTCTGACAGTTCCACTTTGCCTTTCATCATGATATTGATAACATAGTAGTGTCAAGTTGGTTAACTGCTTTCCTAATACAGTAAATGGAAACACTCATGTTCACAAATGTGTCACCATGGAAAACATTATGTTGTAAACTCTCTCAAACATTTCACACTATTTTCTGGAAAACCAAAGCAATCAAAGCTAGTCCATAAAGACCCCTTTTAATCTGTGTGCTCCAAGAGGAGTAACAAAGGAGTAAAATGCTTATATACATATATTTTCATGCAATTCCATCTCATGGCAGGCAGCATTGCTAAAGTATGGATATTTTCCATATATCTGCCAGCCCCATGAAAAGAGCTCCTGTGTTAGAGGATCCCCGTCCACCCAAATCTTTTATAAAGTGCTTTGAAGACTCCCCTCCTGCCATGGATACACAGACTTTTGAGGCAAGCTACTACAAGGATTTTATTTCCTCAGAGATTCCACTGTTCATTAGTTTCACAAATTGCCCTTTGAGTAGTTTTCACAACAGATGGAGTAAATGTTGCTCCTTCTTCACCACGCTCTTTGTGTTCCCATCACTTTAAATACCCTAATTTTTCCCTTTACATTCTAGGAAACTTCTTTAGCATATTTAACCCTTCATGGAGCTTGATAAAAACTTCACAAGCTCACTGGCATTGGGGTTGAATTTCATCTTTAAATCAAGGTGATGTTACTGGCCCAATAAATCGTCACAATTCTTCACCATGTATCTCTTCCCAGCTTTGGCACTATCGATAAAAACAGTGTTTCTTCTAGTGATTTCAACAAAGTCAGTTTTAGACTTGCCCTGTCCTGATCCTTCTGGACATATGTGCTCAAGCACCAACTGTTATCCTGCCTCCTTGAAATCTACCTTGAATGCATCCTCTGCTAATACATGGTAGGGAGAACTCAGATCAGTCAGCACCAGAACAGTATACCCCATCAAACAACATTCTACAGTTGGGCACCTCCAACTCAATATATAATTTTCTCACCAAATGCCTGACCTGAGGCACTGTTTTCCCCATCTCTCGTTCTCTTTCCTCATTATCTTACATTTTACATTCCTTGCATACTCTGGCATAATGACTACACTTTTGTTTGGTCTATAGGTTTTTACTGGCATTTGTACAATAAATGAAATCAATAATGGCATAGTTATATAACTGTTTATGGTTATGTACCACATTACACAGACAGTTGAGATCCCACTTCTCTATCCCAGCATTGTGTTCCCCTTCCCTAGTGTATTAACAAACAGCATACATTGCGTCGTATACAGTACTAACATGCTGTAGACACATTGTACATAACATGTGATATTTACATTAGTCCCCTCTGCGGTTGGTCATTGCATGTTCCCCAACTCTATTGCACAGTCTTGTTCAGGGGGGCAGTGCATCTGGGGAGGGTCTAACAGTCTGGAGAGCATTGCTGCCCATGCCTGCAAATCATCAGCAAGTGTGTTGTCCCTATTTGTTTTGCACATATGACATTCCTCTGCATTTGTCGATTCAGTCATATCTTCCAGCCATTCTTCAATAGTCTGAGCTATTGGAGACATCCACCTAATGGCAATTTCTGCACTTAGGCAGTACAATCCCCAGCAAGAGGAAATTCCTCCTCAGTTTTTTTTCTTCACAGGAATCCGACCTAACAAACATTGTCCCACCTCTCTGGGCGTGGACCAGCCCCTGGTTTTATTTAGGGATGTGATCACTGTTGCCCAATACCTGTCTAACCTGGGGCAACCCCACATCATATGTATAAAGTCTGCATCTAAAACAGCGCACCAGGGGCACGAAGAGGGACTCTCAGTGTGTTTTGCATGTCGATTGGTAGGGGTGAGCTAAACCTGGTGGATTATGTTGAATTTAATCAACTTAAACCTTGTGTTTGACGAAGTGGCCTTCATCCCTTCGTGGATTCCCTCCCATTCCTCTGCAAATAGGGGCGCTTCTACAATGCATGTCATTTGGCATGTATCAGGAGTTCCGGCAGTGGTAGGTCCTCCTTCAATACCTTGTAGATGTGTGATATTAACCTTCGACCCCCTGCTAGACTAAGCAGAGCCAACAGCATCTGGGACTCTGGGGGTGTGAAATGGGGGTTGGGGGGGAGGTCCAGATTCCATGGGCTGTTGCCGCTATTGTCCCAAATTGGTGGAATTGACCTGTCCCAAGGTGGAATGTTCCTATGGTATCGGCCAAGGCACTAAAGCAGTCATCAGGGAATATGTCCCGTAACGTTGCAGCCTTCCTCCTGCCACTTGTCCACTGCCATTGAATGGGCGTTGTGCCCAAACAGAAATATCAGGAACAAATGGGGCCCTACTTAAAACAAACTGCACCAGTCTTTCCCACGTCCTGCAAACCTGTCTAACTATATATATATAGAAGTCTGAACCCCTGCACCCATTAACAATAGTTCCAGCAAAGTAGTACTGCCACAGGTGCCCTTCAGCAGTCTGGATTCCTAGTTCTGAAGGTCATCCATCCAGTGCACCGCGTGTTGAAGCTGGGCTGCAAAATAGTAGAGATCCAAGTTTGGCAATTTAAGACCTCCCCCGCGCCACATGCGTTTAAGAGTAGACAGTCTAATCCGCTTTCTCCGCAAGGCCCCACAGCACATGCGTTTAAGAGTAGACAGTCTAATCCGCTTTCTCCGCAAGGCCCACAGAAGTTCGACTATCGTCTTAACTAGCTCTATGAAGCACTTTCTAGGACTCTCAGATAGGGTCCCCTGAAATACATAAAGGCATCTCGGTAGGAGTGTCATTTTAACTAACGCCAGATTCCCCATCAAGGGCAGACGTAGAGTGTTTCAGAATTTCATTGACGGTATTAATCCTTCCATTACTCTCCCTATATTGGCAGCCTCAAACTTCGGGTGCCCCATGTCCAGTACCCAGATTCCTGGAGCAACACCATATATTTAGCAACACAAAAGGATGATGGACGGAGTGCTGTACAATGCAAACACTCATCCCCAGCCCCAGATCTGGGTTTAATCCATCGTTCTTTTGCTCACCATGCCACCCCAGTTTGGACCCAGCCATATTCAAATCAGTCTTGACCCTGTTCCTCATTAGAACAGTCCAGCCTGAACTGCGAAGCCAGGTCCTCCCTGGACCGGAAACAAGCATCCTGGGACCGGTTTCAGGGTATCACCCTTCATCAGGCAGGCTAGCTTGAATCCAGTGGCACAGTGAGCAAGGGACCCATGTCTGGGCATACCCTTCCCACTTAGGGCAACTTTAACAACACAAAAGGATGATGGACGGAGTGCTGAACAATGCAAACATTCACCCCCAGTCACAGATCTGGGTTTAATGCATTGTTCTTGTGATCACCATGGCACCCCAGTTTGGACCCAGCCATATGCAAATCAGTCTTGACCCTGTTCCTCATTAGAACAGTCCAGCCCGAACTGCGAAGCCAGGTCCTCCCTGGACCGGTAACAAGCATCCTGGGACCGGTTTCAGGGTTTCACCCTTCATCAGCCAGGCTAGCTTGAATCCAGTGGCACAGTGAGCAAGGGACCCACGTCTGGGCATACCCTTCCCACTTAGGGCAACTTTAGCAACACGAAAGGATGATGGACGGAGTGCTGAACAATGCAAACACTCACCCCCAGTCACAGATCTGGCTAAATCCATTGTTCATTTGCTCACCATGGCACCCCAGTTGGGACCCAGCCATATGCAAATCAGTCTTGTCCCTGTTCCTCATGTGAACAGTCCAGCCCGAACTGGCAGTCCAGGTCCTCCCTGATAGAAGATCAGCATTCTGAGACCGGTTTCAGGGTATCACCCCTCATCAGCCAGGCTAGCTTGAATCCAGTGGCCCAATGAGCAAGAGACTTACCCCTCCCCCACATCAAGAGTAAGTCTTTGCTCCACCAGATCAATCTCCTTTCTTATCACTCCCACCGCTCGTGCCAATATAGAAATCAAAGATGGTACTACTGAGAAGTCTAAGGGCAGTGTCCTTATCTCTCAGCATTTTCCGCTTGCCCATAATGCACCCCAGACGCCCAAACTGGATAGAACAGAGGTTCAAAAAGTGTTCATGCAAAACACTCCCAAGGAGTCAAATGCAAGGTCCGGCTCTCGGGATAAAAAATACATGAGGACTTACCTGGCAAGGAGCTCCGAGGGATCACTATTGACAGAGCGAGGGCCCACCCCTGCCTCCTCTGGGTGAAGACGGGCCTGGTCTTGGTCTGGTCTTTGCCAGGGCAGGTCCCACACCACCGAAGCCCTTAGTGGCTTTTGAATCAGTGCCTCCTGGCACACTGAGGCAGTAGGCGGGTTCCCAGCATGTGCGAGTCAGAGCCAGGAGCTATGGTCTTTAACCAAAGGCAGCCACCATGGCAGTCCTTGGTTCTTGCCATGCCAGTCTCTTTGCCTGAATGCTGCGGAAGATGACTAATTTGAAATTAGGCTAATCATTAGAGGAACTTGATTTCTTTCAACTCTTCCAGTAATTATCATGCCCTTAACCCACTCGATTTTTAAGCGTTGGACAGGAAATAATCAATGAGGCTGGTCGCGTTACCACACCTAAAGGTGTTTTGCATGGGTAAATCCGATGTGCTACGGTCGGTTTGGAACCGTAAGCCATGGCTTATTAGAAGCGACTTAAAACTCTCTCCTTTTTCATTAGATCTTCTCCAGTGTAGGATTGTTTTTTGGGATACCCCAGCCCATGTCTTCTTTAACAACCTTTTATTAAATGGTGTTATGTGAAGGGTACATATTAAAATCACCATATACTTATAGCACCCGTAGTTCGGAACTTGTGGCAATGTCTGTTATATACTTCAAGGTGCTCACTAGTGCATCCCAAATTGCTTATTCCGTCCACGACAATTGCGGTGTGATGTAGACATTCAAAATATCAGCTATTTCAATTTGTGTACTGAATCACAATGACTTCACATGCAAAGCATTTAAAGGGGCATTCAAGTGGGCATACTGAAAGACCACCTTTTAGGTAAACATTTTTGACCTTTGAGATGTAATATAGTACTTCAGGAGTCCATCTGGAGTCATGTCTGACAATGGAAACAACAAATATTATTGTTACTGATAAGTGCTTAAATTTCAGCGTCATTAATTTGGGAGGTTAGGCCAACAATATTCCATGAAAGAATTATGTTAAATATTCTATGTTTATTTTCTGGAGTCGTGGGTTTTCCGTTTGGTGTCTATTGCTGCTGGTAACCAAGCCCAGTTTATTTCTAGGAAGAAGTCGGGTTCTGGTCCACGAGTGATCCCTGGTGCCCTTATTTTGACTATACTTGCGCTTTCATTTTTACTTACGAATGATTAATTTACGAAACCCTCTTGAATGTGGCGTGGCGACTTGTGGTCTCTGTCTGTGCGATGGCTAGCATATTTAATTTTCTTGCTTATGCCACTGTTGTCTGAATATTGTGGTTACTTGGGAAATCTAGTACAACTTTTAAAAGTGGTATATAATACACCATGTTTATACCCATGATTCACAAATTATTCACATTATTATCAAAAATAAGTTTACTGATGTTCAAAAAGTATCTCCATTTCATCTGTCTGACAGCTGATGGAGATGAGTTCATATGTTTTAGATCATGGATGATTAATAATCTTAGAGGCTGGATGGTATAAAATATATTAAGCAGACTTGAGGTAGTGAGTGTTGATAGTGGTGCGAAAGTCTTGCCCAAGTTGCTGTAGTCCAAATTCCTGGTTTGGAGGAATATCCATTTCCCTCTGTGTGAAAGTGTCAGCCATTGATTTACGTGGTTGATCTATGGTCTCTGCACTTGTAGATGACAGAATCTTCCACATTGGAGGAGTGATGCAGCGAGTTGATACCACCTTTTTATTACTACGGTTATTCGTAGAATCAACAGGCTGCAGGGACTTCCTTGTTTTAAAGAACATTTTGCTTTTTGGTGCTTTAGCTTCTTTCTGCTTTGGTTCGATTATTAGATCCCAAAGCTCTTCTGTTTGCATGCTATTACTGCTGATGTCCCCCCCTCCCCTACGTTTACAAAGATAGAATAGACCGAGGTCTTAACTGGTGGCTCTGTTTTATTAGTAATATTTAAGGTTTCTTTATTTTCTACGATTCAAAACTTTGGCTCAGCTACATGCTTGGGTTCAGTAAAGAGTTTATTCAAAAAGTTAGTAATGCTATTATTATCCCCTTCCCTTTTATGATTCTGTTGACAATTATCTTTACTGGAGATTATCCGTTTTTTTGTTTCACGTTGTTTTATTTCTTTCCATTCACAGGTTCGTGGAATTTAATCAAAACAGGGTTTGGAAAAATTGGTTACAGGGAAAGTGAACATGTAACCGCTCAACAGATTTTGACATGAGCAAATCCACACCTGCATTTTTGCTCTTGCTAAAATACAGTTCACAAATATTTTCTTGGACTACGATTTCCTGGTCTACTTCTCTAAATTCCTGAGAATTCATGAACTACACAAATCTGCACTAATGCAAGGACATATACCATGGGTGCACTTTTGTAACTTTCTTTAAGGATTGGGACCCTAGTTAGGTCTGGTGTTAACCAAGAACTTTTGTTTTATTAAAATTATATCTCTATCTATCCCTAAGTCAGCTGGCTTCACTGCGACTGATCCTGCTTGCAGAACCCGTTCCTACTCAGCGCCTGGATACACAAACATACGTGACAAGTTCCATGCTCTATAAATGCATGTTACAATACATTACAATGATCACAATCTTCTCTTTCACAAGGAGCATATGTGCACACATGTAGTTTTTTTCAGTGCCAGGAATTACTGTGGCAATGTGTGTTCATTGCGACCAAAAAATATTTTTGCCTTTTGCTTATATTTGTTACAATGTTGACGGCCCAGCAACTCCCAAAACAAAGTTTTACAAAAGCCATGTCAAAACAGACACTCGTTGACAAAACCAAAAGACTGACCATCCGTGTTGGACCTATTGGCTTTGCCAATGCTTGTTTATATTCTTGTTTCGCATAGTCTTGTTGAAACTGGTTACCGTGACTTTACATTTTGAATATTTGTTGCGTGCAAAAACACATTTTACTAAATGATGCTTCAAAGATATGGTACCTAAATTTCACAGTAGTTTAGCAAAACGTTTTCCTCCCTAGTTTAATTTTTTATGAACATTTTATTTTGAAAGCAAAAAAACAATCTTGCGTTCAAGCTTCTGCAAAAATTTGCATTTAATCAGGGAGCTCTCTGGGAGCACTATAGGTAGCCTTGTATTTTGAACTTTGCAAACGTGAGCAGTGCAGTCCGAGCTTACAACATTTATTGAGAACTCACCTTTGTAATAAAGGTTTTGCATTAATTAACTTTAAATACAATTTCGAATAGCATTACCATATGGACACATATTATCTCACTACAGAGAATTCCTTTCCCTACTCTTTGATGTGGTATTGTACAATGGCAGCCAAAAGGTATATACCGCAGGGGGTTGGGCCTAGTTGTCCTAAGGACAAAATAAACTTGAAAACCTGTTGTCCTTAACCTCAAACAACATGTCCCTGCGGTTGAGCTATAGAAATTACACACCGCTACATCCAGTTCGCTGCCTTTACTGGCTTTTGTCCCACACGCAGCTTTTTAGATATGGTATTATTCCTAGAGCAAGCAGCATTCTTTTGAAAAGTTGACGGTAGATGTACTTGAGTTTGACTTCCCAAGTTTATTGTTTCTTTGGGCCTAGTCAATCCTTGTAATATTGTCATGATTGTAGAAATATGATCAGACCCTCCAAGTGATTTTTCCAGTGAAAATAATATGGAGTTCAGTATTCTTTGTAGGGACTGCTGTGCTTCTGAAATAATAAAATCGTTAGTTTATATTGAGAATATGCAGAGCCTTTGTTCTGAACAAGAATAATCGAAATTACTTAATCTTAACTATGGAGGTGCAGACTATCTTTTTCATCTACCTCTGGGTCGATTATAGAAATATTTTGCAATTAGTTTAGCTCTTCTATTAGGGATTTAAACCAGAGATGTTGGTGTACCAGGTGGTCTGTCCTACTGTTGAATGAATGAAATACTATTTGTAAACAGCTGCTTTTGAAAAGTTCCCGACGCTAATAAGTAGGATTGTTTTTTACCATTATTTTGTGTTGCTTAAAAAGACAAGCTTTCAGACCCGGTTTAAGTTGAGGTTCAGAATCTCCAAAGGGCTCCAAAGGGAAGCTGTTCCAGAGAGTGGCTGTCAAATGTGAAAAGGCATGTTCCCCCACTTATGGATTGCTTTACTCTTGGAATGACCAGCAACATCCTATTATTGGAGCGCAAGTCTCTCTTTGGCCCATACCAAAAAAATCTCTGCTGAAGAATATTTCTTATACAGCTCTAAAAGTAATCAGCAAATATTTCAATATGGTCCATGTTTCCACTGGTAGCTGGTGAAGCTGTTTAAGCCACTGCCTAGTAAAATAGCCTTTGGGAATGCCTAAAGTGAGCCAAGCAGCAGCATGCTGTGCTATCTGCAGTTTGTTTTTACTGATTTTCCAGGAAGACCCAAGAAAAGAGAATTAGAGTAATCAAAACAGGAATTTACCAAGGCATACGCAAGGCATACACAATCTGCTTTCTGGTGACTGCGGGTAGGAAGTTTAGAGACGGCATATATGATTTTAAAAGTCCAAAGCAAACTCCGGTAGTATCCCTGTTGTGGGATTTCAAAGAAAGATCTGTATCAAATTTTAAGCAAATATTTCTAACCAACTGTGTAGTTAGAGGGGTTGCATCTAATGTCCAGTAACTAATGGTTCAGTAATAGAAAACTACAGTGCGTAGCAGACAAGATGGGAATGTAGACGTGCACTAGCGGAGCTCCGACCAGGCCGTTCTTATCCTGCATTAATCATGTGTCTCCAGATGCAGTTGACCCTCACACATCCTGATATCCTGTTCCCTGCACCTGGTATACCGAATGCTGCAGTGGAAAGCAAGGGGACTTGTCACACCTTTCAACTGCGCCTCTGGTACGGTGAAGTGATCTGCACTAAGATGACGGCGATGGAAGAGACAGGTTTGTGGTGATACATGCCCGATGCAGCTGTGACAATTACCATGAGGAAGCCCAGAGGGCCACATTGAATAGGTAGGAGATACTAAGGTATGGACTGCACTGGCAGGGGTGGTAGCGATCACCTTGTGGTGTCTACCTGAACCAAACACAAAGAATCAGCTCCCACCTGATAGAAACACTCAGTGGGATATACAGGGACTGACATCATAGGTTGGATGCAGCAAGGAACGCCTCGCTGGGGCTGCATTGCTTCGGCTCTCCGGGTTTGGCACCACCAGGGCTCACTGCTGAGTTCTGAGATCCCTGGCCCATCGAATTCCAGGATATGATTAGTGTGATGATTGCCTTGCGCCCCGGAGTATGAGTGAGGCCTGCGAACTGTAATACCCATCACAAATACCCACACCGAGGCTTGGAACCCTGTAGGCTGGACTGGGTGTCACCCAGCAGTTACTATGCCTGGAGTGACTGGGGTCACTTGACTGCTCCCTGAACACACTTGGGAGCCCACCTCTTGATCCCACCTCAGCTGATCAACTTATAGAGCCCCGGGCTGTAAAGAGACCTTGGACCACCAGCCTGCCACCCACCAGACCCTCCTTGCCAGAGACTACGTTTATACCACTTTCCTGGCACTATGGCCAAGGAAAAGGAAGCAGAATCATCTTGTCAGGGTAAGACTGATAAATATGCCAGAGCAGCTGTCTGGCCCCGGTTGATGATACAACTCCCCTGGCACCAGACAATACGGCACTATTACATGCCATCAATCAGTCACTAGAATCAAGACATGGAGAGGTCTAATGAGAAGTCTCTCTTTTGAGACAGGACCTTTACAGTTTGGCAAAACACATCACAGTGGCGTAGGAAAGAATATCTGAAATGGAAGACAACACGCAAGCCATGAAAAAAGACCTGAAGGACATTAAGGCTGTCACCAAAGCCTGGCTGTAGAGAGTCAATAATGCCAAAAATCGGGTGAGGCGTAACAATCTAAGGCTGGTGGGGTTCCCAGAAGGGAGTGAAGGAACTAATCTGACTTCTTGAGCAATTGATTTTAGACCACCTTCCCTGTAGCCACTATCTCAACCTGCTTTGTCATAGAAAGGACCCATAGAGTGCTGGCGGCCAGGCCATCGCCGGGTGCTGTACCGCGTGCAATAATAGCTCAGCTCCTGAATTTCCAAGACTGGGACGGAGTACTCCAAGAAGCCCAACACTTGGGTGAAATCCAATTAGAATCATCCACAATACGAACATTCCATGTCTATTCCTGCGAAGTCCAGAAGGAGCGCAGGTCTTTCAACGCAGTGAAGGTGAAACTTCGCACCCTACAAATACAATATATGTCACTTTTCCCTTCCACACTAAAAATGCTCTACAGGAGAAAATCCTACTTCTTTACCACAACGCAAGCAGCTTGGACCTGACTGGAAGAGAGACCCCACCTCCGAACTCGACTGAAAGCCATAGAAGATCCATCTGGGAGGAAAGACTCAGGGGCACTTCCAAAACAATGGTTCACCAAGTGGAAGTGTATAGACCATATTGGCAAGCCTGGGGACAGATCTCATGCAGAGCGGATTGGGGAAGCAAACACAAGACATTCACTATCAGACTAAGGTGACAGGGAATGGAGGGGAAGCCAGCTCTCCTTGCCTGGGGGAGACAACGAGAATGTCCAAATGCCTGTTGAAAATGAACTGAGTCACGATGATGATCGGATCAACTGTGGATCCTGTAATGATGCAGAAAACACTTAAGATTGAGGGGTTGATTTGTTAGTCTGGGGACAGTGTGGGCCATACTCCCAGCAAATCACTATTGCAGTGTGAGTGTGAGTGTGAGTCTAGAGAGGTGACCTTTCAGCTCACCCTTTATCTTTGAGATATAGTAACAGTGCCTGAAGAGAGACTGGTGTATGTATGATTTGCCATGTGGGTTTATGCTGAGAAGGACTGAAGTGGTTGCCACATTATTGTTTGATTTTGGACACAGCACCAACTGAGAGTGAATGGGTGACGAGTGCAGAGAGTCTGTTATTGTGAGCGTTGCCCTTTGGGAGTGAATAGGCTCTGCTGGTGAAACTGTTGTCCAACACTGGATGAGTGTCTCCCTCTCTGTCCCAAAAACAGTCAGAACAAAACTGTGAGAGCGATCTTCTTTTGTACCTTATGTTTTATTTCCACTTTTGATTACACATAGGGAGTTTGGGATAGGGAGGGCTACAGACCCCTCAAGTCAGACCTGCAATGTAGTTCCCTTGTGTGCTGTGAGGGTGGATGTGTGCAGGGGGATGCAGATCGACATTTGCTTGTTATGTTTACAAATTTTAACATGCTATTTGATTTGTTTGATTGTCAGGAGGACTTCTCGGACACACAGAATGTATATTTCACTGTGATCTTGAGATTCCAACTACAATCCATCGGACATAATGCATGTCAATGATCTAGCCAACACGCATTGTTATATCCTTACATGGAATGTGAACGAGCTGGACAATAAAATTAAGAGAGGTCTGGTAACTGCATATATTAAGCGTTTGAAACCAGATGTTGTCCTACTGCAAGAGATGCATCTCGGAGGAACCCAGTGTCACTTCCTGGCCCAGAGGGGCATACACTATGCTAGAACATGAAGGGTATATGTTGGGATCCAGGGAAGTAGCGATCCTGATCCGAAACTCCTCTCCCTCCCACCGCCCCACCCAACTCACCTACCTCGCCTTCCAACTAGAAGAATCATGAATAGATCCATATGGGACATATGCCGCAGTCTAGGGCATTTGGGGACGACCAAATGTTACCATAGCCAGTGTCTATTCCCCCTGCCTTCAACAGTACACTCTAAACAAACTCACTGAAATTCTGTTGGAAACCCAATCCTCTCTACACATTCTTGGGGAAGATTTTAACAATGTGATGATCCCTGAACAGGACAAATCAGGGGTAACTTTGGTCCCGGGTACAACCACATCCATGGCTCATTTTGTGGATAGATTGGGGCTCTCAGACTATGGCGTCAACATTACCCACATTATAGAGGATACTCATACTACTCAGGGACACACAGTGTTCCCCAGGCTGGAATATGTCTTTACACCAAGGTGGGCGTGATCTGCCGAGCTGAATAGCTAGAGGCTTGTCTGATCACTCCCCGCTCTGGATAACGATAGGGCAGAAACCTTGAGAGACCAATAGGGAATGGAGATTAAATGCTTGAGCACTAAGAGATGACACTACCTTGCATGAGATCCCTACAGAGTCTGAACTCTGCTTCCTAGAAAATAAAGATTCTGTAGAATTGGCCGCTATACCCTGGAAAGCATATAAGGCAGTAATGCGAGAGAGGATATAGAATATTATCGCCTTCAAGAAAAAAGGAAGCTCTTAGAGACGTGGAGGAGCTTGAAACTCGGCTCATAAAGGTGGAGGCGCTGACCACACACTCGCCTACACCCCTATCAGTGAGACGGGTTGAAGTCCTACGAGCACTGGGCAATGATGAAGCACGCAATCAAATGCTAGATATGCAACATTGTCTTTATGACGTCGTCAACAAAGCTGGAAAACTGTTGGCCTGGCATAGCTGCTGTGAAATGGAGACTTGATAGGTCCAACAGATATAGGGGTTGGAGGGTGCCCTGTATGCCATGGACAAGGAAATAGCTGAGGAATCTGAGACATTTTATGAGGCCATTTATAAAGACCGCTCCCTGGCAGATTCATCCCAGATAGAAGGCTACCTAAATGTTGTGAACCTACGGACGCTCTCAACTGCATGGTCTTGGAAGTGGATATTGCCCTTGCTGAAGTCCAGGCTGCCATATCCCAAGTAAAGTGGAGCAAAACCCCATGACCCAATGGTTTCCCGGCTGAATTCTTTAAAAAGCAGAAAGACATCCTGGCTCCCTACTTGCTTAAGGTATACCTCACAGCAAGAGAGGATATTATCCTCCCACCAGACTTGCCTAGAGCCACGATCGTGGTTATACACAAGCTGGGAAACCCCCTACTGTAGGAAGGCCTGGTGTGTGGTGAGGAAGAGGAGGCAGCCCCCACAGGCAACCCATTGGCAGCAGGCACAGGAGTCGCTGTAAGGCCCACTCAGCACACCTGGAGAAGTGTCCCACGTTGCGGGAGCAGAAGGCAGAAGACTGTGCATTGCAGGAAGAAGTGCTGGAGGCTGGGGCTACACGGAGCCTAAAGATCTCTTGGAGGATGAACAAACAAGCCGTGCTAGCTGCAAGAGTTGCAATGCACAGGAGTACTGTCCTGCAACGAGAAGCAAGGGCTTACCATCTCCCACGTTGGACAGCTGGTAGAGAGGACCAAGCAGGATCCACACAGTTCTGGGGGAGAACAGATCTACGCAGCCAGTCATTGTTGAAGTTGGGGCCTGCTGATGCAGGGGAGTGAGTTCTTCACTCCTTGTGAGATTACTTCTTACTTCTTGTGCAAGCTAAAAACTCATCGTCTTCAGAGGATGCACAGCCGGTGGAATGTTGCAGTTGCTGGAAGGAGCCAGAGAAACAATGTAGCAGAACGGAGTTGTCGCTGTAGTTGCAGATTGTTGGATCCTGGAGGGTCCAATTGCCATCCCAATGGCCAGAAGATGAAGTACACGATGCAGAGGAGTCCTTCTGGAATCTTGCACGTCGAATCTGAGGACCCACCCAAGAGGGAGACCCTAAATAGCCCATAGTGTGGGATTGGTCACCTAGCAGTGTAACCACCTATCAGGAGGGAGCTGGGACGTCACCTGCCTGGCCTGGCCACTCAGGTGCTCCCTGGGGCATCTGCCCACCTTGGTTTCAAGATGGCAGAATCAAATGGCCACCTGGAGGAGCTCTGGGCACCACCCCTGGAGTGGTGATGGACAGGGGAGTGGTCACTCCCTTGCCTTTGTCCTATTTCGTGCCAGAGCAGGGACCAGGGGTCCCTGGACTGATGCAAACCAGTCTACACAAGGAGTGAACCAAATGTGCCCTTCAAAGCATACCGGTGACTTGGGGAGGCTACCCCTCTTAAGCTGTGTTACACCTATTTCCAAGGGAGAGGGTGTAACTCCCTCTCCCATAGGAAATCCTTTGTTCTGCCTTCCTCTGTCTGAGCCTGAGCTGGTCAAGCAGCAGGAGGGCAGAAACCCTTCTGAGGGGTGGCAGCAGCGTGAGCAGCCCGGAAAACCCCAGAAGGCTGATAGGAACCATGCTGGGGGTCCTCTAAGGAGCCCCCAAAGTGCATGGAATCATGCAACCGATACTGGCAACAGTATCGTGGTATGATTCTAACATGTTTGATACCAAGTATGCCCAGGTTCAGAGTTACCATTACGTAGCTAAACACAGGTAGTGACCTGTGTCCAGAACACAGGTAAAATGGCTTCCCCGCACTTACAAAGTCCAGTGCAATGGAGCTGGAGTTTGTAGGGGCACCTCTGCTCATGCAGGGGTGCCCTCACACACAGGTACCTGCACCCTGCCCTCTAGGCCAGGAGGTCCTACCATAGGTGTGATTTACAGTGACCTGGTGCAGTGACCTGTGGTGAAAGGGTGCATGCACCTTTTCACGCAGGCTGCAGTGGGAGGCCTGCAGACACATTTTGTAAGGGCTCCCATGGGTCGCACAATACATGCTTCAGCCCATGACGAACCCCTGGTGCCCCAATGCCCTGGGTACCTAAGTACCATATGCATGAGACTTATATGGGGACATCAGTATGCCCATTATGGGGTGTGCAAAGTCCTAAGCAACCACATTTAGAGGGAGAGAGCACAATCAATGGGGTCCTGGTTAGCAGGATCCCAGTGAAATCAAAGAATACTGACAGCAGGCAAAAGGTGGGGGTAAACATGCCAAAAAGAGGGTACTTTCCTACAAGTCGATCTCACTGATCAACTTAGAAACCAAGATTCTAGCCATATTCCTGACCACTACACTTGTAGGGGTCATACCTCCCCTTGTCCATAACAACCGGTCAGACTTCATGCCCAAATGCTTTGTGCATGGATGATGGAAGTCCAGTTTAGACAGGACCCTCATGTGCTTACCACTCTAGATGTTGAAAAGACCTTTAATGTCGTACACTGGCCTTTCATGATGCAAACTCTAAGGAGAATGTGGTTTGGGCTGCAGTTTATGGACTGGGTTGGCTTACTCTTCAAGGAGCCCACAGTTGCCATAAGTCAGTGGTAAGTTGTCGTCGGAGATTCCTAACAGGAGAGAAACTCGTCAGGGCTGGCCCCTAACCCTCCTCCTGTTTGCCCTGAGTCTGGAACCACTGCAGTGTAAGGTGCATGCACACCCAGACCTCAGGGGCTTTGAAATTCATGGTTCCGATCCTAGAAGATCTCACTATATGCAGAAGATATCCTGCTGTATCTGACCCGACTAGCAGAGTCGATACCTGCAGTCCTTCAGACTTTTTAACAGTATGGGGCTCACTCTGAGTACACAATAAATTGGGACAAATCAGTACTTTTCCCTGTTGGAGGGCATCTAGACTTGACAGATATTTCTGGGAGATTTGGTGTGAATTGGGAGGGATTCCAATATTTAGGGATTTATGCCACAACTGAACAGGAGAGAAGCATAGAACACAATGTAAGGACGGTACTGGCCAACTTGCACATAGGATCCAACCGTTGGAAGAAACTCCCCCTAACAATACTTGGCAGTGATGTTCAAAGTGATCAATCGCCACAATATTTTTTACACCCTTACAAAACACAAGCTACAAAATACTTGATGATGTGCTTGTCAAAATTGATGCTGAACTGTTTTTTATTGTGGAGCAACGGACACCCTAGAATAGCTCTCAGAACACCACAGCGCAACCCAGACCACAGGGGGATAGCCCTTCCAGACATCTGGGCTTATTACTGAGCATCCCATTTGATAGCAGTAAACTACTGGGGCCATGTGGGTGGTGACCACCCCACCTTTGTACTAGAAAGAACTCAATTTCAAACAGACCCCTCTATCATCGTTATCTATATTGGGGGGGAGTGAGAGAGAGGCCTCTTACTGGCCACCAGCTGACTCTCAAAGTGTGTTGAAGTGCCAGTAAATGTCTGAGATGGGCATAAACGATCACCTGGGAGACTCCACTATGGGTGGGATCTTAAAGGAATCAGGAAATTGAAGGGATTTGCAGCCTGGGACCATATTGGCATTTTTAAAGTGGATGACCTAATTGAAGCCCTGATGCTTTTTTCGTTCCTCCATAGAGTTCCAACCCCATGGCAGGCAACACTACAAATATCTTCAGCTTCCCAATGCCTGTAAAGCGGGAAACATACCCGCAGATCTCTGGGAATATGCACCCCTAGAGGATAGGCTTCTGATAGGCGAGATACAAGAGAAGGCAATCTCTTATTTATATAAAACCATTAATAATAATATGCTTGACACTCTGTTGAAATTAAGGACCAAATAGGAAACCGATGTTGGTGAATTATAAGATCTAGATTGGGAAGCAGCGTTAATGTTCCCATTGCAGGTAGCGTTAAAATCTAGATTTCACTCATTCAGCGCAAACCCCTACATAGAACATACTACAATAAAGTTCACCTCAACAAAAGAGGTAGGGCAGCCTCTCCAAACTTCCTAAGATGTAGGGGACACCAAGGGGGCCTCATCCACACATTATGACATGTCCAGTCATCCATTCCTTCTGGCAAAATGTTAATTCTGCAATTAAGCACAATACTAGAGACATCAATATCTGAAGACCCTAAGGGCCATATGTACGAAAGCTTTTTCCCATAGACACAGAATGGGTAAAATCCTTTCGTACATCTGGCCCTAAGTACCTGCTTTTAGGCATACCCAATGACTTCGGCCTCCCGTGGATGAAACTAATATTGTGTAACTTGGAATTAGTGGTAGCAAAAAGTGACCTAGCCAAACATTGGGGAGCCTCTGACACACCTACAATGGTGGGATGGAAAGGGGGAATGGACCTCTACATGGCAGCGAAAAGATTAACATATAAGAGCAGGGGATGCCCGTCTAAGTTCCACAAAGTGTGGGGCTGTTGGATCGACCATTATGGACTAGATCTGCTAAATGATGCGTCTTTTTCCCAAAACCACTAATGTGGATAATTTGTTTTGCTATGCCCACCAATTTGCCAAAAAACTGCCTGTTGAAGGCGGGCTCGCACCAGTCTGTCGTCTCCCACCTCCAGACTATAGTGGACATCTTGCATTCGCTAGGGGTTCACTATAAACATGCCAAAGTGACACCTGACTCCCTCTCAGACGTTCCCTTTCATTGGAGCTGTGCTGGACACAGTGCAGTTTCAGGCGTATCTTCCCTAGCGGCGGGTCCAGGATATTCAGGATATTATCCCGATGTCCTGGATTTTGGTGAGACTGATTCTGAGGCTGCTGCGCCTCATGGCCTCCTGCATCCTGCAGATGACACATGTCTGATGGCATATGTGATCCCTGCAGTGGGACCTGAAGTTGCAGTGGGTGCAGCATCAGCAGAATCTCTCTGACAAGGCCTAGATCTCGGAAGGAACTTAGCAAGATCTTCAATGGTGGTTAATGCACAGCGATTGGTTCAGAAACAGATCCTTTCCCTTCCTCAACGAGATCTGATGGTAGTGACAGATGTGTCACTCTGGGGATAGGGCAGCTATCTGGGAAAGTTGGGGATCAGAGGCACCTGGTCTCCGGCAACCTGTTGGAGCTCTGTGCGCTCCAGCAAGCATTAAAGGCATTTCTTCCCTCTGTCAAGGGAAAGATGGTGCAAGTGTTCATGGACAAAACCACCGCCATGTGGTACTGCAACAAGCGGGGAGGGGTCGTGGACCCTGTGTCAAGAGGCTCTGCACCTCTGGATGTGGCTGGAACAGCAGAGCATATCCCTGGTGATTCAAAATCTGGAGGGATCCCTGAACGCCAGAGCAGACAAACTCAGCTGAAAATGCCTAGCAGATCATGAATGGCGTCTCCATCCCAAGGGGGCGAGGTCGCTTTCAGCAGTGGGGAGACCCTTGGTAAGCTCTGTTCTCCTCTGCAGAGAACCCGCAATGTCAGCAGTTTTACGTGCTGGAGTTTCCAAGATGGCAGTCGCTCAGAGACCCTTTTCGTCTTGAGTGGAACTCAAGCCTCCTGTATGCCTTTCCTCCCATTTCACTTCTGCCCAGAGTTCTCAAGAAGATCAAGAACAACAGGGCCCAAGTGTGCTCCAGACTGGGCATGAAGAGTCTGGTATTCCAAGCTGCTGAGCACGTCCATTGATCCTCCGATTAGACTGCCCCTTTGGGAGGATCTTCTATTGCAGCAGCAGGGGAGAGTTCTTCACCCAAACCTGTCCACTCTCCTCTTTCTTGCGTGGAGATTGAGCAGCGACAGTTGACAGTTTTTGATCTTCCCCCCAAAGTCTGTAATGTAATGCTGACAACCTCCACCAAAATGGCATACGCCTGTCATTAGAAGAAATTTGTGGCCTGGTGCACAGGCAGGTCTGTTAAACCCCCTTTCTGCCCCTTTCTCTGAGGTTCGGTTTATCCTTCCCTTGGCCCAGCAGGGCTGTGCTATGGACACTCTTAAAGGTTATTTGTTTGCTGTTTCTGCTTTTTTGAGGTCACCTGATCACCCTTCATTGTTTATGATCCATATTGTATATAGGTTCTTAAAAAGTATTAAACATCTCTTTCCTCCATCCCCATTCATAATGATCCAATGGGATCTGAATTAGGTTCTGACATTTCTGATGTGCTCTCCATTCAATCCTTTCCACAATTGTCCTCTCAGTCTTCGCACTTTAAAAAACGCCTTCCTTGTGGCCATTACGTCTGCCTGCAGGGTGAGTGAGCTGCAGGCATTGTCATCTAAGTTGCTCTACCTTTCCATCTATCCTGACAAAGTGGTGCTTTAGCACTAGGGCGTCCTTTCTGCCTAAAGTGTTTATGCCTTCTCATGTAGCCCAATCCAGATCCTTGTCTACTTGTTACGCACCCCCACATCCTTCTAAGGAAGAGGAGAGACTCCACCACCTGGACCCTTCTACCTTGATTGTACAAAAGAGTTCTGGGTGGATGATCAACTCTTTGTAGGTTTTTTGGATGCGAAGAAAGGTCGGGCAGTGTAGAAGGAACCATCTCCAGATGGATTGTACTCTGCATTAAGATCTGGTATGCACTGGCCAAAAAGCAACCCCCGGAGGGTTTGCGTGCTCATTCTACTTGAGCTACAGCTGCGTCCACTGAGTTAGCATGGAGAGTTCCAGTCATTGATATCTGTCAGGCGGCCTTCAACATCCAGCTCCCTATCTGTGCTCTCCACTCTGTACTCTGTGTTTAGGAGTTTCCAAGCGTTCAGGAGTCATCTCCAAGTATTCCTCCTTCTGACAACATTTACAGCGATACTTTCCGACCCACGACTAGTCTGTTGGTTCTGGTCACAACTGCAGCAGGGACTCCCAAGAGGAAAGCTGCATTTTTAGATCAGAGTCTCTGCTGTAGCTACAGAATTCAGATCCTAGTTCGAACGAAAGACACCTTCATTATGGAGTACATCACATGAGAGCAGACTTGAGCGAATCACACCCAGCCACTTACGTGCATCACCATATTTGCAAAGATCCACTCAACAGCGAGGAGGAGCAAACCAATGCTACAAATGTGACAGCGTAAAACCCTTTTCACAGTTTGTACTGTAACCTTCCGGTATTATTGCTTCAACTCTGAAGTCCCCAGAGAATGGCCATTTGCCAGATCTGTTTTACAGGACGTATTAGTTTAACCACCTCCTCACACCCACCCCCTGGGGTGTACTGCCTGGGTATTGGTTTAAGAGGTGAGTAACAAATAGGTAGAAGCATCCATCAAAGAAGAAAGTTACTTTGTGGAATAAACTTTATTATGGATACTATCTGCAGATTCCTCACTGATCATGCGTAATTCCTTGTTCCGGGGAGTGGCTGCATGATTTTTTAATAAAGTTCCAAGTTAGTTATAGTTCACTGCATCTTATCTCAGTCTTGTCAATCTCATCTTTGCCTCTGAGGGTGTGGAAAAACACATGAGGACCTGATGTGAGTATGCTGGGGTGGCAGCTTATGCACCTCTATTTTGTTATACCATGGAGTGGATCCCGATGCCAAGACAAAGCCTTGGCACCACCTGCTCACATGGGTGAACTATTTCAAGTTTCCAGATTCAGTATGGTGCCTGGATAGAGTGTTCAAGATGTTGTAATCTGCATGTGGTCAATTATCCACCAGAAAGGTAGTTGCTGAGTCTAAGTAACTTTTTTTTGGGGGGTGGGAGGGTGGCACCAGCTCCTATTCTTAAAGAATCTCTCCACTAATGTAAGAAATAGCATGGGACATGCTTAGTGATATTTTGGAGGGGAATGCAATTTTGAACAGCTAAGTTGTCTGCAACTTTCAGTGTACCTGAACAAGAGTTCCCATAATGGAACATCGTTTAGCCAATGTCTTTTGGAAGCACATTTTCCTAGTCAGTGGTCTAGCCTGGGAGGTCTATGAATCAAGACTTGACTGCCCATATTGGGTACCAGGAGTTTCTTCAATATGCCGAAAGTGTGGAGGGCCGCTTTTGTTACTGGGGGGCAGTTGTGTAGCAGAGCAGCAGTTCTAAAAGCACTGCAGAGTTCCTGGCATTTCCTACAGTTTTCAGGCAACAATAAAAGTGCCAAGACAACTTTTGTAATTGATGTACCTGCTGGAGAGATTAGGATTTTGTCTAGTGGCAGTTTAGACTCATCTAAGGTAGAGCTGACGGTTAATATGCCTGCTGCACAGAACATGTGCTATGTGGATCACAGAATAGTATTTTATGTGCATAGCTCAGTGGGCTACTGATTTTGTCATAGAGATCCTTTTGTTACAGTGTAGGTCATATGTTACAGTGATCTAGCACAGTGAGCTATGAACTGCCATCAAAGAGTCACATGCAAACTGCATGGTGTAGGTTTGAAAATTATGTTTTTTTCCATAGTCTTTGATTATCCTAATTTTGCTAGAAAAGGGTTTGTTTGGGTAGAAGTAATTGTTGTTAGTAAAGTAAACCCTAACCAATGTGTTGCATTCTGAATCCCGTGTTTATGCCTCCCCAGACCAAGCACTCTTAAAAAATGCCTCCTGGTGTGAATGACATGCAAATTATACACCTTGTAATCCCATTTGTCAACATTTTCTATGCACTGATTCACACATGTGTTATTCATGGTCTCCCTATGTGTGTGAAGTAAGTTTCTCCAACACTCTGTGCTGGTGTGTGTGATGTAACGTGCTCCAACACCCTACACTAGTAAGAGAGGCACTACAAAACAAATTAGGTACATGTGAGAGACGGGCTATGGAGAGATGAGAGGCACTGTTAGAGGGTGATGGTGAGGGAATCATTGAAAGACCCCAATGAAGATTACTGTATTCTGATGCACTGCAAGGTCAACATTTACTATACTTTAACCCCTTCGCTGCCAGGCCTTTTCCCCCTCCTGTGCCAGGCCTTTTTTTGCCTATTTGGGGCAGTTCCCGCTTAGGCCCTCATAACTTTTTGTCCACATAAGCTAACCAAGCTAAATTTGTGTCCTTTTTTTCCAACATCCTAGGGATTTTAGAGGTACCCAGACTTTGTGGGTTCCCCTGAAGGAGGCCAAGAAATTAGCCAAAATACAGTGAAAAATTCGTTTTTTTCAAAACAATGGGAAAAAGTGGCTGCAGAAGAAGGCTTGTGGTTTTTCCCGTGAAAATGGCATCAACAAAGGGTTTGCGGTGCTAAACTCAGCAGCTTCCCAGCTTTTAGGAACAGGCAGACTTGAATCAGAAAACCCAATTTTTCAACACAATTTTGGCATTTTACTGGGACATACCACATTTTTGCAATTTTTTGTGCTCTCAGCCTCCTACCAGTCAGTGACAGACATGGGCATGAAACCAATGCTGGATCCCAGAAACCTAAACATTTCTGAAAAGTAGACAAAAGTCTGAATTCAGCAAGGGGTCATTTGTGTAGATCCTACAAGGGTTTCCTACAGAAAATAACAACTGAAAAAGAAAAATATTGAAATTGAGGTGAAAAAAACATCAATTTTTCTCTACGTTTTACTCTGTAACTTTTCCCTGCAATGTCAGATTATCGGAAGCAATATACCTTTACGTCTGCTGGACTCCTCTGGTTGCGGGGATATATAGGGCTTGTAGGTTCATCAAGAACCCTAGGTACCCAGAGCCAATAAATGAACTGCACCCTGCAGTGCGTTTTCATTCTATACCGGGTATACAGCAATTCATTTGCTGAAATATAAAGAGTAAAAAATAGCTATCAAGAAAACCTTTGTATTTCCAAAAAGGGCACAAGATAAGGTGTTGAGGAGCAGTGGTTATTTGCACATCTCTGAATTCCGCGGTGACCACACTAGCATGTGAATTACAGGGCATTTCTCAAATAGATGTCTTTTTTACACACTCTCCTATATTTGGAAGGAAAAAATGTAGAGAAAGACAAGGGGCAATAACACCTGTTTTGCTAATCTATGTTCCCCCAAGTCTCCCGATAAAAATGATACCTCATTTGTGTGGGTAGGCCTAGCGCCCGCGGCAGGAAATGCCCCAAAACGCAACGTGGACACATCCCATTTTTTTGAAAGAAAACAGAGGTGTTTTTTGCAAAGTGCCTACCTGTAGATTTTGGCCTCTAGCTCAGCCGGCACCTAGGGAAACCTACCAAACCTGTGCATTTTTGAAAACTAGAGACCTAGGGGAATCCAAGATGGGGTGACTTGTAGGGCTCTGGCCAGGTTCTGTTACCCAGAATCCTGTGCAAACCTCAAAATTTGGCTAAAAAGTTCCTCACATTTCTGTGGCAGAAAGGTCTGGAATCTGAGAGGAGGCACAAATTCCCTTCCACCCAGCGTTCCCCCAAGTCTCCCGATAAAAATGATACCTCACTTGTGTGGGTAGGCCTAGCGCCCGCGACAGGAAATGCCCCAAAGCACAACGTGGACACATCCCATTTTTTGACAGAAAACAGAGCTGTATTTTGCAAAGTGCCTACCTGTAGATTTTGGCCTCTAGCTCAGCCGGCACCTAGGGAAACCTACCAAACCTGTGCATTTTTTTAAACTAGAGACCTAGGGGAATCCAAGATGGGGTGACTTGTAGGGCTCTGGCCAGGTTCTGTTACCCAGAATCCTTTGCAAACCTCAAAATTTGGCTAAACAAAAAAAAACTCCTCACATTTCTGTGGCAGAAAGTTCTGGAATCTGAGAGGAGCCACAAATTTCCTTCCACCCAGCGGTCCCCCAAGTCTCCCGATATAAATGATACCTCACTTGTGTGGGTAGGCCTAGCGCCCGCGACAGGAAATGCCCCAAAGCACAACGTGGACACATCCCATTTTTTGACAGAAAACAGAGCTGTATTTTGCAAAGTGCCTACCTGTAGATTTTGGCCTCTAGCTCAGCCGGCACCTAGGGAAACCTACCAAACCTGTGCATTTCTGAAAACTAGAGACCTAGGGGAATCCAAGATGGGGTGACTTGTGGGGCTCTGACCAGGTTCTGTTACCCAGAATCCTTTGCAAACCTCAAATTTTGGCTAAAAAGTTCCTCACATTAATGTGGCAGAAAGTTCTGGAATCTGAGAGGAGGCCCAAATTCCCTTCCACCCAGCGTTCCCCCAAGTCTCCCGATAAAAATGATACCTCACTTGTGTGGGTAGGCCTAGCGCCCGCGACAGGAAATGCCCCAAAGCACAACGTGGACACATCCCATTTTTTTTACAGAAAACAGAGCTGTATTTTGCAAAGTGCCTACCTGTAGATTTTGGCCTCTAGCTCAGCCGACACCTAGGGAAACCTACCAAACCTGTGCATTTTTTAAAACTAGAGACCTAGGGGAATCCAAGATGGGGTGACTTGTAGGGCTCTGGCCAGGTTCTGTTACCCAGAATCCTTTGCAAACCTCAAAATTTGGCTAAACAAAAAAAAGCTCCTCACATTTCTGTGGCAGAAAGTTCTGGAATCTGAGAGGAGCCACAAATTTCCTTCCACCCAGCGGTCCCCCAAGTCTCCTGATAAAAATTATACCTCACTTGTGTGGGTAGGCCTAGCGCCGGCGACAGGAAATGCCCCAAAGCGCAACGTGGACACATCCAATTCTTTTAAAGAAAACAGAGGTGTTTTTTGCAAAGTGCCTACCTGTAGATTTTGGCCTCTAGCTCAGCCGCCACCTAGGGAAACCTACCAAACC
Organism: Pleurodeles waltl; assembly: GCF_031143425.1. Taxonomy (NCBI): domain Eukaryota; kingdom Metazoa; phylum Chordata; class Amphibia; order Caudata; family Salamandridae; genus Pleurodeles; species Pleurodeles waltl. Next base: position 1,442,500,613 of record NC_090440.1, on the reverse strand, counting down.
TGTGCATTTCTGAAAACTAGAGACCTAGGGGAATCCAAGATGGGGTGACTTGTGGGGCTCTGACCAGGTTCTGTTACCCAGAATCCTTTGCAAACCTCAAAACTTGGCTAAAAAAAACACATGTTCCTCACATTTCTGTGGCAGAAAGTTCTGGAATCTGAGAGGAGCCACAAATTTCCTTCCACCCAGCGTTCCCCCAAGTCTCCCAATAAAAATGATACCTCACTTGTGTGGGAAGGCCTAGCGCCCGCGACAGGAAATGCCCCAAAGCACAACGTGGACACATCCCATTTCTTGACAGAAAACAGAGCTGTATTTTGCAAAGTGCCTACCTGTAGATTTTGGCCTCTAGCTCAGCCGGCACCTAGGGAAACCTACCAAACCTGTGCATTTTTTAAAATTAGAGACCTAGGGGAATCCAAGATGGGGTGACTTGTAGGGCTCTGGCCAGGTTCTGTTACCCAGAATCCTTTGCAAACCTCAAAATTTGGCTAAAAAGTTCCTCACATTAATGTGGCAGAAAGTTCTGGAATCTGAGAGGAGGCACAAATTCCCTTCCACCCAGCGTTCCCCCAAGTCTCCCGATAAAAATGATACCTCACTTGTGTGGGTAGGCCTAGCGCCCGCGACAGGAAATGCCCCAAAGCACAACGTGGACACATCCCATTTTTTGACAGAAAACAGAGCTGTATTTTGCAAAGTGCCTACCTGTAGATTTTGGCCTCTAGCTCAGCCGGCACCTAGGGAAACCTACCAAATCTGTGCATTTTTTAAAACTACATACCTAGGGGAATCCAAGATGGGGTGACTTGTAGGGCTCTGGCCAGGTTCTGTTACCCAGAATCCTTTGCAAACCTCAAAATTTGGCTAAACAAAAAAAAGCTCCTCACATTTCTGTGGCAGAAAGTTCTGGAATCTGAGAGGAGCCACAAATTTCCTTCCACCCAGCGGTCCCCCAAGTCTCCCGATATAAATGATACCTCACTTGTGTGGGTAGGCCTAGCGCCCGCGACAGGAAATGCCCCAAAGCACAACGTGGACACATCCCATTTTTTGACAGAAAACAGAGCTGTATTTTGCAAAGTGCCTACCTGTAGATTTTGGCCTCTAGCTCAGCCGGCACCTAGGGAAACCTACCAAACCTGTGCATTTCTGAAAACTAGAGACCTAGGGGAATCCAAGATGGGGTGACTTGTGGGGCTCTGACCAGGTTCTGTTACCCAGAATCCTTTGCAAACCTCAAAATTTGGCTAAAAAGTTCCTCACATTTCTGTGGCAGAAAGTTCTGGAATCTGAGAGGAGGCCCAAATTCCCTTCCACCCAGCGTTCCCCCAAGTCTCCCGATAAAAATGATACCTCACTTGTGTGGGTAGGCCTAGCGCCCGCGACAGGAAATGCCCCAAAGCACAACGTGGACACATCCCATTTTTTTTACAGTAAACAGAGCTGTATTTTGCAAAGTGCCTACCTGTAGATTTTGGCCTCTAGCTCAGCCGACACCTAGGGAAACCTACCAAACCTGTGCATTTTTTAAAACTAGAGACCTAGGGGAATCCAAGATGGGGTGACTTGTAGGGCTCTGGCCAGGTTCTGTTACCCAGAATCCTTTGCAAACCTCAAAATTTGGCTAAACAAAAAAAAGCTCCTCACATTTCTGTGGCAGAAAGTTCTGGAATCTGAGAGGAGCCACAAATTTCCTTCCACCCAGCGGTCCCCCAAGTCTCCTGATAAAAATTATACCTCACTTGTGTGGGTAGGCCTAGCGCCGGCGACAGGAAATGCCCCAAAGCGCAACGTGGACACATCCAATTCTTTTAAAGAAAACAGAGGTGTTTTTTGCAAAGTGCCTACCTGTAGATTTTGGCCTCTAGCTCAGCCGCCACCTAGGGAAACCTACCAAACCTGTGCATTTCTGAAAACTAGAGACCTAGGGGAATCCAAGATGGGGTGACTTGTGGGGCTCTGACCAGGTTCTGTTACCCAGAATCCTTTGCAAACCTCAAAACTTGGCTAAAAAAACACATGTTCCTCACATTTCTGTGGCAGAAAGTTCTGGAATCTGAGAGGAGCCACAAATTTCCTTCCACCCAGCGTTCCCCCAAGTCTCCCAATAAAAATGATACCTCACTTGTGTGGGAAGGCCTAGCGCCCGCGACAGGAAATGCCCCAAAGCACAACGTGGACACATCCCATTTCTTGACAGAAAACAGAGCTGTATTTTGCAAAGTGCCTACCTGTAGATTTTGGCCTCTAGCTCAGCCGGCACCTAGGGAAACCTACCAAACCTGTGCATTTTTTAAAATTAGAGACCTAGGGGAATCCAAGATGGGGTGACTTGTAGGGCTCTGGCCAGGTTCTGTTACCCAGAATCCTTTGCAAACCTCAAAATTTGGCTAAAAAGTTCCTCACATTTCTGTGGCAGAAAGTTCTGGAATCTGAGAGGAGGCACAAATTCCCTTCCACCCAGCGTTCCCCCAAGTCTCCCGATAAAAATGATACCTCACTTGTGTGGGTAGGCCTAGCGCCCGCGACAGGAAATGCCCCAAAGCACAACGTGGACACATCCCATTTTTTGACAGAAAACAGAGCTGTATTTTGCAAAGTGCCTACCTGTAGATTTTGGCCTCTAGCTCAGCCGGCACCTAGGGAAACCTACCAAACCTGTGCATTTCTGAAAACTAGAGACCTAGGGGAATCCAAGATGGGGTGACTTGTGGGGCTCTGACCAGGTTCTGTTACCCAGAATCCTTTGCAAACCTTAAAACTTGGCTAAAAAAACACATGTTCCTCACATTTCTGTGGCAGAAAGTTCTGGAATCTGAGAGGAGCCACAAATTTCCTTCCACCCAGCGTTCCCCCAAGTCTCCCAATAAAAATGATACCTCACTTGTGTGGGTAGGCCTAGCGCCCGCGACAGGTAATGCCCCAAAGCACAACGTGGACACATCCCATTTCTTGACAGAAAACAGAGCTGTATTTTGCAAAGTGCCTACCTGTAGATTTTGGCCTCTAGCTCAGCCGGCACCTAGGGAAACCTACCAAACCTGTGCATTTTTTAAAACTAGAGACCTAGGGGAATCCAAGATGGGGTGACTTGTAGGGCTCTGGCCAGGTTCTGTTACCCAGAATCCTTTGCAAACCTCAAAATTTGGCTAAACAAAAAAAAGCTCCTCACATTTCTGTGGCAGAAAGTTCTGGAATCTGAGAGGAGCCACAAATTTCCTTCCACCCAGCGTTCCCCCAAGTCTCCCAATAAAAATGATACCTCACTTGTGTGGGTAGGCCTAGCGCCCGCGACAGGAAATGCCCCAAAGCACAACGTGGACACATCCCATTTCTTGACAGAAAACAGAGCTGTATTTTGCAAAGTGCCTACCTGTAGATTTTGGCCTCTAGCTCAGCCGGCACCTAGGGAAACCTACCAAACCTGTGCATTTCTGAAAACTAGAGACCTAGGGGAATCCAAGATGGGGTGTCTTGTGGGGCTCTGACCAGGTTCTGTTACCCAGAATCCTTTGCAAACCTCAACATTTGGCTAAAAAAACACATGTTCCTCACATTTCTGTGGCAGAAAGTTCTGGAATCTGAGAGGAGGCACAAATTTGCTTCCACCCAGCGTTCCCCCAAGTCTCCCGATAACAATGATACCTCACTTGTATGGGTAGGCCTAGCGCCCGCAACAGGAAATGCTCCAAAGCGCAACGTGGACACATCCAGTTTTTTTAAAAAGAAAACAGAGGTGTTTTTTGCGAAGTGCCTACCTGTAGATTTTGGTCTCTAGCTCAGCCGGCACCTAGGGAAACCTACCAAACCTTTGCATTTCTGAAAACTAGAGACCTAGGGGAATCCAAGATGGGGTGACTTGTGGGGCTCTGACCAGGTTTTGTTACCCAGAATCCTTTGCAAATCTCAAAATTTGGCTAAAAAAACACATTTTCCTCACATTTTGGTGACAGAAAGTTCTGGAATCTGAGAGGAGCCACAAATTTCTTTCCACCCAGCTTTCCCCTAAGTCTCTCGATAAAAATGGTACCACACTTCTGTGGGTAGGCCTAGCGCCCACGAAAGGAAATGGCCCAAAACACAACGTGGACACAACATATTTTTTCACAGAAAACAGAGGTGTTTTTTGTAAAGTGCCTACCTGTGATTTTGGCCTCTAGCTCAGCCGGCCCCGGGGGGGGCAGAAATGCCCTAAAATAAATTTGACCCCCCCCCAAACCCGGGAGCGACCCTTGCCTACGGGGTCGCTCCCCCTGCGTGACATTGGCGCCAAAAAACAAATCCCCGGTGCCTAGTGGTTTCTGCCCCCTTGGGGGCAGATTGACCTAAAATCGGCCAATCTGCCCCCGAGGGGGGCAGAAATGGTCTAAATACAATTTGCCCCCCAGGGCAGCGACCCTTGCCTGATGGGTCGCTCCCCATCTCTAAAAAAACAAACAAAAAAAACACACAAAAAAAATAATTTGCCCTGGCGCCTAGAGGTTTCTGCCCCCCGGGGGCAGAAATGGCCTTAAATAAATTTGCCCCCCCAACCCCCGCCACCCACCCCCCGGGAGCGACCCTTGCCTACGGGGTCGCTCCCCCTGCGTGATATTGGCGCCAAAAAAACAAATCCCCGGTGCCAAGTGGTTTCTGCCCCCTTTGGTGGCAGATTGACCTAAAATCGGCCAATCTGCCCCCAAAGGTGGCAGAAATGGTCTAAATACAATTTGCCCCCCAGGGCAGCGACCCTTGCCTGATGGGTAGCTCCCCATCTCTAAAAAAACAAACAAACAAAAAAACACACAGAAAAAAATTTGCCATGGCGCCTAGAGGTTTCTGCCCCATGGGGGCAGAAATGGCCTAAAATAAATTTGCCCCCCCACCCCCCGGGAGCGACCTTTGCCTACGGGGTCGCTCCCCCTGCGTGACATAGGTGCCAAAAAACAAATCCCTGGTGCCTAGTGGTTTCTGCCCCCTTGGTGGCAGATTGACCTAAAATCGGCCAATCTGCCCCCAAGGGGGGCAGAAATGGTCTAAATACAATTTGCCCCCCAGGGCAGCAACCCTTGCCTGATGGGTCGCTCCCCATCTCTAAAAAAACAAACAAACAAAAAAAAAACACACACAAAAATAAATTAGCCCTGGTGCCTAGAGGTTTCTGCCCCCCATGTCCCCCCAGGGGCAGATCGGCCTAATAATAGCAGGGGGGGCAGAAAATGCCTTCCCGAAAAATGCCCCCCCCCCCCCCGCCCAAGGAAATGGCCTTGCAGAAATGGCCTAAAATACATTTGCCCCCCCGAACCCCCCCGGGAGCGACCCTTGCCTACGGGGTCGCACCCCTTGCGTGAAATTCACACAAAGAAAAAACTCCCTGGTGTCTAGTGGTTTCTGCCCCCCTTGGGGGCAGATTGGCCTCATGAAAATAGGCCAATCTGCCCCCAAGGGGGGCAGAAATGGCCTAAATATAATTTGCCCCCTAGGGGAGCGACCCTTGCCTAAGGGGTCGCTCCCCACCTACAAAAAATGCACCCCCCCCCCCCCCCCCCGGCAATCCGGCTTTTGAAACCCTGGGAGAGACTTCAAAGGGAAGGAAATACATTTCCTTCCCTTTGAAGCCCCTCCGGGCCTCCCCCAGTGATTGAAAGAGAAATGCTTTGCATTTCTCTTTCAATCGCGCTGGAAGCAGAGCTTCCAGCGCGATGGGGGTGGCCCCTGTGACTAATCAGCTCGCGCGCTGACGTCACATGGGGGGGGGGTCGGGGGTGGAAGGGGAAGGTCTTCCCCTTCCATCCCCGCCTTGGGGGGGAGGGGGGTTCACAGGGGGGGGCGCGCTAGCGCTCCCCTAAGTTCCCGTGTGCCTTGGACCCTCGTCCAAGGCACAGAACTGGTTAAAAACGAATAGAATATATAATTAAAAATGTGTTGTATAATACACTGTGTCTGCCATTTCCCCCATATTTTCTTGGGGGGGAAGCGGGGGTCGGAACCACCCAAGCCCATTTGTAGTCGTCATGCTTGCTTGCTATGCACCCTATGGGGGCTGGTCTGTCAAACAGTTCCAGGGCTGCTTTGGGTTCCCAGACTGGCCCTGTATCGGACCGCAGTCGACCTCAAATCCTGACTAGGTCCTGTCTGCCGCAACCATTGAATAGCATTGGCACTTTGTGCTTTTTTGCAGTATTTCTACTTAAAAGTTTAAAAATGAGCAGCTCTGCATCCCCTTATTGTATTTCTGTCACTTTGGTGTAATTTTGTTTCTTAAATTGTACTCTATTTTTCTAATTTGGATTTTTATTGCTTGATGTTTTGACCTTCAATAAATACCTAAGACATTTCCAAACTTAGGCCTGTCTTCTTTTGCCATAGTTAAGAGAAGGGTTGAGCTCACGTTAATTTAGTGACTTTAAGGGTTCGGCCTGACAAGACATATGATAATTCCTTGAGGTGAACAGTTGCCAACCCCAAATAATAATACATTTTCTTACAAGAGCCTTGACTTCATCCTCCTTTACTTCATTGTCTAGGTCACCACCCTTTAGCCGCAGCAATGCAGTCAGTACACCTACAGTGTCTAGGGAAGCAGTATCCACCGTCCTCTTGTTACATACTTAATCTTGGGCCATTCAAAGTGAATTCCACTCAGACTCTATCCACAAAAAGATTCCTGTTACTTGTGTCTTGCACACTCACTACACAAACTCTCAACAAACACATGGAATATCTGTGCAAGACTCTTGGATTCACAAAACAGTGGAACTTTACATGATAGAGGTCGGTTGACTATCATGTCCCTGACACAGTGCAAAATGTCTTGTCAGAGTACAGAGTCAAAAACTTGCAATGGTGCCACCATTGCCTTAAGTGTCTCACCCCAGACCCACTATGAGGAGGTGCGTGATACGTCCCTCCAACTAACAGAACAGGTTCTGTACCTCACATTACCAGGGACCAGCCTTAGGCTTCTGTAGACACGTTAGATTGGCGTGATGCCACTCCCAATACAAAATGTCAGGATACCAGTTTCACAAGCAGGCCGGTGCTCAGGACAGGTTGCCTTCCCATTCCAAGATATTTTAATGAAGTTTTGGACCTGTATCTGCAATTATACACCGTAAATTTAGAGGGATATGTAGTCCCATGAAAGAAAGAAACATGCTGGTCTTACTCGCACATGGCTCTTTTGTGACTACTATTGTATTTTGATAGAGATATACCTACGACCCAGTCCCTGCAATTGTTTGTTTTAAGAACGCCTGCCTTACTGCTTTCTCTTACTAAGGTATTAGTGTACGGAACTTGAGAAGTCTACATGAATGTGTAACATATTTAGGTTTGCAACTTTTGTCACTTTAATGCGATTGACTATGTATGCAGTTTACGCCAATATTGATTGATTGTGCATTCGTCACTGTGTGTATGGTCTGGACACCCAGCACATGGGGAGTTTCTGCAATCTGTGGCAAAAACTGGGAGAAGGTTTTGTGAAACACTAGGTTAAATATATAAGGCTACATTTAATTCTACCGGTTTTTAAGTCCTGTAATGTTTACTGGATGTTGCACAATGTACTGAGTTTTGTCATTGTGATGCTAGCTTTTTGCCATCGTCGGTTTTTATTTTTTTATTTTTTTGTATGCTATATGACCTTTTTAAACTCCAGTATTTATATATTATCTTTGAAAACATTTATTCTCCTCCAGGGGATCCTCATCAATAGTCATAAGCAATAAATTATTCCCACCCGAATGCGGGGACTCCAGAGCAAATAACATACATATATATATATATATACACATAGACATGCAGCCTATGTTAGAAGTAAAACATGTCTACTTTTTGTTAGACAACCATCAACGTCGACAAGACAGACGTCGGATAGGCATTGGCAATTGACGTTAAGAATTCCAATCCAGTCGATGTTGACACGGGCAACGTCGCATAAGTCTTCATCAAAACATTGTCACTTGATGTTGAGACAACCTACATCGTTGGCGGCAGGCTCACCGACAACTAATCTGACGCCACAAGATATGTCAATGGCACAGGATTCGATGCCAAGGCAACCAATGGCAACTCTACCTGCTGAGGTTCCAATATCAACATTCGGAAAAGGTCAATGTCAAGTACTGTCGACATTGAGTCAGAGTCTACAGAGAGACAGGCCCAGGTCGACTTAGCAACCAAGATTCTTGACATCGTAAAGCAGATCTCTTTCCTCAGAGATCAGATCTGTTCATGAAGAGATGGCGCCTTGGGCAGATAAGTCCGCACTACAGTCTCCGTGTCTCCCTCGACGACATTGGACTTCAGACTCTGATTTTTCAAGAACCTATTCCCCTTCCAGAACACCTACGCCTGCGCATACACCATCAAGGATGCCACAAAATTCTAGGAGTCCACTTAGAAGGAAAACACCAAGTAAACACCCACGATCTCATAGATCTCCATCTAGATCTACACATACCAGGACTTGGTCCAGGTCACATCCCACTACCATTCCAGGTCTCTAGGAAGGCATAGATCACCCTCTTGTTCTTCGCCTTCTCGTTCCTCCATAAGGAACTATTCACCACCGCTGTCGGACTCCCCTCCACCCTAGAGTTTTTCCCATGGATGACCTGGTTACATTCAATGATGTCTTCATCAGAGGGCGACGAAGCTAAACATTGACATTGCAACAACTGTGTCTACTTCGTCCATCAATTTTGAAACTCTCCATCACAGGTCTTCTTCCAGACTACTGCTACCTTTAGTACCTGGGCTCCTTGAACCTGCTATGCAGACTTTTCTTACTCCAGCGTCTGTTCGAGCGGTGCCATCAAGACTCCAAACAATATTTAAGGGACCTGAACAAGACCCTTTGTTCCTCCTATCTGATCCTTCCCCAGATTTGGTGTTTGTGGCAGCTGCAAAAAAAACTAATGCCACTGCTTCATTCTCAACGGCACTACCGGATAAAGATAGCAAACAACTTGACTCGATGTGGAAGAAAATGTTTAATACCTCAGGATCATACATGAAGGTATCCAGTGCAATGGCGATGGTTGGCAGGTATGACAGGTCTTTGTGGGACTCCCTCTCTAGGTTTTCACAGAAACTGCCTAAAGAAGACAGACAAGATTTTCAGGATATCTTAGAAGAGGGTGGTCTAGTGCCAAACCAGATCATTAGCGCAGCGTCTGATGCCTCCGATCTATCTGCACATGGTTATTCTCAAGGCATCACTATGAGACATTTATCATGGCTAAGACTTACAGGATTGAAACCTGAAGCTCCACAGAGAATATCAAATCTTCCCTTTAACCTTTCGGGTGCCTCGGATGTAACGGTTTCATCCTAGGCAGCACTGCTAGTGCTCCCCCCGGGGGCCTTGCACTCCCCTCCCCTGGGCAAGGATGAAAGGGGAATCGCTTCCCCTTCCACCCCCACCCCCCTGTGGTGTCTGATGATGTCAGCACGCAATTGTGTGCTGACCTTATCAGAGGCTTACCCCTCGCGGATCGGAGGAGAAATGCAAAGGCATTTCTCCTCCGATCACGTGGAGGGGCCGAGAAAGGCATCAAAGGAAAGACCTTCCCTTTTCTTTGATGTCTCTCTCAGCAGAAATGCCAATAGACACCAGGGAATGTTTTTATTTGTTATTATTGAATAAGGGGAGCGGCCCCTTGGGCAAGGGACGCTCCCCAGGGGGGCAATTTATTTTTAGGCCATTTCTGCCCCGCTGGGGCAGAGACTGCTAGACACCAGGGATAATTCTTTTTTTTTTTTATATATGTGGGGAGTGACCCCTTAGGCAAGGGTCTCCCCATTGAGGGCAAAATTATTTTTAGACCATTTCTGCCCACCTTGGGGGCAGATCGGCCTATTTTTGTTAGGCCAATCTGCCCCCAAGGGTGGCAAAAACCACTAGTCACCGGGGAATTTTGTTTTTTATTCATATTTATTGAATTGGGCAAGGGCCGCTCCCCAGGGGGGCAAAACATTTTTAGGCCTTTTCTCACCCCTCTGGGGGCAGATCAGCCTATTATAACAAGGGGGGCAGAAACCGCTAGACACCAGGATATATATTTTTTTATGTTTACTTTATTTTTTTATATATGGGGAGGGACCCCTTAGGCAAAACCACTAGACACCAGGGATTTTTTATTTTTTTTTGCAGTTTCAAGTGAGGGGAACAACCCCTTAGGCAATGGGGCAGATCGGCCTATTGTAATTATGTGTAAGGGCAGAAACCACTTAGGCACCAGGGATTGGTGCGTGTGTATGTGTGTGTTTTGTTTGGGGGGCACATTGCTGTTGGCCATATCTGCCAGATCGGCCTATTTTTGGAAGGCCCACCTGCCCCCGAGGGGGGCAGAAAGCCCACCAGGGGCGATGTTTTTTTTCAAAATAAGAGGGTGGGGGTATGGCCATACCCCCACCCCAAATAAATGTGGCCAAAGTTGTTCTGAACACCATTGGGCAGATGGGGCAATTACCCCGAATCCACACCCCGGGGGGACAGAAGGTCTACTAGATGCCAGGAAATAAAAATAAAAAATAGTGGGGTGGTGGCTACCAACCAGTATGGGCCTGGTTATGCCCCTACCCCAACTGAAGGGGGTAACGGTCTTTCAGCTATCCCCCCGCACACTAAAACATCTTAGCCCACAGCAAGCAAGAAGACATTTGATTATTTTGGGTTTTGGTTTTACACTTGGGCCATGAAAGCTTGGCTAGCTCTCAAAATCGTTCTACTTGGAATGGTGAGGGCTGCAGTTTTTGGACTGGACTCTGCCATGTAGAAAAATCCACAAAACCTAGACACATTTGGTAACTAAACATCTGGGTGATTCCAGGGTGGTGTGCTTCACATGCACCATTTTCTTACCCACAATGCCCTGCAACCCTCCAACTTTAGTGGAAATCACACATTTTTCCCACATTTTTGTGATGGAACCTTCCGGAATCTGCAGGAATCCACAAAATTCCTACCACCCAGCATTGTCTCATCTATACCGATAAGAATTGTGCTGCATTTTATTATTTCAAACTGCTCTTCTGTAGCCGCTTTGGTTCCACCTCAATTTCGACATGTTTTTGGCTCTTCCCTGTGACAGGCACTTGACCAACCCGCACAAATGAGGTATCATTTTTACCGGGAGACTGAGGCGAACATTGGGTGGTAGGAAATTTGTCCCGGTGCAGTGATCCCGCACAGAACTGTGGGGAAAATGTGATTCTTTTTTTTAGCTAAATTTTAAGTTTGCTGAAGATTCTGGGTGAGAAAACATTGAGGGATCCACGCAAGTCACACCTCCCTGGATTCCCTCGGGGGTCTAGTTTTCAGAAATGTTGGGTTTGGTAGGTGTCCCTATAAGGCGGCTGAGCCCAGGACCAAAAACGCAGGTCCCCACCCCCGCAAAAACATGTAGTTTAGTATTTGATCATTTTGATGTGTCCACATAGTGTTTTGGAGCATTTCTTTTCGCGGGCACTAGGCCTGCCCACACAAGTGAGGTACCATTTTTATCGGGAGACTTGGGGGAACGCTGGCTGGAAGGAAATTGTGAAATGTGAGCAAAAAGTGTTTTTCTGGCCAAATTTTGAGGTTTGCAAAGGATTCTAGGTAACAGAACCTGATGAGAGCCCCACAAGTCACCCCATCTTGGATTCCCCCAGGTGTCTAGTTTTAAAAAATGTGCAGGTTTGGTAGGTTTCCCTTGGTGCCGGCTGAGCTAGAGGCCAAAATCTACAGCTAGGCACTTTGCAAAAAACACGTCAGATTTCATTGTAAATATGTGATGTGTGCATGTTGTGTTTCCTGTCACGAGCATTAGGCCTACCCACCCAAGTGAGGTATCATTTTTATCGGGAGACTTGGGGGAACACAGAATAGCAAGTGTTATTGCCCCCCTGTCTTTCTCTACATTTTGTCCTTCAAATATAAGACTGTGTAAAAAAGAAGTCTATTTGAGAAATGCCCTGTAATTCACATGTTAGTATGTGCACCCTGGAATTCAGAGATGTGCAAATAACCACTGCTTCTGAACACCTTATCTTGTGCCCAATTTGGAAATACAAAGGTTTTCTTGATACCTATTTTTCACTCTTTATAGTTCAGCAAATGAATTGCTGTATACCCGGTATAGAATGAAAGCCCATTGCAAGATGCAGCTTATTTATTGGCTCTTAGTACCTAGGGTTCTTGATGAACCTACAAGCCCTATAGATCCCCACAACCAGAAGAATCCCGCAGACGTAACAGTATATTGCTTTAAAAAATCTGACATCGCAGTAAAATGTTACAGAGTAAAACGTGAAGAAAAATTGCTTTTTTTCACCTCAATTTCAATATTTTTTTATTTCAGCTGTTTTTTTCTGTAGGAAAACCTTGTAGGATCTACAAAAATGACCCCTTGCTGAATTCAGAATTTTGTCTACTTTTCAGAAATGTTTAGCTGTCCGGGATCCAACATTGGTTTCACACCCATTTCTGTCACTGATTGGAAGGAGGCTAAAAGCACCAAAAAATATTTAAAATGGGGTTTGTCCCAGTAAAATGCCAAAATTGTGTTGAAAAATGTGGTTTTCTGATTCAAGTCTGCCTGTTCCTGGAAGTTGGTGATTTTGGCACCGTAAACCATTTGTTGATGCCATTTTCAGGGGAACAACCACCTGCCTTCTTCTGCAGCACTTTTTTCCCATTTTTTTTTTTTAGATGAAATTTTCGCTGTATTTTGGCTAATTTCTTAGTGTCCTTCTGGGGAACCCACAAACCCTGCGTACCTCTAGAATTCCTAGGATGTTGGGAAAAAAACAACGCAAATTTGGTGTGGGTAGCATATGTGGACAAAAAGTTTTGAGGGCCTGAGCACGAACTGCCCCAAAAAGCCAAAGAAAGGCCTGGCACCTAAGGTTGAAAAAGTCTGGCAGCGAAGGGGTTAACAGATCGTCTCTTTTCTGTACACACACCACTATGTGCCTTGAAAACTTAAGACTTCAGAAGAAGATACAGGCCCTATGACCGTCGTCATGTGAAACAGAGGGTTCAAACCCCTCACTGGGTGCCACAACAACAATACGACCGGTTGCATCACTATCCTCGACGACCAGGAAGAGGAAAAAATGCTCCTGTCCTTCCGCATTCCTCTTAGAACCCAGTCGTGATTTTCTGCATACGTGTGGCTCAGAAAGTCTGCTTGGATGTTCAAGGATCCTGGAAGATGTACCGCCAAAATAGTTGTTTTTGGCAAGTAGCCACATCCAGATTGCTTGCGCTTTCAACAATAGGGTCCGTGAGGAGGTCCCTCCTTCCTTGTTCAGGTAATACATTGCGGTGGTGTTGTCAGTTTGAACATTTCAGTGCTAAATGGACTGCTCTGATTTCCAACATGTTTATTTGATAAAGTTGTTCCTTGTCGGACCACAGGCCCTGAACCTGTAAGTTGCTTCTTTGTTGCAGAAAGTTGCAGTTTGTTGAACAGGGCCGCTGTTCTCGGGAGCTTCTTGGTCCTTTGGATGCAGGGAAGTCCTCTGAGGCTTCAGAGGTCACTGGTCCCTGTTGGATGCGTCGCTGTTGCAGTTTTTGTCGAAGTAGGGAGACAGGCCAGTGGGGCTGGGGCAAAATCAGTTGTCATCTCCGTCTTCACTGCAGGGCTTCAGGTCAGCAGTCCTTCTTCTTCTTTAGGTTGCAGGAATCTATCTTCCTCGGTTCTGGGGGCCCCTAAATACTGAATTTAGGAGTGTGTTTAGGTCTGGGAGGGCAGTAGCCAATGGCTTTCTACAAGATGGAGGATTTCTAAAAGTAAGAGTCACCTCAGCTCAGGACACCTTAGGGGCTGTCCTGACTGGGGGGTGACTCCTCCTTGTTTTCCTCATTATCTCCTCCAGCCTTGCCGCCAAAAGTGGGGGCAGTGGCCGGAGGGGTGGGCATCTCCACTAGCTGGGATGCCCTGTGGTGCTGTAACTAAGGGGGTGAGCCTTTGAGGCTCACCGCCAATTGTTACAGTTCCTACAGGGGGAGGTGAGAAGCACCTCCACCCAGTACAGGTTTTGTTCCTGGCCACAGAGTGACAAAGGCACTCTCCGCATGTGGCCAGCAACATGTCTGGTGTGTGGCAGGCTGGCAAAAACTAGTCAGCCCACACTGGAAGTCGGGTATGTTTTCAGGGGGCATCTCTAAGATGCCCTCTGGGTGTATTTTACAATAAAGTGCACACTGGCATCAGTGTGCATCTATTGTGCTGAGAAGTTTGATACCAAACTTCCCAGTTTTCAGTGTAGCCATTATGGTGCTGTGGAGTTCGTGTTTGACAGACTCCCAGACCATATACTCTTATGGCTACCCTGCACTTACAATGTCTAAGGTTTTGCTTACACTGTAGGGGCATAGTGCTCAAGCACATATGCCCTCACCTGTGGTATAGTGCACCTTGCCTTAGGGCTGTAAGGCCTGCTAGAGGGGTGACTTACCTATGCCACAGGCAGTGTGAGGTTGGCATGGCACTCCGAGGGGAGTGCCATGTCGACTTAGTCATTTTCTCCCCACCAGCACACACAAGCTGGCAAGCAGTGTGTATGTGCTGAGTGAGGGGTCCCTATGGTAGCGTAAGACATGCTGCAGCCCTTAGAGACCTTCCCTTGCATCAGAGCCCTTGGTACCAGGGTTACCAGTTACAAGGGACTTGCCTGAGTGCCAGGGTTGTGCCAATTGTGGAGACAAAGGTACAGTTTAGGGAAAGAACACTGGTGCTGGGGCCTGGTTAGCAGGATCCCAGCACACTTTCAAATCATAACTTAGCATCAGCAAAGGCAAAAAGTCAGGGGGTAACCATGCCAAGGAGGCATTTCCTTACACCATGTTAACATGAATGCAGCCTATTGGCTAAAATGTCTGTGCTTTTCAATAAAGTTTTCTCTCCAATAAAACATAGTTCTGTTATCTATGTATCATTTCTTTCTGAGTTTGAGAAATTCTGAAGTTCTTTTTCATATTTATTCAAAGAAAACTTAACAAAAATTAAACATGTTTTTACCTCTTTAACATAGGCTGCATGTATATGTGTGCATATATATATATATTTTGTGATGGAACCTTCCGGAATCTGCAGGAATCCACAAAATTCCTACCACCCAGCATTGTCTCATCTATACCAATAAAAATTGTGCTGCATTTTATTATTTCAAACTGCCCTTCTGTAGCCGCTTTGGTTCCCCCTCAATTTCGACATGTTTTTGGCTCTTCCCTGTGACAGGCACTTGACCAACCCGCACAAATGAGGTATCATTTTTATCGGGAGACTGAGGCGAACGTTGGGTGGTAGGAAATCTGTCCCGGTGCAGTGATCCCGCACAGAAATGTGGGGAAAATGTGATTCTTTTTTTTAGCTAAATTTTAGGTTTGCTGAAGATTCTGGGTGAGAAAACATTGGGGGATCCACGCAATTCACACCTCCCTGGATTCCCTCGGGGGTCTAGTTTTCAGAAATGTTTGGGTTTGGTAGTTGTCCCTATAAGGCTGCTGAGCCCAGGACCAAAAACGCAGATCCCCACCCCCGCAAAAACATGTAGTTTAGTATTTGATCATTTTGAGGTGTCCACATAGTGTTTTGGAGCATTTCTTTTTGCGGGCACTAGGCCTGCCCACACAAGTGAGGTACCATTTTTATCGGGAGACTTGGGGGAACGCTGGCTGGAAGGAAATTGTGAAATGTGAGCAAAAAGTGTTTTTCTGGCCAAATTTTGAGGTTTGCAAAGGATTCTAGGTAACAGAACCTGATGAGAGCCCCACAAGTCACCCCATCTTGGATTCCCCCAGGTGTCTAGTTTTAAAAAATGTGCAGGTTTGGTAGGTTTCCCTTGGTGCCTGCTGAGCTAGAGGCCAAAATCTACATCTAGGCACTTTGCAAAAAACACGTCAGATTTCATTGTAAATATGTGATATGTGATGTGTGCATGTTGTGTTTCCTGTCACGAGCCTTAGGCCTACCCACCCAAGTGAGGTATCATTTTTATCGGGAGACTTGGGGGAACACAGAATAGCAAAACAAGTGTTATTGCCCCCCTGTCTTTCTCTAAATTTTTTCCTTCAAATATAAGACTGTGTAAAAAAGAAGTCTATTTGAGAAATGCCCTGTAATTCACATGTTAGTATGTGCACCCTGGAATTCAGAGATGTGCAAATAACCACTGCTTCTGAACACCTTATCTTGTGCCCAATTTGGAAATACAAAGGTTTTCTTGATACCTATTTTTCACTCTTTATATTTCAGCAAATTAATTGCTGAATACCCGGTATAGAATGAAAGCCCATTGCAAGATGCAGCTAATTTATTGGCTCTTAGTACCTAGGGTTCTTGATGAACCTACAAGCCCTATAGATCCCCACAACCAGAAGAATCCCGCAGACGTAACAGTATATTGCTTTAAAAAATCTGACATCGCAGTAAAATGTTACAGAGTAAAACGTGAAGAAAAATAGCTTTTTTTTCACCTCAATTTCAATATTTTTTTATTTCAGCTGTTTTTTTCTGTAGGAAAACCTTGTAGGATCTACACAAATGACCCCTTGCTGAATTCAGAATTTTGTCTACTTTTCAGAAATGTTTAGCTGTCCGGGATCCAACATTGGTTTCACACCCATTTCTGTCACTAATTGGAAGGAGGCTAAAAGCACAAAAAAATATAAAAAATGGGGTTTGTCCCAGTAAAATGCCAAAATTGTGTTGAAAAATTTGGTTTTCTGATTCAAGTCTGCCTGTTCCTGGAAGTTGGTGATTTTGGCACCGTAAACCCTTTGTTGATGCCATTTTCAGGGGAAAAACCACAAGCCTTCTTCTGCAGCCCTTTTTTCCCATTTTTATTTTTTAGATGAAATTTTCGCTGTATTTTGGCTAATTTCTTAGTGTCCTTCTGGGGAACCCACAAACTCTGCGTACCTCTAGAATTCCTAGGATGTTGGGAAAAAAACAACGCAAATTTGGTGTGGGTAGCTTATGTGGACAAAAGGTTTTGAGGGCCTGAGCACGAACTGCCCCAAATAGCCAAAGAAATGCCTGGCACCTAAGGTTGAAAAAGTCTGGCAGCGAAGGGGTTAACAGATCGTCTCTTTTCCGTACACACACCACTATGTGCCTTGAAAACTTAAGAGTTCAGAAGAAGATACAGGCCCTATGACCGTCGTCATGTGAAACAGAGGGTTCAAACCCCTCACTGGGTGCCACAACAACAACAATACTACTGGTTGCATCACTATCCTCGACGACCAGGAAGAGGACAAAATGCTCCCGTCCTTCCGCATCCTCCTCCAAAGGACAGTCAAAACAATGAGTCCCAGCTTCCCTCTTCTCTGTCTCTACCTCTGGTGGGGGATGCATTACCAAGCATTTAAAAGAGTGGCTCAAAATAACAAACGACAAACGTTTTTTGAACATTGTTCAGAATGGTTATGCACTCAAGTTCAAATCCCCTCCTCCAGCTAAATGAAGTAGACATGTTACTACAAAAAGAAGCAATAGAGGAGGTTCCACTCTTGCAATGGGGCACAGGCATTGACTCACGTTATTTCCTCATCCAGAAGAAAGGCCCATCTCAAGAAGAATACAGGCCAATCTTAGATCTGTGACTTCTGAACCAGTTCATCCAAAAAGAAAAATTCAGAATGCTTGCTCTTCATCAGATTTACCCCCAACTCCATCAGGAGGACTGGATGTGCTCCAGAGACCTTCAAGATGCCTACTTCCATACTCCAATCGCAAGAAAACATTGGAGATATCTATGCTTCAGGGTAGCATCCAAGCACTAGCAGTACAAATTCTTACTTTTCGGCCTAAAATCAGCCCATTGAACATTCTTGAATTACATGGCAGTAATTGCTGCACATCTAAGAAGGAAGCAGATTTGTGTCTATCGATATCTAGACGACTGACTGATCAAAAGTACCTCCCCAGAACTAGCCCAAACGCATTATCAGCTTTGCCTCCAAACTCTAGGCTTCTAGATCAGCATAAATAAATCCACACAAAGACCAACTCAAAACATCCATTACTTAGGAGCAACACCGGATACAAACCACGCAAGAGTGTATCCTTCGGAGGAAAGGTTATACTCAATCGACATGAAATGTCGAATCTCCTCTGCACTCCTCGCCCGTCAGCCAGACAAGTTGCATCACTACAGGGATCAGTGGTCTCCTGCATCTTCATTGTTCCCAATTGCAGGCTGCACATGAGACCTTTACAGCAAGGTCTGGAAGATAAGTTGTCTCAATATTCCAACCAATAGGAAGACAAGATACTTCTCACAAGGGAACTCAAACTATCCCTCCAATGGTGGATGCAGAAACAGTATTAACAGATAGGAGTTCCTTTTCACCAAACACATCCGACACAGATTTTGATCCCAGATGCGTCCTCTCAGGGTTGAGGGGCCTACATAGGTCCCTTACAGGTTCAGGGCCTGTGGTCCGACAAGGAACAACTTTATCAAATAAACATGTTGGAAATCAGAGCAGTCCATTTAGCACTGAAATGTTCAAACTGACAACACCACCACAATGTATTACCTGAATAAGGAAGGAGGGACCTCCTCACGGACCCTATTGTTGAAAGCGCAAGCAATCTGGAAGTGGCTACTTGCCAAAAACAACTATTTTGGCGGTACACCTTCCAGGATCCTTGAACATCCAAGCAGACTTTCTGAGCCACACGTATGCAGAAAATCACGACTGGGTTCTAAACAACAACGTTGTTCAAACTATTTTTCAGGAACGGGGCAACGGCAAATAGACCTATTCGCAGATGAAGCAAACAAAAAATGCCCAAGCTTCGCATCCAGGTTTTACCGTCCAGGGACATAGGGCAATGCCCTTTTGATCAACTGGTCAGAAAGTTTTCTGTATGCATTTCCTCTCATTCCTCTAATTCCGAAGGTCATCAACAAGCCAGGACCAGGATGATCCTAATTGCCCCTGCGTGGCCTCGCCAGTAGTGGTACACAGACACATACTTCATCTCTCAGAGAAACCACACATGAAATTGCTGTGCAGACTGGATCTCCTTCACAAAGTTGTGGTGAAAATATTCCATCCTAACCTTCCTTCCTTGAGCTTGACAGCATGGCTCCTGAATTCCTCCAATAAGGCCATTTAGGTCTTTCATAGTAATGCATGGACATTCTCAAGGAGTTCAAAAGACCATAGACGAGACACACATATGGATTTAAATGAAAAAGGTTTTATATGTGGTGCATCCAGAATAATTTCCATCCAATTCTGGGGCAGGAGGATGTCATTTTACCTTACCTCCTCCATCTGTCAAAATCAGGTTTGCGGTTTTCATCAATAAAGGTACAGCTTGTGGCTATAACTGGCAATAGAAAATCACTTTCTCAGACATCCTTTTTCCGAATGCCTGTTGTTAAGGATTTTTTAGAGGGTTTAAGAAAAGTTCCCCCCCCTGTTTGTTCACCCTCTACTCCCTGGGAGCTAAATATGATACTTTCAAAACTGATAGGTCCTCCTTTTGAGTTGAGCCCATACATAACTCTTCCCTACAGCATATCTGTTGCGTTTCTGGTAGCTATTACCTCAGTGAGCAGAGTAAGTGAAATTCAGGCTCGCTGTGCAAAAGAGCTTTACACAGTGTTTGACGACAATAAGGTAGTTAAGAGAAACCTTCCTAGTTTCCTTCCAAAGGTGGTTTCTGATTTCCATATTAACCAGACTATTTTGCTACCTACGTTTTCTCCCAAACCTTCCATGCCAGCAGAAAGAGCTCTACACTCTTTAGATCTAAAAAGAGTTCTAAAATTCTATTTGGATAAAACGAAAGACATTAGACAATCTGATCATTTATTTGTGAACTATGGACCAATGGGAACAGGCATGGCTGCTTCCAAACAAACTATCTCTAGATGGATAGTTTCTTGCATTGTATTTACCTAACAGTTAGCCAATAAGCAATTGACTGCCAGGCCCAAAGCCCATTCTACCAGGGGCAAGGCAGCAACAATAGCTCTTCTAAAAAAACTTTCCCCATCTCCGAAATCTGCAAAGCAGCGACGTGGAGATCTGTACATACTTAAACAAAACATTACTGCCTTGATTCAGCTACTGGAGCAGACACCCAAGTAGGACAGGCCTTGTTACGAAACCTGTTTAAATGAAGCAATCAGCTGCTGTAGCTAAATCTAGCTTCATCACCAGGGGTATGGGATACGCTTGCTACTCTATTCAGTGAATATGACTATTGATGAGGATCCCCTGGAAGAGAAGGGTAAGTTCCTTACCTGTAATCCTAGTTCTCTTCCAGGGAAATCCTCATCAAAGTCATAAGCAACCCTTTCAACTCCACGGACGAATCTTTGCATACAGCAGTTCACGTTTTAGTGGAGTTTTCGCATTCTCTACTTCACCATTAAAAAAAAAAAACTGATTTAACTGCCACCTAACTGTCACCTTTCTCTTACCTCTGAGGCATGGTAGGATAGTGGAGGTCTCTGAGGCCTCAAAGGCACAGTGCCATTTATTTGCTTTACCATGTGTAGGAAGTTGGCTCTGTATATACTATTTCAAAGTAAGAAATAGTGTGCACAGAGTCCAAGGGTTCCCGTAGAGGTAAGATAGTGGCAAAAGTAGATAATTCTAATGCTCTATTTTTTGGTAGTGTGGTCGAGCAGTAGGCTTATCAGAGGGTAGTGTTAAGCATTTGTTGTACACACACAGGCAATAAATGAGGAACACACACTCAAAGACTTACTCCAGGCCAATAGGTTTTTATATAGAAAAATATATTTTCTTAGTTTATTTTAAGAACCACAGGTTCAAGATTTACAAGATTTACAAGTAATACTTCAAATGAAAGGTATTTCACTCAGGTATTCTAGGAACTTTGAATAATCACAATAGCATGTACAGTTTTGACAAAAATGTCAATAAGCTATTTTAAAAGTGGACACAGTGCAAAAATCAACAGTTCCTGGGGGAGGTAAGTAATTGTTAAGTTCACAGGTAAGTAAAAAACTTACAGGGTTCAAAGTTGGGTCCAAGGTAGCCCACCCTTGGGGGTTCAACGCAACCCCAAAGTTACCACACCAGCAGCTCAGGGCCGGTCAGGTGCAGAGGTCAATGAGGTGCCCAAAACACATAGGCTTCAATGGAAACAAGGGTTTCCCGGTTCCAGTCTGCCAGTAGGTAAGTACCAGCGTCCTCAGAGGGCAGACCAGGGGGATTTGTAGGGCACAGGGGGGACACAAGCAGGCACAAAGTACACCCTCAGCAGCACAGGGGCGGCTGGGTGCAGAGTGCAAACAGGCATCGGGTTTTGTGTAGAAAACAATAGGGAGACCCAGGGGTCACTTCAATGATGCAGGCAGGCACGGGGGGGTCCTTGGGGTAGCCACCACCTGGGCTAGGCAGAGGGTCGCTCCTGCACTGGAGTTCGGTTCCTTCGGGTCCTGGGGGCTGCGGGTGCAGTGTTGGTTCTAGGCATCGGGTCCCTTGTTACAGGCAGTCGTGGTCAGGGGGAGCCTCTGGATTTCCTCTGCAGGCATCGCTGTGGGGGCTCAAGGGGGTCAACTCTGGCTACTCACGGGCTCGCAGTCACCGGGGAGTCCGCCCAGAGGTGTTTGTTTCCCGCAGGTCGAGCCGGAGGCGTCGGGTGCAGAGTAGAAAGTCTCACGCTTCCGGCGGGAAACGTGGAGCCTTTAAAGTTGCTTCTTTGTTGCAGAAAGTTGCAGTTTGTTGAACAGGGCCGCTGTTCTCTGGAGCTTCTTGGTCCTTTGGATGCAGGGAAGTCCTCTGAGGCTTCAGAGGTCACTGGTCCCTGTTGGATGCGTCGCTGTTGCAGTTTTCGTCGAAGTAGGGAGACAGGCCGGTGGGGCTGGGGCAAAATCAGTTGTCATCTCCGTCTTCACTGCAGGGCTTCAGGTCAGCAGTCCTTCTTCTTCTTTAGGTTGCAGGAATCTATCTTCCTCGGTTCTGAGGGCCCCTAAATACTGAATTTAGGTGTGTGTTTAGGTCTGGGAGGGCAGTAGCCAATGGCTTTCTACAAGATGGAGGATTTCTAAAAGTAAGAGTCACCTCAGCTCAGGACACCTTAAGGGCTGTCCTCACTGGGGGTGACTCCTCCTTGTTTTCCTCATTATCTCCTCCAGCCTTGCCGCCAAAAGTGGGGGCAGTGGCCGGAGGGGTGGGCATCTCCACTAGCTGGGATGCCCTGTGGTGCTTTAACAAAGGGGTGAGCTTTTGAGGCTCACCGCCAGGTGTTACAGTTCCTACAGGGGGAGGTGAGAAGCACCTCCACCCAGTACAGGCTTTGTTCCTGGCCACAGAGTGACAAAGGCACTCTCCGCATGTGGCCAGCAACATGTCTGGTGTGTGGCTGGCTGGCAAAAACTAGTCAGCCCACACTGGAAGTCGGGTATGTTTTCAGGGGGCATCTCTAAGATGCCCTCCGGGTGTATTTTACAATAAAGTGCACACTGGCATCAGTGTGCATTTATTGTGCTGAGAAGTTTGATACCAAACTTCCCAGTTTTCAGTGTAGCCATTATGGTGCTGTGGAGTTCGTGTTTGACAGACTCCCAGACCATATACTCTTATGGCTACCCTGCACTTACAATGTCTAAGGTTTTGCTTAGACACTGTAGGGGCATAGTGCTCATGCACATATGCCCTCACCTGTGGTATAGTGCACCCTGCCTTAGGGCTGTAAGGCCTGCTAGAGGGGTGACTTACCTATGCCACAGGCAGTGTGAGGTTGGCATGGCACTCCAAGGGGAGTGCCATGTCGACTTAGTCATTTTCTCCCCACCAGCACACACAAGCTGGCAAGCAGTGTGTATGTGCTGAGTGAGGGGTCCTTATGGTAGCATAAGACATGCTGCAGCCCTTAGAGACCTTCCCTGGCATCAGGGCCCTTGGTACCAGGGTTACCAGTTACAAGGGACTTGCCTGAGTGCCAGGGTTGTGCCAATTGTGGAGACAAAGGTACAGTTTAGGGAAAGAACACTGGTGCTGGGGCCTGGTTAGCAGGGTCCCAGCACACTTTCAAATCATAACTTAGCATCAGCAAAGGCAAAAAGTCAGGGGGTAACCATGCCAAGGAGGCATTTCCTTACACCATGTTAACATGAATGCAGCCTATTGGCTAAAATGTCTGTGCTTTTCAATAAAGTTTTCTCTCCAATAAAACATAGTTCTGTTATCTATGTATCATTTCTTTCTGAGTTTGAGAAATTCTGAAGTTCCTTTTCATATTTATTCAAAGAAAACTTAACAAAAATTAAACATGTTTTTACCTCTTTAACATAGGCTGCATGTATATGTGTGTGTATATATATATATATATATATATATATATATATATATATATATATGTTCGATGGCATGTGTAGCTGCAGATACACATGCTGTGCACATCCCGCCATCTGTTGTTGGGCTCGGAGTGTTACAAGTTGTTTTTCTTCCAAGAAGTCTTTCGAGTCACGAGATCGAAGGACTCCTCCCATTTCGGCTCCATTGCGCATGGGCGTCGACTCCATCTTAGATTGTTTTTTTTCCGCCATCGGGTTCGGACGTGTTCCTTTCGCTCCGTGTTTCGGGTCGGAAAGTTAGTTAGAATCTCGGAAAAATCGTCGGTATTGTTTGCGTTCGGTATCGGGTTAGTTACAACAGATCGACACCGACTTTTGAAGAGCTCCGGTGGCCCTTCGTTTTTTTTTTGATCCCCCCGTCGGGGCCTGGTCGGCCCGGCCACGTGTCTCTTCAAGGCTGATGGAACTGACCCCATTCCGCTTCTGCCCAAAATGTCATAACAAGTATCCATATACAGATCAGCATCTGGTCTGTAACTTGTGTCTGTCTCCAGAGCACAAGGAGGATACCTGTGAATCCTGTCGAGCGTTTCGGTCGAGGAAGACATTAAGAGACCGAAGAGCGAGAAGACTGCAGATGGCGTCGGCGCCGACAGGACAAGGGCATTTCGAGGAGGAAGAAGAAACCTTCTCCATCCACGAATCGGACTCGGACGAGCGCGATCCCGAAGAAACGCCAAAAACCGTGAGTAAGTCGTCGAAACATAAAACTCACGAGAAGACAACAAAAGCCCAGGGAACGCCACCGCCAACAGGCCATGGCTCAACCCGAAAAATAGGTGACCGATCATCGGCACCGAAAAAGGGCATGCATGGGGCAAAGTCATCCGACTCCGGTCGAGATACCGCCACACAACAATCTCGGGCCCGAGACAGCGGCTCCGAGCAGACTCGGCACCGAGACAGTGGCACTGAAACGGTTCGGCACCGAGACACCACGACGCCGAAAATAAAGAAGGTTTCCTCGGAGCCAAAAAAGGCGACCGAAAAGATTTTGAATCCGAAACATCCAGCCTCGGAACCGAAAACTGGTTCCTACACAGAGGAACAGGGATTGTCCTCCCAGATGCAAGGACATAAGTTCGGAGAGGAACTTGAATCTGTTGAGCCAGACTACACTCAAAGAAGGCTCCACATTCAAAAAGACACAGGGAAGATAAGCATTCTTCCCCCAATTAAAATGAAAAGAAGACTTGCCTTTCAAGCAAAGGACAAGCAGCCACAGGCAAAGGTGGCAAGACAAACAACTCCACCACCATCTCCACCACCATCAATGCACACATCACCGGTAGCCACTCCACCACTGATGCAATCCCCGACTCATACTGCAATGAGTCAAGATGATCCTGATGCATGGGACCTTTATGATGCTCCTGTATCAGATAACAGCCCAGACTGTTACCCTGCGAGGCCGTCGCCACCTGAAGACAGTACATCCTACACGCAGGTGGTCTCAAGGGCAGCTGCGTTTCATAACGTCACCTTGCATTCAGAACCAATTGAGGATGACTTTTTGTTTAATACACTCTCTTCCACTCATAGCCAATACCAAAGCTTACCTATGCTCCCGGGAATGTTAAAACATTCCAAACAAATATTTCAGGATCCTGTAAAAGGCAGAGCCATAACTCCAAGGGTGGAGAAGAAGTACAAGCCACCACCAACAGACCCTGTTTATATTATGCAGCAATTAACACCAGATTCTGTGGTTGTTGGGGCAGCTCGCAAGAGAGCAAACTCTCATACCTCGGGAGATGCACCACCTCCAGACAAGGAGAGTCGCAAATTCGATGCTGCGGGTAAAAGAGTTGCAGCACAAGCAGCAAACCAATGCCGTATTGCCAATTCACAAGCACTTTTGGCAAGATACGATAGAGCTCATTGGGACGAAATGCAGCATTTCATAGAACACTTACCCAAAGAGTTCCAGAAAAGGGCACAACAAGTGGTAGAAGAAGGACAAAGTATCTCCAATAATCAGATACGGGCATCAATGGACGCAGCAGATACGGCTGCAAGGACAGTAAATATTGCAATAACGATAAGGAGACACGCATGGTTGCGTACGTCAGGATTCAAGCCGGAAATACAACAAGCCGTGCTAAATATGCCCTTTAATGAACAGCAGTTGTTTGGGCCGGAAGTCGACACTGCTATTGAAAAACTCAAAAAAGATACTGATACCGCAAAAGCCATGGGCGCACTCTACTCCCCACAAAGCAGAGGCACATTTCGCAAAACACAATTTAGGGGAGGGTTTCGAGGTCAACCTACAGAGGCCACAACCTCACAAGCAAGGCCCACTTATCAAAGCCAATATCAGCGGGGAAGTTTTCAGGGCAATATAGAGGGGCACAATTCCAAAAAAATAGAGGGAAGTTCCAAAGCCCCAAAACCTCTCAAAACAAGCAGTGACTTCCAAGTCACACATCCCCAACACATAACACCTGTGGGGGGAGACTAAGCCAATTTTACAAACATTGGGAGGAAATAACAACAGACACTTGGGTACTGGCAATTATCCAGAATGGTTATTGCATAGAATTTCTCAAATTCCCTCCAAACGTCCCACCGAAAACACACAATATGTCAAAACAACATATAGATCTTCTAGGACTAGAAGTTCAGGCATTGCTACTAAAAGAAGCAATAGAATTAGTACCAAAACACCAGAAAGGAACAGGAGTTTACTCTCTGTACTTTCTCATACCCAAAAAAGACAAGAGTCTGAGACCTATATTAGATCTCCGAACATTAAATACCTACATCAAATCAGATCACTTTCACATGGTGACATTACAAGACGTAATCCCACTACTCAAACAACAAGACTACATGACAACACTAGACCTAAAGGATGCATATTTCCATATACCGATACATCCTTCATACAGAAAGTACTTAAGGTTTGTATTCCAAGGGATGCATGACCAATTCAAGGTGTTGCCATTCGGAATAACAACTGCGCCAAGAGTTTTTACAAAGTGCCTCGCAGTCGTAGCTGCACATATCAGAAGGCAGCAAATACATGTGTTCCCGTACCTAGACGATTGGTTAATCAAAACCAACACGCTAGAAAGGTGTTCACAACACACAAAGTATGTCATAGAAACCCTCCACAAACTAGGTTTCTCAATCAACTACACAAAGTCACACCTTCTGCCGTGTCAAACACAGCAATACTTAGGGGCGACAATCAACACAGCAAAAGGGATTGCCACTCCAAGTCCACAAAGGGTTCAGGCATTTCACAATGTAATACAGGCCATGTATCCAAAGCAAAAAATACAAGTCAAAATGGTGATGAAACTCCTAGGCATGATGTCCTCATGCATAGCCATTGTCCCAAACGCAAGGCTGCACATGCGGCCCTTACAACAGTGCCTAGCATCACAGTGGTCACAGGCACAGGGTCAACTTCTAGATCTGGTGTTGGTAGACCGCCAAACATACACCTCGCTTCAATGGTGGAACAGTATAAATTTAAACCAAGGGCGGCCTTTCCAAGACCCAGTGCCACAATATGTAATAACGACAGATGCCTCCGTGATAGGGTGGGGAGCACACCTCAATCAATACAGCATCCAAGGACAATGGGACACTCACCAAAAACAGTTTCACATAAATCACTTAGAACTATTGGCAGTATTTCTAGCGCTAAAAGCATTTCAACCCATAATAAGCCACAAACACATTCTTGTCAAAACAGAGAACATGACAACGATGTATTACCTAAACAAACAGGGAGGGACACACTCAACACAGTTGTGTCTCCTGGCACAGAAAATATGGCTTTGGGTGATTCACAACCACATTCGCCTAATAGCACAATTTATTCCAGGAATTCAGAATCAGTTAGCAGACAATCTCTCTCGGGATCACCAACAGATCCACGAATGGGAGATTCACCCCCAAATACTGAACACTTACTTCCAGAGTTGGGGAACACCACAAATAGATCTATTTGCAACAATGGAAAACGCAAAATGCCAAAACTTCGCATCCAGGTACCCACAAGAACAGTCTCAGGGCAATGCGTTATGGATAAGTTGGTCAGGGATATTTGCTTACGCTTTTCCCCCCCTCCCACTCCTTCCATATCTAGTAAACACGTTGAGTCAAAACAAACTCAAACTCATACTAATAGCGCCAACATGGGCAAGACAACCTTGGTACACAACACTACTAGAACTCTCAGTAGTGCCTCATGTCAAACTACCAAACATACCAGATCTGTTAACGCAACACAAACAACAGATCAGACACCCAAATCCAGCATCGCTGAATCTAGCAATCTGGCTCCTGAAGTCCTAAAGTTCGGACACTTAGACCTTACACATGAATGTATGGAGGTCATAAAACAAGCTAGGAAACCTACCACTAGACATTGCTATGCAAATAAGTGGAAAAGATTTGTTTATTACTGCCATAATAATCAAATTCAACCCTTACACGCATCTGCCAAAGACATCGTAGGATACTTACTACATCTGCAAAAGTCAGCTAGCTTTTTCTTCCATTAAGATACATCTTACAGCAATTTCAGCTTACCTGCAAATTACGCACTCAACTTCTCTATTTAGGATACCAGTCATAAAAGTATTTATGGAATGTCTTAAGAGAATTATACCACCAAAAACACCACCAGTTCCTTCATGGAACCTCAACATTGTCTTAACACGACTCATGGGTCCACCTTTTGAGCCCATGCACTATTGTGAAATGCAATACTTAACATGGAAAGCTGCATTTTTAATTGCCATTACATCTTTAAGAAGAGTAAGTGAGATTCAAGCATTTACCATACAAGAACCATTTATTCAAATACACAAGCATAAAGTAGTTCTACGGACAAATCCTAAATTTTTACCAAAAGTCATATCACCGTTCCACTTAAATCAAACAGTAGAATTACCAGTGTTCTGACTCGAAAGACTTCTTCGAAGAAAAACAACTTGTAACACTCCGAGCCCAACACCAGATGGCGGGATGTGCACAGCATGTGAATCTGCAGCGACTAATGCCACGAACAGATGTACACTGGGTAAGTGACATTTTCCATATATATATATATATATATATATATGTGTGTGTGTGTGTATATGTGTTATGTGCTCGGGGGGTCCCCGCACACGGGCGGGAATAATTCAGTGCTTATGACTTTGATGAGGATTCCCCTGGAAGAGAACTAGGATTACAGGTAAGTAACTTATTCTAAGTGATCAATAGTTTATACAAAGTGCCTAAAAGGCTCCTGCACCTGTTCAAATTAGTCTGCAAATGTTCTTGTCTCTCATTTATGCATTTCAGGACAATATTACTAAATATGTTTATATTGAGGAAGAGTCTTTTGTAGTGGAACATTAACATTCTTCTTTATAAACTATTTTCCATACTCGAATTCCCAGGCCTGCAGTACTTTACATTTCCAAATTAGATACTGTACTTTGGTAGGATTATTGATTACATTTGGATTGCCGTCTCCTCCCTAATTAAGGTTGTCACCAACTACATTAGAAGCACTTATTTATAAAAATGTATATGGACTCAAGGATGAACAAGTCAGGATGAACAAGCAGCGTCACTTGAATTATGTTATGTGGCAGGCACTAAACTATGCCGCAGGGCTGATTAAATTATTCACCAAGAAAAGGTTTAATGCAGCACATTTTGTGGCAGTATTACTTTATTATTTTGTCAATTTTACACATATGACTAGTGGTCGGGCAACGTTTCCAACTCATCAGTTTTATATTTAAATATAGCAATCAGTACTGGCAGGTGAGTGGTTAACTTTAACAAAGAGCCTTCCACAGCGTGGCAACACATTTAGCAGTGTTTTAGGATCTTTTGGTTTGTTTCAGTTGGAAATATTTCTTCGTATTAAAACGTTATCTTATTAAAATCAAAGTATGCAGTGGATAACGGATTGTGTGTCAATTATCTAAAATCCATAATAATGCGAAAAATGCTACTGCAGTAGAATCACATAATTCCAGTGGTCCTATCTATAAGGTACACAGTTTTTCTATTGTTTACAAGTTTGACTCGCTGCAACGCTAAAGACAAGAATTAGTATGTTATTTGTGCTAATATCATTGCTTTTACACAATATCTCTTTTTGCTTATAGTTGGCAACTCCATTTTATTCAGTCTGAGTTTAGAGGTCAGCTCCCTAAACCATATGCCAAGGGCCCAGTGGCAACACGGATTACGCCCACTGACATGAATGACCAAAACAGAGAAGAGTCGTCCAGATACGTAAGTACCTTATTTGGTGCATGTTAGACATGGGGTCTTTGGTTGACAGTCAGGTTACCCCCTGTTCAAGACCCTCACTCTAGTCAGGGTAAAAGTGAATCACCCTCAGCTAACCCCTGCTTACCCCCTTGGTAGCTTGGCAGAGCAGTAGACTTAACTTCAGAGTGCTATGTGTAAAGTATTTGTACCAACACACACAGTAACTTAATGAAAACACTACAAAATGACACAACACCAGTTTAGAAAAATAGGAAATATTTATCTAAACAAAACAAGACCAAAACGACATAAATCCACCTTACACAAGTCAAGTTATCAATAAAATGCAAAAAGAGTCTTTAAGTAGCTTTAAACTCACACTAGCGCTGCTAGAGTGAAAATGTACCTGGTGTGCGTCAAAAATAACCCCGCACGGGCGGGTGTGCGTCAAAAATAACTCCGCACAGCAGTACGTGAGTCAAAAATCCAGCCGCACGATGATCCGAAAATCCCGCAGCGCAGGTTGTGATCTCCTAGCCTCCGTCAGCGATGCTGCGCGTCGTTTCTCCTGCTCCGTGCGTCGATTCTTCGGTCGCGTTTCCTGCGAGCGTCGTCTCTCAGCCGCAGATCGGATTGGCGTCAATCTTTTCCCCACACTGCGCTCTGTGCGTGGATTTTCTTGTCTTTAGGCTGCCAGCTTCTCCTTTCAGGGTCCCAGGAACTGGATGTGCACCACAGGGCAAAGTAGGAGTCTCTCCAGAGACTCCAGGTGCTGGCAGAGAGAATTCTTTGCTGTCCTTGAGACTTCAAACAACAGGAGACAAGCTCTAGATCAAGCCCTTGGAGATTTCTTCTCAAGATGGAAGGCACACAAAGTCCAGCCTTTGCCCTCTTACTCTGGCAGAAGCAGCAACTGCAGGATAGCTCCACAGACCACAGTCACAGGCAGGGCAGCTCTTCTTCCTCAGCTATTCAGCTCTTCTCCAGGCAGAGGTTCCTCTTGGTTCCAGAAGTGTTTTCTAAAGTCTGTGGTTTTGGGTGCCCTTTTTATACCCAATTTCTCCATTGAAGTAGGCCTACTTCAAAGTAAAGTCTCTTTGAAATGTGAAATCCTGCCTTGCCCAGGCCAGGCCCCAGACACTCACCAGGGGGTTGGAGACTGCATTGTGTGAGGGCAGGCACAGCCCCTTCAGGTGTGAGTGACCACTCCTCCCCTCCCTCCTAGCACAGATGGCTCCCAGGATATGCAGGCTACACCCCAGCTCCCTTTGTGTCACTGTCTAGTGTGAGGTGCAACCAGCCCAACTGTCAAACTGACCCAGACAGGGAATCCACAAACAGGCAGAGTCACAGAAATGGTATAAGCAAGAAAATGCTCACTTTCTAAAAGTAGCATTTTCAAACACACAATCTTAAAATCAACTTTACTAAAAGATATATTTTTAAATTGTGAGCCCAGAGATCCCAAACTCCACGTGTCCATCCGGTCCCAAAGGGAATCTACACTTTAATCAGATTTAAAGGTAGCCCCCATGTTAACCTATGAGAGGGACAGGCCTTGCAACAGTGAAAAACGAATTTAGCAATATTTCACTGTCAGGACATATAAAACACATTACTATATGTCCTACCTTAACCATACACTGCACCCTGCCCTTGGGGCTACCTAGGGCCTACCTTAGGGGTGTCTGACATGTAAGAAAAGGGAAGGTTTAGGCCTAGCAAGTGGGTACGCTTGCCAAGTCGAATTTACAGTAAAAACTGCACACACAGACACTGCAGTGTCAGGTCTGAGACATGATTACAGAGCTACTTATGTGGGTTGGACAATCAGTGCTGCAGGCCCACTAGTAGCATTTGATGTACAGGCCCTGGGCACCTCTAGTGCACTGTAATAGGGACTTACTAATAAATCAAATATGCAAATCATGGATAAGCCAATTACATACACATTTTGTAAAGGAGCACTTGCACTTTAGCACTGGTTAGCAGTGGTAAAGTGCCCAGAGTAACAAAAACAGTAAAATCAGAGTCCAGCACACATCAACAACCTGGGGAACAGAGGCAAAAAGTTAAGGGAGACCATGCCAAGGGTGAAAAGTCTATCAGTGCATAAAAACATTTCGGAACAACACTCCCTTCTTGCCGAGTTTGAGGCTAAGCTAAAGACTGTCCACTGGAATTTTCCTTTACAAGATACTGTTGCAAGGCGTAAGAGTGCTTAATATTGGAACAATGTGCCTATTCCATTGCACAGGGAGCTGATCTTCCGCAATTTAGGAAAGCATTCGTATTTGATTTACCTGTTAGGTACAGTGTCTAATTTGTGCAGGTGGTGGGCAGCAGCACTCATTTTTTGGTACCTGGGCTAGTTTTCCCTAATCATACTTTGAGCAGGAGAGAGAAAGTCAGACAAGTGGGGAAACAAGAGAAATATTAGAAAATAGCCTCAAAGGGAGAAACTATGATTCGAAAGGAACTTTCATAAGTGAGATAAAGACACAGAAAGTGTAGAGTGATGGGAGAGAAACGCATGAGTTGGATCCAAAATCAAGCACCCTTGGTATTCTTCAACACTTGACTTCCTAAGCACAGGTGAAAAACCTTTGGCACCTACACTTAATATTTTTTATTTATTTAGCTTAGTTTTGGGGCATACCTGTCCCACTTAGGGTGACAGATTGTAGCATACAAAAAAGTGATGGATGGATTAATTTCAGACACTATTTTTTAAACAACTAAGCACTGTTTAAGTAGGCTTACTCAGCTGCTCCTTGTAGGAAAGAACTCTCTTTTTGCCATGGTTACCTGCACATTTTGCCTGCTGTAAATGTGTTTTGATTGGTTTCACTCAGATCCTGCTAACCAGGACCCCCAGTAATTGTACTCTGTCCCTTTAAATTTGGTTGCTTAGGACCTTGCACACCACACATTTGGCATACTGGTATCCCCTTGTGAGTCCCTAGTATATGGTACTAAGGTACCCAGGGCATTGGGGCACCAGCGGTTCCCCATGGGCTGCAGCATGTATTGTGCCACCCATGAGAGCCCATACAAAATGTGTCTGCAGGCCTGCCATTGCAGCCTGCGTGAAAAGGTGCATGCACCCTTTCACTACAGGTTACTGCACCAGGTCACTGTAAGTCACCCCTAGGGTAGTCCCTCCTAGCCCAGAGGGCAGGGTGCAGGTACCTGTGCGTGAGGATACCCTTGCATGAGCACAGGGGCCCCCTACGAAGTCCAGCTCCATTGTACTGGACTTTGTAAGTGCGGGGAAGCCATTTTACCCATACCCCAGAGGTAGGCAACACCCTCTCCCCATGGAAATAGGTGTGACATGGCTTGGGAGGGGCAGCCTCCTCAAGCCACCGGTATGCTTTGAAGGGCACATTTGGTGTCCTCCTTGCATAAACCGTTTTGCACCAGTCCAGACACCCCCCGTCCCTGCTCGGCAACATAGTTGTTCCGCCTCCTTCCAGCAACTGCAACATCTTCCCGGCTATGCATCCTCTGGGGGCGACGAGTCTTCAGCCTGCAGAAGAAGTAAGAAGGAATCTCCCTTTGAGTGAAGGAGTCAACCCCCTGCATCCGCAGGCACCAACTGCAACAACGGCCAGCTGTGTGGATCTTCTCTCCTCCGGAGCTGCATGGATCCTTCTTTACAGGTGGTGGTCTGGAGTGGTCCCTTTTCTCCTCTCTACCAGCTGTCCAACTTCGAAGACGGTAAGCCCTTGCCTCTCCTTGCAGGACAGTACCCCTGTGCACTGTGACTCTTGCAGCTTCTAAGGCTTGTTTGTTTCTCCTCCAAGGGATCTTCAGGCTCTGTGTAGCCCCGGCCTCCAGCACTACTTTCTGCAATGTGGGACACTCCTCAGGGTATGCTGAGTGGGCCTCACTGCAGGTCCTTTGCCTGTTACCAGTGGGGGCTACCTCCTCTTCTTGTGTCTCTCCCAGCTGCTGAGGATCATTCTCCTTGGGTCGAGTCCCCTGGACCTTGCTTGTCCTCTTCAGCGTTGCAAAACCTTCTTCTCTGACTCTTGCTTTTGCCAAGGCTTATTGGTGGTCTTCCAGCACCACTGACGGACTGCATCAAGACTGCCGACGTGGGACATCACTTGCATCACTTCCGGAACTCCTCCTCTTCTCCTGTGCTGCACTGCTGACCTTCTTCATCCACCGTCAACCTGGTTCTGCATCTACAGAGTGTGGGTAGTGGCTTCTGCCACAACCGGACAGTCCATCACGGCCTGGACCGGGTCCCCTTCCTTTGCAGGTCCTCTTCTGTCGGGATCCACCTTTGGGTTCTTCCAGTTTTGTCTGGGTCGTTCACAATCCTTTTCCAAAGTCCTCCTGTTAGTTTGGGGGAAAACCTCTGCTCTCCTGTTCGCTGGGGATCACTCTGGTACTCACCTCTTGGGGTTCCTAGTACCTATAGC
Source organism: Pleurodeles waltl (assembly GCF_031143425.1). NCBI lineage: Eukaryota > Metazoa > Chordata > Amphibia > Caudata > Salamandridae > Pleurodeles > Pleurodeles waltl. The sequence continues at coordinate 1,442,466,597 of NC_090440.1, read as the reverse complement.
TCCCTTCTACTGATTCCACTTCCTTGAGTGGGGGACTGCCTTTCACATTCTGCTTTTTTAGTATATGGTTTGGTCCTCGACTAGGCCCTCATTATTTGCTATTGCTTTTACTAAAGCCTTTTGCTTTCTATGCTATTTACTGATTTCTAATGTGTACATAATAGTGTATTTAATAACCTCCAGCTGGGGTATTGCTTTTACAGAATTTTAGTATTTGTGTTACTATAATAAAGTATCTTTTTTTTTGTAACACTGTGTGGTTCTTTCTGTGTAAGTGCTGTGTGACTGTTGTGGTAATGCATAGGTTTTTCATGTCTCCTAGATAAGCCTTGGCTGCTCATCCACAGCTACCTCTAGAGAGCCCTGGCTTCCTAGACACTGCATACACTTCACTAATAGGTGATAACTGGACCTGGTATAAGGTGATAACACCGTAGGTGCTCACCACACACCAGTCCAGCTTCCTACACTTCTATAACCTCCTGCATAACAATAGCACCAAGATTCTCTCTTTAGAGATACTTTGTTCTGTACCTAATACGCTTACAGTTAAGTCTAAGTGAAGACTTTTAAAATGACAGCACCAATGATGCTCTTATACCTTCTCATGAACGGCAAAAATTATATTTTGATGGAGGACCATACAGCAAGTTGTGAGTCTTGGGTTGCTCCTTATTTCTCATGTACTATACATATATTTGACAGTTTGACAATGTGTGTATACATAGGAATCTGATAGAGACTTCTAGTTGTAGATTCCTTACCCTAGAATTTCCCCCAGGTGTCAGACTGGATCAATAGATTTTTCTTCGAGCAGTACCCCTGCACGCCGTCAAGTGGCATCGGTTGACTCCACGTGCGTCATTGGTGTCGTGGTCGCCGTGATGACATTGCCACCCTGGCGTGCTGACGTCAGTTCTTTTCTTTCCGTGCCAGCCTATGCGCAGATCCGAATGAAGAGCTATCCCTAGGCCGCCGCTCTAGACGGATAAGTTACTTACCTGTAAATCCTAGTTCTCTTCCAGGGGTATCCTCATCAAAGTCATAAACATTGAATATTCCCGCCCTTGTGCGGGGACCCCGGAGCATATATAAAATATACACATATTAACATGTGTAAAAAACAGCAATGCAGGCTATAATGTTAAAAACAGGCTAAAATGCTTTATTTCTATGAATTTGTTTTTTTTCTTTTTTTTTTTTTTTTATATATTATAAAGCTACAATAGAGAATAAATATCTACCCAAGCCCCTCAAACTAGGCTTAGGGAAGCAAGCAGCAGCAAACTCTAGAGAAAAAGAGAAAAAACTGCATTGAAAAACAATGAAGCATTCTTAGCCAATAGGCTGCATGCAGGTTAACACAGGAGAACCATAAAAACTTTGGCACCGTGCCTTTAAGACCCTGAGCACCTCCAGTATCCCACCATGCCTCAGGGGTGAAGGAAAGGTGACAGTTGGTTCACAGTTAGGTCAGTTCTTTTTACGGTGACAATTTGTATAACTGATTCAAAACACAGTCTGTCCTGCACTTCTAGGAGACGTGCGTCCGGGGAGGAGGGTGGGTTGTTTATGATTTTGATGAGGATACCCCTGGAAGAGAACTAGGATTTACAGGTAAGTAACTTATCCTTCTCTTCCAGGGGATCCTCATCAATAGTCATAAACATTGAATAGATTAGCAAGCCCATCCCTAAACCCAGCGGACTGTCCGATAGAAGTGCAGGAATAGATATGTCTTACGCAAATAGATTTCTTAGAGAGGCCTGCCCCACTTGGGCATCCGCTCTTGCATCTGAGTCTAAACAATAATGGCTTGTAAACGTATGGACAGACTTCCATGTAGCAGCTTTACAAATCTCAGATATCGGAACATTGTTAAGGAGAGCAGCAGTAGCCGCTTTACCCCTTGTGGAATGCGCTCTAGGCCGCGCTAGCAATTGTCTATTAGCTAGCTGGTAAGTATTAACAATGCAAGAAACTATCCATCTTGATATTGTTCGTTTAGAAGCTGCCTCTCCTGTCCTTAAATGACCATAGTTTACAAACAAGCGGTTAGAGTGTCTAATCGATTTTGTCTTGTCCAGATAAAATTTCAGCACTCTTTTCAAGTCTAATGAGTGCAATGCTTTCTGTGCCGGAGTCTCCGGATTGGGAAAGAACGTCGGTAAAGTTATGGTCTGATTAATATGGAATTCTGACACCACCTTCGGAAGGAAAGATGGGTGAGTTCGCAGAACCACTCTATTGTCATGAAAAACCGTGTACGGTTCTTTTGCAGACAAGGCCTGGATTTCACTGACCCTCCTCGCCGAAGTAATGGTCACTAGAAAAGCCGTCTTCCACGTAAGGTGTTGTAAAGAGGCCTTATGGATAGGCTCGAAAGGAGGGCCCATAAGTTTTGCCAGGACTATGTTCAGTTCCCATGGAGGAGAAGGCCTCCGAATTGGCGGAAAAACTTTCTTCAAACCTTCTAAGAAATCCTTGACTACAGGTTTTGTAAAGAAGGATTCCTGAGAAGGTGATTTGCGATAGGCAGTAATAGCAGACAAATGTACCTTAATAGATGATACCTGCAGACCGGACTTCGCTAGATGAAGCAAATAGGACAGTATGACATCCTCCTGCGCCCGTATGGGATTATGACCTTTCTGACAGCACCATATGTAGAATCTCTTCCACTTAAAAGCGTAGGAACGCCGCGTGGAAGGTCGTTTGGACTCTTTCAAGATGCTCATGCACTCCTGCGAGAGTCCTAGGTGCCCATACTGCAGGAATTCAGGAGCCATGCTGTTAAGCTCAGAGAGGGTAGGTTGGGATGTAGAATCCTGCCCTCCATTCTGCTCAGAAGATCCGGTCTGCACGGCAGCCTCCTGTGAGGTTCTTCCGACAGGTTGAGGAGATCCGTGTACCAGAACTGTCGGGGCCATTGCGGCGCTATACGAATCATTCTGGTCCTGGATCTGTAAAGTTTGCTGATCACTGCCGGAATGAGGGGAATCGTCGGAAAAGCGTAAAGAAATGTCCCTGACCAGTCGATCAACAGGGCATTCCCTCGAGATCCCGGATGGTAGAACCTGGATGCGAAGTCTGGGCATTTCTTGTTTACTTCGTCTGCGAAGAGGTCCAGTTGAGGCCGACCCCATTGCGCGAAGATGTATTCTGCGACTTCGCCGTGCAGGACCCAATCGTGAACGTCCTCCAGGTGTCTGCTTAGAAAGTCTGCTTCCACGTTCTGCTGACCTGGCAGGTGAACTGCTGTAATTGACATTCCTCTGGCCAGGAGCCAATGCCATATCGCTTGGGACTCTCGCGATAGGGGTAGGGACCTCGTTCCCCCCTGTTTGTTCAAGTAATACATCGTGGTTGTATTGTCCGTCTGTATCAAGAGAGTTTTCCCCTGAATTAGCGGTATGAAGGACTTGAGAGCGAGATGGACCGCTCTGAGTTCTAGCAGATTGATGTGGTACAGCGTTTCCTTGTCTGACCACAGACCCTGTGCATGAAAAGGACCCAGATGAGCCCCCCATCCCTGAAGAGATGCATCCGTTACTAGGGTGTCGGATGGAAGCACCTGGTGAAACGGAGCACCCACTGACAGGTGAGGTCTGTGCATCCACCATCTCAATGACTGAAGTGCTACCTCCGGTAGCCGCACCGTGTCCTCCCAGCGACCTGTTCTCTGGCTCCAGTTGGTCTCCAATGCCTCTTGGAGGGGTCTCATGTGGAGTCTGGCATTTGGGACAATAAAAATGCACGATGCCATAGAGCCCAGTAGTGATGTCACCTGACGTGCCGTAGGTGCGCTGGCTCTCAACAGGTCCTGGCACTTCTTGTTTATTGAGGATAGTCGTTCCTCCGAAGGATACACTTTTTGTAGTTCTGTGTTTATGATAGCTCCTAGGTAGTGAAGATTCTGCGTTGGAGTCAAGGTTGACTTCTGGTAATTGACCTGAAGACCTAGAGCTTCGCAAACTCCTAGTACAATGTCCTGATGGCTTCTCGCCTGCTCCGGAGAAGAAGCCTTTAGTAGCCAGTCGTCTAGGTATGGATATATGTATATCCTTTGTCTTCGGAGATGTGCCGCCACCACTGCCATACATTTCGAGAAAACTTTTGGGGCAGATTTCAGGCCAAAGGGTAGAACCCTGAACTGGTAATGCTGTAACGCTACTCGGAAGCGCAGGAATTTTCGATGTTTTGGAGCTATTGGGATGTGAAAATATGCATCCTGCAGGTCGATGGAGCACATCCAGTCTCCCTGATGCAGTTGAGAGAAAATTTGGTGAAGCGCTAGCATTCTGAACTTCTGCTTCCTTATGTATTTGTTCAGCAGCCGTAGATCCAGGATTGGCCTGAAAACGCCCTCTCGACCCTTCTTTGCCACTAGAAAGTAACGGGAGTAGACCCCCTGTCCTCTTCGTGCCGGTGGAACCTTTTCTATGGCATTCTTTCTAGGAGGGCGAGAGCCTCCTTGCGTAGCAAGCTGAGATGAGATGGATTGTCTTTGGTTGGTGGCAAGTGTGGTGGAGGCTGTTTGAAAAGAAGAGAATAGCCATGTTCGACAATATTGAGCACCCATTTGTCTCTTTAGATAGAGTGCCACTCGTGAAGATAAGCCGTAATACTTCCCCCCACCGGAGTGGTGTACAGTGTCGAGGGAAGCGAGATTTCATTGCTTGGTGGGTGCTTTTGGAGTGGATTGTTGAGGTCTGCTTGACCCTCGCTCCCTTGTGTTTCTTCGTTGAAAAAGAGGTCGTCCCTGTCGCTGCTGTGACCTTTGCGCCCAATGAGGGGTTTGAACCCTCTGCTGGAAAGGGCGTCTATCATACGGCCTGTACCTCCTCCTGAAATCTTTCTTTCTTTCAAGGCCCACCGCCTTCAAGGTATCCACCTCTGTCTTCATGCGGGCCATCTCTTCGTCTGCATGGGCACCGAATAGAGAGTTCCCGGCAAATGGGAGATTCAGGATGCGCTGTTGTGCTTCCTGTTTCAAGCCAGTGAGCCTCAGCCAGGAAGATCTCCTCGCACAGATACCATGTGCGTACCCATGAGCAGCCAAATCCGCCCCATCCGCTGCCGCGCTGATAACCTGGTTGGATACCAGGCATCCTTCTTGTAGTATCTCCTGGAAATCTTGTCTGTCTTCTCTGGGCAATTTTTCTGTAAATCTACTGAGGGAATCCCACAGAGAACGATCGTACCTGCCCAGGAGCGCAGACGCACTGGAGACCTTCATTGCTGAAGCCGCCGTCCCGCATATCTTCCTCCCTAGAGAGTCTAGATGCCTGCTCTCTTTATCCGGGGGTACCGTGGATGAAGATGCCACGAGTGGGTCTTACGGGCGGCAGCTATGATCACCGAGTCCGGTGGCGGATCCTTTCTAAGGAATAAAGGGTCTTGTTCTGGAGCCTTGTATTTCTTAAGAATCCTAGCCGGGGCAGACTTAAGCGATGCTGGGGCCAGAAAAGTGTCCATGGTTGGCTGCAGCAAGCCAGGCACTAGAGGCAGCAACTTTTTCGACGCTGATCTCTGTTGTAGAGTCTCAAAGATGATCGATGAGGAGGTAGATGGTTCTGGAACCTCTATGTTGAGTTTCTGCGCCCCTCTTAGCAACACCTCGTTGAATGTGGTAATATCATCCACCGGTGAGACTCTAGCAGGTGGTGAATCTGTAAGGGTGGGTGAGTAACGCCCGACAGAAGAACCTGATGAAGACCAAGAGGGTGATCTTCTCCTTGACCGCGACCTGGATCTCCGTTGAGAGCGAGATTGGCTGCGAGACGCTGTAGCAGAGCGTCTAGGCCTCGCGGTTGGTTGGCGAGGAGCTGAACGAGCCCGTTCTGCCCTGGCTGTCGGTGATGGCGTTCTTGGCAGGGAGGCAGTAGGTGAGTACATTCGCGAATACTGCGAATCTGGGGAGGCCGCTGGTCTGTTGAGGCTCTCCAGCCATCTCAGAGATAAATTGATGGGCGAGACATGCCCAGATGATGCCGCTCTTGACCGAGAAGAGTCGCTCGGTATGGAGACCACTGGAGATGGCGCCTTGTCTGGCGTGGGGCGATGTTCTGCTCCCTGTGGGACAGGTAAAACCTGCGTCGACGTCGATGGCTGTGTCGACGTCGAAGGGCGCCCAGCCGGTTGGTCCTGCCTCGATGTTGAGTGCCTCGACGTTGAGTGTCTTGACGTCGAACGACGCTCCTTGGACCTCGACCTGCTCGCCGTCGTGTGCCTCGACGTGGAGCGATGGGAGGTCGACGGCGGATGTTTCTCGTGCCGTCGTGGTGATCTCGCCGTCGTGTGTCCTGACGTCGGGGGGCGCACAGCCTTTGGCGGCGACCGGGCACGCCGGCGATGGCTCGACGTCGATCGGCGGGTTGCCGTCGACGGAGACCTGCCCCTGCTCTGATGTTCCCTCGACGCCGTTCCCTTCGACGTCGGGTGTGTCGCCGTCTACGGCGATCTATGCCGGTGAGACGGTGGTAGCGACGACGTCGACGGTGAACAAACAGGCACTTTCCTACCTGTCGACGTCGACCGGGCCATTCTCTCCTGAGAATGGCCTTCTGGCTGTCTGGGAAGTGAGGAAGACGATGTTCTTTTCCTCTCCTGAAGCCCATGAAGTCGGATCTTCTCTCTGTCTTTCAGAGTCCTCCTAGACATGTTCTTGCAGTACTTACAAGTGTCAGGGCAGTGACTCTGAGGCAGGCACACTATGCACAGAGAGTGGGGATCTGACTGGGCCTTCTTCTTCCCACAAGCAGGGCATTTGACAAAAAGAGAAGGCATTTTTCTGTCAGAAAAAACCTTCCTAGCTCAGACAAAGATATTATTTGTCGAGTGAAAAATGAAAAAACGCTTTTTTAAAGAATTTTTCTGAGAAAAACTCCGAAAAACTGAGAGCTCAATGCTCCAGGATCCTCTCAGAAGAAGCCGGAAAAAAAGAACTGACCTAACTGTGAACCAACTGTCACCTTTCCTTCACCCCTGAGGCATGGTGGGATACTGGAGGTGCTCAGGGTCTTAAAGGCACGGTGCCAAAGTTTTTATGGTTCTCCTGTGTTAACCTGCATGCAGCCTATTGGCTAAGAATGCTTCATTGTTTTTCAATGCAGTTTTTTCTCTTTTTCTCTAGAGTTTGCTGCTGCTTGCTTCCCTAAGCCTAGTTTGAGGGGCTTGGGTAGATATTTATTCTCTATTGTAGCTTAATAATATTTAAAAAAAAAAAAAAAAAACTTCCTAGAAATAAAGCATTTTAGCCTGTTTTTAACATTATAGCCTGCATTGCTGTTTTTTACACATGTTAATATGTGTATATTTTATATATGCTCCGGGGTCCCCGCACAAGGGCGGGAATATTCAATGTTTATGACTTTGATGAGGATCCCCTGGAAGAGAACTTTGTCTTCGGAGCCTGCGTCTGGGTCGGCTCTGTGCTTCCCTGACTTTCCTGGAGCCGGTGCCACCCCTGCCCAGTTGAAGGAGTTCTATGAGGCCATGCGCCTCATCTTTGGGCAGACTGCCCCGCCCTCGACACCTTCAGGCCCAGGAGAGTTGGTGAGGGCCCCCTCGGGTTTCGCACCAGTGGATTCTGCCTTGGCTCCGGGAATGCACCTCTGGGTCCGGTCTTGGATCTGTATCGACCCCGGTCATGCCAATGTGACCTTACTCAGCGTCTGGACAGACGTCGACGGTCCTACATCTATTGGGCCCACAATCGATACTGGTCCTGTACTTATCCCCGCCAAGCCGGAGCCAGACCGGTGTTGCTTGATGCTGATTTCATTTTCAATGGGCTCTATTGAGGCCAGGGCACATCCTTACCCTTTTTTCTATGGGTATGGATATCGGGATAGTGTGAACCCAGACATGGACAGGGTTCAGGATTTGGGCAATGCTAGCGGACTAGATACCTCTCCTGACGGTGTCGTGCTTTGTCCCTCTACCGTGGCTATGGAGGAGGTAGGTTCATACTCCATGGTAGTGAGAAGGGTAACTGAGGTTTTAGACTTCGAGCTTCCTTCTGTGGAGGCCAGGACTAACCTTCTGACCGAGATGCTTCAGCCTGTGACTTCCAGTTCAGAACCCCTCCTGCCCTTTAATGGAGCCATTGCGGATGTCCTACTGGGTACCTGGTCCAAACTCAGCACAGGGGCTCCTGTGAATAGGACAGTTGCCCGCCGCTATCAACCTGCACCGACAGACCCAAAATTTCTGACCCAACATCCTACGCCTGATGGCCTTGTGATTCAGGCTTCCTCTTCTTCTGGCGCATTCCCTTCCACCCCACTAGATCTGCAGTCGTGGCTGTCGAATCCAGATTGGGTCAGCGGCAGATCTCTCTCCCTTTCTCAATCAGATCTCACAGTAGTGACAGGCGTGTCACACCTGTGATGGGGTGGCCACATGGGAGAGGTAGAGATCAGAGGCCTCTGGTCTCCGGTGGAGTGCTGGCTCCACATCAAACTTTGAGGTCCGGGCAATCAGACTTAAATTTAAAGCATTCCTTCCCTCTCTCAACAGAAAAGTGTGGCAGATATTCACCACTGCCATGTTGTACTGCAACAAGCAGGCCGGAGTGGGGTTGTGGACCCTGTGTCAAGAGGCTTTTCCCCTCTGGACATGGCTGGAACACCAAGGCTTTTCACTAGTGGTTCAACATCTGGAAAGCTCTCTGAACGCCAGAGCAGACGAACTCAGCTGTCGATGCATAGTCGACCACGAAATGAATCTCCACCCGGAGGTGGTGCAAGGTCTCTTTTAGCAGTGGGGAGAGCCTTGTTTAGATCAGTTTGCCTCCGCAGAGAATGCACAGTGTTAGCTGTTTTGTGCGGTGGAGTTTCCAAGGAGGCACTTGCTCGGCGACACTTTTCATCACAAGTTCACCTTAGGCCTCCTTTAGCCCTTCCCGCCAATAACACTTCTGCCCAGAGTTCTGAAGAATATCAGGCACGACCGGGCTCAAGTTATCCTGTTGGCTCCAGACTGGGCACAAAGAGTCTGATATCCCAAGCTATTGGACATGCCCGTCAATCTTCCGACCATAATGCTTCTTTGGGAGGTTCTTCTGTCGCAGCAGCAGGGTACGGTCCTTCACCTGAACCTGTCCAATCTCCGCCTCCTTGCATGGAGATTGAACAGTGGCAATTGATAGCTTTCGACCTTCCGCCCGAAGTCTGTGATGTTATCTTGGAAGCCATTTGTCCCTCCACCAAAATGGTATACGCCTGTCGTTGGAACAAATTTGTGGCATGGAGGATCAACAAATCTATAATCTATATCTATAAACGGGATGCTTTTCAAACAAAATAATAGTTTTATTTTTGTTTTTTCCAGACTAGGCAGTGGTCCGTGGGACCACTACCTGTTCTGAAAAAATATTTTTGCTTCCATTAACAAGGGTTTGCAAATGGGTAACTGCGATTGTTTTGCGACTGCGTTCACGGACGCAAAACAATCTTACATCCCCCTGTGGCATGCCCCTTTCTAATAGTGACTCCCAAACCTATTTTGCGAGTCACTAATAGGTTACCAACTGGCAGAATAGGATTGTTACATGGAGAAATGTTTTTCCCTGTTGCATGGGCCGTTTGCGACCAGGAAAAGGCTTTCATACATCTGGCCCTAAGTGTCTTGGTGCTTTTTTGGTTCCTGAACATTGTCTCCAAAATGGCGCTCTCTTCTACCCATTGGTGATTATCATCAGTCTAGATGCTTAACTCCACCAAGGTTGACCACATATCACTTACGCCACTGACAGTTTTCAAGTAAGGAATCAATCCTTTTAGTGACTGCAGCAGGGGGTATATCAGATCAGTGCTATTTGGTCAGTCGTGACTTCATGCAGGGCAAAGCCTACTCCTTGCACAGTAGTGCTGTACTATTCCAGTTACAGTGCAGTTTCTGATCATAGACCTGCGAGATACTACTAGCCAGAACATTTTGACAAGGCCCTACACAGAGCCAGAATCAACAAACTCCCAAATACAATTTAAGTGCACTTCAGCTCCTACACGTTCTCCCAGAACCTACTACGTCAGCCTCACTATGCAAAGGCAGAGAAAGAATTAAAGTCAATTCCTAAGCAGACCAAAGCAGAACCACCTAACCCTAACTCACTTGTTAAAGGTAAATCTGACACCACCTCCACCGTACATATGATTCTTAAAAAGCTCTCAGACGCGTTAGAGCTTGTGCAAAGCACCAAGATTAACACAGACATTATGCAATAAGACATGTCTGCCCTTCACTCAGACTTCATTCAAATGTCTAACAGGATAATGATCAATGAAAACAGAATAAGCAATTTAGAGGACAATGTTTTGAAGATGAGGAAAGATCATACCGACTTTAAAATCCAATCTAACGTCATGCTAACATCGCTTGCCGAACTGGAAGATAGAAACAGATGGGGCAATCTACGTATTGTTTGAGTACCTGAAGTAGCATAAGATAAAGAGGAATCCTGTGTCTTGTTCCTCAAGAAATTGGTTCCTAAACAGACGGGCGTCTCCTTTTTCCATGCTTTTGAACTGGGCAGAGCACACTAGGTGCCGAACCAAATCTCTCTGACAATAACACTCACCATGCACCCAAAGCCTGTGGTCTGTAAGCCTTTGAGTTTCCACCATGTGGGGTTAATCCTGGACGGCACGAAGAAACAGAAATGTATTTTATGGGAGGTGAAAAAGATCAACATATCACAAGGCTACTTGAGAGACACAGTCCAAACCCGGAAAGGTTTTCTGTCTCGCAGACCCAAATTACTTTCTCTGAACGTCCCATTCTCCTTTGCGGACCCTGCACGCTTCAGAATGATATGCAAAGCTAAATGTATTTTTCAACAACCATAAACACTTTGTGCGTGGAACATCTTCAGGAATCGGAAATGGAGACTTATGCTTTAATACTGGTTGATCAGATACATCTATACTAGTCGACGACGAGGAGTCTATTTTTGGCATACGGTTCGACGTATCCTCTTTGATGCGCTCTGTACATGCGTACTGATTGATTCAGCTTATTACTACTCTTAACTAGCGCTCTCCCGACGCCGAGGTCTAACCTGATTATATAATGAAACTGTTTATCTCTGTTAATCATTTTGAGAAATTTTAGTTAACCGCACTGTACTCTCTGAGGCTTTACGATAATTGCAAGAGACTGTTTTTCTCTTCACCAATTAAAATATATAGATCGGAAGTACTGTTTCCATGCACCCAGTCATGTTTAAGTCATTTAGTTGACAAGCTGTGGTAAAAAGCGCTAATTTCAGATTTTTTGTTCATTTTGTATAGTTGCGCCTTACATATTTGAATAAATGAGACGAGATGAGGTACTGAGGAGGGAGTTTCTTCAGTCACCTTGCTTGTTTGCTGCCATGCGACTACCATCTAAGATGGGCCTCGGGGAGGGAGGAGGCAAGAAGAAATGTGATGGTTTTTATTTTCCTATTAGTCATTTGTTCTTTCTTTGTTCTAGTGTGATAACACTTAATTTTAGCCATCTTATTTTGATCTGTGTTTATATGTCTGATTGGTGGTCACGGATTGTAATATCCACCTACAGTTGCTATGGTAAACTTCTTGGTTCCTTTTCCTTAATCATACCCTCAACTGACTGGGACATTAATGATGACTAAAATGCCAAATAGATAACTCAAACTGATATCATTACATGTCAATGGTATCAATCGCCCAGTTAAGAGGCGGAAAGTTTCATACTATTTATTTAAATTAAAAAGCAACATTATGGTCCTGCAGGAAACAAAGTTAACAGAAATAGTAACCGCTTCTTTATTTAGTGGCTGAGCAAGTACTGTTCTCTGTTTTCATGCTATTTGTAAGACACATTGAATAACTAATATGATAGCTAAACTATTCAGAATTTCTCTTCGTGACCCACTTACCAATAAGAGAGGGAGATAGATATTCAACAAACTGGTGAAGGGCAAGACAGAATTATATTTCCTTAATACATATGCACCAAATGTTAATGACGAGAGGTTCTGGAACACCATAAACAATTTACTTGCGCAGATGCGTACTGATGGAATTATTATGTTCTGAGGTGATTTTAAATTAGCAAACAGGCATAACTGCAGGATCACCAGCTGACGCCCTGATAAATATTATTTCCAACGATGGAAAGGATTTAAGCTTTCCCAAACAAATACAGACCCATTTTCTATAATTAAATTGGGCTACAAACTATATGCAAAAGTTCTGGCATACGGACTTGAAAAAATGTAACATCTCTCATTTCATCCCTTATCCGGCAGGATTTTTTTAAGGCTGACTGGCTAGTGACGGTATCAGACTCTCTTGTCACATGATAAACATGGCAAGGGATTAAAAACTCACCTGTAGTAGCGATAGCCTTAGTCGCCGAGAAGGCATTTGACAAGATGTAGTAGACATTTCTTCGGGAAGTATTACAGAAGTATATTACAGTAGTACATTACAACCCTGGCGGTCGGTGTTATAGCGGCGGTAATACCGCAAATAGGCTGGCGGAAAAAAAAATGGGATTACAACCGTGGCGAAAACTGCCAATATAGACAGCCACTTTAACACACCGACCGCCACGGCGGAAGAAACAAACAGTGCGGCGGTCACCGCCAACAGACAGGCGGGAGACAAAGTACCGCCCACCTATTACAAAAGGCCTATCCGCCACCTTTACTGGGGCAGAACCAACGCTATAAAAAAGCACGGCGGAAACAGTACACAGAAGGGAAAACACTCACCTCTCGACACCCAACAAGGAACCAGGACCCCATGGAGCCTGAACTATGGGTGTTACCAATGCTGGTCTTCCTCCTCTTGTATCAGGAGCAGCAAAGACTCCGTCGACGACCACGATAAGTACTGCACCTACAACACAGGGGAGGGAGAGAGGGAGGGAAAAGAGAGTGACATACACACACAACACGCAATACCCCCACCCTCACCAACAACACCATACACACAAATACATGCAGCAACACTACATATACACCCCCTCACCCCCTGGAAGAACGCAAGGACAAAAGGAAATGATTGTAACGATTGTAATCAATAAAAATCAGATAATGCAATTTTAAAAATCAGTATATACAAATATGTACAGCAACTACACAAGTCCGGATAGTGTACTAATCATTGTCCGTGGACTGCTGGGCTCAAAATGCATGGGCGATGCCCACACATGATACCGGGGAGTGCAAAGCCACAGTCTCTCAAGTCTCTCCAGTGGGTGGGTTGCCCACTGCTTTATCCTGGGGAGTGCAAAGCCACAGTCTCTCAAGTCTCTCCAGTGGGTGGTTTGCCCACTGCTTTATCCTGGGGAGTGCAAAGCCACAGCCTCTCAAGTCTCTCTACTGGGTGGTTTGCCCACTGCTTTATCCTGGGGAGTGCAAGGCCACAGTCTCACAAGTGGCTAACAGTCTCCACTGGTTCTGGAGGGGGCTTTGTGCCCAGAGTGCTTCATCCTGCCAAGGACAGAGGTAGTGGATGTATCTCTCCACTGATTCTGGAGGGAGCCTGGTGCCCAGAGTGCTTCATCCTGTCAAGGACAGAGGTAGTGGATGTATCCCTCCACTGGTTCTGGAGGGGGACTGGTGCCCAGAGTGCTTCATCCTGCCAACAACAGAGGTATTGGATGTCTTTATCAACTGGTTCTGGAGGGGGCCTGGTGCCCAGAGTGCTTCATCCTGCCAAGGACAGAGGTAGTGGATGTATCTCTCCACTGGTTCTGGAGGGGGCCTGGTGCCCAGAGTGCTTCATCCTGCCAAGGACAGAGGTAGTGGATGTATCTCTCCACTGGTTCTGGAGTGGGTCTGGTGCCCAGAGTGCTCTACGTGCAGTGTGGCTGGTACAATTACCTCACCTGGGTGTGCGTGCCACGAGATTGGCGAGGTTCAGGTAGCATGATATGCCATGAAGGCAGCGACATACCCCACACTGCTGCGGCTGCGCCTTCCACCTGCAGGTGTAAACAGTGATGGAAGAAATGCCTCATGGAAGCTGCCCAGGGTCCAGGAACTCTCCTCCAGCCTCAGATGACTGACCACTGGGGATGGTAGTCATGTCAGCGGTGGTGCCTGTGTCCGAGGACGCCGCGGGGCCAGGGCGGTGCTTGCGGCGGTGTCAGTTGCGGCGGTGCTGGCGGTGGTGCATGGGTCAGAACCTGCAGAGGGACACAGCAGGACGTTTCCTGCAGCCTCGGATGGCTGCCCACTAGGGAAGAGGCTGGGGACTGTTGCTGAGGCTGTGGACGTGCCAGGGGTGGTGCAGGTGGCGGTGCTCGCATCGGTGTCTGTCGCGGAGGTGCTTGCGGCGGTATCTGTTGCGGCGGTGCTTGGGTCAGCACCTGCAGAGGGACACAGCAGGACGTTTCCTGCAGCCTCGGACGGCAGCCCAATGGGGAAGAGACTGGGGACTGTCGCTGAGGCTGTAGACATGCCGGGGGCGGTGCAGGTGGCGGTTGTGGTGGCGGGGCAGCTAGCGGTGTTCGCCGCCGTACAGGTTGGCGTGGTTGTGGACAGAAAGTGTGACACTGGTCCCTCAGTCGGTGCCCTCTCCTGACCTGGTCTTCAGCTTTTGGCCCTTCCTCAGCTTTGATGGTGCCGCAGTTGTCTTGCGACTTTCCCCTTTGGTTTTTGCTGAGCCCTTGGTGGCTGGTACTTTAGGCTTCTCCCTCTGGGATGTGGGCACCTTTTTCACCTTGGCAGGTGGCGGAATATCCTTGCCCTCGCTACGTGGCACACTGGCAGCCCTGATGGGTGGCACACTCCATGACCCCGCAGTTGCTGCCACCACTGTGGCTGGGGATTTAGTGGCTGAGGTGCTGGGCTGGGACCTGGAAAACCTGGCCATAGGGGAAGGACTGGGGGGAGGTGTAAGGAAGAGGTTAATGTTAGCCAGGAAGAGTTTCTTAGACACACTGGGATGGGAAGATGGAGGGGGTTTGGGAGTGGAGGCAGAGGTAGTGGTTGTAGGAGGTGTACGTCTGCTGAATTTGGGTGAAGGTGCATTGGCCGGAGGCTGTTGTGAGGTGGATGGCTGTTGGGTGGGTGTGTGCCTGCGTTTGTGTACTTTGGGAGGAGGGCTCACAGACACTGGGGATGTGTGCATGGTAGTGGGGGTGGTGAGTGCACGTGAGCGGTGTGTGGTGATGGGCATGCTGGTGATGGAGGCAGTGGCTGAGGATGTAGTGCATGCAGGTGTGAGTGGAGACGAGACAGGGAGGGAGGAGAAGGACGTGGAGGAGGGAGACACAGTGGAGGCTGTGGATGTTGCTGTGCCTGCCTGGGGATGCAATCATGGGACTTTGCACGCCCCACGATTGGCACACCGGTACCCCCTTGCAAGTCCCTAGTATATGGTACCCAGGCATTGGGGCACCAGGGGTACCCCCTGGGCTGCAGCATGTATTGTGCCACCCATGGGAGCCCATGCAAAATGTGTCTGCAGGCCTGCCACTGCAGCCTGCATGCACCCGTTTACGACAGGTCACTGCACCAGGTCACTGTAAGACACCCCTATGGACGGCCCTCCTAGCCCAGAGGGCAGGGTGCAGGTACCTATGTGTGAGGGCACCCCTGCTTGAGCAGAGGTGCCCTTGCAAACTCCAGCTCCATTACACTGGACTTCATAAGTGCGGGGAAGTCATTGTTACCCGTGTACTGGACCCAGGTCTCTACTCGTGTCCTGCTGCATAATGGTAACTCCGAACCTGGGCATGTTTGGTATCAAACATGTCGGAATCATACTCCAATACTCAGTGCTTTAAATGGGCTGGTACTGAGTACCAGCACTTTTTTATTTTGAGAGGGAGCGTACCGGCACATCTCAAGGAAAAAGTAATACTTTTAATTGGAGAGTACTGTCACTTCTGGGAAACAAGTAGGTACTCTGGCACAGAGTACCTGCACTTTAATTTTTCCATTTCAAGCACTGCTAATACTGTTGCCAGTATTGGTTGTTTGATTCCATGGACTCTCTGGGCCCCTTAGAGTACCCCCAGCTATACTCCTACTAGCCTTCTGGGGTTTTCCGGGCAGCCCGTACTGCTGCTACCCCTCAGACAGGTTTCTGCCCTCCTGCTGCTTGACCAGCTCATGCAGAGGAAGGCAGAACAATGGATTTCCTGTGGGAGAGGGAAGTAACTCCCTCTTCCTGGGAAATAGGTGTTACATGGCTTAGCCTCCCCAAGCCACTGGTATGCTTTGAAGGGCTGATTTGCACTGTCCCTGCTCTGGTGTGAAACCTGACAAAGAAAAGGCAATGACCATTCCCCTGTCCATCACCACCCTAGGAGTGGTGCCCAGAGCTCCTCCAGGTGGCCACTCGATTCTGCCATCTTGAATCCAAGGTGGTATGAGACCCCTGGGAGCATCCGAGTGGCTAGGTCAGGAAGGTGATGTCACAGCCCCCTCCTGATAGGTGATCACCGTGTTAGGTGACCAGTCCCACTTCCTGGGCTATTTAGGGTCTCCCTCTTGGGTGGGTCCTCAGATCCGACTTGCAAGATTCCAGCAGGACTCCTCTGCATCGTTTACTTAATCTTCTGGCCACTGGGACTGTAACTGGACCCTCCAGGAACTGACAATCTGCAACTACAGTGAAGACTCCGCTCTGTAACATTGTTTCTCTGGCTCCTTCCAGCAATTGCAACATTTCCCCAGCTGTGCATCCTCTGAGGATGGCGGGTCTTCAGCTTGCACAAGAAGCAATAAGGAATCTCCCTTGGAGTGAAGGAGACACTCCCCTGCATTTGCAGGCAACAACTGCAACGATGAACGGCTGCGTGGATCTTCTGTCCTCCGGAGCTTCGTGGATCCTGCATCACAGGTGGTGATCTGGTGTGGGCTCCTTGGTCCCTCCAATAGCTGTCCAACTTGGGAGATGGTAAGCCCTTACCTCTCCTTGCAAGACAGTACCCCTGTGCACTGCGAGTCTTGCAGCTACCAAAGCTTGTTTGTTCCTCCTCCATGGGATCTACAGGCCCCCTGTAGCCCCACCCCTCAGCACTACCTCCTGCAAAGCTCAGTCTTCTGCCTGCTGTCCCGCGACTTGGGTCTCCTCTTCAGATGTGCTGGGTGGGCCTCCCTGCGACTTCTGTGCCTACTGCCAGTGGGTTGCCTGTGTGGGCTGCCTCCTTTTCTTGTGACTCTCCCAGCTGTTAGACTCCCCTCCTTGGGTTGAGTCTCCTGGACCTTAGTGGTCCTCTTCAGCCTTGCAAAGCTTCTTCTCCGTCTCTTGCATTTGCCAAGGCTCGTTGGTGGTTTTCCAGCACCACTAACTGACTGCATCTCGACCGCCGACGTAGGACATCACTTGCATCACTTCTGGGACTCCTCTTCAGCTCCTGTGCTGCACTGCTAACCTTCTTCGTCCACTGTTGACTTGGTCCTGCATCCACAGAGGGGTGCGTATTGGCTCCTGCCACAACCGGACACTCTAACTCGAACTGGACTTGGTCCCCTTCCTTTGCAGGTCCTCTTCTGTCAGGATCCACCTTTGGGTGGGTCTTGCACAGGCCTTTTCCAAAATCCTCCTGTTGGTTTGGGGGAAAACTAGATATTTATCTCTGCTCTCCTGATCGCTGGGCGACACTCTGGTACTCACCTCTTGGGTTTCCTAGTTCTTCCAGCTTCCTTCTACTGATTCCACTTCCTTGGGTGGGGGACTGCCTTTCACATTCCACTTTGTTAGGGCCCTCACTATTTGCTATTGCTTTTACCAGTGCCTATTGCTTTCTATGCTATTTATTGATTGTTATATATATGATAGTGTGTATGCTTAACCTTCAGTTGGGGGATTGCCTATTCAGTATTGTAGTATTTGAGTTAGTATAATAAAGTACCTTTATTTTTGTAACACTGTGTGGTACTTTCATGTGTGTGTAAGTGCCGTGTGACTATAGTGGTATTGCATACGCTTTATATGTCTCCTGGATAGGTCTTGGCTGCTCATCCACAGCTACCTCTAGAAAGCCCTGGCTTTCTAGACACTGCCTACACTTCACTAATAGGGGATACCTGGACCTAGTATAAGGTGTTAACACCATAGGTACGCACCACACACCAGGGCAGCTTCATACACCTGGTCCCCAAAATTTGTGACCTGGTGGGTAGGTTTGAATCAATCAAAATTATTTTAACACCAATAGTAAATTAATTAATTTATCATGAGCACCACTAATTTCTGAAGATTTTTTTATGGCTCTTGATATTTAAGTTAACACATTCCTCTGGACTAGCTGTCCAACTTGGGAGATGGTAAGCCCTTGCTTCTCCTTGAAAGACAGTACCCCTTTGCACTGCAACTCTTGCAGCTACCAAGGCTTGTTTGTTCCTCCTCCAAGGAGAAGAAATTGCATATGTCATAAAAGAAAATAAGACTGCTGTAAGATATGAGAGGGATACATTTGACAGACTTTAAAAAGTTTCAAGTAGACTTCATTAGACCTTTTTCGATCAAGGACCACATTGGTTCCAAGACATAGATGAAACTTCTCATCCTGTGGGGCAGATTGGAGGAACTTTAAATGGAAGTCTTTTCACTGCTATCTGTCCCCACTGTTGATAAAGACAACTCTTGCATAAAGTCCAAGATAACCATCCTAATGATTGACTGCTTGTTCTCAGATACCCCTCTCAACAAATCCAATATAACTTCGATTTGGTACAACAAAAGAATCAAGTCCACACCTTACCAAGTCAATGGAGCAAGAAAGGTATGCTCTGTCAAAATTTTGGGTACAGAGAACAAACCTAGGTAATTTGTGGCTTTACAGCAGGTTTTTGTGGGTGAATAATTCTGACTTCTACAACTTTGTCAAATTGAAGATAGTTCTCAAAACTGCCTTATTCTACTTGCATTAACGTATCTATATATTACTTTAATTAGTAAATTGAAACGGGTCAAATGTGGTCTCTAAAGTTTACAAACTACTGCAGCCGACACACTCTACACTTAAGAACAATAATATAAATGGGCATCAGATTTGTAAGCAGACAGTAAACTTGCAGTTACGGAAGAGGACTGGTCTAAGATGTGGTCTTCAACATTCTTGAAAAAAATCACATCTAAACTTGCCCAGACCAAATTTCACTTACTACATAAACTTTCTGGACCCCACAACGCTTTCACGGCAAGGGATCCTGACAAACGACAAAAGCTGGAGTTGTAAGATAAATATGGGGTCCCTTTCACCTATGTTCTTCGAATCTTCAGTTCTAAAAACCTTCTGGGATGGAACATACACATATATACAGAACGTATTTAAAGAACACGTTCCAAAGATTTCACTTTTACGATTTTAGGGCCCTCTATCGTTAGTAATAACTTAATACTTGACAAACATGACTTGGTACTGCTAGAGGTCATGTTTACCCTAGCACACAAAACAATATTAACTAATTGGAAGGACATGGGAAATACCTCTATTCATGCCTGGTGGGAATCCCTGAGCTACATCAGAGAAACTGCTCCAATCGTAGTACAACAATATCCCCAGATATAAGTGTATTACCATGAGCAGGACAAATTTGAGGAGTATCTGAGGAAGGTCAAGACACCTTGAGTCCGTTTTCATGTCTTTCCTTGCATTAGGTGGGAGTTGTTTGTAGATTATTACAATTCCCATAAGACTGACCTATCAACTACTCTTCATGCACCTCTTTTTGTTAACCCAAGGATGTCTAATAGTTATTTATTTTCTAGCATTTCATTTACATTTCATTATCCTCAATTTTCTTTGATTATATTCGATTGTGGTCAGTGATTCAAGTAATACAAACCAAGTTGTCTTAAACCTAGTGATATCTTTAGACCTTCGGTGTACATAAATCCACCACATGTTCTACAGTATATCTAAGCCTGTTACATAAGATCATTTCATTACGGTATTCCAGAATTCTTTATTGGTTTTCCCTTATGTTACAAGTATTACTTTTCAGATGATGTGAGATGTAACCAGATTCAGTTGTTTTTCCCCTTTGGTAGTAGGTTTTCTAAAACCACAATGAAATACTGCAAAATAAAAAACAAAATTCCCCCAAGGCAATCTTTTTAGCTTCCCCCATTATCTTTTGAAACCTGTTTTATAATATGTTAGTGTAGATTTCAGACTGTAGCTTCAAGAGAGTGTTAATCCAGACAGAGCCATGGTTCTTAAAATATATTTCTTTGTTGTGGGAACTAATGGATGCTAGTGGTAGTGACCTGCAGTTTTGTTTCAACAAAACATACTTATATTCTTTGTTCTTCATATTTTTTTTGTTATACAAAACGTACATATTGTCATCATGAGCATTCAAGACTGCCCTTTGCCAACAAGCCTTCTGTTAAACTAATAATGAGAACAGTATTGCAGACCCCATGAACTTCTGGCCCATCATGTCATGGTACATGGAGTTTGGGCAGAAGATGCAAATCAGAATCTTTAATTTAAGCCAATGTCTTCGTCCATACTCAAGCCATCTTGTAATGAGGACCTTAATGTGCTCCGCTCTGAAATTAAATTGAGAACATATGTTGATGTGCTGCCGCTGATTACATATTAACTTCTTAGCTGTTGAGCAACTTTAAAAAAAAAATATTTGGACAAACAGTGCTGTGCAAGAAAGCGTATTTCTTTTTTCCTAAAAAAAAAAGTCATCAACAAAAGGTGTGTTCTAAGACAACCAGCTTCCCAGCTTTCAGGAATAAACCAAGTTGTAAAAGAAAACACATTTGTTCCATGGTTTTAGGCCATTTTTCCTGTTTTTGGTACAGATTCGGATATTGGCACTTATAATACAAGAAATGACATTGCTATGGCATATCATGATGACAGTTGGTATGAAGAGCTTCAGACAGCTAGTGTTGTAGACACATGTCGTGACTAAGTCTGTTTTCTCCCCCAGGCCCAGCCACCCCACATACTGTATCGTTTGCTATTGTGGTCCGTATAGCTGCTGACATTCTAGACCTCCAGTCTCCCTACAGAAGGGGCCAAAAGTAAATTGTTGACTGAAGTCTTGCAACCAAGGGAAGCCTCAGCTGAACTTCTGCCTTTTAATGAGGCTTTGACTAATAACGTTTTGGGTACTTGGGCTAAACCTTTCACAGATGCCCTGGTTAACCGCCAAATTGCCCACCGTCCCCTTCCTGCACTAGGGGATGCGGGCTTTCTAACCTTGCATCCTTCCCTGGAGATTCTTGTGGTTCAGGCCTTGGCAAGGTAATCCCAATGCGTTTCCTTCCATCCTGCCGGATAGAGAATCTAAACACCTTAACACTTTTGGGTGTGTGATTTTCTCATCCATCAGTCTTTCCCTGCATCCTGTTAATATTGCCTCGTTGTTAAGCATATCCTCCATGTGCTGTGGTACTTGGTGGCCCTAGTCCTTCCTATGTATGCTAAGGGAGTTCATGCTATCCTTTCCCATGCCATGCAGAATGGCCATGATGCAGCAAAGCTTTCTATCTGCTGTGGCCTTGACACTGCAGACTGTTTGGGCCGAGCTATTGCTATCTGTGTCACCATCGAACGACATGCTTGGATGCGCTCCACTGGCTTTTTAAGTGATGTCTAATCAACACTTATTAACTTGCCCTTCAACGGGTTCCGCTTCTTTGGGGATAAAGCAGATTTGGTGCTGGATCTTTTCAAGGACAGTAGAGCTATGGCTGGCTCTCTCATTCTTGCCCATCGCCTACTCACTTTAGCCCCTTGAGTGGCTTTGGCAGGGGACACAATTTTGCCAGCAGACAATTGCTGTCCTACAGTTTTCTTTTACGGCCAAGGACTCCATAGGTCACCGTCACCTTCCACCTGCTCCCACAGCTCATAGCCTCTTCGATGTGTTCTTCTTGACATGTGGCCACCCTTCAGACTCAAAATCCACCACTTCATGTCAGGGTGGCATGCCTTCACCTCAGACACGTGGGTGTTGCAGATCGTTTGTTGGGGTTATGCCCTCCTATTCCTGGTAACCTTGTTGTCCTTGCCACCATTCCCAGTACAGCTGATGAGGGACCACCTGTCCCTTTTACAACAGGAAGTGTGGGCTCTTTTGGAAAAAGGAGTCATAGAGAGAGTGCTGACGCAAGAAGTATGTCATGGTAGTTATTCTTCTTTTTCAGAAAAAGGATTGCAGCCTCTGCCCTATTCTAGATCTTTTCCCTCTCAATGCCTTACTGAGGAAGGAGAAATTCAGGTGATGGCTCAGGTCTTGTTTGCCCTTGATCCTAGAACTGGATGGTAGTATTGGACCTGCAGCACACCTACTTTCATGTTCCCATCCTGTGGGCCAGGACTTTCAAGCATCTTGACATTTCAGCCTCGTTCCTGAATTTCAGTAAGGTTGACTCTGAGGCTGCTGGGGCTGACTGCCTCCCGCATCCTACTTGTCAAACATGCTGTTGACATATGCTGGCTCTGCAGTGGAATCTGAAGTCCCAGTAGCCGCAGCATCAAGGGAACATCTTCTGTATGACCCAAGCCATCTGGCCATCGTTCCTGGAGGAACCGAGGAAGACTCAAGTGTTATTGGACCCTGGTGGCCCCAAAGGTATTATTTCCCGGATGTGTGCCACCGTAGAAAATGACAGGACTACTAATATGGCCCCTCAGCAGGCCTCGTGGGAGGTAGATCTATAGACACCGCTTACAGGTGGAGAATGGGCAAGAGCCCTGGTGCAGGTACAGGAGGTGTCTAGTAATGCCAGATTTAAATTGACGCAATTCTGCTATGTGTATAAAGCCTGCTTGATGCTGCAGTGCCAGCATGGGATCTACCCAGAGAGGTCTGTGGGTTGCGCCCCTTGAGGTGTGTGTCTAGTGGATTTCGCCCTTCTGGAGTTTGGTGCTACAAAACATACTCACAGTAACCAGGGTACGAGCGTATCTTGGACCCCGACTTTGCCTCCTGGAGCTCCTACCGCTACCAGGGAAGGGAAAACAGATGCAGTATTAATTTGCACACCTTAGTTTTCTATTTGCCCAAAGGCGTATTGCAAGGCGTGGGCTAGTCCGACCCTTCCGACCAGAGGCAAAGGGCATCGGATTTTCTTGAATGGGCAATAGCTGAGGAGTGTAGACTCCGCATGACTGCAATGCGGAGCATGATCTGGAGCTATGGAGTAGTATGATTGATGGCTTGCAAGACCAAGTGTAGAGTTGGCCTTCGTTCTTCCCGGGCAGGAAGCCGGGCCGCAAGCTCTCCAGGCCAGAAATTAGGCTCCGCCGAGCCAGGAGCATCGATCGCCTTCTTCCTTGAGGCGAAACAGCGCCTCCGACGCCGTTTCCTCCAACGCCACACCACCCCTCGACGGTAAACCAGCACCGAGGGAGGGACCCTCTCCTCGTTACTTTTATTTGTTGTTTATTTTGTTCTCCGAACGCGCGGAACAGGAAAATCCTGCTCGTCGCCAATGTATAGTTGGCCTCCGAGTGTACCAAATGAAGAGACGGACACCGTGCTTACATGCTAGCACACGAGGAACTGCGTCATCGCAGTTCCGACTTTATTTATACGCTTGCTCTGCGCCCCTCCCGGACACGCAGAGCACGCTACACATTAGAGGAGAGCCCGAGTGGCTCTCCGAACGCACTCTACAACCAAGGTACGGATGGGGATGCAACTTTGTAAGACAGTTTACCTGGGGCGGGATTGCGGATCCATCTGAGATGTCGAACACTTAGGCTTCCAGTTGTCACATTGGAAGATTCATCATGTTTCACTGTGTCCAGATATGCAGGTGTTTTTTTCTTCATTTTTTTAAGTGTTCCCCAAACAATTCTCAGAAAGCAAGATGTTTGTAAAAACTCTAAATGGGCCTTAACTGGTGAATATTTTAAAAATAAAGACTTCTGTACTTATTTCATCTAAGTTCAAAGTCCTTTTGCAGAGGATTCGTGTGAAGTGTATAGAAATCTTCCGATTTGAACACCATATTTGAACCCAAACTGTACGGCGATCTAAGGCAAAGTACAACGGACTTGATCCATGCCACATTTTTTTTGATAAGCCCAGACTAGGGAAATGTATCTTTTTTGGGTACCCTGAAAATGTGCCATCAGTGCTAGTAATAGTTCGTGACAATGGTACGATGAATTGTTTTGCTGTGTAGTAAGGTGTTGTCACCTGCTGAAACGGTAAATCCACCTTGGACTTTTAACCTTGAGGCCATTTTGCAGATCACTGGGAGGAAAGTGTCTTCGAATCCGGTCCCACCGGCCGCAAGCTCACTTAAATCAGAAAAAAACTGCTTTGTAGCCAGAACTATGACTGTTTTATTTCCCTCTCTGTCCCCATTTTTATCAGAAAGTATACACTAAGGGACCGTTAACCAGCTGATGACCCGTGTCCTCGGTACTCACGAAGCTGAAACGCATTTATTCTGGTCAGTGACATGTTGCCGTGTTCCCTTCAGAGCTATCTTGTTGCTTGATATCATTTGGTTTGAGTCGTATTGGCTTCACCTGCATATTTCGTGGCCTCTGTCCCCAGTTAAACCTATGTCTCTACTAAGTGCTGATGTTTGTAGTCGGCGAGCCCCTTCCAAAGAAGTTTACTCTAGGTTTCTGCAGTAGAGTTAAGCATCAGGTAGCCACTGGCGGGAAGCTGCGAGGGCGAGTGCGTCTGCTGGAACCTTCTGAATGCAGCCTGCGGGTTAGAGGTTCGATTCCGGGGAGGAATCAGTGTTGGCTAGCAGAACCAGTGCCACATTAGGGTCCGAAATGCTCGTTTGCTAGGATTGAGAAGAGCAGAAATAACTGGACTTTACATTCAGCCTATAGCTAAAAGAGATACTGGAGCTACGCATACGCCATCACTAAGGAAAATGTAAACCACTTGGAAATGCAGAGGCTAAGTTATTTTAAAAAAATCCTATAGGTTGAGCCACATCTGGACGGGGCAAAGCAACATTTTTGTTTAATTTTGCGCTAAGGGAGAATGTTTGTTTTGGAAATTAGGTGAATTTTATATACTTGTAAATTGCTAAGTAATCTCATTACTTCTTTAGTATTATGTACTGTTGGGAAATTGTATATTGGCAACTGCTCGGACATGGGTTTGTGGGTGTCATATTATTCCACAAAGCTTTTGTGGTTAAACATGGACTGAAGTTTCACAATATATCCTCTAGGTTCAATGTCTTTACATACTTTGGTGAATAATTTGAAATGGGCTTTGCAGAAAAATATGTACATCCTTTGTATTTATGTACCACAGAGAATTTGAATAGATACCAAAAAAAAACAAAAAACGAAAATTACAGTGATCGGGATATCACTGGGGAAGAATTGAACCGATGGCTGCAGAGAATCGGTGCGTCACTTTGCATGGGAGTAGCACTACATTGATCTACTCCAGAGAAGTGGTTCTTAACCTATGGTTTGAGAAAAATTAAGTAATATTAACAGATTAATAAAGTGTTTATAATTAAAAACACAAAATTAAACTTGAAAACTTTTAAATGTTTTGTAAATGGGAGTTAATTTGAGATGGGAAGCTAAAACTTGAGTTAGTATCCTCAGATTAATTCGTGGGAGCAGTGCAAGTGCATCAAACATAAAATAGTATGGACAATGAGTGGCCCTAATTTAATTTAGAAAAGCTCTAACTTTCCCATTAAAATTAACATGTTTATTTTTATATTTTTTGTGTTAGTTAAATAAAAATATTTCATCATGTGTGTATTTGCTTGATGAATGCATTTTTTGTGGATTGTTTTATGGTTCAAATCATTGAAAATGCTTCGGCCAGGGTCCCCAGCTTCCAGTAATGACTCAGTGTAGTTTCCCAAATGTATTCACTGGGCGTCGCTTAGGTTCCAGCAGTGATTAAGCAGGGGTACACAGAAGTCAGAAGATTAAGAACCAGTGCTCTAGAGTTACAGCTGAGATGGCCTGCTCGTACACAAGTTAAACAATTGTGCGCAGAGCGAGTTCATTTCTAGCTAAGTGTGGTTTCCTCTTAGAAGGGGTTTAACATGGAAATGATGAATGCGGACATTAGGACAGGAATTCGGCAATAATTATGGTTCTACTTGTGGGCTGATACACAAAAGTAGTGCATTTATAATCCAAAGGTACCAGTACTACAAACAAAATGGACCACACAACAACTTCGAAATGAACAGTTATATTGAATCTCATTGTTTGTATACCATTAGGCACCTCTATGAAGTGGGTATAATTAAATTAGAAAGTTTAGCTACTAAGTTAATCAGATGTAAAATACCATGTTACTGCTAGAAAGTATTTTATTTAGAAAAACGTATAAGAGTTTATTACCTGTATACATAGTTAATTGTGTCTTTTAATGAGCTGGGATAAGCATCCTTACATTGAGATCCTTGCTGCCTTTATGAATGTTTTACATCCAGGTTCGTTGAGTTCTTAGAGAGAGAAATGCTAATTAATGGGCAGAAATCCAATAAATATGGTGTTGTCTTCCTTCTTTGCAACACTACCAATAAAGGGTAAAAATATTTTTATGTATATATTTTCAGTGACGTAAAGTAAAATCCTATTACCATATCTAACTATATTGCCACTCTAACCTTTTTCAGTGAATTCCTGTTTTTTTATCATATTCTCCAAACTCATTCACTAGCCAAAGCTTTAGGCTGCACATGAGGTGGAGTTGCCTGCATCCGGGACTTGCTCCCAGTCTCCAGTGAGCAGCCATTTGCATCCCTCTGCTCAAGACCACTGCGCAAGGCCAACCTCCTTAGAGGCAGCCAAACACCTGCTGGAGGTCAACCACCCACATCTCTAATTTTTCTTATTTTGTATGTTTTTTCTCGTTATACCAGTGGTAGCACAGCTGAAGGGCCACCAGTGATATGGCGAGACCACACAAGCTTCACTTGTTGATCCTTGCATGTCTTGTGGTACCACAGCTCCTGAAGGACTTTGGCAGTGCTACACAGAGGGAGGAGGGGGGTGAACGCACCGGGTCCCTCGAAAATAATATGAGACCACAAAACATTTTTTTTTTACTCTCTCCCCCCTCCTTATCCCTCTCACCCCAGGACCAGGGTATTATGGTACCCCGATCCTGCCCCATTGTATCTTCTTTTTTTCTTAACTCAGGTCACAGGTATGGAGTCCCAGTGTCGTACACAAATTTCAGGAGGGAGGGGGGTCTGTGGGACACACATGCACACTCACATTCATTCACACACACACACACAAACATCCATTCACAACCCTCGTTACCAAATATTCACACGCATGCACCAAACATTAATTAAAAAAAACACACACACTTACCTGCAGCTCAGCCTACGAGGTCCCAAGAGGGTTGGGACTGCTGCCTTCCCTCACTGGCTGACCATAGTGTAGGAGGCTGGCCTGGCTTGTAGTGGGTACCAGAGGTACTTACACCTTGTGCCAGGTCCAGTTATCCCTTATTAGTGTAGAAGAGGTGTTTCTAGCAGCTTAGGCTGATAGAAGGTAGCTATGGCAAAGCAGCTTAGGCTGAACTAGGAGACATGCAAAGCTCCTACTATACCACTTATATCATATGCACAATATCATAAGAAAACACAATACACAGAGTTACTAAAAATAAAGGTACTTTATTTTTATGACAATATGCCAAAAGTATCTCAGTGAGTATCCTCAGTAAGAAGATAAGTTATATACACAAGTTATATGTACACCAACCCAAATCAGGTAAGTAATAACAAGAAAAGTAATGCAAACAGTGTAGAATTACAATAGGCTGCAATAGGTGCACATAGGTATAGGGGCAACACAAACCATATACTCCAAAAGTGGAATGCGAACCACAAATGTACCCCAGACCTATGTGAGCTTGTAGAGGGTCGCTGGGACTGTAAGAAAACAGTGAGGGTTAGAAGAATACCCCACCCCAAGACCTTGACAAGTAGGAGTAAAGTACACCTACTACCCTCAGAGAGCACAGAAGTCGTGATAGGGGGATTCTGCAGGAAGAACAAACACCAGCAGTGCACTGACAACGGATTTCCGGACCTGAGTACCTGTAAGACAAGGGGACCAAGTCCAATAGTCGCGACAGTGTCCAGGGTGGGCAGGAGCCTAGGAAACCCCAGCTGAAGGTGCAAGGAAGCTGCCACCGGTTGGAAGAAGCTTGGAATTCTGCAAGAAAGAAGAGGACTAGGGACTTCTCCTTTGGAACACTGATGTCCCGCGTCGCGATGAAGCTTGCAGAGGTGTTCCCACGCAGAAAGATGACCGCAAACAAGCCTTGCTAGCTGCAAGGGTCACGGTAGAGGTTTTTGGGTGCTGCTGAGGACCAGGTAGGACCAGGATGTCGCCTTTTGGAGGAGGAGACAGAGGGGGCACTCAGCAACTCAGAGAGCCCTCACAGAAGCAGGCAGCACCCGCAGAAGTGACAAACAGTTAGGAGCGCACCTGCCTGACATCCCAGCAATTAATCTGCCCCATTGCATCATGGTAGATGTAGTATCTTCAAAAAACGAACTCCATTAATTTTTAAATATTTCACCTTTAAGTAGGTACAGCCTTTACTGTGCATCTCTGGACACATGTGTTTCTGGGTTAGTCCCTTCTTCAGCAGAGAACATATTTGCGGGGTGCTGGGAATGCTGCCATAAATCCCCCGGTTTCAGTACCTCTTCCCTGGCATGCTGGTGCCTGCTCCAGAGCTCGTCAGCCCAGTAGCTCAAGGGAGCCTTTAAAGTCACAAACAGTTAGGAGCGCACCTGCCTGACATCCCAGCAATTAATCTGCCCCATTGCATCATGGTAGATGTAGTATCTTCAAAAAACGAACTCCATTAATTTTTAAATATTTCACCTTTATAAACAGGCACTTGGGAGAAGAGTGAACCGGAGTCCACGCAAAGCTACAAAAGGGAGTCCCACGACACCGCAGGACAACTCAGAAGGTTGTGCACTGCAGGACGGAGTGCTTGGGACCCAGGCTTGGCTGTGCAAGAAGGAAATCCTGGAAGAGTGCAGAGGAGCCACAGCAGCTGCAAATCACGCGGTACACAGCTTTGCAGTCTAGCGTGTGGAGGCAAGGACTTACCTCCACCAAACTTGGACTGAAGAGTCACTGGACTGTGGGATTCACTTGGATAGAGTTGCAGTGTTCAAGGGACCACACTCGTCGGGATGAGAGGGAACCCAGAGGACCTGTGTTGCAGTCTTTTGGTGCCTGCGTAAGCAGGGGGAAGATTCCGTCGACCCACAGGAGATTTCTTCGGAGCTTCTGGTGCAGGGTGAAGGCAGGCTACTCCCAGAGCATGCACCACCAGGAAACATTCGAGAAAGCCGGCAGGATTAGGCGCTACAATGTTGCTGGTAGTCGTCTTGCTACTTTGTTGCGGTTTTGCAGGTGTCCTGGAGCAGTCAGCAGTCAATCCTTGGTAGAAGGTGAAGAGGAAGATGCAGAGGAACTCTGGTGAGCTCTTGCATTCGTTATCTGAAGAATTCCCCAAAGCAGAGACCCTAAATAGCCAGAAAAGGAGATTTGGCTACCAGGTTAGGAGGATTGGCTACCAAGAGAGGTAAGAGCCTATCAGGAAGAAGGAGCCTCTGACATCACCTGCTGGCACTGGCCACTCAGAGCAGTCCAGTGTGCCCCCAACACCTCTGTTTCCAAGATGGCAGAGGTCTGGGACATACTGGAGGAGCTCTGTGCACCTCCCCTGGGAGGTACTGGTCAGGGGAGTGGTCACTCCCCTTTCCTTTGTCCAGTTTCGCACCAGAGCAGGGCTGGGGGATCCCTGAACCGGTGTAGACTGACGTATGCAGAGACGGGCACCATATGTGCCCATCAAAGCATTTCCAGAGACTGGGGGAGGCTACTCCTCCCCAGCCCTTCACACCTATTTCCAAAGGGAGAGGGTGTAACACCCTCTCTCAGAGGAAATCCTTTGTTCTGCATTCCTGGGCCAGGGCTGCCTGGACCCCAGGAGGGCAGAAACCTGCCTGAGGGGTTGGCAGCAGCTGCAGTGGAGACCCCGGAAAGGCAGTTTGGCAGTACCCGGGTTCTGTGCTACAGGCCCGGGGGATCATGGAATTGCCCCCCAATACCAGAATGGTATTGGGGTGACAATTCCATGATCTTAGACATGTTACATGGCCATGTTCGGAGTTACCATTGTGGCGCTATACATAGGTAGTGACCTATGTATAGTGCACGCGTGTAATGGTGTCCCCGCACTCACAAAGTCCGGGGAATTTGCCCTGAACGATGTAAGGGCACCTTGGCTAGTGCCAGGGTGCCCACACACTAAGTAACTTTGCACCCAACCTTCACCAGGTGAAGGTTAGACATATAGGTGACTTATAAGTTACTTATGTGCAGTGGTAAATGGCTTTGAAATAACGTGGACGTTATTTCACTCAGGCTGCAGTGGCAGGCCTGTGTAAGAATTGTCAGAGCTCCCTATGGGTGGCAAAAGAAATGATGCAGCCCATAGGGATCTCCTGGAACCCCAATACCCTGGGTATGTCAGTACCATATACAAGGGAGTTATATGTGTGTACCAGTATGCCAATGTGAATTGGTAAATTTAGTCACTAGCCTGTTAGTGACAAATTTGGAAAGCAGAGAGAGCATAACCACTGAGGTTCTGGTTAGCAGAGCCTTGGTGAGACAGTTAGGCACCACACAGGGAACACATATAGGCCACAAACTTATGAGCACTGGGGTCCTGGCTAGCAGGATCCCAGTGACACATAACAAACACACTTACAACATAGGGTTTTCACTATGAGCACTGGGCCCTGGCTAGCAGGGTCCCAGTGAGACAGTGAAAACACCCTGACATATACTCACAAACAGGCCAAAAGTGGGGGTAACAAGGCTAGAAAGAGGCTACTTTCTTACACATAGCAGCAGTCCCAACCTCGTCAAAGACTGGGATGGGGTCAGTGAGACTGCAGACCCCACTCCACTCTGTGATGAGGTGTCACTGATTGACACTCACCCCGGGCGCTTCAGGGCTTAAAACTGAAACACCCACTTCTGAGTCAATGGGTGCCATTTCCCCTTGTCACTGATGGGGAGTGCCTCGAGGACCTTTGGTAAGCTGAGGTCACTCCCACAGGACCTCTGACATCCTCAGCCCACCAAAGTTTATCTCAGGCAGCCAGGAGCCTACGCAAACATTACATGTCTATCTCCTGGGTGCCTGACCTCAAAATGAAGAGTGTCTGTCAGGCTGGCCTTTGCTCAGCCTTGCAGACACTCTTCTTGAGGGGCAAAAGGTGAGGGGGCATGGCCCCTCAGCCCTAAAGGACAGGCTGTGGCTGCTGAGCCCTGAAATAGTGACCACAACATTTCTGTTAATTTTGCAGCCAGCCAATTAGATTGCCCATGCGACTGAAGGGGAAGATGGGGGGAGCCCTCTTGGCTAATTAGAATGCTCTATTTAAAAGAATCTGCAGTACCACTAATTTCTCAAACTGCTGAACGGATTCACACCAAATTGCAAAAAGTAAACTTTCTGACTAATGATCAAACTTTCTGTCAAGTTTGGTGTAATTCTGTTCAGCTGGTATTTTTCCTGTATTACTTCCCAAAATTCCTATGGAAATTAACATGCGGACAACATGTTTTGGGGCCCCTTTTTTTTCTCGGCCCCTCCTTAATGGATCACCGCAGAGATTTCCAGGAAGGAGCTGAGGTGGATGAACTCTTTTTTTAATTTGGAAACTTCCATGAAGATGTATCAAACTGCACCAAATATATTAGCAAAATGAAAAATGCTCTTCCAGTGAAAACTGTGACTTAATTTATGACCACCTCTGTCGTTTGTGTGTGTGTGTGCAAGTCCAGCCTAAGTATTAATTTGGTGCATGTTCTAGAGACCATCATATTGATGTGATTCGTGCACTCTGCACCGAAGTCAGAGAAGCTGAATTACAACTCACACTCGTCTGCTTCAGTGGATATTAACAAGTATGGCTTGAAATTGTAACTTAGTCCAAACTACCCTGAAATACTCCAGCAGCACTGGGCAAGGTAGTAATCCAGTGTATTCAAGCTAACTTAATCACTTTTTCCTAGTTGCCCCCCTAAAACCAGGCAGTAACTGTATCTCTTTGTGGCTACTTCTTTTGCTACATGAAAGGATCACACTGTATTCCAATCTCAGAGATTCTTCTCGCCGTGATA
Source organism: Pleurodeles waltl (assembly GCF_031143425.1). Taxonomy (NCBI): domain Eukaryota; kingdom Metazoa; phylum Chordata; class Amphibia; order Caudata; family Salamandridae; genus Pleurodeles; species Pleurodeles waltl. Next base: position 1,442,434,470 of record NC_090440.1, on the reverse strand, counting down.
AGGAGCCTGCAATTACTAAAACATTGATTTCTGGGTGAAAGAGGCCCCAACTCAAAATAAATTAGCCTTTTCAAGGGCAAGTAGATTATAAACGAATTAGAGTTTCTCTATCGTGATATAAGATTTTGCACTCCAAACCAGTCCAGGTACAGATGCAAGCTGCCATGTGGAAGTGGCAGTAATCTTAAACAGTCATTACTTAATATTAAATATTTGTATTCATGAAGAGAGAGTCAGTTGTCTAAGAATCTAGCCTATTAAAGGGGACAGTGAGACGAGGCAGAATATGCTGTGGGGTTGGGATCACAGGGAATCTAAAAGATTCTCCCAACATACATTTTCTGCCATGTCCTTGTGAACATGTGCTGGAAAATGAGGTGAAGGAGATGCTGTTTTTCTTGAGATAGCAACTAAACATAAAAGCAGGCTTAGAGTCTGCCACTTACGTACTATTGGTTGGCTTCATCATCTATCTTATTCCTTGCTTCTCTTTGGTCAGCACATGCTGATTCCGCTTTCTTTTTGTAGCGTGTCCCTTCTATAAGACATTAGGTCACTGGTTGGAGGGGTGGAACCTTACTTAAGCAGCAATTACATTTTTTGTTTAGTGTGAAGTCCCAAGCAAACTCTAAATTATCCTGTGCTCAACCCTCTGGTAGCATGGTACAGAGAAGTTAGGCTTAACTTAGAAGCAATGTGGAAAGTATTTGTGTGAAACTTCAAACAGAAATCAAGTGAAAATACAACACAGGAAAAATCCCTCACCAATTTGGAGTATGCTGAGGAGGCAAGCCAGGTTAGTCCCGCTGAAAAAGTTACCTTCACATCCCAGAGCAAAGTGTTCTGTTCGCAGTGGAAGGAGCTGTGAGGAGCAGGGAAAGCATCTCAGATGTTAATCGATGTAGCTCGAAAAGCAGGCTGGGCGTCGCAGCTGGTCATCCCTGTAGCAGGAAGATCCTGTCAGTGTCACAGACGGCTGTTGCTTCATGTTGGCAGTCGTTGCAAGCTGTCGATGCTGTAGTGCGAAGTGCAGACCTTGACCACTGCATGTGACCCAGAGGTACTCTACAGGCACTAAATAGGAAAGACCGGAAAATACTAACTTTCTAAAAGTGGCATTTTCAAAATTGTAACTCAAAATCCAACTTTACCATAAAAGAGGATTTGTCACTACAGTTGCAAAGACACAAAGCCTGAACTGTTTGCCTGTTCCAATGTGGAATATATTCTTATTAACCCCTTCGCTGCCAGGCCTTTTTCCCCCCTCAGGTGGCAGGCCCTTTTTTGGCTATTTGGGGCAGTTCGCGCTTAGGCCCTCATAACGTTTTGTCCACATAAGCTACCCACACCAAATTTGCGTCCTTATTTTCCAACATCCTAGGGATTCTAGAGGTACCCAGAGTTTGTGGGTTCCCCTGAAGGAGACCAAGAAATTAACCAAAAATTCGTTTTTTAAAAAATAAATGGGAAAAAAAGTCTGCAGAAGAAGGCTTGTGGTTTTTTGCCCTGAGAAGGGCATCAACAAAGGGTTTGCCGTGCTAAAATCCCCATCTTCCCAGCTCACAGGAACAGGCAGACTTGAATCAGAAAACCCAATTTTTCAACACAATTGTGGCATTTTACTGGGACATACCCCATTTTTACTATTTTTGTGCTTTCAGCCTCCTTCCAGTTACCCATTTTTACTATTTTTTGTGCTTTCAGCCTTCTTCCAGTACCAATGCTGGATCCTAGAAAGCTAAACATTTCTGAAAAGTAGACAAGAATTCTGAATTCAGCAAGGGGTAATTTGTGTAGATCCTACAAGGTATTCCTACAGAAAATAACAGCTGAAATAAAAAAATATTGAAATTGAGGTGAAAAAAACGGCCTTTTTTCTCCACGTTTTACTCTAACTTCTTCCTGCGATGTCAGATTTTTTAAAGCAATATACTGTTATGTCTGCTGGACTATTCTGGTTACGGGAATATATAGAGCTTGTAGGTTCATCAAGGACCCTAGGTACCCACAGCCAATTAATGAGCTGCACCTTGCAATGGGTTTTCATTCCATACCCGGGTATACAGCAATTCATTTGGTGAAATATAAAGAGTGAAAAATAGGTATCAAGAAAACATTTGTATTTCCAAAATGAGCACAAGATAAGGTGTTGAGAAGCAGTGGTTATTTGCACATCTCTGAATTTTGGGGTCCCCATACTAGCATGTGAATTACAGGGCATTTCTCAAATAGACAACTTTTTTTACACATTGTTTTACATTTGGAAGGAAAAAATGAAGCGAAAGACAAGGGGCAATAACACTTGTTCTGCTATTCTGTTTTCCCCCAAGTCTCCCGATAAAAATGGTACCTCACTTGCGTGGTTAGGCCTAATGCCCACGACAGAAAATGCAACATGGACACATCACATTTTCCCAAAGAAAACTGAGGTGTTTTTTGGAAAGTGCCTAGCTGTGAATTTTGGCCTCTAGCTCAGCCGGCACCTAGGAAAACCTATGAAACCTGTGCATTTGTGAAAACTAGACACCTAGGGGAATCGAAGATGGGATGACTTGTGGGACTCTCACCAGGTTCTGTTACCCAGAATCCTTTGCTAACCTCAAAATCTGGCCAAAAAAAACATTTTTTCCTCACATTTCAGTGACAGAAAGTTCTGGAATCTGAGAGGAGCCACAGATTTCCATCCACCCAGCGTTCCCTCGAGTCTCCCGATAAAAATGGTACATCACTTGTGTGGGTAGGCCTAGCGCCCGTGACAGGAAATGCCCCAAAACACAACATGGACAAATCACATTTTCCCAAAGAAAACAGAGCTGTTTTTTGCAAAGTGCCAAGCTGTGGATTTTGGCCTCTAGCTCAGCCAGCACCTAGGGAAACCTACGAAACCTGTGCATTTGTGAAAACTAGACACCTAGGGGAATCGAAGATGGGGTGACTTGTGGGACTCTCACCAGGTTCTGTTACCCAGAATCCTTTGCTAACCTCAAAATCTGGCCAAAAAAAACCACTTTTTCCTCACATTTCGGTGACAGAAAGTTCTGGAATATGAGAGGAGCCACAGATTTCCATCCACCCAGCGTTCCCTCGAGTCTCTCGATAAAAATGGTACCTCACTTGTGTGGGTAGGCCTAGTGCCCGCGAAAGGAAATGCCCCAAATCACTATGTGGACACATCAAAATGATAAAATACTAAAATACCTGCTTTTGTGGGGGTTGGGGACCTGTGTTTTTGGTCCTGGGCTCAGCAGCCGTATAGGGAAACCTACCATACCCAAATAGTTCTGAAAACTACACACTCAAGGGAATCCAGGGAGGCGTGACTTGCATGGATCCCCCAATGTTTTCTTACTCAGACTCCTCAGCAAACCTCAAATTTAGCTAAAAAATCACATTTTTCCCACATTTCTGTGTGGGATCACCACACCAGGACAAATTTCCTACCACCCAACGTTCCCCCTCAGTCTCCCGGTAAAAATGATACCTCACTTGTGTAGGTGGGCCAAGTGCCCGTGTATAGATGAGACAATGCTGAGTGGTAGAAATTTTGTGGATTCCTGCAGATTCAGAAGGTTTCATCACAAAAATGTGGGGAAAATGTGTGATTTCCAGCAAAGTTGGAGGTTTGCAGGGCATTGTGGGTAAGAAAATGGTGCGGGTGCATGTGAAGCACACCACCCTGGAATCACATGGATGTTTCGTTTTCAGATGTGTCTAGGTCTTGTGGATTTTTCTACATGGCAGCGTCCCAAAGTTCAAAAAGTGCAGCCCTCACCATTCCAAGTGGGACAATTTTGAGAGTTAGCCAAGCTCTCATGGCCCAAATGTAAAACCGAAACCCAAAATAATCTAATGTCTTCTTGCTTGCCGTGGGATAAGATGTTTTAGCGTGCAGGGGGAGAGCTGAAAGACTGTTACCCCCTTCAGTTGGGGGGGCATAACCAGGCCCATGCTGGTTGGTAACCATCACCCCACTATTCTTTTTTTTATTTTATTTCCTGGCATCTATTAGACTTTCTGCCCCCCCGGGTGTGGGTCATGGGGGAATTGCCCCATCTGCCCACTGGTCGGCAGAACAACTTTGGCCCCATGTATTTGAGGTGGGGGTATGGCCATGCCCCCACCCTCTTATTTTGGGGGGGGAGTCTCTGGTGGGTTTTCTGCCCCCACCCCCCTTGGGGGCGGATGGTCTTTCCAAAAATAGGCCGATCTGCCCCCAAGCGGAGCAGAAATGGCCTAAAATAAATTTTACCCCCAGGGAATCGACTATTGCCTAAGGGGTCGCTGCCCTTGCGTGACATTGGCGCAAAAAAAAAAAGAATCCCTGGGGCCTAGTGGGTTCTGCCCCAGGAGGCAGATAGACCTAATATAAATAGGCTGATCTGCCCCCAAGGGGGCAGAAATGGCCTACATACAATTTCACCCCCAGAGGAGTGACCCTTGTCTAAGGGGTCGCTCTCCATATATAAAAAAAAAATAAAGTAAACATTACAAAAAAAATCCCTGGTGGGCAGAAATAGGCTAAAAGTAAATGTGCCCCCAAGTGAGCAACCCTTGCCTAAGGGGCTGCTCCCCACATATATATAAAATAAAAGAAACAAAAAACAATTATCCCTGGTGTCTAGCTGTTTCTGCCCCCCTTGGGGGCAGGTCGGCCTAATTATAATCGGCCGATCTTTCCCCGGGGTGGCAGAAATGGCTTATAAATAAATTGCCCCCCTGAGGAGTATTTCTCCTCCAATCTGTGCTGGAAGCTGAGCTTCCAGCGTGGAGGGGCAGGCCTCTGACGCCCCTTTGGGGGTGGGGGTGGAAGGGGAAGTGATTACCCTTCCATCCCTGCCCTGGGGAGGTGGATGCGGGGCTCCAAGGGGGAGCGCTAGCGCTTCCCCAGAGGGCCCTACTTGGATGTAACGGTTAGGTCCTGGGCACCCGAGCGGTGCTGCCCAGGACGTAACGGTTACGTCCAGTGCACCCAATGGGTTAAATGTAATAAGGTAACTCCAATGTTATCCTACAGGAGAGGCAGGCCTTGCAATAGTGAAAAACGAATTTAGGTTTTTTCACAAACCGTATGTGTAGAACTGAAATGTACATGTCCTACCTTTTAAACACATTGCACTCTGCTCTAGGGGATATTTAGGGCCTATGCTAGGGGTGCCTTATATGAACTAAAATGCAAGGTTTAGGTTTGGTGAAAGGTTTATTGTGCCAGGTCAAAATAGCAGTTTAGAACTGCACATACAGGCTGCAATGGCAGGCCTAAGACACATTTATATGCCTACTTAAGTGGGTGGCACAATTAGTGCTGCAGGCCCACTAGTAGCATTTAATGTATGGTCCCTGGGTACACAAAGTACCACTTTATTAGGGGCTTACAAGTAAATAAATGTCCCAAATGGGTATGAGACAATTTTACCATGTTTAGAGGGAAGTGCACAAGCACTCTAGCACTTGTTAGCAATGGTTAAGTGCACAGAGTCCTAAAAGCCAACAAAAACGGGTTCAGAAAACAGGTCGATGGAAGCAAAAGGTTTGGGGTTGACTCTGCCGAAAGGTCCAAGTCCTATACCTTCTATGGATAATGGACCAATTACAGAAATTACTGATTAATGTGTTTAGTGTCCTTCCACTGCTCGCGCTGGGAATCATGTACTTTTTTTTATTCTTTCCCTGTTGTTGCTTACCCTGTTCTTGTTTCTTTTTGTCTAAGCACCTGACTAAAGTATGTCTTTTCTAGCAGTCTCCTTCATATATTGAGCCCCCATGTTGTTTTGCACTCCCTCCTTCCATGTTGCTTCACCCCTGGCATCCTTCCGTGTTGCTTTGGCCCCACCTGCTCACTCTGTTTTGCATTGCATGCTGCCCACCTCGGCTATTTATTTACAGATTTCAACCTCAGAGCTGACATCTGCATTATAAGACAGCAGTGCTTTAAGTTTAAATATAGCAGCATGCTCTATATCGTCACTGTCACTGTCCTCCTTTCTGAGCAACACGTTAATAGAACACAGCATTTCTCAGTAGTGTTTCGACTGGGCAGGTTACCTACCTGAAGCACCCTCACAGACTCCCTTCTCACTCACATTTTCACTTCCCTGTAACTCTCCACGTAATTGGATCTGCTGTAACCTAAAAGCTCAGTAACAGCAGCTTCTCGGGATGTTACCGGATTAATAAAATATTGAATGTGAATTACGATGCAAAGTGCTGCATTCAAACTGGAACAAGGGCCTTGAGAAGGAACGCTGATGCAATGTCTCGTAAATTACAGAAGAGATGGATGTCGCAGCTGGAATAGGGCTGTTGAGTTTGTTTGCTTCTTTTATAAGCACTTTATGAAAGGTGTTTGTGTCATATCTACACCAGAGGACTTTTTAAAATTAGGATAGTATCGGCCCATAGGTGATTTAGAATATGAAGTGCTTGACGAAAGAGATGTAGATGTAGAATCACGTCTGTCTTATGAGTGCAAACTCCTTGGCTGTTTAAAACATGACCAAGATGATCAGTGGTGCGATCTCAACCTTTTCCTACACCTTCAACAAGGTCTAGAATATTGGGATGGAGACTATTCACAGCTTTGCTGCAGTTCCCTAGGAATATATGGCAGTTACAGATCTTGAGGAATCCAAGGTGGAGCTCTAGGTGGAGACAATTCCACAGGAATTACCAGAGGTGGTGGAGGAGATTTTAAAGGTTGCTAGCTGTTGGTTGAGGAGGCGGAGGATCTGCTTATGGCAGAGGAGAAGGTGAATCTGATAGAAAGACTGGAAAAGAACGCCTTGATAGGGAATACATTCTGGAGTAGTATGAGTCGCATTCTGAATGAAGTCTGCAAGCCTTCATCTTCCTGAGCCCTCTTCCGCTACCCACTCCAGTAGGGTGATTCAATTCATTTTACTTGAAGAGCGAAAATACATAACCTGCGACAAATTGCTTCTGACTATTTTTTTTAACAAATCTTTGTATTGGTATGACAAAAACACAAAATGGGTTCTGAATATTGTGCAAAATAGATATTGTATAGGGTTCAGATAACCTCTACCAGCGATTCTACTAAAGAAGTCATCCCCTTTACATTTGCAACTTCTGCAAGAAATCTCCATCCTTTTGTGAAAGTAGACTGCAGAGAAGGTCCCTACTCCTCAGAAAGGGGTGGGAATTTATTTCAGCTACTTTCTGGTGAAGAAAAAAAGCACCAAACAACTAATTCAGATCCATCCTAGATCTCAAGGCAGTAAGCAAGTGGATTTGCATAGAAAAATGTAGGATGTTAGTGCTACATCAGATTTACTCCAACTCCGTCAGGGGGATTGCCTGTGTTCCATAGACCTTCAAGCTGCTTATTTTCCTACACCAAACAATTAAAATTACCAAGATTTACAGTAGGAATCAATCATAACCAGTACAATGTTTTTCATTTTGGTCTGTTGTCTGCACCCAGGACCTTTTCAAATGTACGGTGGTCATTGCAGCATATTTCAGGAAGGTGAAAATCTTTGACTATCTAGACAAATCAGCAAGTATGCCATCATTGCTGGATTGCGATCGCTAATCTCAACTAATTGAGCCTACATGTCAATCACAAAAAATCTATGTTTTTTCCCAATGCAGTCTCTACACTATCTGGGAACAATTTCAACAGAACAAAAGTGTTTTCTTCAGAAGCGAGACCAATATTTATCCTTATGAAAATCTGCAAGCTGAAGAAAACAACCCATCCAACAGTGTGGCAAATGTCGTCACTACTAGATTCAGTGGTGGCCTGAATCATCCTAGTTCCAAATGCATGCCTGATATGAGACCTCTACAGAAACCACTGGAGGTTCCATGGGACCAGCTATCAGGCAAATGGGAAGACAAACTAATGTTATCACCTCAAGCAGCACCCTCTCTCAGTTGGTGGTGCCGTTAGAGAATCTGCGTTACGAAATAAGCTTTCAAGACATCCATGTTCAGATGATAGTTACGGACGCCACCTTATCAGGTTGGAGTGCTCACATGGACTAATTTTAGACTCAAGGCACATTGTCCCTGAAGGAGTGAACATAATACATCCGTCAGTTGAGGGTGGTGCACTTAGCATTGAAGGCTTTCCTTTCTTCCCTCAAGATGGACTCCCTGCTTGTCCAAACAGACCACACAACAGCCATTGATTACCTAATTAACCAGGGCAGGACGAGATCCAGAGCACTGTCTCTGGAGACTCAAACATCTGGAGATGGCTAATAGCCAGAAAGAAGAGTATCACAAAAGATCATCTGCAAGGAATCCAAACTGCTCAAGCGCTTTGGGGAGAAGCATCTAAGAGAACCATGATGGGTCATAAACTATGCAGTTTTATGAGAAGTCTTCTGCAGCGGGTGTTTCCTTCGAATCGACCTCTTCGCAAATGAAAAAAAAAAAGCTCAAACTTCGTTACACAGTTTTATCAACCAGGACAATTGTGAATGTCCTATGGATGAAGTGGTCAGGTAAGTTCCTCTGCCCCTTACCACCCATGCCCCTGTTGCAAACAGTAATCATCAAGCTCACTTGCTCGGAGGCCAGAATTATTCTATTTTTTTTTAACCAATTTTATAGATTAACATTAACATTAACCGTATGATTCACCTAGGCAATCCTGCACACTCATATGTGCAAAATATTTTGCATATCTGGTCGGTTGCATCAGTAAGCTGCAGTCCATAATAGTCCAGCCATTTCCCCCATATTTGTTTGTTTTTGAGAGGGCACCCATGCGCATGGTAGATAGGCACCTCCAATGTTGCACACCAGTTCATGCCGGACCGTCATTTGGCCAGTGTGGTTGTGGCTGCCCCTCTCCATTTACAGGCGATGTTTGGCAATCACAGTCGCCACCCCAATGAGGTATCATTCTCTCTTAATGTGCTCAAGGTGGTCCAGAATGCCCAGTAGCATTTCTTTAAGTGTCAGTGTGATTGTGTAACCCTGGATTCAGATAGGGGGGACACGATCTTCCACCATTAGCCATAGGAGGGGAAGGCGCAGGTCATGTGGAGGAAATCTGCATCCATGGCCGGGCAGCGAAAGCAAGTTAGAGTACGCACCTTCCTTCCCGTCAGAGCTAGATGGGTGAGGTAGATTCAGTGAAGTTATTTTAGTTAGGTCAGACTTGGGCTGATATAGCGATTTTGTGAGGAGCCATACAGGTAAGTTGCCATTCTACATCCTCTAACGGTCCAACCCAGGTCTCCCACTTTCATCTTAGGGGGATAAAAACATCTGGTGCTTTGTTAATCAGGGTACGATGGATGTGGGATACCCCACCCCGTTCCAATTTGCTAATCAGCCTGTAATTGGCTACACTCAGGAAGTGAATCCAGTGATGTTGGGCACTCAGGGCATGTTGAAGCTGTAGGTAGATGTGAAATAGTGATTTGTTCAGAGCAGATTATGTTTAGAGATCTTAAAAGGATTGAATATCATTCCTGTGCCAGACATAACCCAGCGTAGGGATGCCAACTCTGTCCCAAATCTGGAAATTGTGTAGTTGGGAGATGTGCCGGAGGTGATGACCTTTACACAATGTAGTCGACCGGATGAGCTTATCCTGGCACCCCAAGGATCGGAAGCCACACACTAGGCCAGGAAGACCACCCGGTTGAACTCTGGAAAATGTCTAGGGAACGGGTTGCCATAAAGCAGGCCCTTGACTCTGTCTATGTCTAGTAGGGATATTTTGGCTTGGTACGTGGGGTCAGCCCAGCCAACAGTCATTGATGACCCCCTGCTGTGCCATCCTGTAATACAACTGGAGATCATCCATATCCATGCCCTGGTCGTACGTTGATTGGTGGCGTTTGGACTAGGCCATACGGGGAGGGATGCTCGCTTACAAGAAAGTACTTATTAATGCAGCAAGGTCCATGAGCCACCGAGGATTGCAACTGGGAGTTTTGGGAGAATATAAAGATAGCACAGGAGGATCATCATTTTGAATATGGCCACCCGTCCCAGTATGAGGAGCGGAAGGGCGGCCCAACTCTAGATGTCTAACCTCGTATGAGAGACCAGAGGTGCCTGGGTGGGGCTCCAGGACAGCTTGGGGAGTACCTAGATTAGAATTCCCAACTATCTGAAACTCAATAGCTTCACTGGTATGGAGGATTGCCAGGTCATAGTTGTAGTGTTGTCATGAATCCGCACCACCAAGGACTTCTCGGCATTCACCTTGAGTCCCAAAGAGGCGGAGTCTGCATGCCCTGTCTGGTGCAGGTTTGCCATGTAAAGAAGGATGTCATCCACGTATACAGAGATTTTCTCCTCAGTGGATTTTTACCACCCCATCCTTGAAGCTGGGCATCGCATTGCACTAGGCAGGCAAGGGGTCCTATGGCGAGGGCAAACTACTAGGCTGCAAATAGAGTCAGTGGATGTAACAGCGGATGTGACGGCCAAGACCCATACACTTTAGGCCCGATCTCAGGAAATTCCAGTCAACTGAGTCAAAGGCCTTTTTGAAGTCAGGGTTCTGACATCTTGTGCACACAGGCAAGAGCTACATGCCGTCAACTAATACAATGTCGAGTGCTTCGGCTGGGCTAAACCTGCATTGATCCGGATGGAACGGGGTGAATATAACACTTTTGAGTCTCATGGCAATCACTTTTGCAGATATCTTCACCTCCGTGTTAATGAGGGATGGGTGCCTAAAGAAAGCACAGTGCTGCAAAGGTAAGCTCTCCTTATGGAGCACCACAATCGTAGTTGCTTTGAGTTCCAGGGGTAGTGGCCAGTCTGTGCAACTTCTGTGTATATGTTAAGGAGATGCGGGGAGAGGACATCCCGGAATTTACAGTAATATTATAGAGAGTAGCCATCCGGGCCTGAGGGTCTTTACCATCTGTAATCTTGATATGGCCTCGTGGATCTCTTCCACTGGGAAAGGTTCATCTGAGGCCCGAGCTCCACAAGAGTGATTTACAGAGGTGTTATGTCTACCAGTAGGGGTTTATTCTGTTCACATGGGGGGCGTGGGCGAGCCACGTACAGACAACGGAGGTAGGTGCTAAGCTGCAGCAGTGTCCACCAAGGTCGAACGGAAGGCGCCCATTTGGGTAGAGAAGCCTAGCAATTATCTTAGTCATTTTGTCTCTTGTGGCGAGCCAATAAAGAAGTTTGCTAGTCTTGTCACCGTGTTTGTACACACGTTGTGGGAAGGCCCTCCAGCAAAGTCTGGCTTCCTCAAGGGCCGCATGATATAGAGTGGAGCTCAGGAGCGTCAGTTGGCATTGCACATCTTTAGACCGCAGAGGGAAGTGTCCCAGTGTTGGTTTAGAAGTAAGCCTGTAATTCGTCATCAAGGAGGTTGGAACAATGGTCACCTTGGAGTAACAAAGTATTGAGGTGCAACATAGGGCTCATTACATACTTGGGGTACCAGAAGCGAATTCCAATAGGTGAGCGGTCGGAGATGCCTCAAGGGAGAATCTCTACTAGAGTGATTCGTAGGGCGTCAGTGCAGGCAACAGAAGGTCTTTTTGCGAGAGTGTATTGTGTACCACTGACTTGTGGGTATACATCTGATCTCCTTAGTCCCACACCGTCCAGAAATCAAATAGATCCTAGGCATCCAACCAGCCCTTGAACTGCTTCTACCTCACAATTGGGCATGGAGGGGGGGTCCTGCAATGTCAAGTTCAGGGTTGATCACTTACATTGACATCAGGTCCAACAATAGTGGTACCACTCAGAAAGGCTAGAAGTACCTCAGTGAGTGCTGGATATGTGTAGGTGGGCAAGTGGGGTGGGACATATACACTGAGTACGGTTGTATGGGCATTGTAACCGGGCGCCTCCGGACGCCGGTTCCGGGTCGGAGCGAACGGCCACCGGAGGATACCCCGGGGGCACCCGAGGGATTCCTGACGTGATGACGTCCAACGTCATCCGTCAGATAGAAGGAGGAGGGACGACCGACGGAAAGGGAGAGTCGCGCAACCCAGAGAGAGACGCCGACGTCAGGGAGAGCCGGAGAGACGAACGCCGCGGACCACCAAGAGAGAAGGAAAATCCCGCCGTAGAGAAGGAACAGCGGACAGAGAGCGGAAACCCTTGGGCGCCTCCCGCCCCTGTTGAGACGAAGTCGGGAGATCGCCTACAAGCCGGCCACGTCCCTGGAGGGGCGTGGCCAAGTCAGGTACGAGCGTACTGGGGTTCTGGGTGGTTGGCTGGGTTTAAAGGGGCTAAGAGGAGAGGGCTGAGGTCGTGTAGGGAAGGGGATCCTATTTAATCAGCACCACAGTTAACTGAAGGGTAACCCCACAAGGACCGTACCCAGACCAGTGGATAGAACTGTAAGGGGGTCACAAACAGGGCACAACAAAAGGAAGACACAAGAGAAACGTACCCCCCCCCACATTCCTCCACCTCCACACAAACCCCCCCCCTCTCACTCCTTACTAACCCCAATTAACCCTATATAGATAAATTTCCCCACTTACCTGTTCCTTTCTCCTTCTTTGTTTTGGGAAATCCTGGGGCCATGAGAGCCGGGTGAACAAGACCTCTCCCTCCGGACCGGACCAGGCTGTCCCGGGAACATCAAGGAACCCTGAAAAGAAAAGGGATTTATATATTAGTTTGGACTTGGAATATAACACTTTGGCGGAAAAGCTAGTGCTACAATCTCAACGAAGAAATAAATAAACGTACTACACCCTTAAGTGCCGCGTCTGTCACCTTCTTCCAATATCCCCTCGACTCGGGATAAAGGACCCCGTCACAGGCATCCCTCCAGAAGTCCATCCACGTATCTAATTAGAGGATCTATGACTGTATGGGTGAGTGTAAGTGGAAAGGATTGATAGCACAATACGAACCCCAGACAAAGCCAGCATTGTAGACCCTATCATATTCAAATTGTTTCGAGAATGGGCAGTTCAAGCCCAAGAGATGCATCTCCTGGAGCATGAGGTGGAAGGGCGAAGCTGTTGGGCGTACCAGAGGACCACTGTCCGCTTGATGCGGTCAAAAAGGCCCTTTACGTTCCATGTTACCCGGTTGTTCCTGGAGTAGGTAGCTGGACCAATGATCTGTTCATGAACCAGGGTGAGACGCCGTCTATGTGTATGTAGCCATGACTGTAGCCAGTTGTCCAATAAATGCTCAGGTTTTGAGGATTCTGAGCCTTTTGGAAAGATGATGAAGGTTAGATTATTGCATCATGACCTATTCTCTGTCTCTTTGGTTCTCATCTCAGGGCTAGCGGTGAGGGAAATTAGTTGATGTACCTTGGTTTTGAGAAAGGCAACATCGTCCTCTGCCGTTATGATTCTTTCCCCTGCCTCTCCAACCCCAGTGGGCGGGTTTCAGAGATCTTGTCAGAGGAGGGAAATATCCACCTTGATCTTGTCAGTGGAGGGAAATATCCACCTTGACCTCGTCAATCCTTGTTTCATCAACCCCCTGGGAAACCTGAATGGCTTTAGGATAGTGAGGAGGTCTGTTGGCTCTGCCTTATATCTGTGTAGCAGAGTGTCCCTTCAGAGGCCTGCCACAGTGGTGAATTGATCCATTTTCATTTGGGCACGTGCCAGAACTTTTGTGTCCTTTCCCATGGCAGACAGGCTGTGACACCAACTCCTATTCTGGACACTGGGGTCAGTGCCAGCAACAGAGCACCTGTCCCACTTGGCCTTCTTGCCCCGAGGTAATGGAGGTGCATCACGAACACCCGAGGACAGCCAGGTAAGGCAAAGTTAACAGTGATGCAGTGGTTGCCCAGTCAGGGAGCTGCAGCCCCCTGCAGGCAGTGGGTGGAGGCACCCTGGCTCCTGTGACCCCCTGAAGGGCTCCCAGCAGCAGAGGCCCCAGGCCCAAGTGCCCCAGACAGAATACCCCTATCCCCAGGAGGCCTAAAAAATTTACTTGCCCACTTGGTATGCAGAATCATATTTTATCAGGTCAATGTATTTTTAGGACCAACTCGCCCCTTCTGGTGAGTTGACAAAGAACAGGTGTTCTGTTCAGCCAGAAAGTGAAGGAGCAATAAAGACGCCTTTAAATCCTATTCTTGTCTTGTCACATTTGCTCTGTGTTCAGAGGCAGAGTTCAAAAGTCAGTTTATCTTACAATTAATTTTCCTTCTGACTTTAGGGTTCCAGGATTTTGTAAGGTGAACTGTCTGACCTGCTGAACAGAGGCTGTAGGGTGTCAGGTTTTTCTTCACACTCAACATTAAAAAACCAAGTCAGCTGTACAAACAATTCAAAATACATTACAGTAATTGTGAAAGCCCACTTTTTGTACATCTGTGTGATGAAAAAATATTTTAATAGGATGAAAACTGTAGGAAGCTGGCTCTGTATATACTATATCAAAATGAGACATAGGGGGTCATTCTGACCCTGGTGGTCAGTGTTAAAGCGGCGGCCAACCCGCCAACAGGCTGGCGGCCAAAAAAACTGAATTCTGACCCTGGCGGGAACCGCCAACACAGGCCGCCGCATTAACACTCCGACCGCCACGGCGGTACAAACAAACAGCGCGGCGGTCACCGCCAACAGGCAGGCGGCAGACAATGTACCGCCCACCCTATCACGACTCACCAATTCGCTACCTTTTCCGGGGCGGGAGCCCCGCCGATAAAAACACGGCGGAAACAGACATCTCCAATGGAAAACGCTTACCTCGACACACTCCACGCGGAATCGGAACAGCATGGAACCCGAACTCCACCTCCTCCCAGCCATTGCCTTCCTGCTCTTCTTCCAGGATCACGAACCACGCCGCAGACGACAACGGTGAGTACTGCACCTACGACACACGGGAGGGGGGAGGAGGAAAGGTTACAGGCACACACATACGCCACACACCCACCCCCACCCTCACCCCCACCGAAATACCTACACACCTATGCAGATAAAAAAGTCAGAGTGACACCCCCAAACCCCCCCCCCCCAAAAAAAAGCAAAGACAAAAGGCAATGAATGTAAAAGTAGAACTATATTATTGCAACAATAAAGCATAGCGATCTTAGCAATATATGAAGAATTAATACACATCCATACAAGTAGCAAAAGTCCGGCCCAGTCTTTCAAAGTCCAAATGTCCGTGGGCCAATGTGCAGCAACACATGGGCAAAGCCCACACACGAGATCGAGTCAATTGGAGAGAACACTGCTGGGGCATCACAAAAAGTTAAAACAGGCACCTCAGGGGGAAGGGAAGGGGGGGCACCTCAGCCACATGAGTCCACGACGCCAGATCCACGAAGGCCCTCCATGGCCACTGTGCCATCCTGGGGAGTGCAAAGCCACAGTCTCACAAGTCTCTACAGTGGGTGGATTGCCCACTGTGCCATCCTGGGGAGTGCAAAGCCACAGTCTCACAAGTCTCTACAGTGGGTGGATTGCCCACTGTGCCATCCTGGGGAGTGCAAAGCCACAGTCTCACAAGTCTCTACAGTGGGTGGATTGCCCACTGTGCAATCCTGGGTAGTGCAAAGCCACAGTCCATCAGGTGGATTACAGAGACCACTGGTCATGGAGGAGGCATGGTGGGCAGAGTGCATCGTGAAGGCCTGCCCGACACAGAACCGGGACTGCCAATGGGCCAGCGGTGCTAGACAGGAAGGGCCCAGCGGAGCGGTGCTTGAGACGGCAGGGCCCAGCGGAGCGGTGCTTGACAGGAAGGGCCCAGCGGAGCGGTGCTTGACAGGAAGGGCCCAGCGGAGCGGTGCTTGAGACGGCGGGGCCCAGCGGAGCGGTGCTTGACAGGAAGGGCCCAGCGGAGCGGTGCTTGACAGGAAGGGCCCAGCAGAGCGGTGCTTGACAGGAAGGGCCCAGCGGAGCGGTGCTTGAGACGGCGGGGCCCAGCAGAGCGGTGCTTGACAGGAAGGGCCCAGCGGAGCGGTGCTTGAGACGGCGGGGCCCAGCAGAGCGGTGCTTGACAGGAAGGGCCCAGCGGAGCGGTGCTTGACAGGAAGGGCCCAGCGGAGCGGTGCTTGACAGGAAGGGCCCAGCGGAGCGGTGCTTGACAGGAAGGGCCCAGCGGAGCGGTGCTTGAGATGGCGGGGCCCAGCGGAGCGGTGCTTGACAGGAAGGGCCCAGCGGAGCGGTGCTTGACAGGAAGGGCCCAGCGGAGCGGTGCTTGACAGGAAGGGCCCAGCGGAGCGGTGCTTGACAGGAAGGGCCCAGTGGAGCGGTGCTTGACAGGAAGGGCCCAGCG
This sequence comes from Pleurodeles waltl, assembly GCF_031143425.1. NCBI lineage: Eukaryota > Metazoa > Chordata > Amphibia > Caudata > Salamandridae > Pleurodeles > Pleurodeles waltl. Next base: position 1,442,418,279 of record NC_090440.1, on the reverse strand, counting down.
GAGCGGTGCTTGAGACGGCGGGCCCTGTTCAGCGGTGCTTCTCACGGCGGGCCCTGTTCAGCGGTGCTTCTCACGGCGGGGCCCTGTTCAGCGGTGCCTGCCTTGTGTTTCCAGTGAACCACACCTGGCCAATACTTGCCGCTCAGTCTGCATCGGACCTTTCCATTGCGGGGCCCTCCTGTGATGGAGTCCTGGGGCCCTGGGTCTCCTCCGATACCCCCGGAATGGGGCTGGTGGGGCCCTCATGGCCAGGTCGGCTGCTCCCTGCCTTTTGCTCCTTGCTGCCCTTGCCCTCCTTGGCAGATTGTCCGTGGCCCTTGGCTCCCTTACCCGATGTGGCAGGTGACGGTGCAAGGCTACCCTCCTTGGGGGCAGGCGTATCAGGCCTGTCGCGCCTGCCCTTCAGTTTTTTGGTCCTCTTCCCAGGGGGGGGGGCTGGCTGTGCCTTTGCTCCTGGACGATGTCCCAGCCCAAGGAAAGGGCGGACTCCAAAAACCAGGCACGACGTTCTTGGGAGTTGCTGGGCTGGTGGTGGCTGAGGTGTTTGTGGAACTCTTACGCGATGGAGGGGGTGGGTCAGGTGAGGAAAAGAGGTCATGTTTAGAGAGGAAAATTTTCTTTGGAGCCATGGGAAGGGTAGCTGGAGTGGGTATGGGAGTGGAGGAAGAGGATGTGGTTGTAGGAGAGTCAAGTGTGCTGTCTTTGGGTGCAGGTGCTTGGGCTGGAGGCTGACGTGAGGTGGATGCCTGTTGTTTGGGTGCCTGCCTGCGTTTGTGTGTTTGGGAAGCGGGGGTGACAGACACACTGGGAGAGGACACAGGGGACGTGTACATGGCAGTGGGGGTGGTGACTGCACGTGTGCGGATTGGTCTGGAGGGTGTGCTGGTGATGGGTGCAATGGCTGATGGTGGTGTGCTTGCAGGTGTGTGTGGAGACGTCACAGGGAGGGAGGAGGGAGACCAGGAGGTGGGGGACACAGAGGAGGTAGTGACTGTTGGCATGTCTGCGTCTGGATGTTGCTTGGGTGAATGCTTGTGTGTCCTGTGGTGCTTATGTCTGGATGAGCTGCCCTTGGGTGTTGAGGTGTGTGCAGGCTGGTCTGTAGGTGTGGATGGGATAGGCAGAGGAACAGGGGAGTGGGACTGGGTGGAGGGAGTCAGAAGATTGAGGCTGGAGACAGGGACAATCGCTGCCGTCAGTGCTGAGGCCAGAGCGTTGAACGATCATTGATGGGCAGCCTGACCCGAATGAAGGCCCTCCAGGTATGCATTGCTTTGATGCACCTCCCTCTCCACACCCTTGATGGCATTCAAAAGGGTAGACTGCCCAACAATGATGGTCCTCAGGAGGTCAATGACCTCCTCACTGAGGGCAGCAGGGGTGACTGGGGCAGGGCCTGAGGTGCCTGGGGCGAAGGAGATGGCCGGCTTCCTGGCCTTGCGGGCACGGGCCGAAGGCCGAGGGGCTGCTGGGAGGGCGGAGCTGGTGCGCTGGGTGGTGGCTGTACCTGTAGGATCGGTGGGCACGGATGTTGCCGCCACCACAAGGGAGCTCCCTTCCGAGGACGTGTTGGTGTCGCTGACGTCTCCACGGGTCCCCGTGGTGGAGCCCCCCTCGCCCTCCGTCTCACTGGTCATGTCGGAGTCCGTTGCATGGCCCTCCGGGGACATGTGAGATGCAGCTCCCTCTTGCGCCGATGCCACTTCTCTGCCTGATGATGCTAATGCACACATTCACAGAAAAACAAAGAAAATGGGGGGGGGGGGGGGTGGAAAACATAAAGACAAGTTGAGTGCATGCATTGGGGACACCGTTGGCGGAGAGGACAGACACAGAAGCCCCCTGCACTACGCTGCGCACTTGGGGTACACTACTCATTCACTGGGACATGCCCTACAAGCCTATGGGCGACAACTGCCCACAGAGTATACACTGGTCCATGAATCGCGCTACTAGGCACCCTACAGAGGTGGGGGGCGGGGGCACAGGACCATACCTCACGGACGGGCCTATCCTACAGAAATCGCCTTGGCCTAGGGATACCCACAGCCCTCCTCCCCCACCCAGGCACCTCCACTGCGCGCAAAATAGCTGAATGTGCTGGTACTCACCCCCTTGTGTCTGCTGTGATGTCCTCAAGCGCCCATCTAAATCGGGGTAGGCCACCGCCAGGATCCGGGACATCAGGGGGGTCAAGGTACGACTGGCACCCCTCCTAGGTTGGGAGGCCATCCCCAGCAGAGCCTCCATCCTCTTCCTGCTCCCGCGGCGGATGTCCTCCCACCTCTTGCGGCAGTGGGTGCCCCTTCTGTTGTGGACCCCCAGAGCCCGGACGTCCTTGGCGATGGCACGCCAAATGTCGATCTTCTGATGGGCGCTGACCTATGTGACATGTACAGGGGGGGAAGAGAAACATCATCACTTTTCTGCATGCTCGATGTGAGTGGCCCCCCCTCCCCAACCTTGCCATGTGGCACATGCTCTCATCTGTTGTGCCATGCATTCGTCATTCGCTGCCCTCCCCTCCATCGTACATCCTCCCCACTCAACCCAGGCATTGGGCACTATGCATTGCCCCCCGTGTACTCACCTGTTGGTCTGGAGGCCCGTAGAGTAGCGCATACTGGGGGAGGACCCCGTCCACGAGCTTCTCCAACTCCTCGGAACTGAAGGCGGGGGCCCTTTCCCCAGTCGCAGCAGCCATTGTCACTTCCAGACCAAGGTCACAGCAGCACTTGCAGTATAGGTCCTCTCCTGTGGATGCTCAGGTCTCGTGTGATCAAGCAGAGAGAAAATGGCGGTTACGGCCGCGGCGGTGCGTACCGCGACCGACGGCGCTCACCGCCATTGGCTCCTGAAACCCATAGAGTTCAATGTTGTCCAATGCGGCTTTGTGCCGCGGACTGCGACCGCCTACCGCCACGGTGTGCCACGCTTGCGCAATGACCTCACTTCACATTGTCACACTTCACAGGTCAGGCAGCCGCCATTTCAAGGGCCCACATGGCTTAATTCCTACTGCGTCACACATGGCTAGGCCTTGCACCGACAATCATACTAGCCATTCAATCCCGAGAGATTCGTGTACTGTGCATGCTGTGGGCACTTACCTGTGGGTTGCTTGACTCTGTGCTCCATGTTGTCCTTCCTAGGCATCGTCCGCTGGGACTTGCGAGGAGACGGAGGAATGTTCCCGTGTACAGACCGCTGGTGGACCTGTCGACAATGGAAGAAAGACACGTCATACTCACCTACAGACTCAACCGTGCCACTATACAGGAACTGTGTGCCCAGCTGGAGCCAGACCTGATGTCCCCCATCCGCCAACCCACAGGGATTCCGCCTCTAGTGCAGGTGCTGTCAGTACTGCATTTTTTTGCCAGTGGATCATTTCAAACTACAGTGGCCATTTCATCTGGGATGTCTCAGCCTATGTTTTCAAAGGTGTTGTCCAGAGTGTTGTCTGCCCTGATGAAATACATGCGGAGCTACATCATTTTCCCTGAGGTGGGTGACTTGCCTACAGTGAAGGGTGATTTCTATGCCCTTGGACACATTCCCAATATCATTGGTGCCATTGATGGTACCCATGTGGCTTTGGTTCCCCCAAAAGATAATGAACAGGTGTACAGGAACCGAAAAAGTTAACATTCGATGAATGTCCAGGTGGTCTGTTTGGCTGACCAGTACATCTCCCATTTAAATGCCAAGTTCCCAGGGTCAGTGCATGACGCGTACATCATGCGAAATAGCAGCATCCCTTATGTGATGGAACAGCTACAGAGACACCGTGTGTGGCTAATTGGTGACTCTGGTTACCCAAACCTGCCTTGGCTATTGACCCCAGTGAGGAATCCCAGGACCAGGGCAGAGGAACGGTACAATGAGGCCCATGGGCGTACTAGGATGGTGATTGAGCGGACCTTTGGCCTCCTGAAGGCCAGGTTTAGGTGCCTGCATATGACTGGTGGATCCCTAATGTACTCACCAAAGAAGGTGTGTCATATCATCGTGGCCTGCTGCATGCTTCACAACCTGGCTTTGCGACGCCAGGTGCCTTTCCTTCAGGAGGATGGTCCAGATGGTGGTGTTGTGGCTGCTGTGGAGCCTGCGGAGAGTGAAGAGGAGGAAGACGAAGAGGACGACACAGACAACAGGGACAGAGTGATACTGCAGTATTTCCAGTGACACACAGGTAATAATCTACTCCTGCATTGTATTATGTCTGTAACTGAAGTGGCTCTCTACTGTCTGACCTTTCACCCCAATGTATGGCAACTTAGTTGTGTATATCACTTCCTATTTCAGTGATCTGATCCCCACGGAGTGCCCTCTGGTTTTTTTCCCCATGGACTACCGCTGTGTGACACTGGTATGTTGTCATCACAATGTAAATAGAAATGTTTTGTTGGTTATATCGAATACATTTGGTTTAAATAAATAGATAGCAGAATCCAGTTGGTTTTTGTGCAATAATTGTGTTTATTGAAGTTTTCAAATAGGTGTATAGTTCAAAAAGGGTGATGGGTGATGGTGGAGGCATGTCCATGGCAGTGTCCAGACTGTCGTTCCTACAGGTCCATTGTCCATATGCCTGTGGAAGGTGGAGCAGGGGCAGTTCAAGGTTGGACAGGGTGAACAAGTGGGACAGTGGGATGACATCCGGGGGGTTCCGTGCATGGCGGGGGTCTTGACATCCTACTCTGTCTTCTTCCTAGATCTCAGGCCTTTCTTGCGGGGTGGTTCTTGTTCTGCAGGGGGTGGGGTCCGGGTGGGCCGTTGCTGTTGTGTCGGGCCTCCTGACTACTAGCGCCGGCAGAGGTGGTGGGCTGTTCTTCCTCCATGCTAGTGGCAGGGGCCCTTTGGGGGGCCACATGGTCCCGCAAAGTGGTGACAATCTGGTTGAGTGCCACCACCATTGTACCCATTGCGGCACTGATGCTGCGCAGTTCTTCCCGGAACCCCATATTCTGTTGCTCATGCAGAAGCAGGATCTCCTGCAACCTGGCCAGGACCGTCGCCATCGTCTCTTGGGAGTGGTGGTACGCTCCCATGATGGTGGTGAGGGCCTCTTGGACAGTGGGTTCTCTAGGCCTGTCCTCCCTCTGTCGCACAGCAGCCCTCCCAGTTCCTCTTTGTTCCTGGGCCTCTGTCCCCTGGACCGTGTGCCCACTACCAGTGCCCCCAGGTCCCTGTTGTTGTTGGAGTTGTGGGTTACCCTGGGTGCCCTGTACTGGTAGACACACCGCTGCTTGACCTGTCCTGGAGACAGAAGCATGGGCCCGCTGGGTGGGTGCTGTGCTGGTGTTTCCAGAGGGGGTAGGTCTGCTGTGGCCTGTGGCTGACTGAGGGTAACCGACTGTCCAGAGGTCCCCGATGGGCCGGACTGGTCATCAGGTTCTAGGTCGACAGAGCTGCTGTCATCACTGGGGGCCTGTTCTGGGGGTGGGATGGACAAATCTGGACCCTCCTGGCCGGTGTGTTGGCGTTCGGGCCCTGCAGGGGTAAAAGAGTATGGTTATAGCTTTTGTGTGTGCCATGGCGTGCGATTTGTGGGTGCCCTTGTCCCCCAGTGCTGGCAGTCCCATGTGGGAGGAGTTGTGAGGGTGGTTTGTGGGGGGGGATGGGTATGTGCAGTGGTCATGCTTAGGTGATGGGTGTCCATGGTTTGTGTTGGCATTCAGGGGTTGGGTTTGGGTTGGGTGGGTTGTGCTGGTGAGACATTGACAGGGAGTATGTGTGCTGGGGGGTTGGGGGTGAGGGTGGGGGTGTGGGTTGGCATGCTGGTGGTTGGGGGGGGTGAAGTAGTTGAGATCAGACTTACCAGAGTCCATTCCTCCGCCTACTCCAGCGAGGCCCTCAGGATGCAGGATGTTCAAGACCTCTTGCTCCCATGCTGTGAATTCGGGTGGAGTGGGTGGGGGTCCGCCGCCAGTCTTCTGCACAGCGATGTTGTGTCTTGACACCATCGACCGCACCTTCCCCCGTAGGTCGTTCCAGCGCTTTCGGATGTCTTCCCGATTTCTGGGATGCTGTCCCACAGCGTTGACCCTGTCGACGATCCTTTGCCATAGCTCCGCCTTCCTGGCTATTGTGGTGTGCTGCACCTGTGTGCTGAAGAGCTGGGGCTCTACCCTAATTATTTCCTCCACCATGACCCTGAGTTCTTGGTCCGAGAACCTGGGGTGTCTTTGGGGTGCCATGGGGTGGTGTGGATGAGGTGTGGGGTGGTGTTTGTGGTGATGAGTGTGGTGGTGTGTGGTGTTTTGTGCGTAGATGTGGTGTGGGTGATGGTGTTGGGTTCCTGTGTATGTTGTGCTTTGCGTTCCCTGTGCTCTCTCTCTGTGTATTGCGCCTTGTCTCTGAATTTCGATTTGTTGGGGTTTGTGGGTGTGTGTTTTATATAGTGATGGGTGTGTGGGTGTGTTGTTTGTATGTGTATCAGGTGTGTGTATTTCGAATTGGCCAATGTGGCTGTGTTTTGTAAAGGTGTGTGTATTTTGAGCGCGGCGGTGTGTACCGCCAATGGAATACCGCGGTTGAAAGACCGCCGCGTGGATTCGTGGGTCGTAATGGCATGGGCGTGTTTGTGTTGGCGTGACGGTGGAGGTTTGGTCATCTCCAGTTTATCGCTGACCGCTGATGAGGCGGCCCTACGTGGATGTCGGGTTTTTGACGGTTTGCCAGTTGTGGGTCAGAATGACCGTGGCGGTTTGCCGCGGCGGTATGATGGCGGTCTTCTGACCGGCGGTAAGAGCCTTTTACCGCTGAGGTCAGAATGACCCCCATAGTGTCTAGGAGGCTTAACAGAGGCTAAAGTAGATAATGCTAATGCTCTCTTTTGTGTTAGTGTGGTTGAGCAGTTAGGCTTATCATAGGGTAGTGCAAAGCTTTTGTTATACACATATAGGCAATAAAGGAAGCACACACTCAATGATTAACTCCAGGCCAATGGTTTTTATATAGCAAAAATATATTTGGTTACTTTATTTCTAGATTCACAATGCATGCAGGTAAGTACATGCGTCTCCAGAGACACACACTCAGCGGCGCAGGGGTGGCTGGGTGTTGGGTGCAAACACAGCGTCAGGCTCCCAGTGCTTTCCAAAGGGGGACCCCAGGGGTCACTAGGAGGAGGAGGGACGCGTGCTGGATGTTGCTGCACCGAAGGTAAGCATCAGGAATCTTCGGCCAGTTCTCTCACTGGGTGGGGATCTTCTGGATTTAGGCTGCAGGCATCGTTGTGTTGGACAGGATGGGTCAGCCCAGGGAGGACACTAGGTCAGATTCGCCTGGGGACCATCTCTAGTTTGTTGGGCCACCTGGACATGGGCCGTGGCATTGGGTGCAGAGTGGGCAGGTCTTGCGGATCTGGGGTGGTTCTGGAGTCCTTTGTTGGAGTTTCTTTTTTAGACAGGGCCACGATCCATGGTAGATCTAAGTCCTCTGGGTAGCAGGCAGTCCTCTTGAGGCTTTTAAGAGGTTGCTGGTCCTGCAGGATGCGTTGCCTTCTTTTAGCAGGGCTTCAGAAGCTGGAGAGAGGCCTGTAGGGCTAGGGCCAAGTCAGTTGGTATCTTCAGTCTTCTCTGCTGGGGGGTCAGCTTAGCAGTCCTTATTTCCTCTTGTCATTTTCTTGAGGTCACCAGGAATGTGGTGAGTTGGGTTCAGGGAAGCACTTAAATCCTGGATTTAGGGGTGTTGCAGGAGTCAGGGGGAAATAGCTAATGGATACTGTCCCTGAGGGTGACTATACCCTTCCGGTATCCACTCCCTTTGGGGAGAGGGACACAGATCTAACGCTATTGGTCCCTGTCCTCCAAACCAAGATGGAGGATTCTTCAGGGAGGGGATCACTTCAGCTATGGACACATTAGGGGTGGGCCTACCTGGAGTGGTTACTCCTCCATGTTTTAACTAAGTTTCCCACCGGACTTGCCACCAAAAGTAGGGCTTTGTCCGGGGGTCGGGCATCTCCACTAGCTGGAGTGCCCTGGGTCCTTGTAACAGGAGGCCTGAGCCTTCAAGGCTCACTGTCAAGTGTTACAGATCCTGCAGGTGGGAGGTGTGAAGCACCTCCACCTAGTGCATGCTTTGTTTCTGGCCTCAGAGAGCACAAAGGCTCTCACCCCATGGGGTCAGAAACTTGTCTCCTAGTGACAGACTGGTCAGTCCTGCACTAAAGGATTAGGTAAACTACAGGGGGCATCGATGCCCTCTGGGTGAATTTTGCATTAAATCCAACACTTGCATCTGTGTGGGTTTTTTGTGCTGAGAAGTTTGATACCAAACTTCCCAGACTTCAGTTAGCCATCATGGAGCTGTGGAGTTCGTGATGACAGACTCTCAGTCCATGTGTTTAATATGGCCACCCCTGCACTTACAATGTCTAAGAATGGACTGGTAGATGGGTGACTTACCTATGCCACAGGCAGTGGTTTGTGGGCATGGCACCCTGAGCGGGATGCCATGTTGACTTTACCTTATTTCTCCCCACCAGCACACACAAGCTGCATTGTCAGTGTGCATGTGTTTGGTGAGGGGTTCCTTAGGGCGGCCCAATATATGCTCCAACCCTTAGGGACTCTCCCTGGTCACAGGGCCCTTGGTACCACTGGTACCTTTTATAAGGGACTTAGCTGTGGGCCATGGGTGTGCCAATTGTGGAACAATGGTACAGTTTTAGGGAAAGAACACAGGTGCTGGGGCCTAGTTAGCCGGATCCCAGCACACCCTCAGTCAAGTTGTCATCAGGTATCAGGCCAAAAGTGGCAGATGCTGCAAACAAGGGGCCAGTTTTCAACAAATCATAAAACTTGACTTGGTGATGTGCAAAGAATAAATATGTTTTCTGAAACCCAATTTTCACAGATTGCTGATACACTATATAGTTTTATCAGTAAAGCTGCAAGTTAGTGGGAAGATTTTTGGACGTTTACTGTCTCTAAATGACAGTGCGCTACCACATCATGCTTTAGTAATATATTTATTTGATAGAGACTGCTAGTTGCACATTACTTACCTTAGAATTTCCCCCAGGTGTCAGTCTGGATCCAGAGATTTTTCTCTAGCAGTACGGCGTTACGTAGCGTCGGTCGACTCTGCGTCCATAGTTGGCATCAGTTCTTGTTTTTTCCATGGTAGCCTACACGCAGATCCGAAATAGAGCTCCCGTCATGGCAGATCGGCTTCAAGCCCTGCGACTCCTTTCATCGGATGATGTACGTGACGAGCCGCGCTTCATGTGTCTTTGGTGTTTGGAGCATGACCTGAAGTAGTGGTCCGAGTGCTGGGCCATGAACCCGAAGGCTTTGGGGGGAATGGTCCAAGTTTTGTGTTGCTCCCGGTCTTGGTCGAGAAGAAGGTTCCCAGAACACGGGTATAGCCCACACTCTTCGTCGTCCCATCTGAAATCTTCGGGGCGTTTGGGAAAGCATAAAAAGAGGTCAAAGAGCAAAGGTTCTTTGACTTCAGCCTGTTGGTTGGATGACACTACGAGGGAAAAGGAGCATCGTCGCTCTTGGCCTCTTTCCTCGGACCCTACTTCTGGGTTGGATCTGTTCCGCTCCTAGATTCCAGGAGCCGGAACCACCCCTGCCCAACTCTGAGTTCTGTGAGGCCATGTGCCTCATTTTTGGGCAGTCTGACCCTGCTGGAAGTGCCTTTGGGCACCGTCAGATCGGAAGGGGCCCCATGGGTTCCACACGGCTGCTTTGGCCTTGGCTCTGGAGGGATCCAGATGCGCAACAGCGTTGGTCATGTCACTGCGACTTTCCCCAATGACGGTGAAGATGTCAGTGCTCCCGAAGCCCTGGGCTTGCAGTCAGCATCAATCCCAGCCTTATTGCCGACTCCAACACAGAGCCTGACTGGTGTGGCTCGATGCCAGTTCCGACTTTGATGGAGACCTTGCTCCCTAGGTCGCATCCGGGCCCTTATTCATAGGGGTACGGTTATGGTGAAAGTTATGGCAGGGTCGCTGGACCTTTTAGAATACCAGCTTGATGACCTCCATGGACTGGGCTTAAGACCTGGGTGAAGCCAATGGTCTAGACACCTCCCCTTACACTAGCATGCTTTCTCCCCCTACCCTGGCTACGGAAGAGGGAGCGTAGTATTCTGTGGTGGTGAGGAGAGTGGCTGAGGTCCTTGGCCTCGAGCTTCATTCTGTGGCCGTCAGCACCAAACTCCTGACTCAGGTGCTACAGCCTGGGGCATCCTCTTCAGAACCCCTCTTGCCCTTCAATGAGGCCCTCACTGATGTCCTGCTGGGGACTTGGTCCAAACCCAACACAGGGGCTCCATGAACCACTGCCATAAACCTGTGCGTAGTGACCCAGTCTTCCTGACCCAACACCCCACCTCTGAGAGCTTGGTTATCCAAGCCTCTACATTTACAGGTTCACTCTCTTCCCCCAGATAAGGAATCCAAACGACTGGAGCAGCTTGGGAATAAAATGCTTTCTTCCTCCAGGCTGGCATTGCAGTCTGTTAACTCTGCGTGCCTTTTGGCCAGTTACTCCCATAATGTATGGGACACGGTTGCGCAGTTGCTGCCACAGGTCCTGGAGGAGGCGCAGGCCATTCTCTCTTATGCTGTTGCTGATGGGAGAGATTCAGCCAAATTCACCATACGATGTGGAATGGATACAACCAACTCACTGGGTAGATCGGTTGCATTGACAGTGGCCTTGAGGCGCCGCACTTGGTTCAGGATGTCTGGCTTTTCGGGGGATGTCCAAGCTGTGCTTATGGATATGCCCTTTGAAGGCACCCGTCTCTTCTGAGACAAAGACTCTGCGCTCAAGTGCTTTAAGGAGTTCCTTTCGTGGCTTCGGAAGGGGCACCCAACCATGTCCCTTTCCCTCCTGTCACCATGCCGTACATGCTGCCCAGCCTCTGCGTGACCGGGGACGTGGAAACCAACGTCCTCGTGGATCAGCAGGCCAGCAGTCGGCCCAGTCCACCACCCCTCCAGCTGCAGCCTCCAAACCCTCCTAGTCTGATGCTTTCCCATCAGGTACCAGTCGGAGGGAGGGTTTGCAATCACCTGTCTTACGGAAAGCCATCACGTCAGACAGGTGTGTTTTGCAAATAGTCCAAAGGGGCTACTCCCTTCCCTTCAAGGCTACCCCTCCATCCATGCCACCATCATCTAATCGGATGATGGAGGATCACCTGGCACTTTTCCGCGAGGAGGGTTACGGCTCTCTTGACCAAAGGAGCCATAGAGAGGGTCCCTGTGCCAGAAGTAGGACGTGGTTGTTATTCCTGCTCGTTTCTGGTGCCCAAAAATGAAAAGGGGCTATGCCCTATCGAGGACCTCCAGTCCCCCAATCTCTTCCTCAAAAAGGAGAAGTTCAAAATGCTCACTCTGGCTCAAGTCCTAACTGGCCGGGACCTAGGCAACTGGATGGTAGCATTGAATTTGCAGGATGCATATTTCCTTATCTCCATCCTGCCTGCCCACAGACATTACTTGCGATTCACAGTAGGCCACAAGCATTTTCAGTTTACTGTGTTACCCTTTGGCCTTACCAGCGCTCCTCAGGTGTTCACCAAAGCGATGGTGCTGGTCGCAACTCATCTGCACGGGTCAGGGGTTTTCATTCTTCCCCTACCTCAACAACTGGCTGTTGAAGGTGAGCTCACCCCAGGCCATCGTCTCCCACCTCCAGACTACGGCGGACCTCCTGCATTCGCTGTGGTTCACTATAAACGTGCCAAAGTCACACCTGACTCCCTCTCAGATGCTCCCTTTCGTACCTATCCTCCCAATCGGCGAGTCCAGGATATTCAGGCTGTGATACAGATGTTTCAGCCTCGATCCTGGATTTCGTTGAGTATAACTCTGAGGCTGCTGGGCCTCATGGCCTCCTGCATACTTCCAGTGACACATGCCAGGTGGCATTTGCGAGCTCTGCAGTGGTACCTGAAGTTCCAGTGGGCGCAGCACCAGGGGAATCTCTCTGACATGTTCCAGGTCTTGGAGGGAACTGTACAAGATCTCAGTGGTGGCTTTTGAACCGCAGTTGGGTCAGAGGCAGATCCATTTCTCTTCCCTAACCAGATCTGACAATAGTGACAGATGCATCACTCCTGGGATGGGGTGGCCACATGGGAGAGGCAGAGATCAGCGGCTCTATACCCATCTTTTGGAGCGCTGGGCGATCAGGGTAGCATTGAAAGCATTTCTTCCCTCTCTTAAAAGAAAAGCGCTGCAGGTGTTCACGGACAACACCACCAACATGTGGTACTGCAAAAAACAGGGCGGGTTGGGGTCATGGACCCTTTGTCCGGAGGCTCTGCGCATTCTGACATGGCTGGAACATCAGGGCATATCACTGGTTGTTTTTCATCTGGGAGGCTCTCTGAATGCCATAGCAGACAAACTCAGCCATCAATGCCTGGTCAATCATGAATGGCATATCCATCCGGAGGTGGCACAAGGTCTCTTACACCAGTTCGCAGAGCCTTGGTTAGATCTGTTCACCTCCGCAGAGAAGACGCAATGTCAGCTGTTTTGCACGTTGGAGTTTGGAAGGTGAAACTCGCTCTGCAACGCTTTTCATCTCAAGTGGAACTCAGGCCTCTTTTCCGCCAATACCACTTCTGGCTAGAGTTCCGAAGAACTCATCAATGGTGGTTTACAGACCTCCATCTATCAAAACGACATCACAGGAGGCTGCCTTGCAGACACAACCTTCTGCACAAGGTTGGAGGCCAGATGCCGCACCCTAACCTTCCATCCTTGAACTTGGCAGCCTGGCTTATGTATGCCAATTGAATTTTCTCAAAGACGCATGGATGTGTAAAGGAAGCTAAAAGACTGGCTACAAGAGATTTCTGCTCCTTTAAGTGGAAGAGGTTCTGCATCTGGTGTGCACAGAGCAATTTTCAACCTACCGCCTGCCAAGACAAACAGTGCTTCCAAATCTTCATTTGGCCAAGGCAATAAAAATGTCCTCTGTTAAAGCAGCTGCTCTAGATGCAGTGTTCTCTATGGCTGCGAACCTTAGTATGTGTAACAGAGACATTCATTGCATACTGTTACTGTGAAGGACTGCATACTTCCTTCAGATTTCTTTTTTTCAAATCATTGTAGTTGAGGATTTCCTGGAGGATCTTTAGGAAATTGTTATTCCTGTTAAGAGGTGCTGTTGTCTATGAGAATTTAACTGTGTTCTTTCACGTCTCATGAGCCCTCACTTTGAGACTATTCAGAAGGCTTCCTTACAGAACCTTTTATGGAAAGCCACTTTCTTGCTCATAACAACATCTGCACACTGGGTTACCTAGATACAGACTCTCTGTGCCCATGAATCGTACACAGTATTTCTGATACTTCTAAGCACAGATTCCCCACTTTTAGAATAATCCCCAGATGCCAGACTGGATCTGGATGTCGCAAGGCTCCGCATTGAGTTAATTTGCCCCGGAAGGGACCAAGCAGATCCCTGATACATGCTATCCTTATCTTGTTGGTTCCTTTTTTTCTGCCATTCAGAAGCAGATCTGGAGCTCTGTTCTTATTTTTCTTTGCTGTTTGACAAACTTTTTAAAATGTAAAACCAGTGTGCAAGGAACTGTGCTCCTTTGTGAAGTGGCAGGATGTAAACCATGCAGGGAATGTCACAAACAAATGTCTGTCACTAACAACCATGAGGTATGACTTTGGTGTTTGGGCTCAGAACACGTCTCCAAGTCTTGAGAGGAGTGCGCTTTCATGAACCCCTCTGGGACATGCAGTGCATCTGTACGGTGCTGAACACTGGATGAAAATTTGCAGGTCTTGCTCCCACTCAAAGTTGGGAGCATAAACTCACTCCCGCTCCCAAGACCATTCCTGCCACTTGTCATCATCACAGTCAAAGTCAATGGGTAGGTCCAGGTCTAAGTCAAAGTGGAGACAAAAAAAGACCAAGCTGGACTCATCCCCATGCTGCCCTTATCTGTCTCTTGAGAAGTCATGAGGTTGTCCGCTACCACAGAATCTTGCTCCCGATCCACCAGTTCTGATATTGGTCCCTGTGCACCTTGAATTCTCTGGGTTGTTGGCTATCTTGAAACAGATTGAATCCTTCAGAGTGGCTACGATGAGGATCTCCTACCACCATTTAGGTTACCACAGGTGGATCCATCCTTGGTACAGTTTGTGCCCCTCAAACCTGCTTCTAGTTCTGGACCATCATTGGTGTCCACTTTGCTCCGATACCTAAATTTGTGCCAGACCCTTCAACATAGATGCCAGTATTGACAACACTGATGTAAAAGGAAGTCCTATTCTGACTTCTGTTTCTGACTCCAAGCCAAACTTATCTTGGTGTCGACCAAGGTCACGTCTGGAATCCACAATGGAGTTCAGTATTTAGGCTGAGCCTGTCCCCGTTCATTGTTATTCTGAAAGAATGCTGCCCCTACTGCAAAGCTATCCTCAGGCGCTCCACTATCTTTTTGGTTTTGACTCTGATGTGGGGCTACTATCATTTCGAGATGACAGTGTCGACAATGGGGATGAGTTAGCCCCACACTACGATGACAAAAGTTTGTAAATGGACTTGCAGGAGGCAGGTGGGCTGGATACGTCCCTTGATACTCGCTTGATTTCTCCCCTTTGACTGTCATCAAAAGACAGTGCTTCCTGTGCTGTGGTCATCAGATGTGTGGAGGAGGCTTGGACCTACAACTTTCTTCTGTGGAGTTCAAACTTAATGTCCTCACAAAGGTCCTGCAACATAGGCAGGCTTATTCTGAGCTCTTGTTGCACTTAAATGAAGGCCCGACTAATACTCATCAATTGGCACATGGGTAAAGCCTTGTCATGCCCACCGGTGAACAGGCAGGCTGCATGACTGCATAATCTGCCCCTCCTCCTACCCCTCCCCGCCCATACCGCCTTACCTAGCAGGGTCCCCTTGTACAAATCATTCAGGATGTCCGGGATGGAGTTAAATTCATCATTCCACCTAGCCTGAACACCACCAGTTACTTAGATGGAGCATTCGGCACCAGTGTGGTCCTGCTGGGTTCCCTTGGGATGTTCAGGCCTCCCTTATGGATATGGCGGGTCTCGCCTGTTTGGTGAAAAAGCAGATTCTGCCCTGGAATGCTTTAGGTAAAACCAAGCTATAGTGTGTTCCTTAGGCCGTTCGGCTTCTACTGAACAATTCCATATGCAAACCCACCCGTTTAGGGGTTTCTACAGAAGGTTGGCAACAGACAATCCATGCACTTCATCCTCCTGGCTGCCATAACAAGGACCACAGACCTCCATGTGTATGGGATGGGACTCAGGCAGAAAGTGTGCTGGTCAGCAGGGACACCAATCCTCCCCATCCCCAGCCCTGCAGCAGCAGACTCTGAGCTGCTTTAGCTTGCTCTTAGTGGTTCACGGCCACCCCGTAGGAGGTCAGGCCTTTCCTTTCCTTTTCAACCACTTGCATTATACACTGCTAATCGTACAATTCTTATAGTGCCTAAGACACGTTACACTCGAAGAATGGGACTGTGGCCTTTTTAAGAAACATTTCCGTACTAAACAATTGTAAAGTTGATGCATAGTCAACAGCACACACGTTCATTCGGCACAAGTGTGGATATTCGAGCTTGCTAATGGGCTTTGGTTTTCAAGACTGTATTAAGATCCTTGTTCCAAACATCAGCATTATCTACTCTATAGCAGCCGCCACTTAATAGCCACCGCTTATGGAATGCACTACCAGTCTAAGCAGAGCAGGTGTATCTAGGGCAGCACATGCTTCAAAGGGAAAATGTAACAAATGTCACCCTGTAACCATCTGTTTGTAGCTTGAAGGTTTTAGATTAACATGGCCATCTAACCACTCCAGAAGAGAACTTTGATCCAAGATGTTTATCATTACTTCATTAGTCACAACCCACAGTACATATAGTTGTTTTTGTTTGCTTCATAAAGCACTACACTTACTTTACTCACCAGAGGAGTCACAACAGAACTAACAACCAAAGACTTCTTAGAAAAACAATTTGCAAATGTATGTGCTCAACTTTAGATAGATGACAGGAGGATGCAGACTATGTAAATCTACAGTACTACAAGCTACAAACAGAACGTTACAGGGTAAGTAACCTTATGCATTGTTTTTACAGTGGTATGGATTAGGTTTCTAACAACGTTTCGTGTTTGTTGATTTTATCACCTGTTTCGATTTACTTAAATGTTCTGCACTTCCGTTGTGTGGTTTCTTGGTGTTGTGGTTTTGTCATAGAATTGGACTTTAATATTTACAATGGGTGGTTTTGTCATGTAATTGGAATTTAATATTTGGACTGAGTCTGGTTTCATATTTATTTGTTGGTGCTATGTGATGTGCATTATTTTAATAATTACTTGCTTCAGCTGTTTGTCTTTTCATTTTTAGGTTGAGCGTCAGCGTACGACCTCTTGTATACTTTAATATACTTCTGTGGGCTTAAAGCCATTTAATTTGTTTGTTTCAGTGTCATCTAAAAATCCTTGCTTGCTAGTGGTCAGTCATGCCTCTTTGTCCTGCCCTTTTCTCTTGTGAGCAGGGACTAACTACTGTATAATTATGCTTTGTCATGTTTATCTGTTCTTTGGGGGACTTT
Organism: Pleurodeles waltl; assembly: GCF_031143425.1. Lineage (NCBI taxonomy): Eukaryota > Metazoa > Chordata > Amphibia > Caudata > Salamandridae > Pleurodeles > Pleurodeles waltl. The sequence continues at coordinate 1,442,401,674 of NC_090440.1, read as the reverse complement.
TTATTTTCTTGGCTTCCTGCTTGTGTTTGGCAAAGCTTGCCTTTTCATTTGCAGAGCATTCTTGCTCCTAGCTTCGCTTCGCCTCACCTCAACGTTGTTTCTGTAAACAGGAGCTGTAAATCAGGCTGTTATATTAGTCACATTTGTCGACAGTCTGTGGTACTGCACCTTTTCCCTGCTTTGTACACGTTAGAACAGTAAATATTGCAGGTTTCCTCCTGCCAGCATATTATAAGTGTAAAAGCTTTAATATAACAATGTTGTTCCTGCTTACATTTCACATGCTTTACTTAATCTTTAATTCTCTGAGTGTTTGTTTTTTCCAGGATGTTGTTACTTATTTGTTTCAGTCAGCATATTACTCTTGTCTCCCCTCCCTCATAACATGAATGCACAGCTTTAAATCTTTCATCACGGTGCCCGAAAGTCATTGAAGATGTGTTTAATTCAAGGTTGCAGCGTGCAGTACCTTATGTGGCTAAAAGGGGTCCGAAGGGACACTAGTGACAGCCTGTGGTACTGCACCGTTCCCTGCTTCTTGCACATTGAATATAACATGACATGGGCATAAATGGGTGAGCTCCAGGTTGGACCAGGGCCGGAAGTGATGAGGGGTGGCAATGTTCAACCCCCTTCCACCTGCGCCCACAAAAACACTTGCGAAGGAACTTGAAGGCGTACTCTTGTTTATCTCTCAGCAGTACTCCTTTCACGATCGCAGTATGTATTTGTGAAGTAAAAGGTGCACCTGTGAAATTGCGTCTTTGTTATGGGTGCAACAAACACTGGCCTCTTTTCAGTGGCTCTTAACTCGTGCCGCACTTACGTCCACAGAAGCCACTTCAGCATAAACACTTTTTATATCACATTCATGGGTGAACGGGCCAAGGCTTCTTGATATTCTGTGTGCATGCCCGCGTCTGAGAGTTGTGCATGTGTATTGTTTCAAAGCAAAACAATCACGTGGGGAAGAAGAGTACCTGTGTGTCTGTGGGACGGGGTGCGCTTTGTGAGATTTAACACCCATCCACCTCGTGTGTAAGCGGAGGTATTCAGTTCTCCTGTCATCTCGAACTCCACACCTGGACACTTTTCAAAGACCCTCTTTATTCCCTAATTTGTGGTTTATTTATCAGCTATTATAGACCTACCCCACCGTGAACTACCTGTTCAGGCAGGCCATACATTATTCACTTTGAGCACCCCACTTACTGTGTATGCTCCGACCCTGACGAATGCCCCTGACCTGCCAGCACTTTGTGAGGGCAGAAACATGTTGGTCATACGTATTTCTTTTTAGACTCCAAGAGACATTATTCTCTAACGAGCCTCTTCCCCCCTGTTCTTAGCCTTACCAGCATGCACCCCCATTAAAATCAGCAGTAGCCACTGGTGACATGTTTGGTAATTTTATTTTTCACCCTTTCTGGATCTCTGTAATTATCCAGTCAGTTTAATTTCAGCACTCCCTCTGGTTCTTTTAACCAAGAGGTTGAGTCCGCCCAAGTAGTATCATCTTACTTGGGTGGGGCTAGGTGGTCAAATGATGAAGCAAGACACTATTATGTGTGTGAGACCACCTAGTCCGTAAGGGAACTCCCCCCTGCCCCTGCAGGACAACATAGCACCCCCTTGCTTGGGCATTTTCCAACCATGATTTCCCCGCTTCAGGATCTAAAGCGACTTAACTAATACCGGTCACTGAAGTAAGACTGACCTAGTCCTACTCTCAGTTCCTACTACCCCACACCTTTAGTGATTATATAGATTTCTTTTGGCAATCTCTCCAGACAGAGGCTTGGTCAATAGCATTGTTGGAATCATGGTGATCCATAGTTGGCCCTTTAACCCATTACTAACCATAGTAGTTCATATAAATAAAATCGGGATAGAGCTTTCCATTCATGCTTATTTATCCTTCGAAGATCACAGATCTTATTCCAAAATATGTATTTCATGTCTGGCTCCGTGGACAATTTACCTCCATGTGATGGTGATTTCTTTTGGGTAGTTTTTCCTTTGACCAGCCATGCGTCTTTTCTGAACCTTTTTTAATTGCAGCAGGCTGTGACCAGTCTCAAATGTATCGCTAGCCTGTTGTTGCCATGCTTATGGTGAGTTAGAGGTGGCCTGGACATATACCCATTAAAGGATTCCTGTTTTTTGGGGCACTGTGATGTATACATTGACAGTTTTATTTCCAGTTCCTAGAGTGATGTACTGCAAATTGATCAGTTTTCAATTTGACTTTCTTGGTATTGGTATTAAGGGCTGCTTTTTTCTTGGCATTTCCAGCCTTAATAATGTTTATCTGTAGCTTCAAAACCCTGTTTCCTTTAGGGATCAGCAGGTTTCATATCCCTCATCTGCCTGGACTGTTTTAGTTCACGGTTAGCAGATCACTAGCTGAAGGGGGCTCCGCTACTTTTGTTTTTTATTCCATTTGTTTTCCTCATGTGATTGTGTATTGGTATGTAAGGTTCTCAGTAGTTTGAGTGTCTTCTTCCTCCTGCTTACTTGCTGTCACTTCCTTTCACCGTCCTGCAGGCTCTCTCAGTGTCTCTTTTTCTTATGTCAAAATTGTCTATTCACTTTGGTTACTTCCCTTTCACTGCGCCTTCCTCCCTGTTGCTTACTGTTTCCTGACATGGTTTTACTTTTTCTGTTTTTCTCTTAATCTTTCCAGTTTTCCTGTTTGCTATTTAACGTGGACAAGCAAGAGCTTTTGCCTATCTTATGTGATACATGTCTCTACAGGAGAGACATCCCTCATCTTTAACCGATGACATATCGATCCTCACTATTTATATGGCAGTAGCACTCATATGGATACTCCTTGCTGGTCAGTGATGTTGTCCTATATTAAGAATTTTGGGCACTTGATAATAGGGGTTAAGCATTAACCTCTAAATGTGCGTAGCCTGTTAGGTTTTAATCTAAAGTGTATGTAAGGCATTAGAGTTAATAAAGGCTGTGTTGGGCATTGTTGATGTCTAATAGAGAAATAATGCATTTGCATTGCTTGTATGTAAGTGTATTTGTAAGGTGCATACCTAGCTAAAGAGCCACTGAGTGCTGCAGGGGCAAGGGTGCAATTCTACGATTCAGGGTGGCTTACAGAGGCACAGTGCAAGAGAAGATTAATCCTTTTGTTCCGTAATGTAGTGTTCTTTCAAGAGGTGAGTCTTGAGATCCCGTCAGAGCTGCAGGACGTTTCGGGTTGTCCTGGTGTTGTTGTTGTGTAGTTGCTGATCCTGGGATGGTAAATGAAGAAGGCTTATCTTTTGCCTGCACTTTTTTCAGTCTCTTCTGGTTCGGCGCTATCTGATCAGGTGGTTATTATCTTGACCATGTCAAGCAAATATATTAATTAGAGCTGGGTGGAAATCTTTTGCTTAATGTATCTTTTTTCGAAAAATTATTTTACAGCACCACAAGTTACTGTCAACATTTCCATACACATTAGATTTTATTCAGTAATCATCCTTAGCCCCCTACACCGCACCGGCTGGGTGTGAATCTTGAATCTGGAAGGAAGGAAATTCCACCTGTGGATTCTCCTACAGAATTTGTGTTTTCACAAACAATTTTCATTTACCGCTCAGTTCTAAACCGTGCACAACGTATCAAAATGCTTAATGGCTGTTATTGCTTCTTCACCTTACATAACGCCCACTTTTAAAAAAGTAATTCAAATAATGGTCAGAAATCATAGTAGTTAAAGCCAGTTTTAAGTGGAGGGCATGGTTGTAGCCAGTATTTTAAAATACAGATGCGAGATGTAATTGTAAAAGCCATCCTGCACTTTAGCTCTTCAGTTTTGATTTAGGAAGACCATGAGCATAACTCCTTCAAGATGGTGGATGGCTCATCGCAAAAAATAAGAGAACCATTTTCTTACATGGTAATCAGCTGGGTTTTTGTGTTGTTTGTTTAATGAATCCTATTTTCATAATCATTTAGCTCTTTTAATTATGTTTATATTGTAACTTTTTTACTACTTTGTTGTTGAAGCAAAGTGCTTGGAAAGTAGTATTCAGTATGGCATACCATAAACAAAGTGGTAATGTGTCATTCTGTGGGCCTATCGCGGCATCTAGACCCCCGTGATGCCCAAAAAGAAATTTTGAAACCCTTTTTTTTTTAGTAATTATTTACAGGGAATACATACTTTTTGAGCATGATAGCAGCAAACCACAGAAGAGTCTATCCAAAGCATGGGCCAACTGAGGGTATGTAATTATGTTAAAAACTCAAGATCGAGTGCCTTTAATCTCGAACTATTTTATCTAAGATTTTTCATTTTGCCTTTTTATGTCATTAATGATGAGTTCTCTTAATTTATGTTGATTTACAAGGTGTTACTTTGAAAGGATTCCCCAAGCCATTCAATGGGGATCTAATTGTCTGCATTTCACCCTCAATTTTATTTCTTTGCATGCGGATGACACCCTCAACCACTCCCTATCCAGTTGCCTTTTGTCTGTCTAGTAGCTCAATCAGCAGGACATTATTTCTCTGCCAGCCTACCCCTTCCTCTTATTCTGAACTCCACACCGCTTTGTCTTGCCTTTTGCTAACCCCTCCACATTTGTTTAATTTCTTTGTTCAAAATATGTGGTTATTATCCTTATGGTGGGGATGTATCAATAGTCTACTTCTTGGGACATCTCCCCATCCATTCCGTAGCCCACTGCCAACAAATTACAGCCGCCTTGGACCCAGTTTGATGTTTTGGTTAGAGAATATCATTTCACACTGTATTTATTATCAAAGCATATTACATAAAATTCTTGACCACGCTAAGCACACCTATTTAAAGGACTGTACACAAATGTCCTCCCTAAATACATATCTGGACGTGGAGTTACCTACAACCCAGTCCCTCTCTGCACTTCAAAACATTTTCATGAGCTCATGGTTTGCCCTTCCATCTGGTGCTCCTGGACCCCCAACCCTCTAGGACTCACTGTTGGCCCCAGGGCAAAAGAAGTTTGCTCTTATACAAACCCAAACTCTTTTCAGTTATGCTAGAGGGCCATTCTCCCCGAATCAAGTCACCTGGGGTACTCCCAGCAGCCACCGGAGAGATGATCTGGGTAACTGGCCAATAAAAGAGTCAACTGGTACAGACCGCATTCTCCGACACCTCAGAGGGCCACCGATCTCTAGAGCAAAGAGGTCTGTGTAGGTGACTGACCAAAAGACCCAGCCACCTATAAAAGTACAAAGGTTTGAAATGCTGCAAACACCCCCTTTGAAGTCCACATGAAATAGGTTTTTTATGTCTCTTATTTTTTGTGAGATGCCAAGGTGACCATAAGTGTCCCAACCAACCATGTATTTACTCTATTACAGGCCACCATGATTCACTTTTTATCCGACCTTTCCCCCAATTTATAGCATAGATTGAGGCGTAAACAGAAACAATGCATTCACAAAGTTGTCATTACCTCCAGGGGAAAGATGCACACCATACGGGAGAAAGAACTTTGCTTCTCTGATGTAACCATGGAGGGATGCACCTGAGTCTAGGTGATCTCAGAAGCCTCAGTGCTTTTCTGTGGAGACAGTTCACTGACTAGTTAAGAGCCTGAACAGAGATACCGCCACACTCATCTGATTTGGAGCTATGTTTTTGCTACCTTGGTGAAACTTCTATACAACCATGCTAGTTCAGTCATTACAAACTCAACAAGTCCTTCCGACCATGCTCCTCTAGATCATCACCACAAAAATGAAGAATAACCAATTGAATGGCAGAATCCTTCTTGTTTCCATCTCCTCGATGACTGTCCTCAATTTGTTGTTAAGCAATCCTCCTTGGTCATACCACCTCGTGTTAAAGCCAGCTTCCCTGGCTCACTCATTGAAATAAACATTTGTATACATCTCCCAGACCCTCCTGACTTAAATTTGGACCAGCACCAACACTTCCTGCAGAGACATAGCACCTAGGTACACAGACAAAAGTCAGGTAGGGGAGGAAGCACACAAATATCTCAGATGCTAAGGATTAAACCATGTTAAATCAAAACTACTGCTTGAAACATCCAGGCTTCCATCTCCCAATCCTCTAAACTACCTGATCATCAAAACCTGAAATAACAGCTGACGTGGCTGTGCCAATACAAAGTGAATGTGAGCTAAAGATGGATGGATCAATTCCAATTCCCCCCAGACCCAACTTCAGTAGCCCCACTGTGTAATCCTTCAGTGCTTGGACCTGTGAACCCTGGGTACAAGGAGCCTCCATTAAGAGTTACATGTTCACCCTGGCTTCCCTTATCTGTCTTAGAAAAGGGCAAGGAGATAGCCAAGGACCCTGCAGGCCAATAAATCCCTATTACTCGGCAATCCCCTATGAACATCCACTTTGGAACCAACCACTAGCTCTCCCACTCTGAAAGCCCCATAAAAGGACAGGGACAGAAGCCCTGAATAGAAGGACTTTTTTCCAAAGAAGAAACCTAAAGGGACCTCCAATAATGGGGTCTAGCTTGCCAACATCGAGTGGTCGCCACCTATCTGGTCTAACCGCCTCAAGCCTTTTCCAGCTTCTAATTGCCTTTTTAATGAGAAAGGAGTTAGCCAAATTCCTAGCCTGCCACCCTGAGCTTTGCAAAAAAAGGCATTGCTTGGAAGTGGAGCCTTGCATATGCAGCTGATCTGCCCTTCTGTTTCAATAATGTGAGGAAAACCACCCAAGATGATTCAGAAAGTAGCTCCCCCTTGCACGCTTGCCCATAAAATGTAAATAATGTTAGAACTCCCCTTCATTGGATTTTTGGGACTCAAGGAATGTTGAAGGTACTTCTGCAGCCTCTCAATAAAGATTCCTAAATGTCTGCAGCTTGAAGCATGACAGTATGAGCAGCATTATTCATCACTTCCTGGTACTTGCATAGGTTTAAATGTGACATTATTCCTTAAAGAAATCAGTGTGATTTCCTTCAGCACCCATACCACCAGCCTGCAACTTGCATGTTGCTGATTTATTGACTCCACCCTTGCCATGTTCTCAGACTGGAAAATCATTGACTGGTTGAGAAAATGAGTAGCTCACGCAATCAAAGGTAACAAACTGGGAAACAGTTCTAAACAAGGCCCATTCTTTACCAAGCCAGTCTCAAGCCAACCATAAGGCCACTTCTGCACACTCTATTCCAGCCCAGGATCTCAAAACCAACAGTTCCGGCATGATCTGTGAATAGGCCTTACTTCTGGTTAAGTTTAGGTTGAGCTACCCAAACCACTAATACACTGAATTCCTCTAAAAAGGCACCCAGATTCTCAAATCTTGTTTTACCCTGCTTCTGCAGGCATGTCGCTCCCCGCTCCGCCATCCGCGCCACCTCCACTCCGTTTTTTTCACTCCTTTTTTCCCCGCCGCTGAGTCCCCTGCGGCCCCTCCCGCCTCCCCCTCCTCCTCACCATCCTTGTTTGCCTTTTTTCCCTGCCGCTGCGTCCCCTGCGGCCCCTCCCGCCTCCCCCCTCTTCCTCCTCCTCACCGTCCTTGTTTGCCTTTTTTCCCCGCCGCTGCATCCCCTGCGGCCCCTCCCGCCTCCCCTCTCCTCCTCACCGTCCTTGTTTGCCTTTTTTCCCCGCCGCTGTGTCCCCTGCGGCCCCACCCCCCCAGCCCTCTCATTCGTCAAGCCGTCCCTCCTCCCAGCTGCCACTCCCACCCTCCCCTCCTCTTATGGCAGCCTTGGCACGGCCGCGCCAAAGGCAAGCCCATCCGTGCCAAGACCGCGCCCAGTGCCAGTCCCCCTGGCCCTCTCAGACACACCTACTCCCCCCTCACCCTCCACTCTCTCAACCCAGGCCCCCGCCCCACATGCACCCCATCTAGCCCCACACACACTCATGGCCCCTTCACCTGCCACACCTGTCATTTCTCCTGCTCCTCATCCCTCACACCACACACTAACCATAGCGACCCCACCTTCAACAAACACAACACCCCCAACGCAAGACTCACCCGCTCTGCCCCCACCAACCAACCTCGCCGCACACCAGCCCACAACCAGAACACACCCTGCAACAACACCCTCACGCACCACACCAACGCCACCCACCACAACCACTTCAACTGCCTGCACCTCAACACCCGCTCCCTTCACAAACATGCTATAGAACTCTGGGACCTCATCACATCACACTCACCTGACATCGCCTTCCTCACGGAAACCTGGACCAACCCCTCCTCAGAACCCGACATAGCCATCGCCACCCCCAAGGGATACAAACTCCAATGCAAAGACCGCCTCAACAGGCCAGGTGGCGGCATCGCCATCCTACACAGAGACACCATCAAAGTCACCACCATCTCCCAAGACACTATCGACAAAACAGAACCCATGCACTTCCTAATCCACATTAACAACAACTCCACCCTCAGAGGTACACTAATCTACAGACCACCAGGACCACGCCCCGCCTTCTGCGACACCATCGCCGACAGCATCAGCTCGCACGCCCTCACCTCCACAGACGACATCCTCCTCAGTGATTTCAACTTTCACTTAGAAAACCTACAAGACCACAACTCTACCTCCCTCATAGACAACCTCACCACCCTCAGACTCAAACAACTGGTCACCGCACCCACCCACTCGTTCAACGCAATTTTCACAGCAAGCCAACACATAGCCTACACCCACACCACCGAACTCCTCTGGACTGACCACCACTGCGTCCACTTCTCCTTCACCAAACCCCCCACACACTACCATCAACACACCACACCCTACCGCATGTGGGACAAGATCCCCACATAACGACTAAACTCCCAACTTGCCCATAATCCCCCCACGCCAGCGACCCCAGCACAGGAGCACACAACCTTTCCAAATGGATCACCACCTGCGCAGACACACTAGCCCCCCTCAGAAAACACATGGCCACCCGCAACATCAAGAACGCCCCATGGTTCACCCCTGTACTCCAAGTGAAAATGCCACCAAGCTGAAAAAATATGGCGACTAGAACCTTCCACAACCAACTTCTCCACCCTCAAAACCACCATTCGCACCCATCACCAGCTCATACGCACCGCCAAAAGAGATCACTACAAGACACGCCTTGACAACAACTCAGCAAAGAACTCTTCACCATCATTAATGAACTTGCCAAACCCAAAGCCAGCAACATAGAGCCCGCACACACACAGCCCCTATGTGACGCCCTTTCCAACCACTTCCTCCACAAAATCCTGGATAGCCACAACAGCTTCATATCACACACACCCACCACACACACACCCCTCACTCACCCAACCCCCACTCTTGACCCCCCCACCACACTCTCCACCTGGACCCCCACCACACACGAAGAAACCGAAAAAAACATGAACTCCATCCAATCCGGATCCCCCTTCGACCCCTGCCCACATCGCATCTACAACAAATCCAGCCCAACCATCGCCCCCATACTCTACAACATAATCAACTCCTCTTTCAACTCCGCCACCTACCCAGACCCCTGGAAGCACGCGGAAATCGCTGCTCCCCTAAAAAAAAAAAACAAGCCGACCCAGAGATCCTCTCCAACTACCGCCCCATCTCCCTCCTCCCTTTCCCCGCCAAGGTTGCAGAGAAATTAGTCAACGCCCGCCTATCCCACTTCCTTGAAGCAAACAACACTCTTGACCCCTCACAATCTGGGTTCTGCAAGAACCAAAGCACGGAAACCGCCCTCATCGCATGCACTGACGACATCAGGACAAAAATCGACAAAGGCAAGACAGTCGCACTCATCCTCCTAGACGTTTCCGCAGCCTTTGACACCGTCTGCCACCACACACTCCGCACACGCCACCACAACATAGGAATTCACCACAAAGCATTAGACTGGCTCACCTCCTTGCTCACCGACCGGACCCAGAGAGTCCGCCTTCCACCCTTCCACTCCAACACTACCAAGATCACCTGCGGAGTCCCCCAAGGGTCCTCCCTCAGCCCCACACTCTTCAACATATACATTATCCCCCTAGCCAACATCCTCCGAGCCCACGGAATCACTATCCTCTCCTATGCAGATGACACCCAACTCATTCTCTCCCTCACCCGCATCCCCACCACCGCCAAAACCAACCTACACGCTGCTCTCCTCGACACCGCCAACTGGATGACCACTAGCCACCTCAAGCTCAACTCAAACAAAACCGAGATCATCATCTTCGGCCCCAACAAAACCACGTGGGACGACTCCTGGTGGCCCACCGCCCTAGGCCCGCACCCACACCCGCAAACCACGCACGCAATCTCCGCATTATCCTGGACCCCTCCCTCTCCATGACACAGCAAATCAATGCTCTAACCTCCTCCTGCTTCCTCACACTTCACACTCTAAAAAAAATCCTTCAAATGAATTCCTCCAGAAACCAGGAAGACAGTCACCCACGCACTCATCAGCAGCAGACTGGACTACGGTAACGCCCTCTACGCCGGCACCACACTCAAACTCAAACGCAAACTCCAGAGAATATAAAACACAGCCGCACGCCTCGTCCTTGGCCTCCCCCGCCACGAACGAATCTCACCACACCTCAAACCCCTTCACTGGCTCCCCATAGACAAGAGAATCACATTCAAGATCCTCATCCATGCACACAAATCCCTCCACAACACCGGCCCAACCTACCTCAACGAAAGAGTGAACTTCCACACGCAACCTCCGATCAGCCGATCCCGCCCTAGCCACAGTCCCCCGCATCCATCGCACCACCACAGGAGGCAGGTCCTTCTCCTACCTCGGCCCCAAAACCTGGAACTCCCTCCCCACCAACCTTCGCAAAACCAAAGACCTCCTGCTCTTCAGAAAGAACCTCAAAACATGGTTGTTCGACCAGTGACCCTCCCTACCCCCTATTGATTTCCCCCCCCCCCCCTCAGCGCCTTGAGACCCTCACGGGTGAGTAGTGCACTCTACAAATTTTTTTGATTGATTGATTGATTTCCTGTAATGACAGCCTTGTCCTGTGAACTGTTTGCTTAAGCCTGGACATTGTCTGTGCGATGGATCTAGTACAGGGTATGATTTGCAATGTAAAATTAATATGTCTCACAAAACCTGGAGCTGATGTAATATTACTTTTCCCATCTCTAAATACACACTTATGGATTGTTTGAAAGTAACCACCTTCTCCGGTGGCAGCCTGCAAACTCCTGCAACAGAATCTAACTCTGTCCCTAAGAGAGTCTTTTTTCACGCCAGTGACACTCCAAACTGGTCAAGTAGCTTAACAAATGCTGCTGGTGGCATCATCAAGGTAATCTAAGACTCAAGCTGAAACTGTCACTTTCTTGAACACCCACTCCAAAAAGGAGCTGAGCTTCTCAAAATAAGAGCTTGATACTGAGCAGCCCATCAGCAAGATTTGTTAAAGTAGTATAACCCCTTAAATAGGAAAACAAAGAGGTGTAAATCATGTGGTTGGACTGACAGTATCCTAATTGCAAATTCAGTATCGGCTTTGGCCAGCAATGTCCCTGGGCCCAAAGACTGTAGCACAGCAGTCACATGTTCAAGAGAAACATATTTTACTGAGCATAAGTTCTGATCGATCGGCTCCCTAACAGATTGTCTTTGTGGGGGAGCAAGGTTATGAATGAGGCAAAGTTCCCTCAGATCTTTCTTGGGTACAACGTCCAAAAGGAAACAAATAGTACAGCCCTGAAAGGACCCACTACTCTCCTATCCTCTTCTCATGCTTTTGCCAAGCCACTTCCATGCTGAACTGCAAGGGCGGCTGGTTCTTGTCATAGGCACACCCCGACAGTGCCCGTTCTGGGATCCTGAAACCAAATCTGAAACCTATATATCGCAATTGTGCTGCTTGAACATATTCATATGTACTCAGCCAAGGGATCAAAACCTGTAAATCAACCGGGGACGGAGCCTTCCTGAACAGAAGCTGCTCCGCACCACTTCTGGAGGACTTTTAACTCTTTCTGTTATTGAAACATTCAAATTCATAATGGGAGGGCATACCAGAGAAGGAGCAATTGAGCTTGCACTTGCAGGTATGTAGAGACCAGCTACACATCTTTCTAATGTGTACCCAACAAACCCCTTGCTTCATCCCACCCGCTCCCGGCCTATGAAGGGTAAAAGGGGTTCTGGGGGAAAGCCTGATTCTTTAGCATCATGTTGGGCAGCCAAGCATTAACATCAGCTTGATCCCAAAATAAACTCTAACATGTAGCCTCCTTTCTCCTAAAGTCCCTGTTGAACTTCTTCAAACAATGACCCCCATATTCCCCATGTATACACATAATTTTCTCATAATATGACAGCTGCAGCCCCAATTCTGGGAACCTCTCAACCAATTCCGGCTGAAAAATCTTGCAGTGTTGCACTCAATTCACCAAAGCTTGATCTACATTGGGTTTTCACTGCCTGTGATATGTGCATTGCTTACAGTGTCTAGCTTCATCCCCCTCTAGGAAATCCAAAATAAAGTCACAGAAATCCCCCTTGAGAATCTTCCCTTTCATTTTAGTAGGCAAATGTCCACCCAACTTATCCCTCTCAGACTGTACACAATCTGGCCCCATGCTAAGCAAAGTAGTCTCAGTACCTTTTTAACCTGCCTCCTTTGCCACAGGCTTCTGAATGGCAGCTGTACTCAGGGGAGCTGGCACACTAGGAACAGGCCCCAGCCCTTCCATAGCCTCCTGAGGAGTCTGCTGGTGTGGTGGCATTGGTGTTGGCACAATGCCCAGAGAAGAGCTCCCCTGAGGTGCCTGGTGAACCACTGCACCCATTCCCTTTTCTCCACTCCCAGAAAGAGCAACTAGCCTCTTAGTGTTTGCTGAGCTGAAGACATATCACTTTTGAAGACCATGAACAGTACCATCATTTTGAACAGCCGTGGCAAAATGCTTACCAAGTTTGCTACTAGGTCAGGCTATAGTGCTGAGTGCTCCAACCCGCTTGCTGACCACTACCAATATATACCACCTCGGAAGGAGAGACAACCCCACTAATCACCATGAATTACTGCTGCTCTCACCGATGTTGGAAAATGATGGCCCAAGCACTGCCACCCTCAGCCTACAGCCCTGTTCACTTTCAGTTTTTGTGCCAGAATTCACTCACCTGCCACCCATGACAGGTAGAGAAATAACCCTTCCCTGCTGAGCACCGCCCCTTCCTGGGTCTAGCTTTAACAATGGGAAAACCACTAGGTGGGCACCAAAGCCCTCCTAGGCCGCTCTGTGACTTCCACGGTAGTGAGTTGTGCACTGGCCTCCCTTACAAATGTCCCAGAACCCTCAACAGCCACCACCCTCGAAAACACCAATTTAACCCAAGAACCTACGAAATTCACACAAATATAAAATCAGCCAACAATTAAATAATCCCACCTCTCCTTATCTCCAGGGGCGAAGTGAAGGCCTGTGGCTCCCGGTCTGACCACAAAAAATTGAGAGAGGGTGATCCTCAGAAAACAAAAAGACAACCTCCCCAAAAAGGGAACAGATGCAGCCCCCAACCAGGCCAGGGTAAGGGTGATAAATTAGGCTGCCTGAGAAAAAGTGCTGTAGTGCATTCCAGTCAACCTTTTCACTTAATAAAACCCATGCTGGCTCCTCAATAGGGACATATCAACAAACCTACCAGGTTCAGTGGGTCAAATTCAAATAGGGTAAATCTCTACTGGAGCCGCCTGTGGTTAATAATAAAATCCCTAAGCAAGCACTGTTAAAAAGCTTGCCAAACTACCTAAGGGTCATAGTGCACCTAGAAATGGGAGCTAATGACCTTTGGGAGCCGTCTCTGCTAAATCAGCAACATTCCTTCCAGTAAACGCTGAGATTGCACTAAATCTATCAAAACTGAGGACTGGTCAATGAGGGAGCTGCCGCTGCCTCTGCAAGAGGGGCATGCACAAGCCCCTCTCCTCCGATCCCTCCCACAGGTGCTATGCTGCAGAAGAAGTCGGCAGAGCCAGGCTAAGCTGGCACGGAACAAAATAAATCCCTTCCCACATTGGCCATTGATCTCGGATTCCGCTCACAGAGGCTTGAGGTGCTGGCGCAGCAAGGAGGGCTGGAACAAAGAGCCTGAGTGCTGCCTCACCGTGCAGTTTAAAAGCTGTGGCATGTGACGACAACCCTGTCACCCACAGCTGCAGCAAAACCTGGAACCCGAAGCAAGGTGGCAGGCCAGATCAGCTCGTTATTCTGCCTCCGGTGGCTCTGCTGCACCATCCATAACGTCGGCTCCCCCCATTTTGGGGGAGCGCCTTATGACATTTTCCTCAGAAGCGCCTAGTGCACATCGAACTCAAAGGGATAGTCCCTGCGTTGTTTGCCTGCCATAATGGTAATAGCAAGAATCCTGGTTTCAAATCATAAAACTGACAGTCTTTTACTGTCTTTAAAGTAGTCCTACATTTTACCTCAATTTCTTTTTTTCATAGATTAATTCAATCTGTCGGCGAATCCGAAATTTAAAACATTGTACTCACTAGCAATTAATGCACTTGCGCTTTATGATCATTAGAGATACATTATTCATTGATTTGACCACTTAAAGATATTGAACGTGATGTCCACACTAATTATCTTTTGTTTAATACGGCCGCTTCTTGATTGCATTTGAAACAATATATTTAATACTTACGTTTACTTTCTTTTATAATCTTCTCTTTCCCATCTCTTAGACATTTTGTGAACTTTTTTAAATCCTGGTTCGGTCATCTTTTTGAGTGATGACATCGCTGCTTCTAATCCCATCTGCCATCCCAACTCTCAATTGAGCACATTTTCTCTCTCTCAGAAGAAACCCATTTCTCTGCTGTCTCTGACACTAAACCCTCCTCATGCTCTGTCGCGCCCACCATGACCAACGACCATTTTCATGTAATATTTTCTCAGTAGCCTGCCCAAACTAGTTTCCTTCAAGTGAGGTTGTAAGAAACTGCCTTAAGCTGCACATATATAACCCCTATTTAAGAAACCTACCCTCAACCCTTCTAATGTTAAACGCTACTGCGCCATCTCGAGTCTTCCCTTCTGGCCAAAGTTATTGGGAAATGTGTATCCTCCCAACTAATATAATATAACCAAGAAAACAACTTGTTGATTGTGTCCAATCCAGTTTCATGGCAGGTCACAGTACTGAATCAGCAACACCTTGCTGTTTGATGATATACTCTGCACTTTCAACAGCTCTCCCTCCTCATCCGACTGTATTTAGCCTCTGCTTTTGATACTGTTGGCTATCAAATCCTCTTTTGACTTTCTGAAAAACAGAATATTGAGGGAACTATCCTTCCATGGTTTCACGTCTGTCTCTCAGGGAGCTCTCAAGAGATCAAGAATGACAACACTTTCTCAGACCCTTCCCACATCTTGTGTGGTGTCCCTCAGCACTCCATCCTAGCTCACATTGTCTTCAATATCTATTTTGAACATGTGGGTTACCACCTTAAAAATCTCAGCTTTTCATTCTACCAATATGCAGATGACATCCATGTTTATTTCATACCGGGTGGTGCGATTGTATCTCCAAATTACAAACTTCACTTCAGAATGGCCACAGATGAATGAAGAAAAAACATCATGAATGCAATGCATTGAATGCTAAATTTCTTCTCCTACACCAAACCGCACCCAATTACCTTCCTACGATCCCTACAATTTGTAAATATCTCCACTAAACTGGCCACCTCAGATAAATCCTTGGGTTAACCTAAGACGTCACAATAAAGCTATGGCTAAGTCAGCCACGTTCCACCACCACATACTCAAGAATGTAAAACAGTTTCTTTTTTCCTCCTCTGCCTACCCAAAAATAGGATAGTGCCACAATGAGCAATCCCACAAGCCTCTGCTTGCCAGGTTTCTCATTAGCACAAAGAATGGAAACATATGACCCCCTGCTCTTGCTCACCTTGACTGGTTCCCAGTTGAGGCACAAAGCTGCAAAGGAACAGCCTGCCTCACTTTCAAAGTCATGACCCTCCAAACTCCAACATATCGTACCCAGAAACTTTCATTTCGGGGAGGCTCCCTTTGTTGCAATGTCAAATGATCTCTCTTCACTCCACATTTCAAGCCCTCACATCAGAGAAGCCTTTCTTGCAAGTTCATCAAAACTGAGTTGTGCTCAGGACTGACCCTAAGTTCCTTCCCAAGGTAGTGTACCCAGTCCACCACAGCCAGATTATAGAGCCCCTAGTCTTTTTCCCCTCAGCCAGACTTGTTATCAAAGGGGGCCCTTCACACCCTTGATGTCAAGTGTCCCCTCTGTTACTACAATGACAGGACCAAAACCTTTTGCGAAAAAACAGCAACTTTTCATTGCTTGTGCCAATTCACAAAAAGATCATGCTATATCAAAGGTGGACATAGCCCAATGGTTTGCCAAAGAGAAATTTGCCTGCCCCACCCAGGCCGCATGCCACACAAAAAGAGGGTCACTATAGCTTTTCTTGGAAATATCCCCATAGCTGACATTCGTAAGGTGGCTAGTGGTCCTCTCCACACATTTACCAAGCACTACTGTGTGAATGTTCTAACACACCAAGAAGCTGAGTTGGTCAGGCTGTCCTAAGAATTTGATTTTAATCTTTTGCAACAACCACCAGCTAACCACTGCTGAGGGGAGTACTGTTTTACAGTTTGTGTAGCGCATGTGTATCTGCAGCCACACATGCTACGAACGGAATATGCTACCTTGTATGCATCTGTTTATAGTGTGATTTGCTGTAGATTCACGTGCGCCTACCACCCTCCTCGGAAACCTATGGTTGTTGCAGATGTACTCCTCTTCACTTACATACTTAAATTCTTTAAACTTCTTGCATGGTTACTCAACTGCCATTTCTGCAGCTCCATCTCTATGCTCACATTCTATGCGGAAAACAATCTAACAATAAATGGCATTGTAACTAAGGGAGGAGTCACTATACCTTGAGACTCAAAAGACTTTCTCGAAGAAAAACAAGTTGCAAATGTCTGAACCCAAGACTAGACTGTCTACAGTAAGGAGCACACAGTCACTGCCACCCTTGCTGGATTTTTATGCGTGCTCCTTACCGTCGCTGTTGCTTTTTGGCAGTGTGACGGCCAACACAGTAAATCTCCTCACAGACAGCTCCTTGATAACGAAGGCTATGGCACTCCCAGCTTGATCAACAAGATGGAAGTGCCATTGCCTTCTTTATCAAGAAGCTGTTTGTTAGGATATATATATATATATATATATATATATATATATATATATATATATATATATATATATATATATATATATATATATATATATATATATATATATATATATTCAATGGCAAGTGTAGCTGCAGATACACATGCTGTGTATTATCCTGCCATTTAGTGTTGGGCTCGGAGTGTTACAAGTTGTTTTTCTTCTAAGAAGTCTTTTCGAGTCGCGAGACCGAGGGACTCCTCCCTTTCGGCTCCATTGAGCATGGGCGTCGACTACATCTTAGATTGTTTTCTTTCCGCCATCGGGTTCGGACGTGTTCCTCTTCGCTCCGTATTTCAATTCGGGAAAGTTAGCTAGTTATCGGAAAATTCGACGGGATTGTTCGCGCTCAGTACCGGTTTAGTGTTAGCACATCGACACCGAAACAAAGAAGCGCTCCGGCGGCCATTCGGGGCTTCCACTCTTCAGCGGGGCCTGGTCGGCCCGACCGCGTCCATCTTCAAATCTCATGGACCGGGACCCCCTTCACTTTCTGCCCAAATTGCCACGCAAAGTATCCTTATACACACCAACACTTGGTCTGTAATCTGTGTCTCTCTCCGGAACACAGGGAGGATACTTGCTAGGCCTGCCGGGCTTTTCGATCGAAGAAGACCCTACGCGATCGAAGAGCTAGAAGACTCCAGATGGCGTCGACACCTGCCGAGCAGATCGACGTCGAGGAAGAAGAGAGATTGTCCATTCGAGATTCGGACGAGTCCGAAAGTGAGCAGCTGAAGACGCAGCAACAAACTGTGAGTAAATCAGCCCTGGCAAAGACTCACTCGAAAATAATGAAGGCCAAGGGGATGCCACCGCCAACAGGTCGTGGCTTAACCCGAAAACACGGTGACTAAACATCAGCACCGAAAAAGGCCTCCCAGCAGCCGAAGACATCCGACTCCGGTCGAGATACCGGCTCCGAAACATCTCGACACCGAGAGTTCGACACCCCTAAAGTCAAGAAGGTTTCTTTGGAGCCGAAAAAGACTGTACAAAAAACTTTGGTGCCGAAACATTCAGCCTCGGAGCCGAAAACAGGCTCCTATACAGAAGAGCAAGGCCTTTCAAGTCAATTGCAAGGGCACAGATTTGAACAAGAACTGGGCATGGCAGAGCCAGACCATACCCAGAGGAGGCTGCATATACAGAAGGACACGGGGAAAATCCAAACTCTTCCTCCAATGAAGATCAAACGAAAGCTAGCATTCCAAGAGGAAACGCAGCCAAGGGCAAAGGTGGCAAAAGACAAAACACCACCAAGGTTCTCGCCACAGCAGTAACCATTGCATTCGCCACACCTGTCTCCGGTAGCAACACCCCCGATGCAGTCGCCAACACACACGGGGATGACACAAGATGACCCAGATGCATGGGACTTATATGATGCACTGGTCTCAGACAATAGTCCCAATTGCTACCCGGCAAGGCCGTCACCACCTGAGGACAGCACTGCATATATGCAGGTGGTTTCAAGGGCAGCTACATTCCATAATGTAGCGATGCATGCAGAGCCCATAGAAGACGATTTTTTGTTTAACACATTGGCATCTACTCACAGCGCATACCAAAGTTTGCCAATGCTACCAGGCATATTAAAACACGCCAAACAAGTATTTCAGGACCCAGTAAAAGGCAGAGCCATCACGCCTAAGGTGGAGAAGAAATATAAACCTCCCACAACTGACCCTGTGTTTATAACACAGCAACTAACTCCAGATTCAGTGGTAGTGGGAGCAGCCCGAAAGAGGGCCAACTCACAATCCTCAGGAGACGCACCACCGCCCGACAAGGAAAGTTGGAAATTCGACACAGCAGGCAAAAGGGTAGCAGCACAGGTAGCCAACCAATGGCGAATTGCCAATTCTCAGGCTCTATTGGCTCGCTACGATAGGGCACATTGGGACGAGATGCAACATATCATCCAGCACTTGCCCAAGGAGTACCAAAAACGTGCCCAACAGGTTTTTGAGGAAGGGCAAACGATCTCAAACAACCAAATAAGGTCTGCAATGGACTCGGCAAACACAGCAGCAAAGACAGTGAACACTGCAGTAACCATTCATAGGCACGCATGGTTACGAAGCTCGGGTTTCAAACCAGAAATCCAGCAAGCTGTGCTAAATATGCTGTTCAACCAAGAACAATTGTTTGGGCAGGAGGTGGATACGGCAATAGAAAAACTCAAAAAGGACACAGACACGGCCAAAGCCATGGGCGCGCTCTACTCCCCGCAAAGCAGAGGCACTTTTAGAAATCCACACTTTAGAGTGGGGTTTCGTTCCCAAACCACAGAGTCTTCCACCCCACAAGTCAGACCCACATATCAGGGCCAGTATCAAAGAGGAAGTTTTCGAGGCACATACAGGTGTGGACAATTCCCTAAGGCAAGAGGGAAATTCCAGAGCCCAAAAAACCCTCAAACCAAACTGTGACTTCAATGTCACAAACCCCTACTACTCAACACCAGTGGGGGGGAGACTTACCGCACACCACCACAACTGGGAAAACATAACTACGGACGCATGGGTCCTAGACATTATCCAAGATGGTTATTGCATAGAATTCATACAATTTCCACCAGATGTGCCACCAAGAGCACACAACATGTCCAAACAACACCTAGACATGTTAAAACTAGAAGTCCAAGCATTGTTACAAAAACAAACAATAGAACTGGTACCCAACCATCAATGAGGAACAGGGGTCTACTCCCTGTATTTCCTAATTCCAAAAAAAGACAAAACGTTGAGAACCATATTAGACCTCAGAACACTGAATCTTTACATTAAATCAGATCACTTTCACATGGTAACGCTTCAAGACGTGATTCCCTTGCTCAAAAAACAAGACTACATGTCAACATTAGATCTCAAGGATGCATATTTTCACATACCCATCCATCCTTCCCACAGGAAATACTTAAGGTTTGTAATCCAAGGCGTACATTACCAATTCAAGGTGTTACCATTCGGGATAACAACAGCCCCAAGGGTATTCACAAAATGCCTTGCAGTAGTAGCTGCTCACATCAGGAGGCAGCACATGCACGTATTCCCTTACTTGGACGATTGGTTAATAAAAACCAGCACTCAGCAACAGTGTCTTCTACACACACAATATGTTATAGAAACTCTACGCAAACTAGGGTTCTCTATAAATTACCAAAAATCACATCTGCAACCATCCCAAATACAAGAATACTTGGGAGCAACACTCAATACACAAAAGGCGATTGCCACTCCAAGTCCACAAAGGGTACAGGCGTTCCGCAATACAATATTAAACTTACAGCCAAACAAACACTACCAAGTGAGGTTGGTAATGAAACTTCTAGGCATGATGTCTTCATGCATAGCCATCGTCCCAAATGCAAGACTACACATGTGGCCCTTACAACAGTGCCTAACAACACAATGGACACAGGCACAGGGTCAACTCCAAGATCTATTGTTGAGAGACCGCCAAATACACCTCTCGCTTCAATGGTGGAACCCTATAAATTTAAACCAAGGGCGGCCATTCCAAGACCCAGTGCCTCAATACGTAATCACAACAGATGCTTCCATGATAGGGTGGGGAGCACACCTCAACCAGCACAGTATACAGGGACAATGGAACATTCAACAGAAACTACTGCACATAAATCACTTAGAACTGTTGGCACTGTTTCTAGCATTGAAGGCATTTCAACCACTGATAGCCCACAAACATATTCTTGTCAAAACAGACAACATGACGACAATGTATTACCTCAACAAACAGGGAGGAACACACTCCTCACAACTATGTCTCTTAGCACAAAAAATTTGGCATTGGGCAATCCACAATCACATTTGCCTAATAGCACAATACATCCCAGGTACCCAAAACCAGCTGGCCGACAATCTCAGTCGAGCTCACCAACAAACACACGAATGGGAAATTCATCCCCAAATCCTACAAACTTACTTTCTACGCTGGGGAACACCACAAATAGACCTATTCGCAACAAAATAAAAAGCAAAATGCCAAGACTTTGCGTCCAGGTATCCACACCCTCTGTCCAAGGGCAATGCACTATGGATGAGTTGGTCAGAGATATTTGCTTACGCTTTTCCCCCTCTCCCACTCCTGCCTTATCTGGTAAACAAATTGAGTCAAAGCAGACTCAAACTAACACTCATCGCACCAACCTGGGCTCGCCAACCGTGGTACACAACACTGCTGGACCTGTCAGTAGTACCTCATATCAAACTACCAAACAGATCAGATCTGTTAACTCAACACAAACAGCAGATCAGACACCCAAATCCAGCATCGCTCAATCTAGCAATCTGGCTCCTGAAGTCTTAGAATTTGGACATTTAGACCTTACACAAGAATGTATGGAGGTCATTAAACAGGCTAGAAAACATACTACAAGACATTGTTATGCAAACAAATGGAAAATATTTGTTTATTACTGCCATAATAATCAAATTCAACCACTACATGCTTCTGCAAAGAACATTGTAAGCTACTTATTACACTTACAAAAATCTAAACTAGCATTCTCTTCTATTAAAATACATCTCACAGCAATATCTGCCTATCTGCAGATTACACATTCAACATCACTTTTTAGAATCCCCGTCATCAAAGCATTTATGGAGGGATTAAAAAGAATCATACCCCCGAGAACACCACCAGTTCCTTCGTGGAATCTCAATATTGTGTTAACACGGCTCATGGGACCACCATTCGAAACCATGCACTCTTGTGACATGCAATATTTAACTTGGAAAGTGGCCTTCCTAATAAATATCACATCTCTTAGAAGAGTAAATGAGATACAAGCATTTACTATACAAGAACCCTTTATACAAATACATAATCATAAAGTAGTTCTCCGGACAAATCCCAAATTCTTACCAAAAGTCAAATCACCATTCCACCTAAACCAAACAGTAGAACTCCCAGTCTTTTTTCCACAACCAGACTCGGTAGCCGAAAGAGCCTTACATACGTTAGACATTAAAAGAGCACTAATGTACTACATCGATAGAACAAAACAGTTTCGCAAAACAAAACAATTGTTTGTAGCCTTCCAAAAACCTCATGCTGGAAATCCAATATCCAAACAAGGCATTGCCAGATGGATAGTGAAATGTATTCAGACCTGCTATATCAAAGCAAAAAGAGATCTACCTATTACGCCAAAGGCGCACTCCACTAGGAAAAAAGGCGTCACAATGGCTTTTCTAGGGAATATACCTATGACAGAAATCTGTAAGGCAGCCACACGGTCTACGCCTCATACATTCACAAAACATTACTGTGTAGATGTGTTAACAACACAACAAGCCACAGTAGGACAGGCTGTATTACGAACATTATTTCAAACAACTTCAACTCCGACAGGCTAAGCCACCGCTTTTTGGGGAGATTACTGCTTACTAGTCTATGCACAGCATGTGTATCTGCAGCTACACATGCCATCGAACGGAAAATGTCACTTACCCAGTGTACATCTGTTCGTGGCATGGGACGCTGCAGATTCGCATGCGCCCTCCCACCTCCCCGGGAGCCTCTAGCTGTTAGAAGTTGCATTAAAACTGTAAATCTTGTAAATTTGTAAATAAATACTTTTTAAGACACGTTATGTATGTACATACATACTTACCCCATTGCATGGGCACAATTACTATATTCACAACTCCTAGCTCACCCTCTGCGGGGAAAACAATCTAAGATGGAGTCAACGCCCATGCGCAATGGAGCCGAAAGGGAGGAGTCCCTTGGTCTTGTGACTCGAAAAGACTTCTTCGAGGAAAAACAACTTGTAACACTCCGAGCCCAACACTAGATGGCAGGATAATGCACAGCATGTGAATCTGCAGCGTCTCATGCCACGAACAGATGTACACTGGGTAAGTGACATTTTCCATATATATATCTATTTATATATATAAAGGTTACAGGGACGTTATTGTTAGAAATAGATTTGAAAAAAACCTTAGAAATTCACCAAAAAAAAACAAAGATCAGACTTATCTCAAGAAACTATAACTCGTGCCCTAAGGTAACTATAGCTCGCGCCTCCGGCATGCACAGTTTTCTCATCAATAATTTTATTGCAAATTTCTGGTGATATTATCAACAATGTCATAGAAGATGTCATGACTGATGTAGTTTGTGGGATGATTTGCTGAGCATGGCGAGGGTGCACGTTATAGTCACCTTACGCCACTAAGCACCACATATATATATATATATATATATATATATATATATATATATATATATACACACACACACACACACACACACACACACACGTAAATATATATATATATATATATATATATATATACACACACACACACATGTAAAGGGTGGAAGTTACTGCGTGCTCCTTACCGCTGCTGATGCTTCATGGCAACTTGATGCCCATCACGCTAAATCTCCTCTCAGACAGCTCCTCGATAAAGAGGGCAATATTTATATACATATATGTTATTCAAAATTCTTCACTCCACCTTTTTCAGGATTCACATGATCATATTTCCACCTCTACTCTAATACTACGGCCTGCCTTTTTGCAGGATCACCAAAAACAACTTTAAAGTTTGTCTCTCTAAAATAAAACATTTTGAGGCTGTTCCATTGCAGATGGAAGGAGAAGAATGTAGTGATCGGTTGGTTTAAAGATCTCCTGTAAATGAAAGTCTGTTAGTTGTTTCTAGTCTCGAAGGGTTTGCACACACGACTGACTACTATCCAATAAAGAAACCTGTGAAGTAGCTGGCATCATATTTACCAATCCTAACATTTGGATGGACTGGTATCATCTTACGCCATGCGTCCTTTTTTAAGTGACTGAGTCCACCAATACTTCTCATTTGATTGTAAAGTGGTTTGAAGCACTGTAGGTGGTTGTGAAGTGGCTGAGTTTGTGATAACTCCAATGTCTAAAGTTACTATAACTGTGGTGTTTGTTTGATGGAGATTAATTATTATAGTCATCCCAAGTGATCCTGAAGGGACTTCATTTACCGAGGCCTCCAGATTTTGGAGTGAGTGCTGATGCTGAATATAGTCTCATAGGCTTTGATGATTTTTGAAGCTCGATTAAATCATTGCAGCAATTCCTGGGGTTTTCCAATGTGACTGGTTTCTTCTCAGATGTTGTGTCATGGGAAAGCACACGACACACTGCCTATCTTCTTTGGGTTCTCCATATGCACCCGTTTCCTGCTGACCAAAATTGTAGAAATTAAGATGGGATCGGGATTTGGTAACCAAATGTAGGTCATTTTAAAATTAGAGCTGCCATCATCTACTTCGGGGAACTTTGTATCATAGTGGGTGCTGAAACTTTCCCATTACAAATCCGGTTTTGGTGCTTTGGCGGACGTAAACGGGTTTCTTTGTGACGAGATAAGTACATTTTATAAAAAGCAGTCAAGCAAGTTGTAAAGATAAGGGGCACTCAGAAGATATTTAATGCCTATTTTGATTTTGGATCTCTATAATCGTTTTATGAAATCCTTTGTTTCCATTGTGCCCATTTGCCTATTGTCAGTGTAAACACACCGCTTCGAATCCATCAGCAAGTGCCTTGTTTTGAGGAAGGAGGCAATATGGGTTATTACTCAGCCTATTCATGCAATTGTGTGAGTTCAGCAAGAGCAGAATCGGGGCGCGCGCCCATCAGTGGGGCATTCAGCGAAAATCAGCTGCTTTTAGGCAGCGCTTCTTAAAAGCTCGTCAGCCGCATTGTGCCTTGCTAATATAATCCGCGTACAGATTGGAGGGAACAAACAAAATAGCATTTAAAGATTTTTTTATCCTGACATGCCTGTTGGTTGATTACAGTGCGCACACATAAAGGCGCTGTTGATGTTTGAGTTGGGAGCTGACAATTTCTCTTCAAATGCCTCCTGATGATTTCTCCTTCTCTAGGTCTGAGTCCCATATAACTAACGTGAGCTATTTCTGCCTTTTCAGATTTCTTTTTTTTTTCTTTGATCGTGGGCTTTGATAATATGCATCATGATATTATATATTCTTTACAGAAAATGAAACAGAGTGCTCTTTGTGCGGTTCCATTGCAGAAAATTCTAATATTCGCCGTGTCCTCCTCCTCCGCTGCTAGGCTTTTGGAGACCCTTCCAAACTTGCATTTTGAATTTGGATGCTCAGATCCTAGCAGAAAGGCCATTTGGTTCAATCTTGCGCCTTCATAAAGCGGTGCTGTAAGGAAGCTTCTCACAGTCACTCCAGGCTCGATAGTTGGCTAAGTAAAGCCTTTCCGTGTCTTTTTTTTTCTTAACCTCTGCATTACCGTAGCGAGAGTGGCCAAAGCGCTTCATCCATCAATATTTTAATGTTCGTTAAAACCGTGGCATTGTACTGTTTGCTAAGGTAGACATTGAGTATAAACCTATGTCCTTCACCTAGGTGGCACATGCACGTTTCCACTCTTTCAAACTTACCTGTTTTACCTGAGGGTCCAGTCTTTCACAAAATGTCATCACGGGACTGTCTAATCCATTTCTCCCTACTGTCAAAACCCTACAACATGCAAACATAAATAAATCCACTGTTCTAGAAACTGTTTTGAATTTTCAGAATGGCGAGTCTGTGAAAATATCACATTTAAAATTGCAGCGTAGAATCCGAAGAGCATCGTGGCCTGTGTCGGCCTGGAACATTTCACTACCATTGCTCATGCGTATGTACAACGCATAACCTGGTTTTTGGGTCTATCATTTGAAATTTGATGAGATATTCATGGAGCCAAGACAGCAGAAAATAGTGCAAAGGAGAGCTTGCTCCGCGGACTATAGTATTGGAAGCGAAAGTAGGGCGATTGCTGCTAAACATAGTTTAAAACACAATAACGTTTGATTGTGAGTTTTTTTTTTGACAATGAGAAGAGATTCTTATTTTGGACGATGTGGTGTGTGTGTGTGGAGGAGAAGCATATGTTCAAGGAAATTCGGCCAGTAAATTCAGAAATCTGATTATTTGCACTCTAGCATTGTATATTTCACGTTTTGCTTCTAATCGGCAGGGGCATAGCTTGATCAGTAAGATTGTGGGGGATAAGCTTCAGATTTCTCAGCAATCACTCTGGCATACTATGTCAAAATTCATTATACGAAAATCAGGGTACATGAGAGAGACTAAAGAGGCAGTGAAAAAGGAGACGAAGGGGTATTAGCAGGGGTACTAAGTGAAAAAAATGTATATTTTGTAAAATAACCAACAATTTAAAAGCCTTTCAAAGCAGAAGCAAGAGTCTGTGTGTGTGTGCGCGCTTTTTCGTCTGAGTTTATGTAAACATTTCTTGTGAAATCCGACAGACATCTCACCATACCGGACTGAAAGCATCTGTACCCAACTTTTTTTCTCCAGAAAATACCTTTATTAGGTGGGGGGTGTAAACCCACCTCTCTCTCCTCCCAAAACCCCCCACTGAAGCTACGCCCCTGGTAAACGGCGTGTGAAGAGTCTTAAATGTCTATGTGGATGTGCTGGAAGGCCTTTTTCATTTTCCTGCATCTGTTCGTTGTGCATGGTTGGGCTAGAATAAACTGTTCTGAACCTGTGCATCACAGTCAAGGTAGGCCGTTGTGTGGTGCTGTTGAGCACATGATGGATTGGTGTGTTTATGGTGGATTTATCCAAGTGGTGTTACTGTGGTGTGTGACTGTGCTATTGCTTTGTCTATATTCTGTTGATACTTACAAAATGTGCTTTCCCTGCATATTCCCAAAGTATTAAACTTGATTAAGAAAATATATGAAAAATGTATTGTATGCATCGTACACTTATTACCCACAGTTTGCTTAAATGTGTGCATTTTTGTTGATTTCCAAAATCCCCTGAGAGTACTTTGGACATGTGTGCTAAATGTAGATTTTCAGTCATGCTCATAGTCTACCATATGATCTCCAGTGGATCATCAGACAATTCAATGAAACACATAGAGCAGTGAGCACAAATGCACAAAACGACTCATTTAAAAAAAAAAAATTGTCCAGTAGGAAAACCTTTCCCTGGAGGACAAGCCCCTTCAATTAAACCACAATTAATTATTGTGGTGTACCAAACCCTGTCCTTTCCTAGCAAGGGATTTGATGTTGTTGTTTGCAGGACTATTGTCCTGTCTAGGAAGGGGCCTCCAAAATGTTTGTGAAGCATCATAAAGGTATGCATGCATATGTGGGTGTCCTCTCACCATCCGTGCCTCAAATCATGCACTTGACTGTAATTTCCGCCAACAAACAATCCACGCAATAATCTGATTGCCCAAGGAGCTAAATCCTATATGCTGGCCGATATGTCCAGTTGTGCTGACTTTGTATGTTTGGGGATTAATATCCAAGTTACATAGTAATGGAGTGCCAAACAGTGGTGAGGTAGATGGGGTACAGAGTTAGGCATCTCAGCTGGTGGTTTCAGGCTCGTAGAACATGCGACAGTGCTGGGAATCTGACAACCACAGATAAAATAGCCACATCTCACTAGTTAAATTTAAGCGCGTGTCCTGCGACGTATACTGAAACTGTTTCCTAACATGGAGTCGAATTATAAATCAGATTCTAGAGAATCTGAATTTATCGCATCTGTGCAAACACAAAATGGATCTTTTTTCAGGCTCTCTGCGTTCCTGCAGACAGTGTATTGAAAAAGACAATTTCCCCGAGCACTGGCAGACTGAGAGAGCGTCTGATGACGTCAATCCCTAGTGCGCTTCATTTCTCAGGAGGAATATTCCATATGTACAGACAGGTTTCCTGCTACGGCTTTCTGCTAAACCCATTTGCATGTAAGTAAAACCAGTCTGCTGGAGTATTTCTCTAAAGAGTTTTTTCCCAGTAAAAATTTAAACGATTGCCCCGTCCTAGTTTATCATTGCACTCTCTATGGCGGATAACGGAGGATCAAAGCGACAATCGAACCGCCTGGCGAAACATTATGGCCGTTTTAAGAATGCCTTGAACAACAATTTACTGCGTTGGCCCACGTGGATGCGGAATTCTCCATCATTCCGCAAGAGGGCAAAATAAAAGTATGATAGCTAGGCAGGCAGAGCCATTGAAACCATCTTGTAAAAGTCAAATGGGTTGATAAATCTGCCATTTATTGAGCTACTGGAAATACCAATTTGCCTTTCCCATAACATTGCTCAAAGTGTAAAATAAATATAATGTGAAACATTCATGTATTATGAGAACAGCTTTTATCATTCGATATCACTGCACAGTTTATACAGGAAAGAAAATCCGGTGAATGGCCTTCACTTTGGTGCACGGTTCATGTGCAGGACAATGAAACAATTTCGATTTATAAATAACCCGGCACAGATGTGCTAATAGAATTGGTATTGCACCAATTACTGTTCAGCATGTGTGGGTGATAATCAGAGCCGTCTGCCTTGTGGCTTGTATTGCCCACACTGAAAGGGGCGCCTTCCGACAATACAGGGTGAGTCAAAGAGCAAAGAAACATCTTACTGTGCTGAAATTCTCTACATGAAATACACTGGTGCTTTCCCAGAACAATGCA
Source organism: Pleurodeles waltl (assembly GCF_031143425.1). Classification (NCBI taxonomy): domain Eukaryota; kingdom Metazoa; phylum Chordata; class Amphibia; order Caudata; family Salamandridae; genus Pleurodeles; species Pleurodeles waltl. Next base: position 1,442,372,907 of record NC_090440.1, on the reverse strand, counting down.
CCCGAAATTGGAAATTTGTCTTTGTTTACCTGGAGGGAGGCATGGTGAAATACCTACAGCGGTGGTTCCCAACCTGTGATCCGCAAAGCTTCCTTAGGGGGTCTGCGACTGCTTAGAAAATTAATAATATTAACAGATTAGGTCCCCAGCTTTCAGTAATGACTCTGTGGTGGTCCCCGGATTCTAATAAGGATTCACTGGGGGTCCCCAGGTTCCATTATTGATAAAGTAGGGGTTTAGTTTTCAGAATTTGTAAAGCGCATGGCGGCCCGGAGGCATCCCAGCGCTAAAAGTAACGAAACACAAGAAGGAGAGAGAGACAGTATTAGTTACAGAATAAAAAGGTTTTAAGCTTTTTCCTAAAGAGGTGCTCGGAAGGTTCCAAACGGAGCTCCGTAGGAAGGGTGTTCCAAAGGTGGGAGGCTCTAGTAGAGAAGGAGTTATTACCCCAGGCTCTCTTGAAGCGAGAGACATGTGCATACCTAAGAGAAGAGGAGCGAAGGCTCCTGGAAGGGATGTGCAGGAAAATATGTTTCCTCAGAGAGATGGGACCTTTGTCCTGTAAGGCCCTATAAACAATGCAGAGAGATTTGAACTGGATCCTTTCTCTGACAGGAAGCCAGTGGAGGGTGGAGATAGCCAGTTTAGCGGAGGCGAATTTTGAAGAGTGGGTAAGAAGTCTGGCCGCTGCATTTTGTACTCTTTGCAGCTTCTTTAAAACATAGAGCGGGGAACTAAGGAACAGAGAGTTTTCGTAGTCCAAGCGAGAGAGAATTAGGGATTGAATAAGGATTCTTCTGGCTGTGGGAGGAAGAAGGGTAAGGATCTTTCTAAACATCCGCAAGAGGCCAAAACAGGTAGAAGAGATTTTACTGGCTTGAGAATCCATAGTGAGCCGGGGATCAAGTATCACACCTAAAGTCTTAACTTGGAGTTTAGGAGGAGGAAGAGATTTAAAGGCATCTGAGAGAGATGGAAGAGGGAGAGCGAGGGGGCCGTTACCAAGGATCAGAACTTCCGATTTCCCATCGTTGAACTTGAGTTTGGACTTGGTCATCCAATTGGCAATATCACTCTTGCAGCAAGAGAGGTTAGTCACTGGAGAGTCCCCGGAACTGGAAAGAGACACCACTAGCTGGGTGTCATCTGCATAGGTCACCAGAGTCAAATTGTAAGGGGCAATTACTCTCGCTAAAGGTGACTCATAGACATTAAAAAGAGTGGGGCTAAGAGATGAGCCCTGGGGAACTCCGCATGCCAGCGGGTAGAGACCGGAAAAACAAGTACGGTCCAAAACTTGAAATGATCTGTCTTTGAGGAAGGAGGAGAGCCAGGAGAGCGCAGAGCCTCCTACTCCTATATCTGATAATCTTGAACCGAGGAGATCGTGGTCAACAGTATCGAATGCTGCGCTTAAATCAAGCAGTATGATAGCTACATGCGACCCTCGATCTAAGAGCTGGCGGGCTGACTCAGTTACTGTAAGAAGAGCTGACTCAGTGCTGTGCAAGGTTCTAAATCCCATTTGTGTAGGATGAAGAAGTTCATTGCTTTCAAGATAACTGGTGAGTTCAGTGTTGACATGTTTCTCAAGGATTTTCGAGGAAATAGGAAGAAGAGCAACAGGTCTAAAGTTTTCTAGTAAAGTAGGGTCCAGTTTGGGTTTTTTCAAAAGGGGTTTAACAATAGCGTGTTTAAATGACAGGGGAACCGATCCCAAGGAAATTAAGTTGTTGAGAATTTTGGTGAGAGGAGGGACAATACCATCTGCTACCTGCACGAGAGCAGAGGGAGGAGCGGGGTCTAAGGGAGAGCCAGATTTAATTTTGGACAAAAGATTGGTGGTCATCTCCTCAGTGAGGGGAGGGAAGGAGATAAGGGAAGCTCCTACAGGTAAGGAGTTTGTAGAATTATCAATGGGGGAGTGATTCATATATGGAGGAAAACCCAAGTAAATGCTGATGACTTTGTCCTGAAAAAAGGATGCCAGTCGATCACTGTAGGACACAGAGGCCTCCTTCATCGGGGTAGGTCGAGAAGGGGTAGTGAGATCTTTAAAGATTTGAAAGATTTCTTTCTGGGGACACAACAAGCGTTCTATTTTTCCACCATAAAAAGTGGACTGGGCCATTTTAATGTTGTGGTGGTAAGTTCTAACGGATTGCTTGTATGTCTCTCTGCTGGAGGGACTGTAGCTTTTACGCCACAGTCTCTCAAGTCTTTTACAGTCCTTTTTGAGTTCAAGCAGGTGGGGGGAAAACCAGGGTTTGGGTTTATGAGTTAAGAGGGATACTCTGGTTCTAATGGGTAACACAGCATCCAGAGAGGATGAGATCCATTTATGAAAGGAGTCTGCAGTTCCTGAGGTGGAGGGGTGATAAATTAAATCAGAGTCTAGAAGAGTTTTGCGCCACTCTACAGGATCAAGTTTTGACCAGGAACGACCGGAAGAAGTGGTGTTAGGGAGGAGGCCATGAGTGGCATCATACGGAGAAGTGAACGAGAGAAGGAAGTGATCGGTCCAAAGAAGTGGCAAAGGAGAGGCCGTCAGCAGGTTGGTAATATTGCTGAATATGAGATCTAATGTATGACCCTTCTGATGGGTGGGGCCAGATACATACAGAGTTAATTGGAGAGCAGCAAAAGAGGACGTCAATAGTTTAGCCGAAGGGCATTCCAAGTTATCAAGATGAATATTGAAGTCTCCTAAAATAGTGAAATTGGAACGGTTGCAGATGTGGCTAGCTGCAACCTCTGGTAAAGTATCTAGGAAACGTAGCACAGGTCCCGGAGGGCGATAAAGGAAAATACCTGAAAAGGTGAAAGTGGAGGACAAACATAATGAGAACAATAAGCTCTCACAATCAGGAATATCCAGGGGTTGAGTAGTGCATTTAATAGTGGTTTTGAAAATAATAGCTATTCCACCACCTCTGGCCGTGGGTCTATCTAGATGGGTCATGGCGTACCTGGTAGGCAGGGAACTGCAGATGAGTGAGGCAGAGTCCTCATCAAGCCAGGTTTCAGTAAGAAACAGCACGTCAGGTATGAGATCTTCAAGAAGATTGTGGATATATAAAGAATGAGCAGCAAGGGACCGGCAATTAAGTAGCATCATTCTGGCTAGCGAAGGGGAGGAAATTTTAGCGGACGTCCACAGAAGTCAAAATGTTGGGAACCACTGACTTACAGGAGTGGTCACTTGTAGGAAGCTCGTGTTCTGCTTCCATTTGTGACAACAATAGGACGGAGGAAAACTTCATAGCCATGTCGTAGGCCTTGCTGCAAATGCATTATAAAATGTAGGAGAAAGATCAACGGCATAGTGTGGTATAGGCGAAGGCTGTGTTGCTGTGCACTCAGTCTGCTCTCCACCACAGTGTCTCTCCACACTCTTCTGTTCCTTTGGACTCAGCAACTATGAGTGATTTTACTGTGTGGTTCTGTGACATAAGGAGCTTTCTTTTAGGTCAAGCAAATCAAAAACTGGCTTCTTCTTTCCTTGTGTGAAGTTTTCTCTTTTCGTGCAGCTTTGTGGTAGATCACTTTTCCTTTCCATTTCACTCACTAGTATCACCCATCTCTTCTCACCCCTGTGAAAAAAAGTCGAGAATCCTTGCCTAGCTTGTGGAATATAGAAAATTATCCACCATCTGGCTTTCCAAAGGGAAGGTTACAAATAGTATCTCTTGCCTTAATCCTCTCCTTTGTCCATCAAGGGTGTTGGGTTTGCAAAATAGAATTGAAAGGTGTTTTTTTTTTCCTCATCTATAGTTTACAATCCATTCAAAGAAATCTATGATTTGTGGCCATAGTAATGAGTTACCAGCACAAGATTCATTGCTTCCGTTGAACTTTGTCCCATTTGTTACCCAAGTCCTGACAGTGTTGGCAGCACCTGGGGGGAATAAGGAAACACCAGTCTTTCCCTACTTAATTATGAGTCAAGCTCTATTGCCCAAGGCGTTTCTGCTGTACCTTCACCAATTTACGATTCTGCTTTTCGAGCTTGGACTTTAAGCAAGCATACCAAAGCCCCATCTCTTCCCTCATCTGGGATTCACATGAATCAGTCTTTCTTCTCAAAGAGGAAGTTTGCCTCTCAGACATCCAAATTTACCTCAGTGTGATGATTTCAGAGAGCTCAGGGAATTAATGACTTCCTGTGTTTAGTTTTTCCATTATGCCCAACATGCATTATTTGCTAGGTGCAGCTTTACCTAACATTTTATTGGGTATTGGGTTCCTTTTCATACTTCCTTATTCATCAGGAAATGTTCCTTTCTGCTTTTTTTTCTTGGACACTGAATTGTTCTCTAAAACCTTATTGTCGAAAACATCCTCGTATCCTATTGTCGTGAAGTTATTTTAGCAGTATTTTAATGGCACATTATTTTAGCCTTAGGCCCTGCAGCTTGTGCCCCTTGGCCTAGTGATAATTAATTTTAATTAATTTTATTTTGTGAGCAGAAACTTCATTCTGCTGTGATGTTTTATTTCCTTTATCTCATAAACTTTTAGCCTAGAAACTGTTTTGATTCTTTTTATCTTAACATTTCGTACTGTGCTTTGCTCAAGGCTGTACGCGATTTTGTTGTAGATACAAAGTGGAACACCACAATCTCTGCCACTACATGGAAACATATGTGTTCTTACGTTAGGGCAGTTTTCTTAGAACACCAGCTGTTTTATTATAAAACATCTCTCAGCCTCCTATATGTTAGAGGGATTCCGGCCAGAAATTGCTGTTGCTTCTTTGTGGCTGTCTGCTGAGTCTTGACGTCTTTTACCACTTACGTGGGCGAGGACTCTCGGTATACCAACAACCCTCTTCGTTACTGCCATATGCAGGTATGGAGGATGATGTCTTCCCAGGGATCCTGAAGTGCAGTTTAGGGCTAACACTGCTGTGCTCTATTTTAGAACCTTAGTGGTGTAGGTAGGAATTCTAATACTTAGCATTTTGACACCATGATGGGACTTTTCTTACATTTCTCTTTCTTTGTAACTGCTCTGCTATTATTATGTTTCATTATCCTAATGAGTGCAATACATGCCATTTTATCTAGAATGAAATTGATTTAATAATATACATTGAACCAGTGTTCTGCTTCTGTTTGTCTTTGCATGTGTGACACAAATGTAACTGAGATAAAAGGATGAAATCTGTTCCACCACGATTTCCCTGAGAAATCAGAATGTCATGTGAAAGGCTGCCACAAATCACCACCACTTTCAGGTGTTGGTGAGGTACTGCTAGCTGGTCGGAAGGGTTAGGCTGACAGTTGTCACACGGTGTGGGATTGGACTCAGTTCCTCACAATCGGGTGGTGCTGCCGCCCAAATCCAACAGTCTTCTTGTTATAATGAGAGTCAACACAGCATAGCGCCCCCAATGTTTGGTCAGGCATTGAATTACGGATCTTTCTGAGTATCTCTGTCTCATTATTTGCTAAAGGCACCCCAATATTATATACGGAGACGTCCGTGGTATTGAGGATTTCCTCCTTAGCTGGATATGTAGCACCTATTTAAGACTGTAGGTTGTTCAAGCTTGAACCTTAAAAGGATTAATCCCCAATTGGTGTACTTATCTCTGAACAAGCACATTCAACATGACAACCTACAACAGGTGGTAATTTCAGTAAACAGAGGCCCCCCCTCACTAATCTTTTATTAAATAATGGCCTTACATCCCAGAGGGGTACTATTACATTTCAGGTTAAGGCACATCCAGCTTATAGAATAGAAATTATCTATTCTTGTGTCAATTTTCCAGCTGTTGATGGTAACACTATCACATTTCATCAGTGTACACCTGCTAATGGAACTGCACAATTCAGAGCATACACATATATAGAAATACCTTTATCTTTTCAAGACTACCAAAACTGGCTTGATGGCACCCTACCACATACAACACTTCATGTTAGGCTAGGTCAGGGTTCTGCAAAGTCAGTCCTGGAGAGCCGGGTCCATGCCAGATTTTTTAGCATATCCACATTTAGAATTTTTTTTAATTCTGAAACATCTTGTTTCTAAATGTGGATATGCTAAAAATCTGGCATGGACCCGGCTCTCCAGGACCGACTTTGCAGAACCCTGGGTTAGGTTCTTTGAGTAATGAAGCTCCTACCTGGCCACAATTGGCCACATACATACCACATCCTGATATAGGCACCTTGACGGTAGCTGAGTTTTGCCGTTTATACATTTGACTTTATAGCGATATATACATTCTTAGAACATTTTGTTAAGCAAACATTAAATACTAACCCATCAAAAGCTGCTCCTGCACAACCTCACGTAGTCACAACAGGTATTAACCCTGCAACGGGGCATTCAGTGATGGGTAAAGTACCCGCAACACATGAAGAAATGACATTTCTGGCAGTTCAAAAATATAAACGCGCTGAAAGCAGTGATTTCCCACACGGGACCCCAATATAAACACCAAAATCTCACCATGTGCTTTCCATTTGGGATGGTTCCCTCGGTGGATAACTCTACCACCTGGGGCATGGTATTTGCCACACTCTACACTACTGCACACAGTACACCAACACTTGCCAATCTTCCGTAAGTGTTAAAACAAATTCAAGATGAATATGGGGCTGCTCTGGCCCTGGATTTGGGGATGCAGTTAATTGGCAATCTTGCTTCAGTGTCCTCAAAAATAGTAAGTAACCTTAAAGGGGAAGCAGATTTACTGGCAGTGTGTATGCGGCTCCGGGATGTTTCTTCACAGGATCAAGAACGTGAGCTAACTAAAATAATTGCCGAAACCTATTCAAGAATAGGTCGGGATAGTTCGGGAGCCAGACCTAGTAAACCACAATTACAAGATAAATCCAATAAGGTTTCTACCAAGCAAGCAGCTGAGGGTACTAAAAAATGCTGGGATAAACAAAAACAAGCATCTTAAAAAGACAGGGGAGAATCTCCACATATGGAGACCCCTGAGAAACGTTATAACTTAAGAAATAGGGATAATATAAAGCTCCTGATAGATATCAATATATTGATACTTGCCAATCTCGTTCATTTCAGAACTTACTGGATAAACATAGTGAGAGAGGTGGGCAATCAGAACACTGAACAGAGTATGTGAAACCAAAAAACATTAAAATCGCTCATCAGATGTTTCAATTAAAAAAGAAGAGAAACTTCCACAACAAAAAATACAATTTAAAAAGAAGAAGGTGGCAGCTATTTCTGCAAGAAATGCCAGGCAAGATGAGTTTTATTGAAGAACATGAACTGGGCACTGGCTCTACTAGGCAGCACAGCAGAGGTCACAATAGTTTGCCGGAATCTTCAATAGCATCTGGAGGTTAAAGCAACTGACAATGTTTTAGAAGTCGAGACTGTGGACATGCTTGTCCCCCCCTCCCAATAGGGTGTATAAAATGAAAATACAGTTGAGGGAGACATTGAGCGCACAATTGATATCATATTCTGGAAACAATTAACTGGCATATAATACATTTTGTTGGCCGAAAAAGATTGGCTGCCAGAATTCTGTGAAGTACCACGGGGGAAAAGATTATTGAACCCTCCTCCTTTCCCCTGGTTCCTGTAGAGTTGAAAGAGTTGTACATGTTTGATTGGTCATTGGCGGGATAAAGATTCTCCCTACCACATAATACCAATTAGGTCCCAAATTAGGTCCCTACCATAGGCTCAACTTCGATATCCTTTTAAGCATGGAGCTAAAACACCTGGGAGATAGATTCTTGCAAAGTTAGAATTCCAGGGTGTAATTGAGCCCTGTCTCTCCAATGAACAATCCCCTATTTCCCGTTGCTAAGCCACGCTAATTCATGCAGAATAGTCTTAGATTACAGACACATAGCACAGCACTCAATAACAATATAGTGAGCAAAAAAATACAAAACAACATTAGATATTTCCAACTGCCTTTTCTGCCAAAATATAGTGCCTGAAAGTAGGGATTTAACAGCATTTGGTGCTTTAGGCTGGTGGAAAAAAATGGTATGCTCCCACAGGAGTATAACAACAGACCTGGGCTGTTCTCAGCATGTGTAACATTCATTTTACACAACATTGACCCGGAGGCGTTGTCATGTGTCAACAACATCTACCTAATGAATGATGACCTTATTCACCACCTAAAACGGGTGGCCGACACAGTTGTGTGTTTTGCCGAATTTGGCTACAGATTAAATTTTAAGAAAACAAAAATTGCCTTTCTCAATGTGCTATTTTTGGGATTCGAGTCATCAGATGAAGGCAAGAGCCTAGTGCTACACTTTATAGAAAAATGTGCACAATTGCAACCACCAAATACCTTAAAAAGCTCCAGTTGTTGTTGAGCTTTATAACCTTTGGCAGAACTTACATCCCATATTATGCATAACGCATTAAAGCATTATACGCCCCGACTTTCCAAGCAAATATTGGACAGTCGAACACACTCGTATTCTCAGAGCATTGCAAGAAGATATGCTTGCCGCAAAACATGTACACATAACAGACAGCAAAACACATTTGGTCATCCGAGTAATTACTGGTGTTATCTGCTCCACATATGTAACATTTAATGAAGGTGATACCGTCCCTTTTGCATACAAATCACATTTGTATTCCACAGCTGAACAACGCTTTTCTCCCACAGAAAAGATTCTGACTGCTGTTCAGATAACTGTCATTAAAGAGAGACCTTTGGCTTAGAGAAAACACATTATTGTCATCTCACTGATCCCAGCCCCTGAGGCTGTCACAAAGGCCAGCATTCCAAACACGAAAGCATCACATCAACACTGGATCCAATGGGCAATGTCTCTGACAGCCACTGATGTTGATTAAATTCGCAACCTAAAATTACAAACTCAAGAATTCCTTTAATACAAAATAGAATATCCAATACCCGCAAACAGACATTTTGAGAAATCAAAATGTCATGCACACGGTTGCCACAAATCACCGCCACTTTCACCTGCTGGTGAGGTACTGCTAGCTGGATGGAAGGGGTAGGCCATCAGCTGTCACACAGTGTGGGATTGGACTCAGTTCCCCACAATCTGCTGTTGCTGCCGCCCAAATACAGCACTCTCATTGTTATAATGAGAGCCAACACAACACTATCAAACATCTACAATAAGCTTTTGTTTATAGAGCAGAAACATATTTCTGAGGGCCATAATACAAAAAGAAAAGGTTCTGATGCCTTGTAGTCCTTATCAGAATGTTCTTTTTCTTTTGACTTGGAATGTTATGTTAAATGGAGCTTCCTCTCTTTGAATGCATTCATATGTAAGAAGTTAGATCCATTACAGTGTTTTTCTGTTTTCCAAAGACAGGTTCCACTTGGAATATGGCATTTTCTTTGTGTAATCACAACTCAATGGACGGCTGCCCTCAAAGGACGATTTGTTCGGCTACATCATACTGAGGACCTACTTTAGCGGCACACACAAGGCGTTGTAACTATCACCTCCCATTGAATGATATATTTTAGTTAGGCTCTTACCATGAGTAAAAAGAAGAGGAGCTGAGGAGGAAAGAGGAAGTACACATTTCTTAACATACTGACTCTTGTTTTAATCCATCTCTCTCCCTGTAAGAGCAGCTTAGTGGCACCACTCTTCATACAGTAATTTGCCTTCAAATGGTATACGTATAGATAGAAAATGAGCTATTGTAGTGGAAGCCTTACATACATGTACTGGAGTGTCCCTTTGATGGGAAACTGAGAGGGATCATACATTCTGAGGCTTCCTGTGTGTGTTTTAGGTCTGCCTAGACAGTACAGCTCTCACTTGACACATTGTTTATGATAGTTAGAGTGGCATTTGGGTCAGGCTCCTTAAACTTTTGGCTTATTTAGACCAGCATATTTCAGCTTTTGTCAAGAGACCTAATAAACCCTCTCACTACCATGTTTGGTGTATAATTCAGCCTCCTTTAGAGTGCTTGCATTCATTAGATCTAAAGATTACACTAACATAATTTGTCACATTCAGTTTGTCTCATGCATGCATCTTATACAGAAGGGAGCCTTTTTTTAAACTACAGATGACATTTTTTGAAAGCGGTTCTTGTGATTCAAGTGTGAGCTTCATCCTAACATGTCTTCCTAATTGCTTTTTGTTTATCACATACTATGTACTATTTAGGGTAAGGTCTTCGCAATGTGATAAAGAAAAAAGGAACTGGAAGGTGAGTGTACAGGATGCACATGTTAATTTATGGGTGCAGGATAAGAACAACCAAAACCACACTGCCTCCAGTATCACATGATCATCAGTATCAGACTCTGACCAGTATACTATCATGAATACCATCAACACCACCACCAATATCACTACCACAACACCACACTTTCAGTACAACATCAATAAACATACCACCACCACCAATAGCACATTATCACTAATACAACCACCAGTACCATGCTACGTATACTTCCCCAGCATAAATAATATCTCCATCAATATCACAGATACCGCCATCAAAATCACCAGTACAACCACCTCCAATACTAACACCACCAAAAATACCACTACTGCCCCATACCAATACCACTAACACCAACATTAACAGTATAATCAGTACCTGTGTGATCAATACCAGCAAGAGTGCCATACCAACATTGCCAGTGCTACCACCACAGTGCCACAATGTTATTAATAGACTGCATCACCATCAAACAATATCCCCATCTTCAGAACCACAACTAGCTATGCCGCCACCATCCATATTGTTGCCACCAATATCACCAGCACCACTTATACCAATCCCATCAGCAATACCATTTCCCAAAACAACACCACCACCAATTCTAACAACATTACCAACACCACTCAGTGACCACTACCTCTACCATCCAAACACCACTAATATCACCAATACCACCATTACTGACACACTAACAAAAATGCAACACGTCACCAGTTCCACACTAATAATAACCTGACCATCAGCTCCTCTAACAATAACACCAAGAATTGCCACTCTACTTTCTATGCCTTTACTTAGCACCCTTGAAACAATGCAAATAGAATGATTTGCTACCCTGTCAGGGGTATAAAGCACTTTACCAGTGTGGCAATACGGTACTACTACTAATACCATTAATACCAATACCACCACCATGATACCCCTAGCAATACCAACACTACGAGCAGGAACACTAAGGCCACCATCACGAGCAATAACACTCATAACCATCAGCACAACCAATATCACCACCAATACTCCAAGCAACCACTTTCACTCTCAAAATCACTTTCAGTACCCTACCACCAATGCAATCATCAGTACCACCACCCTTACGATCAATGCTGCCAGAGATTTCACCATTGTATCCATCAATACCACACCACTACCAATATAACCAAAAACACCAACATAATACCAGTACCACCACCCCACTATGCTATTTTCAACACCACCAATATTACCACTAAGACCACCACCATTTCCACAACTACAATGACACCACTTTCAGTGCCTTCATCGTTAACACCAATGCTACAACCAGTACAACTAATGCTACAACCATTAACCTCACCCTCACCTTAAATGAGATAAGGATGAGAGTGGAGAATGGTCAAACAGCAATGCAGACTGTTAGATTTGTCAGCTGCGTTTGATGCAATAAACTATCACACTCTCATTCGTAGACTTCGGTAGATGGGGTAGATGGCATTCTTCTAAAATGGTTAGAATCCTATCTGAAAGATAGATCACAGGCAATTTCACTTCCACCTTTCCGTTTGGAATTCAGGAAAATGGAATACGTGGTACCTAAGGGCTCTGCTCTGAGTCCTGTTCTCTTCAACATGTATCTGCAACCGCTGCTGACCCTTATTAAATCATATAGGATTTTTTTTTTTAATTATAACTCACCCAATGGAAGGCCTGCATGGCTGCCTTAATGAGATGGCCATTTGGCTGAAAAGAAGTTTGCTAAAATTTAATGGGGCAACAATTGAGCCTCTCTGTTGCACACCCTCCATAGAGCCCTATTATCTCCCACAGGACTTCGTGGCTTGGACCTCTACAGACAACCTTAGATGACAAACTGACTTTGGAGTCTCATTTTAACAAAACTGCCAGCATCCGTTGTGGGCTCTTGCGGGACCTTAAGATTGCACTGCTTTTACCTCAGCCAGCACAGAACTTAGTGGTTCAGAGCACGATTTTAAGTCGACTCGACTACTGCAAAGCTCCTCTCATGGGGGCCCCAGAGTATTTGATGAAGAGGTTATATCGAGTACAAGCAGCAAATGCTGATCTTTCTCTAAATAAATCTAGATTTGACTCCTCCTCTAGAGCTCTAAGAGAATTGCATTGGCTCCCAGTTAAGGAGAGAACAATTTTCAAATCCATGGTGGTGGTATATAGGTCCATAAATCAAATAGGTCCCCAGGCTTTGCAAAATCTATTCAAAAGCTACAAACTCAAGAGGGAGCTGTGTTCTGCCTCTACAAACCTGGTCTGCATCCCCAAGTTTAGAAGAGCCAGAATAGGAGGAAGAGCTTTTCAAGTTAAGCAGGCTTCAAAAAATCCACTTGCTATGCTAGTCATATTCCATCAGGTTGAGCTATTTTTAGGACTTACTCGCCCCTTCTGGCGAGTTGAGAAAGCACAGGTATTCTGTTCAGTCACAAAGTGAAGGAGCAATGTAGATGCCTTTAAAGCTCGTTCTTATCTTGTGACATTTGCTCTGTGTTGAGAGTCAGAGGTCAAAAGTCAGTTTGTCTTCTTAAAATAATGTTTTTCTTTTGGCTGCAGAGTTCCAGGATTTTGTAAGGTGAACTGTCTGATCTACTATAGAAAGACACACAACATTTAAATAACTAAGTTAACTGTGTAAACATTTCAAAATATATGTCAGTAGTTGTGAAAGGCTAGTTTTTGTACTGCTTGTGACAAAAAAATAATTTAATTGGATGAAAACAAATCAGCACACTTTACTTGGTGATGTGCAAAGGATAAATGTGTTTTCGGAAACCCAATTATCACAAATTGTTATTCCACTATATAGTTTTATCAGTAAAGCTGCAAGTTAGTGAGAAGGGTTTTGGGCATTTCTTGGAAATTTACTGTCTGTAAATGACAGTGTGCTACCACATCATGCTTTAGTAATATATTTATTAAAAGTGAATGTTTAAACATAAACTGAGAAACAATCGTGCCCTGATGACAATAGTATTCGTAAATGTTAGAAATGGGGTCTCTAGTTGGCAGATGTATACACCTTTGTCCCACTAGGGACCACAATCCTAATCAGGGTAAGTCACACACAATCCAAATTATCCTGTGCCCACCCTCTGGTTGCTTGGCACTGAGCAGCCAGGCTTAACTTAGAAGGCAATGTGTAAAGTATTTGTGCAATAAATCATACAGGAACACAGTGAAAACACCACAAAAATACACCACACAGATTTAGAAAAATATAACATATTTATCTGATTAAATTAAGGTCAAAATGATAAAGAATTAATAAGCACGAGTCAAAATATTACTTTTACAGGTTCAAAAAGTCTTAAATCTTAGAAATCAATAGTTGTCTCTTGTTTGCACAAAGTACTTGGCTTGCGTCAAAATTACCACGCACAGAGACCACAGAGGAGGCGATGCGTGGAAAAATATGGTGTATGTTATTTTCCGACACGGCATAGACGGTGCGTTGTTTCTTTCCAGGCTGCAAGGGGATTTGCGTTGATTTCCGCCATGCAGTCTTAGTTCCTCACTGCGATACAGGGATCTTTGGACGCCCAGGGACAATGCAGGGAAAATCCTGGCCATTCAGGAAGAAATCACAGGCGTTGCGTCGATCCGGTAGGCGATGAGTCTAATTTTGTGTCACACAGCAGGTGCTGCATCGATTCTTCACTCAGGAAGTCGGGCTGCGTTGTTCCTGCTCGGGTGTGCGTCGATCTGGTAGGGCTGTCCATGGAATTTCTGGTCGAACCAGATGCTGGGTCGATCATCGCTTGGGGAGTCGGGCTGCGTCATCCAGTTCGGCTGTGCGGCGATTTTCTCGTTGTAAAGCAGGCTGTGTGTCAATTGTTGGCACACAAGGAGTTTCCTTGAAGATTTGAAGTCTTTTTGGCCCTGAGACTTCAGAAAACAGGAGGCAAGCTCAATCGAAGCCCTTGAAGAGCACTTCTCAGCAAAGTCAGAGGGTAGCAGGGCAACAGTCTTTCACAGCAAAGCAGTCCAGATGTGTCCTTTGGGCAGCCAAGCAGTTCCTCTTGACAGGTTGCAGGTTTAGGTCCATTAATGTCTGATTTGGTGGGGTCAGAGACCCAGTTTATATACCCAAAAATGCCTTTGAAGTGGGGAGACTCCAAAGAGTGGTTTTGAAGTGCACAAGGTCCTCTTTCAGTACAGGTCTGACTGCCACGGTCCCAGTAGGGGGTTTGTCAGTCCTTTGTGTTAGGGAAGGCCACTAGCCTTTGAAATGTAAGTGTCAGGCCCTCCACCCTCCTGGCCCAGGAAGACCCATTCAGTATGCAGATGAGTGCAGGTGTGACTGAGTATCCTGTGTTTGTGGTTGTCTGGCCGAAATGCGCAAGGGAGCTGTCAAACAGTCCAGCCCAGACGTTGACTGGACACAGGCTGTAAGGCACAGATGGATTTTTAAGGGCAGAGAAATGCTCACTTTCTAAAAGTGGGATTTCTGAAAGAGTAATATAAAATACAACTTCACCAATAAGTAGGATTTTCTATTACCATTCTAGCCATACTAAATATGACCTGGTTACTCCTTTCTGATCAGAATCTACCACTCAAACAGTGTATGAGGGTAGCCCTAATGCTATCCCATGAAATGAGCAGGCCTCACAGTAGTGGAAAACGAATTTAGTAGTTTTCCACTACCAGGACATATAAAACACAAATTTACATGTCCTGCCTTTTACCTACATAGCACCCTGCCCTATGGGTTACGAAGCGCCTACCTTAGGGGTGTCTTATATGTAGAAAAAGAGGAGTTTAAGGTTTGGCAAGTACATTTAAATGCCAAGTCGGAGTGGCAGTGAAACTGTACACTCCTGCCTTACAGTGGCAGGCCTGAGACATGGTTAAGGGGCCACTTATGTGAGGGGCACAACTAGTGCTGCAGGTCCACTAGTAGCATTCAATTTACAGGCCCTAGGCACATGTAGTGCACGTTACTAGGGACGTTAAAGTAAATTAAATATGCCAATTGAGTATGAGCCAATGTTACCATGTTTTAGGGAAAGAGCACATGCAAAGTGTCCAGAGTCCCAAAGCCAGCAAAAATGAGGTCAGAAAAAGAAGAGGAGGAAGGCAAAATTTTTGGGGGTGACCCTGCAGAGAGGCCATTTCCAACAGTAAACTAAGAGGCAGGTCGTGGATCATGTGTCCCCTGTTTGTGGGCTAGATTATTTTTATATATGGGGCAAGCATTTAGGGCCTGATTACAACTTTGGAGAAGGTGGTAATCCGTCCCAAAAGTGACAGATATACCACCAGCCGTATTACGAGTCCATTATATCCTATGGAACTCGGAATACGGCTGGTGGTATATCCGTCACTTTACTGTCACTTTTGGGACAGATTAACACCTCCTCCAAAGTTGTAATCAGGCCCTTAGTCTATTTAATCAAACAAAAGAGGGTTTTTTTGTACAGCAGAGATGCCGAGTTCACATATTAAAAGGTGCTATTATATGTGAGAATGAAGAAAAAGGTGACTGTAAACTAAAATATTTTCCTAGGATCACACGGTTTGAGACACAATTACGGGTCAAGTATATTACAGTTAGGTTGAGTAGATTATTCAAGCTACTTGACCTGCAGGTCTAGTAACATTTTTATGATTTTTTGAGGCCTGGGTTAAGGCAGCTCAACTTTGGAACTCTCTTCCGGTCTCCTTCAGAGCTAGTGCAAACCTCTTGGTCTTCAGAAAGAACTTGAAGACCTGGTTATTCCCACAAGAACTATAAACTCTATAAATTCTCTAATATTGACTGATGCTGACATTCCCTTATCTTTTCTGAAAGGTGTTTATCTTCCACAAGTTAGCCGTTTACTGTAATGGTTCCACAGCGCCAAGATACATGTTAGGTGAATGTTTGCGCTTAACAAATGTTTGTTACATTACATCATCATTACCACCATCTATACCACATCACTATTACTAAAACCAAAGATGTCATCACAATTACCACCACTGCCAGTACAATTATGAAAACTGTTAGAACCAATACCATTGCCACCAATTTCACCACAATCAGTGCCTCACCACCATCACAACTAACATAACCAATGCCGCCACCACCACCAATACCAAGCCTCACTGATACCACCACCATGAAGAGCACCACTATACCTACAATTCAACCACCACCATCAATAACACCAATTCCACAACCACCAGACACAGCCAGTTCCAGCAGCAATAGCACCACCACCAGTAACACTGTCGCGTAGGTTCTCATTATCCTAATGAGACTACTGGATTTGGGAGGCAGAATCACCTGTACTGCAGGAGACTGAGTCTCAACCCGCACCATGTGACGTCTGTCGAATCAATTTGGGTTTGTTCCAGCTAACTAGCAGTGCCTCACCTCCACCTAAGAGTAGGGATGATTGGGGCAACAGGGCACATTACATAAATGACTCCTCAGGAAAATCGTGGTCACTCAGATCTCATCCGTTTCTCGCAGTTACATTAGTCTCACGTATGCAATGACAAACAAAGGCAAAGTATAGTTCAATAACGTTTTATTAAAGTAACTGCATCTTAGATAAGGTGGCATGTATTGCAATAACTAGGATGATGAAGCACAACAAGATTAAAATTGTGACAAGGAGAGTAAAACACAAAAATAACGCTACCATGTTGTCACTAAGGTTTTTAGGAATAGTTCCTACCTAAGCTATGTTAGAGCACAGCATGTTAAGCTCTAATTCTGCCCTTTAGGTTTCCCCTGGGAAGACATCATCCCTCATACCTGAGCAAGAGGCATGTAGTCTACGTAAGCAGCTGCAGTGAAGCACTCAGCAATCAGCATACAGTTGTGGTCATCTGGCTGGAATCTCCCTCTAACGTACATAGGTCAAAGTAGTGTTTTTATAATAAAACAGCTGACGCTTGGATCCCCACGTAAGAGTGTGTATGTTTCTATGAACATTGGAGACAAAGCGTACCACTTTTGCCGGCAACCTATCTTACTGCAGTCTTGAAAAAAGTACAGAGTGAAAGAAATGTCTTGTTTAAGAACGCAGTGCTGACCTACACGAACAGCTAGATAGAGAAAATAAAACAAGACCGAAAATGTGACTACTGTTAAAATAATATAACGAAGCTAAAATAAAATATATCTAAGTTATAATTAATGCCATTACCACCAATAACTCCTCCAAAAATATTACCACCACAAAGACATGCCAAAAACTGATCCACTATTACAAATATCACACCAGCAGTAACACCATCAGTCCCACCAATATTAACACCATCACGAATACCACCAGTACCACTATCACCACCGAGACCAACCAGGGTCTCTATTACCACCAGAGACCATCTGTATCACTACCCTTGCCGCCAATAATTCTAATACCACAGACATCAAAACCACTATGAGCATCACCCCACATCCACTACAGTACCACTACGAACAACACACACAACTGTCAATACCACCATTTCCCTCACTATTACCACCACCATGAAGACTGCCACCCATACCACCAATACTATTGCCAATACCATCACCACCAATAACAAAACTAACACCACAGTAACCATCAACACCAGTTTACCAATGCTACCACAATATCACCAATACCATAATCATCACCAGTATCAACACACCAAATCAATACAATCAGCACAATATCACTGCTACCACCAAAATACCACACTGACAGTTCAGCAACAGTACCGTCAGCCCTATCACCGTCAGTGCAATAAATAAAAACCACCACCATCAGTACCACAGCCAATACCATCATCAATAGTAGTAATACCACCACTATAATACCACACCAACAATATCAGTACCAGAAGTACAACCACTGCAGTACCACAACTACCCCACCAATCCCACACCACTACTTCCACAGCTCCCTAACCAGGCATTGACAAAGCCAACAAAACCTGCAAGTTTGTCTATAAAGTGCTGTCACCTGGAAACACATTTTCTGAATGCTTGTATTTGCATGCTTTGTCACATTAAACTTAGAAGTTCGCATTGCCACTGTATTTTTTCTTAGTACAATCCCAAGTGCTAGAGGGAGGAAGTCCAATGCAACTTAGCAAGTTGGGCTTATGTAATAGTGTGCATCAGTGGCTCCCAGTACTAACTTGTGTTTACTGTGGAATGTACACAAGGGGAAAGTAACTATGAAAAGGTATCTGTGTGAAGATAATCGAGGTAGAAGAAAAACAAAAACGAGGAGCAGATTTAGAAAAAATTGCAACAAGATAATAAAGTATGCACATTTCTTTGTAGACCTATGCAGTAGTTTTGGTTTAAAAAAACAAACAAGAAATTACGGTAGAACTGCAATCATAGGATGACTTGGCAATTGCCAGAATTGTTTTTGTTGCAAGCTATAATTTTAGCGCATCTCACTTGAAGGCACAAAAATGTGCTGCTCCTACGGCAGATCTGTTCTGTCACATACGCCCGCACACGGAATCTTTCCTTTAAGTCGACCGGGGAAGCGCGGTATCGATAAACAAGTCACTTTAACAGTACTATGGGAAAAGAGAAAGGTGGCAAAACGTAAAGTGAAGGAGGTTAGAAAAAGGGCGTTTTTGAGCTTCCCCACCAGCACATATTCACCGACATAGAGAACACACTTTGAGGGATGTTGGTAGAACAACGGATATCGACACCTTCTGTAAGAGAGAAATGTTTCAGTTTAAAAAGTCAAATAATTTCAAACACTTCTTTGTCACCGACATGACTGTTAACAGTACAATTATCACCCAAAAACGTTTTAAAGGAAATATCACAGTGAGCTAGAAAAGTCTAATTTTTGAAGGGAAAAATAAATCCTACGAAGAGCTTGTCTTGGACAGGAACGTGGAATTGCTATTTCACTTCGATTTGTCGTGGACAGAATAATATTTTATGGCTGCTGATTGCAAAAAGAAGATAGGTTATTTAGTCATCTGTCGTTTTATGCATGTATTTAAAGTAGGAGCAGGCCCCTTTTAAGAAATGTGGGGATCCTGGGCCAAAGTAGTTTGGGGGCTGTCCTCGGAACAGCTTTCAACTTAGGATCCTATTACAGCTGTTTCTTGCCCTCTTTGGCGAGACAGTGCACAGACACACTACTCCAAATTCTAATTTTGTTTCCATCCAATTTACAGGGATTGTATTGCAATTAATCTCTATGACCCCCTTCCATTTATCATATGTGAGGTCCTGTTTCGACCTGAAAGTAACTTTTTATGGATGTTGCATGGTGTTGAAAAGCACTAACACTACATTTTTCTGAGAAAGATTTGTAATAAGCTCCTACGCATTACCTGTATTAAAAATACACTAAAGGAAATCTATACTTAAAATAAATCTATGTTTAAGAATGATTTAAGGTTATCAGGACAGGATTGTCTGCAGAACAGAGACTATCAGGGGCTCCCTGAAGGGCAGGGGCTCTGGGCCAGCCCCCACTTTGCCCACGCCTTATAACATCTCTGAAGTACGTTTGGTTAAAGGAATTTTCAGTGCATTACATTTATAGTGGTTCACGCGGCGCTTGTTTACTTCTTGGCTACCGTCCACCATCTGATTTAAAAGGACAGCGTGTAAACTTTAAAGGCTGTACTACAAAAAGTACTCAGTCTTACCAGGGGAAACCCCAAGAAAAACATCTGAATGCCAGTTAAGATCCAGTTGATTTGTTCATGTGTCGCAGGATTTGCGATATCCTTCATAAAAATCCTCACAAAAGGTTTTTGCCCCACTGTTTTTAAAGGTAACAAATAAAACTGGATGCATGGAAATTCATGTTACAATCGTACTAGGTAGGGTCTTTGACAAGCTGAATGTATTACTATTTAAAACAAATACTTGGGAGTTTCTCATTTATGAAGTGACTGTAATTTCTCTGGCCCATTTGGTGCAAGCATGATGCATTTTATGAATTTCATTTGTGTATGTCATAGTAACTTATGAAGCGAGCTTAAGCCCAATTGCTGCTTGCTATTGATGATAATAATAGACATATTGCTATTACAAAGCACTGCACACATACTTTTTCGAAGTACCATCAATAACAATGACTGTTAGATTCGAAAAATTCTCGATGATCAGTAACCGATATAACAGTATGTCATTGTATTACCCATTATGGTGTGGTGTGATAGGAAGGTGTTTGAAGCAATAACCGGGTGGTTGTTAAGATGCATCAGACAAATATTGCCAGTTCCACTTAGCAGGTGAGCAGCTTGACCCCTGTCAGCCCGTTACATGGTCGAGGTCTTTAGTGTAGCGGTTCTACCCATACACCATTTTTTTGTTCTTTCTGCATGCTTAAGTGCCTTCAAAGAATGAATTGCCTTTATAAAGATATTTAACATTACAGGACGCCATCCTCGAATTTTCCCTGTGGGGAAAAAATAATTCTGTTTAAAGTTCTCACTAGCATCGATAAAGTGATCGATTCCTCTTCTCTACCTTTTATTATCTCTTAAGTTTAGTTACTATCACCCATCGTGTACATTTAGATCAATAAACCTTCTCCAGATTCCAATAATTCACAAGAGCAGACCAGTTGACGTATTTTGTTGTCGCTGCTGGGCTCCTGAATTCCCTTCTACCCTCCAGTCTCAGCCTTCACTGAAGCCTTTCAAAAACAACTTAAGACTTCGCTTTTTCCACAATAATATTAACTAGTGCTAGTAATACATTTTTGGTCAGAGTGTTTTCCGGGCCATGAAGCTTTATGTGACCGTACAGTGTGCTCTATAAATACCCTTACAAATACAAATGCATTAAGTTCCCTGAAAAATTGGGTTACCCCTTTAAAGATATTTTAACATCACAGGGCACCATCCTCAGCAGTTCCCTCATGGATATGTCGAGCCTTTTAAGCCTTTAAAAACAAACCTTCAGTTGCCTTGATAATGTGAGATTTTTAGAAGTTGCTTTCCGATGCTAAAAACTTTTCAAAATGGCTTTTCAATCAGTCAATCGCTGTTCATTTTTTATATTTAAACCTGTGGACCACCTTTATGAAATAATTCACATTGTCTAATACATTCTTTAAATTGTTTAATACACTCCTTGTCTAGGAGAAAACAAATCTTACAATTTGCATATTGTTACTAGACACATGCTTCTACCTTATAACTTTATATTAAAAAAAAAAAAAAAAAAGCATGTTATATTGAACGAAGGGGCAGGAAAGGGAATTGAAAAACGATTCAACATACCTTGTAGGAACAGAACTACAGTGAGTGCAGAATTATTAGGCAAATGAGTATTTTGACCACATCATCCTCTTTATGCATGTTGTCTTACTCCAAGCTGTATAGGCTCGAAAGCCTACTACCAATTAAGCATATTAGGTGATGTGCATCTCTGTGATGAGAAGGGGTGTGGTCTAATGACATCAACACCCTATATCAGGTGTGCATAATTATTAGGCAACTTCCTTTCCTTTGGCAAAATGGGTCAAAAGAAGGACTTGACAGGCTCAGAAAAGTCAAAAATAGTGAGATATCTTGCAGAGGGATGCAGCACTCTTAAAATTGCAAAGCTTCTGAAGCGTGATCATCGAACAATCAAGCGTTTCATTCAAAATAGTCAACAGGGTCGCAAGTGGCGTGTGGAAAAACCAAGGCGCAAAATAACTGCCCATGAACTGAGAAAAGTCAAGCGTGCAGCTGCCACGATGCCACTTGCCACCAGTTTGGCCATATTTCAGAGCTGCAACATCACTGGAGTGCCCAAAAGCACAAGGTGTGCAATACTCAGAGACATGGCCAAGGTAAGAAAGGCTGAAAGACGACCACCACTGAACAAGACACACAAGCTGAAACGTCAAGACTGGGCCAAGAAATATCTCAAGACTGATTTTTCTAAGGTTTTATGGACTGATGAAATGAGAGTGAGTCTTGATGGGCCAGATGGATGGGCCCGTGGCTGGATTGGTAAAGGGCAGAGAGCTCCAGTCCGACTCAGACGCCAGCAAGGTGGAGGTGGAGTACTGGTTTGGGCTGGTATCATCAAAGATTAGCTTGTGGGGCCTTTTCGGGTTGAGGATGGAGTCAAGCTCAACTCCCAGTCCTACTGCCAGTTCCTGGAAGACACCTTCTTCAAGCAGTGGTACAGGAAGAAGTCTGCATCCTTCAAGAAAAACATGATTTTCATGCAGGACAATGCTCCATCACACGCGTCCAAGTACTCAACAGCGTGGCTGGCAAGAAAGGGTATAAAAGAAGGAAATCTAATGACATGGCCTCCTTGTTCACCTGATCTGAACCCCATTGAGAACCTGTGGTCCATCATCAAATGTGAGATTTACAAGGAGGGAAAACAGTACACCTCTCTGAACAGTGTCTGGGAGGCTGTGGTTGCTGCTGCACGCAATGTTGATGGTGAACAGATCAAAACACTGACAGAATCCATGGATGGCAGGCTTTTGAGTGTCCTTGCAAAGAAAGGTGGCTATATTGGTCACTGATTTGTTTTTGTTTTGTTTTTGAATGTCAGAAATGTATATTTGTGAATGTTGAGATGTTATATTGGTTTCACTGGTAATAATAAATAATTGAAATGGGTATATATTTTTTTTTGTTAAGTTGCCTAATAATTATGCACAGTAATAGTCACCTGCACACACATTTATCCCCCTAACATAGCTAAAACTAAAAACAAACTAAAAACTACTTCCAAAAATATTCAGCTTTGATATTAATGAGTTTTTTGGGTTCATTGAGAACATGGTTGTTGTTCAATAATAAAATTAATCCTCAAAAATACAACTTGCCTAATAATTCTGCACTCCCTGTATACTCAAGTGTCTCAATTCACAAATAAGAGAACCTTAAAACCAATCACCTGTACTCTTAAAATCACTTCCTTACTTAGTATTAATGCTCTTTGGCTGTTTCTCCCGGCTCACATTTAGCAATAGTGAAAACTTCCTGTGGGTGCTAATTAGACTTATGACAATACAGTTCTTGATGCGAAGGGTATGCACCGTTTTTTACCGCAGTTTGAAATCATCATAATGCTATCCAGTTCTTTAAATATTACCTGAAACTACACTTGGCATATGGGTAACTTGATCTTTTTCGCCAATGAAACTCTCTCCAAAAGTGAGGAAGGCAATTTAACCCTAAACAATGCAGATTTTCAAAGACATTCCATTATGATTACTACATTACATTCTATAGTGACTGTGCTAGTTAATAAGAACGAAATGCCAACATTTCCAACCGAGACTCTTGGTCAGCCCATCCCACAACAGGAGTTAGGTTCACCATTTCCCCCTGTGAGGCAGAGTGTTGCTTAACCAAGTCCAGAGAGTTCCCCAAAATGAGACACATGGTGTACAAGGTGTGGGCCAGGAACTATTGGATCCCACAGATAATCGGTGTGTCTTCCCAAACAGGAAACAAAAAAAATATATTTGTCCCTTTAGTGGACATGTGCCACTTTTCCTGTTGGGGGATTCAAGTTCAGGGACGGGAGTCTGTTGTTCCTTGCAGTCCTCCATCCCAGTATTTACAGTCAATCACAGTGAGTCAAACTGTGACATGCCTAATTAACATTAATTAGACAAGTTGTTTTCTGACCCCCCCGAATGTATAATTTGCGATGCCACCTATTAGTACATAGGTTCCATAGCATGTTGCATTCCATTCACAAACTAGTCAGTGTGCAATTTGCACATCCCTGGTTTGCAAGTGGAAATAGCACATCTTAGTCTTGTTTCTGATGCAGGTTTCTAAGGAATTCAGAAAGAAGGTAGAAATTTACTTTTATAGCCTTTTCGGCAATCCTTTACATTGGAATTTTGTACATGCTTCGCTATTTTGGAAAGACACCTCTTTGCAGGTGGTACTGAGAGAAAATGATTCAGGAGTTACATTTTCAGAAAATGATCACTTACTCCTAGCTCTCTGATTGGGTGATAGAATTTGCATGCAGACAACAACTTCTATTAGAGTACAGTGTTATTTGCAATGTGGTGAACTGAGACACACAACCTCTCCCCTAGTATCGCAATATAAATTGTGAACCACATGGATGAGAAAAATGAGTATTTTCTGTCAGAATCACGTCTGGCTGAATTGAGCATCATTCCACCTCCTCCATAGTATCTGCCCTTCCCTCCTATGCAATTATAATATAGCCGGAGAAAAGGGAATGGAAGAGAAAGAGAAACAACTCTGGATCCTCTCTGAGGCCGTATCAACAGCGAGACATGGAGCTAGTTCCTTGCCTTTGAAATTGGAGCGAGTGAACTCAGATACATAGAAGCATACGCAGAGGCTACAGTGGAACTGTCAATTACATCAGGATAGTTCTCTGCATGGAAAATAATGTGAGTGGATTCCTCAGCCAGATCAATCTGAACTAATCCAAACTGCTACCACAAGACTCCTTGTCTGCCTCTGCCGCAGAGAATACATGACTCCATTTCTGCAAGCAATGTTCACAGCACTTTGCATCATCTAAAGAGCCTCTCAAGGAAAAAGGCCTCCATAGGTAAAAATCAAATTCAAGCTTGCATTCCATCCATCATACTGCCTTAGCATACAAAATTCATTGAAGGCATCACTTTCTCATTACAAGCCACCAAACTCTGGAACTCATCAGCAGCCAAGATTTGAAGCACCCATAAGCAATTATAGTTCAGAAGAGAAGTGAAACATGGTGGTTCAAAGATAATTACACCATCTCATAAACTTAAGTTAGAACCCAAAACAAACATCGCCCTTGGGAGTACAGTCTACAGACCACAGATATGCAACACCCTAAACAGCATACTCTCCTCATGTCATTAATCATTGTTGTAACTTTCAAAGCCTTGATATGTTGTAAAGGGCTCATCTGTAGCTAGCCTGGGTATTATAGTTATACCTTCCCCTCCCTCCACTCCAGTCAGTGGTTGTGCAGCCGGTTGTAGTACAAATAGGCTGGTGCAGGCTGAACATAATTCCCTCGCTCTGCCTGGCCTGCTTACACTCACCTAGGACAGAACTACTACAGGTCATGTCTGTTGCCCAGCACTTTACCAGTCCACTGCAACAAACCACCCACCATCTTTTGAACCGGTAACAAATAACTGAAGAGATCTTCCATATACAACTGGCCACCATAGAACTCTATTTTAGTCCACCACTGAAGGACCTAACTAACTACACACGAAGACAACTTCTTGACAGCTCACAGAGGAAGTCAGTTCCATCAGATCTGCTGATCACCTCCAACATAGTCCTGCCAGGACTATAAACATAAATAAAAATCTCAGACCGGGCAATCCTGGGGGTAAACAGCTTAGTGGACTATCATCATAAGAAAAGGGACATGCCATCACACCGCTAAGGGCAGTGTACCATAACATGACAACCGCACCTCGTTGGTCACTTCCAACCTAGAATCGAAACAAAGACTGCACCCTTCCAACACACAAAATACATGGTGTAGTGTGCTACCCTGGTAGGCAAGTGCTTTATTACCCCACCTAGGGGTATTAAATGCTATATAAATGTTACAGTACAATAAAACGCGATGCAGTGAAGCTATAGGAAATGCAGTAAGTAAGAAGGACTACTACCGCAATGTTGAATGAGGCCTGGAAACCTGGACAGACTGCAGGTACACATGAGGCCACAGGCACTTATGGACCGGTATGAAAATGGCATCTGCATCTAATACTGAAAGAGACAGACACATGATAGGGAACTGGGCAGAAAGAAAACAAGAAAGTGTGCAGACGGGGAGCCATTGAGCCAACAGAACTGAGAGCAGGTAAGCCATGCAACACAGTGTTGCATGGCCCTGTTCACCTTTTTGTTGATGACCTAACTCCTTTAATGACCAGACATCAGATGCTACATCGTGCCTCAATGCCACACATCAGCTGCCAAAATCTAGTCTGTCATAATCTCTTTCCTTTAAAACTTGACAGAAAAAGAGAAAACAGTCTCTATGGATCCCTTATACCCGTTTTGTAGTCACCTCTGCCTCCAATAAACCTAACTCAGCGGCACCAGTTGCATCACTTTGAAGTCATTGGTCAATTATGGTTTGGTTAAATCACCCAAGGATTTTCACTTGAATTGAAAGCTTTGCGTGCCCTCTGTGAACTGAGGGCAGCAATGGTGATACTGGAGTTTAAAAAAAGTTCAAAGGTAAAGAACACACATCTTTTTGGGATACACAGTTAGCGTTTCAGACCAGGTTTTGGCGCTACATTTAAAACAGTCTTGGGGATCAGATCTGCAACATTTCTATATCACGTTGACATATTTTATGGGCAAGGAGTGATTCCAAATTAATGAAGCCAGAATTGAAATTATCATGGAGGCATGCTTCCAACCGCATAGAAAAAATATGTACGGCACTCTGCACCCGTTTTTCAGTAAGATTCACAACATCTTTTCAGCTAGTTGTTCAAGTGTTTTGGGGCCAGACTTAGAGACAAGTTGGTATTAGTATGAAGCCATGTCTTAGGGAAATATTTAACTAAATGTAGAACCTTTTGGGAGTCTTAGTTATTTGCACTCACAATCTGGCACCATTTCGCATGTGTCATATTTTTTTCTCTTTCTATTAATCCTTTTCTTTATTTTTATTTATTTCTCTCTCTCTCTTATACTCTCTAACATCTCTTTCACTTTCCTTTTCCCTATCTTTTCCTTCGAGTTTGCAGTGGGCGTTATACAGATGACCTTACTTGCTGGAATTTTTTTGTATAACTTTACGGGGAATTTTTACCACCATTGCTTATTGATTATTTCTTTCGTAATTATGTTATATATTTTTTTAAGATTACTATTTTTTTTTTACATCTAGGTCGACTTAGGCAAATGCCATTACTTGGTAGATTTGGATACTGTCAATGAAACGCCAAGGGAACCGAGATATTCTGCAAACAAAGATGAGTGGATGGTTATTGCCTACAAACCATTTCTAGATGCCACAAGGTAAGAATACAAAAAGGTACATGGTAACCAACAGGATTTGAATAAAAAACATAAAAGCTTTAAATGGATTGAAAATCCTTTAATGATCATCCTGTCCACTAAGTTGTTCTCGTGGTTGCTGATTTGTCACTACATAACCTTCCTTAGCCATACCTGGTAATAAAGAAAAGAAGACTCCCTCTTACCAGGGGCGATCCGACATGTAAGAGTTAATTCCCTTATTTTAACGGGTTCCAAAAACCACAACAGACTTTCAATTCCTCTGTTCTCAATAAGACCAATAACAGAGCTCTATTGGATTTTCTTTTAGAAAGTTGCCTCTGTTTTCCCTCTTGTAGTAAGTTGGTTTCATGTTATGTCTTTGTATTGTATTGTAATTGTATTGTAATCGTATTTATATAGCGCTTACTACCCCTGACGAGGCGCCGAATCGCTGTTCGATGAGTAGCACGCTACACCGGAACCCAACAAGAATTAGTGATGGATTAGTATTGTTTAATAATGAGTACAGTTTTAGTATTATTATGAGTTAATTTGAGCCGCGGATATGAGAGTTTGTTAGTTAGATTGACTGGAGTAATGGAGGGGTGGAGGAGGAAAGAAATCCAGAAGTGTTAATTGGGAGTATATCCTTCATTTACTCAACCCAAAGGCTTGGGATGAATAAAGGGGGGCGGAGGGGGAAGAGTATGTGGAAGGGTTAGGGAGAGCATAGTAGCAGGGTGAGATGAATGCAGGAGAATTTAGTAGGGTTGTGTGGGAGGTCACAGAGGTAGAGTGAGGTTTGATGAGTTAGATGTGGAGGTGGAGGGAAGAGCTTAGGCAGAGATATTTAGGAGATGAAGGTGGTAGAAGGTATTTGGGATGAGTCAGAGTGAGAATGGAGGATAGTTTGATAGAGACATGACATAAGAGTGATGAGTAGATAAGTGTGATAAGATGAGAGCAGGAATTCATAGATATCTAGTATAACAACCCAAAAACCAGGAGCCATGCAATGATCCACGAACATGCCAAGCACAGAAACAACATATACACATATAAATATATATATATATACACACACACACACACACACACATGAATACACACACATATGCACATACAATACATAATTAGAATCATGGGTAAAAAATACTTAGTCAGACAGGTTTAAAGAGTGTGTGTGTATTTTATTGTTACGACAGTAGCAATACATATTTTCCAAAGAAACTATAAATAAATAGAAATATACATATAATCTGAAAAAATATTTATCCACATAGGCACGTGCAGTTCATAGTTGTTTGAAAAAGGTGGTTATGAAGGAAAGAGCCAACTCTTGAGGAGTTTTCTGAAGACAAGAAAGTTATCTGTGGCTCTTATAGTTGGGGGTAATGAATTCCATAGTTTGGCTGCTTGGACGGAGAAGGATGTACCACCTATAGTCTTTTTCTTGTATGGTGGTGTTCTAAGGCGGGTGCCAGTCTTGAGCGGAGGGTTCTTTGTTGGATGTATTTGGTAATTTTCTTTCTGATAAAAAGCGGTCCTGTTCCATGTATAGCTTTGTGGGTGATACAAAGCAGCTTGAAAGTGCATCTTCTGGCAACGGGTAACCAGTGTAGTGCTCTCAAGGCAGGGGAGATGTGGGCTTGCGGCTTTATATGTAGTAGTAGCCTGGCTGCGGAATTCTGGATACGTTGTAGTTTTTTCATAACAGATAGAGATGATCCATGGTAGAGGCTATTGGCATAATCCAGTTTGGATAGTACAAGCGAGATAGTAGCTTGCACCTTGTGTGGAAATCCGAGGTGAGGGAAGATGCGTCGTAAAGTCTTTAAGGTGATGAAGCTTGTGCGTGCTAATTTGTCTACTTGGGCATTCATAGTTAACTTGGAATCCATGGTGATTCCTAGGT
Organism: Pleurodeles waltl; assembly: GCF_031143425.1. NCBI lineage: Eukaryota > Metazoa > Chordata > Amphibia > Caudata > Salamandridae > Pleurodeles > Pleurodeles waltl. The sequence goes on along the minus strand of NC_090440.1, from coordinate 1,442,343,881 downwards.
TTTTAACTTCCTTGGATAATTGAGGAGGTGGTCCGAGATCGTCAGGCCAGACGCACAGAGGGTCATAATTTTTCCAGTCACCACATATGAGTATTTCTGTTTTGGAGGTATTTAGTTTGAGATGGCTCCAGGTCATCCACTGATCAACGGCTCTGAGGCAACTGAAGATTTGGGAGTTTTCAATGTTTTTGGGGTCTTCTAATTTAAGAAGTATTTGTGTGTCATCTGCATAGTTGTAGCATGTGAGATGGAAATCATTGATCAGTTCTGGTAAAGATATCATGTAGATGTTGAAAAGCAAAGGTGAGATGATTGACCCTTGGGGGACCCCTGCTATTGTGAGGTAGGGTTCGGACGAGAAGAGGGCGAGTGGATGATATTTGCTCTTTTTTGGAGATAGGAAGTAATCCAGTCGAGAGCAATCCCTTGTATGCCAGCTTCCTGGAGTCTTTGAGTTAGGGTGTCATGGTCAACCGTATCAAAGGCAGCTGAGAGGTCCAAGAGAAGTAGTGCAGCAACTCCATTTCGGTCGACTGTGTTTTTAAGATCGTCCCAGATTGCCATGAGTGCTGATTCAGTGCTTCTTCCTGGGCGGAATCCAGTTTGAAAGTCTGAAAGTATAGAATTGTCTTCAATGAATTGTGACATCTGGGCGAATGCTGCTCTTTCTATCAATTTGCCCAGGAAAGGTCCATTTGTGATTGGTCTGTAGTTGTTGGGGTCTTGAGGGTCTAGGTTTGTTTTCTTTAATAATGGTCGTATGTATGCCTTTTTCAGGTCTGCAGGAAAAGTTCCTGAAGTTAAAGAGTTGTTGATGATTCTTCTTACAGGTGTGGCAGCAGAAGTAGATAGCAGGATGTTCTTGAAGATTTGTGGTGGGCAAGGGTCAGAAGGGCAACCAGAAGGTCTGCTTGCTTTGACCAAATCCATAAATTCATCCTGGGATATTTGTTTGAAGGACTGTAGAGGTTGGGATGGTTTATTCTTAAAGGGTATTTTAGGAAAGGGGTTGGTGCTGATGGTTTTCGTCTGTTTTAAATAGGAGTCCAATGTGTCTGCCTTGGTTGTGTAGTGAGTTGCCAATTTGTTTGTGAAATCTTGAGTGGTGGGAGGACTTCCTTCCATGCATGTAGGTTTTTGAAATTAATTGAGAATTTTATAAAACTCCTTGGTTGTAGATTGAGCATTTTGAATTCTGCCTGAGTAGTATCTTTTTTTAGCTTTTTTGATTGATGATTTGTATATCCTGTTAAGTTTGTGTAGCTGCAGTTTGTCTTGACTGTTGTTTGTTTTGAGCCAGGTCCGCTGCAACTTTCTGATTTGTTGCTTTACCTTTTTAAGTTCTGTGCTTCTCCAAGGTGTTGGTTTTCTTTTGTTGTGTTTAGTTTTTCTGAGTGGTATTAGGACATCAAAAGCTTCCTGTAGCCACTCATAAAGTTTTGGTACAGAATTAATTGTATCTAGATCTGTGTTTGCTGTTAGTTGTGTTTCTAAGTGATCCAAATTGAGTTTGCTCCATGGTCAATAGGTGTATGTATGTAAGTAATTGTGGGGTGTGTTGATTTGTGGAGTTGTATGTCGGAAAGTTATCATATGGTGGTCTGACCAGGTGGTTGGTGTGATGCTATGAATAGTAACGAGTTCAGGCTTAGCAAAAATGACATCTAGGATGTGACCAGCGATATGTGTGGGATTGTGTACAATCTGATGTAGGTTCAATGCGAGTAGGCCAGTGGTGATAGCTTTTGGATGGGGCATATTGGGTTTGTCAAACCAAATGTTTAGATCCCCAAGAATGCATAGATTGGAGTATAGTGTAAAAAGGTTTGAGACTGTGTCAAGAAAAGCATCTGGGAAAGTGGAGTTGTTAGGTGGAGGTCTGTAAAGGAGGAGAAAGTTACAGGAGGAAGTTGGAGTAGGGTGGCTTCTGGTAAGGAGGGCTTCACAACCTTGTATGGAGATGTTGTCTGTTGTACTGAGGTTTATTGCCTGTTTGAATATAATAGCTAGTCCACCTCCTCTCTTGCCTATACGGTTTTGTGTGATGGTTTGATAGCCCGGAGGAAGGGCTTCGTGCAACACTGGTGCCATGTCATCTCCCAACCAGGATTCCGTAATGAATAGTAAGTCAGGTTGTGTGTCTGTGAGCAGGTCGTAGATGTGGTGCTTGTTTTTTTAGAGTGATCAAGCATTTATGAGCTGGCAGTTTAGATACGGTGTGTTAGTGGTAGTGTTGTTTTGTTTAGTAGAAGTATAAGTAGTGTAATGTGAGCTTGAAGCAGGAGTGTTGCTAGTTGTGATAACTGTTTGAGGCTCACAATAGTCTTGCTTTTCAATATAGTGTTCCTCTTCCAGCAGGTTAAGGAGGCATTTTGTTGGGTCTGTGTGTGTGGGTGGTGGACTTGGTGGCTGCGAGAGCCATGAGGAGTGTAGTGTTTTTTGTAAGGTAGTGTTATTATGTAACAGACAAGGGGATGCGAGGTTGCTATGAGTGGCATGTTTTTTATTTTGTTTGCGTTTGTTTAGTGTGGATGGAGTATGAGTTAGGGGTGGTGGAGGAGCATGTGGATCATGATGTAAGGCTCTAAATTGTGCAATGGAGTAGAGGCGAGTGAATGAAAGTTGCTGGGTTGGGGTGCTTGAGGTAGGTGTTTGTGAAGAGTCGGGGTGGAAGTGGGTATGACAATAAGTGTAATGTAAGTTTGTGTTGCTTTGATGTGCTGATGTTTGTGGTCGGTATTGTTTTTGTGGAATAATGAGAGGGGATATTGGTGTAGTTGTTTTTGGTGAGGGATTTGTATGTGAGTTAGTGCTGCTAAGTGGAATTTGAGTGTTAGATGGGGTGTGTAAGAGGTGATGGGTGTGTGTCAGGGAAGTAAGTATTAGTTGAGATGACCGGAAGAGGTAATATGTGTGGTGGAGTGAAATGTGGGGATTGTATGGTTGTGTGTAATTGGTGAGGAGAGGGAAAGAGTGTTTGTAGATGATGTGTTTGAATGCAGGGTTTGGGCATTGTTATGATGACAGGTGGTCTGTGTGGTGCGAACAGCGGATAGTGTTGGTTAGTATCAGCAGAGAGTGTGTATCTGGGTAACTGAAACTGAGAGAAATGTATGTTGTAGTTTTGTATTGTGTGGGTGGTGGCAGGTAGTGTTAGTGGGAGGGGACAGAGTAGTGTTTGCTGTGAGAATGAAGGTGTTTGGCTGTAGTAGTTGTGGGGGGTATGTGTATATGTGTTGTATGTAGGGTATTGTGTTGGGTGGTGGGGCAATGCAATCTGTCTGTGGTCAGTTTGTGATGCATGGTTTGGATGTCTTTGTAGAATATGTGTTTGCATGTTGAGGGATGTGTGGGGGTTGACAATATTCCTGGCCATATGTGAATTGGGCAGCATTTCTGGCCCTAGTCCCTACCTGTCCCGAACAGGCCCAAACAGACAACTGCCCTTATCCTTTCCGCCCTTCAAGCCCAAACAGACAACTGCCCTTATCCTCTCCGCCCTTCAAGCTCAAACAGACAACTGCCCTTATCCTCTCCGCCCTTATCCTCTCCGCCCTTTGCCTCTCCGCCCTTTACCTCAACGCCCTGAATCCTGGCCTTTTATAGCCCTACTGGCCAATAACAAGCTGGTCCTAGCCCTAGCCAATCCTATTTTAAACCCTGATTTAGCCAACTAATGGGAGACCCAGCCCTAATCACCAGTCATAGACCTATTCCTGACCACCAATCACAGCCCCAGCCCTAAAACCAGCAACCAATCAGAATCCCAGCCCTATCCACCAATCATAGCCCTAGAACCAACAGCCAATCGGAATCCCAGTCCTTTCCACCAATCCCAGCCCTAGAACCAACAGCCAATCGGAATCCCAGCCCTATCCACCAATCACAGCCCTAGAACCAACAGCCAATCGGAATCCCAGCCCTATCCACCAATCACAGCCCTAGAACCAACAGCCAATCGGAATCCCAACCCTATCCACCAATCACAGCCCTAGAACCAACAGCCAATCGGAATCCCAGCCCTATCCACCAATCACAGCCCTAGAACCAACATCCAATCGGAATCCCAGCCCTATCCACCAATCACAGCCCTAGAACCAACAGCCAATCAGAATCCCAGCCCTATCCACCAATCACAGCCCTAGAACCAACAGCCAATCAGAATCCCAGCCCTATTCACCAATCACAGCCCTAGAACCAACAGCCAATCAGAATCCCAGCCCTATCCACCAATCACAGCCCTAGAACCAACAGCCAATCAGAATCCCAGCCCTATCCACCAATCATAACTGCATTCCTGGAGCTAGCAACCAATGAAACACCATCTCCCAACAACCTATCACAACAGCATATGCAACAACCACAAAGAACTTATATAAGGAGCAAGTTAACTAAACTCCAGTCCCTGTGGGCAGGGGGAAAGGCAACTGCTGCTCCATTCAGATTCTCCTTGGATACAGACAGGCTGAATCCACACTTCCTAGCCAGCAGAGTCTACTTTCCAGGTAAGGGGGAGATTGCCCAAGAGACAAACACTGCAATAGTGCTGAGCGCACACTCCAAAATCTGGCCTTTTAAATGCACAAATACAGGGGGGCAGACAGTTTTTAAGCACAATTTAAATCACACAAACAGATTAAAACAGTCTCCTAAAACCACACTCTGAAAGACGCATGTAGCCTTTTCCACTAAGAATAGGGGGGGGGGAAATGGGGGGTAGAGGGGGGTGCCACAAACCAGCAAGGGAATTCACACAGTCACGGCAAAAACGATTTTTGAAAAAACACCACTTTAAAGGAGGCCAGGCTGCCTGAAACACAGAGAGTACACAGCAAAACAAACACTTTTTGAAACAATTAATACTATTTACCTAGAAAAATCCTTGGGCTCCTTACCTAGGTCTTCCCGCAATCCTTGAACACTGGGCTGCATCAGGACACAGGGGAGATGCACAGAGGAACACAATATGGAGGTGCCTGTCCTGGCCCTCCCTCCGCAAACCCAAGGAGCCAGAGCAGGTGGGGGGGGGGCGGGTCCCAGGTGCAACAGAGACTCAGGGAGCCAATCAGCCAAGTCCAGTCCCTGTGGGCAGGGGGAAAGGCAACTGCTGCTCCATTCAGAATCTCCTTGGATACAGACAGGCTGAATCCACACTTCCAAGCTAGCAGAGTCTACTTTCCAGGTAAGGGGGAGATTGTTTAAGAGACAAACACTGCAATAGTGCTGGGCGCACACTCTAAAATCGGTCTTTTAAAGGCACAAATACAGGGGGGCAGACAGTTTTAAAGCGCAATTTAAATCACACAAACAGATTAAAACAGTCTCCCAAAACCACACTCTGAAAGATGTATGTAGCCTTTTTTTACTAAGAATAGTAGGGGGAGGAGGAGGGGCAGGGGGGGGGGATGCCACAAACCAGCAAGGGAACCCACACAGTCACAGCAAAAACGACCCTTGAAAAAACACCATTCCAAAGGAGGCCATGCTGCCCGAAACACAGAGAGTCCACAGCAACACAAACACCTTCCGAAACAAACAACACTACCCACCCAGAAAAATCCCTGGGCTCCCCACCTAGGTCCCCCTGCAATCCCTGAACACTGGGCTGCACCAGGACACAGGGGAGATGCACAGAGGAACACAAAATGGAGGTGCCCGTCCTGGCCCTCCCCCCACAAACCCAAGGAGCCAGAGCAGGTGGGGGGGCGGGTCCCAGATGCAGCAGAGACTCAGGGAGCCAATCAGCCAAGTCCAGTCCCTGTGGGCAGGGAGAAAGGCAACTGCTGCTCCACTCAGAATCTCCTTGGATAAAGACAGGCTAAATCCACACCTCCAAGCTAGCAGAGTCCACCTTCCAGGTAAGGGGGAGATTGTTTAAGAGACAAACACTGCAACAGTGCTGGGCGCACACTCCAAAATCGGGCTTCTCAAAGGCACAAATACAGGGGCGCAGACAGTTTTCAAGCACAATTTAAATCACACAAACAGATTAAAACAGTCTCCTAAAACCACACTCTGAAAGACGAATGTAGCCTTTTCCACTAAGAATAGGGGGGGGGGGGGTAATGGGGGGTAGGGGGGGGGGTGCCACAAACCAGCAAGGGAATTCACACAGTCACGGCAAAAACGATTTTGGAAAAAACACCACTTTAAAGGAGGCCAGGCTGCCTGAAACACAGAGAGTCCACAATAATACAAACACTTTTTGAAACAAATAATACTATTTACCCAGAAAAATCTTTCGGCTCCTTACCTAGGTCTTTTTGCAATCCTTGAACACTGGGCTGTATCAGGACACAGGGGAGATGCACAGAGGAACACAAAATGGAGGTGCCCGTCTTGGCCTTCCCCTCACAAACCCAAGGAGCCAGAGCAGGTGGGGGGGGGGCGGGTCTCAGGTGCAGCAGAGACCCAGGGAGCAAATCAGCCAAGTCCAGTCCCTGTGGGCAGGGGGAAAGGCAACTGCTGCTCCATTCAGAATCTCCTTGGATACAGACAGGCTGAATCCACACTTCCAAGCTAGCAGAGTCTACTTTCCAGGTAAGGGGGAGATTGTTTAAGAGACAAACACTGCAATAGTGCTGGGCGCACACTCTAAAATCGGGCTTTTTAAAGGCACAAATACAGGGGGCAGACAGTTTTAAAGCACAATTTAAATCACACAAACAGATTAAAACAGTCTCCCAAAACCACACTCTGAAAGATGTATGTAGCCTTTTTTACTAAGAATAGTAGGGGGGGAGGAGGGGCAGAAGGGGGGATGCCACAAACCAGCAAGGGAACCCACACAGTCACTGCAAAAACGACCCTTGAAAAAACACCATTCCAAAGGAGGCCAGGCTGTCCGAAACACAGAGAGTCCACAGCAAAACAAACACCTTCCGAAACAAACAACACTACCCACCCAGAAAAATCCCTGGGCTCCCCACCTAGGTCCCCCTGCAATCCCTGAACACTGGGCTGCACCAGGACACAGGGGAGATGCACAGAGGAACACAAAATGGAGGTGCCCGTCCTGGCCCTCCCCCCACAAACCCAAGGAGCCAGAGCAGGTGGGGGGGCGGGTCCCAGGTGCAGCAGAGACTCAGGGAGCCAATCAGCCAAGTTCAGTCCCTGTGGGCAGGGGGAAAGGCAACTGCTGCTCTACTCAGAATCTCCCCGGATACAGACAGGCTGAATCCACACCCCCAAGCCAGCAGAGTCCACCCTCCAGGCAAGGGGGAGACTGTCCAATAGACAAACACTGCAACAGTGCTGGGCGCACACTCCAAAATCGGGCCCCTCAAAGGCACAAACACAGGGGGGCAGACAGTCCCCAAGCACAATCCAAACCACACAAACAGACCAAAACAGTCTCCCAAAACCACACTCCGAAAGACGCATGCAGCCCCCCCCCCCCCCCCCCACCAAGAACAGGGGGGGGGGGGCAGATAGGGGGGGTGGGGCGCCACTAACCAGCAAGGGAATTCACACAGTCACGGCAAAAACGACCCCCGAAAAAACACCAATCCAAAGGAGGCCAGGCCGCCCGAAACACAGAGAGTCCACAGCAAAACAAACCCCCCCCCCCCCCCCCCCGAAACAAACAACACCATCCACCCAGACAAATCCCCGGGCTCCCCACCCAGGTCTCCCCGCAATCCCTGAACACTGGGCTGCACCAGGACACAGGGGAGACGCACAGAGGAACACAAAACGGAGGCGCCCGTCCCGGCCCTCCCTCCACAAACTCAAGGAGCCAGAGCAGGCGGGGGGCGGGCCCCAGGCGCAGCAGAGACCCAGGGAGCCAACCAGCCAAGTCCAGTCCCTGTGGGCAGGGGGAAAGGCAGCCGCTGCTCCACCCAGAATCTCCCCGGACACAGACAGGCTGAATCCACACCTCCAAGCCAGCAGAGTCCACCCTCCAGGCAAGGGGGAGACCGTCCAAGAGACAAACACCGCAACATTGCCTGGCGCACACTCCAAAACCGGGCCCCCTAAAGGCACAAATACAGGGGGGCAGGCAGTCTCCAAGCACAATTCAAATCACACAAACAGACCAAAACAGTCTCCCAAAACCACACTCTGAAAGATGTATGCAGCCCCCTCCACCAAGAATAGGGGGGGGGGGCAAGGGGGGGTGCCACAAACCAGCAAGGGAACCCACACAGCCACGGCAAAAACGATCGTCGAATAAACACCACTTCAAAGGAGGCCAGGCCACCCGAAACACAGAGAGTCCACAGCAAAACAAACACCCCTTGAAACAAACAACACCACCCACCCAGAAAAATCTCTGGGCTCCCTACCCTGGACCCTCCGCAATCCCTGAACACTGGGCTGCACCAGGACACAGGGGAGATGCACAGAGGAACACAAAATGGAGGCACCCGTCTTGGCACTCCCCCCCACAAACTCAAGGAGCTAGAGCAGGTGGGGGGGGGGGGCGGTCCCAGTTGCAGCAGAGACTCAGGGAGCCAACCAGCCAAGTCCAGTCCCTGTGGGCAGGGGGAAAGGCAACCGCCGCTCCACCCAGAATCCCCCTGGACACAGACAGGCTGAATCCACACCTCCAAGCCAGCAGAGTCCACTCTCCAGGCAAGGGGGAGACCGTTCAAGAGACAAACACTGCAATAGTGCTGGGCGCACACTCCAAAATCGGGCCTCCCAAAGGCACAACCACAGGGGGGCAGACAGTCTCCAAGCACAATTCAAATCACACAAACAGACCAAAACAGTCCCCCAAAGCCACACTCTGAAAGATGCATGCAGCCTCCTCCATTAAGAATGGGGGGGGGGGAGAAGGGGGGGCAGAGGGGGGGCGCGCCACAAACCAGCAAGGGAACCCACACAGCCACGGCAAAAACGACCCTTGAAAAAACACCACTCCAAAGGAGGCCAGGCTGCCCGAAACACAGAGAGTCCACAGCAAAACAAACACCCTTCGAAACAAACAATACCACCCACCCAGAAAAATCCTTGGGCCCCTCACCCAGGTCCCCCTGCAATCCCTGAACACTGGGCTGCACCAGGACACAGGGGAGACGCACAGAAGGAACACAAAATGGAGGTGACGTTGTTAGTTTTTTGTTTTGACATTTAGAAAGCAGCATAAGTGTTGAAACCCTGTTGCTTTACCAATGCGTTTGTATTTATACATGGGCATACTCCTGTTTCTTGCCTTGCTTGTAAGAATATATGCCATAGTCATCTTTTATTTATGTGCTGCACAATCCAGATGATGCTGAGATATTCACTAGGAATGTGAGGAATTCCTGTAATTTGCTTGTGCATAATTACGTGAAATCCACAAAAGTTATGCAAAAAACGATGAAATGCAATACCAACGTTTAGCTCTGTATTTTACTGGAAAATGCATCCTTGCATGGCTCATTTTGCACTAACAAAATAGCACAAACAACACGTGCCCCAGACAACAGCTGCTCGTGTTCTGGTCATCCAACACTAAAATTGTGTCACAAATGCAGCACTACGACACAATTGCAGCAATTTTGCAGAGCAAATATACCAATAAATTACAGAAATTGAACAAAATTACGTTGGTGTAATGGAAATTTCACCCGGTCCTAATGTGCACCTGTCCATCTCTTTTCTTAAAGCCACAGTTTAATCAGTAGAATACCGAAAAGTTGCACAAATCAGTATCTTGAGTATCCCGATTCCATTTTATATGATGATTGACATGGTTCAAGGTGAATGGACCTGTGAAATTTGTTTCCAGACTATGAACCACAAGGTTTGGCTGGAGAAGTCCTGTGAGTTTGAAACTCTGGGAGATTTATGGATCTCATACTTTGGATATATCAGATGCCAACACCATGTGGAATGATAGCTCCTTCTTGCACAAAAAATCTTGTTTTGTGCAAAATCTTGTTTTGTGCACAATACCTTGCACTTGTTTGTCTTCGGGGTCAATTGATGAGAAAGCAAGCCCCACACCTTCAGAGACTGCATAGGCAGTAGTTAGACTTTGGTGCTGATGACTTGATTGAGCAACTTAATCACTGGGTTTCACTGTGAGCATTGTACTTTACTCTCTCAAGAGTATGAGCTAACACCAAGCCAGTCTTTACAAATTTGTATCTTTTTCTAAGTGTGACTGTAGTAGCTTATCTAGTGTTTTCTCTGTCTCCTTTATACTTTAGAATGCATTGTGTATGTACTTGTGATGCTTTGAGATTCCTGCTTAGAACCCTGGTTGCTAGGTGAAGTCAGTTCACTTGTGACTTTCACATGGCAAGCAGAGGTTCGCAGTGGGTCCTTTTCTGTTTATGGAATAAATGATCTTTTCTGCATCCTGCTACATTTTTGTGGTCTTTCTGCTGAACCTCGTTACTACAGTTTGGTGCCAGGAGTGGGGTTAGCTGTCATTCGACCACTGACTTCAGTCAACGCTCATCCAGAAACACAGGCTCAGGATCTACTTTGACTGAACTTTGTTTCTCTAACCTTTGAAGGTACTGCTTACTACGCTGTTTAAAAAAAATATATATATGCCTTTTGGTTGCAGTTTTCTGCTGCCTTATTACCTTTACCTGCTCCTGCGCCTTTCGAATTTGACTGTGCTACTCATCTTCTAGCTCACCGCTGTTTGTATTCTCCACCTGCGTTAAATGCACGAGCCCCATGCCCTTCCCCAGAGCAAGGATTCAGCATCTCTCTAAGGCGTCCAGACGGTTGACACTGAGCGTCTGCACTGCGATGCACTCAATTGTCCTTAGGAGCATGGTGACACGCACACCAGCACAAGATCGTTAAAGGCATAAATCATACTCCAACACAAAATCTTTAAAGGCACAGTGAGCTTCTCCTCAGTTTACCTTAGGAGTGCGTTGACTCGCGCACCAGTCAAACTTTATTATATTCATAATGATTTGGCTTTGACATTTTATGCTTCGCTTTGGAGCGTGGTGACGTGCACACCTGTCAAACTTTATTAAAGGTATAATGGATTGGCTTTGACATTTTTTGTTTCTCACTGCAGCACGCTGATGCGCACACCTCTCATAAGAAGGGCGTTAACTACCATTTCCTCCAGCATCTCTGAGTATTGTGGGATATTACAATGAGACATCACTATAATTGTGGTTCTCCAGTATTGGATCTTTCATAGATTCACATGCTTGAATCATCCCCGTCGTCGAGTTGGGAGCCTCACGGTAACCTCAGATACACATAGCAGTACACTTAACACACTAGGCCCCAAGGGCCCCCCTAGGTTCTTTTATAGTGTATCCATGTCGTTTTGCAAAAAAGACCCAAAGTTGAACCTCAGCCGATCAGGCGTTCACACCCTCTAGAACACTCCCAACAGAGGCTCTTTCGCTCAGATTTCCTACCGCACGTCGTGTGAAGGGAGTCTCCCTGAGCTCTGCTCACTATACCTTTCTGACAAGAATATTTCTCTCAGAAAATTTCACTTTTACCATCTCAGTATGTCTCAGCAGACTAGGAAGGGTCTGTTTAGGGATTGTGGCAGTTGTGGGAAGAAGAGACTTCACGTTGATGACCCCCACAAAAAGTGTATCTACTGCCTGCATCCTGACCACAAGGTGAGAGACTGTAAAATCTGTCGCACCTTTAGTCAGAAAACCCTCAAGGACCGTGAGGGTACGCTTCTGTTGTGGCTGCAGAGACAGAAGGCCATGGAAAATCCATCTTCAGATGAGAGTGAAGCATCATCTCGCTCCCTCAAACGACCTGGAGAGAAGGGAAGACTATCTGAGGAACCACCAAAGAAAGTGGTTAAAAAGACAAAGAATAAATCTATGGAGAAGCAGCAGCGCCAGGAGCCTGCTACTTCCGGATCAGAGACCCAGGCAAAACTCTTTAAAAAGGTGCATTCAGAGCCTACTACGCCTTTGGGAAAAAAGGCACCCATAAAAAGTGCCTCTCTGTCCCCTGTCGCCGACGAGGGATCCGGTAAGACCTTCCTCTGATGCTTCAAAAAACATCAATCGACGACGACCCCCCCGGTGTCGACGGTCACGACGACAATGACGCTTTCATCGATGACGATTATCACTGCTAAAATCTTCAAGAAGGCATTGTCGACAGCAGAAGCAGCAATGGTCCGCCCGTCGACGGCGGCACTATTGTCGACAAAGCACCTGTCTGCGAGGATAAAGAAGGTGCCGTTGACGAGCACACCTGCTTCGTCGACAAGACAACCGTCAACAAGGGATCCGTCGGGGACAGACCCATCGACGACACCACCGTCGACGAGAGAACCGTCGACTGCACCACCATGGACGGCACCACCGTCGATGAGAGAACTGTTGACGAGGGGACTGAACTGTCAACGGCAAGGATGGAAATTTTGTCGTCCCAATCGTCGACCATCATGCCCTCCTCTGGGGACTTTGGAGTACAGCATTATTCGGCAAGATTCCTCCCTCTTTCCTTTATCAACACGGGAGAAAGAACATCACCAATTCTTCCAAGACATAGCTCTCCAAGCAAAGTCTTGCCATATCCCCCGCAGCATCTCCTGGATGATGATGAGGACATTTATTACCAGGATGACGGAATGTTTGGTGCAGCCAGTAGTCCATCTCAGCTGCATGTAAAATGCCAGAACATGGATGAGGAGGAGGAAGGGCAGCAGAAGCTCTATTATTCCTCAACTATATATCAACAGGACTCTGCATACCCAACGAGGGAACAAGAATCTTCTTTCCCCATGCCTAGGTCTCTGGTGACAAATCTCCAGGGTATGCTAAAAGACTACTATAGGCGGTTTCCACCGTCAATGCCGGTAACTCCATCTAGACCTTACAGTCAGCGGACGCCTATGCAAACCCCTATTACCAGTCTCCCGGGGACACCGCACAGAAGCGTCCCATTGGCTCCACAGCCACAAGATCACCATATCTCGACAGATGACGAGAGGGAAGAAGGAGAGATTTCGGAGGCAGCTCCTAGTGAGTGGGATGACTACCTCATTCCCACACCGTCACCGCCGCCGGCAGGACCAGTTAATTCACCCCCTGAGGATATCGGGGGTTTTCACAATTTAATGGAAAGGGCAGCCAAGAGATTCGACTTGCCTATTATTTCTCAGGAAACAGATTGTTTCTTATATGATTTCAAAGAACCGTCAAGGAGATCAGTAAGAGCGATCCCGATAGTGGATTTCCTATGGCAGGAGGGCTTGAAGGCAATGAAAAATCCAGCTACAGTGCCTTCCCAGATGCCAAAGCTGGAAAAGAAGTACAAGGCCCCTGACAACACTGCAGCCTGCTTAATATCACAACCAAAGCCGGATTCCGTAATATCCCAGGCTGCACAGCGTCGATCAAAAAACCCTTCAGCACCAATCATAGCGCCTCCAGGCAAGGACGGGAGGAGGTTGGACAATATTGGTTAGAAGTTTTCCTCGGTGGCGGCGATCACAGTAAAGGCGGCCAACTCCTTGGCCATACTAGGGAGGTACGATCGCCAGATGTGGGCGGACTTGTCAGCTTACGTAGATCTCTTACCTGAGGATGTCAAAGTAGAAGCAAAGAAGGTGCTGCAGGAGGGTGAGCGGATCGCAGCGGAAATCATTAACTGCGCAATAGACATTTCCGTAATAGGACTCCGACTGCTCGCAGGAGCAGCGGTCTTGCGCAGGCAGGGGTGGCTCAAGCCTACATCCTTCCGTCCGGAGGTCCAGAGCTGCATTCTTCATATGGCATATGATGGGAAAAGTCTATTTGGGAAGCATGTGGACAACATGCTACAGTCCATCAAAACGGATACTGACACGGCGAGATCGCTCGATACCTTGCAGTATCGCAAGCAGCCCTTTCGTGGGGCAAGGGGTAGAGGAAATTATTCCTTTCGAGGGGGCTTTCAACAGTACAGACCCCAGTATCAGTCCTCTACGGCAGGACCCAGACAGCAATACTGCCAACATCAGCAGCATTATCGATTGCCACCTACCGCTACATATAGACACCCAGCGAAGGGAATGCCGGCGCCACGGGGAAGAGATACCGGCAGGAAACAATGATCAGCTAGCCATACCACCTTCCTACCCTACCTGGGGCTCCAGGATCGTGGGTCGCATCACTTCTCACTTCCTCCGTTGGAAGACCATAACATCAGACAAATGGGTGTTGGATGTGGTGACCAGAGGACATACTCTGGAGTTCATACAAAAGCCATCGGAGGTCCCGCCGTCGGGCCCTCCACCTCCACGATTAACCCAACTCCTCAAGGAAGTACAGGTGATGCTACACAAGGGCGCAATAGAGCTGGTCCCTGTTCCTCACAGGAACAAGTGGTTCTATTAACGCTACTTTCTGGTCAAGAAACCTTCAGGAGACTGGCGCCCCATTCTGGACTTAAGGTCATTAAATACGTTTCTGAAGAAACAATCGTTCATAATGGTAACACTGCAGGACATCTTGCGTCTCCTGTGTACCGTGGATCATATGGCATCCTTAGACCTCCAGGATGCGTATTTTCATATTCCAATTCACACAACCATCAGAAATTCCTCAGATTCAAGGTGGCTGGTATACATCTACAATTTTGGGTCCTTCCTTTTGGTTTGAAATCAGCCCCCAGAATTTTTATGAAGATGCTGGCTCCAGTGGCAGCTCATCTCCACCATTCGGGAATGCAGGTGTGTTCCCCATCTCGACGACTGCCTCATCAAAGCACCCTCAAAAGGCCAAGTGGTGTGTCACAGCTCTCTCTGCCTCCAGTTGTTCGACGATCTGGGGCTTACCGTCAATTACCAGAAGTCACATCTTCACCCCACACAGACATTGAACTTCTTAGGAGCGGTACTAGACACTGTCCAAAGCAAGGTGTACCCGTTGCAGGAAAGGAAACTAAAGCTCAACAGGTTGGCCCGCAATCTCTCCGGAAAAAAGTGCGTTTCAGTTCGCACTTACAAGTCATTGCTGGGAATTATCTTGTCATGCATTCCGCTGGTTCCAGACTGCAGAGTGTGAATGCGGCCCCTACAAGAGCAATTGGATATCCAATGGTGCCAGTTTCAGGGCTCTTTCAAGGACAAAATTCTCTTCACATCGGAAATGCGAACAGCCATGGCTTGGTGGGCGACACTGGCAAATTTGTCTAGCGGTCTCACGTTTCTTCATCAGGTACCTCGCTATATCGTGACGACGGATGCCTCCCTCGAAGGTTGGGGTGCCCACCATCAAGATCTTCGAATCAGTGGATCTTGGACTCCAAAGGACAGTCAGCTCCACATAAATCAACTGGAGCTCAAAGCAATAGAGTTCGCTCTAAAGGCTTTCTTGCCAAGGCTTCAGGGCTCAAATGTCTTAATCAGGACGGACAATACCACGAGCATGTTTTATCTAAACAAGCAAGGTGGCACAAGGTCTCGACAGCTCCCGCAGCAGGCTCAGAACATCTGGAAATGGGCCATGGCGCACAACATTTCTCTGAATGTGGAGCATGTGCCAGGACACACCAACGTGCTGGCAGATACCCTGAGCAGGACAATTATCCCCTACCACAAGTGGGAACTAGACCAGAAGATTCTAGGCCAACTCTTCCAGTTATGGGGCAGACCAAACATCGATCTGTTTGCCACGCTCGAGAACAAGAAATGCCCTTACTACGCAAGCTGGCTTCCCCAGACAGGATCATGGGGGAATGCGTTTTCGATGAGATGGTCCAGCATTTATGCCTACGCTTTTCCTCCGATCCCACTGATACCGAGAGTCATCAGCAAAATGAAGGCGTGGGTTGTCGCCTCCTTTTAATAGCACAGAGGTGGCCCGGACTGGTGTGGTTCACGGAGCTGCTCATGCTCTCGGAACAGCCACATGTGCTACTCAAACGGAAGCCATCCCTGTTGACAATGCACCGGGGCCAAGTCAGACATCCGGATCCGTCATCTATCCACCTATCGGCCTGGCTCCTGAGTTACTTGAGTACTCCACCGTAAACATCTCTCCGGAATGTAGGGAGATTCTATCCAGAGCTAGAGCGGATACTACCGATAGGACCTACAGGTTGAAATGGAAGCATTTTTGTCTGTGGTGTGCAGCTGAAGGGATCCATCCGATCTCGTTTCCTCCAGAACAGGTACTACCGTACTTGTTCCACCTAGCAAAGTCCGGACTCTCATATTCTTCCATCCGTGTGCATGTGGCGGCAATTTCAAGATACAGCAGGTCTCAGAATACGGTTTCGTTATATTCCACCAGAATTGTGAAGCAGTTCCTGAAAGGCCTGTTTCGTGCTTTTCCACCGGTGCGGAAGCCTCCACCGTTGTAGTCCTGGGGCAGCTCATGAAACCCCCTTTTGAGCCCATCCATAGAGCGGAGTTAAAGTTTATTTCATGGAAAACGGTGTTGTTGCTGGCTCTTACTTCCGCTAAGAGAATGAGTGACATACAGGCATTCACCGTAAAGGAGCCTTTTCTTCAGTTCACCACTACTAGCATAATTCTGAGAACGAATCCTAAGTACATTCCGAAAGTGCCCTCAACTTTCCATTTGAATGAACCGGTTATCTTGAAAACCTTTTTTCCTAATCCACAGACAGTGGCAGAAAGAGCATTACATTCCCTGGATGTTAAAAGGTGTCTGAAGTTTTACCTACAGAAGACTCAGAGCATACGCAAATCAGACCAGTTGTTTGTGGCCTTTGGAGATGCAAGGAAGGGCCTTCCAGTATCCAAACAAACTGTAGCCAGGTGGATTGGCCTGGCGATCCAATTCTGTCATATTCAGGCCGGTAAACCTCTCCACAGCAGGGTAAGAGCCCACACGACAAGGGCTGTAGCCACATCGGCTGCCTCTTTGCAGGGGTGCCCCTGCAGCAGATTTGTAGAGCGGCCACATGGTCCAGCCAGCATACGTTCACAAAACACTACTGTCTCGAGGAGACGAATAACATGGACACATCAGTGGGACAAGCAGTCTTGAGGCATTTGTTTCATTAAGGTGAGCCTCTTGAATCATCCCACCTCCGCAAACAGGGTAGGTGACCAACGGTTTCTTATTCTAGTCAAGGTTACATTTTTTCTATTTTTAATGCTTATGGTAGTGCTTGATTATCGTATCATGCTACATATTTGTTGTAATGCAGAGATCTATGCTTATTATGCCTGATTGTTATTTTTAGAAGAACATTGTTCCATTGCCATTGAACACTAACTGGAGGTACTGTTACTCTTATTCCTATTGTTATTCTGATGCTTGTTCGGATTATAAGGGAACAGCTACATGTCTACTTAATCAATGTTACTGCTCACTACTCTAATTCAAGCATTTGAATCTATGAAAGATCCAATACTGGAGAACACAATGAGTTACTTACCTGTAACTGTGGTTCTCCAGTATTGGTATCTTTCATAGATTCACATGGAACCCACCATCCTCCCTGCAGAGGCTCCCCTTATACATGAACTCTTAACTTCACACTCGTACTAGAAAATCTGAGGGAAAGAGCCTCTGTTGGGAGTGTTCTAGAGGGTATGGACGCCTGATTGGCTGAGGTTCAACTTTGGGTCTTTTTTGCAAAACGACATGGATAGACTATAAAAGAACCTAGGGGGGCCCTTGGGGCCTAGTGTGTAAAGTGTACTGCTATGTGTATTTGAGGTTACCGTGAGGCTCCCACCTCAACAACGGGGATGATTCAAGCATATGAATCTATGAAAGATACCAATACTGGAGAACCACAGTTAATCAATCAATCAATCCAACAAAACTGAGATCATCATCTTCGGCCCCAACAAATCCATATGGGACGACTCCTGGTGGCCCACCGCCCTACGCCCACACCCATCCCGCAAACCACGCATGCAACCTCGGCATCATCCTGGACCCCTCCCTCTCCATGAAACAGCAAATCAATGCACTAACCTCCTCCTGCTTCCACACTCTCCGCACACTGAAAAAATCCTTCAAATGGATTCCCCCAGAGACTAGGAAAACAGTCACCCATGCACTCATCAGCAGCAGACTAGACTACGGTAACACCCTCTACGCCGGCACCACACTCAAACTCAAACGCAAACTCCAGAGAATCCAGAACACAGCCGCACACCTCGTCGTTGGCCTACCCCGCCACAAACAAATCTCACCACACCTCAGATCCCTTCACTGGCTCCCCATAGACAAGAGAATCACTTTAAAAATCCTCATCAACGCACACAAATCCCTCCACAACACCGGCCCAACCTACCTCAACGAAAGAGTGAACTTCCACACTCCCACCCGCAACCTCCGATCAGCCAACCTCGCACTAGCAACAGTCCCCCGCATCCAACGAACCCCCACAGGAGGCAGGGCCTTCTCTTATCTCGCCCCCATAACCTGGAACTCCCTCCCTACCACCCTCCGCAAAACCAAAGACCTCCTGCTCTTCAGAAAAAACCTCAAGACATGGCTGTTCGAAGAGTAACCGCTGTTCATCCCCCCGCCCCTCAAGCGCCTTGAGACCCTCACAGGTGAGTAGCGTGCTCTATACATTTTTTGATTGATTGACATGTTCAAGCTGTATGTAGAACTCATTCTGCTGGATCTACTGTAGTAAAGGCATTTGAGATAAGGAAATTGATTTGCTTGGTTACTTACATTCAGAACTTAAAATTTTAGGTAGATATATCTGGACCAAGGTGTATGTTGAAATCAATGGCAGAGGTTTAGTTGGATGGATGGATTTAGCCAAACTAGGTATACATTTAAAACCAGGGCATGACAGTCCCATTGTGCTGGGTGAAATGCCCTATCTATTGAGTCTGATGGTGATATATTACCCATTTTGATTTCTAAATTCACTAAAGTTTTTAAAAATGAGAAAGGTACCATGAAAGGATCTGAACACATAAGGTTGAAGAAAAATGCCATACCAGTCGAACATAAAGTTAGACCTGTACCTATCAGTTAAAAAAAACTTTTGGATGTGTTGCCTACGAAAAGAGTCATCACTCCTACTGATTCATCTCAATGGGTTTCTCCCATTGTCCTAGCTAAGAGAAAAAAACAGGAGAACGCCTACACATTGATCTAAGATCCCTGAACAACAACATTGTAGTGGATTGCCATCCTGTACCTCACATTGAAGAGATGTTAGCCATCATAGGGGAACCTAATATTATTCTGCCATTGATTTCCACTCTGCCTATCATCAAACAGCCTCAAATACTGGGTTTCAAGAACTCACCACATTCGTAACGCCTTTTGGGACATACAAGTACTTAAGACTACCTTTTGGTCTCGCTTCTGGGGTGAGTGTTTTTCAAAAGGCGATGGATATTTTGTTCACAAACATGAGCAACGTAGAGGCCTTTCAGGACAATATTCTAATTTTTACTGATACCAAAGAACAGCACTTTAAAATCTTGGAAGAAGTATTAAGGACTTTAGAGGAAAAAGTTATCATTGTTAAACCAGAGAAATGTAAATTCTGGGTCCAACAATTAGATTATTCAAGACATATAATTTCTGCTGAAGGTATTAAACCGGAATTTAACAATATCGAGGCGATACTTACAGCACCAGCACCTGAAGGTAAAGATCCCCTGACACCCTTTTTAGGATTATGCGAATATTATACTCGCTTTGTTCCTGATTACAATATGGTGGTGCAAACCATAAGAAATGTATTTTAAAAAGGGGTCAAATTTACTTGGAACTCAGCAATTGATGCAGCATTAACAACAGTCAAAGATCTTGTTTTTGGTGCCCCTGCTCTGTCATTTCGTTGCTGGAGAAAAATGTCTCATTACTGTTGATGCCAGCATGAAAGATATAAGAGCAGTATTCAATCAGAGTGTGAACGGGAAACAGATCACTATAGCATTTGCTTCTAGAGCCCTACTAGAGGCAGAGGCAAGCTATAGAACTGTAGAAAGGGAGGCATTAGCCTGCGTCTGGGTCGTACAGAAGTTTAAAACCTACTTATGAGGTAATTCTTTTGAAATATACACTGACCACAAGCCTCTAATATTTTTCTTGAATTGTAATGGACTAAGTAAAGCTTCAGCTCACCTTGTACATTTACTTTCAAAGTTACAAGAATATGATTTTACAATCAAGTACATTCAAGGAGGAAAGAACTTTCAAGCTGACCGCCTTTCACGTATGCCATTACCTGCTTCTGAAGAATATGAACGTGTTGTTGCTGCCATTGATGCAGTTTCTGACCTTAATGGAACCATTACTGAAAGAACATAAATAACATTTAAAAAATGAAGTCTAGGAGCTACCTGTTATTAAAGATTTAATAGTGGATCAAATGTTCCAGGAGCCAGAGGTAGACAAGGACAGTACTGGAATAAAGCCAAAACAAATGTCAGCGACATGGGAGGCGGTGGAAGGAATGGAATGCTGCAATTAAACGCAGGCATCTACCAGCCTAAAACACCCACAGTGAAAAGGCAGCAAC
Source organism: Pleurodeles waltl (assembly GCF_031143425.1). Lineage (NCBI taxonomy): Eukaryota > Metazoa > Chordata > Amphibia > Caudata > Salamandridae > Pleurodeles > Pleurodeles waltl. The sequence continues at coordinate 1,442,323,511 of NC_090440.1, read as the reverse complement.
AAAGAAATGACAAAATTAGTCAGTCACAGCAACAGATAAAGAAACCAAAGTGGAATAATACAGAAGTTGGTCACTGCTCTGAAACAGAAAAAGGCAGAACTGACCACTAGCGAGCAATAATTTTTAAAGGACACTGCAACCAACTTATGAAATTGCTTTAAGTCATAAGAAGTATACTAAAAGTATACACGAGGTTGAAAGCTTATGCTTGACCTAAAAAACTGGAAGCAAAATTCACTTGCCCTCTCAAGATTGACCGAGTTGCAAAAAGTGGTATTTTGGTACATGGTAAGGGTTGGTGGAATAAGAGTAGACTGGTTTCCATTTCTGATATTCAGGCACAAATATATAACAGAATTCGTCTTATCACAGAAGAAGATTTCATTTTGTGTGAGTCCGACAAAGACAATTTGAAAATGGTATGATTCACAATACTAATTATTTTTATACTTCTTGCTCTGATGACTTTAATGAACGTCATATGATAGAGACCACTCAAAACTCAAATCTTTCTAACAAACAGGCCACTGAGAGTTCACAAAACTTGCAAGATTATATTTCAGATAAGACTGTTTGTGTTTCAAACCAATGTAGGAAGTATGAGATAATCCAAATTACCCGTACAGATTACAATTTAAGCTAATTTGTTTATTTATGGGGTAGAGATGTTGTAGTATCTTATCTAGTGTATCCTCTGTTTCCTTTATACTTTAGAATGCATTGCTTATTTACTTGTGATGCTTTGAGATTCTTGCTTAGAACCCTGGTTGGTAGGTGAAGTAAATTGACTTGTGACTTTCACTTGACAGGCCGTGGTTCACCGTGGGTCCTTATCTGTTTATGGAATAAATGATCTTTTCTGCATCCTGCTACATTTTTGGGGTATTTCTGCTGAACACCGTTACTACAGTGACGTTAGACTCATCCATTTTATGCCACCACCCTGGATACTTTTCGGGGGACACACCCTTGTCCTAGCATGCATGCTAGGATAATCCGCAGATTCAGTAATAAAGAGCAGTAGATACAGGCTGTAAGGCTCCCGTTGCTCTTCAAACTTGATCTGTCTATCTCCGGGACTGCTACGTGTGTTTGTAGATTCTTAGAACAAGGTTCTTCCCAGTTGAACATTGTTCAGTGTCTACCCATCTGGCATATAATCTTTTGGAAAGAATATAATGTGGCCATTTTTTGAATTGCTAATCTTTTGTTTATATTTTTTAACTATACTGTGCTTAAGAAATCCTTTGCACATGTTCTTGCACCTCATGAAACTTTGAAAGTAAATAAGAAAATACAAAAGGAACAATTGTGCAGTTTACATCAACAGCAAGAACATCATAAATTTGTGCCTGCTGCAATATCTTAACCACACTTAGTTTTTGGGGGGAATTTGCTAAGCAACAGCAGCTAGAGCTGGCTCACTGATCCGACACAGGAGTGCTACATCTCTTAATGTGAAACTTTAAGGGGTACATGGCTCCCCTATGCTCAAAGTTAGCCTAAAGCTGGTGTTTGGTCTGCCCCACTCCTAAATGCATGACCCATGTTTTTATTATTTGTTTCATAAAATCATTTATTGCTATTTATATTAAACAGGCAACTGAAACAAGTCTCTTATGAACTCATGAACGAGTGCAACTTTGATACAACATTGTTACGCCGTTTAAAGCACACAGAACCCAAGGACATATCATTGATAACATAAACGTCAACCCAATGGGCAATCCTCTCTCATGCTCCTTGAGCTGTATTTGGATAATAGTACAATTGCATCTTAATGTCTGATTGTTTAAATTAGCAATCTCTCTCTTTAAAATGTATAAATTCCCCCAAATATCCCGTTATGCTTTTGTGGGCAGCCCAGCGCCTCATGAATTGGTATTTCGAGCATACCGCATTTATCCATGCTCGACTTCCACCAATGAATCTCCAGGGTTTTGGTGTTCACCAGTGCTGAGCTATATCTCTTTTAGAAATAGTTAAGCAAGTCAGAACAGTACTTGTTCCCCTTTGTGTGAATTCTTCTTTGTGTAGGATGTTGAGTAAAGACTAAGGTGAGAAGGTAATTCTGAAGGATGAAAAAGATTTTAGAGAGAAGCATCATTTGGCTTTGGCTTTGGCTATTCTGCCCATCAGAAGTATTGGCAGGGTCATCCAGTTTGAGGTATCTAAAGGTATCTGCTCAAGCAGTAAATGTATGTTTTCATTGAAAGCCAGATTGGCTTCCCAGGCGATGTATATCTAAATATTTAAAGCTGTGGCTAATAATATATTTTCTCTCTAATGCACCACTGCACCCTTTCATCATACTTCTGTAGTGGGTAAACCTTTGTTTTGTGCCAATTGATCCTAATGACAGAGTATACCCCAAATTCTTGTTGGGTTAATATAACAGTTGGACCTGTGACTGAGTTTTTTATTTAAAAAAATAAGAATGTCATCACCATATAAGAATACCTTATCTTTCAAACATGCAGACCTGTGTAGTCCCTGTATCTGTTTGTTTTGTTGTACAAGTTGGCCCAGGAGCTCTATTCTTAATGCAGATACGAGAAGGGGATGATAGGCATCCCTATAGTGTGCCTCTTATTATTAGAAAGGGGTTTGAAAGGGCATCTTTGACCTTAGCTGTTGTAATTGGTGCTTTGTATAATAGTTCAGTGTAGGCACATAAATTGCGTCCGAAACCCAGATTAGGGCACAGGACGCATAAATAGTCCCAGGATAAAATATCAAAACACCTTCTCAAAATCAATTTGCATAAATGCTGATGGTGCCCTTAGGCAGTCTGAGAGCCAAAGGCATTAAATACCCTTCTGATATTATGTTGAGTAGCTCTATTAGGCACAAAGTCACTCTGATCATGATTTATAAGGACAATCCATTATTCCCTTAAAAAGGTGGTTGGCTAAAACCTTAGCCAGCATTTCAGATTCAGTTTATTAGTGATATGGGTCTACATGATGGATATTAAACTGCAGGCCTTTAAGGTTTGAGAAGTACTTTGATATGTTATTCATCAAAGCTTGTTCAAGATGCCTCTCCTCACAAGGCGTCTCAAATAAAAGAAAGAGAGGTTGTGCTATGTGTGTTGAGTATTTACAAAATACTCAATAGGCAGGCCATTTGGGCCAGTGGTTTTTCTACTAGATAGTTGTGCAGTAGCCATTCTAATTTTCTCGTTTGATAGGGAGGGCTTCTAGAGCGTCTGTTTGGGCAGGATTTAGACAAGAAAGGTCAATAGACTTAACAGAGTCAGTACATTTATCTGGAGGGGAGAGGACCATGCAGCATGGAGAATGGTGCGGGATCTTGCAAACAAATGTCTACAAGTAATGCATGCACATAGCAGACAGAGACTCCTGACTGCATATTCCTTACCTTAGGATATTCCTAAGGAGTCATTCTGGATCCAGACATTTTATAAAGGACTTCTACGTGCCGGTAGGTGGGGTCGTTGCTCTTCGCGTCAGCATCATCAGCACACAAAGTGATGTGAGTGGCGCCTCTATAGGCGCTATCCCAGCATGCTTACATCAGTTCTTTTCTTCCCATGCCAGTCAGTGCAGATCTGGAGATAGGGGTTTCCCTTATAAAGCCAACAGGCTTTAAACTGTGTGGTGCCAGTCACAGCAAGATGTCTGTGGCACACCCTCATTTGGTTTGCCTTTGGTGCTTGGAGCGAGACCATGACTTCAAGACCTGTGAGTGTTGCCGCACCACAAATCCCAAGGAGCTGAAGGAACAGTCTGTGACGCTCCTCTGCGTCCTCTGACATTGGATGACCCTGCAACATTCCTGATCCCGGTTGTGAGGAAGGTCCTAGAACTGCTCGCTGAGCAAATGGCCCAAAAGTTGTTGTCATGATCCAAGTCATTGGGTGAGTCCCACAAGCAGAAGAAGTCAAAGAAGTATTTGACTTCCCGTGCCACGCCAGGTCATCAGACCAGGCACAAGAGCATTGTCACGCCAGACAACCCTCTGCAGTGGAACCTGTCCCATTCTGCACCTCATAGAGTTTTCCAGAGCCAGAGTGACTCCATCGAACTTGAGGAGTTTTTTGAGGCCAGGCATCTCATATTTGTTCGGCCCGACCCCTCTGGCATGCCTTCTGACCCCAAGGGTGCCAGAGGGGCCATACTGATTCTCTGTCAGCAGGTCTGAACTCAACACCTGTCGGGCCTCATGAATCCCGGAGTGGCACGGCCCTTGACCTTCCTCGATGCTCACTCCTGCTGTTGCTCCTGGCACGGCCGCAGGCCCCATTGCTATACCCAAGTCCAACATTGAGTCAGATGGAAGTCATCTGATGCTGATTCTAGCGCCATGCCTTCTGAATCAAAGCCAGTGCCTTTTTCCTTTGACAGGCCTGGAGAGGGTGATTATTGGGAGGCTTCTGAGAACCCCTATAGTGACCACCATCCCCTTGATGAACCAGAGGACAACTGGTACGAGGAACTGACAGATGCCAGTGGTTTCAACACCTAACTAGACATTGGTCTGGTTCGACAGTCTCCCCTCCCCCCCAACCGTTGCTATGGAGGAAGGTGCCTGATTTGGAACAGTGGTGCGAAGGGCAGCTGAGTTCTCGGACCTTCACCTGCCCACAGTGGCAGTCAAGGCAAATGTCATGACAGAGGTGCTTCAGCCAGGAATTGCCCCCTTCAAACCAATACTCCGATTCAATGATATGGGCTACCAACAGCATCCTTTCCTATCTCACCACCAGAGCCAACATGCTCCCCGCCTTTTTGTGGCCGTGAACACGGTTCCCTCAGTCTGTGTGGGACCACCACACAGAGGTTGGGCCAGTCCACAACACCCCATCCCCGGCAACCTCGAAAGCACTTTAGTTTCCCCTTACTCCAGCACGGGCATCCAGTAGGGTGGCAGGGTTCACCATCACCTGCCCCAAAGGAAATCTATAACATCAGACAAGTGATTATTGCAAATCGCCCGGACAGATTCTCCATCCCCTTTCTGGAAACCCCTCCACCCATGCCACCCACTTACCAGCAGCTGATGGAGGACCATTTCTCCTTGCTCCAGCAGGAAGTGCTGGCTCTTTTGGCCGAAGAAGACTTCAAAAGGGTGCCCACATCAGAAGAAGGTTGTGGTTCCAGTTCCCGCTACTTTCAGGTGCCCAAGAAATATGGAGGCCTTTGCCTAGTCTAGATCTACTCCTTCTCAACTTCTTCCTGATAAAGGAAATGTTCAAAATGCTCACCTTAGCTTAGGTCCTGCCTGCCCTGGACCCTGTAAGAGAGGTTGTGCTATGTGTCTGGAGAGTATTTAAAAAATACTCAATAGTCAGGCCATTTGGGCCTGTGGTATTTCCACTAGATAGTTGTGAGGTAGCCTTGCTAATTTCCTCTGTTGTTCCCCTTTGGCCTCACCAGCACTCCTTGGGTGTTCACAAAAGTGATGGGAATGGTTGCAGCACATCTGTGAAGGTCAAGGATTCCAGTCTTTTCCTACCTCAAGGATTGACTGTTGAAGGTAGGCTTGCCCCAGACAATCAACTCCCACTTCCACACTACAGCAGACCTCCTGCATTCGCTGGAGCTCACTATCAATGTGCCAAAGTCACACCTAACTCCTTCTGAGGCGCTCCCTTTCATCAGGCAGTTCTGCAGACAGTATCCTACCGACTGGCGAGTCCAATATATTCAGGCGCTGATACCGATATTTTAACCTGTATCTTGGACTTCAGTTAGACTGACTCTGAGGCTGTTGGTCCCATGGCCTACTGTATCCTCCTTGTGACAAATGCCCATTGGCATACGAGGGCTCTGCAGTGAGACCTGAAGTTCCAGCAGGCAGAGCATCAGTAGAATATCTCCAACCTGGTCAAGATTTCGGCTGATCTACAAAAGACCTGCAGTGGTGGCTGATGAAGTGCAATTTTGTCAGCCGCAGCTCCCTCTCCATTCCCCATCCAGAGCTGATGGTAGTGACAGATGTGTTGCTCCTTGGCTGGGGTAGCCATCTGGGAGAGGTGGAGATCAGAGGGCTCTGGTCTCAAGCGGGGTCCAGGCTTCACATCAACCTGATGGAGCTCTAGGTGATCCTGTTTGCATTGAAAGCCCTTCCTCCTTTGATCAAGGGAAAACTGGTACAGGTATTCATGGTCAACACCACTGCGATGTGGTAGTGTAACAAACAGGGCAGGTTAGGTTTGTGGACCCTTTGTCAAGAGGCCCTGCGCTTCTGCAGATGGCTGGAACAAAGGGTGTTTCCCTGTGGGTTCAACACCTGACGGGCTCTCTGAATACCAGGGCAGACACACTCAAGCATCAATACTTAGCGGAACACAAAGGGAGACTTATTTCAGAGGTTGTGCAGAGTCACGTTCAATAGGGGAGAGAGCTTTGGTTAGGTCTGTTTGCCACCGCAAAGAACCCTTCTTGTCAATAGTTATGCATGCTGTAGTTTTCAACGTGGTTCTCACTCAGAGGTGCATTTTGTCTCGAGTGGTACTCCAGGATCCTGCACATCTTTCTGCTTACTGCACTCCTGCCCAGAGTTCTCAAGAAGAACAGGAACGACAGAACCCAAGTTATTCCTGTGGCTCCGGATTAGGCATGGAGAATTTGGGACCATTAGTCCTCTCTGCCGGCTGCCTTTTTTGAGGATCTTCTGTGGCAGCAGCAGGGCAGGGTCCTGCACCCGAACCTGCTCATGCTCCACGACTGAGCCACATCATTGAACAGCTTTAAACCTTCCTCCCACAGTCTGTAATGTTATTCTGGCAGCCAGGCGTTTCTCCGTCAAGACGGTATACGCCTGCCTTTGGGACAAGTTTGTGGCATGGTGTGCATCCAAGAATATTGATCCTCTTTCCACGTCCTTATCCCTCTTTCCGCACCCTTATCCCAAGGATTATTGTTTGTTCTTTCTCTGGCCCAGCTGGGCTCTGCTCTGGGTACTGTTAAAGGATATGTGTTGCTGTTTTTGCGTTCTTGTGGTTGCTGAGCCAAATTTCTTTGTTCAAGTCACCTGTTGTGACTAGGTTCCACAGAGGTGTTCACCACGTTTCCTCCCCTGCCATTCATCATGCCCCAAAGGAATCTTAACCTTCCTTGAATTTTCTTATGTGCCCCCTTTTTGAGCTGCTGCACAAATGCCCACTCCACATACTTACCATCAAGACAGCTTTTCTGATGGCCATAACATCGGCTAGGAGGGTCAGCACACTGCAGGCATTCTCTGTACACCCTCTGTATACCACCTTTGACTCATGTTTCCTTTCTCCGAAAGGTGACACCTTTTCATGTAGGTCAGAACATCACCTTGCCTACGGTCTCTGCTCTGCATCACGCTTTTAAAGAAGTGAAGAGACTCCATCCTCTGGACCCGAAAAGAATGTTGTTCTTCTACCCAGGTGTAACACAAGAGTTCCGGATGGACAATAAACTCTCGTTGGGGCTAAGGATAGGAAGGCTGTGCAGAAAAAGACCATCTCATGATGGATAGTTCTCTGCATAAAGATCTCTTACCCACTGGCCAAAAATCAACCTCCGGAGGGCTGAAGGGCTTACGAGCTCATTCTATCAGAGCCAAGGCTGTCACCACTGCGTTAGCTTGTGGAGTCACTGTCCTGGACATCTGTCAAGTGGCAGCGTGGGCCTCTTCGAACCCGCCCACCAAACATTACTGCCTGGATGGTCAGGGCAGCTGTGACTAGCACTTTGCCTGTTCGGTCCTGCTGGGCTTTTTGGTTTAATCTGTATTGCAGACCCATCTCCATGGAGGTACCGGTTGGATATCTATTCTAAGGTAAGGAACCTGCGGCTAGAGGCCTCTAACAGATGAACAAGTTACTTACCTTCAGTAATGTCTCAAATGGTAGAGGCTCTATCTAGCCACAGAGCCTTACCAACCCTCCGATCCTCCCTGCTCTTTGAACCCATTTCATACCCTCACCCTTCTAACGTCCTTTGCAATACATAGCAGTGTGTCATCATTGTTCATGGCTCTGGGCTTCTGATGGGGAAAGTAGTGAAAAGAAACTGATGTCATTGCGATGGGGGGTGCCTATACAGACACTGCACACAACGACCAACGGCACCTACCGGCGCTCAGGGGTACTGCTCGGACTTTTCTGGATCCAGTCAGACATCTGGGGAAATTTCAAAGGTAAGAAATCTGGATAGATAGTCTACTCGACAAGGTGTTACTGAATTAAATAACTTGTTTGTCTCATCTCTAATGTATGGAATATGGCAATTTTACTCATCTCTCTGACTCACCCAGTCGAGTAATTTACCCACTTTATTCACAAACTAGTAAATGCAACGCTGTGAAGCAAACCAAGTTTTTTTCAGCTGATTCCTTTAACAATTGCTGGCAAAAGTCAAGTATTGCAAGTTATTTTCTGTGAGTGCCTCATACATTTAGTCTGAGTGTTGGACCTCCTCTGCTGAGAGGATGATACATTGTGATTTGATCTTTTCAAGTATTATCATGACCACTCAATCAATAACTGCTTTGTATCCCTTCCAAAGTGCCACATCATAGAAACAGAGCGTGAACTAAAGTGGAATTATTATGCGGTTTTCTTGACGAGGGTAGTATGGAATTCTGGAAAGGCAACAGGAGCTTAACCTCCAGGGTCATTGGTTGCTGCAAGGTAATTGAATCTCAGTCGGGACGTCGTAGCCTACGTGCATGTACCTGCATATTGACGTCGGCAAAAGGCAATAGACATGCAGAAGTAATCCAAATGGCAGAATGATTTATGAACTCCCGAAAGAAATGTGTATTTTCCTGCATTCACATTGAAGTGTCTTCATATGTCAATAGCGCAATGTTTTAGCGAAGGATGCGAACCACCGAAGGCTCCCTGCTCACTCGATATCTCCTTTAGTAAGACCATGCGGGGAAGCAAGCATAACGGCTGCAAGGTGTTATAGGAATGCTTATGTTGCCAGTGCTGATGAGTACACCGATATTAGGATAGTGGGAGAATCATACATTGTTCTAGCTACCGCTCTCTGTTTTCGTGTATATAATCTGGAAGGGGCGGTGGCTGTGGCTAGGAATCGCTACTCCCCACAAACCCCGGTGAAACTCAGCTTGGAATACTTTGGTAAATTCGTATCTCTGGAGGCATCTACATTCATTGCCTAGTGTCTTTTGAAACATCGATACGTCAGCCATATAACTTCCTTTTAATGTAATTAAGCATCCTGTTGACATTCCAGGAGATGCAGGGTATCAGAACATTTATTTCTTGTTGGTGTGTCATCAGTACTGAGCAAATACATCGTATTCATGGAGTTCTGTGCAATTAGAGTTGCGCTAAAAAGTGTACCATGTGAGATAATTTAACCATCAACTCTTAACCCAAAACCCATCCACTGCCCTATACTTCAAAACAGGAAATATCCGTTGCTAAAACTAGGGTCATAGGCCCTTAACTTCTGGAGGAAGCTGGAAGTAACCAACCATGCAGTTAACCCTAACTGAACCCCAAGAACTTAATACAATTATTTATCCAAAATCGGATATTTGATCGAGCATACTAGAAAGTGCTCTTCATGTCTAAGTAAAATGTTTCTGCCCAGTATTGGAAAAAAAGGGTGTTAAAGGCGTTTGGGAGGAGAAACCCTAAAGTATTATCTAAGGACGATCCAAATCATCCTCTGTTATTAATTTATAAGGCAAAAGGGTCTAAGCTAATATGCAAGTTGTTGGTTCAGGCCACACCCCTTCTTTCCAGATATCAGTTGGCCCATGTCTACCTTAAGAGCAATGTTCGATGTTCACTCTATGTCCAAAGCAGCATCCAGACATAACCCTGTGCTGCCAGGCCGGGGTTGGCAGCTCCATGTGCGACCTAGCACCAGAGGAAAGGTCCCTATTGGTGATCCTTAGCTGACCCTGGGTGATGGCCGCTCCTCTGTCGAGTCCCTTCCTTGATTCAGGTGTTTTAAAGAAAAGAGTTTTGCACTAAAAGATGACTTTTAATTTGGTTGGGAAGAGAAGTGTATGCTTGACTCTTACCTGATCGTTGTTTTTCCTTTTTTTTTTTTTTTTTTTAAATTAAATTATAATAATCAGGGAAAATAAGTATTCTCTGGGAGCCATACTGTAGTTCACCATAACGTGCTTTGCGTAAGATGGCGGATCAGGCAATAACTTGGTCAATAGGATCCCGGAGGTGACCACACCATCAGTTCCCTGAGCTGTATCTGTTAGAGACTTCTAGCTTCAGATTTCTTAATGCTCAGCAGCTCGGGATACCCAACTCTCTGTTCCCAGTCCGGAGCCACCAGTATTACTTGGGCCCGGTTGTTCTTGATCTTCTTGAGAACTCTGGGAAGGAGTGGTATGAGCGGGCAGGCGTAGCATGTCCACCGATCCTCCGATCAGACTGGCCCTACCTGAGGATCTTCTGTCGCAGCCGCAGGAAGGGTTCTGTACCTCTCCAATTTCTGCCTTCTTGTGTGGAGATTGAGCTGTGACTGTTGACAGCCTTTGACCTTCCTCCCAAAGCCTGTAACGTAACCTTGGCAGCCATGTGTCCCCCCACTAATATGGTATACACCTGCCTTGGAAAGGGATTTGTGGCATGGTGCACAGACAGGTCTGTTGAACCCCTTTCTGCCCCTCTCTCTGAGGTCCTGTTGTTCATTCTGTCCCTTGCCCAGCAGGGCTCTGCTCTGGGCACTCTTATGGGATATTTGTTTGCTCTTTCTGCTTTTTTGCAGTTGCCTGATCAACCTTCTTTGTTTATGTCTCCTATTGTACATAGGCTCCCTCAAAGGTCTTACCCATCTTTTCACTCTATCCCCATTCATTATGCACCAATGGGATGTGAATTTGGTTCTGACTTCTTTGTTGTGCGCTCCTTTTGAGCTTCTCCGCAATTGTCCTCTCAGGCTTCTCACATTGAAAACAGCCTTCCTTGTGGCAATTACATCTGTCCGCAGAGTGAGTAAACTGCAGGCATTGTAATCTGGGCTGCCCTACCTTTCTATCTATCCTGACAAAGTGGTGCTTTGCACTAGGTCACCCTTTCTGCCAAAAGTGGTCACGCCCTTTCATGTAGGCCAATCCATCACTTTGCCTTCTTTTGTATGCACCCCCACATCCTTCTAAGGAAGAGGAGAAACTTCTCCACCTGGACCCAAAAAGCGTGTTGACATTCTACCTTGATCGTACAAAAGAGTTCTGGGTAGATTACCAACCCTTTGTAGGGTACGTTGGTGCAAAGAAAGGTCGGGCAGCAGAAGCAGACCATCTCTAGATGGGTCATACTCTGCATTAAGATCTGCTATGCACTGACCAAAAAGCAACTCTCCAAGGGTTTTTGTGCTCATTCTACCTGAGCTAAAGCTGCAACTACTGTGTTACCATGTGGAATTCCTGTCCTGGATATCTGTCAAGCAGCAGCACAGACATCCCTCACATGTTTACAAAAATACTATTGCCTCGACAATCTGGTCCATAGGGATGGGCACTTTGCAGGACTTTCTAGTTTGAACTTGGTTCGCACACCCACCTCCCAGGATGGTACTGCTTGGGTATCTATTCAAAGGTAAGGAATCTGCAGCTAGAAGTCTATATCAGATGGATAAGTTACTTACCTTTGGTAACGCCTTATCTGTTAGAGACTATGGGGGTTATTCCAACTTTGGAGGAGGTGGTAATCCGTCCCAAATGTGACGGATTTACCACCAGCCGCATTACGAGTTCCATAGGATATAATGAACTCGTAATACGGCTGGTGGTATATCCGTCACTTTACCGTCACTTTTGGGACGGATTACCACTTCCTCCAAAGTTTGAATAACCCCCTATGTCCCTCATTATGACATTGACAGTAAATACCGCCTACCGCCGCGGTGACGGCTGCCAACATACTGCCATGGCGGCTACCATCCATCCGCCATATTATGCACTGCCTGACTTCCGCCACAATAAGGGCAGAAATCCAGCAGTGCTCATGGTGGTGGATGGTGATAAGCCAGCACTGCTAACACCAGCACCGCCCTTCCAATAGAACGCCGCCAGCCATATTATGACCAGAAATACGGTCTGGCAGTGTTCTGCTGGTGGGGCACTGCTGACGGTATCAGTGCCCCTTCCTGTTCCCTGCCGGACAAGGTAAGTCGGGCGCCTGACAGGGGAGGGGGGTGGGAGTATGGGGGTGGGGTGTTGTGTGTGGCTGAGTGTGTGCATGAATGTGTGAGTGTGTGTGGGAATGCGTCTGAGTGTTATGGTGTCCGTGTGGCTGTATGCGTGTGATTGAATGCGTGCAAGAATGGTGAAGTGAGTGTGTGTCTGCATGTCAGTGTCATTGTGTGTAAGAATGTATTTGAGTATGTCTGGAAGTATGCATGTATGCCAGTGTGTATATGAATGCGTGCATGCCAGTGTAAGTGAATGGGTGTATGTGTGCTGTGTGCGTGTATGCGGGGAGGGGAGGTGTGGGGTGAGTGACTGTAGTGGGGGTGGGGGGTGATGTGTGCGTGTGTGGCTGTGGGGGTCAGTTGTGTGATGTGTCCGTGTCTGCGGGTGTTTGTGTATATGGTGGGTGGGGGTTAGTTTGTGTATGGGGAGTAGGTAGGTTGTGAGTTTGGGTGGGGGCATCAGGTGAGTGTTGGGGAGGGGTGGGGGAGCCGCCTACCGGTGACAGGGAAGAAATTCCCTGTCACCGGTAGGGTGTACCGCCATGGTTTTTGTGGCATTGATAACGCAAAAAAAAACATTGGTGGTAGGCCGGGTCATAATGTCATCAGCAGTACTATGTCGGCCAACGGCCTGGAGATAGATATCTCCGGCCTGGTGGCTCATAACGCCATGGCGGTGAGTGGAGTAGTGGCAGGTTGGCTGCAGCCAACCCGCCAATTTTATAATGTGGCGGTATGTACTGCCAGCCTGTTGGCGTTAATACCGCCACATTAACCCTGACGGTCAGAAGAACCCCAGGGTTATAATGAGGGCCTATATCTAGCTGCAGATTCCTTACACAATCACCCACCCTTCCCGCTCTGTGAACTGATTTCTAGGGGCAGGGACTCCCCTTGAGGGCCTTAGTTTTAGCACACCAGTAGTCATTGCTCTTCATGGCTCTATGCGGCTGGTGAGGAAGTTGTGAAAAGAAACTGATGTTGGTGTGTCTGGGTGGTGCCTAAATAGGACCCTTAATATAATTTGCAGCACAGACGATGCCGATTGACGCCACCTACCAGCATGTAGAGGTACTGCTCAGAGAAATCTTCCGGATCCAGTCTGACTCCTTGGGAGAATCCAAAGGTAAGGAATCTGCTACTAGTTATAGTCTCTACCAGTTGAGGCGTTTACCAAAGGTAAGTAACTTACCCTTCAATGAGGAAACAAGGATATCTGTCTGTTTCAGGAATGAAGGATGCTATCCATTGACATAAGAAACTCTCTGGGTTTTCCCTTCCACCCCTTCAGGAATGCCCTCAAAGTCCAGATTTTTCCTACTCGATCTCCCTTCACAGTCATCTGCCTGATGTAGAAGATCCTCAGATGTTGACGTCAACTGGATGATCGTGGATTGAAGTTCGCCTATTGTGCCCTCTTTTTCGGAAACTTAGCCCTTAGCTTCTGTTAACCTTCCATCAGCATATTGGACATCCTGCTGTAAAACGGTCAAGTTGATGGTGACTGCATTCATTTTGAGTTCAAGAACAGTTTTGGAGTTGTGGGTTGCCTGAAGGATGAGACCCTTGTTTTTGGAGGCTTGCCCCTATATGACTACCGTGGCCTGTTCCACAGATTCCACAGGTCCTGTCATGGCTGTCCTGTTGCCAGGGGTTTGGTGAATTTGCCTGTGTTGCCTTGTTTCTGTTGTTTGTGGGGTATGTCTTTTGCTATGAGGCTATGAGTCTGCACATGGATTTGGTTTCAGTGTTCATAGATGGTTCAGCCACATATCTCACATGCAGGGCGTGTTGGAGGAGTACCACTGCCAGAGCCATTATTATTATTTTTTTTTTTTTTTTACTTTTCTTTTATTGTTGATAACACAATGTGATACAAAGTCAGTGGGATCAGGGTCCCATCATTCGAAAGTAATTGCACATCAGTGATATTAGAAAACCAAAGAAGAAGAAAAACGCATAAGGCACAAACAAGGTATCAGTCGTAATATGAGAACCTGAGGTAGAGTTCACTTCCAACATATTTTAGGCTATGTGGGGGGGTTTAAAAAGAATAAAGATATAAGGATGAGGAGCAGGTTGTACCTGTTCAGACGAGGGGACCGGGAAGTGCCACCTTGGGAAGCCAGGGATGTCGCTGCGCAGGTAATGGGTGTTGCAGCTCATGTCAACTCTGTGGTCAGTTTCGGCTGTAACCAGGTGTCTATCAGATGACGTGGGAAGGAGGATCTACTATGAAGGTCTGTTTGGAGTGTTGCTGGAAGGCGACATTCGGACTCTAGTGGATATTTAGAAAGAGACGTGGGGATAGGGGGGAAAAGAGAAGAAAGAGAAAGGGAGATAAGGAGGGGGAGAGGGGGAAGAGTACAGAAGGAGGGGGAGGTACGGGAGCGAGGGTAGGGAAGCGAGGGGGAGAAGGGGGGATAGAAGCATGTGGGGGGGGGAGAGGGGAGGGAGAAGGGAAAAGGGAACAGTGATAGTTCCGGGTAGGAATATTTGAGCTTGGTCTTGTAAGTTATAGATGATCCGTTCATGCATAGCCGTGCGGATCATGGCTGTAATCCATTCCTCCGGAGTTGGGGGGTCTCTGACCGCCAGTGTCTGAGTATGCACATTTTTGCAGTAGCTAACGCTGTGTGCAACAGTCTCTTGTGTGGTCTAGGGAGGTCTGGTAGGGAGGTCGTATCTTGCAGAAGTATGAGGGCAGGGGGAAGTGGTGACGGAAGTGACATTACTTGAGCCAGGGTGGAACTCACAGCGTCCCAGAGTGTTCGTACTGTTGTACAGTTTACTAAGATATGTAGCAGGTCACAGGATGTTTCTGGACATTGCCAGCAGTTCGCATGTGGGAGGACTCCGGTCCTATGCAGTTTCGCTGGGGACCAGTGCCATTCATGTAAGATTTTGAAGAGGCAGAATTTCAAGCGTGCTTCCCGGGTACCTCTGTCTAGTGCCTCTAGGATAGCTTCCCAATCATCTGGGTCTAGATCCTGCTGTAGCCGGGTTTGCAACCGTAGACGTAGTTTGTCCATTAGTGGTTGGGAGTAAAGCCTTCGAATAATTAGATCATAGAGGCCCGACATTACTCCCTTGTATTGTCCCCATTGCTGCAGGTAGGCCACTATCGGTGAGGGCAAGGATCCCCGCAGTGGAGGTGTATTCCCTCTGGAGAGACAGTGCTTGAGTTGCATGTGTCTCCATTCCTGGTTTGGGTGTAGGCCGAACTCCTCGCGTAGCTTGGGGAAGGGTTTGAGCATATCGTTCTCCAGGACCTGTGAGAGGGTGAGGATGCCTGCCTGTTTCCATTGCAGCCAATGGAGTACCTCGCCCCCAATGCGTAGGCCACTGTTGTGCCACAGGGGCGCTTGGGCGTGTATGAGGGGGTGGACCCCAAACAGTCTGCGGGCCCTTTGCCAGGATGCCCTGGTCGCCGCCAGGATAGGGTTCACTGAGTTAGTGGCTGGGAGGCCTGCACGGTAGGGTCCACCAAGTCCTTCGTTCACAGTCAGGAGTCGTCTTTCTACTGCTATCCACAGGGGGGGGTCTGGTATATTCGATAGTGTATTGGATAGCTGAGACATTTGGAGGGCTAAAGAGTAGTGTTCCACCGATGGGAGTCCCATTCCCCCGTTTATTCGGCGGGCCAAAAGCTTTGCTGGTGATAGCCGTGGTTGCATTGTGCCCCACACAAATGATCTAATTAGTGCATCGATGCCTCTTAGTGTTGAAAGGGGCACTTGTAAGGGCAGGAGACTTAGGATATAGGTGAAGCGGGGCACCGTCACCATTCTAACCGCTTGTACTCTGCCCCACATGGAGAGGCCTAACTGGGTCCATTTCGCACAGTCTAGTTTCGCCCGCGTGATGAGAGGGTCAATGTTGTCCGCTACCATGTGTGCCAGTCCAGGGTTGACAAGCACTCCTAGTTATTTAAGATGTTTTGGCATCCACCGAAATGGGTAGCCTAGGAGTGCCGCTTTTGTGGTTACTTGCGATAGCGGGAGTGCCTCACTTTTGTCCCAGTTAATACGGTATCCCGATAGGGCTGCGAAGTCCTCGATTACCTCTAATAGGGCCGGTATGGATCTTTCCAAGTCCGTAAGTGTTAAGAGGATATTGTCAGCGTAGAGGTATATCTTGGAGGTACCTTCGGGTAGTGGTAGGCCGGTTATGGAGGGGGAGGACCGGATGGCTGCCGCCAAGGGCTCCATTGCCAGAAGGAACAGGAGAGGTGAGAGGGGGCACCCCTGCCGTGTACCCCTTCGGATAGGGAAAGGGTCTGAGAGGAAGCCTTCGCAGTTGACTTTGGCCGCAGGTTGATCATAGAGCAGTCGTACCATGGAGATAAATTTGTTGCCTAGACCAAATCTCTCTAGGGCCGCAAATAGGTAGGGCCATTCTATGCGGTCGAACACTTTTTCGGCGTCTAAGGACAGGGCCGTCTCCGGGGAATCTCTGGACGCCCATAAGGAATGGCACAGGGTTCGTAGGTGGTTCCTAGACGTACGGCCCGGTACGAACCCCACCTGTGTATAGTGTATTAAGGACGGGATTACTTTACGTAATCTGTTTGCCAGGATGCTTGCTAGAATTTTGATGTCCCCGTTTAGTAGAGAGATGGGTCGGTACCTGCCGCATAATAAGGGATCTCTCCCAGGCTTCGGTATGACAGCTATTGTGGCATTATTGGATATGGCCCCTAGCGTCTGTGTTTCGCAGGCTTCGTTGAGGGCTTCGCATAAGATATCAATCGCCTCTGCCCCTACCCATTTATAAAATTCTGCCGGGTATCCGTCCTCTCCGGGTGATTTGTGGTACGGGAGGTCAGAGATGACTTTGTCTATCTCCTGTCTGCTTATTTCCCCTTCTAATAGGCTACGGCCCTCGTCTGTTAGGGAGGGGAGGTCTAGCTTCTTTAAGAAGGTGGTAGCTTGTGCTAGGTTGGTCGTGGTTTCCGGCGTGTAAAGGTGTCTATAGAATTGGGCAAATTTGTTTGCAATGGCCTGCGGGTGGGTCAGTATGTCCCCAGAGGGAGAGCGAATGGCTGGGATGGCTAGAGTGGCTGTTCTTTGGCGGAGTTGGGATGCAAGCAGTCGTCCTGCCTTCTCACCCTGTTCATAGTGTCTCCCTTTGAGTCTCTGTAATGCGCATTCGGCCTGGGTGGTGTATAGCTCATTAAGGGACATTTGGGCTTGCTGTAGACTTCGGCGGTCTGAGAGGGAGGGGTGTGCTGTATATTGTCTGGTTAGTCTGCGTATGTCGAGTTCCAGAGCCGCTTGTTGCTCTTTTCTGTCTTTGTTCGCTATCGCCGCATCCCGCATGAGCTGTCCCCGTATCAAGGCTTTGGCTGCGGCCCACATAGTTTGACTTGAATCAACCGTACTGAGGTTGTCTTGGGCGAAAGTGGTCGCATGGTCCTGTGGTTGCAACTTACCTTAGGGGGATCGATATCGATGGATCGCTAATCTCCAGGGTTTTCGGCCCGGAGATACCTGGCCTAAGCGGATGGCTATAAGGACTGGGGAGTGATCTGAAAGGCCTCCCTCCAGTATGTTGTCCTCCAGGGTGTGGGCCACAAGATTATAGGATAGGAGAAAGTAATCGATCCGTGATTGGGTACCGTGCACCGGCGAGAGAAAGGTAAATTTTCTGTCCGTTGGGTGAGTCAGCCTCCAGTGGTCAACCAGACCATTATGCACGAGTATATCAGATTGAATGGCTCTGTCTGCGTTGTTACTCGTGTCTAGAGGCCCTGTCCTGTCCAGTGCTGCGTCCCTTGCTAGGTTCCAGTCTCCTCCTATAACGTAACGGGATGCCCCTATCTCGGTTAGAAGTCGATTGAGCTGGAGAAAGAAGAGGCGTTTGGGACCTGTTGGTGCATAGACTGACCCCGCACACAGTGTTGAGTCCCCGATTTTCAGCTTGGTAAATATGTATCGGCCCTCAGGGTCCGTCCACGATTTGACGACCGTGAAAGGGAGGGTTTTGCGTAAGAGGATCGCCACCCCGCTTTTTCTTGGGACATTCTCCGTATCGGGTGAGGGTGGGGTGCAGCTAAACAGGACGGTTCCTACCCAGTCACGTCGTAGTTTATCAGATTCAAGACTGTCTAGGTGTGTCTCTTGTAATAGGGCAATGTCTCCCTGCTTAGAGTTAAGGTAGGATAGGACTTTCTTCCGTTTGATAAAGTGGGTAAGGCCGTTTACGTTCCATGATATCACCCTGAGGGGAACTACCGGTGCTCCCATCTGGTTGGGCATCCTCGTTTCCTGTGTCTGCTCACCCGGGGGTATAGGCTCAGGGGAGTGGGGTGGACTCTGTGAACTGAAGAGGATGTCGGGGGGGAGGGGGGGATGGTGGGTGCGTTGAATACGAAGAAGGGTTAAAAATAAAATAAAAAGGAAACAGGAAACAGTGGGGGAAAGAAGAAATAAAGAAGAAGGTAAAGAAGGGAGACCGGGATACGAGTCCCGAAGTACACAAACTTTAACCAGCAGGTCTAAAACCAAGGCCAACTGAGCTTCGACGCCCGGCCAGCGGGCCCCGCGCTGGGGGGGGTTCGGCGCCCACGGGACGCCCCAGACCTCCGCGTAGATGCCTCCAGTCATGTCTGGGGGGGGAGGGGGGGTGTTTGTGGCCAGAGGACGGGGAGGGGGAGAGGAGAGGTCGCGTCCCTGTGCGTGGCAGGGTAATGGGGGGAGCGCCGGGAAAGGACAGAAACAGGTGTTGTTGTTATTGAGGCCGCTTCCCCTTGGTTGTTCTGAGGGGTTGTGGCATGTGTATGCTCTGGGACTTAGCATCTGTGGTCCGTTCTGCTTTACACCAGCGCCCATCATTGTATCACTATTGCGTTTGTTAGTGGACCGGGGTCTAGAGCTCAAAACACCGTTCAGAGTCATTATGCCCCAAGCCTGCCAGGGCAAGCCAGTTGTGTGTAAGGGTAGGGCGTCAGTTCCCATATCTTCCAGGGGACGTTATAGATCCTGATTCTAGATGGAAGAAGTGATGTGGGATATGGTGAGTGTTACCCGACATGAAGGGGAGGGACGTTGAGAAACAAGAGTAATCAGGAGTCAGCAAAAACTATCACACAATCCAAACAGTCTAAGCAGTCCAAGGTGATTAAAGCCTTCTAGGGGGGGGGGGTACAGTGTCTGAAGAGTGTATATTAAAATAGAATACTCATCATTTCTCTGAGTCAGGACTCTTTCATCATGTAGTTCCTGTGTTTCCTGCAACGTTTCTACGACAGTCTGTGGTTGTTGATATCGAGGACTTGTAGGAAAACTCAGGTAGCAGGCACCTAGGGTTTCAGAGGGGATCGGGATTTGTCTCTGTCTGGCAGCTGTGTGTGCATCGCTACCGCCTGTAGGACTTGGCCCCTGTCATCAAAACTTTTTGTTAGTCTCTCCAGGTCTCTGCCCCTGGTTTGGGGGTCTGTAGTAGGTCTTCCGTCGATGTGCAGAGCAATTTCCGATTGGCCCATTCCCCTAGTTTGGTTCTGTGTGTCTTGGGGGGGGGGGTTGGGTTGTTGATTCCATGGGTTGTGTCGGATCATGCAGCCCCTCTAGGAATGACTTCAGGTCCTCTGGGTCATAGAAGGTTCGTGACTCTCCGTTCTTAGTTATCCACATCCTGGCTGGCTCGAAGAGTCCGAATTTAACATCCAGATGGCGAAGGGAGAGAAAGGCTCTTCTTCGGTCTTCTGTTACTTTGGAGAAGTCTGCTGAAAGGCGGATTTCGAGGGGACCGAGCCGGAGTGGATCTTGCCTTCGGGATAGCTGTAACAGTTGGCAGACCTGCCCGTGCCGGAGGAAGCAGGCTATGATTGGGCGAGGACGATCTTTTCTGTTTTGTCTCTTGAGGCCAAGTCTATGCGCTCTTTAAAATTCCAGGGGGGGGGTCAAATGTTATGTCGGCTAGTTTGGGAAGCGTGTCCCGCAGATAAGAGAGGATATCTGTACCCTCAATGCCTTCCGGAAATCCAAGGAAGCGGATGTTGTTTCTGCGGCTTCGGTCCTCAAGATTGATTAACTTGCTACGAAGGTACAAGAGTTCCTGATCTCTGTCAGTCTGTAAGACCACTTGACTTTCCACAGCCGCTACTCGATGGTCCAATCCGGAGATTTGTGACTGGAAGCCCGCTATTTCCAGGCGCATGGATCTCGTTTCTGCTGTTAATGCTGACATGGCAGTGTCCATACCTTCCAGTTTGCGGCCTACTGCCGATATCTCCTGCAGTATACAGTCCATTGATGCTCCTTGAGTGTCTACTGACATGGTGTCATGTGAGGGGGGTGGAGAGTCTGTGGTAGCAGGGTGTTTCTGTTGGCGCAGGGCTTCAGAGAAGAGTAGTTGGCGAGCAGGTTTACACGGTACTTTACCCGCCGTCTTGACTCTGGGCATTGCGGGTTTCTCCATGCTGGTGAGGATCCCAGGGGGTGCCTGTCCGTGTCTCAATGAGGGCGATCAGCGTGGGTGTGTGGGCGGCAGAAGAGAGAGGGGGGCGAGGGGGTTTCAGAGTAGTTGGTGAGTTCAGGTGAGTACCTCTCCAAGTGGCCTCCTGGGGAGAGCTGTCGTTGATGTATATATACGAGGGGAAGGATCTCGGTGTTGGCTCTATGGCGTTCAGCGTCCCACAGGGCTGTTCTGTGGGAAGAGGAGTTGTTTTGGAGCCGAGGTCCGATGTTATTCCTGGCCCTCTTTGCTCTCTATGCCTCGTTAGTTCTAGGTTTGTTGGAGGCTACAGTGGCTTTTCACTTTTCCTGTTAGTGTGGTATTGCTTCTTTTGTTGTTATGTTTGTGTTGTTCATTTTCCTTTCTCTATCCTTTTCTCCTCTCTTTTTTTTCTTTTCCATTCCTTACTCCTTGCCCCCTCCTGTTCTTGCCCCTCTTTTTATTAGGCTGTGTTTGCTCCTTTGCTCTTTGCCTTCTCCTCTTCCCGTCGTTTTCCTCCTCTCGCCGCACGTTGTTATATTCCTCTCTCTCTCTCCTCGCACCCGGCCCCTCTCTCACTCATCCACCATCCTCATCTCTGTACGTCTCTCGTCCTCTCTGACTCACCGGCTAGGCCCTCACCTCTCCGTCCTCTCCTGGGCCTCTGTCGTTTCTCAGGGGGCCTTCTCTGAAGCAGGTAAGGCTGGGGGGGTTTGGGGTAGCCGTCCGTTGCACTCCGCTGGTGGTGAGGCTTCTTGTCGCCGATCCCGTCACCCCCGGCAGAAAGGGGGAGGTTGGAGAGGCACCGGGAGGCGCGTCGTCGGCATTGGGCCACCTCCTGTTGTTGTTCTGAGCCGTGATGCTGGTTGGCTCCGTTCTCCCCCTCCGGCAGCGGTCGGAAGGGAGGGGGGGGGCAGGTGGTGTCCCGGCCTGTTGCCGGCTCCGAGGGCCGCAGATGAGCCGCCGTCAGGGTGCCAGTAGAGACGGAGGGCGCGCTCTCTCACCTCGGGCTTCTGCGAGGGACGTGTCTCTCCGTGTCGGGGCGATTCCTCACTCGAGGCCGCGGCTCAAAAGCCTGCCGTAGGCCTCAAGCCTGCTCCCCTCGCATCGCCCAGTGTCTCCAGAGAGGGCGCTCCCCCCGCGTCACAGATGTCGGCCGTTCGTCGTCTCCAACTCCTATGTCGGCCCTCGCTGCGTTCGGGGGTCCCCTGGAGCGCCCCCAGCGCCACCGCCGCGTGGCCCGCCGCCGTGCGGAGCTCAGCTCTCAGGCGGCCATCATGGATCGTGGCCAGACCACGCCCCCCTGCCAGAGCCATTATTAAGCTAATGCCCCTTACAAGATGTATTATGTTAGGAAGAGGGATGGAGAAGGATTATATCTCTGGTGATAGGAAATGGCAGAAAGTGTTCATCTCTGTTATCTCAGTGTTGGTTCCTCCACACTAAATCACTGCCGTTTTGGAAGTTCCTCAATGGCAGACCTCCCCAGCTGAGCATGTAGTAAGTCCTTATATCCCCAGACTGGTGTGCCCTTTATATTCAAGAGTGTGTTGAATCAGAGTAGCATGAGCAGTCAGCTATGTCTGTGGTTTTAAACCCCTTCATGCGTCCAGACATATGACTATCTAATCTCATTTGTCTTATCCCAAATCAATAGGATGCCTCCTTAGGCCCCTAAGACAGCTCCATAAGCCCACATTTGACGGTCAGTCTATGAGAGCTTTATAAATGGGTCCCAATTAGGTGTTAAGTAATGAGTGGATTATAATGCAAGGTCTTCTTTCCCCATTGAGGAACCCTTTACCTGCTGCCTCTTTCAACAAA
The DNA here is from genome assembly GCF_031143425.1 of Pleurodeles waltl. Taxonomy (NCBI): domain Eukaryota; kingdom Metazoa; phylum Chordata; class Amphibia; order Caudata; family Salamandridae; genus Pleurodeles; species Pleurodeles waltl. The sequence continues at coordinate 1,442,301,108 of NC_090440.1, read as the reverse complement.
TAGTGTGCAGCGTTGTTGTCCCTTTACAACTTTATACTAAAGGGTGAATAAAGCAACAGCGCTTTAGTACTTAATCTGTGGGAATGGGGACAATTGATTACTGCATTATCAGTCTTTGCTGTACTAAGCAGTCTGACATCTGTATTTTATGTTAGATATGGGTAGCCTCATCTCTAATGCACACACAGCCCCAATTGTGTCACACCCAGATGGTACATCGCAGCCCCTGTAGCCCAGGGCTGCAGCCAGTGAGCAAACCGGACCGGTGTTGCACCTAGGGTCAAAAATCACAGGGCATCACTGACGTTTTGTCTGCATTTGTGCCTCTCATAACAACTAGAGAGTTCTCCCAAGGCTCACACGCTTGTGTCGTCAGTACGGCCAATCCAGCACTAGCCGGTGGGCAGCAGCTACTCAGGAATTAGGCCGACTGCATTATGCCTTCGTTCTCCTCCATCAGTTTCAGCTATCCTACCGTTCAGACCTGCACCAGGGTATCTTCAGGCCTCTCCTCTGATGATCGTCACAGCAGATTGTTTGGTGAGAGTTAGGTTATTAAAAGGATTATACCAGCACTGTGGCGGAGCTCTAACAATGAGCGCCTGCCATGTTGGAAGCCTTTGCAATCTCTCCAGTGTGTGAACCAGTTTCAATCCCTTCTTCAATGAGTTACCAAAACCCATACCTCTGAGTAAAGAATATTTGCAAGTACAACTTAATCTAGAGTCTTTCCCCAAAAAATGAATAACATCTAGTGGATATATTCAGCTCACACAACACCCATCACAATATACTGACAGTGGAGCATGTTTTTGTTAATTCAAATTTTGAATGATTGCATTCCTAGACTACGAGGGGTGGCCTTTTGCAAAGCACTTTCCCATCCAACAACTTGGGATTCCTCCCACAACTTTGTTTGTATAGGCCTTAACGCAGTACGCAATGGTATGGGGTTTCTGGAATAACACCTGATGACACTCTTCTGCAGTACATTTCCTTAAATCTTAGCATATTGATTGGTAGTGTATTATGGTGAAGTAAATGGTAGTCTTGATGTAATTTTGTATTATGAATTGTGTTATGTTCTTAATGTTGGTCCTCAGGCCTTGCTAAGACTAGAGTTAGGTCAGGAGGCAGTTGCTAAAAATGTGGACGTAGCTTGGACTCTGATCCTCTAAAAGTTTATGGCCACTCGAATGATGTACTATAGTCTTAAATTAACCTACCTAATAATCAAAGTTGATAAGGAGCATACTAGTTAAATATGATCTCAGAGATTTGTTGAAAGTTGTTATACTGTCTCATGAACGTATTTATTAAGACAGTGAAAATTACAACCTTTGGTAATGACTTTGTCAAAAAAAGTAAAGGTGGATCTTCTCTGCTACATAAAAATTGGAACCACTACACTACCTATCTTCAACAGTGAGCCTGAGGGCCTGTTATAGATACATAAAATGTATTTTGTTTCTATGAGCATATGGAATCAAATCGCTAACTAAGATGGTCTCTGTCACTTATGTATGTTAGACATTTAAACTTTGGCTAATGAATTTTTTTATGTTCAAGGCTTTTGACTTAAGGTGACTAGACTTATAGGACTATGACATATGACCCATGGAAACAGATTGATATAGTTAGTCATCAAGTTTTGTGATTTGGTCCAATCAGACAAATCTATGCTTATTTAGCGATTATAATTGAAGAGTTTAATGTTAGTGACTAGTTTTCTAACTATTTAACTTCAATCATCCAGAACTCAACTGGACACAATGATTCTTGCTTCAATTTCTCTTGCTTAAAATTTTGTATCTAGCTGCTATACTAGCGTAACTGAACTTGTATTTCTATTTTATAGTTTCTGACTAAAAAACAGTTGAAGATTTTATTTAATGATGTACTGAATTAAATGTATGAACACATTGAGACTCATACCCTCACAATCCTATTGTAACTGTTGTAACAATCTATTAAGGTAGTACATTTTTAAAACAAATATCTTCAATAGGAAAGTTCTGCTATATAATGCTGCATTCCAAATAAATAAAAGCTTTTGCCGAACTTTGTGAGCTTTTGTTGATTGGTGAATTCCTTGAGATGTTGCTCCTATTTAAGTATCGGCTATTAGTGTCTGTTACAAGACGTATTGTTAGCTTACAGTGTGCTTAGAAGCCTCCCATTGGTTAGCTTCATTATCAGTTACATTTGTTTGCTTCTTACTTGTTATTGGTGGCTGTCCTTCTTCCTCTTGTGTTTGTCCCTTCCATAAAGAATGGATGAATTAGGATGCTCTTATGCTGTTTGCTTTTATAGGTGCTACTTTTTTCTTTTTGTTTAAGCACTCCACAACAGTGCATGCGTTTTCGAGCTGTCTCTCTAGTGTGGTTCTGTTCCCTTCTCTGCACTGCTTTCTCTCACCTGTGTGGCTCTCCCCAACCTCTGAAATGCTCTTGCCCTTGTGTACTATCCTTACTGCGTTGTTTCTTGCACATGTTTCTTCCCCTCCCAGTTCCACATCTATTTCTCACTCTCTTCTCTCTCACCTGTTTGCTTTTCTCACATGTCCTTTGTGTTCCATGTTGCTCTCCCTCTTGCCTCTTTCCTCCCCCTCCCCATCCGTGCTGCTTCCCTGACCTGCACCCTTCAATTTCTGCCCCTCTGTTGCTTCAGTCCTCACCAGCCACCCGTTTCTTCTGTGCCGTCCCCAGCAAATGTTGCTTTACCGTACACTTTGCCCCTGTGTTGCTTCAGTCTCAGTGCCTGTGTTGCTTCCCCCACCAGCTTCCAAAGAAAAATGCGTTTGCATGTTTTTTAGTTTTTAGATGCAGATCGGAGTTGGACAAGTAAATAAACAAAAATAAAAAAGCAGCAGCATCATTTTTAGACCAGCTTAAGTAATGCGTGCACCTGCATGTTATGTTATGCTAAAAAAAAACGCACAACAGTGACATCACTCAGCAAAAACCCGGGCTCAGTCTCTAAATAGCCATGTTTTTAGGGCCTTCCGAAAAGGAAGTTCTTGTGTCATAGACCTAATATTAAAAGGGAGACAGTTCCAGAGTTTCGCTCCCTGATATGTCAGCGACCTTCCACCCCATCTTTCTTTTCTTATTTTCGGGATCGTTGCTAATAAAGCAGAGGACGATCTGAGTAATCTGGTTGATGAGTGGAAGGAGGCTAGAGATCTAAGCATCTCTGGACCCTGATTGTGCAGTGCTCTGTATATATGGCACAGTGCCTTAAATTGTATACTTTTAGCCACCGGAAGCCAGTGCAATGAGGAAATTCCTTTTTTTATGGATTGTTTTTTATGGATGTTCAATAACAGTCGAGCCGAGGCATTTTGAACTCTCTGCAGTCTGTTGATGACATAGCTTGGTGACCCGACAAACGAGGCATTCCCCTAATCAATACGTGCTCCAATCAATGCCTGAATAATGAATCTTTTAGCAGCAAAACGTAGAATTGTGAAGACCTTCCTCAACATCCTAAGAAGCCCGAAGGAGGCTCCTGCTATCCTATTCACGTGTTTGGACAGATCCCCAAACTTTTGATAAGATCTTTTGGAGGTGGGAAAATACCCACCCCTTATGCTGTTGCTGAAATTGCCAGAGGTTTTTTTGGGATGCCCAAAGAACATCACCTCCGTTTTGTCATCGTTAAGTTTTAATTTGCTTTTCATCATCTTGCTTGGAGGCAGGGTCCGAATGCTGTCCCAAGGCCCAGCGACTCTTTTGTGAATGAGACTATTAATTGTGTATCATCTGCGTAGGATACTATCTTTAGGCCAAAGGATTTAATAATCTCTGCCAGCGGCAACATATAAATGTTAAATAACAAGGGGCTAAGAGAAGACCCCTGCGGGACTCCGCAGCAGCCCATAGTTCGTTTTGACATGTGTGATCTATCTAACACCTGAAAAGATCTGCCATTGATAAATGAGGTGATCCATTCTAGGGCGGTTCCAGAGATTCCCGTCTCTTGTACTCTATTCTTTATAATGTCAAGGTCTTCCGTGTCGAACGCCGCACTAAGGCCCAAGAGGATAATTGCTGTTTCAATCCCATTGTCTAGCTGTTTTTTTGCCTCTTCCGTGACTGCAATTAGTGCAGTCTCAGTGCCATGAAAAGGCCTGAAACCCATCTGAGTAGGATGAAGCACCATATTCTCCTCCAAAAAGAGAGAGAGCTGGGCATGTACATATTTTTCAGCTATTTTAGCCACAATAGGTAGCAATGAAATAGGTCTGTAATTAATCAGCAATTCAGGATTTAGATTAGGTTTCTTTAAAAGAGGTCTAATAATCACTTGTTTCCATAAGTCTGGGACCACTCCGGAAGTAAGTGAGGCATTAATTAAACTCACAATTACCGAGCCAGTCACTGGTCCTCCCATATATAGTATCTCAGGTGTTGCTGGGTCAAGAGGGGAGCCTGATTTAATGGTTCCCAGGTGTCGCATTACTATATCTTGTTGTATTAACAAAAAATCAGATATCTTGCTTGGTGACTTTGTGTTCTGCACTTGGGATGTTGGGGAAGGATGCATAAATGTTCAGCACTTTTTGTTGAAAGTAAGCTGCCAGGTTGTCAACATGGTCCTGAGGTGTATCTATAGGTCCCTGTTCATCTGGAGGATGTATAATTTCTTTTAAGAGCATTAAAAATGTATTTCGGAGAGTTAGCCGCTACTTCTATTTTTGAAGTATAGTATCTCGTCTGTGCAATTTTTATTTCCGAATGATAGGACCGAATCAGTTTCCTATATTCGTCCTTTAATGATTCATTTTGAGATTTTCTCCATTTCCTTTCCCAATTTCTACACTCTCTTTTTAGTTCAAGTAGATCTGATGTAAACCAAGGAGAATTCCGCATCCTGCGTCTTTCAACCGAGGCAGAAAGTGGTAGAAGTTCATCCATTTATTGAATGAGTTTGCATGATCAATTACATTGTTTTGATTCTTTGGTTGATTCTTTTTGAGTGTATGGATCCATTCAGTGGCCTTGAGTTTCTGCCAGCGTCTCGTCAGGGAAGGAGTTAGCGGTCAATGTCCTGTGCTTTGGGATAGTCAGTTCCATTTCTATCAGGAAATGGTCAGACCATGCCAAAGGATGTGATGTCAACGGTATTAATCCCAGGGCATTCGAAAACACTAGATCAATCGTGTGCCCTTTACTATGTGTAGGACCTTTAATTAACTGTACTAGATCACAGGCCTTCATATCTGCCATCAGCGACTTAGTTGATATATTGTCTACCTTTTCTGCATGTATATTGAAATCTCCTGATAAAGTAAAATTGGGTTTTGTGCAGGCTAATTCGGAGATATTCTCTGCCAGAGAAGGCAGAACATTTTCGGTAGGTCCTGGAGGGCAGTACATCAGAACACCTGAGAAGGTGTAATGGGGACTCAAGCTGGTGGAAAAAAGCGAACTTTCGCATCCAATAATCTGTAAGGGGTACATTGTGATAGAACAGGTATTTCTATAGATAATTGCAATTCCCCCTCCCCTAGTGGGTCTATCAAGTCTACTTATTTTGTAACCCGTAGGTAATGCCATCACAATATCAGGCGCTGAGCTTTCATTGAGCCACGTTTCCGTTAAAAAAAGGATTATTGGTTTAGTTTGCGTGAGGAGTAAGTAAATATCATGTTTATGAGCTCCTAAAGAGCGGCAATAAACTAAGAGAATTGAATGTTTATTAGTTTCCTGAGTTATAGGTACATCCGCCTGTAGTTGTGGAGCCCATTGATATATAGGACATACATGTTCCTTATTACTTGGATTTATAATGTTGGCACAAGAGCTCTGGGAGGACATATTTAAAGTAAGTAAAGCATCCCTCTCATATTTGATTTTTACCATATCCATGGTGCTAGAGACATAAGTCTCAGGCTCTAGGCTCTTCCTGGTGCGGACAGACGCATACGGGCTTGCCTTAGGCGCGCCAGCGGCACGCCCGCTGCGCGTCGCGTGCATCTGGGCAAAAAATTGCCCAGAAGCTAAATAGACTATGCCGCTGACCACCTAAGATGGCAGTCAGAAAAGTGTCGAAGTTTCAGGGGGAAAGATGGTGGCTATGAACAGATACCTTTCGAGCCCACGGCCTGACCTCTGAACACGGGCCAGGCTGCAGGGGGGGGATGATCCTTATTTACAAAAATTACTCTATATGCAGATGAGCAAATGTGCAAATAAACAGTGTTGCTTTCCATACAAATTCACAGTTTAAACAGATTAAAATGAGGCTAAAAACATTTAAATATATTCTATAAAAGGCCGGATTTTAAGGTGGACTGAGTGGATTACAATTGCACGTTCTTAGCGGTAGAAAAGGTGCTGGTGCAATACCTTATCTTCCGATGGATTAGGTGGTTATTTTCTTATTCAGCCATTAGGCCTTAAAAAAATCATAAACATATTACTTGACCTGTAGGTCTAGTGACCTGAAAAACATACTTGACCTAGCTGTAATGTACTTGACCCGTACACTGGTCTCAAGTTGTGTGATACTAGGCAAGTATTTTATTTTTTACAGTGCTACCTTTTTCTTCATTACTACAACTGAGAGCATCTTCCTATATGCAAGTTCAGCATTTGTGCTGTACAAAAAACTATTTTGCTTGATTTAATAGACTAAACGTTTGCTCCATGTATAATAAAAATGTAGCCCACATTTAGGGTACAAATAACCCCTGTCCTGCCTCTTAGCTTACTAATAACATTGCCATTACGGCAGAGGCAGGAATGTTTGTTTTCTCAGTTCATGTTAAAAACTTACTTTTAATAAATACATTACTAAAACATGATTTGGTAGCACACTCTTAATTGAAATGCCCACAAACCTTAGTCACTAAAATGCAGTTTTACTGAAAAAACGAGATAGCACATAAACGATAATTTGTGGAAAGTGGGTTTCAGCAAAAATGTTAATCATTTGCACATCCCAAAGTAAAGAACTCTGATTTGTTCTCGTCCCATTAAAAACTTTTTTCATCACACAGAATTACAAAGTGCTTTCATAACTACTGAAATGTATTTTGAAATGTTTCTACAGTTCAATTACAAGCTATTTAAATGTTGTGTGTTAGGAACAAAGCCGACACCCTACAGCATTTCAGCCTGTTCTTCAGACAAAATCCTTTACTTTGTGGGTTATTTTATCCTGGTGGTTGTATTTACTTTCTCTGACTGCTAATTGTAAGACATAAACGGATATTTGACCCCTGTCCCTAAACACAGAGTAAATGTGACGACATAAAAGCAAGATGTAAAGACACTTTATTTCTCATTAACTTTCTGGGAGATCAGAGCACCTGTTCTTTGTCAGCTTGCCGGAACCGGCCCCTAGGTCCTAAAAATAGCTTGCCCTAATAAAATCTGACTCGCCATAACTGGTCATGCTGTACAGCATCGGGGATGCTTGGTAAAACCAGTATGTCCCAAAGGTGAGACTTACTGGCTTTACAAATGCTTGTTGGTTAGTGACTCCCTCACTCTTTCGTAGCTGACAATCTTCAAATTGTCTCATAGAGAAAGCTCCAAGATGATATGCGACCACGTTATGCCTCTTAATTTTGGGGAGCATTCCCAGACTCAGTATACAGATCTTAGTGTATCTGACAGTTAGAAAAGATTTGCAAACTTTTGGCTGATTACCTTCTGTCCTTTTAGAATGTCTCCAGCTGGGCTTGTCATTTCAATCAAAGAAACTTAATCTAGGACACCGGTTTATTCTGAAGGAAGTCATTTAATTCTTTGGGCACCTGTTAAGTTCCTAGGTTTGATTGTTCTTTTTTAGTCTACTTGTGCTTACAGTCCATGAATCTGTAGCAAAACAGTTATCTTTGCCTGCAAATCTACACTGGGAGATTTTGCAAGATTCAGTTGATTTGTGGGTTCCTTGTCTCTAGAGGTTTGCTCATTGTACCTCAAACACTGATGCTGGTGTTGATGCTTATTTAAACATTCGAGCCTGGAGAACAGCTCTTTTGACGAGAATGGCTTCAATTATATGTTGACTTTTTATATGTGCAAGAGCGTTCTTTCTGGTTATTTTACATTTACCAACTACCAAAACTGTTTCCTCTGACAGTAAACTGCTAAGTAGATATGGGTTAGCAGTTGGTTTTTAGAGTACATCCACAGATGTGTAAGTAATGAACTCATATAGACTTCAAATTGTCCCCATTTTATATTAGAGGGAAATCAAAAGAAATGAAATAACCAATCTGTGTAACTCTGTGTCAAGTGGTAGAACTGGGAATAATGTCCATTCAATTCAATTCAAAGGAACTTTATTCCGGCTACTGGAGCCAAAAAAGCGCAAGCAGTAATAAATACAAATAAATACACAAAATGTTAATTACAATAATAAATATAATGATAAAAGGGAGTAAAAGATAAGAAAAGATGGAATAAAAATGGAATAAAATGCGCTCACACAGGACGATTGGACAGTCTTAGTTGGAGTCTTTATACAGAAGGGTTTTCCCTCTAACAAGCCAGCTAGCTCCAAGGAATTTGGCGACGGCGATCACTAGCGTTGGCCTAGTGTCTGATCTGAGGATTCGCAGGGCTAGCTCAGAGCTGCGGACTCCCAGTAGTCTGCATGCCGGGGCAAGCCATTTCCTGCGAGGGGCGGTGTACGCGGGGCAGGCAAAAAGGACGTGAGGGAGATTCTCGACGGGGGCTTTGCAAGCTGGGCAGACGGTTGATTCATTCTGTGACCAGCTGCTGGTGAGAGCTCTAAATAGGAGTGTTCCAATGCGGAGCTGTAAGTACAGTTTCCTTTCCCTTGGGGCCGTGATTAGGTCCCAAAAAGCTTCGTACTTGCATGACTCTTTTAGGTTGGCAAAGTCACAAGATAGTGTAGTGTGGAGTGCAGCCCTTGTGTCTTCGTAATTTGCCATTTTCCAATATAGTTTCTTTAGTTCGCTTTTCGAGGGGAAGACGGACGTGGTTGGTGAGTTCCAGAGATCATCGAGCCCGAGTGAGTACAGTGAACCCTTGATGTGTCGTAGCCAGGGGATTATGTGAAGATGGTCGGCTTTTAGAATGACCTGTAGAGCTTCAGTGAAGATATCGAGCTCAGGGGTGGTCCAGAGACGCCGCCAGTACAGCAGAGGACGCAGGCGGGCTTTGTGTCCAATGTGTTTGATATCGAGATCCTTAAAAAGGGGGAACAGTGGGGTGCTTTGCGGAAGGGACACAAGGTTTCTCAGGAAGTTATTTTCAGCGGTGGTTAAGTCTTGGGTTTTGGTGTAGCCCCAAAGTTCAGCCCCGTAAAGCGCTGAGGAGACGGCCTGGGCTTCGTATAACTGTAATGCTGGGCGAATTGGTTTTGTGTGCGAGAGGTGAAAGTTTTTTAGTAGTACCCCTGTTGTTTGTTTTAGTTTTAGAGCTTGTTTTCCTATGTGTGGTTTCCAAGACATGTTGTCAGTGAATGTTATGCCCAGGTAGCTGAAAATGCCCACCTTCTCGAGTGTGGAGCCCTCTAAAGTAAACTTCCCTTTAAAAGATCTATGGGGATTGAGGGTCATTAGTTTTGTTTTCAAGGCATTGATTTCGAGTCCCTGTGATGAGCAGAATTTCTCGAAGCACGTAAGGGGTTTCCTTAGACCGCTAGGGGTCTTGGATATCAGAAGAGTGTCATCGGCAAAGAGTAAGACTGGGATTTTTTGTGTGCCAAGTGAAGGTGCGTCGGCCTGCAATCTGAGGAGGGAGGGGACGATTTCATTGATATACAGGGAAAAGAGGGTCGGGGCAAGGACGCACCCTTGCCGCACACCCTTGGAAACGTGGATTCTATCAGTTAGTTCGCCCTTGTTGCCCCACCTGACTCGTGCGTAGTTGTCCTCGTGGAGTCGTATCAATATGACAAGAATGTGCTCCGGGATTCCCATCCGAGAGAGAGTGTCCCAAAGTTTGTTGCGAGGTACTAGGTCAAAAGCAGATTTGAGGTCCACAAAAGCTACATAAAGGCTGCCTTTGCCAATGAGCACTGTTTTCCAATATAATAATAGGAATCTGAGGGCTTGATCAGTGGTGGATATTTTCTTCCGGAAACCGGATTGGAGGGGGCTAAGGATATCATGTTCAGTCATCCATTCTTCGATCTTTCCTAGGAGGCAGTGGCAGAAGACTTTTTGGACACAGTCAATTAAGCTAATAGGTCTATAGTTGCAAGGAAGTGATCTGTCGCCCTTTTTAAAGATTGGAATAACAATAGCTGCTTTCCAGGACTAGGGGATTGGCGCCCCAGATGCTATTGCGTTTGCTATGATGGTGAGGTATCTTGACCAGGATGCTAGGTCTGTTGAGAACAGGTCTGCTGGGACGCAGTCTGATCCAGGGGCCCTGCCGCGTTTTAAGGTGCTTAGGGAATAGGTTAGGTCACTTTGGGAGAACAACAGGGGTGCGGCGGTGGTGGGTGCTAATGAGGGGTTTAGGTGGGGCCCATGCAAACAGGAATGGGGCTATCATGGTCAGGGGAGTACAGGCTACTAAAGTGAACTACCCAGTCTTTCGGGGCAATATTGGTTGTGATGTCCAAACCACTGGTTTCTGGGCCTCGCGCTGCCAGGGACCAGAACAGACTATGGTTCCACTCGCGTACAGCGTCACTGAGTGCTGTCCACCATTTATTATCTTGGTCACGCTTGGCTTTGCGTATTGCGGATTTATAGGACTTCCTAGCTACGCGGATGGCGGTGGGGTCCTTGGATTTAATGGCTTGAACTAAGCGCTTGTTTAGGGACCGACACGTTTTGTTGAACCAGCGGAGCCTACCTATGGGTCGTTTGCCGCCATGGGCTGGGGGTACTGAGAAGTGGGCTGCGATATCCCTGAAACAGGAGGTGTGGATTAAGCTTATTTCCTGGTAGGGAATTGCAGGACCTGCCTCTAGGACCATTAGTGTGGATTTTAGGGTGTTATTAGCAGCGTTGATGAGTGCGGGCCGAGCCACGACCTTGTCCCATTTTAAGTGTTGTTTATTGTTGGCCAGGCTAATACCCTCGGGTGCTACTGCTGGGGAGTTAAACGTGGATGGGAGATTACCTAGAGCTAATGTGTGGGCAGAGAGAGGGTTATGATCGCTTTCAGTCCTTTCAACGATTGCCATGTCGATGACTAGAGGCCATAGTCTTATGTCGAATAGACAATAGTCGATTCTGCTGGTGTGATTGGTTTTGTTGAACGTGTGACTGCCATTGGTGTCTGATTTGGTTCTGCCATTTAACGCCCTGAGCCCGAACTCCATGGTCAGTGATTTGACCTGGATAGCGACCTGCATCCATCTCTTGATGGGTGGGATTGACAGGGCGGGGATAGACCAGGCTTGATCCTCCTCGTTAGTGGACCTGAGATCGTCCCAGTCAAGGGGTTCGAATGTGACGTTGAAGTCCCCTGCCACAATGGTTTTATGATGGCGGGGATAGTTTTGTAAGAGGGCTACGAGGGCGCAGAGGGTTTTGGAGACTTGACCCCCCCTGGCCCCTCGAGTGTAGATATTAAAGATGTTCACCACAGAGTCAGGCCCAAAGGATAGACGAAGGCCTAACAGGTCGGGAGAGTCGGTAGGTAGCTGTGATATATGGCAGCTAAGTGATGTTTTGATCCAGATGGTCAGGCCCCCTGAGGGCCTGCCTCTCGTACTGGCCACAGCGGGGATGTGGAAGTTTGAATAGCCTGTTCGAAAAAGTGGGTCGAGTGACCATGTCTCTTGGAGAAGACATATGTCATGTTCGTCAATAAAGGAGGAGAAGGATGGGAGGGGGAGAATAGATTTCAAACCTGCCACGTTCCACGAGACAAGTCGTACCCCAGTCAGTGGCTGAACTATCCTGTCTGAATGCCTGGGGTTTGTATGGTTGGCTGTCGGAGGTTGATCTGGCAGATATGGTTGAGTGGGAAGAGGCGGGTCAATACCAATGTTTACCCGTGGAGCCTGAGGTGATTGGTGATGTTCCTCTATTGGAACTGACCCGGTCCTGGTCCGGGAGGTGCTTGCAGGCCTAGCCAGCAGCACTTGGTTTGGTGGGCAATGCGCCTGCAAGATGAAAGATGCATTGTTGTCATGTTTGCTCAGTGGACTGGCAGTGGTCTTGGTATCATGGGTAGGGGAGAGAATACATGGACAGACAGTGGTGGGGTATAAGGCAGACCTGGGGAGATGGATGTTAGAGGGTTGCAAGGTTTGCCAGCATAGATTTTAGGTGAGGCTGTAAGTCAATCGTTTTTACCAAGAGTAAATAATTTTCCTGCTGGGTGGTAACTCGGGCACTCCTCGTAGTGCGTGGGTGGCCTGGGGTATTTAAACTGGATGCGTGAGTGTGCTGGTGGGCTTTTTCTTGCATCTAAGGCCACCAGATTGTTCACCATGGTCCCGTCCTTGAGTGTCAGTTTTAAAATGTCAAAATGTGTTCCCGGGTCTGGCCGTCGTACTACATTAATTAGGTCCTCGTGTATTATGGAGCGACAGCCTCTAATATGGCGAATCCAATGGATTGCCTTGTTTTTGATACAGTCTGCCCCTTCCTTGTGTGTCGATGTGGTTAACTTGGGAACGTTAACCATTAGGACTATATTACCTGAATGGGACCGATCAGTGGCAGGCTGTGCAGAGTATTTTGAGGCAGTGTTGCTCATGGGTTTGGGGGTTTTGTGATGGACGTCTAGTGAATTTCCTATGCCTGAATTGTGGAAAAAGGGTGTCTGGTATGAGTTTGTGGTCTTGTCTCCGATAGGGAGGGGGCCGACATGGCTGGGTGCTGAAAAGTTGGGCAGGTTTGTTGTGATGCCTGATAGGGTTGGGTTTTGGGCAAGGTTCGTGGTGGCCGTGTTATTTGCGTGAGTTAGCTGTTTTACTATAGCAATTAAGGAGTTAACCATAAGCTTGAGTTCTATAACTTCCTTTTTTAGATCTTGTATGCATTCAATATGCTGTGGGGTTACGTGAGGAAAATGCATGTTTGTGGCTGCTGGCCCATCTGCCAGGGTGCCTGGATTGATGTCATCGTGTGATTCAGGTGTGTTGATTAAGGGATTAAAGCGGTTGCTGAGCTGGATGAAATCGTTGGTGCCCAGTGGTAGGTCTTGTACTAGAGAAGGGGCGGTATGGGTGATAACATTCCTGCTCTCGCCCTGCCCTGTAGTGTCAGTGACTTGTTGTCCATGTTTCACGAAAATCTCAGCGATTTTCATAGGACCATCCTTCCTGTTGATTGGTGAGGGCTCCTCCCCAGTTTCGATAGAATTATTTCCCTGGGGGCTAGTTAATATTCCACTACATTCACCCAGGAGAGAGTCGATTCTGTCCATGACGCAGTTGCTAGCTGCATGCTTATGTCTTTTTCGCTTGACTTTTAGTACGACCCCAGCCTCTATTGCTTTCCTTTTGCCCATCTGGAATGGATGTTAGTGCAAGATTGATCTATAAAGTGTCAGATTTAGTAGAGCAGCTTACTGGGGGCACAGTGTTGGCAATAGCAGGTAGGGCTAGGTCCAATGAGGCCTACTTGGGTGGTAAATGTCAGGGGGGTGGCCCAGCCCAGCCTCTGCCAGCCGCTGACGGGCGCAGGACGGGCCTGCCCTTGGCCCGGGCTTTGCCCGGGCGCCGCCCGCATGCGTCCCACATAGCGGGAGAGCTACGCTGTGTTTAAAGGGCTCCTGCCCAATGGAAAAGAGTCTAGCGCGTCCCGAGTGGCGGGAGCGCTACCCTGTGTTTAAAGGGCTCCTGCCCGATGGAAAAGAGTCTAGCGCGTCCCGAGTGGCGGGAGCGATACGCTGTGTTTAAATGGCTCCTGCCCGATGGAAAAGAGTCTAGCGCGTCCCGAGTGGCGGGAGCGCTACGCTGTGTTTAAAGGGCTCCTGCCCGATGGAAAAGAGTCTAGCGCGTCCCGAGTGGCGGGAGCGCTACGCTGTGTTTAAAGGGCTCCTGCCCGATGGAAAAGAGTCTAGCGTTTCATTCATGAAACTTTCAAGCTACTCAAGAGATTGTAGGAAGGACTGCAGTCACCAACATCCATTATAAAAATATATATATATATGGTTTGTTGTTAAGGTTCTCATGCAGTACAGGTAGGGTCCTATTCACTATCTACATGCCCAGAGTCTGCTAGTTTTGCATGTTTCTAAAGTTGTTTCTAATGGACACTAGCCATCGATTTCTTATCTTTTGAATTCTCCCAGACACCAAAATGGATCTGAAAAATATTACATTGCTCCTACATGGCAGTAGCTGGTGCAGTCAGCATCCACTGAAACTCCATCTCACCTTGAACATGAAGAGAAGGAGCCTTTTATAATTGTCAGCCCTATGTGTTAACATCAGTTCCTTTTTTCCGGGCCCCTTGACCCAGATATAAAGCTATGTTCCTCTGTTTTTGTTTGAATAGAATAGCTTGAAAAAAAAAAAAGTCTGTAATGTACCAGGCATATCTCTACTGAAAACTACAGGTTTTATACATCAGTCACATACCCACATATATTTCTGTGGTACGTGGGTCGTAGACATGACTTTAAGTCCTGCAATAAAAGCTTCCTTATGCCTTCAAAGGCAATCACCGAGTGGAAAGCCAAGCTGAACATGTCGGAGAAGCAGCACGCTCGATTCTTCTCCAGGTCACACTCAACCAGTATGTCAAAGACAAGGCGTCGTACACAAACAAAAAAAAAACACAGTAAATGGGACTAGTCTGCTTTTTGCTGTTCCCATTCTCATAGTCAATGCCTAATTTCTGATTCTGGCTTCATCTTCTTCCTCTGAACCCATTCTGGCATGGAAAAGATGAGTCACAAGTTCACCAGGCCATCTTCAGATCCACAGCAGATAGCAGCATTAAAAAAAGCTGTACTGCATATTTACAGTATGGCTCCACCTCTCTCATGCATCCTTTAGTCCCAACGAACATTCAGGAGGCCCCAGACGTATTTCCGCAGTGGCTACATCTTTCGTGCTGACTAATTCCCTCTTGGAACCTGGCCTGATCCGTGTTCGGCATCGGGTTATGCCTGTACTCTTCAAACAAATGTCTCACTAGCTGAGGTCACAGTGATCCTTATTATACAAGAATTTGTCATGTGCCCTGTTATATCATAACAAAAGCACTGTCCTGTTTTGAGGCTAAACCTCTATAGGCCTGCTTCAGCACGACTAGAGAATGGTGGCTGTTTTTGGCTCTGGATCAGAATCTATTCAGATTCCTAACATTATTCCACATGATAAGGATAATGATAAGGAGGTGGATGATTTACTCTCCTTTTTTACACATGAATGTTGGCCATTATTTAGTTTTACAACACACCAGTGGTGTTGAAACACGGCCCCTAAGTCGGTCCTGGGGTCTCCACGTAATCCACATGTTACTTGTAGAAGTCATCTGCACATTTGGTGAGATTCCTGTCCTTACTTCTCCGTTGGAGAAGTCTAAACCAATTTGCTTGCAGTAATTCTTGAATGTTGTCGATCCATGTATGAGCTTCCTTTATATTTTAACAAGGCACTAATAAATCCCTTTCTTGCAGCTTGGCCTCAGCCCTTTTCTGCTTCAGCTGTTAGCCTTGCCATTACAAGGCATCATAGATCAACTCCACTGGATCCTAAAGTTCCTAAAGCAGCTTCTATCACCCCAGGGCTTTTAATGGTACAGGATTCAGCCTGTAAATTTACGCCCACCTCTTATCCTTCTATTCACCCACTTAGGGAGTTGATGAAGATTGAAGACATGGACAAAAAGTTTATTTCTTCAAGCAGTTTGCCACAGTGCTGTTTGAGTGCTTCTTGCCTGTTAGCTTGTTATGGCGGCTATTTTCTCCAAGATAGTGAAGTGGACTTCCTGCCTGTTCTGCCAAAGGATCTATGTACGTTATTCTGACAGACTGTTTACGGTAATCTGGGCAGGGCTAAGCAAGTCTTGCCCTCCTGCCTGAATTTTACAGATTTATTTGCATGTGCTGTAGGACTCAATGTTGTCATTCACAGGTGTGTCTGGATGTACTTCATGGGATTTTCTTGAAGACGTCCAGGTGTCCTTGATGGATACATCCTTCAATGGCACCCAGGACTTTGGTGGGAACACTGATTCTGCTCTGCAAAAGTTTAAGCTAAGGACCTGATTTAGATCTTGGCAGAGGGGAAATACTCCATCACAAATGTGATGGATAGCCCAGTCCCATTTTATTCTATAGAAATCGTAAAACGGCAGACGGTATATCCGTCACCCATCCGCCAAGATCTAAATAAGGCCATTAGTCACAGGATGGTGCGTTCACTGGGTCTGGTCCCTCCAGCGTGCCAGTTCCACCAGCAGTATCAGAAGATTTGGAGCTCTGACACTTTCTGTCAATCAGCCAATTCAACAGCCCAAGCAAAACTTTCAAGGGCAAAGGCAGTTCTAAAGATGTCGGGTAAAAGTAGCAGCAGTCTTTCTCCTTCTCACCAAGCATCCAGTAGGAGGCAGAGTCTGTCTTTTTCTGAACCACTGGATTTTAATTAATTCAAATCCGTGGGTGCTGCAGACTGTCCAAGCTGGTTATGACCAGGGTTCCCCAGGAAAGACAGTGGCCTATGGCTGATTCTGGACCTCAGGGTGTTGAACTTGTTCCCCCTGAATGAGAGATTAAAATTCCTAACCCTCTCGAATCTTTTTGGTCCTGAACCTCAAGGCCTGGATGATTCTCTTCAACTTGCAGAATTCGATACAGGAGCCCACCGATAACGTAAATGCCAAGTGGTGCTGTAACAAGCAGTACAGTCTGGGTTAGAACACACTGTGGTAGCACAGACTTTATGGCACTGGATAGCACCCACTGAGGTATGGCTTTCAGTGACTTGTATAGTGGATTCCCTCAACATCCGGGTGGATGAGCTGAGGAGGCATTTTCTAGATGACCACAGATGGCTTCTCCCAGTGGGACACTCCCTTGGTGGCAAATGTAGCCACCTCCGAAAACACTTGGTATCTCATGTTTTGCACTTCTCAGTTTCTTCCTCATGGATCTCCAAGAGACATGTTCAGCCTTTGACCTTCAGTATTTGTTCCCACTATTGCTTCTTATCTTACTCGTTCTGAGGAAGAGGCAGAATTGAGCACAGGTCATTTTGGTGGCCCATATTGGGCTTGGAGGGTCTGTTACTCAGAACTCCTGACCCAGACATTTCCTCTGCTCTGCGGTTTGCTCTTTAATGGGATATACGTGTCCCAACACCAAGGCAGGGTGTTTCATATGAACTGCTTACATTTGCATCTTTATGAATTGTGATTGTGCATGACTAACTGAGAGGCTTTGACCTCCTGGCTGACCATGTGGATGCCATTCTAGTAGCATGCTGTACTTTAGCCAAGCCCATATACTAAGGTTGTGGAGCTTGCTGCATCTCCTGGTGTGGGGAGAAGTGTGTTGACCCTTACCGGTAGACTTGTTCTTTGTACTATTGTTTGTCTTATCTGTGGCCTGCCAACGTTTTGTTAGGGCACCTTAGAGGGTCATTTATCATAGCTGTTGGCCTTTTCTCAGTTGCCAGATCAGTCCTCATTATTCACATCACCTGTGTTGACACAACGGGTTGTTGCATATGTTTCATCTTGCTCTTTTTTTATTATGCGTCTTCTGGACGTCGTTTTAATCTGGACCTTCCTGATATATACACTTTTTGCATTACTTCATAGCTGCACTTTTTGGCTTCTTACACTAAAAACTGTTCCTCATTGTGAATACCTCTGCAGGTCATGTAGTAAGCTTCAGGCTTTATCACCTCATTGCCATATTTGACTTTCTATTCACACAAGCTTGTTCATATTATCCATGCAACCATTCTTCTGAAAGTGTTATCACCCTTTTATGTGGAGCCATCTGCTCTCTTCCCACAGTCTTTTGTGCTCTTCGTCCATCCACAGAAGTCAGAAGACAGCTCCAGCTTAACCTGCAACATGCCTTTGCTTCTATATTGACTGGAATAGGGAGCACTGCATTGTGGATCAATTTTTCATCTGATTTGCTGGTGGATACTCAGTCAACCTACTGATGTCCCCACCTTTCATTCTCGGAAGTGGAATTTCAGGAATTAACAAGATACCAAGTTACATTTTGTCAACTGCCTGTTTCACTTCAGTTAATGTCAGTCTCCTTTCCGGGTTTGAGTGGAACAAAGGAGAGCTTACATTAGTGTGCAGGGGTGGTACAGTTCTGTGTCTTCATGTCCGCAACTAGATGCAGTCACAGTGGATGCCAATGGGGCCACTTACCAGCGCACAAAAATAATTGAATTGTTTTTCAGATCCCATTTAGTGCCTGGGAAGACCAAAAGGTGAGGAAACTACAAGCAGAAAGATTCTCAACCAAAAACGGTCTTACTGAAGTTAAGTAACTTGTCCATCTTGCTGAAAGGATTAGCTCTTTGCTTCTATTCATAGCAGTAGCACATCACTGGGCCAACAAATGTCGATCTCTCCCTTATTTGCCAGTGTGGTAAAACATATTAAGTGCAGCTTCCTTGCCCCTCCTCTTCTTCTGATAACCATTTATAGTGATCCACTGTCGCAGTAAATCTTAATACTAAAGGTCATAATACTACTTGTAGATGGGCGCAAAACTCCCAACTCCCAAGGGTCCATAACTGGGCTTAATAGAGTATGTATTGCACTGGTAAAATAGGTTTCTCTGCCCTATCCAAAAGCGTAGTGCAGGTACATTTTTAGGAGTAAACAATAAGTGTTGTCAGTCCTACACAAGCTATAGCAGTTGACACCATAGTGGTTTAAGGCATGGAACTCTTCTTAATGTTGACTGGACTTTTTCTCAGGAAAGGACACCTCAATAGGATAGATGACCTCCAGGATAGGTGAGGGACTTACACAATGCGCTCACCCCCAGCACTTAAACAGTAGGAGCAAAAGCAAACTGAAGAATTGGTTTTAGGGTACAACATCCCTGAAGCATGCTGGAATCATGAAACAAAATTATGGAAAAGATAAACTGGTTGACGCAAACGGAATATCTCTTGCCACAAATGCAGTGGCAGCAACCCAGGAACTAACTTAAATAGTAAGAGAGAGATAGCATACTGATTTCCAAAGAGGATCTGCAACACAGTGCAATCAGTGGCAGAAGCAGTTGGGTGTTACCTGAATGCATCACTAGAACGGTTGAAATAGTCTGAGTCTAGGTTAGTCTTAAAATATGTTTGATAAGACATGATAAAATGATCCTCAGTGGTCTGAATGCTGAAACCAAGCAGGCTCCTACTAACCGTGGTTACTTGGAAATGTTGTTCTTCAGTGACCCACAGCTTTAGGATAGATGGGATCCTAAAGCCATAATAAATTAGTCTACTCAGGTATATGTGGCAGTGTGAAGGAACTAGAATCCTCAGTGACCACGAAATTCCCAGTTTTAAACTTTTACTTCACTAACTTCTGGGCGTTGGCAGACAAAACCAAAAATGGATTGACTCATATGAGTCTTGGACAAGGTTATACATTTCTGCCCTTTTACATTGCTTTTCCACCTTCCTCATCAGATACTTTAGTCATTCCTCCTGATATTTCATAGAAATCTTTATTGTCTGATACACATGATTGGCTATGAGCGGCCTCTAGAATTTCCTTATCCTGAATGCTATTAAAGGCTCTCCTAGTAACATATTTCAAAGTAAATACCATTTAAAGAAAAAGATAAAATCTGAGAAAACTGTGCCCTTTGGTTTACAAGAACACGTTTGATAAAGTCCATCACATTTATTTTTTAAAGAGTTCTCTGAACGGCCACCTTCTTAGCTGTTAATGTTCTTCACTGAATCACCATGGTGGTCCAAGATCACATCTGGGTTGACTGGTCTTACCATCTCACAACTGCGTTCATGGGAAGTTTACAGAAAAAAATGAAAAACAACTTGAACTGCCCAAACATAAAAACAAAATAACATCACGTCAGTGGCCCAACGACACGGGTGAAGAGGTCCATGCTGTAAACATTAATACCATGGTAGTGCATTAGCTAACCTGTGTTAGCCAAAGGTATGGCTGATTAGAAAGAAGCCAGCTTCATTGTTCCAAATGAATAGAAAAATGAAGCTCTAAGCTGAGTTGTAATCTGTGAACCTCAGAATGAAGATGTTTCACCAATTCCATTGTTAGATTTCTGCAAAAAGGTCAGAAATATTTCTTTGGTCATTGGTCTTTGGTCAAAGACACCCATATTAAGACCACATACATGCAACAAAAATCACACAGGGAATGTTTTAAATAGCAAAATATGGTTCTAAACTGTCACAAAATTTCAGTATCACATATTGCAATGATAAATACAGGAAATTTGCAAAACATTTTGCCAATAAGTAGGACAACTGCGATTCCAGTGACACTACATTTTCCACATAACTATGATTTTTACACATTTGCCATATTAATTTCTACCTGCAGAGTCCTCACCTTAAGAATATCCCCAAGTGCTAGATTGGATCCGGACATTTTCTCTGCACTGCTCCTTTGCACTGTGTTGTTTTTGTTTAATCGCAGAAGTGACAGCACTGAGCTTCATCTATACACCACCCCTTTGTGCCAACATCAGATTCCTATTTTGCATGCCTTTTAACATGGTCCGAAGCTCCACTCCTTATTTTGTTAGTTTTTGACGATTTTACAAATTGTCCAGTGCAATAGCACTGTTCAAACTGCCCTTAAATTGGCACTGAATATCGGTGTAGCCAATGACTAACTAAATCAATAGGATTTTAATTAATTAGCTATTACTTGGTTGTAAATCTTTATTCGATTATTGAAAAATATTCAGAAAAGAATAAAAACATATGTTTAACAATAAATGTTAATATTAAAAAAGAAAAGCATGAAAAATACATGATTACATGATAACAGTGTAAAATCGTTAAGTACATTAAGAATAATTTGATTCAAAAGTACTTGATATGACAGGACAGAATCATTAAGAATGTTAAAATCATTAGGTGGAAAGGAACACATTTGAATGTAACCAAATTATGCTAAAAATTTGCTGTGTTCCTCCACTACAGTGCACTTTTTAGAATGGTGCCTACAGCAAAAAAAACTACCGGCTCAGATAGCATTTGAAGATAAGGAAAGGCCAGTCTATACTGACGGAAACCGCGAGTTCTAAGAATGGGCAACAAATATCTTCGTCAAAACGGTTCATAGTATGTGCAAAATAGAGTGAAATGATCTAGCATTTGGAGGGCAATACCATCACATGGTATAAGGTTTTGGTCAATCTGGCTAGCTGGGAAACGGGTGAGTTCTGTTTGACCCTATTCAGAATTTAATAAATAGAGATATTTTTCATGTATTCCTCTCAAGTGAAAGATAAGGCTCAGGCCCTTCAGTAATCTTTCAATGTTGATTTTCCCAGGGCCTCCCCCAACGTCTGTGGCACACATGAGAATTAGCTCCCTGACCTTCGCAAGCTCACCCTTACTCAGCGCTTGAGGGGAGGTGTACAGCTCAGGTCTACCCAGTGGATCTGCGAGTCGCCCTACATAGTCAAGCCACAGGATCTTATGACCATGCTCGCATTTTAAACAATCCAAAATCACATCATGATTAAAAGCAGTGTGCTGATTGCTCCAAACCGCCATCCATAGAAGCAGAGGAGCAAATCTAATTGTGTCTACGGCATATGCTAGGTTTAGTTCTTCATGTATGGTTCACGGACGCCCTCAAAGAATCCAAGAAATCCTGCCGTACCCTCGAAAAAACCTGGCGCAGAGAACGCACCACAGAAAACATGTCAGCCCTCAAGATCGCCACCCGTGAACACCACCAGCTGATCCGCTCCACCAAAAAGACATCATTCAAAGAGCGACTAGACAACAACACCAACAACAGCAAAGAACTCTTCAACATCGTCAGAGAGCTCTCCAACCCCAGCGCCAGCTCCAACGTCATCACGCCCTCACAAGAACTCTGCAACTCCCTCGCTACGTTCTTCCACCGAAAGATCGCAGACCTACACGACAGCTTCGGACCACAAACCCCGCCACCCACCACTGAACCAGCAGCCCCCACCACTACACTCAACACCTGGACCCCCATCAGCTCTGAGGAGACCAGAATCACCATGAACACCATCTACTCTGGCTCCCCTTCGGACCCGTGCCCCCATCACATCTTCAACAAAGCCGACTCCACCATCGCCCCCTATCTCCGGAGCATCATCAACAGCTCGTTCTCATCTGCCACCTTCCCCGAGAGCTGGAAACACGCGGAAGTCAACGCCCTCCTGAAAAAACCCACGGCTGACCCCAACGACCTGAACGACTTCCGCCCCATCTCTCTTCTCCCCTTCCCGGCCAAGGTCATCGAGAAGACCGTCAACAAGCAGCTGACCAACTTTCTTGAAGCTAACAACTCGCTTGACCCCTCCCAATCAGGATTTCGGGCCAACCACAGCACGGAAACCGCCCTCATCGCAGTCACCGACAACATCAGAAATCTGATGGACAACGGAGAAACAACCGCACTCATCCTCCTGGACTTCTCGGCTGCCTTCGACACCATGTGCCATCGCACCCTAATAACCCGCCTCCGCTCCACTGGAATCCTGGGACAGGCCCTTGACTGGATCATCTCGTTCTTCTCCGACAGAACCCAAAGAGTCTACCTCCAGCCCTTCAGCTCAGAACCCACCGAGATCATCTGCGGCGTACCCCAAGGCTCCTCGTGCAGCCCAACCCTCTTCAATATCTACATGAGCCCCCTCGCCCACATCGCTCGCAAACACAACATCAACATCATCACCTACGCCGACGACACCCAGCTGATACTCTCCCTCACCAAAGACCCAACCACCGCCAAAATCAACCTACAGGAAGGAATGAAAGACGTCGCGGAATGGATGAAGCTCTGCCGCCTAAAGCTGAACTCAGACAGAACGGAGGTCCTCATGCTCGGACCATCCCCCTCCGTCTGGGACGACTCCTGGTGGCCCTCGGCGCTAGGCACCGCACCAACCCCCTCAGACCACGCAAGGAACCTCGGATTCATCCTGGACCCCTTCATCACTATGACCAAGCAAGTCAACGCCGTCTCGTCATCATGCTTCAACACTCTTCGCATGCTCAGAAAAATCTTCTGATGGATCCCCACCGAAACCAGAAAGACAGTGACCCATGCCCTCGTCACAAGCCGTCTGGACTACGGAAACACCCTATACGCAGGGACCACCGCAAAACTACAGAAACGTCTCCAACGCATACAGAACGCCTCCGCACGCCTCATCCTCAACATCCCGCGCCACAGCCACATATCCGCCCACCTAAAACACCTGCACTGGCTTCCCGTCAACAAGAGGATCACCTTCAGGCTCCTCACCCACGCACACAAAGCTCTCCACAACAGGGGCCCCGAATACCTCAACAGCCGCCTCTCGTTCTACACACCCACCTGTCAGCTTCGCTCTGCCAGCCTCGCCCTCGCCACCGTCCCACGCATCCGCGGAACCACCGCAGGAGGAAAATCCTTCACCTACCTGGCAGCCAAAACATGGAACTCCCTCCCCACTCACCTAAGAACTACCCAGGACCATCTTGCCTTCAGGAAACGCCTCAAAACATGGCTTTTCGAGCAGCAGTAACCCACCCACCCCCCTCTCCAGCGCCTTGAGACCCTCTCGGGTGAATAGCGCGCTCTATAAATGCATTGATTGATTGATTGATTGAAGAAATTAGGGCCTCGTCCTACCAGCCATCTACAAAAACAGTTCTCCTCTTTCTGTAGTTTAAAACAATAACTGTATCCCCATATGGCTGCCCCTTAAATCAAAAAGGGAAGACACTTTGATTAATATACTTCCAACAGGGGCAGGGTACGTTTACTGCCAATGCTAGAGGCAAACCTGAATAATGCCCCGCAAAATTGGTTGAAATGCTTGGAGCGGTTGGAAAGGCAAGGTGTCCAGCATCAAACGTGATGCCCAAATAGGGAAATTCGCTGACCTTCCCAATTATTTAACCCTTGATGGAAACTTTCCTTGTTTTACAGTTCTTTCTTCCTCCTGCCATATAGTGTGTCTTAGCGAGGCCCCTAAGGCCATTAGGGTTGCAGGAGAGCAGGACAGCATCATCAGCATACAGAAGGAATGGAATAAAAGCAGAGTTCACCTTAGTCATGTTCTTCATGTTAGAAATGAAAAAAGAATTAAGGACTAGATGTACGTAGCTTTTTTCTTGTCGCAAACGGCCCGATTCTGAGAATCAGGCCGTTTGCAACAAGAAAAAAGCATTTTGGTATGCACAAACCCTATTTTGCGTTTCGGTAATCTATTTACCGAATCGCAAAATAGGTTTGCGAGTTGCTATTTGGAAGAGGCGTGCCTAGGGCGTCCCTTCCAATTAGCGAGTCGCAGTGGTATGTAAGATTGTTTTCCACCTGTGAATGTGGTCGTGAAACAATCGCAGTTACCACCAACTTCAACTTCAACTCTTGATGAGTGATTAAGGAAACCGAACTGGGTGTAGGTGATTGGTGGTCTAAATTGAAGCACTGATATGTACTAACAAGCAATTAATTAGGGGTAAACAAAATGAAATAGTAAGCTAACATTTCGCGTTGTCTTCTAGAAATAAAACCACATTTTGAAAAGCTTCATCCATCCCATTAAAATGAAAATTTTGACTTCTGTATAATTTTTTGGGGTATTAAAGAAAATATGTTATCATTTATGCATTTGTTTGTGTATGTGTTTCTGTATTCCTTTGCATTGTTTTGAGGTTCAATTCTTACAAATGGCTAAGGCAGGGGTCCCCTGCTTCCAGTCCTGATTCATTGGGGGCCCACTGTGGTTTAAAGGTTAAGAAACTGTGCTCTAGCCTGCAGACATAGCAGTGAAGAATTAATTTGGTCTAAATAATGTTTTCCATTAGCTGTTTCCAAATTCAGAATGCTCTTTTATTAAAATATATATACGTTTTTGTATACCGTTCTTTTAGTTCGTTTGTCTATATCGTGTTGTATTTTTACAGTAGAAAAGGAGCTCATTTATATTTATTTGCACAGTTATAACATGGGTTGGCTACTGTTCCTAAAACTGATATTGTTTGTTGTCGACTAGGATATGCCAAATTGGAATAAGCTTCCGGAAGAAGTTGTAATTAATTCACAGCCATAAGAGAATGATTAAATGGAACTGATATTAGACAACTAGTGGAGTTACTTTTCAGACTGTTTTGTAATATCTTTCCATTTTGACCAAATTGGATCGTTTCTCTTTTAATTGCGTTGATGTACATTTTGTTCATAATTTTTATCAACTCTTTCCTAGGATTTTCAGTTGAAGAAAGTAACTGACACTTTGTTGTATTCTTAACCCACCCCAGTGGTGTCTTTTAGCAAGCACAAACGTGAAGCAAATATTAACATCACCTGCACAGAAATCTGCTTCATAGAAACGGACTCAAGTTATGACCTAATACATATTTTTCTAACATTGTTGTGGAAATAAATAGCAGTACACCGTCTTTAAAAAAAAATTCTAGCAGCCACAAAAAGATAGATAAGAAAATTAGCAAAAATCATATATCCTTCAAAAAACATTAGTCAGCTTGTTTGGACCATAGGAGATTAAAATCGGCCTATATTGGCTTCAGTTAAGTAGCCATTGCTACCCCAAACTGACATCGAAGAAAAACCTGAAAAAAATGTTAAGCGCGCAGCCCAATCTGCACATGGCGCCCATATTTTTGATTTCTGCTCTTTGCAGCTGCCTCAAATCTGTGACTTCTGTAATTTGACCTCGGAATGCTGCTCTATAATTATAGAAATCATGTGTTTTGGTGTCTTTTGTGAAGTTGTTGAGTAAATCAGAGGCACCGTTTATATCGCTGAGAAAATAGCGCAGTTTCTTTTTCCTTCCTAAATAATGTAGATTCATGTCATAATTTTCTCATTTAGTAGAGCAAACGGATACTTTAGGCTTTTTATATGTGCACGTTTTAAAGATTTGCCCTTGTTTACAAAACGGAGCTTTGTGGCGGCACCAACCCACGAAAACAAAAAAACAAAACTATTTGAACTGGGAAGTCGGGCAAGTTTTTAGAGGTACATGCAGAGGTAATTACAGTTTTTAAATCACAGTATCTGATAGAGAATTCTAGTTGCAGATTCCTTACCTTAGAATTTTCCCCCAGGCGTCAGACTGGGTCCAGAGACTTTGATTTGATCAATACCCTTGCGTGTCGTTAGGTGGCATCGGTCGACTCTACAGGCGCAGTTGGTGTCGAAGTCACCGTGGTGATATCAGGAGTGGTACACAGACGCCGCATCAGCGCGGTGACGTCATTTCTTTTCTTTCTGCGCCACGCACTGATCTGGAGAGCTGCCCTACTTATTTTTTGACTGCTTCGACCTTTTTGTAGGACTTTTGGTGAAGTTTTGGTGCGTCGAGATATCCCCGAAGACCGGATTCAAATTCTGCGAGGACTGTCACTGCATGCTGACAGAGCCGCATCGGGTCTGTTTGTGGTGCCTGGAGCGCAACCACGACCTGAAGTCGTGCTCAGAGTACTGGGCCATGCACCCGAAGGCCTTGAGGAAGCGGTACCTCAAGCTTATGGTGGCCCGGTGCTCGACTCCGCATCGGTCCCGGTCTTGCTCAAGAGGAAGACCTCAAGACCGTTCGCTGAGCCACAACGACGACTCGTCCTTGAAGTCCTCGGGTCAAGGTAAGAAGTCAAAGAAATCTCCTCATCCTTCGACTTCGCCCCGTCGCTCAGCTGATGTGACGCGGGGTGAGAGTCGACGCTGTAGGCCTCCATCCTCAGAGCCTGTTTCTGGGTCTGCTGCGCTCCTCCCCAAGTTTTTCGGGAGCCAGAGTAACCCCAGAAACAATTAAAGGAATTCTGTTAGGATATGTGCCTCATTTTTGGGCAGTGTGACCGTGCTACGGCAACTTCCGGCCCAAGGATTTCGGTTGGAGGGCCTTCAGGTTCCCCACTGGGTGCTCCGGCTCCAGCCACTTAAGTCCCCTGTGGGATCCGTACCGACGCCGGTCGTACCATCGAGACCTTCTTCTGCGCGGGTTCGCTTGTCGACGTTGGAGGTTTGCAGGGCACTGTGGATGAAGAAAGCCTAATGCCATTTTCCATATGGGCCAGGAGAGCTTGGCTAACTCCCAATATTGTTCCACTTGCAATGGTAAACGGCTGCACTTTTTGGGCTTGGGTAGGCTACTACCTGGAAAAACCTACCAAACCCAGGCACTTATGAAAACTAGACATCTTAGGGAGTCCAGGGGAGTGTGCTTCATGTGCACCCCATACTATCTTCTTACCCACAATGCCCTGAAAACCTTCAGCTTTTCCTGAAGTCATATATTGTCTCTGCATTATTGTGATTGAAACTTCAGGAATCCACAAAAGTCCTGCCACCCAGCATTGTCCCATCTATACCGATAAAAAAACTCAGCCCCACTTGTGTGCCTGGGCCTAGTGCCAGCCACAGGAATTGATCCAACCATGGTCAATAGGAATCTCAGTGCAAGGGCTCCTATTGTCCTTGGTTTGATACGTTCCTGCAGAGAGCCCAGCCACACAAGTGGGGCAGCATTTGTATTGGTGCAGGTGGAGCAATGCTGGGTGCGAGGACTTTTGTGGATTCCTGCTATTCCGAAAGTTTCCATCTCAGAAATGTAAGGTAAATATGTGATTTCAAGCAAAGTTGGAGTTTGCAGGGCATTGTGGATAAAAAAAAAACTAATGGCATCCATGCAAGTTATGCCATCCTTGATTTCCCCTAGGTGCTAGTTTTAAAAAATGACAGAAATGTGAGGAAAGTATGTTTTTTTTAGTCAAAGTTTGAGGTTTGCAAGAGCTTCAGGGTAAAAACAAATTGGTGAGAGCCACGCAAGTCAGCCCACCCCAGATACTCCTACATATCTAGTTTTTAAAAATGTGGAGGCTGGCTTGGTTTCCATAGGTGCCGGCTGAGCTAGCGTCCAAAATCTAGAGCTACCCACATCAGAAAAAGAGGGTCAGTTTCCTGTCACAGGCACTAGGTCTACCTACACATGTGAGGTACCATTTTTATTGGGAGATTTGGGAGAATGCCGGGTAGAAGGAAATTTGAGGCTCCCCGCAGATTCCAGAACTTTCCATCACAGAAATGTGAGGAAAATGTGTCTTTTAGTCAAAATTAGAGCTTTGGAAGGGATGTTGGGTAAAAAAAATGTGATGAGAGCCACACAAGTCAGCCCACCCTGGATACCCCTAGGTGTCTCATTTTCAAAAATGTGCAGGCTGGCTAGGTTTCCCTAGGTGCCAGTTGAGCTAGGGTCCAAAGTCTAGAACTACCCACATTGGAAAAAGAGGGTCAGTTTTGGGTGGAAAATGTGCTGTGTCCATTTTGCGTTTTGGGCCGTTTGCTGTTGCGGGCACTAGGCCTACCCACACAAGTGAGGTACCATTTTTATCGGGAGCATAGAATAGTAGAACATTTCTTATTACAAATTGGTTGTCGCTGCATTTGTGCTTTTCAAATGTCAGTCAGTGTAGAAAAAAAGATGACATTTTGAAAAATACCCTCCAAATCATACGTTAGTATGGGTACCTACAAATTCAGAGATGTAAAAATAACCACTGCTCCTAATCTCTATATCTTGTGCTCATTTCAGAAAGTTTCAATGATACACAAATTTTTTTACTCTGCCTATTTCACCATAAAAATTGGTCTATAATCGGTACTCAATGAAAAGCCTTTGTGTGGTAGAGCTCAGTCGTTTGCTCTTTGTAGCTTTGGTTCTTGGAGATCCTACAAACCCTAAATATTGCCGCAACCAGAAGGGTCTGGCCGATGCAATGGACATTGCTTTTGTCAATCAGCCATTGTGACAAAAAGTTACAGATGAAAATGTCACAAATGCCCGTTTTTTTTCTACTGGTTTTCAATATTTCTTTATTTCAACAGTTACTGTTCTTGGGAAATTCTTGAAGGATCTACACATATGACCCCTTGCTGAATTCGGAATTTTGTCTGCTTTTCAGAAATCCATAGCTTTTCTGGATCACCCATGAGTATCACCACAAACTGGAAGTAGGTTGAGAGCACAAAAATACAGAAAATAGACTACCTCTTAGAAAATGCCAAAGCTATGGTACAAAATTAGGTTTTTTGATTCAGCTCTGAATGTTCCTGAAAGCTGGGAAGAAGGTGACTTTAGTAAAGCACACCGTTCGTGGGGGCCATTTTAGGACAAATAACAGACACTTATCTGGAGCACTTTTTCCCTTTTTTTCCCAAAAACTAAAAATGTTGCTATATTTTGCCTCTTTTCTTGGTCCCCTTCAGGGAAATCCACAAACCCTGTTTATCTTTAGAATCCCCAGGATGTCAGGTTGTTTGAAAAAAAGATGGAAATTTGGCGTTGATAGCTTATGTGGAGAAAACGTTATGGAGCCCTAAGCACAAACTACCGCCAAACAGCCAAAAAATGGCTCCGCACGGGGGGGGGAGTGCGTAGCAGCAAAAGGTTTAACTATTTTAGACAGGATTTAAAATGCAAGCCACACCTTTTGTCTTTGCCAATGCTTTTTAAATTTGTGTTTGAGCTAAATCACTCGGTTGCATTGAAACTTGTTATAACCTTCAGCGCAAAGTGTAAAAATGTGACCTATGCTGAAACTGGAATTACTGATATAACTTTAACATTGATGCATCATTAAAGGGGTTGGGAAAAGAGATGCACACTTAAACTACCAATTAATCTTACTTTTGATTATTATAAGAGCCACTTCGTGCTGGGTGAAGCCATCTGCTATGTTAGTTAACCGATGCCATCTCACCTTACATACTTCTTTATTCCTGGAGGACAAAAATTGATTTTTCCAGGAAATATCAAAACCTTTCTATCTTGCTTTCCTTCAGCATGTTTAGCAATGGGAAATGATAACGAAGAAACTAGTTTAGTGTGTTTGTGCAAAAATGTGTAGTGTACCCTCACAGTGTTCATGTTTGTCAGACCAGTGCACAAGCCTTCAGGAGCAATTTCTATTTATGCATTTCGCCAGCATTGAATCTGTAGTAGATTTACATGCTTTGACCTAGTATGGCAATTCCAATTCAAATGTTGCACATATCAGTATCCGTACACATACCTGTAATACAATAGTGCTTGCAGACTATTTCCCGCACGGTTTAAGTCTCCAGGACAGACAATCACTGGAGGCCACTGCCCTCAGATTTCCTATGCACGTGTTGTGAAGACAATCCTCATAATGAACTTTGCTCCTTCACCCATTTAAAACAAATTATACTACACATTTGAAGGCAGAAATAGCTGCAGTTTCTCATTGTATTCACCAATAACAAATATGAGACAACCGGGCTTTACTTTACCTCCTGGAACTTCTTACGCCAAGTTTCAGGCTTTCGAGCTCTCTGAACCTTGCTGTTATTATTTGGGCCAGTAGAAAGCTTCTGCCTTTTCTTGCTGTTTTCCATACTTTATTTATGACTTTCAACACAGGTACAGTAGAGGCAATCTGCACGAGCAAATTTGCAGAGTACAACAAGAAAAGACCCAATTACAATAATCGACACAGGTGTATGACTTCAAATGCAGTTATTACATTTGATTAAGTAGAAGCCGGCTGGAAAAAGAGACACAAGGGGAAGGGAGTAGGGAATACACTCATCCCATAAGTTGTGCAGCAACTCCATTTTCATTGGATCCTCTCATTCGGTAGAGCCTGTGTCAGAGGAGCATGACATGCCGGGGACGGTACTCTTCCGCACCAGGTCCAGGACATGGCGAGCCACTCTCAGCCCCCTATCCCGGTTGTTCTAT
Organism: Pleurodeles waltl; assembly: GCF_031143425.1. Taxonomy (NCBI): domain Eukaryota; kingdom Metazoa; phylum Chordata; class Amphibia; order Caudata; family Salamandridae; genus Pleurodeles; species Pleurodeles waltl. The sequence goes on along the minus strand of NC_090440.1, from coordinate 1,442,270,296 downwards.
ATATCTTGAACGGCCTCCAATTTTTTTTTTAAATGTAACCATTTTATAAGTAATCAATGCTGTCAACTTCTCCATCATATAAATGTCATATTTTTGTCCGCTAGAGACCTAGTCAAAGAGCGTTTTATTGTTTGAAAGGGTGTGCCAATGTTACTAGACACCCTAACAGCAACCATGTGACAGGATGGCCCGAGTGAGTATACGTGGGATACATCCGGTCCTCTCCTGGATGAACTAACAGTATCACTAATGGGTCCATTGGAAGAATTACTCCTGTAATATCTTTTATAAGACACAGGAAAGCGCCTTAATATGCCCGGGCCCACAGGCAGCTCCACTAAATATAGAGCACTGTTGCCATTCCCTTCAACATTTACCAGATGACCTGGACATGGCTTCCAATCCAACTGGGGTGAAGTACCATCTAGTATGCATGTGTTCTCTTAATATTTTGTGCAGATATACGAAGTTGCTGCTGTAGCCCATATTGTCTTCCCCTATCTCTTCTTTCAACTCAGTCTCCAATTCTGTATCCCATTTGCTCATGGAGGAATGACAAACCAGGTAGCATTTTATGTCACGGCCCTAATAGAGGCATAAAGTCACTCTCAGACTAGAGGGCTGGTCAAATAATCACTGAAAAAAATGTCGTATCACGGTACAACTAAATCTGCTATCTCATGAGTCCACCCAGTGTAGTGCTTGTGCCAGTTTAAACCTGTCAGTCCACCATGGGTACATAAAAGTCTCGCATTCTTCCGAGTATCGCAGCCTGCCCTTTTAAAAAAAAAAGTCTTGCAATCTACAGGATTCTGCTCCCTCTTGGTTAAGAATGAGGTGTCAGTAAGGCCTGATGTGAAATCTGAATTGTGAGAAAGCTGGTAAGAGGGGATGGAAAGATAGCTCGATCGTGTCAGACTTTTTCAATATTTCAATAATGAAAGCATGGGATTTGAAATATGTTGATATGTGCTCTGTAGCATGAGTGAAGCCGGAGTAAATTTTTCAGTGAGATGGCTTACAAAATGTTTTCCCTAGCTGGATCTATTGAGTATGCTTTTGTGGTTGCATCCAAGCAGCAGCTGAACTAATTTGGGTAGTTTGTGGGTACGGAAGCATATCAGGAGACCCCCAGCTTCCCTTTGTTGAACTCTTCAAAAGAGTTCTCATTGCTCCTCTAAAAGATTTTTTCTCCAAAAGTCTGGTCTGGAGTGTAGGAAAGTACCCTATTTTTGGCATGGTTACCCCCACTTTTTGCCTGCTGTCAGTGTGTTCTGACTGTTTTCACTGTCATCCTGCTAACCAGGACCACAGTGATTGTGCACTCTCCCTCTAACTTTGGTTGCTTAGGACTTTGCACACCCCATAATTGGCATACTGGTGCCCCCTTATAAGTCCCCAGTATATGGTACCTAGGACATTGGGGCATCAGGGGTTCCCCATGGGCTGTAGCTTGTATTGTGCCACCCATGGATGCCCATGGGAAATGTGTCTGCAGGCCTGCAATTGCAGCCTGCGTGAAAAGGTGCATGCACCATTTCACTACATGTCACTGCACCAGGTCACTATAAGTCACCCCTATGGTAGGCCCTCCTAGCCCAGAGGTACCTGTGAGTGGGGGTACCCCTGCATGAGCAAAAGTTCCCCTACGTACTCCAGCTCCATTACACTGGACTTCGTTAGTGCGGGGAAGCCATTTTACCTGTGTACTGGACCTATTTCCAGCTACAGAATAGAAACTCCGAACCTGGGCATGTTTGATATCAAACGTGTCAGAATCATTCCCCAGTACTGTTGCCAGTATTTGTTGTATGATTCCATACACTCTGGGGGCTCCTTGGAGGACCCCTAGCATTGCTCCTACCAGTCTTCTGGGGTTTTCAGGGAAGCCCACGCTGCTACCACCCCTCAGACAGGTTTCTGCCCTCCTTCTGTTTGACCAGCTCAGGCAGAGGAAGGCAGAACAAAGGATTTCCTGTGGGAGAGCGAGGTAACACCCTCTCTCTTGGAAATAGGTGTTACATGGCTTGGGAGGGGTAACCTCCCAAAGCCCAGCGTGTATGCTTTGAAAGGCTTATTTGATGCCCTCCTTGCATAAACCAGTTTGCATCAGTAAAGGGGCTGCCGGTCCCCGCTCTGGCGTGAAACTGGAAAAAGGAAAGTGGAGTGACCACTCCCCTGTCCATCACCACCCTAGGGGTGGTGCCCAGAGGTTCTCCAGGTGGCCACTTGATTCTGCAATCTTGAATCCAATTTAGGCAGAGGCCCCTGGGAGCATCTGGGTGGCCTGGTCAGTTAGGTGATGTCACAGCCCCTTCGTGATAGGTGGTTACCTTGCTAGGTGACAAATCCCCCTTTCTGGGCTATATAGGGTCTCCCTCTTGGGTGGGTCCTCAGATTCGACGTGCAAGATTCCAGCAGGACTCCTGCATTGTTTACTTCATCTTCTGGCCACTGGGATTGCAACTCACCCCTACAGAAACCGACAATCTGCAACTTCAGCGACAACTCCGCTCTGCAACATTGCTTCTCCGGCTGCTTCCAGCAACTGCAACATTTCCCCGGCTGTGCATCCTCCGAGGGCAATGAGCCTCTAGCCTGCACAAGAAGTAAGAAGGAATCTCCCCTGGAGTGAAGGAGTCACTCCCCTGCATCCACAGGCCCCAACTGCAACGATGACTGGCTGCGTGGATCTTCTCTCCTCCGGAGCTGCGTGGATCCTGCATCACAGGTGGTGGTCTGGAGTGGTCCTCTTGGTCCTCTCTACCAGCTGTCCAACTTGGGAGAGGATAAGCCCTTGCCTCTCCTTGCAGGACAGTACCCCTGTGCACTGCAACTCTTGCAGCTACCAAGGCTTGTTAGTGCCTCCTCCAAGGGATCTTCAGGCTCCAAGTAGCCCTGGCCTTCAGCACTTCTTCCTGCAAAGCACAGTCTCCTGCCTGCTGCTTCAGCAACGTGGGTCACTCAGTGTGTGCTGAGTAGGTCTAACTGTGACCCCTTTGCCTGCTGTCAGTGGGTTGCTTGTGGGGGCTGCCTCCTCTTCTTGTGACTCTCCCAGCTGCTGAGTGTTATCCCAGATTCCCCTCCTTGGGTCAAGTCCCCCAGACCTTGCTGGTCTTCTTCAGCCTTGCAAGCCTTCTTCTTCATCTCTTGTATATGCCAAGGCTTGTTGGAGGATTTCCAGCACCACTGACCAACTGCATCTCGACCGCCGACGCAGGACATCACTTACAGCACTTCTCCGGCTCCTGAGCTGCACTGCTGACCTTCTTTGGCCACCGTCAACCTGGTCCTGCATCCACAGAAGTGTGGGTAATGTTCTACTGCCACAACCGGACACTCCAACTCAAACTGGACTTGGTCCCCCTCCTTTACAGGTCCTCTTTTCTCAGGATCCACCTTTGGGTTCTTCCAGTGTTGGTTGGGCCTTGCACAGTCCTTTTCAAAACTCCTCCTGCTGGTTTTGGGGAAAACCAGTTACTTATCTCTGCTCTCCTGGTGCCTAGGGGTCACTCTGGTACTCACCTCTTGGGGTTCCTAGTTCCTCCAGTTCCCTTCTACTGATTCCACTTCCTTGGGTGAGTGACTGCTTTTCACATTCCACTTTTTTAGTATATGGGTTGGCCCTACCCTGGGGCCCTCACTATTTGCTATTGTTTTTACCAATGCCTATTGCTTGCTATGCTATTTACTGATTACTAATGTGTATATAAATGTGTGTTTACTTACCTCCAGTTGGGGGATTGCCTATTCTAGTATTTGTGTTACTATAATTAAGTACCTTTATTTTTGTAACACTGTGTGGTTATTTCATGTGTTTAAGTGCTATGTGACTATAGTGGTATTGCATAAGCTGTGCATGTCTCCTAGATAAGTCTTCACTGCTCATCCACAGCTACCTCTAGGGAGCCCTGGCTTCCTTGACACTGCCTACACTTCACTAATAAGGGATACCTGGACCTGGTATAAGGTGTTAACACCATAGGTGCTCACCACACACCAGGCCAACTTCCTACATGGAGATCTTTCGTAAATTGTTTTGGGACTTATAGCAGAAGAGTATATGCAAGATTCTGCATTTTCTCATCATGTGCTTCTTTACCTTGACTCAACTCTACTACCTAAAAAAACATTTAAGTCATGCAAGACTTATGGTCTGAAGATTCATCAGTTAACTACATCCAAAGTACTGCAAATCATGTATATTCAACACTGCAAATTATGTAAGTATATTTCTACTAAAGGCGTGGAAGATAGTGAGAGGTGTCTTGTTTTTGGTGTCCTCTGATGAGGTATGTGGCACACTTGAACCTTTAGTTTTTCAGCCTATAAAAGGATCAAAAACTTAACAATTCTGTTGTTCCCCCTCCCCAGGTGAGAGTGAAATGTATGGGTCTGACTTAGGACTGATTTTGGAAATCATGCCTCCTTCCCATTGAGAAGTTTTCAGGCTCAGGTTTAAGTCCAGTGTCCCTCTAAAACACACCAAAATCTCATGCATCAGTGATTCTTCTTCAACCAGAGATTATTCTCTTTTGGAAAGCTGTGCTCCTGAAGTACCATCACCTAGTCAATACTTTCTCCATCAACTATCTTTTTGTTAAAAATGTTCTCATCTAATAGGCAACTATTGCTAATCACACACTTGTATGTTCAAATTATGAATGATCACACCCACCTCGCCATCGAAGGCACCACCCTCATAAATGACAAGAAAACTGTTATTTCAAACTGCCTTGTCAATGACAATAACTACCTGAGTTTCTTTGCACACAACACATTTTAAATATTCTGCTGTCATGTCAGTCATGAAGTCCAAAAATGTTTATTAACAAAGAAAAATAGCTTGTGAGCAACCGATTCTGTTAGCAAGGGGATCCATGGTCATACTGTGAACATATTCGTTAGAGCATACATGTCAACAATATAAATGTATGTTTTCATAAACAGGGCTCTAGTAAAGATTGTGTGACCACACTGAAACAGAAGACAAATAAGTTGCAGAAATAAAATCATGTAATAGTGCATCTCAATCTCAATCTTCAAGTGCGTAAAAAAGTAAACTTTAGGTGCTGAGTATTGTATTTGGGAATGTCTCACCTCCAATGCAAGGCATGTGAGTGAGGTTATACTCTTCAGTAATAAGCACAACTTGGCAGCATTGATCAGGTCTGTGGCTACAATAACTGGAGCCATACTAAGGCAATAATTCTACGTTCCATAATCATTGATCATCCTTGATGTTGTAAGTTTCTCTTGTTGATATGTAACTTGAGCTTCGTCTGAAAATCGAGGAAGAGAAGGAGGTGTTCCCAGATATTCAGCCGGACATCCATTTCCTTTGACAGTGAAGAGAAAGAATGCAAATGACAGTTTGGATGGTGCTGCCTATGTCCTGCCTGCTTTCCACCAAACATAGCCATGACCCCTCAGAAACACTAAGCCCGGATTTGTGTGGTCTATGTTGTGGCAGATACTTTATTTATGCAAATATTGATGGATCAGTTCTTTCTTATATTGCACAGCGAAACTTATATCTGATAGAGACTTCTAGTTGTAGATTCCTTACCTTAGAATTTCCCCCAGGCGTCAGACTGGATCCGGAGATTTTTTCTTTGAGCAGTACTCTTGCGCGCCCAGGTGGCGTCGGTCAACTCTGCGTCCGCCATTGGTGTTGTGGTCACCGTGATGACGTCGCAGTCGTATAGAGGCGCCACCCGGAATGCTGACTTAAGTTTTTTTCTTTCTGTGCCATGTGCCTATCTGGAGAGAGCTACCCTTAGTTATTTATTTTTTGACTAATTTTGACCTTTTTATTGTCATTTTTTACTTTTCGGTGCGTCGAGGGATGTCACGGAAGACTGGGTTCAAACAGTGTGACTCCGGTCACCGAATGATGTAGGTGACGGAGCTGCATTTCATGTGCTTGTGGTGTCTGGAACACAACGACGACCCAAAGTCGTGGTCCAAGAGGCGGGCCACAAACCCGAAGGCTTTAGGGAGCAGTCCCTAAAGCTTATGGCAGCCTGGCACTCAACTCCGCATCGCTCCCGGTCTTGTTCGAGAGGAATGTCATGAAACCGCTCGCGGAGTCACCACCACTCTTCGTCCTCCCATTCCTTTGTGGCACTCAGTTCACAAAAAGAAGTCGTCGAATAAGGCCAAATGTTCTTCGACTTTGCCCCATTGCTCGGCTGATGTGACGTGGGGTCCCATCGCTCGCCTGATGCGACGCACGAATAGTCAATGCTCGAGGCCTCCATTTGCGGAGCCTACTTCTGGGCCCGCTCCGCACCTCCCTGATATTCCGGGAGCCGGAGCAACCCCTGTCCAGCTGAGGGAGTTTTATGAGGCCATGCACCTCATCTTTGGGCAGACCAACCCTCCTGAAGTGGCTTTGAGGTCTGGTGGATCGGATGGGGGCCCCTCAGGTTCTGTACTGGCAGCTTCAGTTCTGGCCACTGGTGGCCCCTCGGTGTCCTTGCTGGAAGCTTCGACTCTGGCCGCTGAGGGCCCCTCGGGATCCGTTATAGGTTCTGTGCCGACACCGGGCATGGCAACGTGACCTTTTCGGTGCTGGCAAAGATGTTGACGCTCCCGACACCGGTTGGGCTCACAATCGACGTCAACCCAATCCTGATCCCTGATGACCCAGAGCCGTAACTGTGTTGCTCAATGCCAGATCCGTCTCCGGTGGGGTCTTCACACTCACATTGGTTTCTGACCCTTTTTACTATGGGAACGGATACGGGGAACGTTTGGAGGGGTAGCTGGACCCTCTAGAATACCAGCTAGACAACCCTGAATTGGACTGGGCACAGGAATTGGGTGGGGCTAGTGGTCTGGATACTTCTTCAGACGTTGGCATGCTTTCTTCCCCTACCATGGCAATAGAGGAGGGAGCGTCATATTCCATAGTGATCAGCAGGGCGGCTGAGGTCCTTGGCCTCAAACTTCCTTCTGTGGCGGTCAGGACTAACCTCCTGACTGGGGTGCTTCAGCCTGAGGCTTCCACTTCGGAACCCCTTTTACCCTTCAATGAAACCCTCACAGATGTCCTTCTGGGTACCTGGTCCAGACCCAGCACAGGGTCTCCTGTGAATAGGAAAATTGCCCGCCACCATCGGGCTGTGCCGAAAGACCCTAAATTCCTTTCTTAACACCCTACGCCTGAGAGCCTTGTCATCTAGGCTTTTTCCTCATCTGGCACATTCCCATCTGCCCTGCCCCCCAGTAGGAAATCAAAAAGACTGGATCAGCTTGGGAAGATGTTTTCTTCCTCCAGTCTGGCATTGCGGTCCATGAACACTGCATGCCTCTTTTGCCGCTACACCCATTCCTTATGGGATATGGTTGCACAGGTGCTGCCATAGGTCCCAGAGGAGGCCCGGGCCATCATCTCCTAAGCCGTTGCTGATGGGAGGAATGCGGGCAAGTTCACGATCTGTTGTAGGCTGGACACGACCGACTCACTGGGCAGATCGGTTGCATCGATGGTGGCCTTAAGGTGCCACGCCTGGTTGAGGACGTCTGGCTTTTCGGGGGATGCTTAACAGTCTGCCCTTCGATGGCACCTGTCTCTTCGGAGACAAAGCTGACTCGGCGCTCAAGAGTTTCAAGGTGTCCCCGGCTATGGCGTGGCCCTTTGGCCTCGCAGCGGACCCTCTCTGAGCACAGACTGCTTTTTGCCACTTTCGTGGCTACGGAAAGTGCTCCCTCCTGTGTCCTTTCCCTACCAGCCACCGAGCCCGCATGCTACTCAGCTACTGCATGGCCGAGGACGTAGAATCCCATGGGCTTGTGGGTCAGGGAGCCAGAGGTCTGCCCAGTCCACTCCCACCCCTGCTGCAGCCTCCAAAGCCCTCCTAGTCAGTCGCACCATCCTGGACCAGTTTGAGGCAGGATCCGCTATCACCTGCCCCACTGAGAATCCATCCGGATGGACAGGTGGGTTTTGCAAATAGTTCAAAGGGGCTACTCCCTCCCCTTCGGGACTACACCTTCGACCATGCCACCATCTTACAACCGTTTATCGATGGATCATTTGGCACATATCCGCGAGAAAGTCGCAGTTCTCTTGATCAGAAGTAGGTTGTGGTTGTTATTCCCACTACTTTCTGGTGCCCAAAAAAGACAAGGGCTTATGTCCTATCCTAGACCTTCAGACCCTAAATCTCTTCCTCAAGAATGATAAATTCAAAATGCTCACCCTGGCCCAGGTCCTGTCTGCCTTGGACCCAGGAGACCAGTTGGTAACATTGAACTTGCAGGACGCATATTTCCATAGTCCTATCCTGCCTGCCAACAGGCGTTACCTACGGTTCGTGGTAGGTCACAAGCATTTTCAATTTACTGTGCTCTCCTTCGGCCTTACCAGCGCCTTTCAGGTGCTCACGAAAGAGATGGCAGTGGCAGTGGTTGCTGCTCATCTGCGCAGGTTGGGGGTTTCAGTCTTCCCCTACTTCGAGAACTGGCTGTTGAAGGCGGACTCGCCCCAGAAAGTCGTCTCCCACCTTCAGACTACGGCGAACCTCCTGCACACGCTGGGGTTCACTACAAGCGTGCTGAAGTCAGACCCAACTCCCTCTCAGACGCTCGCTTTCATTGGAGCTGTTCTCGTCACAGTGCAGTTTCTGGCCTATTCTCAGAAAAAGCAAATCCAGGATATTCAGGCTATGATTGCGTTGTTTCAGCTTCTATCCTGGATTTCGGTGAGAGTGACTCTGAGGCTGCTGGGCCTCATGACCTCCTGCATCCTGCTGGTGACATGTGCCAGATGACATATGTGAGCTCTGCAGTAGGACCTGAAGATCCAGTGGGCACAGCATCAGAGAAACCTCTGCAACATGGTCTACATCTCAGAGGGAACTGCGCAAGATCTGCAGTGGTGGCTTTTCAATCGTGATTGGGTCAAAGGCAGATCCCTCTCGTTTCCCTAACCAGATCTTATAGTAGTGACAGATGCGTCACTTTTGGGATGGGGTGGTCACAAGGCAGAGGCGGAGATCAGAGGTCTCAGGCAGAGTCCAGACTCCAGATTAATCTTTTGGACCTCCGGGCGATCAGGCTTGCATTGAAAGCATTCCTTCCCTCTCTAAAAGGGAAAGTGGTGCAGGTGTTCACGGACAACACCGCCAACATGTGGAATTGCAAAAAGCAGGGCTAAGCGGGATCATGGACCCTTTGTCAAGGGGCTCTGCACCTCTGGACATGGCTGGAACACCATGGCATAAACCTGGTGATTTAAAATCTGGCGCACTCCCTGAATGTCAGAGCAGACAAACTCAGCCGTCGATGCATAGTCTATCACAAATGGCATCTCCATCCAGAGGTGGAGCAAGGCCTCTTTCAGCAGTGGTTAGATCTGTTCGCCTCCGCAGAGAACATGCAATGTCAGCTGTTTTCCACTGTCACTTGCTCTGCGGCGCTTTTCGTCTCGAGGGGAACTCACCTTTCATTACGCCTTCTTCCCAAAACCACTTCTGCCCAGAGTTCTGAAGAAGATCAAGAGCGACCAGGCCCAAGTAATCCTTGAGGCTCCAGACTGGGCATGAAGAGTATGGTAGCCATAGCTCATGAGAATGGCTACGGATTCTCCTATCAGACTGCCCCTTAAGGAGGGTCTTCTGTTTCAGCAACAGGGAATGGTTGTCCACTTGAACCTGTCCAGTCTTCTCTTTCTTGTGTGGACATTGAGCGGAGGCAGTTGACAGCTTTCGCCCTTCCGCCTGAAGTCTGTAATGTTATCTTGACAGCCAGGCAGCCCTCCACCAAAGCAGTATACACCTGTTGTTGGCAGAAATGTGTGGCATTGTGTCCCAACAAGTCTGTTGATCCCCTATTGGCACCTCTGTCTGAGGTTCTCCTCTTCATCCTTTCTCTTGCCTAGCAGGACTCTGCTTTGGGCACCCTTAAAGGCTACTAATCTGCCATCTCGACCTTCCTCAGATTGCCAGACCAACCTTCCTTATTTAAGTCTCCCATTGTTGGGAGGTCCCTTAAGGGACTCACCCATTTGTTTCCTCCGATCCCCGTTCATTACGCCTTAATGCCATTTGAACCTGGTCCTTGCCTACCTTATGTGTGCTCCTTTTAGCCACTTCACAAGTGTCCCTTGCGGCTACTCACATTAAAAACTGATTTCCTGAGTGCCATCACCTTTGCTCGCAGTGTGACTAAGCTTCAAGCTCTTTCTCCCAAGCCACTATTTTTATCTGTCCATCCTGACAAAGTGTTGCTTCGTACCAGGGCCTCCTCTCCTCCTAAGGTTACACTTTTTCATGTAGGCCAATCCATCACTTCTCCTACTTTTTACATACCCCCACATCCCTCTCATGAAGAGGAGAGACTCCACGGTCTGGATCCAGAATGAGCATTGGCGTTCCTGTCCTGGACATCTGCCGGCAACTTTGTGGGCATCCCTGCACACGTTCACAAAACATTACTGCCTGGATAGTCAGGTCTGCAGAGAGGACTATTTTGGTTGTTCGGTCTTTCTGGACTTTTTGGTATGATCTTGATTCACAGCCAACCGATGAGGATGATATTGCTTGGGTCTCTATTCTAAGGTAAGGAATCTGCAACTAGAAGTCTCTATCAGAAGAACAAGGTACTTGCCTTCGGTAACGATTTATCTGTTAGAGACATATTCTAGTTGCAGATTCCTTACCGGACCCGCCAATCCTCCACGCACTGTGAACTGATTTTTAGGGATAGGGATTCCCCTTTCAGGGCCTTAGTTCTGGTGCACCATTCTCAGTGGTCTTCATGGCTCCGCTCGACTGGCGTGGAAAGTCGTGAAAAGAAACTGACATCAGCGCGCCAGTGTGGCGCCTATATACAACTGTAACATCATCACGGCGACGACGTGAAAGAGGGAGTGCCCTGTGCTACAATACATGTTCCTTTGCTACCTACGGGTGTTGTCATCTAAGAAAGTGATGAAGAGTAAGCCCTGTTGCCAAGTTTTCCCTGTGTTAATCGAGAAGGCAGTTAATTTCCTAGTGTGACCAACTGGTCCATCCAGAAGACATAACTGTAAGTTTACTGGTCCCAGAATGATGTAATGCACATTGAAGCCTGAAGGCCTTTGTTGTTGCTGCCCATACCACCTTTTGGTTCACTACGGAACACAAACAAGAACTGTACTGTGCCTACACAACCACTGAGGCGCCGCAAAAACAAACTGAAGGCACCAATATCTATTTCACATCAAAAAGCTAAATACCTGACAGAGGAGCTACAGCTGCAAAGGCATGAATGTCCTTTCATGATTCACCAAGATCCATTATCATGGTACCCAGTATTTACAAAGATGCCACCTCCTGTTTATAAAGAAAAGTGCACTTTATATCTGTCTACTCAGTCCTGCAATGTGGAATCGAATGGCACTCATTGATTGTTTAAGCTGCCACTTGCAGTGCTTTGTGCTTCTAGGCCCTGAATTTCTCTTTGACTAATAAAACAGATGCCCTTATATTCCCAACAACTTATATTTCAGAAGCATACACTACGCATAATGTTGACTTTAGTCAAGAACATTGAGTGTGCTGCGGGTATACATATTTTGTTGACAAAGTTGCCAATCTTCTCCATTCGCAAAGTTTTGAGATCAAGTCACTGGCAATGCTGGGACAAAGGTTGTCTTTCAAACCGGTATTGCTCTGCCCATGTAATTTTTGTATGGTCTTCATATGTTATCTAAAGATTCTCCTGTTTTGAGACTGAGCTCTTGTGGGGTACGGCACTCTAATTGCAACTCCAGTCCCTAGGTAGTCCTGTTCTCTTTCGAGGCAATATATGGAATGACAGTGATGGCAGTCTGCCTATTAGCATGAAGTAAATGTTTTTGTAAGTGTACCCTGTGAGTCGATTGTCTATTGAGTTCTCTCCCCTTAAATTCTGTGTAGTCTTTTGTAATTCAAGGTCACTGGCTTTGATGTCTGGGGTGCTTATTACTGTGTTTGTGTATGTGTTCTCTCACGTCAAAACTGAGACATCTGAGATCAGCTCCTTTTCTTTCCCTCTTGGAGGTGGAGGTACTCTAGGAAAATGTATTGTAGTAGATTACTCTACCCCCCTCTACAACTAATGAACCAGACTGCCACCAACATAGATAAGCAGCCGCTCTATTTTCAGATGAGACCTTGAACTGAGACAAAGAAACTGGGACATGCAAGTGTTCAATGAGGATAGTTGAGATAGCTTTCTATTCAGGAGGTCCTTGGTGGCAAAATTGTTTGCCTAGTGGGCATGATATGGTCTAAACCTGGACTAATGACTGTTTCTTGGACTGTGACCACTCATGGTTTTGCCAGCACGATGCCCACTTACTGCTCAAAAAATGGCCTCCTCCTACTCTTCAGGAACCTTGTAGCCACTAGTCCAGTCTCTTCTAAAAAGGGGCTCTACTGTAGAGATTGTGACTTATGTCAGACAAGGGCGTAACAGATGCTCCCACAGTGGGGGGGGGTTGGGGTGGCTTACCCATACTGGAGGAGGCCCTCTCAGCCCCTACTGATGTGAGTGTGGGGGGGGGGCCTTCAGTATGTCTTGCGGGGGGCTCATGTTTTGTTATGCCATTGATGTCAGCTGAGACTGAGGTGGAGAGCTTCTCCCTTTTAGGAGAGCATATACATCACCACCAGTACTCTAAATTCACTGACCTCCAATGTGAGTTCTTCTAATAGTATTTTTAAACTTGGGAGAAGCCAGTGCCACCTGCACTGAGATGAAAAGTGGCAAACCCTTTTGCCATTTTTCAGCAAAGTATTTAAGCACAAGATTATTAAGTGCTATCCTCATTAAGCTAAACAAAAAAAAAAAAAACATTTTACCATTTCAGGCAAAGTATTGTTGTTTTGGATTGATTAAATACCACGTAAACCATGCTGGAATAAATTGAAAAAAAATGAAAAAAACACAGCTCCTGACACATCTGTTTCCCCAATACCCCGTATAATGTCCAGTTTTTAGGTGAGGCGCGAGGAGCTGCTCCTTTATATGCAGCGCATCTACAACACCACTGGAACTCTACATCTGCTCACCTAAAATGTCTGTTTTTCTGTCAGAATTATCTGATAGAGACTTCAAGTTGCAGATTCCTTACCTTTGAATTTTCGCCCAGGCGTCAGACTGGATCCGGAGATTTTTCTTCGAGCAATACCCTTGCGCGTCGGTAGGTGGCGTCGGTTGACTCCGTAGGCGTCATGGTTGCCATGATGACGTCAGGAGTAGTACATAGACGCTGCCCTCGCGCAGTGATGTCAGTTCTTTTCTTTCCGCGCCACGAGCTGATCCGAGAGAGAGCTACCTTGGCTATTTTTGGGCCAAATTCGACCGTTTTGTTGAACTTTTTTGGTGCAACACTTGGTGCGTCTAGGATGTCCCCGAAGACCGGGTTCAAGCCGTGCGAGGACTGCCACCGCATGATGTCGGTAACGGATCCTCATCGTGTTTGCCTGTGGTACCTCGAGCGCGACCACGACCCAAAGTCGTGCTCAGAGTGTCGGACAATGCATCCGAAGGCTTTGAGGGAGCGATCCCTAAAGCTGATGGCCGCCCGGCACTCGACTCCGCGTGGGTCCCGATCTCGCTCGAGAGAAAGGTCTCGAGATCAGTCACGGAACCATCACCACTCGTCTTCTTCGAAGTCCTCGGGGCAAGGTAAGAAGAAGAAGAAGTCAAAGAAGTCCCATCGTTCTCCGACTTCACCCCATCGCTCAGCCAATGCGGCGCGGGACGAGTGTCCACGCACTAGGCTTCTGTCCTCGGAGCCTATGTCTGGGTCGACTCCTCACTTCCCCGAGTTTCCCGGAGCCAGAGCGACCCCCGCCTACTGAAAGAGTTCTACGAGGCCATGCGCCTCATCTTTGGGCGTGCCAACCCCGATACGGCGCCTTCGGGCCCAAGGGGCTTGTAATCCAGGCGTCCTCAACTTCTGGCGCATCCCTTCCGCACCCCCAGATAGAGCATCCAAAAGTCTGGAACAATTTGGTAAGAAGTTGTTTTCTTCCTCAAGCCTCGCGCTGTGGTTCGTGAACACCGCATGCCTTTTGGGCCGTTATTCCCACTCACTGTGGGATACGGATGCGCAAGTCCTGCTGCAGATACAGGAGGAGGCCCGTGCTATCGTCTCCCAAGCAGTCAAAGATGGGAGAGACGCGGCAAAGTTTACGATCCGTTGTGGGCTGGATACGACCCACTCTCTGGGCAGATCGGTTGCAACGACAGTGGCCTTACAGCGCCATGCCAGGTTACGTACTTCTGGCTTCTCTGGGGATGTCCAACAGTCTCTCATGGACATGCCCTTTGATGGCACCCGTCTCTTCGGAGACAAAGCAAACTCGGCCTTGGAGAGGTTCAAGGATTCCTGGGCTACGGCTCAGTCCCTTGGCCTTTCTTCCGCCACACGCCCTCCCACTGTCTGCTTTTCGTCCCTTTCGTGGCCACGGAAGGGGCGCCCTGTCACGTCCTCGACCCAGCCACTGGGCCATGCACGCTGGACAGCCTGTGCGTGCCCGGTGCGCGGAATCCCATGTGGCCGTGGTACAGGGAACCAGAGGTCTGTCCAGTCCACCTCTGCCCCCGCAGCAGCCTCCAAATCTTGCTAGACCGTCCCATCACTCCAGTTGGTGTCAGAATCCGACATCACCTGCCCCACTGGGAACATATAACCACGGACGGGTGGGTTTTGCAAATAATTCGGAAGGGCTACTCCCTCCCTTTTGAATCTGCACCACCACACATGCCACCATCCTTTCATCACCTTTCGGAGGATCATCTGGTGCTTCTCCGCCAGGAAGTCGTGGCTCTCTTGGCCAAGGGAGCTATAGAACGAGTCCCTGTGCCAGAAGTAGGTTGTGGTTGTTATTCCCACTACTTTCTGATACTAAAGAAGGACAAAGGCTTGCGCCCTATCCTAGATCTCCGGGACCTAAACTACTTCCTCAAGAAGGAGAAGTTCAAAATGCTCACCCTGGCTCAGGTTCTGTCTGCCTTGGACCCAGGAGACTGCATGGTAGCGTTGGACTTGCAGGACGCTTATTTCCACATCCACATCCCCATCCTGCCTGCCCACAGACGTTACCTACGATTCGTGGTAGGTCACGAGCAGTTTCAGTTTACCGTGCTCCCTTTCGGCCTTACCAGTGCCCCTCGGGTGTTCACGAAAGTGATGGTGGTGGTTGCAGCTCATCTGCGCAGGTTAGGGGTCTCAGTCTTCCCCCTACCTAGACGTCTGGCTGTTGAAGGCGCCTTCACCCCTGACAGTGGCCTCCCACCTACAGACTACGGCGGACCTCCTGCACCAGCTGGGGTTCACTATCAACCTGACTCCCTCTCAGACGCTCCCTTTCATAGGAGCTGTTCTGGACACAGTGCTGTTTCGGGCTTATCCTCCCAAAAAGCAAGTCCAAGACATTCAGGCTATGATTCCGATCTTTTCGGCCTTGGTCTTGGGTTTCGGTGAGACAGACTCTGAGGCTGCTGGGCCTCTTGGCCTCCTGCATCCTGCAAGTAACACATGCCAGGTGGCATATATGGGCTCTGCAGTGGGACTTGAAGTTCCAGTGGGCGCAGCATCAGGGGAATCTCTCCGACATGGTCCAGATTTCGGAGGGGACCGCGAAAGACCTGCAGTGGTGGCTTTCGAATCCCAATTGGGTCAATGGCAGATCCCTCTCCCGTCCCCAACGAGATCTTTCTATAGTGACAGATGCGTCTCTTCTCAGTTGGGAGGGGGGGCCACATGGGAGAGGCAGAGATCAGAGGCCTTTGGTCTCCGGCGGAGTCGGGACTCCACATAAATATGCTGGAGCTCCGAGCGATCAGACTTGCGTTGAAAGCATTCCTTCCCTCTCTCAAAAGGAAAGTAGTGCAGGTGTTCACGGACAACATTACCGCCATGTGGTACTCCAACAAGCACGGGGGTAGGGTCCTGGACCCTTCGCCAGGAGGCACTACGCCTCAGAACATGGCTGGAACATCACGGCATTACCCTGATGGTTCAACATCTGGCGGGCTCTCTCAACGCCAGAGCCGATGAACTCAGCAGCTGACGCACTGTCGATTACGAATGGCGCCTCCATCCGGAGGTGGCGCAAGGTCTCTTTCTCAAGTGGGGAGAGCCTTGGTTAGATCTGTCTGCCTCTGCAGAGAACACGCAATGTCAGCTATTTTGCGCATTGGAGTTTCCAAAGCGGCATTCGCTCGGAGGCGATTTTAGTCTCGAGTGGAACTCTGGCCTCCTTTACGCCTTCCCACCTATCCCTCTTCTGCCCAGAGTTCTCAAGAAAATCAAGAACGACTGGGCCCAAGTCATCTTGGTGGCTCCGGACTGGGCTCGAAGAGTATGGTATCCAGAGCTATTGAGCATTTCCATCGATCCTCCACTCAGACTGCCTCTTCGGGCGGATCTTCTGTCACAGCAGCAGGGGACGGCCCTCCACCCGAACCTGTCCAACCTCCGCCTTCATGGGTGGAAATTGAGCGGCAACAGTTGACGGCATTTGCCCTTCCACCCGAAGTCTGCAATGTTATCTTGGCAGCCAGGCGTCCATCGACTAAAACTGTATACGCCTGTTGTTGGAATAAATTTGTGGCATGGTGCACCAACAAATCTGTTGACCCCCTTTCTGCCCCTCTTTCAGATGTTCTTTTATTCATTCTTTCTTTATCCCAGCAGGGATCTGCATTGGGCACCCTTAAGGAGTATCTGTCTGCCATTTCTGCCTTTCTTAGGTTTCCTGATCAGCCCTCACTCTTTAAATCTCCTTGTGATGGGTCGCTCCGATCCCACCCACACTCTTCTCGTGCTTGTACTGACACTGACACTTTCACCACGGAAGCAACTCGGGAGGACGGCCCTCTCATTGGTTCCCTGCCGCAACCGCAGGACCTCACGGTGGTCAAAAAGAGGCTTCCTCCCTTTTTCAGGGAGGGCGCCGGGAGTTGGAGCTGGAGTACACCGGAGTTATTAAACGAAAAGGAACGGACGGATCAGGAGGACGCTGGCCCAGAAGACGCAGAAACCGCTCTCCGGATGAACGGAACGACGTTGGAATTTGGAACGGAGGAGTCCCGTTGCGAAAACGAAGACCGCTGGCCCTGGGGTACCTATGAATGAGCCGCCACGCTTCAGGAGACGCGTGGCCACTCCAGGTACGGAGGTGCGTGACGGGGAGAAAGGAGCGGTTGGCGGGAGGAGAAGAGGGGGGGGAGGAAACGGGCACTACACGGGGAGCACTGACAAAAAGGGGAGAGGGAGGTATAAACACATAGGAAAGAAACAAGTTTAAAAGTCACATAGAAGAATACAGGAAAAAGACAAGGCACCAACAAGACAGAACAGGTCTAAGTATAAGAAAAGGACCAAGACAGCTGAGAGACCAGTACACTTATGATATTGCAGAAACGAACAAGGAAAGACGAAAGGAAAAGTACGAGGGCAAAGAAGAACCAATCACGCGAACATCAGGAGAAGAGGGGAAGATAGGAAAGAAGACAGCAAGGAGAGTAAAAGAAGAGAAAGCGAGGGAGAACCAGGGAGGGAAATAAGAGAGTGAAGAGAAAAGACAGGGAAAAGAAAAACAGAGAGGAAAGGGAAAGAGAAAATAAAGAAAACCAAACCCAACCCCACACTTACCGTGTCTATTCTCTTCTGTTTCCACACGCTTCCCGCGAGGTCCTGGAAGAAAGAAAGAAGACGAGATATAGCGTCCAGAAGGGGAAGACATTACAACCTTCCAACTCACAACAACTATCCTCTACCCATACCATGTATACTGTCTAAAGACCAATAAAGACAGCCTACCTAAACCAAAACCACGCAGTCTGGTGTCATAGATCAGCCATCCTCATACAAAGTGGTGGCAGCAGTGGGATTTTAGCCGGTCTCCTATAAAGAAGATGGAGGAAAAACCCACCATGGTGGATGTAATCGCTCAACTCGTGGAAGGACAACGCCATCTCCAGTTGATGTGGGAGCAACAAATGAAGGACGCTAAAGAGGAGAGAGAGGCTTTACAAACAGCACTTAAAAGTCAGGCCACAATTATGGCCAACAACCAACTTGTCCACGAAACTGCCCTGAGCAAATTAACAGAAACCATTGCCCACACAAAGGTACATCCTAATGTACCCAGCAGTGTGCTCCAAAAATATCAAGACCAGGAAGATCCTGACTGCTTCTTTCTTAATTTCGAGAGGGTGGCCAGCTCAGCCAGTTGGCCCGAAGATAAATGGGGTCAGTATATTGCCCCACTGTTAACCGGACAGTTACAAGCAACATATCAAGCCATAAATCCTACGGGTACACTACCATATAAAGAGATCAAAAAGACCATCCTAGAAAGAATAGGGCTGGACAGCGAAAGTTATCGGAACAAATTCAGACACATGAAATGGATGTTACAGGAAAACCCGCGTACCCTATATTACAGGGTTCAACACGCTGCTGGGCGGTGGTTGCGGCCCACAGAAAAGACTCGGGAGGAGATGTTCGATGTCATAGTACTGGAACAATTCCTGGATGCCCTGCCTCCTTCCACGAGGAATTGGGTTCGCCAACACCCCGGGTTGAGCAATGAAACGGCCATTGAATTAGCCTGTGCCTTTCACAGGAGCCCGGATTTTAGAGCCAATCCTAGCAGAAACCCAGTACCATCCTCTGTGCGTCCAAGTATAGGAAAAGGAGTGCTTCCCCGACCTCCGAGTTCACATGAACCTGAACGAGTCCATATACCCCATCCGACTCAACCCTCATATCCCTCAAACGGACCTCAGTGTTACAATTGTTCGGATTTGTCCTCAAAAAAAGGATATGGAAGAACCAATGGAAATCGGTGTCACCAAAGGAAGGGTATTCTGGGCAGGGGAGACAAAACCTACATATACTCTCCCCATTCTTCTGAACGGACAGGAGAAAGTAGCTCTGGTTGACTCGGGTTGCAGTCAGAGTGTGATAAGACAAGATCTGGTGGGGCCAAGGCAAGCCGTGCCCCAGGCCCATGTATTAATCGCCTGTGTCCATGGAGACCAATCCTATTATCCGGTAGCCATGATTAGGTTTCAGTGGAGGGGTGAGGAGGAACCCCTCAAGGTGGGGGTGTTGCCACATCTCGAAGAAGATATTATCATTGGGACAGATTATACAGCCTTTCCACGGTTGTTAAGTAAAGCAGGGGAGGAACACATGATGAAAAAATGGTGGGAAGAAGTACCCTATGATACTGAGGTAGCTGAAACTCAACCTATCAAACCCCACTTAAGCAAACGACAAAAAAGAGTCCAGAGACAACAACATTGGGAGGAGAACCGTGGGAACATTGACACGCCGGGAGTCACGGGAAAGGTATATGCCAGGGCGGGTGATTTTAGACAAAGTCAGAGAGAGGATCCCTCATTAAAGAATGCATGGGCAAAGGCACTTAGTACCGAGGAAGCAGGGGCAGGACCCACATTTCACATCCATAATAACCTTTTATATAGGATACCCCAGTCAGGAGATAACCAACAGAGACAACTATTAGTCCCTGGCAGCTACTGAGCACAGGTTCAACTATTAGTCCCTGGCAGCTACTGAGCACAGGTTCTGCAGTTAGCACATGGTGACAAAGGGGAAGGGCATCTCGGAAGGGACAAGACCGAGGAGGCGGTACTCCAGCGATTTTACTGGCCCGGGATATATGGGGATATACGTAGGTTCTGCCAAAATTGTCAGAAATGCCAACTCTATAATCCGGTCACGCAACCACCTGCCCCGTTACAGCCCCTCCCGGTCATAGAAACCCCTTTTTCTCGGGTGGGAATGGACCTTATTGGTCCCCTCACTCCGTCTAATAGAGGGAGACAATATGTCCTGGTGCTGGTAGACTATGCCACTCGGTATCCCGAGGCAATTCCTCTCCCCAGTATGCACACGAAGGTAGTAGCTCAAGCAATGATTGAGTGTTTTTCAAGGGTCGGTTTCCCTAAAGAGATCCTGACTGATCAAGGTACCCCATTCATGTCCCGACTTATGGGAGAGGTCAGCAAAACCTTGGGAATAAAACAAATCAGGACCTCAGTGTACCACCCCCAAACTGACGGTCTAGTGGAACGATATAATCGGACTATTAAATCATTACTTAGGAAAAGCATTGCAGAGGACGGAAGGGATTGGGAAAAGAAACTACCCCTTGTACTTTACGCAATACGTACCCACACGCAAACATCCCTTGGGCATAGTCCCTACGAACTATTATTTGGCCGAACCCCTCAAACTCCTCTAGACATGTTAGCTGAACAGTGGGAAGAGACAGACGAGGAAACTAAGGATCTCCTGACATATACTAAAGAATTGAGAGAGAATCTGCAGTCCGTTTGGGATAGGGCTCACGATAACCTCTGTGAAGCCCAAGACAAACAGAAGAAGAGTTACGACACTAGAAGTGTGCTTCGTACTCTTAATGTCGGGGACAAGGCTCTGATCCTTCTCCCCAGTAGTGAGAATAAATTGTTAGCCCGATGGCAAGGACCATACGAAGTATTAGAGCGGATCATCCCCACAACGTATAGGTTGGCTCTTCCCCATAGGCCCCACAAAGACCAAATCTATCACATAAACCTGTTAAAAAAAATGGCAGGAGACTGATGGTATACACAAAATTCAACATATCACAACAGATCATAGAGAAGACATACCATATCCCTCCTTTTCCCCTTCCCAAAACCCAGAGGACAGTAAACCACAGATCAATACCTCCCTTTTTGAGTCGTATAAAAACTCTCTCTCACAGAGAATTAAATCTGATGCAGACGTTTTTTCTCGACAGCCCGGTCACACTACATTAACCGAACACAGTATCCGTACTAAGAGCGAGGCAATAGCACAACAAAGACCCTACAGAATTCCAGAGGCCAAGAAAACCGTGATTGAACAAGAAGTCCAAAACATGTTACAGACAGGTATTATAGAACCGTCCAGTAGTCCCTGGTGTTCTCCTGTGGTATTAGTACCCAAGCCAGATGGGACTACTCGATTTTGCGTAGACTACAGGAGGGTCAATGAGCTTACTTATTTCAACGCATATCCCATGCCTCGCATTGACGAACTATTGGAGAAAATAGGGCACGCCAAGTTCATGTCTACCCTAGATGTAACGAAGGGGTATTGGCAGATCCCTTTAAAAAAAACAGACCGAGAAAAAAACGCCTTTGCGGCACCTTCCGGGTTGCATCAATTTACCGTCCTTCCTTTTGGGTTGCATGGGGCCCCCGCCACCTTTCAAAGGTTAATGGATATGGTCTTACGTCCCCATCATTTGTATTCGGCAGCATACTTAGATGGCATAGTGATATTTAGTGACACGTGGTCTGACCACCTCCAACACTTGACAGCGGTATTACAGGCATTAAGGGAAGCACGATTAACTGCCAACCCAGAAAAGTGTAAACTGGGATTTACCTCTATAAGATATTTAGGCTACGTCTTAGGACAGGGGCAGGTCTGCCCACAAATAGAGAAGGTGGAAGCTATTCAACAGATCCCAGTACCGACATCAACAAAAGAAGTACGTGCCTTCCTCGGTCTCGTAGGGTACTACTGGGTTTTCTACCATAGCTGAGCCCTTACAAACTTACTGAAAAACGGGTCCCCTAAAACCTTTTCATCTTTATCCGAGGCTAGTATGCGCAGTTTCCTCAGGCTCAGGAATGCACTGTCTACTGACCCTGTGTTTTGTTGCCCTGACTTCAGTAGCCCGTTTTATTTACAAACTGATGCTTCTGGAGTTGGGCTAGGGGCTGTGTTGTCTCAAACGCAATCAGATGGTTCTATCCACCCCATCTTATACATTAGTAGGAAGCTTCTCCCACGAGAGCAGCACTATCCTACCATTGAAAAGGAGTGTCTGGCCATTAAGTGGGCCATTGAGTCCCTCCGTTATTATCTCAGTGGCCATCCCTTCACCCTCTTGACTGATCATGCTCCTCTCACCTGGCTCGCTCGTAATAAGGATACCAACCCTAGAATCCTGAGATGGTTTCTTTCTCTACAACCTTTTTCTTTTCAGGTGCTCCACTCTCTGGGCCGTCTCATGGTGAATGGTGACTTTCTCTCCCGGCATCCTGCTACTGAGCGTCATCGACAGACGCTCTCTAGGGGGAGTGTTTGTGATGGGTCGCTCCGATCCGACCCACACTCTTCTCGTGCTTGTACTGACACTGACACTTTCACCACGGAAGCAACCCGGGAGGACGGCCCTCTCATTGGTTCCCTGCCGCCACCGCGGGACATGATGGTGGTCAAAAAGAGGCTTCCTCCCTTTTTTAGGGAGGGCGCCAGGAGTTGGAGCTGGAGTACACCGGAGTTATTAAACGAAAAGGAACGGACGGATCAGGAGGATGCTGGCCTAGAAGACGCGGAAACCGCTCTCCGGACGAGCGGAACGACGTTGGAATTTGGAACGGAGGAGTCCTGTTGCGAAAACGAAGACCGCTGGCCCCGGGGAGCCTATGAATGAGCCGCAACGCTTCAGGAGAGGCGTGGCCACTCCAGGTACGGAGGTGCGGGACGGGGAGAAAGGAGCGGGAGGCGGGAGGAGAAGAGGGGGGGAAGGAAACGGGCACTACACAGGGAGCACTGACAAAAAGGGGAGAGAGAGGTATAAACACATAGGAAAGAAACAAGTCTAAAAAGTCGCATAGAAGAATACAGGAAAAAGACAAGGCACCAACAAGTCAGAACAGGTCTAAGTATAAGAAAGGTACCAAGACAGCCGAGAGACCAGTACACTTATGATATTGCAGAAACAAACAAGGAGAGACAAAAGGAAAAGTAAGAGGGCAAAGAAGAACCAATCACGCGAACATCAGAAGAGGGGAAGATAGGAAAGAAGACAGCAAAGAGAGTAAAAGAAAAGAAAGCGAGGGAGAACCAGGGAGGGAAATAAGAGAGTGAAGAGAAAAGACAGGGAAAAGAAAAACAGAGAGGAAAGGGAAAGAGAAAATGAAGAAAACCAAACCCAACCCCACACTTACTGTGTCTATTCTCTTCTGTTTCCACACGCTTCCCGCGAGGTCCTGGAAGAAAGAAAGAAAAAGACGAGATATAGCGTCCAGAAGGGGAAGACATCACAACCTTCCAACTCACAACAACTATCCTCTACCCATACCATGTATACTGTCTAAAGACCAATAAAGACAGCCTACCTAAACCAAAACCACGCAGTCTGGTGTCATAGATCAGCCATCCTCATACACTCCTCTTGTGAGTAGGTTCACCCACTTATTTCCTCCCACTCCCTTCATCATGCCTCAGTGGGATCTTAATCTTGGACTTACTTACTTGATGTGTACCCCCTTTGAGCCAATGCATAATTGTCCCTTGCGGCTCCTCACATTCAAAACTGTTTTTCTCATCACTATCACCTCTGCTTGCAGTGTGAGTGAGCTTCAGGCCCTTTCTTTAAAGCTTCCATACTTGTCTGTGCACCCTGACAAAGTTGTGTTACGCATTAGAGCTTTCTTCCTTCTTAAGGTGCTTACACCATTTCATGTAGGCCAGTCCATCACTTTGCCTACCTTCTACGCACCCCTACATCCTTCCCATGAGGAGGAGAGACTCCACCGTCTGGACCCAAAAAGAGCATTGGCGTTCTATCTCAATCGTACTAAAGACTTCCGGGTGGACGATCAACTCTTTGCTGGCTATGTGGGTGCGAAGAAAGGGAAGGCGGTGCAGTAGCGTACCATCTCACTCGATGGGTGCTTCTTTGCATCAAAATGTGCTACGCTTTGGCAAAGAAGCAACCTCCTGACGGCTTGCGGGCTCATTCTACCAGGGCCTCTGCTGCATCCACTGCGTTAGCACGCGGAGTTCCTGTCCTGGACATCTGTCAGGCAGCTACATGGGCATCCCTGCACACGTTTGCTAAGCATTACTGTCTGGATAGTCAGGTCCGTCCGGACGGCTATTTTGGTTGTTCTGTCCTGCAGGACTTTCTAGTATGATCTTAGTTCGCAGCCCACCACCGAGAATGGCATTGCTTGGGTATCTATTCTAAGGTGACGAACCTGCAACTAGAAGTCTCTATCAGATGTACAAGTTACTTACCTTCGGTAATGAAATATCTGGTAGCGACATATTCTAGTTGCAGATTCCTTACCGCCCACCCATCCTCCCTGCTTGCAAACTGATTTCTAGGGACAGGCATTCCCCCCTTTCAGGTCCTTAGCTCCGGCGCACTAATCTCAGTGTTCTTAGCCGCTCTGCGCTCTGGCGTGTAAAGTCGCTAAAAGAAACTGACGTCGCTGTGAGAGGGCGGCATCTATACACTACTCCCAACGTCAGCACGGGGACCATGATGCCTACGACGCCTGTGGAGTCGACCAACACCACCTACCGACGCGCAAGGGTATTGCTCGAAGAAAAATCTCCGGATCCAGTCTGACGCCTGGGGGAAAATTCTAAGGTAAGGAATCTGCAACTAGAATATGTCTCTACCAGATATTTCGTTACCGAAGGTAAGTAACTTGTACTTTAAGAAACAGATAAGCCCGTGCCATCTACACAAAGCTAGAAAAGTGACAAAGCATTTGCAAGGCCTGTAAGCATAAAATTAGCAAGTGCTCTCCACGCAAAGCTAAAAAAAAAAAATAACAAAGATATTTTACCATTCCAGGCACAGGATTACAGCTTTGGTTTGGTTAAATACCACCCACGCCTACCTTTGATAAGTAAAAGAAGGCTATGATCCTTCGTCCAGGTACACAGAACAAGTACTGCTTGAATGGCGCTTTACTCCTTCACTTATACTTAAATAGCACGCAGAAAAGTTGCTGCAACACAACCTGATTGCATGGTGAACCTCATGCACATCACTCTTCTCTTACAGCACAGGACATACAGTAGTATAACCATACTTTCTCCATCCACAAGTACCGTTCCCCTTGTGATTGCTTCAGACTGAGCTTTGTGATTACACACCAAGGCAGTTGTGCGATATACAAAGGGTAGAGAGCATAACAATACGGATTTTGTAAATAGGACTCTTACTTAATGAGACTGTGTATAAGAGGCAGAACTAGCGATTGCCTCCTATCAGTTAATAATTGTATGCAGACTTTCCACCACTTGAATTAATAATAGTAAACACATATTTTGTAGAGCGGTTGCAACCACATTTTTTGTGATTTCGTAGTACCATGCGCTGCAGCTGTTCTTTTTACCCATGTAAATGACAGACTTTGATTTCATAACATTACTTCTCAGCAGCAACTTGTGATGCCCTAAAATTGGATAGGCCCAGAGGAGGATATTGTGCTCACAGTGCTACAAGACTCAAGCAGTATCTCACTGAAGGGGGACAAAGCAGGCCAAAACCAATCTGGCGTTGCTTGTGTTCCTGTCTCGAGGGGGCCTGGCAGTTTAGGCCGAACTGGTCCTATATGAACAGGATCAAGACTGATTTGCATATGCTAGTCTCCGTATAGAGATTGACTGGAATGCGGCCCGAATGGTTTTCAGTGCCTGAGATGAATTCCATCCATTACTTCGGTGCACTAAAATTGGGTTGATCTACTTTTAACCCTCACATATGAAATCAGTTCTATTTTTACCACAATCTAGATGTTTTTTCATTTACTGATTACCCTTCTCCCTCGTTCTGATTATATGTTCTGTTGTAAACGTGGAGGCTCTGCATCTATGTAAATGCGCCGCATATTAAAATGATTATTAAATTGCTATTAAGGTACTGAGAGAGCTTGCAATGCTGGCTAAGTTATGGCTTCTAATTCTGCTTTCAAAAAGCTTCAGAAGGATGTTAAATTCTCTGGCTGTTTAATAATCCCCTTGCTTCATCTCCTTCACAAATTGTACTATTTATTTCGATTTAAAAAAAAACTCACTGCCAAATATCAGTGATGTAATTATTATATTCAGAACATACCCCTTGAGACGCCCTGTTGCACAGATATTTTGCTTGGAAAATACATTACTAGCATTTTGCGATATCTTACTGTTTTGCATCAAAATCCTGCTTCAGAGTGGTGGCCTGCTGGGCTACTGCTATGGTATTTGGCACTATAATTAAAGGGATCACTTGCCACCCCTTTCCTGCCAACAGTCTATAAAAAAACAATACTTATACTGGCGAGGATGGAAATCCTGCTGCCTAGCTAAATAGATGGTTGCCTAATTAGCCCAATGAGTTAGACCTGCTGTGGAGGAAAGCTACATCAGTGAGAAAGCACAAAATGTGATGGGAGGAATGCTTAATTTAATCTCAGCCACTGATAATTGCTCTGGACCAGACTCCATTTGATCTTTTGTTAACTCATCTCTGCCATTACAGAAAGGGAACTGGCCATAAGCTAATCTTTCCTGGCCCTGCCCAAAAAAGACATTTAAAATCAGTCAATGAATCAGTATTTGTAGAGCACGGCTACTCATGGTGAGGGTCGGGACCTCATCCGAAGAGCCACGTCTTGAGGTTCTTCCTGAAGATGGTGAGCGACCGGCCTTGTCTGAGGTGCAGGGGAAGGTTGCTCCAGCTCTTTGCTGCAGTGTAGGTGAAGCATCATTCTCCGGCAGTGGTTTTGCAGATGCAAGGGATGGTGGCCAGTCAATGCAGTTCCTATTACAACTTTGTTCAGCCTCATCGTTGAGGTGCTGCCTAAGTCCAGTGGCTTAGTGAACTCAAGACCCAGGTCTGAGCATACCCCCTTCTAGTGAAGCAGCTCAGAAAGTGATTAACAGTCTGTTTGAATTAATCTCAACCATTTATGATTACTCTGTACCTCACTGCATTCCATTCTTTTTAGCTCCTCTGTACCATTTTTTTTCGCAGTTTGCAATTCTTTTTTTGACTAATTAAAGTCTTACAGTTAAAAAAAATAAAAAAAAGTTATGGCCCTAAAAATTGCAAAACCTAAAATCACAGATGCCTGATGGATCCACACAGTATATTAATTCTATGTAGCAGTAAAAATAGTTACACCCATAAATCCATAGCATGGGCAGTCTTTTTATCATACTTTTTATTGGTATTTTTATGATAGAGACAACAGAATAAGGACATAAATACATCATGTTATGATTTTGTATAGTGATCAGAGTCCTTTAATATTTCCTATTTGTAAGGTAGTTAATAAAGAAATGCAAGTGGAAATTAAATGTTTATCTGCTTAGATAATCGTGGGACCTGGACCATGTAGTGCTTATAGAGACTAGAAATAGTGGGCAGATAACGAAAGAGTAGGAAACAGTGTAAAATAGGATAGAAAAGAGCTAATGAGATATACGAAATGCTTTAAGAACGGAAACCTGGTCTCAGTTTATGCACTTCGACGTGTGAGGGTAATTGTGGTAACAAATATGCAGTGATGTATTGCTGAAGTAAGATGCATGAGTGGGATAATGTGTTTCCAGGTAGTTATCATGGACAGACAATATCATGGAGGTTTAGATGTATGTAGGTACAGGTCTAGTTTAGGACATACATGTCTAGGAGAGTTACCATTGCTAAAGCATACCCAAGCCCACCAGGTGTGGTTCAATAAATGTTTTGGGTTCTTCCAGTCAAAGTAGATTTAATTCCAAGACTAAGTAGTAGATCTAAAAGTAGAAGGTCAAGACCTGTCCAGAAGAGGGTTAGGACTCTATATACCTAAGTCCATATTCATGAAAGTGTAATTACATATTAAGCTGAAATAGTTTGTCTTTAGTCAGTTGGATTTCCACCCAGAAAGATCTTTAATATTTGCAACTACAGAGCAGACAATTTTAGCATGTATCAGATTTAAATAATCCTGTTTTAAACTGTTTGCTCTGTGTCCAAAAGGTTCTGTGTATTATCTAGAAATCTGCACTGATCTAAAAGAGACAATATTTTCGCTTTAGTTGAGATATTACATGTTTTATTTTGCACCTCTTTGGAGCTGGTGATTCAGTTTGGAGCAGGTGTTGTTGTATTTCTTATAGAGGTTTCCACCTTCAGATTTCTCACCCGTAGAGCCAACCCCAGGCATCAAACTGGATCCAGAAACTTCAAAGCTCTCATGTCGGGCTTCAGACAACACTGAAAGTGACATCATGACATCCCTGAAGCCATAGGGCGCTCGCCTTGATGCAACATCAGTTCCCTTTTTTTTTTTTTTTTTTGTGCCTTTGTCTCAGATCTGGAACCCGTGTTGTCTGGGGAGTTTATCCACACAACAAGTTTCAGTTGTGCAATACCATGACTCCTGAGAAAATCGGGGTTTAAACTCGGACCCCAATACTGTTTGTCTCTGATGCCTGGCCAAGATTACTGGACGTGTGGTTCATGTTGCAGTGTACATCCTAATGCGATAAAATAGCGGCAAACAAACCTATTCATGGTCAGAGCCAAGGATGACCAACAAAGCAGTAGATGTTCTAAGCATCACTCCAGGTCACACTCTCCCTCAATGAGGTGAAAAAGAAAAAACATAGGAAGAAGCATTTCAACTGTAAGTTGCCTCATCACTCTCTAACTTTCATGGGATCTTCGTCCTCACTGCTGGAGTTGGTCGGCATCACCCTGGTGGTTCCCCCTCCAAGTAACCCGCTTTGTTCACTCCTCTGAACCTGGCCCTGGATTGTCCTCAAACCTCTCCAGATCCCTCAGGGCAAGGAACATCACTTGCTGACTTTCCCAGTCTGGTGCTGGCCAGTTCCCAAATTCCAAGCACCAGGCTCTGACCTGGCAGCGTTTTGTAATGCAATGTATTCAATTTTTGTAAGGGCATCAGTGCTGTCTGCCATCATTTCGAGCCGTACAGCCCCATGTGGATACTGGATGTTTCCTCGTATTGCCCAACCCCGCACTGAGCTGTACCACCAGAACCAACACAGATTCCACACTGCTTTGATCCAACCCTTCGACATATGAAGCAAAGCTTGCAACACCATGGTCAGCGCCAACTACAAAGCTGAATGCAATGCAACTGGCAGTACTTCCTGACGTCGTTCCACAGAATAGATCCCGTGGAGATGCCCAATGTTTCATTGAAGAGAGGAGTACAGAAGGAAACTCCACAATATTTTTAAAAAGGATTCAAATCCCCTAAACCTGTACTCCTATTGGGATGTTGAGGATGATCCGCAAGGACAGGACTTGCAGGATCTATATGATGCCAGGGTCCTGGACACCTCCTCTAAGGCGTGTTATGGTTTTCCCTGCTGGATCACCAAAGTCTGAAGTCATCTCCCGTCATAACGTGATGGAGAAGGCTGCTAAAATATTGTATCTGCAGCTTCCAACCGCAGATACCAAAAACCAGTGTCATTACAGAGGTCGTCTTGCCATTGGCTCCAGTGGTAGAGCCTATGCTCCTTTTTAATGGCACCATTCTGGAACCAACCTTGGCATCATGGGAGATGCCATCTTCTGCTCTGCCAGTCAACTGACTAGTGGCTCTTCATTATCGTCCTGCTCCAGGTGATTTAAAGTTTCCATCAGGCCAACCTTCCCCAGAGAATCTGGTCATACAGGCTTTCTGCTTTACAGGGCAATCAGGTGGAGCCTTCCGGACAGCACCCTGTGACAGGGAATCAAAGTGCCTGGAAGTCTGGGGGAAGGAGGCCTTCTCAACACGGAGTATGGTCAAGAAATCTATCAATGCCAGGTGTCTCCTTGCACACTATACCGACTCCATGTGGAATATAGCACAGATGGTGGTGCCTCATGTTCCACAGGACATGAGAGGTCATTTTCTGGCAGTGATACCAGATGGCCAAAACACCTCTTTGCACATCATAAAATCAGGCCTGGACATCAGGTCCACTCATGGCCCGATGGCACCCCAATCTTCATCTGGAGACATGCCTGGCTCTGGACTTCCAATTTTCCAAATGATGTCCAGATAGATCTAATGGACCTGCCCTATGACACTACACAGTTCCTCCTTCTCTTCCTACTGCCCACGCATCACTAGGAAAGCACACCAAATACACTAGAGCCTATGGGAGAAAAAGTATCCTACTTTCTCCTGGCCTGGAAGGCAATTACTTCAGACCATTGGGTCCTCCAAATTGTGGAAAGGGATTACATCCCTTTCCTTCCTTCAGGCCTCACCCTATAAGTCCCCCTCCTCGACCTTCTCCCATCCGGAACACCCGGCCATACTGCCAAAGGAAGTGGCATGACTCCTACACAGAGGAGCATTCACGTTAGTGCTGAAACAGGAAAAAGGCGCAAACAGTGTTACACATGTTACTTTCTGGTGCCCAGAAAAGGACGTCAGTCTGTGTCTGGTCCTGGACCTTAGGGTATTGAACGTCTTCCTCAGAAAGGAAATGTTCATGATGCTGGCTCAAGTGTTGCTGGTGATGGGGCCTAGAGACTGGATGTTGTCACTCGATCTGCAGGATACTTACTTCTGCATGCCTATCCTACAGTTGCATTGGAAGCAGTTGCGATTTTTGGTGGGCTGTACACAATACTAATCTGCGGCACAAGCAGTGGGCAGTTAGTAAGGTCTCACCTCTTTTGTCTGGAAGTGTTGTGACTATGGTCTTGGGCATACCATCAAGGGACTTGGCTTGCCATCAATCACCTAGCGGGATCTCTTAATCTCCGAGCCGACAGCCTGAGCTGGTGTTTACTTACTGATCATAAATGGCATCTATTAGAGGTAGTCAAGAAAATCTTTGCCCAGTGGGGCACCCCTGAGTTGGATTTGTTCACCCCCTTGGAGAATGCTCAAACCCAGCAGTTCTGCTTCCTTCCTTATCTGTTGCAGGGGTAATGCTCTGAAATCGGTTCTACAGTTGAGGAATCTGCAGGTAAAAGTATTTATCAGAACACTTAGTTGCGATAATGATCTTTCTGGTTGGTACACTAGCTACCTGCAGATTCCTCACTGACCTAACTGCCTCCCCATTTGATAGATGTTATAGGGAAAGTTAATAAAATTTCAGTTTATGTTTTGGTACTGCACTAGTCTGTCAATGTCAATCTGGCTGCTCACCTCAAAGGCTTGGAAAAAATGGATGGAAACTGATGTTGGTCCACCGGGCAGGCTGAGTCTCCTGATAGACTTCTGGCTGAAGATCTCCTACCCTAGAATTATCCCTAAGTGTCAGACTAGATCCAGATTTTTTTTGGGTGAGCAGTATCCCTACGTGCCAGTAGGTGGTGGCGTTCAGCTCCACGTAGCATTGTCAGCATCTGCGCCGGAAGTGATGTTCACAGTTCCTATATAGGCGCCACCTAGGGGCACTGACATCAGTTCCTTACTTTCCGCGCCAGTCAGCTCAGGTCTGGCGAAAAGATACCCCTTAGTCACTTTTGGACTAACTTTTTTTCATATTTTGTCAATGATTTTTGAGTTTTTTTTCTCCTGGTGTGGCAGGGATGTCGTCTAGGATGGCTGGCTTCAAGCTCTGCGGCGATTGTCATCGATCAGTGTCAGTGAAGGACCCCATCTGTATGCCCTTGGTGCCTTCAGCATAATAACAACCCGAAGGCCTTCACCGATTGCTGTGCCATGAATCTGAAGAACTTGGGGGAGTGATGCGCCAACCTTCTGGCGGATCAACCCCGCAACTATCTCGATCCCGGTTGAGAAAAAGGTCCCCAGAGCTGTGACAGCCCAAGATCTTAATCGCACTTGAAGTCATCAGGTCACTCAGGTATGCGTCACCACTACAAAAAGAAGTTGTTGTC
This sequence comes from Pleurodeles waltl, assembly GCF_031143425.1. NCBI lineage: Eukaryota > Metazoa > Chordata > Amphibia > Caudata > Salamandridae > Pleurodeles > Pleurodeles waltl. The sequence goes on along the minus strand of NC_090440.1, from coordinate 1,442,238,623 downwards.
GGAAAGGTCTTCGATTTAACCTCATCCGTCGGCTGACAAGATGAGGGAGCTTACTCCGTCAAAGCCTGGCTCCGTGGTAGAGCCAGCAACTTGGCCATCTTCATGCCTTTCCAGGTTTCTGGGAGCCGGAGTGGCCCTTGACCATGGCTACGGAGGAAGGAGTGTCCTTCACTACGTTCGTGTGGAAGGAGGCAGAGGTCTTGGATCTCAGTTTGCCTTAGGTGGCAGTGAAGATGCACATTCTCTACAGCACACCCATATAGGGAATCCAAGAGCCTGGATGCTTTAGGGAAGAGGATGTTTTCTTCCACCAGCCTGGCATTGTGGTCCGTTAATACTGCATGCCTTTTGGGCCACTACTCACATTCTCTGTGGGTCCTACCATTGGTCCAGGAGAAAGGCCCTAGGCCTTAGCGAAGTTCACTATCCGTTGTGGGCTGGATACAACCAGCTCACTAGGCAGAGGGGTTTTGTCATCGGTGGCCTTAAGGCGCCACCTCTGGCTGAGGGTGACAGGCTTTTCTGGGGATGTCCAATCATCACTTATGTACATGGCGTTTGATGAATCCCATCTCTTCCAAGTGATGGCAGAGATAGAGCTGAAGAGCTTTAAGGACAGCAGGGTTATGGCCAGGACCTTTCCATGGCCCCTCTGTACCCACAATCTGACTTTCAATTATTTCATGACCACAGAAGGGGCATACATACGTGCCTTTACCCTCCTAGCCATGCTCCACAGCCTCTGCGTGGCTGAGGGCGCAGTACCAGAAGACCCTGTGGGTCACGCAGTCAGCCATTGGGCCAGTTCACCCCCCTTCCCGGCAGCCTCCAAACCCTCCTAATCTGCCCTTATACAATCATGGGCACCCAGTTTACAGCAGGATTCGCCACCACTTGCCCCACTGGCAGTCAGTATCATCGGACCGCTGGGTTTTGCAGATCATCTGAAGGGACTACTCCTTCCCCTTCAGGCCTACTCCTTCCCCCATGCCATCCACTTATGACAGGTTGATGGAGGATCATCTCTCTTCTCCACCAGGAAGTGATGGCTGTCTTTGCCAAGTGAGTCATAGATAGGGTGCTGCTGCCAGTAGGGGGTCATGGTTGTTTTTCCTGCTACATTCTGATGCCCAATAAAAATGAAGGCCTTTGTCCTATCCGTGACTTCTGGTTCCTCAACAGCTTCCTCAAGAAAAAGATCAAGATGCTTATACTTGCTCAGGTCCTAACTGCCTGGGAGACTGGTTGGTAGCGTTGGACTCGCAGGATGCATATTTTCACACTCTGACCTGCCTGGTCACAAACATTAACTGTGGTTCACTGTCAGCCACAAGCACTTTCAGTTCCCCGTGCCATCCTTTGGCCTTACCAGCGCCCCTTGAATGTTCACCAAGGTGATGGCAGTGGCTGCGCCTCATTTACAAAAATAGGGGATGCCAGTTTCCCCCTATCTCGACGAATGGCTGTTAAGTGAGGTCACCCCAGGCTGTTGTCTCCCACCTCCAGACTAAGGTGAACCTCCTGCACTCATTGGAGTTCACTATCACTAACGCCCTCTCAGACGCTCCCTTTTATCAGAGCTGTCTTGGACATGGTGCAGTTTCAGTCTTATCCTCCCAAACAGCAAGCCCAGGATATTCAGGGTATGATACTAATGTTTCAGCCTCTATCCTGGATTTTGTTGAGACTAACTTTGAGCCTTCTGAGCCTCATGGCCTCCTGCATCCTGCTTGTGACACATGCCTGCTGGCATATGCAGACTCTGTAGTGGGACCTGAAGTTCCAGTGGCCAAATCATCAGGGGAATCTCTCTGACATCAAGATCTCGGAGGGAGCTGCAAAAGATCTTCAGTGGTGTCTGAGGAATCGCAAGTGGGGCAGCGGCAGACCCCTCCCCCTTCCTCAGCCAGATCTGACAGTAGTGACAGGTGTGTCTTTCCTGGGATGGGGCGGCCATCCGGGAGAGGTGGAGATCTCCGACGGAATCCAGACTCCACATCAACCTGTTGGAGTTCTGAGCGATCTGACTGTCATTAAAAGCCTTTCTCCCCTCCATCAAGGGAAGGTTTAGGGCAGGTGTTCACAGACAAGAGCACCGCCATGTGGTGCCTCAACAAACAGCACGTTCCAGCCATGCCCAGAGGCCCTGCGTCTCTGAACCTGGCTGGAACATCAGGGCATATCCCTGAATTTTTAAGATTCAGCAGGCTTTCTAAATGACAGAGCAGATTAACTCAGCTGCAGATGTCTAGAGGATCATGAAAAGCGTCTCCATCCAGAGGTGGCACAAGGTCTGTTTCAGCAGTGGGAAGATCCTTGCTAAGATCTATTTGCCTCTGCTGAGAACGCACAATATTAGCTGTTTTGCGTGCTGGAGTTTCCAAGGTGGCTCTCATTTGGGAGATGCTTTCAGTCTGGATAGGAGCTCAGGCCTCCTGTGCATGTTTCCACCAACACCATTCCTGTCGAGAGTTCTCAAAAAGATCAAGAACTTGTCATCCGTTTGGGTCCGGACTGGGCATGGACAGTCTGCTAGCCCAAGTTCTTGAGCATGTCCATCAGTCGTCCAATCTGGTTGCCTATTCGGGAGGATCTTCTGTCGCAGCAGCAGGGGAGGGTCCTCCATCTGAAACTGTCTAGTCTTTGGCTGTCAATTGTCATCGCTCAAGCAAGCAGGCAAAGTCTGTGATGTCATCTTGGCAGCCAGATGTCCCCCATCAAGGTGGTATATGCCTGTCGTTGGCAAACACATGGCATAGTGGTCAGAAAAACAAACTGTGACCCCATTTTTGCCCCCCTTTGTCAAGACCTTCTTTTCGTTCTCTCTCTTGCCCAGCAGGGCATTCTTAAGGGCTATCTTTCTGCTATCTCTGCTTTTTTGCGGTTGCCTGGTCAGCTATACCTCTTCAATTCCTCTGTTTTGCATAGGTTCTTCAAAGGTCTTCAGCATCTTTTTCTTCATTCTCCATTTATCATGCCTCAGTGGGTCCTTAATCTTGTCTTGACTTTTCAAAAGTGTGCTTTGAGCCACTTCATAGTTGCCTTCTCAGGCTAATGTCTATCAAGACGGCCTTCCTTGTGGCAGTAATATTTGCCGGAGGGTCAGCAAGCTTCAGGCTTTCTCATCCAAGTCTCCTTACCTCACCATCTACCTTGACAAAATGGTGCTTGGCACAAGAGCTTCCTTTCTTCCGAAAGTGGTCACTCCCTTTCACGTAGGGCAGTCCATCACCCTGCTAACTTTTTACACTCTGCCACATCCCTCCAGGGAGGAGGAGCGACTCCACTGTGTGGACCTAAAAAAAGTGCTATTGTTCTACCTTGACCGCACACGAGCATTCTAGGTGGATGACCCACACTTTGTGGGGTATGTCAGAAAGAACAAAGGACGGGCCATACAGAAGTGGACCATCTCCAGGTCGAATGTCTTTTGTATTAAAATCTTCTACACACTGGCCAAGAAGCAACCCCTTGAAGGCTTGCGAGCTCATTCCACCAGAACTGAAGCTGCAACCACTGAGTTACCACTTAGTGTTCCAGTCCTGGACATCTGCCAGGCAGCAACGTGGGCCTCATTGCACATGTTCACCAAACACTACTGCCTGGACAGCCAGGTCCGTCTGGATGGGCATTTTGCTTGTTTGGTCCTTCAGGACTTCCTTGTCTGAAATTGGTCCACAATCCCACCTCGGGGGTGATATTGCTTGGGTATCAATTCTAAGGTAAGGAATCTACGGCTAGAAGTCTCTGTCAGATGAACAAGTTACTTACCCTTGGTAATGCCTTAACTGGTAGAAACTATATCTAGCTGGAGATTCCTTACCGACCCACCTGTAGGAGGCTGGCCTGGCTTGTGGTGGGTACCAGAGGTACTTACACCTTGTGCCAGGTCCAGTTATCCCTTATTAGTGTAGAAGAGGTGTTTCTAGCAGCTTAGGCTGATAAAAGGTAGCTATAGCAGAGCAGCTTAGGCTGAACTAGGAGACATGCAAAGCTCCTACTATACCACTTGTGTCATATGCACAATATCATAAGAAAACACAATACACAGATATACTAAAAATAAAGGTACTTTATTTTTATGACAATATGCCAAAAGTATCTCAGTGAGTACCCTCAGTATGAGGATGCCAAATATACACAAGATATATGTACACAATACCAAAAATATGCAGTAATAGCAAAAGGAAGTAATGCAAGCAGTGTAAAGTTACAATAGATTGCAATAGGAGCACATAGGTATAGGGGCAACACAAACCATATACTCCAAAAGTGAAATGCGAACCACGAATGGACCCCAAACCTATGTGAGCTTGTAGAGGGTCGCTGAGACTGTAAGAAAACAGTGAGGGTTAGAAAAATAGCCCTCCCCAAGACCCTGTAAGGTAGGTGTAAAGTGCACCTACAACCCCCAGAGAGCACAGAAGTCGTGATAGGGGGATTCTGCAAGGAAAACCAACACCAGCAATGCAACAACCATGGATTTCCGGACCTGAGTACCTGTAACACAAGGGGACCAAGTCCAAGAGTCGCGACAGTGTCGAGAGTGGGCAGGAGCCCAGGAAAGGCCAGCTGAGGATGCAAGGAAGCTGCCACCGGATGGAAGAAGCTTGGTGTTTTGCAAGAACGAAGAGGACTAGGAACTTCCCCTTTGGAGGAGGGATGTCCCACGTCGTGAAGAAGCTTGCAGAGGTGTCCCCACACAGAAAGACCGCAAACAAGCCTTGCTAGCTGCAAGGGTCGCGGTTAGGGCTTTTGGATGCTGCTGTGGCCCAGGAGGGACCAGGATGTCGCCACTTGGATGAGGAGGCAGAGGGGGCGCCCAGCTAGTCAGGGAGCCCTCACAGAAGCAGGCAGCACCCGCAGAAGTACCTGAACAGGCACTTGGAAGAAGAGTGAACCGGAGTCCACGCGAAGTCACAAAAGGGAGACCCACGACACCGGAGGACAACTCAGAAGGTTGTGCACTGCAGGTTAGAGTGTCGGGGACCCAGGCTTGGCTGTGCACAAAGGAAATCCTGGAAGAGTGCACAGGAGCCGGAGCAGCTGCAAATCACGCGGTACCCAGCAATGCAGTCTAGCGTGGTGAGGCAAGGACTTACCTCCACCAAACTTGGACTGAAGAGTCACTGGACTGTGGGAGTCACTTGGACAGAGTTGCTGAGTTCCAGGGACCACGCTCGTCGTGCTGAGAGGGGACCCAGAGGACCGCTGATGCAGTCTTTTGTTGCCTGCGGTTGCAGGGGGAAGATTCCGTCGACCCACAGGAGATTTCTTCAGAGCTCCTGGTACAAGAAGGAGGCAGGCTACCCCCAGAGCATGCACCACCAGGAAACAGGCGAGAAAGCGGCAGGATGAAGCGATACAAGGTTGCAGTAGTCGTCTTTGCTACTTTGTTGCAGTTTTGCAGGCGTCCTGAGCAGTCTGCGGTCGATCCTTTGGTAGAAGGTGAAGAGGGAGATGCAGAGGAACTCTGATGAGCTCTTGCATTCGTTATCTGAAGAATTCCCCAAAGCAGAGACCCTAAATAGCCAGAAAAGGAGGTTTGGCTACCTAGGAAGGAGGATTGGCTACTAAGAGAGGTAAGAGCCTATCAGAAGGAGTCTCTGACATCACCTGCTGGCACTGGCTACTCAGAGCAGTCCAGTGTGCCAGCACACCTCTGAATCCAAGATGGCAGAGGTCTGGGACACACTGGAGGAGCTCTGGGCACCTTCCCTGGGAGGTGCCGGTCAGGGGAGTGGTCACTACCCTTTTCTTTGTCCAGTTTGGTGCCAGAGCAGGGCTGGGGGATCCCTGAACCGGTGTAGACTGGCTTATGCAGAGATGGGCACCATCTGTGCCCATCAAAGCATTTCCAGAGGCTGGGGGAGGCTACTCCTCCCCAGCCCTGACACCTATTTCCAAAGGGAGAGGGTGTAACACCCTCTCTCAGAGGAAGTCCTTTGTTCTGCCTTCCTGGGCCATGCCTGGCTGGACCCCAGGAGGGCAGAAACCTGTCTGAGGGGTTGGCAGCAGCAGCAGCTGCAGTGGAGACCCCGGAAAGGCAGTTCGGCAGTACCCGGGTTCTGTGCTAGAAACCTGGGGGATCATGGAATTGTCTCTCCAATGCCAGAATGGCATTGGGATGACAATTCCATGATCTTAGACATGTTACATGGCCATGTTCGGAGTTACCATTGTGACGCTATACATAGGTAGTGACCTATGTATAGTGCACGCGTGTAATGGTGTCCCCGCAGGTACAAAGTCCGGAGAATTTGCCCTGAACAATGTGGGGGCACCTTAGCTAGTGCCAGGGTGCCCACACACTAAGTAACTTTGCACCCAACCTTCACACGGTGAAGGTTAGACATATAGGTGACTTATAAGTTACTTAAGTGCAGTGGTATATGGCTGTGAAATAACGTGGACGTTATTTCACTCAGGCTGCACTGGCAGGCCTGTGTAAGAATAGTCAGATCTCCCCATGGGTGGCAAAAGAAATGCTGCAGCCCATAGGGATCTCCTGGAACCCCAATACCCTGGGTACTTCAGTACCATATACTAGGTAATTATAAGGGTGTTCCAGTATGCCAATGTGAATTGGTGAAATAGGTCACTAGACTGTTAGTGACAATTTGGAAAGCAAAGAGAGCATTACCACTGAGGTTCTGGTTAGCAGAGCCTCAGTGAGACAGTCATCACACAGGGAACACATACAGGGCACATACTAATGAGCACTGGGGCCCTGCCTTGCAGGGTCCCAGTGACACATAGACTAAAACAACATATATACAGTGAAATATGGGGGTAACATGCCAGGCAAGATGGTACTTTCCTACACCACCCATCCTCCCTCTCTGTGAACACATTTTTTGGGACAGGGCAGCTTCCCTTTCCTGGGTCCCAGTTTTCTACATCAGCGGTCAGTGTTCTTGTTGGCTCTGCTTGCCTGGCTGGCTCCTACATAGGCACAACTATGATAATTTCTAACAGGCAAATGCTATGAAGCTACGTGGAGCCAGACAATGCCACCCACCAGCGCGCAGGGGTACTGCTCACGAAAAGATTTCCGGATCCACTCTGGTGCCTGGGGATTATTCTAAGGTGAGGCATCTCTGATATCATTACATCCAGCAGGTCGTGGTGTGGCTTAAGTTCCATGGCACACTTGGCGAAATTGAAGAGTTACTGCTGAGGAAATGTTTTGAGACCAGTCTGGCGCCTGTATGGATGCTTAAAAGGCGAGGAATCTGTGCAGACATACGTACCCAATGGAAATATCCTTACCCAAATAAAGAAACTTTTTTGCATATTTTGGCAACTGTTTGTAAATTAATTAATTCAGAAATCTGAGCCAATGATAATTTGCAAACCTGTGGGTGCATCTTTCCAAAGTTTTTTTTTTAGCCAGGCCCTCTAAATCAAGTATTATGCTGATGATTTCCAAATCATGTTTTTCTGCTGAGACCAATATACTCTTGTATGTATTATATCCCTGACTTTCTATATGTGTCTTTGGAAGGGCACAGTGACAGTGTCGGATCTATGTATGATCCACTTGATGTCCTTTGCAGTAATTACTGTTGCATCGCCTTCGTCTCTGGCAGTGAAGCAAATTATCTTGAGATCCCCCTCCTTGAGGCAAGTAAAATGTTATCTTACATTCCTTTATTTCCCCTTGCTTTTCTCAGTTACGCCTGAGATTTGCGTCATCCAAGTGCTCGCAACTCCCTCAGGTGGAGTGAAAAATGTTTAGATTGCCTTTTTGACTGCTGAGCCGCTAGGTAGGTGCAAGGTCAAGTCATTAGTATTCGGACTGCGTGACTCGTTCACACATATGCTTCCCTCCCACCTTCCCCTGCTGTCGCACGCAGTCTGCAGTCTTTCTGAATTCCTTGTAAATTTCTGGGATCTAGGACATTTTGTTCTGTTATTTGCTTCAAATTTGTGCTGACGCTTGATGTTTAGTGATACACAACTGACGTATTGCTGGTGTGCTGGATAGCATCAGAAAGCTGGCCATAAAATGAATTCAACCCATACACCTACTTGATTCACTGATGCTGAGACTTGTAATTTCAGTAATTTTGCGTTACTCTTTGATGCAGAATTACCGATAATCAGTGGCGTAGCGTGGGTTGTCAGCACCCGGGGCAAGGTAAGTAATTTGCGCCCCCTAACCCGTGGATTTTAGCACTCGCGAGTGCGAGCGCGCCACCCCCCCCCCCCCCCCCCCCTGCACCCCCCACGCTACGCCACTGCCGATAATTATGTGATTACTCCTGCTTGCATAGTTAAGTCATTTGGAGGGGAAAAAATTGTACTGCGAGAGCACATTTAGCAAGCGCAAGCAGTTGTTTGCTATTTGTGTCCTACTGCATTTAGTGCTGTTTCTTAGCGCAAAATGTGCCCTCGCATCCATTTTGGACGCAAGGTTGTATTTTGCTGTAAGAAAATATCACTAAATGTCGGTAGTAAATTTGGATGAAAATCATACTCCAAGAGCACAAATTAGCTTGAGCTCGCTGTTCGCATGCTGTTGCATTTAGCGCTACTTCAGAGCTCAAATGCATTTATTTTTTACGTGAAGAGGCATTTTTGCATAAAGAAATAGTGCTAAATGCAGAATGACCCTTCTTGCACATTTCAAGCGTAATCTTGCTAAATTCTTGGGTAATTTTGCCTAATTGCACTCACCCCAATGTCTTTAATGTTTTAAGACAGATCACGTATACTTTGTGTGCATTTTTCCCAGTAACAATTGAGATCATCAGGTTCTCATTTTTCTCTCGGTGATTGTTGTTCACAATGCATGTGTGTGCATAACTATGCATCTTCATGGTAGACTTCTGTATGAAGGTACTGGGAAAAAGAGGGAGGCAACACCATTGAGAAAGTCACTTATACTCATAAGTCGCACATTTAAGTGCATCATTCTGGTATGTGCATACGTTTCTTTTTGTCTAAATTATAAAGCCTTGAGATACGTCATTCACTCTAAATCGGCCCAAAGTGAGAAAAGCAAGCGGGCGGACGACAGATTAAGACAATTTGACCTTTTCATAGATGCAGAAACATCACAACTGGTAACAAAGTCTTTAATTGTAAAACAACAGCAAAAAAGAGGAGTGTACCTCATTCATAAAATGTTATTGCTCTGTATTCTGTTTTGAATACTCTCTAGTTATTTTTTGATAAGGGATAGTTTTGTAAATCAGAAAAATGCCTCCCAGTATGTAAAACGATTATGCGGCTCATACCGAATCGCTATTTGGAAGCGCCATGTAATGGGCATGCTTCTTAAATTGTGGATCAGTATGCTAATTATCAGTGGCTTGTGACCGTAATTCCATTCGCAAACCAGTGATCTGTTTCCGTCTCCCAATTTGGTGTAGTTCTTCACAAAGGGGTTGGGTCCAATTTGCACCTCTTCTCCTTTGGGAATCGCGCCGCAGCTTCAAAGGGAGTAGACAGTAGTCCAGGGATCAACTGCCCGCTCTCAGTGAAGTTTTCCAAAACTGAAACAGTTCCTGGAACTTGGGCTGTTAAAAAAAAAAAAAAAAAAGTGTTTTCCATTTTGTAATGTAGTCAGCCAAAGGTATAGTGCTCAGATGTTCCTTGCAGGCCACCATCCATTTTTTCCCCTGAGGAGTGAAACTTCTCAAAGGGCACCATTTCCTTATCGATTTTAAGAGGGGAGGTTATGTTTGCATTGGCAGTTAGCCCGGTCCTGCTGGGGCTCTCCCATTCTCTTCCTCCTTTGGAAAGATAGCTAGTGCTACAGCTGAGTGCTAGTTGGAGCTGCACACAGAAAAGCAGCACATCCAACACAGTTTGGGGAGCAGCATAAAGACCAGCCCCTTCCTGGAGTGGGCTGCTTAAACTCCGAGCCTCTTGACAGGTTTGTGGGTTTGTCTCCACCCACTCCTAGGCCCATACATCACTCTGAAGAGGCCATGTAAGGATACATTCTGTCTAGAGCCTGGAGTTTAGGAGGTAACCCAATTGCCTGGAGCAAGAATACTAAACACAACTATTGTCCAGTTAAAAAATGAACTGAAAAAGTCTTCTGAGCTTCGGTTGTACCAACTAACTTTCATGCCACACCGGGCGGACTGCTGAGCAGTCATTGTAAAAGTCATGGGTACCAGACTTCCTGAAAAGATTTCACCTCTACAGAACCGCCTGAGAGATACGTTCTCTAAAGTATGCTCCCTGTGTACACTTAACACACTCTGATCTCAACCAGTCTGGCAAGCAGTCACAGCTCACGGGTCGGTGAGGGGGCGCGTGGGGGTGGGAGTGAGGGTTGCTCCCACGACGCTCCGTTCCTCTGCTCTTGTGTTTCCTCCAGCACAGGCTCCCAGCCTGCCCTGCGGCCAATCCTGACGCTGCTCAGAGCAGCGCCAGGATTGGCTGAGAGCCTGTGCAGGCTCACAGTTGCTAGGCTGGAGAGACCCTTCTGTGCATGTGTGTTTGGCTGGCCAAACATACATGCACAGTGAGGGGGAGTGCTGAGCACGCCCCCTCATTGCTTGTCACCCCTGTGGCCCCGTCCTGTTTACCCAAAAACTATAATAAACATAGTTTATTATAGTTTTTGGGGAAAAGGTTTGCCACTGCTGGCGGTGGGGGGGGCGATGCTCCTCCGCCCTTATGGAGGAGCCGCCCCTGCTGGCAAGCCCTATAGACTGTTGTATTTAACACGTGTGCAAAGCAAGACAGGAGACCCCTACCGGCCTGGCTTCTACATCTCCAGGTGAGGAGAGGGTCGGCCCTTAGGTTACACTTCCTGAGTTGCAAAATCCTGAATGTAATGGCTCCTCGCTTCACTAGTTCAGATAGAGCCAGTTACCTTGTATTTACATTGTCTGGCAGATCATGAGTGGCAGCTATATCCTAAGATGTTGCAAGGCTTTTTCCAGCAGTGGGGAGAGCCCCAGCTACATCTCTTTACCACCATCAACAATGTACTGTGTCACCAGATTTGCATATTGGAGTTCCTGCTAAAACACTTGTTAGGTGCTGCATTCCAGATAGAATGGAACAAGGGACTCCTGTACGCATTCCAGTGACCTCTTCTCACACTCCACCTTCCAGAGACATCTGCCCTTGCCCCAGGTATTGAAGAAAATCAGGAAAGACTGGGCCAAAGTCACCCTGGTGGCCCTGGATTGGGCCGGGAAACATTGGTAGCTAGACCTCCTGAGCATGAGCATCTGTCCTTGGATCAAGCTGCCACTTCGGGAATATTGCCTGTCTCAGCAACAGGGCAGCGTCCTCTAGCCTAATCTACGAAATATACATCTCCATGTGTGGAGACTGTGTGGTGTCAGTTGACTGTGTTTGATGTGCAGCATGATGTCATAAATGTCATCTTCACCTGCCAGATGCCCTTTCACAAAATCCATTTATGCCAGGTACTAGAAAAAAATTGGAACCTGGTGTGGTGTGAAGGCTGACACGCAGACCTCTTACAGCCAAGCATGTTGAAAGTACTATTATTTGTTTTGTACTTAGCCGAGCAGGCCTTCCAGTGTGCACTATAAAGATTATTTGTAGCCATTTCTGCATTTGCTAGTCCAACCATCCTTGTTCAAATTGCATGTTGTGATGGGTGAGGTACATTAAGGCCCTCATTCTGACCCTGGCGGTGTCTCACCGCCAGGGCAGAGGGCAGAGGAAGCACCGCCAACAGGCTGGCGGTGCTTCTGTGGCATTCTGACCGCGGCTGTACAGCCGCGGTCAGAAACGGGAAACCGGCGGTGTCCCACCGGTTTCCCGCTGCCCTGGGGAATCCTCCACGGCGGCGCTGCTAGCAGCACTGCCATGGGGATTCCGACCCCCTTACCGCCATCCTGTTCCTGGCGGTGTTCGCCGCCAGGAACCGGATGGCGGTAACGGGTGTTGTGGGGCAGTGCCCATGTCAATGGCATGGGCACTGCAGGGGCCCCCTAACAGGGCCCCACTATGATTTTCAGTGTCTGCCAAGCAGACACTGAAAATCGCGACGGGTGCAACTGCACCCGTCGCACCCCTTCCACTCCGCCGGCTCCATTCGGAGCCGGCATCCTCATGGAAGGGGGTTTCCCGCTGGGCTGGCGGGCGGCCTTCTGGCGGTCGCCCGCCAGCCCAGCGGGAAACTCAGAATAACCGCGGCGGTCTTTTGACCGCGCAGCGGTATTCTGACGGCGGTACTTTGGCAGGCGGCCTCCGCTGCCCGCCAAAGTCAGAATGAGGGCCTAAATGTTTAACACAATTGTTTCCTCCATTATCATTTGTAATGCCACAGTGGAACTTAGCCTTGGTCTTTGCATTTCTTACTTGTGCACCCTTTGAGCTGATGCACATGTGATTGCTGCTTCTCTTGACCTTGAACTGTCTTCCTCACTCTGACTACATCCTACAGGAGGTTTCAGTGCAACCTACCCTACACCATCTTTTCCCCAGACAAATTGGTGCTGGGGGCTTGGGTAGCCTTCTTACCTAAATTCCTAACTCCCATCCACATTGGGCAATCTGTCACATTACCAGCCTTCTTTGCTCCCCCTCAGCCTTTTACCTCAGTTGTACCAAGGATCATCAAGTGGATGATCTGCTTTTTGTTGGGTGCTCCCGAGCAAAAAAAGGCAAGGTTGTACAGAATAGGACCTTATCAAGGTAGGTAGTCCTCTGCATTAAGACCTGCTACGCACTGGCAAAGAAGCAGTCCCTGGTAGGTCCAAGAGGCTATTTCACTAGAGTTAAGGTTTCTACCACTGCATTGGCTCAAGGAGTGCCTATGCTTGATGTTTGCCAAGCTGTGATGTGGGTGTCCATGCATACACTCACAAAGCCCTACTGGTTTGACAGCCGGTTGCAGTGGGAAAGATACTCAGCCCGCTCAGTCTTGCAAGACATGTTCATTCCGGAGTCAACTCCACAAACCCTTCATCTTTGGGATGTACTGCTGTTATATCTATTCTAAAGGGAGAAATCTGTGCTTAGAAGTACACATCAGACAAACTAGGTACTTATCTCCGGCAACCCTCTTTGGTAGCTAGTTTGTAAAACCACAGATTCCTCAGTGCCCTCCTGCCTCCCCTTTCTATGGGATGGTCTCTTTTTAACATCTGAAAAGGGCTGAATTAAGTACCCAGTGCACTGTAACCAATAATGGTTCATGCTCCAAGTCTCTGGGTGCAGAAAGGGAAAAGATAGGGAACTTAAATCAGTGTGCAGGGATGGCATTTATATGTAGCTCCATAAGTCATTTCCAGTATGTGGAAAATCTCTGGATCCAGTCTGGTTCCTGGAGAATATTCTAAGGTGAGGAATGTTATGTTAAGTTTATTTGTGTAGCACACTTATCACCCATGAGGGTCTCCAGGTGGTTGAACAGATGAGTTCTCTCTGAGTAATTTAAAGAGTCAGGTCTTCTGCTTCTTGTGGAACTCAGGAAGTGAGGAGGGGGCTCTGGTGTGTTGTGTTGTGTTGGTATCATCACTGGCAGGGGCAGTGAGTGGCGCAAGCTGCAGTGCCCTCCTGATTATACTCCTGGATGCCCACCAGATGGATAAAAAAGGTGTGATAGCAACTATAGACAGTGGCATAGAGTAGAGTGGTGCAGATTAAAGTGCAGTGGTGTAGAGTGGAGCCTTGCAGAGTAGAGTCTACTCAAGTGGCGTATGGTGCAGTGACTTAAGAAGGGTTAGGTGCAATAAACAGACTATGGTTAGCCAAAAGTAGGTTAGAAATTGGGATCTACCTGCTCAGGACTGAAGTGAGGTAGTTTGGATAGAGACAGTTATGTTTTCAAAATCCAGGATCGGTAGCTTGTAAAGACTCCGTACTTAGCTGGCAATCTTCTAGCTTGATGATACTAGTCCGACGTAGGAGTGTATTTGGAAAGATTTTGAAAAGGCCTTGTGGCAAAGCTTGGGCCTTTATCCAGTGGGGCAAAAGAGTATAGGTGGCAACCCACCACAAGGGAGATGTGACACCTTGTCGGGAGGGTATCCTGGCGCTGAGCAGGTTTAAGTCTAAGCATACCTTGAGGAGTTCAAGAGGTGTGGAGGAGGGCATTATGTGTAGCAGTAGGAGAAGGTTTGACCGCTGGATCTTGCTCTCCACATGCATGGGATTTGTGCAAGTAGGAGTCTGGAGGAGAGGAGGTGTCTGGCTGGTTGGCACTCTGTGAAAGCAAATACGATTGTTTGTGCTGGGCCAGTGTTGGTTAGTACCTTGAAAGTGATGGTGGGGTGTTTAAAGTGTGCTTGTTTGTGAATTTGGAGCCAGTGGAGCTCCTTCAGGTGTGGTGTGTTGTGAGTGTGGCATGGGAGGTTGAGAGTGAATCTGGCTGCCAAGGTCTTCTATTGAGTTTTATGTTGATCTCAACATATAGGGGGTGATTCTAACCCCGGCGGTCTTAGACCGCCGGGGCCAGGGTCGGCGGGAGCACCGCCGACAGACCGGCGGTGCCCCGCAGGGCATTCTGACCGCGGCGCTTTGGCCACGGTCAGTGCAGGAAAACCGGCGGTCTCCCGCCGGTTTTCCGCTGCCCCTTGGAATCCTCCAAGGCGGCGCAGCTTGCTGCGCCGCCGAGGGGATTCCGACCCCCCCTACCGCCATCCAGTTCCCGGCGGTCCGCCCGCCGGGAACCGGATGGCGGTAGGGGGGGTCGCGGGGCCCCTGGGGGCCCCTGCAGTGCCCATGCCACTGGCATGGGCACTGCAGGGGCCCCCGTAAGAGGGCCCCTAAATGTATTTCACTGTCTGCTGCGCAGACAGTGAAATACGCGACGGGTGCAACTGCACCAGTCGCACAGCTTCCACTCCGCCGGCTCGATTCCGAGCCGGCTTCATCGTGGAAGCCTCTTTCCCGCTGGGCTGGCGGGCGGCCTGAAGGCGGCCGCCCGCCAGCCCAGCGGGAATGTCAGAATTACCGCCGCGGTCTTTCGACCGCGGAACGGTAACCTGACGGCGGGACTTTGGCGGGCGGCCTCCGCCGCCCGCCAAGGTCAGGATGAGGGCCATAGTGTTCCCATAGTCCAGCGTGCTTCTGACCAGGGAGTGTGTGAAGGTTTTCCAGGGGCTGAAAAGAAGCCATTTGAACTCTTCCTCAGCATCTTCAGGGTATGGGTGCATGAGGTGAGGCAGTGATGGCATTGACTTGGATAGTCAATGTGAGTTTGCTGTCGATCTTGATCCGTGTGGTTAATGGCATATGTCATAGGGATGTGTGGCTGTCATAGCTCTTTTGGACAACAGATGGAGTCCCAAGGTGATGTGCCTTTCCCAAAAATCATGATTTTAGTCTTGTCATTGTTCAGTTTTGGACAGTTGGTCTTAATCCAGTGGGTGATTTCAGTCATGCAGGCATTCAGTTTGATCCAGATACTGGGCGTCTTCTCTGTGAGGGAGAGATTGTGTTGCGTGTCGTCAGCATAGGAAGGGAAGTTGATATTGTGAGAGCAGATGATGTTGGCTAGAGGGATCATGTAAGTGTTGAAAAGGGTTGGACTCGGGGAGGATCCTTGTCGAACTCCACCAATAAGGTTGCAGGCATTTGAGTTGCACTGCAGAATGATAGAGTAGCTACCAGAAAGAGAATAGCCGAAGTAAAGATCATAGCTAATCCTTCTTTCAATTCCACAAGTTCCTGAAAATGCACTGTTTTAGTAAAATCTTATATATAGTCTCTGCATCAACCTTAAAAAAACACTTTCACACCTGCTATATTTTCTGGGCTGTATCATGTCTCAAAGGTGTCTCAATGTGTTATGTATTTTACCAGCATTTGAATAGCATATTTGTGCCATTTGCTACAGCCTTCTAACGTTTTATAAATCATTCTTGCAGAACATACCAGAACTGCCTCTTACATATTTCCTGTAAACAGCATACTCCTCTGATTGTTTCCCTGTGGCGGTGCATCTACACATGAAACATCTAATGGACTCCACAGTATCCAAATCCAGGCAGGGCATGCAATCCTGCACAACAATTTTCCTCGAGCTGACATGATTCTCATTTCATAACTGGTGCATACCCCATATATGCTTTCCTGCAAGTAATGCACCTTTCCATGCAGTTTTATGCAAACTGGTTCGTGCACATTTGAAAGGAGGTAACAGTGTATATTTTCCTACAAATGACACACTTCCATGCACTTCCCAAGATATGGTGCCATCAAACATCAGAATATCTCATCATGTTAAGCACTGCCATGAACATTTTGCTATGGAGGAATTGACCTTTCTGCCAAGTTTCTTCTGCTGACTTTACTATTCCTATTTGACTACACCTCTAGCAACAATTCTCTGCATTCAACACACTTTGTAATGCAGTTGCCATACATGTCTACAGTTCTGATTTAGTTGGGAGACTGTGACTCATAGTTTTCATCAGTAAAATTGTTACTTTCTCTTTTCTTGCACCTAAAACTTCTTACAATCCAATGTAAGTAAAAGGCTTTTTACCCAAGTCTCCCTCGGAAATCCTTACATATGTTGGTCTTTATTATGTTGCAGACTTCTTATCTTTCACTCCAGCCCTTGTCGACATCTTGGATTTTTTGCAGCTGCCACAGATGCCCTCCCCCCGCCCAAAACTGTAACTCTCAGCTTCTTGCTGTGTGACTGAGGCAGTCGCTTTGTCATCTGATGGATACTTCCACATGCAGGTCACATACCTTAGAATATTCCCCACGCATCAGACTGGATCCAGCAATGTTTTGGTGAGCAGTACCCCTGCATGGCATTAGGTGGAGTTGTTGGGCTCCACGTAGTGTTTTTTGCATCTTCAGCACCAGAAGTGACATGTGCAATGCCTATGTAGGGGACACCCCAGCGCACTGACATCTTTTCTTTTCTTTCCGCAACATTCAGCACAGATCTCCTGGTATGAAGGATGTCCAGTAGAAAGGCAGGTTTTGTCAGTGACAGATATCAGTAGCGGACCTCCATTTGGTTTGTCTGTGGTATCTTGAGCATGACCATGATGCCAAGACATGCGAGGACTCCATGATGCCCGACGTCTCTGTGACGATCCTGAGGGCAACTGGTATGAAGATCGGATCTGGTGGATGCTAGTGGACTGGACACCTCCCCAGACACTGGGCTAATCTCTCCCTCTACCCTGCCTATAGAGGAGGGTGCCTGATTCGCTGTAGTGGTGTGGAGGGTGGATGAGGTCCTGCACCTTATGCTATGCTCGGTGTCAGTCAAGGCAAATGTCTTGACAGATGCATCAGCTGGGAGTTGCCCATACCAAACCATTACTCCCATTTAGTGAAGCCCTTACCAACATCCTACTCAAGGCTTGGTCCAAGCGCTGTACTGGGGCTCTTGTGCATAGGACAATTGCCTGCTGCCATTGCCCTACCTAAGGGGACCTCAGCTTCCTCTCCCAGCACCCTACCCCGGAGAGCTTGGTGGTCCAAGGCTCCACCTCGAAAGACAACCCCGGTGCATTCCCTACCACTGCACCAGACAGGGAATCCAAAAGGTTGGATACCTTTGGGAAGAGGATGTTCTCTTCTGCCAGCTTGATACTGCAGTCGGTGAACAACACGTGCCTCTTGGGCTGATACTCCCTTATCATCTGGCACTCTGTTGGGCAAGTGCTGCCCATAGTCTCTGAGGAAGCCCGGGCCATACCCTTTCAAAAAATTGCTGAAGGAGGAATGCAGGCAAGTTTACCATCAGTTGTGAGCTGGACACGAAAGACTCTCTGGGCAGAGCAGTTTCATCGTCGGTAGTCCTTAGGCACCACATCTGGTTGAGAACCACTGACTTTTTGGAGGATGTCCAGATCTTGCTCAGGGACATGCCTTTTGATGGCTCCCGTCTGTTCATGGGGAAAGGGCGGACTCACAAGTGGAGTGCTTTAAGGACAGCAGGACTACACCAGGTCCTTTGGCCTTTCCATGGCCAATCCCAGTCCAACTTCTGCCCCTTTTTTGCAATGGAAGGAGCTTTCAACCACGTCATTACATGCCCAGCCACCCCAGCCAACAAAATGTGCAATCTTTTTTTGTGGCTGAGGACACCGCTTTCACAGACCACATGGGACAGGTAACCAAGAGTTAAGCCAGTCCACCACCCCCGGCAGCCACAGCCTCCAAACCCTTTTAGCTTGCCCCCGACCTTCATGGGCATTCAGCGGGTGGCAGGATATGCCAGCACATTTACCACTGGAGGTCAGTAACATCTGACCGTTGGGTTTTGCAGCTCATCCAAAGGGGCTACTTCCTCCCCTTTTTTACAACCCCCCACCAACCATGCCACCTACTTAGGACAAGCTGACAGAGGACCATCTCTCCTTGTTCCATCTGTAAGTGATAGTTCTCTTGGCCAAGGCAGCTATTGTGAAGATGCTGGCATCAGAGGTTGGTCATGGTTGCTATTTCCTCCACTATCTGGTGCCGAAGAAGGTTGAAGGTCTTTCTCCAATTCTAGACCTGCATCTTCTCAGTCTTTCTGAAAAAGGAGAAATTCAAGATGCTGATGCTTGTGGAAGCCTGTCAGCTCTGGACTCAGGAGACTGGATGATATTGTTACACTTGCAGGATACATTTTCCCATCCCCATTCTGCCTGCCCACAGGCCTCACCAGCACCCCTTGGGTGTTTACTAAAGTGATGGTGGTGGTTGCAGCTCATCTAGAGAAGTCAGAGGTCCAGTCTTCCCCTACCTTGACGATTGATTGTTAAAGGCAAGCCCGCCACAGGTAGTTGTCTCCCAGCCTGCAGACTATGGCTAACCTTCTGTATTCGCTGAGGTTCACTATCAACGTGCCAAAGTCACACATGGCTCCCTTTTAGATGCTACCTTTCACAGGAGCAGTTCTGGACACCATGCAGTTTCAGAGTTATCCTCCCGTGGAGTGACTCCAGGATATTCAGGTTATGAAATCGATGTGTCATCCCTTATCCTGGATTTTGGTGAGACAATCTCTGAAGCTGCAGGGCCTCATGACCTCCTGCACCCTGCTAGTAACACATGCCCGCTGGCATATGAGGGCTATGCAGTGGGACTTGAACTTCCAATGAGCGCAAAACCAGGGGGATCTCTCTGACATCGTCTAGATATTGGAGGAAACTGCAAAGACCTGCAGTGGTGGCTAACGAACTACGGTTAGGTCAGTGGCAGATCCCTGTCCCTACCCCAACCAGAGCTGACTGTAGTGACAGATGCATCACCCCTGGGTTGAGGTGTCCATCTGGGAGAGGTGGAGATCAGAAAACTGTGGTATCCGGCGAAATCAGGACTCCGATTGGCATTGAAAGCCTTTCTTCATCAGTCAGGGGAAGGCTGATACAGGTGTTCAACTACAACACTACCACCATATGGTATTGCAACAAACAATGTGGTGTGGGGATGTGGACCCTTTTTCAAGAGGCCTTTTGTCTAAGGACTTGGCTGGAACACCAGGGCATATCCCTGGTGGTTCAAACACCTAGTGGGCTCTCTGAACGTCAGAGAGGACTAACTCAGCCATCAATGCCTAAAGGATCATGAATCCCATCTCTATCTGGAGGTGGCACAAGGTCTCTTCCAAGAGTGGGGAGACCCTTGGTTAGATCTGTTCACCTCTGTCGAGAACATGCAATGTCAGCAGTTTTGCACCCTTGAGTTTCCAAGGCGGTTCTTGCTTGGAGGCGCTTCAAGTGGATCTCTTGCCTCCTATACGCGTTTCTGCCCATACCACTCCAGCACAGAGTTGTCAAGAAGATCAGGAACAACTGGACCCAAGTCATTCTTGTGGCTCCAGACTGGGCACAGAGAGCCTGGTATTCCGAGCTACTGAGCAGGAGCATGGGTCCTCTGATCAGGCTGCCTTTTCAGGAGGATCATCTGTTGCAGCAGCAGGGCAGGGTCCTGAAAACGCTTTGCTTTCATGCATGGAGCTTGAGCGGCGACAGTTGATAGCATTCAACTTTCTGCCTGACGTCTGCAATGTTATCTCAACAGCCAGGCATCCCTCCACTAAGATGGCATACGCCTGCTGTTGGATCAAGTTTTTGGGAAGGTGTACCAAAAAAAGGTTGACCCTCTATCTGCACCCCTTTCCCAGGTTTGTTTGTTTATTCTTACTCAAGCACAGCAAGGCTCTGCTTTGGACACTTTGAAAGGGTATTTGTCTTCCATTTCTCGATTTCTACAGGTGCGAGATCAGCCATCCATTTTTAACTCCCCTATTGTAAATAGATTTCTGAAAGGGTTTTAACATATGTTCCCACCATCACCTTTCATCCATGCCACAGTGGGACTTTAACCTAGGTCTCACATATTTGATGTGTGTTCCCTTTGAGCCACTAAATAACTGCCCTCAGGCTTCCTACTATAAAAACAGTATCACAATAACATTTATCCAGAGGGTCAGTGAGATACTGGTATTGTCAGTACATCCACCGTACCTTACCATCTACCCATACAAACTGGCTCTTCGGACTAGAGCATCCTTTCTTCCAAAGGTGGTCATGCCCTTTCATATAGGCCAGTTCATTTCTCTGCCCTCCTTCTACGCTCTGCCTCACCTCTCTAAAGAAGAGGAGAGACTCCATCTTTAAGATAAGGAATCTGCAGCAAGCAATCTCTATCAGATTAACAAGTTACATACTTTAGATAACATATTATCCGTTGCAACTCTGTCTAGCTGCAGATTCTTTACCGATCCACCTATCCTCCCCACTCAGTGAACAGATTTTAGAGTTAAAGTCTGTTCCCCTTTTCAGGGCCTTAGTTTAATACACCAGTGGTCGGTGTCCTTTGTTGCTCCACCCTTCTGACGTTGAAAGTGAAAAAAATAAACTGCTGTCATTGCATTGGAGTGGTGCCTATATAGGCACTGTGCATGTCGCATCCAGCGCGGATATGGCCGATTACGCCATGTGGTGCCTATTGAAGCCACCTACAGGCACACAGGAGTACTGCTCACCAAAAAATATCCACATCTAGTGTGACACCTGGGGGATATTCTAAGGTAAGGAATCTGCGACTAGATAGAGTCTCTACCAAATAAGGCGTAACTGAAGGTACATAACTTGTTCTCACTTTCTTGCGTTACAGAGACTGTCACTCCATGAAGACGAGACAGGCAGAACGGGTGGCAGTACTGGTGAGCTTCCCATTGTATGATTCAAGCACTATTCAGCACTAAGCCAAAGATTGAAATCCAGGAGCTGCTGAAACCTGCCCACTGGATGACCCTTCTGAAGCCCAGGCTTTGGACAGGCCCCTTTGTAAATGACCCCAGTGAGTCCTCATAACAAAGTGGCGCCCGGGCCACTTAGTTAACAAAAGTGTAAACATATGATTTAAGATTAGGGCACGAGGGCACTGCCCCTTCAGTATAACTGTGCAACTCACAGAAAACGTTAGCGTTAATGAGTTGCAAGCTGTTAAATTTCAAATGCAACCAATTAATTTCTACTCAGCTAGCTGGTACCTCTGAGGTCTTGGAGTGCAATGACGACGCTTGACTTGGGTAGGTTTGAACATGAATTTTATTTCACTTATGGCCACAGCTTGAATCCCCTTTTCCCACTCTGGCTCCGTCATGCCAGGGTGCGGCCATTCTGGCCCTAAGAGGATGGGTAATCTTTATTAAACCCCTGCGAACCCTTGCAGGGTGGGCTGGCCCAAACATGGGACAACACTACATTCCTCCCCAACTGGAAATAAACTAGCAAAACCCCCAAAAGTACTTCACTCATAGAACATAGTCAAAGTTCAGTGTACACAAACAGGGGTGGTAAACACCAAAACGTTCTTTATGTGCCTCTGTCAGTCAGCCACAAAATCTGTATAACGTTGGGAAGGATTGGGGTTGTACGTCAGATTGTATCACCCACCTCCAGATCTCACTGACGTCAGTCCTTGACTCCTCCCGGTATTGGACGGCTCACTTTCCAGGATGTCCCACTGGCGCTGACAGTGACAAATTCATCAGCACCTATTGGCTTGCCACAACACCTTCGGCCGTCGAGGACCCTTGTCCTGCCGGGGTGTCGGGTTGAAGTTGGGTGCCCTCATTATAACTGTTATCCCCACATGCTGCAAAGTCTTCATCATCGCATGCTGAGGGAGCAGCCGAGGAAAAGCGCTTGAACTGGGTTACATTCCTGCTCACATTTTCGTCTCCCCTTCTCGCTCTCACCATCGTTCCTTTGGTGGCGGTCACTGTCCATTGATCTGTCTTGAAAGGCAACCAGAACTATCCTCCGGAGTAGCAGTCTTTCACTAAGACAGTGTCCCCCACTTGGATGGGAATTACCTGGGCCCTCCTCTTCTGAGAGGCATAATCATTGGTGCGAGATCTCTGCCACGTAGATTGGCTCTGGGGCAGTGGCTGAGTTGGCCACACAAGGTGATGCGGTTTGGCGTCGGTCACTATCCGACTGAAACAAAGCTGGCTCGGGGTTGCACCGGTAGTGGTATGGGTCGTGACCCGATACTCCCATAAAAATGCATAGATGGCACTTTCAGCAGTCTGGGATTCCGCTGTGGCTATGGGGATTACCTTGGTTAGTGTCTTGACAAACCGTTCCACCTCTCCATTTGCCTGTGGCCACCTAGGCGTGATCCAGCGATGCTTGGTGTTCCTTGATCTTAGAAAGTCTGACCACTCTCGGCTGATGAACGGGGGCTCATTGTCTGTGCGGACCTCTCCAAACAGATCATGGGTAGCCATTAACTTCTCCATTTTCGGGATGACTCTGGAAGCTGAGGTGGACTGCACAAGCTCCACCTCCGAATATCGCAAGTAATCATCCACTACCACTAGCATGTGGGATCCATTGTGCAGGCTCCCGAAGTCTGTGCTGACCCTCTCCCACAGGGTAGTAGGGCCATTCTAGGTGATTACTGGCACTGGGGTGTCTGGCAGCCCACTGGCTTGGCAGACGAGACATCCTGTGACCACATCCTCCACTTGCTGGTCTAGACCGGGGAACCAGACCTTGCTCCTGAGCCAGTTTTTTGATTTAATGATGCCCTGGTGTGCTCCATGTGCCAGTGACTCAGCTTGGGATGTCAGGCAAGAGAGTATTACAAGGCGGAACCCTCACAACAGTCACCCCTCTTCATTCACTGAAAGCTTATGCCGGACATTGAAGAACGCTTGAAGTTTGGCTCTGGCATCTGCAGTGCAAAAGGCTGCAGGATGTTGCAGAGGGCACCAATCACCAGATCTAGTAGCCTCCATGGCCATCTGCAGGCAGCCATCTCGGTTTGTGGCTTCCGCCACTTCTTGAGCAGTATAGGCAGTGGTCAGGCCCTGTCAACCACCAACCAAATGTATTCTTCAGTCTCTAAAGCTTCCTCAGCTTCCTGGGGGGTAGCCAGGCAGACGTGGCACGACAGGAAATTTGCAGGGTTTCGAGTGCCTGGTTGATATTTCACTGTAAATTTGAATTCCTTCAGCTGCAGTATCCACTTCTCGATCCGTGGCAGCGGCTTTGATGAAGATCCTTTAAAGATGGGAAATAGTGGCTTGTGGTTGGTAATTACGGTAAAAGCCTTGCCGTAGAGATAAAGGTGGAAGTGCCGACACCCGAATGGCGATGGCTTACCGTTCTATCTGGGAGTATCGCTGCTCTGTAGGCATAAGGGTTCGACTTGCAACAGCGATGGGTGCCCAGTCCCCCCACAGTCCTGTTTCTGGGTCAGAACGGCGCCCAGCCCCTTGGGACTGGCATCCACAGCCTACTGCGACTCACGTCGTGGGTCAAAGGAAGCTAGCGTGGTGCCTGCAGAGATTGCGTTCTTTGTGTTTTCAAAAGCCAGTTCTTTCTCTTCGCCCCAGACCCATGGGTGATCAGCTCGGGTCAGCACTTGCAGGGGGCCGGTGATATCCGACAGGTTCTTAATGAACCGGCCACAGTAGGTGACCATTCCAAGAAAGCTCCTGACCCCTGAGACAGAGTTTGGAGCCGGGGCCTCCTGGATGTCTCTCACCTTGTGCGGGTCCGAGCCAATCCTGTGCTCTGAGAATTGATACCCAAAGAAGCAAATGTCCCTTTTGAGAAACTCACATTTTTCTCAGTGAAGCGTCAGACCATGCTCCTGCAGTCTTGCGAACTTCGCTCGTAGCCTTGCCATGTGGTCTTCCAAGGTGGGGGCTTGCACCAGAATGTCGTTGCTCATGTTGAGGACCCCGGAGGGTCCTCGCAGAACCTCTTTGATGGTGTGCTGGCGGTGCTGCAGATGCCAAAGTTTAGCCTGGTGTACCTCCAGAGGCCTGTGTGCGTGGAGAAGGTGGTGATTCGGCGTGAGGTTGGGTGGAGGACAATCTGGTGGTACACCAACCAGAGGTCCATTTTGGAAAACCGCTTAGACCCTGAGAGCTCCCCAATGATGTCTATGGTTGGGGTTAAGTGTCTTTCCCTCTTGATGGCCTGATTGAGCAGGCGCATGTCCACGCAGATTTGGGTTGCTTGGGTTTCCTGGTGACGACTATCGGGGACACCCAAGCGGTGGGGCCTGACACTCTTTCGATTATTCCAGCTCACTCCAGCAGTTGAAGTTCACGTTCCACTTTAGGACGCAGATGGAAAGCAACCCACCTGTGCCTGAGGGCGACAGGAGCTACAGAATCATCTATATGAGTCTAAGAGGCAGACCTTTCAGGCACCCAATGCCATTGAATAGCGAGTCGAACTCCTTTACGAGGTCTCCCAAACTGCTGTCATGGACACTGAACGTGAAGTGTACCAGGTTGAGGTTTTGGGCAGCTGAGTAAGAAACCTGCCCCTTCACATGACACATAAACTTTAGTCATGATCTTCATGTTCTCATGGTTGACATCTTCTGTGAAAACGCCAGCTATCTCAAGAGGGTGCGTATTCCCAAGAGCTTAGACTTGTACTTTGGTGGGCTTGAGCGGCTGTGGGTTTGGAATTCCATGGTATACATTGGCAGCCATAAGGTGAATCGAGGCCCCGGTGTTGATTAAGGCTGAGATGGGTTGATGTTGTAGTAGCATCTGGCATGTGGACAGCCGCTGGTTACAGATTGCCTGCACAACATGGACTACTTGTTGGTCGTCGCCCATGTCACTGTCTGACAAGGTGGTTGGAGAAGGGCAGCTACAGCTCGTATGGCCTTTTTGTGGGTGGCACTGCCACTTTAGGTGTGGAACGGCAGACCTATGCGAAATGGTTGAGTTTACCACATGTGCTGCAAGTCTTTCCTAGGGCTGGGCAACCCGCCGGATGTGGCAGAGAGCTCCTGCACCACCTGCAAAGTCTGTCTCTTGGATTTCCTTTGTGGCTCCCAACCATCCCTTTTGGTGTGCCTGCGGTTACCATGTTGACCGGCTCCGTCTTTACTTGGCCACTCAGCGCCTTCTCCATATGCGCGGTCCTTGCTTTCGACAGTTCTTCGGAGCGTCCCAGGGTGAGGATGTCTCTCATCCGCTTGTTTGGCTCCTGTAGGATGCGCTCTCGGAGCTTCAACGAGGAGCATCCTTTGATGAACTGTGCCCTCACTTCATCTTCCTCGTCGGGCTAAGTGCACTAAGTGGTCTGGTCTCTTAGGTGCACATAGAACACGTCCGACTCGTCTGCCTTTTGGTGCACTTGGCGCAGCAAGAAGCACTCCTAGTCCGGGTTTGCGTAAGGTTCAAAATGTGCAGTGATTGCACTTTTCAGCGTGTGATATGTGTGGGGTGTTGCTTCTGCCATGGACTTGGATACCTTATGAATGTCCGCTCCTGCCAAATGGAGGAGTAGAGGTCTTTTACGTTCATCTTTCACCTCTAAAGCCTTGAAGTAAGTTTCTAGGCGTTCAATCCATGCTTTTCACCTTGCGGCCTGGGTGGGGGGTGCCCCCATGATAGTAAAATGCTCCAGGGCAGGGATACCAGCCATGTCAAAGGCCACGTGTGAGTGCCTGGATGGTATAGAGGGAGGAGTTCCAGACTCCTCTGCTCTGGGGTGGTGGTTTGTATAGTGGCTTGCCTAACTCCTCACCTCTCCCAATGCAGCACGTTCACTTCTGGCCTGCTCCCCACCACGAGGATCTTCAGGAGCAGCCACTTTGCAGGGTGAGGCTTCTGAGTGGGCCACTGACAGCAGGATCAGGAGAAGTGCACGTGGCTGGCTCTCAACCTGCACTTTGCAGGCTCCGGTGTCATAAAACAGTCAGCTCTCACCTCTGCATGCCAGAGAGCCGGGGCAGGCCCCAGCGATCCAAGCATGTGGCGTGTAGGAGAGCCACAGGGGGTGCCTTCTCGGCAAAGTTGCGCGGGCGGGGCCGCAGCGTTCAACGTGGGCGTCATTGAGGAGAGACGCAGGATGTTCCGGGAGGGCGGGGCTGCAGGTGTCAGGCCGGGGCAGCCAGCAACAGGGAAGCATGGTGCCGAGCAAGACTGGCATTGGAGAGCCAGAGGTTGTGTGCGCACGGAGACGCATCGCAGGCGCTGGGGAATGCTCTGTCTTCCTTCCAATAGGGTGTGCACCGCCGGGATGCTTTAGTGCCGCGTCGGGCATGGCGATCGGCGTCGGGACATCGTTGAAGGCAGCAGGGCCACCCTCACCGCCAGTTGTAAGGTCTTGGAGTGCAATGACGACGCTTGACTCAGATAGGTTTGAACGGGTATTTTAATTTGACTTATGGCCACAGCTGGAATCCCCTTTCCCCGGCCTGGCTCGTACCTACAAGCCTTTGGCTACGTCATGCCACGGTGCGGCCATTCAGGCCCTCCGAGGAGGGGCAATCTTTCTTAAACCCCTGCAAACCCTTGCAGGGTGGGCTAGCCCAAACACAGGCCAACATTACAGCACCCATGACCCCGGTCCTCGGGAGTTATACATTAAGGTCGCACAGGGTAGGCAAAAGAAGCCAAACGGAGCAATTGTCCACTTTGCGCAGTTAGCAACCACTTTTGTGACCAATGCGCAGCTATGCTTAGCCCATACTTTCCTCATGATCATTTTTGGAACTCCAGAGATTTAGAGCCAGATGTAGGAAAAAACGGCATTGCGACCCCCAAATTGCGAGTCCCAAAGCAGGATGGTGTCCCTGACAGTCGCAAGGGGGTCGCAAAGGTCCACCTCATTAATATTAATGAGGTGGGTCACAATTTGCGACCCCCTTGCGAGTCGCAGCACTCACAGGCATGGTGGCCTGCTGGAGACAGCAGACCTCCATGTCTGTGACTGCTTTTAAATAAAGGAGTTTTTTTTTTTTTTGTAATGCTGCCCGTTTTCCTTAAAGGAAAACGAGATGCATTACAAAATTAAACGTGTCAGTTTCATTTTTTCAGAGCAGGCAGTGGTCCATAGGACCACTGCCTCCTCTGAAAAAAAAATGTCAAGGCCATTTGCAAAGGGGAAGGGTTCCGTAACCGCGTTCGCGGTCACAAAGCAATCCTACATCGCGCTGCAAATCGCAAATAGGAAGGGGAACACCGCAAATAGGAAGGGGAACACCCCTTCCTATTTGCGACTCGCAGTCCCATTTTGCGAGTCGGTAACCAGGTTACCGACTCGCAAAATGGGAATGGGCATCACTATGTGGGTTTTGCGCCTCGAGGCGTTAAAGCCTTTCTACATCTGGCCCTTAATCTCACTGAACCGTAGACTAGAAAGCTTCTCAGAACCTCATCCAGTAGCCTAATTATCTGCCTTAGCACTTGTCCCATTGGTGTTTTCGTTTCCAACCTCTCCCTCGAACTCCATGAGACTCCGGTGGGCTAGTCTTGCATTGACATTCCTCGTCGCCATCTCCTATCAGCTCTTCGCAGCTTGAGCAGGCCGCGGTGCCAGAGAAGTGCGATGAGGACCGGTTTCCGTGGCAACCCGCCTCATTTGCATGCACACTGCACACCTTGACGGCTCGAGCTGCCCGGGATGTACTTTGCCTGTCATCAAATCAATTAGAGCGGGTTCTTAGCAGTCAGCGCGCGCGCGTATCTCGTGTTTCGCAAATGAAGGCACCTTCGATGAAGTATCGGTGCTACTTAAATCACTCCAGACATACCTCCGCTCGCGTAGTCACAATACGGCACACACTTTCACGAGATCACTTTCGGTAATTGCCGAAGGCGACAGCGACACCGTCTTCATTACAAGGGGTGTTTATTAAAATCAAAACATGTTGAAAAGACAACGAAATTCAAAGCTCCGTGTCCTCGACTGGCCGACAGCGCGGCGGGTGTTGTCGCTGGCTGCGTAATATTTCCTTTAGCTCACGTCTTGTCACCACTCAGGAGATCCTGTTATGAACCTTGATGAGAAAGTTACACTACGTCTGTTCTAGGCAAGGCTTGGTATGGGGCACTGCCTTTTATGGAAGCACATGTGATGCAGGAGATAAGAGCTACAACTTGAAACAATGAGTATAGGGTAGGGTGACCAGATTTTGAAAGCTAAAAGCCGGGACATTTCGCAAAAAATAGAAGAAGGACTAATTCAACATGATCCGCGGGGCACAGAATGACAGTGCTAATCAATACAGAAACACAGACGAGGTACTATAGGGAATAAATAAAAAGTCAGTTTTATTACGCTGTATGATACATGTTATTTAAATAGCTTTCTATTAACTGCTGCTAGCTAGTACTGCTGTGTATCACATGAAAACGTGCCTTCACTGTTTGCAGTCGACCCTCACTGAAAACCTGAACCTGACCCAAAATTACTAAAATATGCCGCGACAACTGGTGAAAAACCAGGATGTGCTGAGTCTTCCATCGCGAGCTTTTTCGCTTCCTACAGTGCACAGCAATTATGTCGATCGAATTTTTAACTTCCCACGTTTTGGAGAGGGAGGTAAGTGGTTTCATTTTATCCACTTTACCCCCTCCTCTCTCATTAACCCCTGTGTTTAAAAGGGAAAATGCCTCATATATCAGTATCTTCTGTCAGAATACCCGAACAACCGACCTGTCTTTTTCAGTGGGTTAAACCTTTGGTGATTGTAAGATCACCGTACCTTTTTATGATAGACTTCGCATCTTTTCACTGGGTTTTGCACCCCGCTGCTCAGTGGGTCCTAATTTCAAACCCACCACTCACTAGTTGCCAGCCATTCGAGTTTATAGAAAATTGCCAATAGTTCCTTTGAATTGGCTACATGTAAAATAAAAAATACTTGCAATGCACACAAATCTTTGGCGTAAAATTCTGTTTCAAAAAGAGTCTGGAAGATGGTTTATGCACGTGCTGTCAACATTATTTGTAAGCTGCGATACTCAAACACGAATCTGCTCCTGCAGTTGAAAATCGATATGTTGAGCACCGTGTATGTTGAGTAATGATTCATATCCGACGCAAATTATCTACAAGCTTAAAACGTGTGCATACATTGTTCTAAAGTAAGGAGGTAGGAATATCACGGAGCAGCACCCACTTCATTTTGACTTGAGGTGCTCAAAAGAATACAAAGTCCGAAACCTGAAAACAAACAGCAGAACATTACCTGTTTCTAAAATTGTTTTGTGTGTTTTTTAATGTGTTCTCAGAAAGCACACATTTGCAAGGTGTAATGCTCACGTAAATGGTGAGACAGAAAAAAACTAAACAAAGTTTTCCCGCAATGTTAGCTTATTTCCCAATTTCTTAAACCCTTGGGTCAGTTGTACAAGTTTTCCTGTCGTGTTAGATTTCATTACTGTTGGACCTGGCCCCTTTTATATGATCATTCTGTCTGACCCTTTTTGTTGACGTTAGGGCTCTGGGCACTTTACCACTGCTGATCAATGCTAAAGTGCACGTGCTCTCCCTTCTAAACTCGGTATGATTGGCTTAGACCTGATTGGCATATTTGATTTACAAGTAAGTCCCTTGGACAGTGGTATCCCTATACCCAGGGCCTGTAAATTAAATAATACTAGTGGGCCTGCAGTGCAGCTTGCTCCACCCACAAAAGTAGCCCTCTAAACCTGTCTCAGGCCTGCTAGCTCTAAATTGACTTGCCAGGCCTGGAACTCCACTTTTACTACATGTAAGTCACCCCTGAGGTAGGCCCTAGCTAGCACTATGCGCAGGGTGCTATGTATGTAGAAGGCAGGACATGAGCCTGGTTGTGTGGCCTGTCCTGGTAGTGCCAAACAGCCTATTTGGCTTCTCATTGCTGCGAGTGCTGGCTTTCTCATAGGATTGCATTGGAAATGCCTTACCATACATCTGGGTGGCATTGTCTCATCTATGAGGGGTAGCATAGGCATGTTTGGTATGGTTATAACTGTAGTGAGGAATGCTGCGTAGGTGGATTTTTTTATTATCTTTATAGAAGTGCCACTTCTTGAAAGTGGGCATTTCTCTGTGCTTATGACTCTGGTGTTTTGCAACTTGATTCCAATCCACATCTGGGGCAGAGTGACAGCTGGGCTTTGTGCATACTTTTCAGACAGCCTGTACACAGGGAGGGTGGAGGTGTCACAGAGACACATCTACATATTGAATGGTCTTCCTGGGCTGAGAGAGGGAGAGGTGGAACACACCTGCATTTGTAAAGGCTGTGCCCTGGCCTCACACAAAGGGCTCGTTTAACCCCCACTGATGTCTGGAGCCTGTGCTGGAGGAGAGGGGGCACTCCTAGAACCAGTTAGGACTGGTTGGACCCCCTTCTCCCCCTTTTGTGGAGACTGTGCAAAATGAGTATAAGTACAGGGGTTTTCCCCCCACATTTTTAGAGACACTTTGAGACACTAATGGACTGACCTGGATGCTGCCAGCAGGATTCGCCAGGAACTGCCTTGGAATTGCTGCGCTTGTGCTGACCTATTATCTGCTAGGTCATTGAGAGGGACTGCCTCTGCTTCTTAAACCTTGTGCTGACCTGATTGCTGGGGCACTCCTGCCCAGTGCCCCATTCTGCTGTCTCCAGGGGCTGGGTGGTGTGCCCAGTCTCATGTAACTTTATTTGTGTCTCACAGCGCAAAGGAGCGCTTTATCATTTAATTTGTTTAGCGCTCTGTGGTTGCCTTTCTGAGCGCATGGGAAGGGCTTCTCATCAACTGTTGCAATTATCTTGTTTTCTGGAAGACAGATTAATTTACCCAGTATGACCGGTAGGCTTTGCACAGATTTTACTAGTGCTTTTAAAAACTAAGGCCCTCATTATGACCTTGGCGAGCAGCTGAAGCCACCCGCCAAGATCGAACTGCAGGGCGGCCGCACCCCCGCCGCGGCCATTTGGAGATCCCCCCTGGGCCGGCGGGTGGAAACCCAGCGGAGATCTCGGCCGCAACACAGGAGCCGGCTCCAAATGGAGGTGGCGGTGTTGAGGCCGTACGACGGGTGCAGTTGCAGACAGTGAAAAGCTGCACGGTGCCCCATCAAGGGGCCCCTGCACTGCCCATGCCATCGGCATGGGCAGTGCAGGGGCCCACAGGGGCCGCACGACTCCCCGTACCGCCAGCCTTTTCCTGGCGGTTCAAACTGCCAGGAAAAGGCTGGCTGTAGGGGACTCGTAATCCCCTGAGCAGCGCTGCAAGCAGCACTGTCCTGGCGGATTAACACCGCCGGGGCAATTGTGGCGGGAAACCGCCGGCCCCGGCTGTGCGGCCACAGCGCTTCCGCCGCAGTCGTAATGCCATGGGAAGCACCGCCAGCCTGTTGGCGGTGCTTCCTCTGCAACAGCCCTTGCGGTCTTGGACCGCCAGGGTTGTAATGAGGGCCTAAGTGCCAAAGCCGAAAAGGTATTTAAGGCAATCCTTTCTCTATCTTGGTGTAGTCCTATTTTGCTTTTGTCAGCGCCAGATGATGCCTTTCAAAATATGAAAGCCTAAGTCAGGGCTAGTTGAAAAGGATGGTTGCAGTAAACAAATTTATTGAAGACAGACCAGGTAACGAGCAAATACAGCTCCAACTCAGTTTTTCACCAGCTGCCATTCCTAGAACCATTCCATCACACATACCAACATTCCACACTCACATTGACACGCCGCTCCACATTCCACACGGCTTCCCCGACATCAACATACTTGCACACCACACACTAGCTTTCTACCATGTACAATTTTTCTGCATTTAGAGCAGTTTTTCTAAAGGTCTGCATCCCTTGTATGTGGTGTTGCATGGAGTCAAAATGCTGTCTTATAGCTCCTTCAAAGTACTCTGGGCTCTGTAATACAACACACAGCCAACAAAAATAGCGAGGACACTCAGAAAATTCGGACTGTCCCAGCAAGCAGATACTGTGCAGCTATTCTATTCAATACGGGTTAATATAGTTCATAGTTACCTGGAGGCAGACCAGCGCTGTTAGCGCACCACTGAGTAGTAAGGGGATTTACAAGTCATTTTGAAAGAGCCATGTCTTTAATGCTTTTCAAAAGGGACTTTTTTTTTTGAGAGAGAGAGCGCGAATAGATAGGGAGGCAATTCCATAGTTTGGCTGCGTTGCAGGAAAATGAACCCCCTCCATATTTCATTCTCTTGATTACAGGGATCTTTGCAAAAAAGGCCTTAGAGGAACTCAGCGATATCCCATGTGTATAAAAAGGTAACAAGGGGGAGAGAAATCAATAGCGCTTTGTCATGTGAGGCCCTGTGGGCAATACACAATGACTTGGATTTGATCCTCTCGAGCCAGTGTAGATGACATATGGCCTGCCAGGCAGATTGATGTCTTGGAATGTTACACAGAATTCATGACATACAGTTTTTAACTACCTGAAATTTCTTTAATATGGCTTTAAGAGCACCCAGATACAATAAAATGCTGTAGTCCAGGTGTGACAAAGTATGCGCCTGGACTACCAACCTCCTTGAAGTAGAAAAGGCAGAATCTTACATAACATCCTCAGAATTCCATAACATATGGCTGGTAGTTTTACAACCTGAGAGTCAAATGTTAAAGATGTGGCCGCCATATTTCTAGACTTTTTAAGGCTGATTTAGGAACCAGAGGAGGACCTAGACACCTAGGCCAACTGATGTCAAGAGAGGGGTTCATGTTGTTCCCCAGGATCATCAGCCTTGTTTTGTCTGCATTCACTTTAAGAAGGGAGCTTTACATCCACCTGGCGACCAAATCAAGCCAGAGGCCGAGGGTAGGGGATGCAGAGTCATGATTCTTGGTCAGTGAAAGAAACAGTTGCGTATCGTCTGCATATGACATTATTGAGATCCTAAAGGTAAGGACAATATCAGCCAATGGTTTCATATATAAATTAAATAAGGTAAGGCCCAACGAGGAGCCCTGGGGCACACCACATTTGAGAGGGAAACTGTCTGATGTACAATCCACCTAAAACATCTGACAAATCCTGTCTGAAAAGTCTGCTGTGTAAGCTATCAGCTATACAAGCATAGTGTCTTTGTTACCCATGATTCACATATATACTTTACAATTTATTTATTCATTAAAGCTATTTGCTTAATGTATATATAATAGCAAAGTGTGACGCGTAGTAAATGCACCCCAAGAAGCAAAAACATTGCACCGTTATCTTGTACCTAACATGGTAATTAAGTCTTAGTATTCAAAGCTAAGGGAGTTAACAGTGCATAAACGCCTCTGATACGTGTATTACTATTGCATGTCCCACAGTTATGGGGTGAGCTGAATGCAGATATACAAAATGATGTTAAGAGCCATTAATGACTGTTGAAATCGGTTAGCTCCCATCCCCTAATCTTATTCAACGCAGACCAACAGACTCATATGCTCTAGGGTCAGGGTATATATAGACAAAATCATGACTTATAGAGTCAGAGGCAGTCCATCTACGGTCTGCCAGTACTTACTTGTTATATTTAAAAATTCTGCCTCTAAAGAAATGGAAAAAAATGTCATAAAGATGTTCTAGCTTACTTGTTGGTGAAAAAAGGAACACATTTTTATGTGCATTTAATTGTGTGGGGTGTGTAACTTTGGTCTAAGTTTTAATCTAAAAATATCTCAGAGAATTTGTGGGATTGATGTAGAGCATTTTGTATAACCTCCAGCTTACAAATTTACATTCCATGTAAGATATCTCAGTAGGTTAAAGCATTTGTTGGAGAAGGCCATGTGTAATGTGCAGGTTAAATGTTCCAAACTTGGTAAAAAATTGTCTGTGGATTATGTCTCTGCTGCAAACGGTGCATGTAATAAATACATGTTAAGTCCAACAAATACTTCTTTATAGCGTTCTTTACAACTCAAAATTATTAGTATGGAACATACATATAGATCTTCTTATGCTGCAAATATTAGTGAGTAAACCACTTGATTTTTTTTTAAATCTGATGGCCAACTTGAAGTGACTTGCAAAGAGTATCTGTTTCTCCTGATGCAGTTCTCAGTGTAGTGGCCTAGCGAATGTGTGAACTGCGTGCTTCCAAAGCTATTTCCCAGCCATAACTGTTTTCCTTTCACTAATGACCGAGCTGACAAAAATCTCTGGAATGCACGTCTCAGTTAAAAAAATACATTTATTATTATTTCACCACAAGGTTCCTAAAAAGGAGATTAGCATGTTGAAAGCACACGTTTAAAAATAGTCACAGCCATGAAAGGAAAATATACCAAAATGATTCTTAACTGCAATGTACACAGCAAATATATGTAGTTATATTATACTATGCAAAGCAAATAATGAAGTAAAAATTCATCACCGTAGGGCCTGCCAAGCTCTTCATCTTTCTCATGCCAGCAAGACGATGACCTTGTTCGACTGCGAGATTACCACCCTCAGATTTAACATGATAGTGTCTAATGCTACGATAAAGTCAATAGGCAGCTAAACTGAATACAAAATGTAGTCTGAATCTGGTGAACACTAGACAGCTAAGTGGTGCAACACAAAGTCAGTGGTCAAAAACACATATTTCACTACAATAACACAATTGAGTGCTAGTTTAAGTGAAGTATTAGGGCTTATGTTAAATATTTGTATGGGAATCCATTCTTCAGCAAAATAGTTCAGTGCCAGTTCAGTACAAATAAACAGTCCCGGAGTTCAGTTCTTAAGTTATGTGCTGCTTTGCTGTCTAAATTCATTTACTAATCATATAAAAAATGAAATAGTCATTTCAATTGAAGATGTATTGTCTGTAATGGCAGTATGCTACCTCACTATTTATACTTCACTCCACTCTACTCTGCACCACTCCACACCACTGAAGTCTACCTGCACCACTCTACGCTATGCCACTCCATGCTGCGTCACTGCACTCTACTCTGCACCACTCCAATCTACGCTGTGTCCCTCTACTTCTCTCTACATCACTCTGCCAGTGCACTCTACCCCACACTAGTCTATGCACTACTACACTGTTCGCCGCTGCACTCTACACCAATCCACTTTGCGCCACTCCACTCTATGCTACTCTACAACATTGTACTCTACGTTGTACCACTTGATTCTACGCCAGTGAACTTTATGCTAATCCACTCTACGCCTCACTAATCTACTCTGCACTCTAAGACACACTCCCTTATGACACTGTAGTCTAGCATGCATCACTCCACTGTGAAACAATCTCCTCTGTGCCACTGCACTCTGTGCCACTCAGCTCGGCCCAACTCGACTCGCGCAACTCGACTCCATGCCACTCTACTGAGTGCCATGCTACTCAAAGTCAATCTACTCCAAGCCCCTCCACTCTATGGCATTGCACTCTACCCTCTCCTCTACATCACTGCACCAGAGCACTCTACACCACTTTACTAAAAACGAATGCACTCTACGCCAAACTACTCTGCACCACTGCACTTTTCTCTGCAATAATTTACACAACTTCACTATACACCACTGCACTTTGTGATAGGACTCTGTGCCACTCTATTCTACTCTGAACCACTGTTCTCTGCACCACTGCCCACTATTCTACTCTAACCAGCACCACTCCACGCCACTGCTCCCCACACCAATGCACTCTTTGCCACTCTACAATACATCACCACACTCTACGACAGTCTTCTCTGCTACATTGCACTTTACTGCATTCTACTCTGCACCACTCTACGCCAATGCAGTCTACACCACTACAATCTACACTGCACCACTCCAATCTACTCCGTACCACTCCATTCTTCGCCACTGAACTAAACACCACTTCACTCAAAACCAATGTACTCTATGCCACTCTACTCTGCAACACTGCAGTCCCAGCTACTGAACTCTACGTGTCTCTGCTCTGCTCCACAACACTCTATGCCACTGCACTCTACTCTAAAACAATCTACTCTCCACCACTGCACTCTACTCTGCACCATTCCCCTCTGACAATCCACACCACTGCAATTGAACTTGCGCCACTATACTCCACTCTATTCTACACCGCTGCACTTTATGCCACTGCACTCTGCACCATTGCACTTAACGCCACTGCTCTCAAAGCCAATGCATTCTGCACCACTTTACTTTAAATCAACAAAAACGATGCCACTGCACTCTACACCGGTCTATTTTGCAACACTGCAGTGTACGCCACTATACCCTACTCTGCAGATCTCTACTCTAACCCTCTGTACAGTTGCACTCTGACACTTTACAGTACTGCACTCTGCAGCACTCTACTCTGCAACACTGCACTCTCTGCAATTCTACTCTACTGTGCACCACTGTTCTCTACGCCCCCACTCTATGCCAATGCACTCTACCCTGCACCACTCTATTCTATCCTACACTATTCCACTCTAAAGCAAACTACTCTACGCCACTGCACTGTATGCCACGGCACTCTACCCTGCACTGAACCACTTCACTCTACGCCACTTCACTCTACTGTGAAACAATCTACTCTACACCACTGAAGTCTATGCCACTGCACTCTACCTCACTATACTCCACTCTGCGTCAATCCACTATGTGCCAGTCCACACCACTCTATTCTACACCTTTGCACTCTATGCTGCACAACTCTGTGCCACTCTACTCCACTTTACTCTGTGCCACTGTGCTCTAAACCATTGCACTCTGCGCAAGTGCACTCAACACCACTTTACTCAAAACAAATGAACTCTACACCAGATACCCTATGCCACTATACTGTACAGCACTCTATGCCACTGCATGCTATGCCACTCTCCACCATTGCACTCTTGTCACTGCACCCTGCGCCACTCTATTCCTCTCTGCACCACTGCACTCTAGGCTACTGCTCTGCACCACTCTACTCTGCACCTCTCTACTGTACATCACTGCACTCAACAATACTACTCTGCACACGCTCTTTGCACTGAACTCAACACCACTTTACTCTGCATCACTGCCACTGCATGCTATGCCACTCTACACCATTGCGTTGTACAGCACTGCTCTTTACGCCACTCTGTTCTACTCTGCACCACTGTGCTCTACTCCACTGCTCTCTATGCGGCTGCACTGTACAACGCTGCACCCTACTTACAACTCAACTCTACGCCACTCTGCCATTACCCCCTATGCCACTACATTCTGCATCACTCCATGCCACTCTATTCTAGTCTACACCAAGACACTCCATGCCCCTGTACTCTACATCACTCTACTCTATGCCACTGTAGGAGGCTGGACTGGCTTGTAGTGAGTACCAAGGGGTACTTACACCTTGCACCAGGCCCAGTTATCCCTTATTAGTGTATAGGGTGTCTAGCAGTTTAGGCTGATAGATAATGGTAGCTTAGCAGAGCTGCTTAGGCTGAACTAGGAGACGAGTGAAGCTCCTACAGTACCACTAGTGTCATATGCACAATATCATAAGAAAACACAATACACAGATATACTAAAAATAAAGGTACTTTATTTTTATGACAATATGCCAAAAGTATCTCAGTGAGTACCCTCAGTATGAGGATAGCAAATATTCAAAAGATATATGTACACAATACCAAAATATGCAGTAATAGTATTAGAAAACAGTGCAAACAATGTATAGTTACAATAGGATGCAATGGGGACAAATAGGGATAGGGGCAACACAAACCATATACTCCAAAAGTGGAATGCGAACCACGAATGGACCCCAAACCTATGTGACCTTGTAGAGGGTCGCTGGGACTATTAGAAAATAATAAGGGTTCGAAAAATAGCCCACCCCAAGACCCTGAAAAGTGAGTGCAAAGTGCACTAAAGTTCCCCCAAAGGACATAGAAGTCGTGATAGGGGAATTCTGCAGGAAAGACACAAACCAGCAATGCAACAACGATGGATTTCCAGTCGAGGGTAGCTGTGGAACAAGGGGACCAAGTCCAAAAGTCACAAGCAATTCGGAGATGGGCAGATGCCCAGGAAATGCCAGCTGTGGATGCAAAGAAGCTGCTACTGGACAGTAGAAGCTGAGGATTCTGCTGGAACGACAAGGGCTAGAGACTTCCCCTTTGGAGGATGGATCCCCCACGCCGTGGAGAGTCGTGCAGAAGTGTTTTCCTGAAGAAAGACCGCCAACAAGCCTTGCTAGCTGCAAGTCGTGCGGTTAGCGTTTTTGGATGCTGCTGTGGCCCAGGAGGGACCAGGATGACGCCAATTGCGTCTGGGGACAGAGGGGGCGTCGAGCAAGACAAGGAGCCCTCTCAGAAGCAGGCAGCACCCGCAGAAGTGCCGGAACAGGCACTACGAAGAGGAGTGAAACGGTGCTCACCCGAAGTCGCACAAAGGAGTCCCACGTCGCCGGAGGACAACTTAGGAAGTTGTGCAATGCAGGTTAGAGTGCCGTGGACCCAGGCTTGGCTGTGCACAAAGGATTTCCGCCGGAAGTGCACGGAGGCCGGAGTATCTGCAAAAGTCGCAGTTCCCAGCAATGCAGTCTGGCATGGGGAGGCAAGGACTTACCTCCACCAAACTTGGACTGAAGAGTCACTGGACTGTGGGAGTCACTTGGACAGAGTTGCTGGATTCAAGGGACCTCGCTCGTCGTGCTGAGAGGAGACCCAGGGGACCGGTGATGCAGTTCTTTGGTGCCTGCGGTTGCAGGGGGAAGATTCCGTCGACCCACGGGAGATTTCTTTGGAGCTTCTAGTGCAGAGAGGAGGCAGACTACCCCCACAGCATGCACCACCAGGAAAACAGTTGAGAAGGCGGCAGGATCAGCGTTACAGAGTTGCAGTAGTCGTCTTTGCTACTTTGTTGCAGTTTTGCAGGCTTCCAGCGCGGTCAGCAGTCGATTCCTTGGCAGAAGGTGAAGAGAGAGATGCAGAGGAACTCTGATGAGCTCTTGCATTCGTTATCTAAAGAATCCCCAAAGACAGAGACCCTAAATAGCCAGAAAAGAGGGTTTGGCTACTTAGGAGAGAGGATAGGCTAGCAACACCTGAAGGAGCCTATCAGAAGGAGTCTCTGACGTCACCTGCTGGCACTGGCCACTCAGAGCAGTCCAGTGTGCCAGCAGCACCTCTGTTTCCAAGATGGCAGAGGTCTGGAGCACACTGGAGGAGCTCTGGGCACCTCCCAGGGGAGGTGCAGGTCGGGAGTGGTCACTCCCCTTTCCTTTGTCCAGTTTCGTGCCAGAGCAGGGCGGAGGGGTCCCTGAACCGGTGTAGACTGGCTTATGCAGAAATGGGCACCATGTGTGCCCATGAAAGCATTTCCAGAGGCTGGGGGAGGCTACTCCTCCCCTGCCTTCACACCATTTTCCAAAGGGAGAGGGTGTAACACCCTCTCTCAGAGGAAGTCCTTTGTTCTGCCATCCTGGGCCAAGCCTGGCTGGACCCCAGGAGGGCAGAAACCTGTCTGAGGGGTTGGCAGCAGCTGCAGTGAAACCCCGGGAAAGGCAGTTTGGCAGTACCCAGGTCTTAGCTACAGACCTGTGGGATCATGGGATTGTGCCAACTATGCCAGGATGGCATAGAGGGGGCAATTCCATGATCATAGACATGTTACATGGCCATATTCGGAGTTACCATTGTGAAGCTACATATAGGTAGTGACCTATATGTAGTGCACGCATGTAATGGTGTCCCCGCACTCACAATGTCCGGGGAATTGGCCCTGAACAATGTGGGGGCCCCTTGGCTAGTGCCAGGGTGCCCACACACTAAGTAACTTAGCACCCAACCTTTACCAGGTAAAGGTTAGACATATAGGTGACTTATAAGTTACTTAAGTGCAGTGTAAAATGGCTGTGAAATAACGTGGACGTTATTTCACTCAGGCTGCAGTGGCAGGCCTGTGTAAGAATTGTCAGAGCTCCCTATGGGTGGCAAAAGAAATGCCGCAGCCCATAGGAATCTCCTGGAACCCCAATACCCTGGGTACCTCAGTACCATATACTAGAGAATTATAAGGGTGTTCCAGTAAGCCAATGTAAATTGGTAAAATTGGTCACTAGCCTGTTAGTGACAATTTGTACAGAGAGAGCATAACCACTGAGGTTCTGGTTAGCAGAGCCTCAGTGAGACAGTTAGGCACCACACAGGGAACACATACATATAGGTCACAAACTTATGAGCACTGGGATCCTGACTAGCAGGGTCCCAGTGACACATAACAAACATACTGAAAACATAGGGTTTTCACTATGAGCACTGGGCCCTGGCTAGCAGGATCCCAGTGAGACAGTGAAAACACCCTGACATACACTCACAAACAGGCCAAAAGTGGGGGTAACAAGGCTAGAAAGAGGCTACTTTCTCACACAACCCCTCCTCCCCCCACCCCCCCCAAACGAAGGACAATAAGTCTAACCTTGGCCAGTTGAGACTTTATTGCCTAAGTGGTGATAAGTAGAGAGTAGCTCTGCAATAGACTGGTTACTCCCTTTATCATCCACTATATGGTTACTTCCCTGTGGGGATGTAAACCACCCTGTTTGAAGTTTTTTAGCTAAGCAACAATGTGAAGATATATTTTCAGAGTTTCTATCAGTAAGTTTTAGTTTAGAGCAGTGGGAATTGTCCACTGAACCTATTTGTAGTGATGGAAATGCCAGACAGGGATGCTGTCTCAGAAAAGCCATAACTGGGCAAAAACTTTGTCCATATGGCTGGAAGAGAGAACAGGGATGCTGTTTCTCTTGAGTTGGAGCAGGGCAGGGATGCTGTCCTATGAGCTCCACACTAGGGCAGGGATGCTGTCCTAAGTGTTGTGAGGCAGTGCAGGGTTTCTGCACTAAAGTTTCTCTGGGAGGGTTGGAGGGATGCTCCATGTTAACTAAAATGGTGCTCTTTTTCTCACCAATGTTAGTTATCCCACAGAGAGGTACTTCTACCTCAGGGAGTCTAGCTTTGCCAGCTGATGATTCCCTTGGAACAGGTGCCACCCCAGGAGAGGTTTCTCCCACCACAGGAATGGTATCCTGAATGGTAGGGTGGTTAGGGGATACTGTGATACCCTTTTTACCTGTTGATGGAGAGGGATCCTGAGTTTTCAGGCCTTCTCTCCTTTGCTTTTTCATTTCAGTAGAAATGAGAGGGAACAATTCCTCTGGGATGCCCAGCATGGCTGCATGGGCATAAAACTCTACATCAGCCCAACCTGAGGCCTCTAGGTCATTACCTAAGAGAAAGTCTACAGGTAAGCTAGGTGATACCACCACCTGCTTAGGGCCAGTAACTCCACCCCAACTAAACTGAATTATAGCTAAGGGAAGAAACTTAGTGGAGTTATGGACATCAATAATTGTATACTGCTGTCCAATGATGTGTTGTTCAGGAGCCACTAGGTTTTCAGTCACCAAAGTGATACTGGCACCTGTGTCCCTGTAGGCCAAGGCCTCAACACCATTTATTGAAACTGTCTGCCTGTACTTATCCATTGTAAGGGGACAAGCAGCCAGTGTGGCAAGGCCAATGCCACTAGGTGTGACAGAAACTGTCTTGGGACTGACTACCCCAGTTTCTATTATGGACCCATAAGTGAACCCAACTACACCCTTAACTTGACTGTTGCCAGCAGTCCCACCACTAGTACCACTACTGCTAGGGGCACTAAAGCTTGATGTATTAGTGGTGGTAGGCTCAGGGGGTTTACCTGGACAGGACTTATCCCCTGGCCTATGGCCTCTGTTTTTACACACAAAGCACCAACGCTTTTTAATGTGTGCAGGTTGAGAAGAAGAGGAAGAATTTGTTTTATCCCCACCCTCTGAAGAGTGTTTAAGATTTGAAGTGGGATCGTTGGTTTTACCCTTATCCCCATGCTTATCTTGAGATTTTTCACCATCTTTCTTCTTGCCATCCTTGTCACCACCTGTATGAACTTTTCTGTTCACCCTTGTTCTGACCCATTTGTCTGCCTTCTTTCCCAATTCTTGGGGAGAGGTCAGATCAGAGTCCACCAAGTACTGGTGCAACAAATCAGACACACAATTATTAAGAATATGCTCTCTCAGGATCAAGTTATACAGGCTTTCATAATCAGTAACTTTACTGCCATGTAACCACCCCTCCAAGGCCTTCACTGAATGGTCAACAAAATCAACCCAGTCTTGTGAAGACTCCTTTTTGGTCTCTCTGAACTTCATCCTGTACTGTTCAGTGGTTAAGCCATAACCATCCAGGAGTGCATTCTTAAGAACTGCAAAATTATTGGCATCACTTTCTTTTACAGTAAGGAGCCTATCCCTACCCTTTCCACTAAATGATAGACATAGGATAGCAGCCCACTGCCTTTGAGGGACATCCTGTACAACACAGGCCCTCTCAAGTGCAGCAAACCACTTGTTAATGTCATCCCCCTCCTTATAAGGGGGAACTATCTTATGCAGATTCCTGGAATCATGCTCTTTTGCAGGATGACTATGGGGAATACTGCTGCTGCCACCATGGGTTTCTAAACCCAATTTCTGTCTTTCTTTTTCTAGTTCAAAGGACTGTCTATCCAAATCCAGCTGTTGCTTCTTGAGCTTCAGTCTGGTTTGTTCCACTCTCAATTTATTGAGCTCCCTTTCTAACACTCTGTCATCAGGGTGGGTGGGTGGGACATTCCTTGAAACAGAAGTATGGTGAGAATGTACAGAAGGAGAACCATCCCTTACAGAGGGCATCCTAACAGCTTGGTTAACAGAAACATCACTTCTACTATGATGTGAATGGATACTCTTGTTAAGATGTGAGACAACACTATCAGTATGGTGTGACTCTACATCAGTACCAACTATGCTAGGCTGTTTTGTAATGGGCAGGCTAGGAAGTTTCTTTCCTGACTCTTTTTCTAGGGGTGTCCCTGGATCAGATTGTGAACCATTAGCTACTTTTTCAACAGATGGGGCACCTCTAGCCTTACCCTGTTCTATAAGCATGTTAACCAATAGTTCTCTGGGGGGATTCTTCCCTACACTTAAACCTCTTTCTATGCAGAGACTCCTTGCTCCTTTCCAGCTAAGGTGATCATAAGCAAGTTTGGACAGATCAACAGTTTGGCCTGTGCCAGACATCTTAGAAAGTGCTTTAGTGACAGAAAAAGGAAAAAAAAGTTTGTCAGAACTTTTAGAAAGACAGGAAAAAAACCTTTTAAACTTTTTAAGAACTTTTTGAAAGTTTAGAAGTACTTTTCAGCACTTTAGAAAAGAAGTGAGAAAAGAAATGCAAAACTTTTTGGTTAGGTGTACATACACTGA
This sequence comes from Pleurodeles waltl, assembly GCF_031143425.1. Classification (NCBI taxonomy): domain Eukaryota; kingdom Metazoa; phylum Chordata; class Amphibia; order Caudata; family Salamandridae; genus Pleurodeles; species Pleurodeles waltl. The sequence continues at coordinate 1,442,195,241 of NC_090440.1, read as the reverse complement.
ACTTGTTTTGTATATTTTTCTCTGATGAAAAGTACAATGACAAAAGTGGTAAGTAGTTGCAAAGCACTTATCCCACCACTGCACAACCAATGTAGGAGGCTGGACTGGCTTGTAGTGAGTACCAAGGGGTACTTACACCTTGCACCAGGCCCAGTTATCCCTTATTAGTGTATAGGGTGTCTAGCAGCTTAGGCTGATAGATAATGGTAGCTTAGCAGAGCAGCTTAGGCTGAACTAGGAGACGAGTGAAGCTCCTACAGTACCACTAGTGTCATATGCACAATATCATAAGAAAACACAATACACAGATATACTAAAAATAAAGGTACTTTATTTTTATGACAATATGCCAAAAGTATCTCAGTGAGTACCCTCAGTATGAGGATAGCAAATATACACAAGATATATGTACACAATACCAAAATATGCAGTAATAGTATTAGAAAACAGTGCAAACAATGTATAGTTACAATAGGATGCAATGGGGACACATAGGGATAGGGGCAACACAAACCATATACTCCAAAAGTGGAATGCGAACCACGAATGGACCCCAAACCTATGTGACCTTGTAGAGGGTCGCTGGGACTATTAGAAAATAGTAAGGGTTAGAAAAATAGCGCACCCCAAGACCCTGAAAAGTGAGTGCAAAGTGCACTAAAGTTCCCCAAAGGACATAGAAGTCATGATAGGGGAATTCTGCAGGAAAGACACAAACCAGCAATGCAACAACGATGGATTTCCAGTCGAGGGTACCTGTGGAACAAGGGGACCAAGTCCAAAAGTCACAAGCAAGTTGGAGATGGGCAGATGCCCAGGAAATGCCAGCTGTGGATGCAAAGAAGCTGCTACTGGACAGTAGAAGCTGAGGATTCTGCAGGAACGACAAGGGCTAGAGACTTCCCCTTTGGAGGATGGATCCCCCACGCCGTGGAGAGTCGTGCAGAAGTGTTTTCCTGAAGAAAGACCGCCAACAAGCCTTGCTAGCTGCAAGTCGTGCGGTTAGCGTTTTTGGATGCTGCTGTGGCCCAGGAGGGACCAGGATGTCGCCAATTGCGTCTGGGGACAGAGGGGGTGTCGAGCAAGACAAGGAGCCCTCTCAGAAGCAGGCAGCACCCGCAGAAGTGCCGGAACAGGCACTACGAAGAGGAGTGAAACGGTGCTCACCCGAAGTCACACAAAGGAGTCCCACGTCGCCGGAGGACAACTTAGGAAGTCGTGCAATGCAGGTTAGAGTGCCGTGGACCCAGGCTTGGCTGTGCACAAAGGATTTCCGCCGGAAGTGCACGGAGGCCGGAGTAGCTGCAAAACTCGCGGTTCCCAGCAATGCAGTCTGGCGTGGGGAGGCAAGGACTTACCTCCACCAAACTTGGACTGAAGAGTCACTGGACTGTGGGAGTCACTTGGACAGAGTTGCTGGATTCAAGGGACCTCGCTCGTCGTGCTGAGAGGAGACCCAGGGGACCGGTGATGCAGTTCTTTGGTGCCTGCGGTTGCAGGGGGAAGATTCCGTCGACCCACGGGAGATTTCTTCGGAGCTTCTAGTGCAAAGAGGAGGCAGACTACCCCCACAGCATGCACCACCAGGAAAACAGTCGAGAAGGCGGCAGGATCAGCGTTACAGAGTTGCAGTAGTCGTCTTTGCTACTTTGTTGCAGTTTTGCAGGCTTCCAGCGCGGTCAGCAGTCGATTCCTTGGCAGAAGGTGAAGAGAGAGATGCAGAGGAACTCTGATGAACTCTTGCATTCGTTATCTAAAGAATCCCCAAAGACAGAGACCCTAAATAGCCAGAAAAGAGGGTTTGGCTACTTAGGAGAGAGGATAGGCTAGCAACACCTGAATGAGCCTATCAGAAGGAGTCTCTGACGTCACCTGCTGGCACTGGCCACTCAGAGCAGTCCAGTGTGCCAGCAGCACCTCTGTTTCCAAGATGGCAGAGGTCTGGCGCACACTGGAGGAGCTCTGGGCACCTCCCAGGGGAGGTGCAGGTCAGGGGAGTGGTCACTTTCCTTTGTCCAGTTTCGCGCCAGAGCAGGGCTGAGGGGTCCCTGAACCGGTGTAGACTGGCTTATGCAGAAACAGGCACCATGTGTGCCCATGAAAGCATTTCCAGAGGCTGGGGAAGGCTACTCCTCCCCTGCCTTCACACCATTTTCCAAAGGGAGAGGGTGTAACACCCTCTCTCAGAGGAAGTCCTTTGTTCTGCCATCCTGGGCCAAGCCTGGCTGGACCCCAGGAGGGCAGAAACCTGTCTGAGGGGTTGGCAGCAGCAGCAGTTGCAGTGAAACCCCGGGAAAGGCAGTTTGGCAGTACCCAGGTCTGAGCTACAGACCTGTGGGATCATGGGATTGTGCCAACTATGCCAGGATGGCATAGAGGGGGCAATTCCATGATCATAGACATGTTACATGGCCATATTCGGAGTTACCATTGTGTAGCTACATATAGGTAGTGACCTATATGTAGTGCACGCGTGTAATGGTGTCCCCGCACTCACAAAGTCCGGGGAATTGGCCCTGAACAATGTGGGGGCCCCTTGGCTAGTGCCAGGGTGCCCAGACACTAAGTAACTTAGCACCCAACCTTTACCAGGTAAAGGTTAGACATATAGGTGACTTATAAGTTACTTAAGTGCAGTGTAAAATGGCTGTGAAATAACGTGGACGTTATTTCACTCAGGCTGCAGTGGCAGGCCTGTGTAAGAATTGTCAGAGCTCCCTATGGGTGGCAAAAGAAATGCTGCAGCCCATAGGAATCTCCTGGAACCCCAATACCCTGGGTACCTCAGTACCATATACTAGGGAATTATAAGGGTGTTCCAGTAAGCCAATGTAAATTGGTAAAATTGGTCACTAGCCTGTTAGTGACAATTTGTACAGAGAGAGCATAACCACTGAGGTTCTGGTTAGCAGAGCCTCAGTGAGACAGTTAGGCACCACACAGGGAACACATACATATAGGCCACAAACTTATGAGCACTGGGCTCCTGACTAGCAGGGTCCCAGTGACACATAACAAACATACTGAAAACATAGGGTTTTCACTATGAGCACTGGGCCCTGGCTAGCAGGATCCCAGTGAGACAGTGAAAACACCCTGACATACACTCACAAACAGGCCAAAAGTGGGGGTAACAAGGCTAGAAAGAGGCTACTTTCTCACAGCCACCACCCTCTATGCCACTCTACTCTACACTGCACCACTTCACTCTTCCTGGCAACATTCCATTCTATGCCGCTTCACTGTACTCTGAAGCAAACTACTCTGTGTCACTGCAGTCTACTCTGCACCATTGTACTCTACTCCAATGCCCTTTAAGCCACTTTACTCAGAACCAATGCACTCTATGCCACTGCCCTCTACGCCAATCTACTCTGCACCACTGTACAATACCTCACTTCATTCTAGACCACCCTACTTCATACCACGATACTCCACTCTACGATACTCCACTCTATGGCATTCTACTCCATTAAACTTGACTCCACTCTATGCCATTCCACTCTAAAACACCCTACTCCACCCTATGCCACTCTGCAACTCTACTCCACTCTACGAAGCTTTAAGCAACTCCTTCTATGACACTTTACTCCACTTTGTTCTACGACACTCTACTCCACTATTCACGCCATTCTATGCCACTCCACTATATAACACTCTATGCCACTCTGCTCTACCTTACAACACTCAACTCTACACCACTCCACAACTCTATGCCGCTCCACTGACATTCTACTCCAACCAATTGTGTTCCCCTCTATGCCCTTCCACCCTGCTCTACCACACTGCACAATACTCTGTCACACCACTCTTTGACACTCTACTCAACTCTGCCCTTCCACTCTACTCCTTTCTCCAGACTCCACAACACTCTACATCACTCCACGCTTCTCCATGACGCTCCATTCCACACCACTCATCTCAACACCACTCCATAACACTCCATTTTACTCTCTTTTCCCCCACTAACTTTTTGCCGTGCTGAACAGCAGCCACGATGGTGTACAACATGGCTAAAACATATTGGCAAAGCCAATAGCTCTTGCATAGGCAAAACCTATTGACTTTGCCGATGCTTGTTCCACCTGGCATTTCCCTGTTGGGCAGGAGTCCTTGAATGCTGGTGTTGAAGACCCATGGCTGCTCTTGGTGCTTCTGCCACTTTCCTCATCTTTACAGCAGGGAGGCTTCAAGTGCGAGGGGAAGGGTTGGGGAGACAGCGAGAAAGCGGCTGAGAAGGAAGAAGAGAGAGACGATGGATGGAAAGAGAGAGCGAGGATACAAAGGGAGCTGGCTGGTTTAAACGATTTTTATCAGAGCTGCTTTTAGTTCCCCCCATTCTGGCCCTGGTACGCGTGCTGATCAGCTCACTTCTACATTCTTTCTAGCCCTCAGTTTCTTTCTGTGGTTCTGATGTTTATTCAGTCTCTCTCTCCGTCCTTTCCACATTCCTTATCTCCCTAGTTTGTTCTGATAACTATGCTACATTTCCGACCTGCTTCTCCTTTTCCCCATGTTTCCTCACATTGCCTCCCTGTCATTTGTTGGGAGTTTGTTGCTTCTGTAAACACATCTTGCACACGAAATGCTGTTCTTTTGTAAATAACTCGAATACCTACCCGGTACAGTGACGTGATAGAGAATAAGTTGAATAAATTAATGACATAAGTATATGAATCCCAGCGCATTGCAAACATGTAAGGTACAAGGAAGTGACGGAATGTCTCAAAATCGTGAGATTATGACAGAGATTGGGGTTGGAGAGAGGGGTGTGAGAGAGGCATACAAAACGAAAGAAAGGGGGAGGTCCCAGATCGACACATGAGCCAGGAGACGCCGGAAAAGGGCTTCCCGTCTGTTGGCTTTACCCTGTACATTTCCAAGTTAGAGCTTCGCTGCACTGAGGCGAAGTCGTGACTGAGTTGAGTGGGCGAGGATATTTTCAGCAGCTCATATGATATTTTTGGAGCAGGTTGCAAAGAAAGATCCGACGCCTCCCTCTTCGTAACAAAAGCACGGCTGGTGATTTCTTTTGGCTTCATTGGAACATGGTTATTTATATCCACAACTCTTGTGAAATAATGTTTTCTAATAGTAAGTTACTGAAAAAAGATCATTGCCACTATTTCGGTGACCAGGATTCCCAGAAAATATTTTTATCTTTAAGACGCACATTTTTCTGTAATTACCACTTTTATTAAAAAAAAAAAAAAAGTTGAAAAGTAGTTGGATTGAGCACGGAGATTGCGCCATCAAGAAGACACAACTTTTTTTGTATTAAATTACTCACTGGCTCGAGCTGTTGTGGGATAGAGTTCGAACTAGCCATCTTTCTAGTCCTCCAGCAATTCTTGGTTCTAGGCCTTCCTCGGCGAATCCCCCCGCCCCGACAAGCGTTCGCTTTGCTGGTCAGGTAATGAACAGCCTGCTGGGTTAGAGGCGACTCCTACTTTCCTTCCAGTGTGGAAGGCGGTAATGCTTCACTTCAGGACAGTGAGAAACTCGTTTAGGCCAAGTCTTTTCCCTACTGGGAGCAATCGGAGCCTGGAACCTAACACCCTGCTGCCAGTCTCTGCGGGCGTTTGTTAATCTTTAGCGAGCAGTGTATATATCTAAAAGGCTTAAGACTGCAAATCCTGCGGAATGGCTATCCGCACGTGCGTGTGTAGGTAATTACACTGGCCTATAAGATACTATATATTATAGCTTGTTCTGTAAACCCTTAATGAACGATTGAGACCGAACCAGCAACGTCCAAAACGTACACTTTGCACTTTATCTGCAGCTGTGTGATGCAGCTACATAACTCAAGTAACTGATATCTGTAGTTGCACGATTCTAACACATGAATCTGCAGCAAAAGCATTCACTCATCGAGCTGTCTTCCAACAATATAAATCTGTGGCATTCATGTTACAGGCTCTGCTCTGTAGCAGGCATCCACTCTATTTTTATGTCGAGCCAAACCTGTGACTTCAGACTACAAGCACATTTCTTCAGCGAGTGCATTAACCAACGTAGTTAACACAAATATATCCTGAAACAAAATGGATAATCGGGGTCTCTGCAGCAAGTCCCTTAACTACACAAACCATTTTAAATGTAGTCCGTTTGAATTTATTTTGGTGTAGAGCCAGTCAGTCAAATTTCTTTATTTTAACAGATTGCCATACAATCACAAATCCCTTAAATACAAATGTAATCTTTTTTTTTTAATTTCCAAAATTTTAAAACATTAATACCTATAGTTTTGCATCAAAGATCATACATATAAGGAGTGGCAAAAACTGCGAGATTGGTTAAAAATGAATCCATCACAACTTATTTCTTAAATACTCGAAAAAAACATGACCTATATCTTAGTCAAGTTATAGAGCAACATCAACAAGTTCATATCGTTTCCTAATAGCAAATCTAATAACATTTAATATAGAATGACAAATTTGAATAGTTTTTGAACAAAGCTCATTGCTTCCTTGTAGTTTCTAACTTTTGCCCTACATAATAAAAGCAATATGAAAGCATGTCTAGGGGCAGTATACAATGTGCGAAATAAAAGAAAGTGGCATGTGCTCTGTTTGGACCTGGCGTCACAGGGACAGGTGGGCAGGCCTTTTTGCCAGGTACACTGCATGTGAAAGGCCACTCTAAAGGGGATTAGATTTAACCTGACAAGGGTTAGGAAAGAGCATACTAATGGACTCTGAAACCAGGCTAAATAAGGTTCCATAGTGTCCTTGGTTGAAATCGGAATTTAAGGTTCGAATAATTTCAGTTTCAGCGCTCCATAAAGTCTAAGGCTCACAGTATTCTCTCTATAGTGCTGTTTCACCACTTCCTTTGCATTTACAAGCATGGACTTTTGGTCTGTAAACATATTTTCGAGCCCCAGATTTTGAAAAGACGTTTTCAGACATGAAAGCCGAGGGATTATTTTCATATTGGCCAATTGTAAACAGTCAGCCATGCAGTCTTATAAAATGCCTGACACACACACTCAATGTATCATGTAAGTACTCATATAACTTCTTTTTGCATTTGCTGGCCCATGTGGGAAGGGTATGCCCAGACTTGGGTCCCGTGCTCCCCATGCCACTGGAATCAAGCTAGCCTGGCTGATGAAGGGTGATACCCTGAAACAGGTCCTAGGATGTTTGTTTCCAGTCCAGGGAGGACCTGGCTTGACAGTTTGGGCTGGACTGTCCCCATGGGGAACAGGGTCAAGACTGATTTGCATATAGCTGGGTCCAAACTGGAACGGCATGGGTAGAAAAAAAATGATGGATTTAGGCCCAGATCTCTGTACTGGGGGTGAATGTTTGACATAGTTCAGCATTCCGTCCATCATTTGCAAGTACTCATATAACTGTACATACATCACTTATACATTCACTCACTTGTTTACTCACTCATTCATACGGATATACTACCACTCAGTCACACTTACACCACCCATACAGTGATTGTCACCCATATATCACTACTAAACCCATTTAGCTATATACAAGTTATGTAGTCATGTGCTCAGATATGGTGCACTCATGCACCCATTTACTTAACCATACAGTACCAACTGCACTCTCTCACTCACGATAACCTTACACTTACACCCACTCACTCATCTAAACAACCACATATGTACCCAGGCATTTATGGATACAAGCATATGGTTTAGAGGTAGATAAACGCATTGAGTGGTAAGGGTGTTTTAGGGGCAGGTAAGGATATTGGGTGGTAAAGGTATTTTGAGGGTTTGGGGTGGGGTAAAGGAACTGAGTTTTGGGTTGTAAGGATATTTTTAGGGATTAGGGGTGGGTAAGGGTATTGGGTAGTAATGTTTTTAGGGTATAGGGGTGGATAGGGGTAGTGGGTGATAAGGGTATTTTTAGCATTTAGGGGTGGGTAAGGGTATTGGGTGGTAAGGGTAATCAAAAAAGGGTTGGGGTTTCTTGGCCAAAAAAAGATATGTCTATATATATATATATATATATATATATATATATATATATATATATATATATATATATATTAGTCACACAATTCTTTGTTGATTCCAAAGAGGGCCAGGACACCTCTATATACTGTTCAAATATTTATTCACAGCACACAAATTAAATCCAACGTGTTTCGGCAATAATCCTCTCAGGGTGCCACGCCCCCAACCACTGCCTGTGGCACCCCTCTAGCAGGCCTTACAGCCGTAAGGCAGGATGCACTATACTACAGGTGAGGGCATAGTTGCCCCTTGTATGTTAGCCAAACTGCTAGTGAAGGACCGACCGGTCTGTGCCAGCCTGCCACTTTCAAACAAGTTTCTGACCACATGGGGTGAGTGCCTTTGTGCACTCTTTGGTCAGAAACAAAGCCTGTCCTGGGTGGAGGAACTGTAACACCTGGCGGTGAGACTCAAAGGCTCAAGCCTCGGATTACAGTGCCCCAGGGCACTCCAGCTAGTGGAGCTTCCCACCCCCCTGACAATGCCCCACTTTTGGCAGCAAGTCCGGTGGGAAAATTAGGGAGGTGTGACCACCCCAGCCAGGACCGCCCCTAAGATGTCCAGAGCTGAGGTGACCCCTTCCCTGCAGAATCCTCCATCTTAGTTTGGAGGACAGGGACCAATAAGATTAGGTTGTGTCCCCGTCCCCAAAGGGAGTGGGCACAAGGAGGGTGTAGCCACCCTCAGGGACAGTAGCCATTGACTACTGCCCTCTGACCTCTAAAATGCCCCTAAATCTAGGATTTAAGGGCCTCCCTGAACCCAGCTCACCAGATTCCTGACGCCCTACAGGAAGAAGAAGGACTGCTTAGCTGAAACCCCCAGCAGAGAAGAAGGAAGGACAACTGCTTTGGCCCCAGCCCTACCAGCCTGTCTCCTGTTGCCAAAGAACAGCAACGGGACCATTGACCTCTGCCAAGCTCCAGAAGACTGCCCTTCACCAAGAAAGACCAAGAACTCCAGTGGACAGCAGACATGTCAAAGAAGAAACCACAACCAAGGACCCCCACCTCACTCCGGAGGTGTGAGTCCTAACCACTCTGCACCAGACGCCCACAGGCCGTATCCAGGTGGCCCAACCAGCTAGAGAGGATCCCCAGGTGATTCTGAGCAAGTGCCCACCCTGGGTTGACCTCTCCAACCCTCCAACACGCCCCCGCAGAGGGAATCCCGAGGACCCCCCTGACCGCGAAGCTCTGGATGAAGATATCCGATGCGTAAAGACACACTTCACCCGTAGCCCCAGGCCTTGGAGAAACTGACACCCGGTGCAGTTACGTTCAGCAGGCGGCCCTCCTCCCTGTCCAACCGGTGGTGTGCCTGAGGCTCCCCCCTGGATCTCGCCTGCAGCCTCTGAGTGACCCCTGGGGTCTCCTCATAGACCAGCATTGGAAACCTGATGTCCTGATTGCACCCTGCACCCGGCCGTCCCTTTGCCGCCGAGGGTGTGTGTTTGGTGCCTACTTGTGCCCCCTCCAGTGCTCCTCTGATCCCCCCGGTCTGCCCTCTGAGTCGCGGGTACTCACCTGCAGGCAGACCTGATTGCGAGTACCCCTTGTCTCCATAGGAGGCCACGTTAAATTTACTCATCTTTGACTTTGCACCCAGCCGGCCCGTGTTGCTGGTTGTGGGTAACTTGAACCCCAACCAGTGGACTTCCTAAAACCCAGAGACTGAAACTGTAAGTGTTGTACTTACCTGTAAAATAATTTATTTATTTCCCCCAGGAACTGTTTCTGAAAATTGCACTGTGTCCAAAACAGATTATTGCCAATAATTCAAAAACTGTATAACCTATTGATTTCAAACAAAGTACTGTTGATACATGTGTGAAATACGGATCTATTGAAGTACACACCTGCAACTTGAATCTTGTGGTTCTAAAAATAAAGAAAATATATTTTTGCTATATAAAAACTATTGGTCTGGAATTAAGTCATTGAGTGTGTGCTTCTTCTATTGTTTTTTTATGTACAACAAATGCTTTGCACTACCCTCTGATAAGCCTAAGTGCCTGACCACACTACACAAAAAAGAGCATTAGTATTATCTACTTTAGCCTCTGTTAAGCCTCTGGGGAACCCCTGGACTCTGTGCACACCATATCACATTTTGATATAGTATTTACAGAGCCAGCTAATCTAGAAATTTACTGAAAAACCAAAGGTTACAGCTAGGAAATAGCTTCAAAAAAACCCTAGAAATTCACTGATAAAAATGAAGTTTACAGGAACATTATAGTTAGGTTCAGGTTTTACACACACAAAACCACAGAAATTCAGCAGTTAGAGCTATACGTACCTTAAGAAACTATAACTTGAGGCCAAGGTAACTATAACTCATGGCCTCGCCATGCACTGCTAATTACCTCACATATTGCATCAATCATGACATCTGTGACATAATTGATAATATCACTGCAACATTTGCTGTAAAATTATTGATGAGAAAAATTTGCGTGGCGTGGGCGCGAGTTACACTTACCTTGGGGCACGAGTTGAAATAAGTATAACTATAACTGCTGAATTTTTATGGTTCTGTAAGTGAAAAATCTGATTGGCTGATTTTAGGATTTAGGGGTGGGTTAGGGTATTGAGTGGTGTGGTGTTTTCAGGGTTGAAGGGTGAGTAAATGTATTGGGTGATAATGATCTTAGTGTTTAGTGGTGGATAGGGTTATTGAATGGTAAGGGTGTTTTGGGAGAGATAAGAGTATGGGGTGGTAAGGTGTTTTTAGGGGTGGGTAAGAGAATAGGATGGTAAGGTTTTTTTAAGGTTTTAAGGGTGGGTATGGGTATATGGGATCAAATAACGTCTCACCATGGGTTTCCCCATACCAGTTACTTCAATGTTGCCCCCAGAATTATATACACTTGAATTACCTTCCATTAGGGCATTACCTTTAAAACTAGCACCTGTTCCTGTCTCATTCTCAGCTGCTAGATAGCTTTGGATCTCTGTTAGAGAACTTTGGTTCTCCTCACTACCGTAAGTAGTCTCTTTAGAAGAGAAATCCATAGTCAGCATTGAAACATAATTCTCTTTTCCTACAGAAGTGCAGAAAAAAATCTTAGCTTGCTCTTGTAAAATAGGAACAATACTATTCTTATTGCCTCAGCCTTTGTTTTGCAGGCAAACAGATGCCCTACTAGCCTGTAACACTTTGACTGGGGTGAATATTTGGAACATCCTTTAGTAACCTTGAACAGCGTCCTTATCAACACTCAGTCTCCTACAGATAGATCCTAGTTTTTCCATGTTTCCTTTGATCAAAGTTATTCTTTTGATTCAGCTGTCAACTCTCCACAACTGTTCTTAATTGCATTCTTCCTTCAGCACCTCAGCTCTAGTGTGCAACCACCCTGGCACAAGTCTGGTTCTTTCCTTTCTTCCTCAACAGTTTAAAAGGTGGAATGCCAGTGCAAGTTTGTGCTGTGGTAAGGTACGACCAGGTTTTCATCCTAAGAAAGTTTTGCACACCCAAACGACCAGAAAGAGTGATTTGCATTCCCTATGTCAAGAAAAGGCTAGCCCTTTTCAACAGACCATTGGCCCCTGGTCTGTATGGAGCCACCTCATGATGCTTAATATCATGATTATAAAGAAATTCATTAAGCTCAGAAGACACAAAATAAGTGCCATTGTCGGATACTATCTGTTTAGGGTAGACTTCATGGGAGAATATTTTTTTTAAACTCCGAAACATTCCTAGTACTTTCTTAATCCATGAAATCGTAATGCAACAATTCAGAAGAATAGTTAGTGACTACCACCATGTATTTTTGTGAGATGGAAGTAGCTGAAAAGGACCTGAAAAATCCAATGTAACTTTATACCAGGGAGCTTCAGGCAAAGAAGTAGGAAAAAAAGGTTTGTCGCTTGTCCCTCAGTGTTTGTCTGAGACAATACACTGTGGACACAAATTGATGTGACCTGCAACAGCCTAGTCCATATTGGGCCAGCAGTAGATCAGGCTCAATCTCTTACAGGTGCCAGGCATACCCAAGTGCCACTCATGACAAATTTCTGCAAACTTTCCTCATAAAACCTCTGGGGGGTATACATAGATAACCTCTCAAACAAAACTGTCCCTCACAGGTTAACTCAAAAGCAACTCAACCAGATGTCTGTAAGTCACTGGATATACCAGAGCTGTAACATCCAACCACTCTTTTTCTGTAACAGTGCCTTGACACCCTGAAACATCGGCTATTGCTGCTACTACACATTCACCTTCTAGGACACTTTCTGTCACGTACTGCGCTGGACTTCTCACCTCTGGATTTCGGATTGGTGAATACACCAAGTCTTCTACAGGTCCTGGATACTCCCAGATAAGTCGACCCCTTCTAGTAGCCACAGTGCCGCTTGACAGGCTACACCAAAGCAGACCGTACCCTCCCGAAGGAGTCCCAGAGGGAAAAAACCCCAACACTGGGGAAAAAACCTCTAACAGGAACTCCTGAAGGAAAACAAGAAAAAATAGGACTTGACAACAGGAAACAAAAATAGGCAATTTCCAGGGTACAAGGCAGGAAAAAAGGAACAGGCAAAAATATTCCAAGGCAAAAGCAGGAACAAAGAACAGGCAAAAATCTCCCAAGGCAAAAGCAGGAACAATGAACAGGAGCGAACAGCACAACCAGAAGGAAGTGTTTGCAACGCAAGGAGGAACAAGACTGACTGGCTTATATACTGAGAAAAGGGAAGTGACATCACAGGAAAGGGAAGTAACACCATCTTGGATTGGGAAAAGCCCATAGACCAGTATAGGAAAAAGGAAGTAGTATAAAAGAAAAACAGAGCATGCTGGGACAAAAACACGAAGAAGACAAGATGGACACAACATGGATAGAGACAGGCAAAAGGACCAACAAAAAAAACCACCACCAACAATAAAAGAAGAAAAAAGGCTACAAGTAAGTGTAGCGCGACCGGGAGCGAAATATATGCTTCCCAGAAAGCATAGTCAAAAAACGCAGGGAACGGCGCTCCGAATATCGGTAGTGCGTTCCACCCGCGAGGACAGAAAGAGACGCAGCGTCAGAGCGCGGCGTTACAGTAGGTCCCCTCCCCGAGGCACCAGGTTTGTCAGGATGATTGTCAAAAAACAGGCAAACCAAACGGGGAGCATGGATGGAGGAAGCATCCTCCCACGAACAGTCACTGAGGGGGTATCCTTTCCAGTGGACCAAAAACTGTAGTTTGCGTCGAATAATTCTGGAATCACAGATCTCCTGGACTTCATACTCAGGCTGTCCGTTGATAGAAAGAGGAGGTGGACGTTGGAACTGGCGATGGTAAGGATCAGGAACAAAGGGTTTTAACTGGGACACATGGAAAACAGGATGAACCCTCCAGGTATGAGTAAGCGGAGACGCACAACTACAGGATTCAGGATGTGCGAAATTCGAAAGGGTCCATAAAAACGTGGTTTGAACTTATTGGTGGAAAACCGGGATGGTAGAAATCTGGAAGAAAGCCATACCTTGTGGCCCACTTGATACAAACGTGCGGCTTGCCGATAACGATCCGCCTTTTGCTTCATAGCTTGTTTCGAAGCTAGGAGAGTAGTGTGAAGTGGGCCCAGGAATCGACGGATCTGTCGTGAAAAAGAAGTGACTGCAGGCACAGAAGAGGATGTTCGAGAAACAGTAGTGAAAGTCCTCGGATGAAATCCATAAGTACAATAAAAGGGTGTGGTCTTGGTCGCACTATGTATTGTGTTGTTATAGGAGAACTCGGCAAGAGCAAGATATTCCGACCAATTGCTTTGTGTGGCATTACAGTAACATCTCAGATACTGCTGAAGTTCTTGATTCACTCGTTCAGTTTGCCCATTCGTTTGTCGATGGAAACCCGAGGATAAAGAAATCTCAATGTTAAAGAAGGCACAAAAGGCTCTCCAGAAACGTGATACATATTGAGGCCCTCTGTCCGAAATTACCTCTTGAGGAAGACCATGGAGGCGAAAAATATCTCGTAGAAAAATGCGACTCATTTCTGGGGCCGTTGGTAGTTTCTTCAAGGCTGAAAAATGGGCCATCTTGGTGAATGAATCTACGGTTACCATGATTACTTGGTTACCAGAGGAAGTAGGTAGAGAGCATATGAAATCCGTGGATAGAGTACACCAAGGAGTGGAAGGAACCGGTAAAGGTCTTAATAAACCTGCCACCTTAGTTCGGGGTGTCTTAGTCTGGGCACAGACTGGGCATGCTGACACATAGGTTTCAGTGTATGTCTTTAGCGAAGGCCACCAAAAAGATCAATGAAACAGCTCCTGGGTCTTCCTGATACCTCGATGACCGGCTATGGGAGAATCATGGCACATTTGCAGGGCTTCTGTCTGCACTTTCTTGGTAGGTAGGAAAAGAGCATGTTGATGATATAAGTAGTTGTACTTCTTCTGCAAAAAAGGAGTCACTTTATCCCATTCTGAAACAGACAGAAACTGGTACTCGGATTGAATGCGTTCTTGAAAAGATTGAGTAGCTCCGATGATCCTGCTAGACTCAATAAGATGTGGAGAGGAGTTCTGGGCTATGTCAGGATATCTGCGGGATAAGGCCTCTGCCACTAAATTCTGGGAACCAGGTATGTACGTGATCACGAAATCATACTGGCTAAAGAAGAAAGCCCATCGAGCCTGACGACTGTTGCAACACTGAAAGCTCTGAAGACACTGGAGATTACGGTGATCAGTCCTAGCTTCAAAAGGCTCTCTGGAACCCATCAGGAAATGCCTCCATTCCTTACAAGCTACTTTGAGAGCGAGTAGTTCTCGTTCCAGTACAGAATAATTTTGTTCAGCCTCTGATAGAATATGCGACAGATAAAAGATAGGATGTTCCAATCCATCATTGTCTTGCTTCTGCAGCAGAACTGCTCCAATAGCTCTGTCTGAGGCATCAGTCACAACGATAAATTTCTTGGTATTGTCAGGATGACTCAACATGGGTGCTTGGGTAAAGGCTGTCTTTAATTCTTGAAACGCGTGTTCAGCCTCCTTGGTCCAAATGAAACCCTTCTTCAGGTTCTCTTTCTTAATTGTTTGGTTTATGAAACTTTGTAGGTGGGCAAAGTTCTGAATATACTGACGATAAAAGTTTGATAACCCAAGAAAACATTGCGTTTCTTTAATGGACGTTGGAGAAGGCCAATCTAATATGGCACTGACTTGGTCAGGATCCATAGATATTCTGTGTTGATTAATACAAAACCCGAGATACCTTACTTCAGATTTATGGAACTCACACTTCTCAGGTTTACAAAACAATTGGTTTTTCTTGAGTCTTTCCAGGACTTGCAGGACATGATCTACATGGTGCTCAGGATCACAGGAATATATCAAGATATCATCCAAATAAATGACTACATACTGATTGAGTACATCAGAGAAGACTGAATCCATAAATCGTTGAAAAACAGAAGGGGCGTTGGTCAGTCCAAAGGGCATAACACGATACTCATAGAGCCCGAAAGGGGTACGGAAAGCAGTCTTCCATTCATCTCCTTCCTTGATCCGAAGGAGATGATAGGCACCCCGTAAGTCTAATTTAGAAAATATCTTGGCTCCTTGAATGGCATCCAGTATATCTCTGATTAAAGGCAGTGGATATCGATCTTTAATCGTTATACTATTGAGTTCATGAAAGTTCACACAAGGACGCAGATCCTTAGTCTTCTTAGGGACGAAGAAGAGAGGAGCCCCAGCGGGGGACGTGGAAGGAGCAATCAAACAGTTGTGTAAGTTGTCGTCTAAATATTCCCTTAACACCTTCTTTTCTTGGTCTGTCAGAGAATACATTCGACCGAAGGGGACGACTTCATCAGGAATTAAAGGAATAGCACAGTCATAACTGCGATGAGGTGGCAAAATAGGATTACTAGGTTTCTGAAAAATCCTGATGTATTCCTGATAACACTCTGGAACCCCCTGGAAAATATTGATAGAGTTAGTGTTATCCTTAGTTGACTGACAGGACCTTTTTGGAGTCCAATAAGAAGTAGTGGAATAACAATTCTGTTGACAAAATGAAGACGTTAGGGATATAGTTCGTGTTTCCCAATTGATATAGGGGTTGTGTCGGGCTAACCAGGGAATTCCCAAAATCATGATGTGATTTGGTGAGGCTATGAGATCAAAGGCAACGTGTTCTTGATGCCCCCCAAATGTCAAACAAAGAGTAGGAGTTGAGGCCACCACAGGTCCTGAGGTTAACGGAGAGCCATCCACCGTGTGAACCTGCTCAGGGGTTTCTTTAGGAATGCAGGGAATTCCTTTACTAGTAGCCCAGGTGTCATCCAGATAGAGTCCACTGGCTCCACAATCAAGGAGAGCCAGAAGATGTTCTTCTTGATCTTGCGAACTTTGTAACTTGACCGAGAGGATAAACAGGGTGGACATGCTTTCTTTGGAGGAACATATTGATGGTACTTCAGCTCCTCCCGTCTCCTTCCTCCTTACAGGGGACGGGAGCTGGCGTTTCCCGCAGGCCTTGAGGGGCGTACCGGACAACTACGGATCAGGTGGCCAGCCTTACCACAGTATAGGCAAAGTCCCCTTCGTCGTCGTTCCTCCCTTTCTGACTCCGTCAATGGCCCACGAACCAGATCTATCTGCATGGGCTCTTCATGGGGAGGTGGAGAGACTTCAGATGGACTATCTTCCGTTCGCCGACTGCTAGCACGGTAGGTACCGGGCTGGTATGGAGCTCTAGTTCTACGTCTTTCCATCTTGCGCTCTCAAAGTCTATACTCGATGTTCATAGATTGATCCATTAATTCTTTCAAAGAACAAGCTGGAGAAGAGTGTACAAGCTCATCTTTAATTTCTTCACGCAGGCCTCAGCGGAAAAGGATTACGAAGGTGCGTTCTACCCAGGAGGTTTCAGCTGCCAGCTGTTTGAAGCGGGTTATATATTGCAGTACATCGTGATTACCTTGCTGAATGTCACATAAGGCTTCTTCAGCTGCTGCTTCTACCCCAGGTCTCTCAAACATTTGTTTGAAAACAGTCAGGAAAGCGGAATAGTTAGCCAGGACTGGGCCATCTGCAGAAACCAGAGGAGTCGCCCAAGCAAGCGCTGGACCAGACAAGGCGCTGATCAGATAGCCCACCTTAGTCTTATCTGAAGAAAACTGGAGTGGACGAAAGACAAAGAAAACCATCAGGGCGTCCAAAAATTCCTTCATCTTTAAAGGATCTCCGGAATATCGAGGAATAGTAGCAGATACGGGTGGTATGTCCATTGATCAGGAAGACAAGACCTGTCGTAGCACAGTGTTCTCTGCCCGTAACTGTTGTAACTCTTGGGCTTGTTGTTGGACAGTCTGTAACATAGCTTGAGCATTTTCTGACACCTCTCCCTGTGGATGTTCCATGGCGCTCTCGCAACGCAGAATCTTTTGGCGTTGCAATCTGTCACGTACTGCGCTGAACTTCTCACCTCTGGATTTCGGATTGGCGAATACACCAAGTCTTCTACAGGTCCTGGATACTCCCAGATAAGGGCGACCCCTTCTAGTAGCCACGTGCCGCTTGACAGGCTACACCAAAGTAGACCGTACCCTCCAGAAGGAGTCCCAGAGGGAAAAAACCCCAACACTGGGGAAAAAACCTCTAACAGGAACTCCTGAAGGAAAACAAGAAAAAACAGGACTTGACAACAGGAAACAAAAATAGGCAATATCCAGGGTACAAGGCAGGAAAAAAGGAACAGGCAAAAATATTCCAAGGCAAAAGCAGGAACAAAGAACAGGCAAAAATCTCCCAAGGCAAAAGCAGGAACAAAGAACAAGCAAAAATCTCCCAAGGCAAAAGCAGGAACAAAGAACAGGCAAAAATCTCCCAAGGCAAAAAAGCAGGAACAAAGAACAGGAGCGAACAGCACAACCAGAAGGAAGTGTTTGCAACGCAAGGAGGAACAAGAATGACTGGCTTATATACTGAGAAAAGGGAAGTGACATCACAGGAAAGGGAAGTAACACCATCTTGGATTGGGAAAAGCCCATAGACCAGTATAGGAAAAAGGAAGTAGTATAAAAGAAAAACAGAGCATGCTGGGACAAAAACACAAAGAAGACAAGATGGACACAACATGGATAGAGACAGGCAAAAGGACCAACAAAAAAACCCACCACCAACAATAAAAGAAGAAAAAAGGCTACAAGTAAGTGTAGCGCGACCGGGAGCGAAATATATGCTTCCCAGAAAGCATAGTCAAAAAACGCGGGGAACGGCGCTCCGAATATCGGTAGTGCGTTCCACCCGCGAGGACAGAAAGAGACGCCGCGTCAGAGCGCGGCGTTACAGTTTCATCTTCTTTACCCATAGACAAAGGTAACTTAGAAAGACAGTCCGCTCTGTAATTCTTACCTCCTTGCACATACTTAGCACGCTGATCATGTTCTTGTGATTTTTGAAAGAAGCCTAACAAACTGTGCGGACGTCTTCCCTAGGCCATTACCACTCAGCAAGAAAAACAAAGTTTTGTGATCAGTGAATACCTCAATAAGGTGTGTCAAATGTAAGTTTTACATTTTTGGACACTCCACACACAAGTTAAAGCTTCCCTCTCAATAGTGCTGTAATTATTTTCTGCGCCATTAAGTGTTCTTCATGCAAAGGCTACAGTGTTTTCCCTACCATCGACCTCTTGTCCAAAAACAGCTCCTATTCCTTTTTGTCTGGCATCCACCACTATGAAGGATTTCCCAAGAGGTACACAAGAACTCAAAACAGACTCTCCTACCACTCGTTTGTTTTACAGTTTCAAAGAAGTTATTTTCTTTCTGGTACAGCTCAATCTTCACCCCTTTTGTAAGCAGCACCCTCAACGGCTGTATAGTTAAGGCGTAACCTGGAACAAATCTGGCATAGTATTCACAGAATCCCAGGAATGAATGGAGTGTCTCATTATCTTCTAGTGATGGTGCATTCCGAATAGACTCCAAACATACAAAATTTAGGCTTAGTACCACCTTTAGAAATGGAGTGCCCCTAATAGTCGACTTGCTGCACCAACAATTTACATTTTTCAGGTTCACAGTCATTCCTCTCTCATCCATAATACTCAGGTCCCTCTCAAGAACGTTCAAATGTTCTTCCTCCCTTTCCATGAAAATAAGAATGTCATCTTAGAAAGCTTGCACATTTTTTTCTTTACCAAATAAGATATCCATCATTTTTTTTTTTTAAACACTCGCCACTGAGGCGAGTGCAAATGGGAATGTCAAATATTTATACACCCTGTCAGGAATAACAAACGTGGTAAACTCTTGAGAATCTTTTGACAGAGAGATTTGATTTTTTTGCTGAGTGCAGATCAATAGTGGAAGAGTACCCAGCACCACTAATACTATCCATCATTTCTTGTATTTGAGACAAAGGATGCCAATCAATTTGGATATTCTCCCCAAACAAAGGAAAAATACTTGCTGCAATCCTGAAATGTTTTGATGTCTCCCTCAAGGACCCTCCTGTGAGTGCAAAAAGCTGTTCCCAAGCGTGGCCCCCGGATGCAGCTGTTAAATAATAAACGTCTCCTTTGGCTCAAAGATGTCGCAGCCTCCAGGAAAAACCCTATGAATGGAGCGCCGATCCTTGGCGTCTCTGTAGCAAAAAACGGCCCCTTGTTTTGCCCTGAATCACCAAGAGGGCGGGGGCGTAGCTCGAGGCTCATCCGACTGACAGTGTTCAGGCGCGGCGTTACAGCGTCATGCTGGAACGAGTGCGAACGCCGGCCGGGAGAGAGCTCGCGACCGCTGCGTTTCCGAGCTCTGCTTATATGATGCCGGCTAAATTGAGAATACGGGCGTCTTCTAGGGGCCCCCCCGTTGTTGCAAAGCCAGAAAGTTCTGCTTAGCCTTGGGAGAGGTGGGGATGCCCTCCAGAAAAATACTCTTAATTGTCTGCAAAGCTCTAGCAAGGGAAAAGAGAGGGGGTCTGGAAGCAAGAGGGCGCAAGCAAAAGGATTTGGGAAATCCAATAAGGGGAGTTTGTCTGTACCCCCTCTGTCTGGTTTGGAGCCCAGAAAAAGGCATAACAACAGATCTGGTAAAATCAGCAAGGCACTGGACGCTCAAGGTTTACTTTCTGAGGAAGTAAAATTGTTTTCCCCCTTGCACCTTTTCTAAGGAATACCTCACACCGTCGAGCGATGCAGCCCCCACAGTCTTTAGAAGGCTCCCTCCCCTCTCGGTCCCCTTCATCTTCCTCCTTAGAGCACGGAAGGCAGGCAGGCGAGAATGAGTTTGCGCAATTCCAATCAGTGGTGTGTGGTGGGGCGCAGGGCCCCTTGGTTATGAAGGCTCTAGAGTCGGGTTCACCTGCACATGACTCTGCGGTACAGAACCTCTTGATCTCCATATCTGAGGTATCTGAGTTTAACCAAGGGAAAATCAGAGAGTCCTGCGCTGCTCTGGAGACTAAACTTAATGTTTTAACTGAGAGGATAAGTCATTTGGAAATGGTGGTGTCAGAGCAGGAAGCTCATGTACTGTCCAACACTCAGGGTATTTCCTGGTTATCACGCAATGGCAAGATGGTCCAGGAAAAGCTAGAGTCCCTGGAAAACAACCTACGAAGGAACAATATTAGAATCCTGAACGTACCCGAGGGGCTGGAAGGAGAGGATATCAAGGCCTTTGTATTAACTTTACTTGAGATTTCTTTTCCCACAGTGGATCAGACAAAGCTGAGAGAAGACATACAAAGGGTCCACGGGGATCCTTTCAGTAGGAAGCCTGATAGGAAGACCCCTAGGAAGATTTTGGTTAATTTGGCACTTACTCTGTAAAATAAATAATTTTGTCTGAAGCTCTTAAGGCAGGTAGTTTCTCAATGGGTGATTGGTCATTTCGGATTCATTCGGACTTACTAAAACAACTTGAGATAGGCAATGGGAATTGGGGAAGTATATGCAAGATCTTAGGTCTCTTGGCGCAACAGTTCAGATGAGGTTCCTGGCTTTTTTGAAGAGTATGTGGAATAATCCGATGTATAATATCAGGGAACCCGCGGAAGTCCAGGTGTTAATTGAGAAAATTAAAAATTGAGGCTGATAGTTTTCTGGGTAAAAAGCCGGCCGATTTGAGCTCATATGGGCGGTCATAGCCGCCCTTGAAGTCGAGGGAGGGTTCCCATGGGAGGACGAGGTATTGGGTGTGTTTGGGGTACAAGTCGGGAGGTTTTTTGTTTTGTTTTTTCTTCACATGGGGTGGGAGGTGGGGGTAGGGTGGAGGGATATCAGGGGGGAGGAAGATATGCAGTGTCTGAAAATGTCCTCAGTAGTGTGCTATGGGTCTATACGAGGGGCCTTGACTTTTTTTTTTGAGTTTTTGGTGGTTTTTTTTGGTAATAACTCTTTTATGATTATCAGTGGTTAACCGGACAGGGGTTACTTTGAAGTTTTTATCATGTAATGTAAATTGCTTACGGGTTCCGGGGAGGAGGAGGAGAATTTTTGAGTTTTTAAAAAGGGCAGATGAGCAGGTAATTATCTTACAAGAAACCCATTTGTTAGAAACCGAATGGAAGGTATATCTTAAAAACGTGAATTGGGTGGGTTATCTTGCGTGCACTAATCAATCGTGCGCAATTAAGGGGGTGGCAATTCTGATAAAGAAGTCAGTAGGAGTGAAGGTGGACAATATTAAGAAAGATCCTAGGGGGAGATGGCTGATTTTGGAAGCCGCCTTACACGGTATCGGGTTTACGATTGTTGGATATTACGGTCCCAATATCGATGATCCTTCACCCTTCCAAGACCTTTTTTCACATCTGTTAATTGTCAAATATACGATCATAATCGGTGGAGATTTTAACATTTTATTGAATCCTTCTTTAGATAAGTCTACTCCAAGACCAACGGTCAATCTACCTAGAACCCGGTCTAGGATAAAACAAGGAATGTTAGATCTTGGTTTAATGGATATTTGGCACCAGAAGGGTGGGAGAGGGTTTAGGTATACATTTGATAATAAGTAGTATGATCATCATTCAAGGATAGATTTCTTTTTAATCCAACAACAGTTAAGAGATATGGTAATATCGGTTCGTCATGCCCCGGCACATCTCTCAGATCATTCAGCAGTATTAATGCAAGTTTCTCTTAATAATCAAGCTCCTAGTCCCAGGTGGGCAGTAAATTGTTCTCTGTTTTTGGATGAGTTATTGGTGGATGGGTTGAGGAAAGATACTAATGAATTCTTTAAGTTGAATTACGGATCCACCACATTGCAGACACTGTGGGACGCATATAAAGCGTTTACTAGAGGTAGGCTTGTAGGGCTGTCCACTTGCAGATATAGAGCCGAGAGATACCATTTGAAACAACTTGAGCTTAAGGTGGCCTCCTTGCAGGAAGACTCCTCAAGGGCGGAGGAAAAACAGAGGGGTTTCTTTAATGCTCAGTTAGAATTAGCTAGGTCGAAGCTGGGTTTATTCTTAGAGGGGAAAGCAAGAAGGGCATGGGAATGTAGTAGGTTTGCCCATTATGAATATGGGGAAGGCTGTGGAAAGCTTTTGGCATGGAAAACTAGATCAGACCGTTCTAGGAATGTAATTTAATTCGTTAAATCAGAGATTACGGGAGTCGACTGTATAACTAATCCCAAAATAGAGGAGGCCTTTGTGTTTTTTTTTAAAGAATCTGTATACGGAAAATCAGCACTCTGATGTAACGTTTGAAAGTCTGTAAAGGGGTACTTGGAAGCGCTTCATCTCCCCCAGTTAACAGTATCAAAACAGAACCAACTTGTGAGAGAAATAGATCCCGGGAAGGTGAGGATGGCGATTTTGAATTTAAAGAAGGGGAAGGCTCCGGGTCTAGATGGTCTGCCAAACAAATTATATGGTAATCTTTGTGAGGAGTTGGTTTCTATTTTGACAGAGTTGTTTAACTTCCTTTTACAGGAGGGGGTGGATATGCCTAGGTCTTGGAGTGAGACTGTTATAAGCCTCCTATTGAAACCAGGGAAGGACCCGGTCATTTGTAGCTCATATAGACCAATTTTCTGTTGAATTCAGATTACAAGCTTTACACACATATATTCGCTAACAGGCTTCAGAGTGTGATTTGTGAATTGATCCATGAAGACTAGAAAGGGTTTGTCAGAGGTAGATACTTGCGTGAATTGACTCATGACTTACTGGGGACAGTGGATCAGGCTATCACCGAAAAAGTCCCGTTATCAGTTCTCCAGTTTGATGCTGCCAAAGCTTTTGACCGGGTAAATTGGTGCTTCTTACAACGTGAGGTGGGCCCGAAATTCATAAAGGCAATTCAGGTTATTTACAAAGATCCATCAGCTCGTATCTTGATTAACAAAAAGTTATCTTCCAGATTTAGTATTCAGAGAGGGACGCAGCAGGGGTGTCCATTGTCTCCTCTTCTTTTCAATTTATATATTGAGCCCCTGGCAGTCAAAATCAGGGCGGAAAGAGCAATCCCTCCTTTTCAATGTATGGGTTGGGAGAAGAAGGTTGCTCTGTATGCGGACGACCTTATGATATATACGGGCGATTTGATGCAGGTTTTTGCCCGAATTTTAACATGTTTGAAGGAATATGGAGATATTTCGGGCTATGCTGTTAATCCAAAGAAAACTGAGATCATGTGTTGGAAAACTACCTTTGATAGTCTGCTGATCAAGCAACAGATTAGATATCTGGGTATTCAAGTTATTCCTAATCTTAATGAATTGGCTTGGGTTAATTTTGACAAAATCTGCAAAGAAACTCGTAACTTACTGAAGACCTGGGCCGGGCTCCCTCTGTCCCTCATAGGCAGAGTAAATATTCTTAAAATTATGATTCTCCCTAAATTTACATTCCTCTTTAATATGTCCCCCTTGGAATTTAAGAAGACATGGTTTCAGAAGATGCAGGCTGACTTGACTTCGTTTGTTTGGTCCTCAAAAGGTGTTAGGATTGCTTGGCAGAAACTATGTAGGCCCAAGGGGAAGGGGGGGATTGCAGCTCTTGATTTTTATAAATATTATCTAGTTTTTCATTTGAAAAATGTTAGGATCCTACTACGGGACAGGTCTGAATATATACATCATTCTGGTGTGCAGCGACCCAGGAGCTTTCGGCGGCTGGCAGCCATTTTCTGTATAAGTTTGGTTACCCAAAATGTTTCAAAAAGATTCAATTGAAGCTTCTTAACGATGCTGCTAGAGTATGGTGGTTGGTTCGCCAAGCTTTTCATATTAATTACTATAGTCCTAGGGCTCCAGTTTGGGATACCCCTGGCACTCCTGAGTTTCTTCTAGACAGACTGGCTTTGGTATTAAAAGGGGTGACGAAGTGGGGACAACTTTTGAAGGATGCGAAGCCGGTCCCCTGTTTAGAATTGGAAGAATTAACAGATTATAAGCTTTCAAGGTTTAAGTATGTACAACTAGCGAGCTGGGTGGCATCTCTTCAGGAGAAAGGGGGAGTGTATAGTCCTTGGGAGGGAAAATTATCCTCAACCTTGGTACATAAAGACGTTTCTGTTTGGTATCAGGCATTGCTTAATGTACCAGACTCAGTGGCTTTGTTTCTCGAGAAGAAATTGGGAGAAGTTTTTCCAAATTTGGATTTAGTGCATATTTGGGAAAGGTCAAGCTCTATGCTATGGTCGGTAACTAGGTCAGTTGCTCTGAAAAAAAATCAACTGTTTACCATGCATAGGGTTTATTGGTCTCCCCAGAGGCTGTCTGCGGTGGGGAACTTAGAAAAGAAGTGCCCGCGGTGTGAGGGCCCAAATGCAAATGACGTACACATGTTTTAGAGCTGTCCATACTTAGCTCTTTTTTGGTCAGGGATTAATGGTTTTCTTAAGCAATTCATAAGTATTGATATAGAAGTTACCCCCCTATGGCATTTTTTGGTGTTCTTTCCAATTCAACATTGGAACTGAAGTTATATAGGTCGAGTAAGGGTATACTGTTTTTGTTGATGATATTGGCTAGGAGATAAATATGTTTAAAGTGGGTTAGTCCTTTACCTCCGAGTGTTCTTGACTGTCTGTCTTCTGTAGATCACTTTTTCTGTTTAGAACGCAGTGGGTCAATGGGTAATAACAATGAATGTTGGGCCATCTGGGAAAATGCTCGACAAAATGGAATCACTTTTGATATGTAGTCCTATAAATATTTTTGTCTTTTCTACACTGTGTAGTCTAATGATTATTCCCGGCCCCTTTCCCCCCCCCTCCACCCCTCTTCTCTTTTGCTCTCTTACCCTTGTTCATCGATCTGTGGTTGGAGAGGAGCATTCGGAGCGTTCGGGAGAGGTGAAGTGCGGCATCTAATTGGTTCTAAACCTAGTTAATGAGGTTACCATGCTAGATGTTGGTTGATGACCCTCGTACAGTATGGTGGGATTTACCTATGAGGACAAAAAAATATGTATATCAATTTGGATATTCTGATTGAAAGAGCATATGTCCACACACAAATGAAGATCGCCTGTCCTCTTCTTTGTGAGTACCACTGGGGAAACCCACTCAGAAGAATCGGTAGGCATGATGACCCCTTCCAAACACTATTTATCGTACAGTGGTGTTAAATCTTCCTTTACACTTACAGACACAGGCCTGACTTTATGGTTCACTGGAACGGCCCCTTCTTAAGTTTAATTTGGTTATTAAAGCCCTTAACCATTCCAATCTAATTTGTGAACACTCTAGGATACTTAGTTTTCAACCTCTGAGTAAGTTTCTCCTTGGTGTCAATAGCCAAAATGGGAATGTCTCCTAGTAAGATGGGTTCCAAGTGACCTGGTTTTCAAATAATGCCTAATATGACTAAATCTTTCCAACCTATATAATGTTGTGTCCTCGGACTGCTAAATATACTTTTTTCCATGTTTTGGTTACCTAATATTCTAGTGTGGCCACAAAATACCCCAGCATTTCAATATCAAAGTGACCCAGTGCTTTGGGATTGACATAAGTGCCAGTGAGAACCATGGATTAGGACCACAAATCATAAAATGTGCAATCTGCCAGAATACTGATAGGTGCCCCAGAATCCGCCATGACAGAAAGTGACACACCATCAATTATTACTTGACTTACTGGTCCTTTGATCTTGCCCTCAACCCCGCTGTCACTCATATCTTCCAGTTTTAACACATTACGAAGCTTCTCCATACACTGTGTCAATCCCAATTTATCTTTTTCATCACGTAACACCACACTGCTTATTTTTACATTGCTATTGCGATCCACCCTAGCTCTGAACACCGCTTGAAAATTCCCCTGTTTCTTATAAGCATTACATCTCTTTCCCTGAGCCGGGCATGAATTACTGTTGCCCATATGTTTTTTAGAACCACATCTGAAGCAACTATAATTCATTTTCTTGTTTCTGCCTCTTTTAAAATTCACAGCACAAACAGAGGTGTTGTCAGAGATAAACATTAACTGGTGATAGACCACTTTGATTCGACAAAGCCTGATAAGAGACTATTGGTCGTTTGATAGATTTGGCTACATCTATAACTTTGGTTAAGGTGGGATTCCTGCATGTCATTGCTTCCGCGCAATCTTCTACAAGCAATTGAACATGAATTGGTCTCTTATAAAGACTTTCACACTATTCTCAAATTCGCAAGTGGAAGCAAGGACACGCAGTGCTGGAATAAACTCTTCCATTGTTTCATCAATTCTTTGCCTGTGCTTACAAAAATTGTGACATTCCAATAGTACACTTGACTCCACCGAGTAGTCTTTTTATCCTCTTTCGCCTCTTAGTACGCATCCCAGGGAACATCATCCCCAATAGGTGCTGTAGCCCGAGGCAGATTATCGAAAACTATGATCAGCTATGCCTAAATGAATAAATAAGAAAGCTAGCTTCCTTGTTGGCTCATAATCCCATGCATCAATAACTGTCAACTAATTTTTGAAAATGCGCAGTTATTCTTTCCATTTCAGTTCGGGTTTGCCCGGTCACTGAAGAAATAGAGGTGGTTGAATAACCCCTTGAGACGCTTCTATGGTAAGCAATACTGAAAAGAACTGTACAACCAAGGTAAAGGACTCAAATATCCTATTAACAAGGGGTAAGAACATAAAGAACCAGCAAAAGTCAACTGAGTAAAAAGTAGCTGTATTTAGATGTTCGCCGGTCACAATGAGTATAAGTACCTGTGATCAAGACAGCCTCCATTTCTCTAAAATATGCAGCAGACAAAGAAATATGGCTGGCAGCATCTGACGTCAGAAGTTATGTTGGTGGGTGCCGCTGAGCATTATGGGGCACGATCGCCTGCTGAGGAATGCTCACATCAGGATGTATGCCCGCTGCCCCATGCCCTGGGAATATATATGCGCACCCTGCTCCTCGCTCGAGCTGCCAGATGCCCCAGGCATTGGAAGAATGCGTGTGCCGGCCACTTCTTGTTCATGCCGATGCTTGCCTCCACAGGACCAGCTCCTCGCACCAGAGGATAATGGTTAGTACCAAGCAGACACTCATAAGTATGCCAAATCGATCCAAATGTATGACTAAGGTGACATGTATGCTCATGTTGAGATGTTGAGAAATTCACTCATTGAAAAGTCCAGGAACACGCCGACAAAAATAAAATGTTAATTGGCCGTTGGTGGGTCTGAAGGGAAGTTCAAGTAAAAAGGGGGGAACCAGGAATTGTAATTGGTCCATTGTACGTACTCCCTAATCATAATGATTCAGTCAATACTGTTCCAAACACTTAAGGTGTCTCAGATATGGGTAGGATCAGAAGCAAAGGCCCTCATGTATCATCATTGGGTTTGCTCCACGTCAGACTGGCACTGCAGTGTCTGACGGGTCCCTTATGGGGGCCTCTTTGCCAGAATTGTGTGACAGAATAAAGGGTAGAAAAAGGCTGGAGAGAAAGAAAACATGTTAAAATTGGAGCTGACGCTCCCCTAACCAAAAATTTTATTAGTATGAGAAAGCACTGGTCAAGATTAAAAACACAATTAGAGTTATGGAGACAATGATTCAATACTCTAAAGGAAGGATGGCAGAAAAAGCCAATACTCTCGCCACCCCCAGAAAGTCAACATGTTTCGCGCCCTCTAATGTTCAGGCGGATCACTTGAAGCTTCATCAGGACTAAATGCTATCTTCTCCAGAGACTGTAGAACAAATCAATCAATCACTGAGTTCAAAACGATTGAAAACACGCAATGGTGAGACTATACTCACAACAGTTCTCACTAATTTTGAGGAACTGAAACATACCTGTAGGCAAACGACAAAAAACAAAATCATGTAACACATTGCCCAAATCTATTGGAGGGAATTATATAATTAGTAATGATCAAGTATTCATGGGCATACTCACAAGGTTACAAAAGGAAGAAATGGAAATAAGTAAAGATATGCTTACCATCCTTAAATTAGGGAAGGCTTTTCTTATGGGAAGCACAAACTTCCAGTCACTTGTTGATTCTGAAATAATATGTAGGAAACAGAACTGGCATAATATACTCATCGAGGTGACAACTGTGATCATACATTATGTGGTGGAAAATTCAACTGACACACTTATCAGAAGGCAATAACCAATGTATTCATGAGAGGTAAACAGGAAGAAACGAACACCCTGCGGCAGCAAATTGAGATGCCTATCTGGAAATCTGAGGGATAACTAATAAAGACATGCTTGTCAAAAAACATAAAAATGAAGGCAGCGTACTGAGAGGGCTGCCACAGAGAAAGAAAAAATCAGAGCCACTATATGGGTTGCTGTCGATATCCCACATTCTTGGCAAGTTATTGTGAAAAGTTAGAGCTTCCATATTCTTAGAATGTTATTGTGATAAATCAAAGATAAGCCCAAAACTGTGTTCCCAAAAGATATAAGGAAGTACGGACAAGTGTTCTGTATTATAAACATGCAGGGTAATACTAGTGGTGGTGATGACAACTACCGAGGGTCAGAGTCTTAAAATGGTGCCACCCCCTCAGTGGACTGAAGTATGAGGCGTGTACCTCCAATACTTAGTTCTATAAAGCTGTGATCCCAACGACCGAAATGGAAACGCTGTAAGGAAGCAGGAAGGCTACTCGCTTCAAGGTGCCAAAACTGACATCCTGTGTTTCTAGATAACGAGGCAGGAGGCGACATACTAAAAGGGATCCCACCTCCCCAGGGTGCTCAAAAAATGAGGCGAATACCTCATCAACAACAAAACTTAATTTATTAAATCCGCGGTACTATTAGGCTGAACAAGAACGTGGTGTTTAAATCGATAAGGTTTAGAGGCGCAAAAACAGGTGAGCTACTTACTTGAATAGTCTCCAGGGACCAGATTCAGGGGGTGATTCTAACCCTGGCGGTCGGTGTTAAAGCGGCGGCCAACCCGCCAACATGCTGGCGGTCAAAACAATGGAATTCTGACCCTGGCGGGAACCGCCAACACAGACAGCCACTTTAACACTCCGACCGCCACGGCGGTACAAACAAACAGCGCGGCGGTCACCGCCAACAGCCAGGCGGCAGACAATGTACCGCCCACACTATCACAACTCACCAATCCGCCACCTTTTCCGGGGCGGGAGCACCGCCGATAAAAACACGGCGGAAACAGACTACGAACGGGAAAACGCACACCACTACGCACTCCAGGAGGAAGGAGGACAGCATGGAACCCGAATTAAACATCCTACCTGCTCTCGTCTACCTTCTCATCTACCACGAGTACGAAGTCCGGCGCAGACGACAACGGTGAGTACTGCACCTACGACACACGGGAGGGGGGAGGACGAAAGGTTACGGGCACACACATATGCGACCCCCCCCCCACAACTATGTACACACCAATGCAGAGCAACAAGTCACAGTGACACCACCCAAACACCCCTGAAAAATGCTATGACATAATCAAATTTGGAATAAATATTTATGTACCAAAAAGCTCCTGAAAATTATCGTACAACCATGAAAGATATTTACAAGAAAACAAACGATATATACATCAGTGTATAACTGAAGTAACAAGTCCTGCACATCCTACGAATTCATCATGTCCGTGGGCCAAAGTTTTGAGAAACAAGGGCAAAGCCCACACAGGAGACCTGAGTCCTTTGGAGAGAACACTGCAGGGGCATCTGATGTAAAAACTACAGGCACCTCAGGGGGAAGGGAAGGGGGGGGCACCACAGCCACATGAGTCCACGACGCCAGATCCACGAGGAGCCACCATGCCCACTGTACCATCCTGGGGAGTGCAAAGCCACAGTCTCTCAATGTCTCTACAGTGGGTGGGCTGCCCACTGTACCATCCTGGGGAGTGCAAAGCCACAGTCTCTCAATGTCTCTACAGTGGGTGGGCTGCCCACTGTACCATCCTGGGGAGTGCAAAGCCACAGTCCATCAGGTGGATGACAGTCTCCACTGGTCAAGGAGGAGACATGGTGGGCACAGTGAACCATAAACAGTGCTTGAGACGGCGGGGCCCAGCGGAGCGGTGCTTGAGAAGAAGGGCCCAGCGGAGCGGTGCTTGAGATGAAGGGCCCAGCGGAGCGGTGCTTGAGATGAAGGGCCCAGCGGAGCGGTGCTTGAGATGAAGGGCCCAGCGGAGCGGTGCTTGAGATGAAGGGCCCAGCGGAGCGGTGCTTGAGATGAAGGGCCCAGCGGAGCGGTGCTTGAGACGGCGGGGCCCAGCGGAGCGGTGCTTGAGAAGAAGGGCCCAGCGGAGCGGTGCTTGAGACAGCGGGGCCCAGCGGAGCGGTGCTTGAGAAGAAGGGCCCAGCGGAGCGGTGCTTGAGATGAAGGGCCCAGCGGAGCGGTGCTGTAGATGAAGGGCCCAGCGGAGCGGTGCTTGAGAAGAAGGGCCCAGCGGAGCGGTGCTTGAGACGGCGGGGCCCAGCGGAGCGGTGCTTGAGATGAAGGGCCCAGCGGAGCGGTGCTTGAGATGAAGGGCCCAGCGGAGCGGTGCTTGAGAAGAAGGGCCCAGCGGAGCGGTGCTTGAGACGGCGGGGCCCAGCGGAGCGGTGCTTGAGAAGAAGGGCCCAGCGGAGCGGTGCTTGAGAAGAAGGGCCCAGCGGAGCGGTGCTTGAGACGGCGGGGCCCAGCGGA
The DNA here is from genome assembly GCF_031143425.1 of Pleurodeles waltl. NCBI lineage: Eukaryota > Metazoa > Chordata > Amphibia > Caudata > Salamandridae > Pleurodeles > Pleurodeles waltl. Next base: position 1,442,164,172 of record NC_090440.1, on the reverse strand, counting down.
GCGGTGCTTGAGATGAAGGGCCCAGCGGAGCGGTGCTTGAGATGAAGGGCCCAGCGGAGCGGTGCTTGAGACGGCGGGGCCCAGCGGAGCGGTGCTTGAGAAGAAGGGCCCAGCGGAGCGGTGCTTGAGACGGCGGGGCCCAGCGGAGCGGTGCTTGAGATGAAGGGCCCAGCGGAGCGGTGCTTGAGATGAAGGGCCCAGCGGAGCGGTGCTTGAGATGAAGGGCCCAGCGGAGCGGTGCTTGAGAAGAAGGGCCCAGCGGAGCGGTGCTTGAGACGGCGGGGCCCAGCGGAGCGGTGCTTGAGATGAAGGGCCCAGCGGAGCGGTGCTTGAGAAGAAGGGCCCAGCGGAGCGGTGCTTGAGAAGAAGGGCCCAGCGGAGCGGTGCTTGAGACGGCGGGGCCCAGCGGAGCGGTGCTTGAGAAGAAGGGCCCAGCGGAGCGGTGCTTGAGATGAAGGGCCCAGCGGAGCGGTGCTTGAGACGGCGGGGCCCAGCGGAGCGGTGCTTGAGACGGCGGGGCCCAGCGGAGCGGTGCTTGAGATGAAGGGCCCAGCGGAGCGGTGCTTGAGAAGAAGGGCCCAGCGGAGCGGTGCTTGAGACGGCGGGGCCCAGCGGAGCGGTGCTTGAGACGGCGGGGCCCAGCGGAGCGGTGCTTGAGAAGAAGGGCCCAGCGGAGCGGTGCTTGAGACGGCGGGGCCCAGCGGAGCGGTGCTTGAGAAGAAGGGCCCAGCGGAGCGGTGCTTGAGATGAAGGGCCCAGCGGAGCGGTGCTTGAGATGAAGGGCCCAGCGGAGCGGTGCTTGAGACGGCGGGGCCCAGCGGAGCGGTGCTTGAGATGGCGGGGCCCTCTTCAGCAGGGGCCTATCTTCACGGCGGGGCCCTCTTCAGCGGTGCCTATCTTCACGGCGGGGCCCTGTTCAGCGGTGCTCTTCTGCACCGCGGTCCCTGTTCAGCGGTGCTCTTCTGCACCGCGGGCCCTGTTCAGCGGTGCCTATCTTCACGGCGGGGCCCTGTTCAGCGGTGCTCTTCTGCACCGCGGGCCCTGTTCAGCGGTGCTCTTCTGCACCGCGGGCCCTGTTCAGCGGTGCCTATCTTCACGGCGGGGCCCTGTTCAGCGCTGCTCTTCTGCACCGCGGGCCCTGTTCAGCGGTGCTCTTCTGCACCGCGGGCCCTGTTCAGCGGTGCCTATCTTCACGGCGGGGCCCTGTTCAGCGGTGCTCTTCTGCACCGCGGGCCCTGTTCAGCGGTGCTCTTCTGCACCGCGGGCCCTGTTCAGCGGTGCCTATCTTCACGGCGGGGCCCTGTTCAGCGGTGCTCTTCTCCACGGCGGGCCCTGTTCAGCGGTGCTCTTCTCCACGGCGGGCCCTGTTCAGCGGTGCTCATCCAGCAGGTCAAGGGAGCCAGACCTGGCCTGGACTCCCTGCTCAGTCGCCCTCGGACCGTGACGTTTCTGGACCCTTCGGGGACGGACTCCTGGCCTCTTTAGTGTCCTCCTTCCCAGCTGGGATGTGACATGTGGGGTCCACCTTCTCCGCGCTCCTGCTGCCCTTCCGCTCCTTTGATGGGGCTCTCGGGCCCTTGCCTCCCCTAGATGGTGTGGCTGGTGAAGTGGCCGCACATTGCTCCTTGGGGGCAGCCCTGTCAGTCCTCGGACGGCGGCCCTTGTTTTTGTGGGTCCTCTTGCCGGGGGGGGGCTGGACGTGTCCTTGCTGCTGATCGATGTGTCACTGCTGGCAAAGGGTGGACTCCAGAACCCATGCACAACAGTGACACTCGAAGCTGGGCTGGTGGTGGCTGCGGTGCTCTTGGGACTCTTTGCAGATCGAGGGGGGAGCTCATCTGAGGGAAAGAGGTCAAGATTAGCCAGGAAAAGCTTTTTAGGTCCAAGGTAAAGGGTAGGAGAAGTGGTGATGGGAGTGGAGGAAGAGGATGTGGTTGTAGGAGAGTCAGGTGTGCTGTCATTGGGTGAAGGTGGTGGTGCTGTAGGCTGACGTGAGGTGGATGGCTGTTGGGTGGGTGTCTGCCTGCGTTTGTGTGTCTTGGAAGAGGGGGTGACAGACACAGTGGGAGAGGACACAGGGGACGTGTAAATGGCAGTGGGGGTGGTGACTGCACGAGTGTGGACTGTACTGGAGGGTGAGGTGGTGATGGAAGCACTGGCTGATGTTGGGGTGCATGCAGGTGTGAGTGTAGACGTCACAGGGAGGGAGGAGGGAGACGAGGAGGAGGGGGACACAGGGGTGGCAGTGACTGTTGGAATGTCTGCATCTGGGTGTTGCTTGGGTGAGTGTTTGTGGGATCTGTGGTGCTTGTGTCTGGATGAGCTGCCCTTGGGTGTTGAGGTGTGTGCAGGCTGGTCTGATGGTGTGGATGGGATAGGCTGAGGAACAGGAGACAGAGACAGGCTGGAGGCAGTAAGAAGAGGGAGGCTGGAAACAGGGACAATGGCTGCCGTCAGTGCTGAGGCCAGAGCAGTGAACGCTCGTTGATGGGCAGCCTGACCCGAATGAATGCCCTCCAGGTACGCATTGCTCTGTTGCACCTCCCTTTGCACACCCTGGATGGCATTCAAAAGGGTCGTCTGCCCAACAATGAGCGTCCTCACCAGGTCAATGAGCTCCGCACTGAGGGCAGCAGGGGCAACAGGGGCAGGGGCTGAGGTGCCTGGGGCGAAGGAGACGCGCGCCTTCCTGGGCGAGCGGGCACGGAGCGTAGGCTGAGGGGCTGCTGGGAGGGCGGTGCTGGTGCGGCTGTACCTGTAGAGGCGGGGGCCCGGATGTTGCCGCCACCGCTAGGGAGCTCCCATCCGAGGACGTGTCGCTGTCGCTGCTCTCACCAGCGGTCCCCGTCGTGGTGCTCCCCTCGCCCTCCGGATCACTGGTGCCCTCGGTGTCTGTTCCTGGGCCCACCGGGGCCTTGTGTCCTGCAGCTCCCTCGTGCTCCGATGCCAAATCTCCTCCGCCTGATGATGCTAATGCACACATGCACAAGAAGATGAAGAGAAAGGGTGGGGGGAGAAAAAAGAAGACCAGGTTGAGTGCATGCAATGTCAACACCGTTGGCGGAGAGGACAGACACAGGAGCCTCATGCACTAAGCCGCGCATTCGGGGTACACTACTCAGTACTACTGACTAGGACAACAGGCCAAGAGACGTCAAACGCGCACATGGGTGATGCTGGACCATCAATGGCTGTACTTGTCACCCTACAGAGGTGGGGGCCAGGGGCACAGGGCCATGCCTAAGGGAGAGGACTACACTACAGAAAGCGCCCTGGCCTAATGTCACCCACAGCCCTCCTCCCCCACCCAGACGCCTCCACTGCGCAGAAAGATAGGAGAATGTGCTGATACTCACCCCCTTGTGTCTGCTGTGATGTCTTAAAGCGCCCATCCAATTCAGGGTAGGCCACCGCCAGGATCCGGGACATCAGGGGGGTCATGGTGCGACTGGCACCCCTCCTAGGTTGGGAGGCCATCCCCAGCAGTGTTTCTGCGGTCTTCCTTGTTCCGCGGCGGATGTCCTCCCACCTCTTGCGGCAGTGGGTGCCCCGTCTGTTGTGGACCCCCAAGTCCCGGACTTCCTTGGCGATGGCACGCCAAATCTCGATCTTCTGATGGGCGCTGACCTATTTGACATGTACAGGGTGGAAAGGAGGAAATCATCAATGACCTGCATGTTAGATGTGATTGGCCCCCCCCCACCAACTTTGCCATATGGCACATGCTCTCATCTGTTGTGCGTTGCACTCCTCATTCGCCCCCCACCCCACAAACTTACATCCACCCCAATCCACACAGGCATAGCCCATTCCATGTGCACCCGGTGTACTCACTTGTTGGTCTGGAGGACCGTAGAGTAGCGCATACTTGGGGAGGACCCCATCCACGAGCTTCTCCAAATCTTCAGACGTGAAGGCAGGGGCCCTTTCCCCAGTCGCAGCAGCCATTGTCACTTCCAGACCGAGGTCACAGCAGCACTTGCAGTATAGGTCCTCTCCTGTGGATGATCAGGTCTCGAGTGATCAATCAGCTAGGAAATGGCGCTCACGCCCGCGGCGGTGCGTACCGCGACCGCCGGCGCACATCGTCATTGGCTCCTGAAACCCATAGGGTTCAATGTTAACCAACGCGCGTTTGCGCCGCGGTCTTCGACCGCCTAACGCCACGGTGTGCCCCGCCAGCGCATTGACCTCACATCCCATTGTCCCACTTCACAGGTCAGGCAGCCGCCATTTCAAGGGCCTACATGGCTTAATTTTGACTGCGACACACAGGCCTAGGCCTTGCATTGCCACACATACACGCCTTTCAACCCATTGCCATTCTTTAACTGTGCAAGCTGTCTGTACGTACCTGTGGTTTGCCTGACTCTGTGCTCCATGTTGTCCTTCCTAGGCACCGTCCGCTGGGATTTGCGATGAGAAGGAGGAATCCTCGCGTGTACCGACCGCTGGTGGACCTGTCGACAATGGAAGAACGCCATATAATACTTCGATACAGACTTGACCGTGCCACTAGCCATGAACTGTGTGCCCAGCTGGAGCCAGCCCTGATGTCCCCCATCCGCCAACCCACAGGGAATCCCCCTCTGGTGCAGGTTTTGTCAGTCCTCCATTTTTTGGCAAGTGGGTCATTCCAGACAACAGTGGCCATGTCATCTGGAATGTCTCAGCCTATGTTTTCTAAGATTTTGAGCAGAGTGCTGTCTGCCCTGATGAAACTCATGCGGAGCTACATCATTTTCCCAGAGGAGGGTGACTTGCCTACAGTGAAGGGTGATTTCTATGCCCTTGGACATATCCCCAACATCATTGGTGCCATTGATGGGACCCATGTGGCTTTGGTACCCCCAAAAGACGATGAGCAGGTGTACAGAAACAGGAAAAGTTATCATTCGATGAATGTCCAGGTGGTCTGTTTGGCTGACCAGTACATCTCCCATGTAAATGCCAAGTTCCCAGGGTCAGTGCATGACGCGTATGTTATGCGAAATAGCAGCATCCCCTATGTGATGGAGCAGCTACAGAGACAACGTGTGTGGCTAATAGGTGACTCTGGTTACCCCAACCTGCCTTGGCTACTGACCCCAGTGAGGAATCCCCGGACCAGGGCAGAGGAACGGTACAATGAGGCCCATGGGCGAACTAGGAGGATCATCGAAAGGACCTTTGGCCTCCTGAAGGCCAGGTTTAGGTGCCTGCATATGACAGGGGGATCCCTGATGTACTCACCAAAGAAGGTGTGCCACATCATCGTGGCTTGCTGTATGCTTCACAATCTGGCATTGCGACGTCAGGTTCCTTTCCTGCAGGAGGATGGTGCAGATGGTGGTGTTGAAGCAGCTGTGGAGCCTGCGGAGAGTGAAGAGGAGGAAGACTCAGAGGACGACACAGACAACAGGGACAGAGTAATAGAACAGTATTTCCAGTAGCACACAGGTAATAATCACCCATGCCATTTTACATTTCCTGAAAGCCTCCTGCATCTGAACTTTGTCGATTTCCCCCCAGAACTATAAACATGATGTTTGATTTTCCCTTCCCTTTTCTGTGCTGTATGAGCCACTGCGTGACCTCGGCTTGGTTGGCCCATGGACTAATGCTAAGTTACCTCGGTATGTGTAATTCACAATGTAAAAAATACGTAATTGATATGTAATGTGTCATACATTTGTAAATAAGACAGGCTGAGTCCTGATTGATTTCAGTGCAATGTGTGATTTATTATTAGTGCATAGATATTGGTACATGATAGTGAAACAGTGATGGGTGGGGGTGGAGTAATGTCCATGGCAGAGTCCAGTTCTCAGTCTCACAGGTGCATTGTCCATATGCCTGTGGCAGGATGGAGCAGGGGCAGTTCAAGGTTTGACAGGGTGGCAATGTGGAACAGTGGGAGGACTTCAGGGGGTATGTGATGCTGGCAGGGGTCTTGACATCCTACTCTGTCGGTTTCTTTGATCTCAGGCTCCTTTTGCGGGGTGGTTGTTGTTCAGCAGGAGGTGGGGTTCTGGTGTGCTGTCGTTGTGGTGGGGCCTCCTGTCCACTAGCGCCGGCGGAGGTGGTTGGCTGTTCCTGTTCCTGGCTAGTGACAGGGGCCCTGTGTGATGCCACATGGTCCTGAAACGTGTCCTCTATACGGTTCAGGGCCTGGACTATGCTCCCCATAGCGGTTGAGATGTTGGTGAGTTGGTCGCTGAACCCCATGTAGCGTTGCTCCTGCTGTGCCTGGATCTCCTGGAACCTGGCCAGTACCGTCGCCATCGTCTCTTGTGAGTGGTGGTAGGCTGCCATGATGGTGCTGAGGGCCTCTTGGAGAGTGGGTTCCCTGGGCCTCTCCTCCCCCCCCTGTCGCACAGCAGCCCTCCGAGTTGCCCTGTTTCCCTGGGCCTCTGTCCCCTGGACGGTGTGCCCACTCCCACTGCCCCCAGGTCCCTGTTGTTGTTGGGTTGGTGGGTTACCCTGGGGGCCCTGTAGTGGTAGACACACCGCTGCTTGACCTGTCCTAGAGACAGAGGCATGGGCCCGCTGGGTGGGAGCTGTGCTGTTGTTCCCAGAGGGGGTTGGGTCTGCAGTGGCCTGTGTCTGGGTGAGGGGAACCGACTGCCCAGAGGTCCCCGATGGTCCGGGCTGGTCGTCAGGTTCCAGGTCGACAGAGCTGCTGTCATCACTAGGGGCCTGTTCCGGGGGTGGGATGGACATTTCTGGTCCCTCCTGACCGGTGTGTTGTCGTTCGGGTCCTGCATGGGGTAAGAGGGTATGGTTATTGTTTCTGTGTGTGCATTAGCTTGCGTTTTATGGGTGCCCTTGTCCTCCAGTGCTGGCATTCCCTTGGGGGAGGTGTTGTGAGGGTGTTTTGTGGGGGGGGGGATGGGTATGTGCAGTGGTCATGCTTAGGTGATGGGTGTCCATAGTTTGGGGATGGCATTCAGGGGTTGGTGTTGGGTGGGTTGTGCTGGAGAGACATTCTCAGGGAGGATGTGTGCTGGGAGGTTGGGGGTGAGGGTGGGGGTTAGCATGCTGGGGGGGGGGGTGAAGTGGTTGGCCTTGTACTTACCAGAGTCCATTCCTCCGTGTACTCCAGCGAGGCCATCAGGATGCAGGTTGTTTAGTACCTCTTGCTCCCATGTTGTGAATTCGGGTGGAGTGGGTGGGGGTCCCCCGCCAGTCTTCTGCACTGCGATGTTGTGTCGCGAGACCATCGAGCGCACCTTCCCCCGTAGGTCGTTCCATCGTTTGCGGATGTCCTCTCGATTTCTGGGATGCTGTCCCACCGCGTTGACCCTGTCCACGATCCGCTGCCAGAGCTCCGCCTTCCTTGCTATGGTGGTGTGCTGAACCTGTGAGCCGAAGAGCTGGGGTTCCACTCGTATGATTTCCTCCACCATGACCCGGAGTTCTTGGTCCGAAAAGCGTGGGTGCCTTTGTGGTGCCATGGGGTGGTGTGTATGAGGTGTGGGGTGGTGTATGTGATGATGTGTGTTTTGGTGTGTGGTGCTTTGTGCTTCTACTGTATGTGGTGTGTATGATGTTGTGGTGTGCCTCTGTGTGTCTGGCTATCTATTCTCTGATGTGTCTCTCTCTCCTTCGTCTCTGGTTTTTGTTGGTAGGGGTTTGTGGGTGTGTGTTTTATATGGTATTGGATGTGTGGTAGTGGTGTGTGTATGTGTTTCAGGTGTGTGCCTTTGAAATTGTCCAATGTGGTAGGGGTTTGTAAAGGTGTGTGTATTTTGACCGCGGCGGTGTGTACCGCCAATGGAATACCGCGGTTGAATGACCGCCGCGTGGATTTGCGGGTCATAATGGGATGGGCGTATTTCTGTTGGCGTGGCGGTGGAGGTTTGGTCTTCTCCAGTTTACCGCTGGCCGCTGATGTGGCGGACTGCAGTGGAGGGCGGATTTTTGGAGGTTTTGCAGTTGTGGGTCAGAATGTCCGTGGCGGCTGACCGCGGCCGCGGCGGTATTGTGGCGGCCTTCTGACCGGCGGTAAGCGGCTTTTACCGCCGAGGTCAGAATGACCCCCTCAGTCTCCTCAGGGTGGCGTCTTTTCACCAAACAACACGGGAAGCGGTTCCCAGGGGATAAAGGACGCAGACGGGACAGCACCCAATCGGAACAAGGTGGGAGGGGTCAAGGTTTAGTCCCACTCGGGGAGGAGCCAAAATGGCGGCCGGGACGGTCGCTTGACTTGAGCGCTCCGTCCCCGGCTCGAAGGAAACATCCTGAAAGGCGCCCCCCGCAGCCTTGTTGAAGTGTCTGGGATGGCGGTCCGACCAGGGAGGACCGGAGCATCCGCTGTGTGCAGCGCGCGCCCCTTGGTGATCGGGCGATCTGGAGCCGGGTCTCGCGGGCGAGGAGTGGGAGGGGTTGCTCCTGTGGCCCCGGCCGCGCTCTCTCTTTGCTTGGCCACCTCTCGCCCCTGTGCTTGTTAGCGCCCGGGGGGGCTGAGGCGCCGCGGCCAGGCGGGCCGCGCAGTGAATTTCTTAAGGCGCCCTGAGGCGCGCGCCGGCCCGGTGGGATCAGAGCGCCATCTTGGACGTCTTCGCGGAGAAGCACAGAGAAGGGGCACCCCTGCCCAGGAGTGAAGATTTATCTTCTTGGCAGTTTAGAAGGACGCAGGGGATTCTAAGAAGAAGCAAGAGGAATGAGGTGAGGAGGGCACCTGGGGGGGGGGTGAAAACATTAAATCCAACACTGTGGTGAAACTCCTGGACTTTTGGACACCCCCCCTCACCCCACCTCACCATTAAAGCAGGGGCGCAAGACTGGTGTGGGCCACGTGCCCCCGTGAGCTCGGACCTAGTAATCAGCACAGAACAGACGGCTGGTGCACGCTGCGGGCGCGTGGCCTGCGCTGTACCCCCCTGCGGAGGGTGCCTGTCACGACTGGCCTCTGCTAAACGGAGCCCATCCGCGGCGCCTGTCGTTCGCCCTGTGTTATGGTCTCTCCCATGCGACGCCGCCTCCCCGGCCTTAAAATACGCTCCCCCTCCATTAGGGGAAACCTCTGGCACCAAGCCCTGCCACCACACATGAGGGAGAGAGTGCTCCCCTCCAGCTCCTACGCTCCCAGTACGCCCCGGTGGGCCCTGCGGACAATTCCACGAGAACTCAGCGCCGGACCACCAAATCAATCAATGGCTGCAGCGTTTGTTAATGAATACAAGGCCCCAGGCTACCAACACGCCTGAATAAGGCTACAACATTCCTTGGCATTGCTGGCCAATCTCACGCTCTTAACAACGGATGTTTACACCACGCCCAGGTCTCTCAGTAAAAGTTTAAATTAACAAACTAGGTGGACTAAAAGTGCGGAATCACTGCAGTTAGAGAGGAGATCTCGAAACAGCCAAAATGGCCGGTAGAGCCAAAGCAGCTAAGAACTTAGACCGAACCACTCAAGGATTAACGCCGGCCAACCAACAATCTAACCCATCCCTACAGTCACTAGAAAGTACACTTCTTGCGCATTCTGCTCAGTTTGAGAAAGTATTGCAGGCACTATTGGACACTAAGTCATCTCTGGAAAGCAGAATAGACGCAGTTGCGCACGACTTGAACCTTTTGCGAGTGGACCACCGAAGCCTAGCTGAAAAAGTGAAAACAACAGAAGCTGAAATAGCCGACTTAACTCCAATAGCGCAAGGAAACCAAAAGCAGATCCAGCGCATGGACGAGGAGCTGAAGGTACTCTGGAGGAGATCGGAGGAAATGGAGAGCAGGGCACGTCGCAATAACGTGAGGTTTCTGGGCTTCCCAGAAAGTATGCGACAACCGGAATCAGAAATTTCCCTAGAGCAGTGGCTAATCAAGGAGGTGTTAAATGGGGCCCCATCTAAGTTTTTTTCAGTTGAAAGGGCTTACAGAATCCCGGGTAGACCCCCGGCCAGTCCCCCAGGCCATTGATTGCTAGATTCTTGAACTACAGAGATCGAGATGCAATATTGCAACAATTCCGCAGTAAAGGACCCTTCAAATATGAAGACTCGAACATTAACGCATACCCAGACTTTACACAAGAGGTGCAGAACCAACGCAATTCTTTCATCAAAATTAAGCAACGCCTACGGGAACACAACATAAAATATGCCTTGCTCTTCCCTGCCAAACTAAGGGTAGTAATGGAGGACCGCACCCATATATTTACAAACCCCGAAGATGCCTGAACATGGCTACACGCCAAGGGCCTAGCACACCCCCGGGAAGACAAGGAAGGGGACGAGAAATGGCAAACTCCTGTTGCAAGGAAGCGATCCAAAAGACGCACCAGAGGCCAGCCCAACGACTGGCCAGCAGCAGAAGAGCAAAAGTGCTAAAAGAGACGCCGTTACACATGCAAAGTCACAGTGCAACAGCTAGGAAACCCCCAGAGCCGGGATCGGACTCAGACACGGCCAGCTCCACATCCACGTTAACAGGAGAACTAGGGGGGCCAAAGGTCACCCCCAGAACCGCTGACAAACTTTAAAACTATACGCACACGCCCAGTGAGACTGCCAGCGTCGATGCCTGAAACCTGTAAATCCCCAGAGACTTTGTGGCACCGCCGAGGTGTGGGGACAATGTGCCTCCAACAATATGTATCTTTGACATAAACGCTAAACTAAGGGATCGGGGGCACACGGGGCGGAATACGAGTGGCGGGCGGGGCCAGAGGGAACAAACTCATACCTAGGTGGGGCGCCTGACGAAATCAGCGGACATAGTCTGCGGAAAGATGTGAGTCCCTTATAAGAGCCACATCTGTACGATATGAGAATCCCACTATGTAAATCCAACTGGATTTGGGTTATTTCACGTTTTTTAAAGTTTTGTACTTGCACAGTAGTTGAAAGTAGTATAGGGGGTTTAATAAGGGGAGTTGGGGTTAATAGTCTAGTAGAAACGCAAGCCCCGGAATCACTTAACGCACAAAACGATCACCTGCGCCCGCTATATTTAAATACCAGCCACAGAAAGGCAGTGACCAGATGGGCCAATGCTAGTGCCCAGATCCTTAACACAGCAAAGCACCCTCAGAATCCCATATGATGTCTTCCTGCAATAATACTAAAAACCAGTATATCATAGCAACATGGAATATGAGGGGTCTTGGGGCGCTGAGTAAACGGGCTAGAGTGCACACTCGATTCAAACGACTAGGAGTACATATTGCTATTCTGCAAGAGACACACATGTTAGAGGGGGACCTACGCGACCTGCGCACGCAATGGGGAGGTCAGCTGATAGGCACGACATACTCGGCCTTCGCAAGGGGGGTGTTGATCTGGATAGCGGCAGGAGTTCTATTCCTTTTGACATCACACAAGATAGATCAGGGTGGGAGATACGTTGTTGTGGAAGGCAGACTAGATGGCAGACAAATGGCGGTGGTCGGGGTATATGCTCCAAACAGTGGCATCACGGGCTTTCTTACCACTCTCACTCCAACATTGTTGTCCCACCCCATGGCCCTAGCCATCTGGGGTGGTGATTTCAATAGTACCCCATCTGCAGTATTGGATAGAACCAGTGCCCATTCGAGCTCACTAACCATAGGAACCCCACAGGTCCCCTGCAAGAATGGGCAAACGTTATGGGACTCCATGACATATGGCGACTAGGTCATCCAGAACAAAAAGAATATTCATTTTACTCAGTACCACACAACACCCATACTAGAATAGACATAATATGGGGCACTCGCGAAATAGGGGCACTGGTCACTGAATCTGAATACTTAGCAAAGACGCTCTCGGATCATGCACCTCTGAGAGTAACACTGAACTGGGGTAGGACACGTCAAGCAGTCCCCACTTAGAGATTCCAGGCGGAGGCATTACAAGACCAAGCATTCACAGAAATATTGGGGAAATCTATAAGCCAATACTGGGAAATAAACGCTATGTCTGCAACAACTCGGGCGACGGAGTGGGACGCCCATAAAGTAGTAGCACGCGGAGTATGTATATCCACTACGTGGGGAGTGAGACGCTCCTTGCAGGCAGAGATTAGCAAACTAGAGAAGGAGCTAAGAACAGCGGAAAAAGCGGTAGCGCTAGGGGAAATCTCCAACACTGTCCTCAAAGAAAAGCGCTCAAAATATAATGATGTAGATAGCAGACTTCGCTGTCACGACTATAACTACTACTTAACTAGGTTGCAAACAGAAGGAGATAGATCAAGCAGAATGCTAGCATGGCTACTCCGCGAAGATAGACAGCAAGCCCCGATAGGTGCCATCCGTGCGGGAGCGCAAGAGATGGCTACTACACAAGTAAAAATAAACGAGACGTTCAGGAAATACTATTCAAACTTATAGACTAAACGCACCTCATGCACAGCTACACAACTTGAGGCTTTTCTTGCAGACTCCCTCCTGCCCCAACTATCACCAACAGATAGAGATATAATTGAATCCCCCATAACAACAGAAGAAATAGAACTAGCCCTTGCACAGTTGCCCAGGAACAAAGCACCCAGGGCAGATGGCCTCCCCTCGGAATATTATAAAGCTTATCTACTCAGCCTGAAACCCCATCTGCTAGGAGTGTTCATAGAGGCGTGGACTAAAGAAAGCCTACCAATATCTCAAAGGGAAGCCATGATAGTGGTACTCCTTAAACAGGGCCGAGACCATACGGATGTCAAACCCTATAGACCACTGTCGCTTCTAAATACAGACTGCAAAATATTAGGCAAAATATTAGCTAATAGATTAGCCCCCCACATGCACTCATTGATACACACGGATCAAAACGGCTTCATCCCAAAGCGTAACACCTTCCTAAATATTCGCAGACTGCTGAGCATAATGGGGGACACCCCCCCTGATGCACAAGAGGAAATGGTGCTCTCGCTAGACATAGAAAAGGCCTTTGATACGCTGGAGTGGGATTTCTTGTTGGCAACGATGGCTTGCATGGGAATAGGCCCTAATTTCATCCGTTGGGTCCGGACATTGTATTCCAATCCAAGTGCGAGGGTGAAGACGGGCGGGGTGATTTCTGATAGTTTCCCGATCTCCCGGGGGACACGGCAGGGCTGCCCCCTGTCCCCGCTGTTGTTTGCCATAGCAATGGAACAGTTAGCGGCGAGAATACGCCTCATGGAACACGAATCGGGAATAATTAGAAACGGATTATATCACACGGTCTCATTATACGCAGACGATGCCTTAATATATATCAGAAATGGCTGTGCAGTGATTCCCTCTGTGATATCCTTATTGGCTGAATTTGGAAGCCTGTCAGGCCTTGTGGTAAATTGGGAGAAGTCCTGTGCGTTTCCCCTGGCAAAGAGGACTCCCAATAATCAGGATGCCCCTAGACTAGGGCACTTAAAGTGCTGCCCGACAACATTTAAATATCTTGGGATAAACATATATCACGACACAGTAGATTTAAGAGACGGGAATCTGGGGAGGGCGCTAACCTCCATAAAAGGCTCCCTGCAATTCTGGAATAAGCTCCCGCTCTCGCCACCCGGCAAGGTGGCGATTGCCAATATGTTGATCCTACCTAAACTGCTATATCATTTTGCGGCCCTGCCGATAACTATTCCCAAAAGCTTTTTCTGCAATTTTAACACAGCTCTACTGCAGCTCATCTGGGGTGGTGGCAGAGCACGGGTGACACTAACCATTATGCAATGCCCGCTAGACAACGGCGGCCTGGGAACTCCTAATTTTGAAAGTTACTATGCAGCCGCACAACTTCAGTGGGTCCAATATTGGATCCACAGACCAGAGCAGGCAGAACCCATGAGCCTAGAGTCTCGGCGGAACGGGACCCCCCTCATAAACTGGCTGTCGTCTAAGCCCCCCAAAACGGAACAGGTCAACCCATTGCTTGCAGTTGCGCACGTGTATTGGGCCAAATATGTGCAAAAAGGAGCGGCTAAGTTTCCTTACTCCCCACACATACCACTCAATTATTTATTGGTGGAGACAGCAACCGGAATGCAAGCTGCGAGGGTGTGGAGTGAAGCGGGAATACAGACAGGAGGAGATTGTTTTGAGGATGGCAAATTAATGTCGTTTGAGGCTCTCCAGGCCCTCACAGAGATAAACTCGGGTCAGTTCCTGACATACCACGCCATATGCCACGAAATAGGAAAATATGGGGGGCAGGTATTTTGGAACCAGCGATTTCCCCAGTGATCCACCAGCTTTTACAATATAACGACCAAACAAAAATAATATCCAACCTATACAAAACCCTCAACCAGACTACCGAACCACAGGCGGGGAAAGCCTGGGGGAGATGGAACGCAGTACTCCCTGCCCCGATCCCACAGGCAGATTGGCCAAAAGCCTTGTCCCACACCCGCAGCGTGTCAAGGAATCCCAGATTTAGGTACACTCAATTCAATTTCATGCATCAAACATATCTCTCACCAGCCAGGATAAAGCATATGTTCCCCGACTCTGAGCCAGTATGGCCATGATGCAAAACACCATCAGCGCCCTTCTACCATATGGTATGGGATTGCCCTAATATACAAACGGTCTGGGCGGAGGTGGTAGGGTAGGTATCCGAGTTAACGGGGCTTGCATTGATAGCAGAACCCAGGTCCTGCCTACTGGGTCTGAGGAAGAGACCAAAAAAACAAAGACACCTACACAAGTTTACAGACCTAGCCTTTTTAATGTACAAAAGACTAATAGCGATACACTGGAAAGCCCCCAAGGCTCCCGACCTGAAATCCTGGCACTCTCTAATATTACGCTGGGCTCGCACTGAACACCAGGTACTAAAAAGAATGGTACTCGAGGGGCTACAACACAAAGGGTGCACTACCTGGGAAGATCTGGTAGCAAAATTGGAGGCCAAAAACGATGAAATGCCCCCTTGAATGTGGGAACACACACTTGCAACAATCACGACACAAATCACCCTGCATCTCCCACTACAGAAATAAAACCCATATGGTACCCAGGCACCACAGCACATGCGCATCACCCCTTTCTCCCTCTCCTATAGCAACAATCCGTCAAATCTCCGTCACTGAAGTACCAGCGATACACGAGGAACAGAAAACCTGGGCAGCTGCCTGCATTTATTATTCTGAATGGAGCCCCCGTTAGTCAGCCAGGGAACTAACGCACGCAAAATAGGGCCCATACTGGTCACGAGCGAATACCTTTATAAGATAAATAGTAAAGGGTAAACTCATGGCGGGTGCAGTTAGAAATCATACTGTAAAATTGGAAGTGCTCCGTCTTGTGCTTATTGGGGGGGTTTGCGGTTGTTAAATGGTTTAGTTACCAGATATTGTACTGGGTTACCCTGTGGTTGAAAATTGTACAACTTGTATCACATAACTGGAACATAAAATCAATAAAAAATATTAAAAAAAAAAAAAAAAAAGGTTTAGTCCCACTCTGGGAGATTACGGAAACAGAGGAAGGACAAGAAGTCCCTTCCTAATTTGATTTTTTTAGGCAATACAAACCAATAAATCACAGGGCAATAAGTGCCAATCCTAAAAAGACGACAATAGAGGAGCAGAAAAGACCTGCATGTAAAACACAATTTATTATATAGTTAATATCTACTAATTAAAGCACTAGTGTGGAAACTGAGTGATTGGCAACAATTAGTAGCCATATAGAAGAAACTAAGGGCCAGATGTATCAAGCTATTTTGCATTCGCAAACGGTGCGAATGCAAAATGCCAATTCAGAATGTATGAAATACATTCTGAATGCAATTTTAAGGAATCGCTAAAATAGCGATTCCTTAAAATTGCGACCCTGTTTAGAGAGTCGCAAATTGCGACTCTCTAAATTAGAAATCACAAATAAGGATTTCTTATTTGCGATTCCTTTGCACATGTATGAAGCAATTCCTAAATGCGAGTTTGCCATTTAGGAATCGCTAATTACCACCAAGTTGAACTTGGTGATAACCATGTGCAAAATTTAAAAATGCATTTAAAATGAATTTTTAATTTGTACATGTAAAGCACACATGCCCTTTTGGCATGTGTGCACCTTACATGTCCCCCCAAAAAATTTAGGGGTGCAGCAGAGGTGGCCTTAGGCCGCTAGCACCCTGGGGTTTTGTATTTCGAAAATTGTGATTTCTGGTTCAGAAATTGCAATTTTGGAAATGCAAAAAATTCGCACATATAGGCCAATGGGGCCGTTATTGCAATTTGCGAATCGGTAATAGTATTTGCGATTTTTAAGAAATCGCTATTACCGATTCGCAAATGTGATACATGGCACTTTGCGAGTCGGAAATAGCTATTTCTTAAAAATCGCTATTTCCGAATCGCAAATGGCCTTGATGGTACATCTGGCCCTGAATTCTGTGTCAAGGCACCGCTGAAAAGGTGCTACAAAAGAACACAGCAATGGAAAAAGGAACGGGAAGAAGAAAAAACACAACAGGGGCTGAAAAAGCTACCTATGGGGTTGGTATAGATAATAAATTATCAGACAACGTGAGAGCACAATGGTAGGAATGTCAAATAACCAAACCACTCAAAAAGTCCTTTTTGTAATGAATGCAGTCAGAATATGGTAAGAGAAGAAATTATCTCATACATGCTGCAACGCTCATCCATGGTATATCATCATTCAATCCATGGATGTGAGTTCCTAACTTGTACACCCAGAGTTGTTCTACTTCCAGAAGT
This sequence comes from Pleurodeles waltl, assembly GCF_031143425.1. Classification (NCBI taxonomy): domain Eukaryota; kingdom Metazoa; phylum Chordata; class Amphibia; order Caudata; family Salamandridae; genus Pleurodeles; species Pleurodeles waltl. Next base: position 1,442,147,546 of record NC_090440.1, on the reverse strand, counting down.
GTTTTCGTGGGTGATTGGACAACTTCAAGAACAATTCACCATAAACCATCTGGCGAATGTAGTGGATACTCAATTTTGTCGTAAGACGGCCATCTCTAATATTGCTACGATGATCATTTAATCTAATTTTTACTGGTCTAGTAGTCATTCTTACATACCGTAGATCGCATGGACAACTAATCATATAGATACAGTTGTGGGTGTTACAGTTAGTATGATTGTGAAGTTTCCAAGGACCAATTGGTTCGAAGTGGACTGTTTGAGTGTGCTTGGTCAGAGAGCACACATTACAGTTGCCGCAAGGGAAATGGCCCTTCACAGGTGGCAGGGCCCACAGTGTATTTTGATTTGAGTCCTTGTTGTGTGGAAGAGGTCTGGTGTGTACTATGAAATCCTTGATATTGGAAGACCTTTTGAAAGCAAATAAAGGTTTAGGAATATTAATTCCCCCACTCGTGAGGATCGACCAACATTTATAGATCCGTTTCTTGAGGGAGCACCCTGCAACACCAGCAACACTCTAGATTTGCTCACCTCAAATGTCTGCTTATCTAGCAATGTTTTTAAGCATAGGATCAGCACAGTGCTATCCACGCCGAGCTGGATAGTGACAACGTCTTTTGCCATTTGTACAACAAAATCTTTAAGCATAGGATTAACACAGTGTCATCCTCGTCCAGCTGAAAGGGCCTTGTTTTATCTATCTATCTATCTATCTATCTATCTATCTATCTATCTATCTATCTATCTATCTATCTATCTATCTATCTAATTGTTTATATATAGAGATATATAGAGAGAGACACACATATGTATGTATATAAAGTATAAATAAAAATAGGGAGTTCATATACCTCACTTATACTTATTACGTTGTTGTAAAGGCATATGTGTGGTAAAGGATGCGTTGTAAAAGCATGCATGGTAAAGACTTTCATTATAATGTCATACAACCATTGCTGACATTGGTTTTCACAACTGTTCGCTGAACTTTACCAATGTTTTTGTTTTTCAAAAACAGACTTCCAAAATGGGAGGTTATTATTGAAAAACAAATGACTAATGACCCCTACTACACTCATGGAGTTTTTTTTTCGTGTGTGTGGGGGGTTAATATTTGGGGTTTTTTTCTGTGTGTTCTGGGCAGACAGGAAAAAAGCACATCCCACCGTCCATCCTAAACAGGGCATGCAGTGTAATGCCCTTCCTCTGTTGGACCCAATCATCATCGGGCCATTAGTGGAAGCTTTTCAACAACAAAGAAATGGGGGCTCTGTCAGTGGACAGCTGGTGGTCCTCTCGACTCTAAATAGGACAGATTAACCAACCGTTTGTGGTGGGCTGGAGTTCCCTGTACTCCAAACTCTAAATCTGGCCCATAGTGCTATCAGTTTCACTGTAGTAGGACTGGTGATGTTACTGTGTGAAACTGATGTTTTCATTTGTTAGCAGTAGAGTGGCTCAGCAGAAGGGTGCCAGACCTTGCTGATTTTCATTTGTTTCAATATCAAGGAATTATATAATGGCTGTTTCAGTTTTCAATGTGTGCTACAATACATGTGCTTTATGTATTTAATATGTTTAATTCATAGCAACCATAAATTGTGCAGTACTCATATGTTGCAAATATTACCTGAAAGCTTAGGTTTAGTGAATGTGCATGGTTCTCGCAGGACACAGCCTGTGAGAACTAATGTACTGTGCGTGTACTGTCATGGCAGGCACAGCTCGTGACATCCTGTTTTACTGTGCTTTAATGCACAACCTGCAAAACTGCTGTTTTTACAGAACACACAAGCTGTACAAACCTATCTGTGTGTCAGAGACATGGAACATAGCTGGCAAGTTATAATGTGTTGTGGAGCATTATGGGTTTGCATCATGACATTATTTTTAGTGTAGTGATATGTGGTGTAATATTAACTTGTTTGCTGAGGTGCTGTTATGATGGATACTTGTAGCGACAGAGTCCTCACCTTTAGAATAGTCCTCATGCATTACACTGCATCTGGATGTTTTTACAGCAGTGCTCCAATGCACCAATACAGGGGAACATGCTGCTCCTCACTGAACTCATTCCAACCCTGAAGTGACAGAACAGAGCCCCATATAAGCACCACCCCAGCACACCAGTGTCAGTTTCTTTGTTTATGCACCTTGGAATGGCGATCAGGAGCTCTGATTCCGTGTTCCTCAGTTGACATATTTTTCCAAAAAGATTTTCCTGTATGCAAGAGATCAATATCCCCTACAAAGCATAGCATTGGTTCCCAACCTGTGATCCTAGGGACCGCGGAGTGTCCATGAAGCCTCCTCAGGGGGTCTGCGACTGCTTAGGAAATCAAATATTAACAGATTAGGTCTCCAGCTTTCTGGGATGACTCAGTGGGGGTCCCAGATTCAATAAACGGGGTCCCCCGGATCCAGTAATGATAAAGTGGGGGGTCCCGAGAAGTCAAAAGGTTGGGAGCAACAGGTTTATAGGATTCAAACTGTGCCATGACTGTCAGAAAAAGATGCAGGTGATGGACCACACAAGGTGTACCTTTGATGTTCGGACGCAGGGCACAATTCTGAGTTGTGCAGACTGTGCCCTCATCCTTTCAAAAGCGACTCGGAACTGTGAAGCAAAGTTGTGTATGTCGCTGAACACCGAAAGAAGTCGCCAACCTTGCATAAGCCCTACTCCTGCACCAAATCCAAAGCGCAGACCTGGTTCTGCTCTCAAGTTCATTCCCACAACTGACCTTCTTCAAGGTTGTCTGGTAAGTCAAAGTCAAAGTTTAAGAACAATCACAAAAAGTTGAAGCGGGACTCAACCCTACCCCGCAACTCTCTTCCCTAAGAAAAGTCGGGAGAGCATCAAGGTGCCAATAGATCTTGCTTCCGATTTTCAATGGAGGAGCCAATTCTACAACCAGTCTCGCTGCACCCCGAATTTCCGGGGCCTTTGTCAATGCTGTAGCAGGTTGAAGCCTTTAAAGGAGATTGTGCTGCATATTTTTGGCACTCTTCCGGTTCCCTCTGGTGCTTTTTTGGGTCCTGAGGATCCACAGGTGCCTCCAGTAAGGTTACCTGAAATGGATCCATCCTTGGTACCGTCTGAGCCCCCAAGATCCATTGTGGGTTCTGTACCAAATCCGATACCAATGTCTATTCAGTTGCAAGACTCGTGCAGGTCTCTTCTTAATTGATGTCATTCATGATGTCCCCGGTGCTGGAGGTCGGTCTCCTGCCAACCCAAGCCAAATCTGCCTTGACCCCAACTTAGGTTGCAACGTGATTCCTCTCCCCTGCACCAGACTCCTTTACAATCTGGCTCAGATAAAAGGCTCACTTTGCCACGAGCCATCCTCAAATGCTCCGCCATCTTTTTATCTCAGACTTTGTCCTGATTATATGATAGGATCACAGTGGTAATAAATGGTGATGATTTATCCCCACATTATAATGATACTTTCAGTTCAGGCGTATAGGAGGCCGATGGGCTTGATATGCCCCCAGATATGGAAGTGATTTTGCTCACTGAACCCTCAACAGAAGAGAGTGCTTCATTTGCTACAGTTGTTAGAAGAGCAGTAGAGGTCCAGCACCTACAGTTTCCCTTTATTGAAGTCAAGGCACATGTCCTTACTGAGGTTTTGCACCATGGGCTAGTTTTATCTGAGCCCTTAGTTTAATTTAATGAAGCCAGACTGACACCCTTAAGGGCACTTGGGGCAATCCTTGCACTTTCTCTTCGGTGAACAGACACGTAGCCAAATGCCACAGACTGGTTTGTGGCAACAAGGAGGATATTCAACCTACGATCCTGAGGTGTTTTGGTCTCATGCATCCTGCTTGTTTACTTTTGCAGGTGGCATTTTCTAGCTCAGGCGTTTGACGTCTCAGAGGGTCTAGTACCAAGCAAACCTGTGTAATGTCATCACGGTTTTGTTTCCAGGAACGCTTTCTTTCTATGAGATGCAGTCAGTTGAGAGAGGGCCTTCTGTTACAGTAGCAGGGCAAGGTTTTGCACCCCAACCTACCCATTCAACAACTCCATATGTGGAAATGGAATGGTGGCAGTTTTCTGCATTCGATGTACCATTTGATGTTGTGCGTGTCACCCTTGCTTCCAGGCCGCCATCTACAAAGTCAGTTTATGCCAGGTGCTGGGACAAATTTGTGCCCTTGCTTGAAACTTGCAAAACAGACCCTTTGCAGGCAAAATTGTCAGATGTCTTATTGTTGATTTTGTCTTTGACCCTTCAAGGATGTGCAGTGGGCGCTATTAATGGTTGTTGGCCTTTTCTTCTGTTTTGCATTTACCAGACCAACTGTCCTTGCCCAAATTCTTTGTTAGGATGCTGTTTATTAAAGGTTTGAGTCACGTATTTATTCTCACACTGTTAGTGACACCACAGGGGAACCTTAATTTAGCCCAGACATTCCTTCTGTGCACCTCCTTCAAGGCAATGTACATCTACTTGTTACGTTTGCAGACTCTCAAAACTGACTTCTTATTGCCATTACTTTGAATTATTGCGTGAATTAGCACCAGGCTCTCTCTGTACAGAAGCCCTATCCTCCTTTTCTCAGCTAATCTACTGTTGATGACCAGGGCTGCCTTCTTGCCAAAGGTTGTGACTCCTTTTCACAGTGGGCAATCCATCAACTTCCCAACTTCTTTGTTCTGTTTCACTGTTCGAAAGAGGAGAACCACTATCAACTTCACCCCTAAAGAGCCGTAAGCTTTTAAATCAATTGCACCACATTCCATCTGGTGGACAATCAGCTTTTTATGCGTCTTTCACGTGCAAAGAAATGTAAAGCGGTGCAGAAACTTTCTTTGTGACAATGGATAGACCCCTGCATTAAGATCTGCTACACATTGGCTGGGAAGCAGTCTCCAGGAATACTGAGGGCTCATTCTATCAGGACCAAGTCTGCCAGGTCATCATGAGGGCATCTGATAGAGAATTCTAGCTGCAGAGTCCTTACCTTAGATCTATCCCCAGGCGTCAGACTGGATTCCAAATTTTTTTTATGAGCATACCTCTACACGGCAGTAGGTGGCGTCATCCGACTCTGCGTGACATCGTCAGTGTTGTCCACACTGGAAGTAATGTGTGTGATGCCACCAGTTCTTTTCTTCCTGTGCCTGTCAATGCAGTTTCAGACATGCCATTCCCTGACTGTCACAGAGCTGGTGGGACGTTGCCCGATGCCAATTCTGGTGCCGAGTGCAGTCATACTGTCCAGGCCAGAGCCTAAGGTGGGGTGCGAGTGGAAGACTGGGAGAGGCCATTGGACTCTGAAGAATACCAGCCCTAGACCCCAACATAGACTGGTCTAATGAATTGGCAGATGCCAGTTGATTGGACACCTCCCCAAATACTGGTGTGGTCTCTCCTCTAACTGTGGCTACTGAGGAGGGAGCCTCTTTTGCTACGGTGGTGGAATGGGCTGCTGAGGTCCTGGACTTTTAGCCTGCCCTCAGTGGCAGTTAAGACTAATATCTTGACAGAGGTGCTTCAAGCAGGAGTTACCCCCTCAGAACCGCCTCGCCCATTTAATGAAGCCCTTATGAAGGTCCTGGTTGGTGCCTGGTCCAAGCTCTGTGCAAAGGCTCCTGTGACAGGACAATTGGCCTCCACCATCACCACACCCCAGAGGACCCAAGTTTTCTCACACAGGTCCCTACCCCAAAGAGCTTGGTGGTCTAAGTCTCCATTTCCCTGAAAATCCTGGCACATTCCCTACCACCCCACTAGAGGGAATCCAAAAGGCTTAGGCAAGAAAATGTTTTCTTCCACCATCCTGGCACTGCGGTCTGTGAACCCCATATGCCTTTGGACCCTTACTCCCATGCACTTTGGAAGTCAATTGCACAGGTGCTGACCATGGTCCTAGAGGAGGTTGGGGACATACTCTCCCAAGCTATGCCAGACAGGAGAAATGCAGCTATGTTCATGATCAGATATGGGCTGCACACCACCCACTAGCAAGGCAGAGCTGTTTCTTTGTCTGTGGTCTTACAGTGCCACACCTGACTGAGCATTACTGACTTTTCAGGGGATGTCCAAGCTTTTCTTATGGACATGACCTTTGAAGGCTCTTGTCTTGTTGCTGACAAGGCTGACTCAGTGTTGAAGCGCTTCAAGGATAGCAGAGCTGCAGTCAAGTCCTTGGACCTTTCAATGGCCCCCCGCTACCTCCAGCCTGCCTTTCACTCCTTTCTTTGCAACGGAAGGAGATTCCAAATGTGCCTTTACCTTCCCAGCCACCATGGCATGCAAGACAACACCCCCTGCCCACACTTACCTCCGATAGCCACAGCCTTCAAACCCCTTTGTTTGCCCTCCAACCATCATGGGCAACCAGTGACTGAGAGGCAGGCTATGCCATCACCTGCACCACTGGAGGTCAATATCATTAGACCTCTGGGTTCTCCAGATTGTCTGAAGGTGCTACTTCCTCCCCTTTGTGACTGCTCTCCACCCATGCCACCTTTTTGCGACAGGCTGACAGAGGAGCATCTTTCCTTACTCCGCCAGGAAGTGGTGGATTTCTTGGCCAAGGGAGCCATGGAGAGGATGCTGCATGAAAAGTAGGTTGTGATTGTTATTCCCACAACATTCTGGTGCTCAAAAAGTATGGAGCCCTTTGTCCTATCCTAGACCTGCGCCCTCTCAATTTCTTCCTGAAAAAGGAGAAATTCATAATGCTGTCACTCACTAAAGTCCTGTCTACCCTTGACCCAGGAGACTGGTTGGTAGATCCGGACTTGCAAGGCGCATACTTCACATTACCGGCTTGCCTGACTGCAAGCACTACCTGTGGGTTACAAGCACTTTAAATTCACCATGTTCCCTTTCAGACTTAGCAGTGCCCCTCAGGTGTTCACCAAGGTGATGATAGTGGTTGCAGTTAATCTGCAGAGATCTGGGTTTCCAGTCTTCCACTATCTCCGCAACTGGCTGTTGAAGGCAGGCTTGCCCCTGGCAGTAGTCTCCCTCCTCCAGACTACAGTGGATCTCCTGCACTTGCTGGGGTTCACCATCAACTTGGCAATATCACACCTGACTCCCTCTCGTCTGAGCTGTTTTGGACAAGGTGTAGTTTCAGGCTTATTCTCCCAAACGGCGATTCTAGGATATTCAGGCTATGATACTGGAGTTTCAGCCTCTATCTTGGGTTTCGGTGAGACAGACTCTGAGGCTGTTGGGCCTCATAGCCTGCATCCTGCTGGTGACATCTGCATGCTGACATATGAGGGCTCTGCTTTGGGACCTGAAATCCCATGGGGCACAGCATCAGGGGAATCTTTCTGACATGGTCCAGATCTTGGAGGAAACTACAAATGATCTGCAGTGGTTGTAAATGAACCGCGATTGGGTCAGCAGTAGACCCCTCTCCCTTTCCCAGCCAGATCGGACTGTGGTGACAGATGCGTAAGTCCTGGGATGGGGGAGCCATCTGGGAGAGTTAAAGATCAAAGGCCTCTGGTCTCAAGCGGAATCCAAATTCCACTCCACGTGCAGATGTTCATGGACAACACCAGCACCATACGGAACTGCAACAAACAGGGTGGGGTAGGGTTGTATACCCTTTGTCAAGAGTATCTGTGCCTCTGGATATAGCTGGAATGTCAGGGCATATTCTTCGTGGTTCAACACCTGGCGCACTCGCTAAATGCCAAAGCGGACAAAATCAGCCAAAGGTGCCTAACGGATCATGAAAAGCATATCCACTTGGAGGTGGTGCAAGGTCTCTTTCAGCAGTGGGGAGAGCTATGGTTAGATATGTTTACCACAAGACAACTTCTCACTCAACCTGTATTGCTTCTATTGAAAATTTAATTCACTGTAGTCTGACCAAAAACTGTTTCTGGCAATTGAAAAGGTTATTATTGCATTCGTTTTATTTACTACTTGTTCATCTTTGATTTATATACATTGTTTATTGCTTTTATCATATATCAAAACAATAGTACAGTACATTGGACATTATCCATAAAAACATTGACATTACAATGTATGACAGCATTACTGCATACACCAGTGGTTCCCAAACTTTTTCGACTCGCGGCTCCCTTGACCTATTGGCAGTTGGCCGTGGCTCGCCATTATGTTTTACTTTTTTTGGCAGGTGGGAGGATGTAAGCCGGCATCAGGAGTACTTCAATTTTTCTTCCTGAAAATAATTGCGATGAAGGTATTATAATCGTAGTTGTGATCTACTTTGGCACTGATCTGATGCCGTAATCAAGCACTTTGTCAGCAACAAATACTCACTTTACCACCTCTCCTTTTTCCTCCAGGCCTTGAAGCCTTAACCCACATGTTCCTGCCATGAAAGCATCTTCTTCAGTGGCAGCAGCTTGCATTATATTCTGCATGCCAAAGAATTAAATTGAATGCATATCTCTGACAATCCTTAGCAACAAATATGACACAACCACTGAGCAGCCAATTTAAACCCTTATTTTCTTGGGAATTCTGGCATTAACATCAGTAATCTGAAAAGAGCAGTGTTGGCTACATTCACAGAAGGACCTTCAATAGAAAAGTCTGTTGCAGATGGCATCCGAATGCCATATATAGCTGAGCTATAACTGAAATGCAATGGAAGTAACTTCCCATTCAAACTATCTCAGTGCCAGGACACTAAGAAGATGATATCCCCTCAGACATGAACCTGATGCTGAGGAAGCCAACCTCCCTCCAGCAGTAGGCAGGTCACTGTTTTCTTTAAAGGAAAAGAAGGGCAGTGCGAACCTCTGAGCACCCTTTAAGATGGCTGTCCAAGCCCTGCGCCCATCCCTGCATTTCTCAAATGCAAGGCTGTAGCAGTTGAGGCACCCAACTCTCTCTTTGCTGAAATGCAGGTTAGAGCAGGAACTGCTGCTGCAGGTGGGAGGGACTCAGTAGGAGTAAGAATATGAGTATTCAGAGTAAGAAGGAGGAAGTAGAGTTAAGAGTAGGAAAATGTAGCAGAGTAACCGACAGGGAATAGCTGCAAGAAGGAATATCATTTGGAGTAAGCAGAAGCTTTGTTGCTAGTAAAGTGATGAAAGTGGGAATGATAGAACTAGATAAAGACGATAAGAGAACAAATCCTTTCATTTACTTCTCACAAAGAATCTGTGCTAGTAAAGCTGGATGTGCTTTCCGTTTCATGCACAGATCACATTGAAGTAAGGGCGTTTAATTAAGCACTATTGCACCCTGCTTCTGTTGGTTAAATATCACATGTACATAGCTGAAATAGGTAATATTTATACATTTTTAGGCGATCAGACATTGCTGACATGCATTACCTGGCACTTATAAGCATGTTATTGCTGTTTCACTGACTCACTAAGGTACAATGTCTAACTGTAGAATAGTTTACAGCTATACCTGTCTCTGTAATGTATCTTGTATGGAAGAAGAGTGCAGTGGAAGGTGGGCTGTGGTGCATAAGCAGGCATCCAGCCAAGGTCTAACTGCAGTCACCAGGCTGAGTAGTCTATGATCTTCGTCTTATAGAAAAGTGTTAGCTGTGTAATAAATTGCCTATCTGTGGGGCCCTGCTGACAAGAAAAACAAAGTGCACAAGACAATAAAGGTACCTACATACAGACAATGCATCTATACGGCACACATTTTTCAAAAGTGTTTGTCTTAGGGTGGCTTATTCCGAGTGAAGTGTTTGTGACCTATCGTTGAAGGGACAGAATCAGTTGTCTGTGACAGCAGGTCTTCCATGAAGGCCTATGTATGCCTTATTTGCTGAACAGGAGAAATGCCCTTTACAGTGCTTTACTACATATTTCTTTACCGTTTATTTTTGGAGCTTGTGTATTAAATTAATGTTATTCACATTCACCCTTAATGACCTTTATAACGCAGTCTTCCTTGCCTCTTTACCTAGGTCGAGGTTATAAGAATTAGCATGCATATTTTAATTATATTGCACAAAAGGTTTTGTTAAATTGCATGAAGGGATTTCTAAAATTCACTCAAGCAACACTTCTGAACTGTTTATCTCAGGGTCAGGATCTGTTAAATAACTCGGAGTTGAGCAATGGTTTTATGTTTCAGTTTCATCTATTAACACTGCAGTTAGCAGGAGGGCAGGGCAAGTAGTGACAGCAGATATTTATAGCTATTCCTTGTTCCTAAACTGTGTGCTTGGTGCATGGCGCCCCTGGCTAGTTTTGATGGCGCACCTGGGTGCCACGGCGCACAGATTGGGAACCACTGGCATACACTATTGATATCCTCCCATTCATCAATCCACTCGCTCACTCCCAAAGCACAGCCTCATGCATACACACTAACACTATTCTCACCACTCCCAGCCACAACCAACATATACCAGAAAACACAATGGAAGTAAGTTTTCTTCTCAGCCGTTATAGCGTTGCAAACTATGACATTAAAAAAGTCAAAGCACGTTTGAATGGAAAAAAATAATTCTGAATCCACCTTCCTTGGGACCAAGCTCTGTTTAAAATCTATTCTGGTCGACTAGTGGCTGTTTATCTAAGAAACAATGAATGAATAATCAATCAGTAATGGTTATGACCACATGTTCAATTCATCAATTAAAAAAAATAATGACACATTTGCTGTGAGAACCTATTGCACTTAGATACAACATCCCTTTGTGCAAAGAGAAAACACAATGCAGTAACTGTTCGAAATGCCCTCGTGCTGTGCCACAGATCTAACACCTTCTGTCCGTGAACTCTAGTCCATGCTGTACCAATAAAGAACATACCCATGAATTGTTTAGTGCGACAGATAGAAAGGAAACAAGGGCCATATGTACGAACACATTTTCCCATTGACACAGAATGGGAAAAACCCTTTGCTACATCTGGCCCCAAATCTTTGGTGTGAAACATGCAAAACAATGTTGTGCTCACTTCTAGTCTCAATCAACGGACTATACTCATACCAGTCCCGGAGTACTGCTTTATCTCCGTTTCTAAGTCTCCATACAAATGTTCTCTCCCAAAAGGGATCTATACTTTTCCACAGTGACTTAGACCGAAAATGCTCTCGAGGGACAAAAAGGATAACAAGATCCAATAGCTCCAGCTCCTTTGAATGTCCTAAGGCTTGTAATTCTGATGTGTATTACCTCTCCATTTCTTATCAATCCTTACAGCGCAATCCATCACTTACTTCAGTTTCGTCCAGACAAGGCCTCAATGAATATAATTTTAACAAAGGGAAACCTTCAGCGGGAGAAGAAAAAAACACTTGTTAAGCTGCTGGTAAACCCCATTGGTGGCCTATTAGCAAGTGTCCAAAACACGGCCCTATTCCCTATGCTCACATAAACTGTTGCAAACTAGCTATTAATGATATGTTTGTGGATGCCAGACACATATAGTAAAGTTATAGCCGAAGGGTTCTACGACGCTGTCAAAATGCTGGGTGCCAAATTATGCAGATGGGGCCCAGTTATTCCATCATGGTCTGCCGCTCAGTTTTATCACTCCTGTTCTTAAGCAGATTGGGGGAACATCACATTTACTGTCTATGCCCGCACGCTAAAACACGTGCCAGGATGCTTTACCAAAGTTACCCTATCTACAGCCCTCGCACCAGCTACATGGCTAACATTTCCTCCACGATGGTCAACCCTCAGCTTTGTGATTGCCTTATTCCAGGGGAGATGGCAGTTCTTGCAGTGCTCTGCCGTGCCGCACAAGTTAGCTTACTCTGCCACGAACGTAGACTATTTTCTGCCTACTATTGTTTATATATTTGGCACACAAAATCACTTCTCGCTGCCTACAACAGGCATGTACAGTGGCCCTCACCATACACACGCATCTACCCTTTGCCTTATAATCACTTTAGACGATGTTTCGGAATCAGTCACATACTCACGCCGAGCTCAGAAAATGAACCGCTGCTACTTGCACCATTTTTGCCAGTTTATATATGAAACGTGTAACTTATCCTTATAAACACTTTAGTGACGAACATATTGTTCCAATACCACCACAATTTTTAGACGCCATAATGAGCGATGTTGTAGCTCCTCTTTCTCTCCTTAATAGTGGGTCATAGATGTTAAACTAGTCTTTAAAGAAAGAAAGCGAAAGGTTGTAATATACAGAATATTGAAAGGAGATACCGAAAGAGGCAAATTCAGCTTTCTCCTCAGATGGCCAAACAAACAGGGCTCACACTTTTAATTCTGTTGGGGCCCCATTAGCCTGGACCGGCAACACATTAGCCGTTAAAAATGGCTGATGACACATCACCCTAATTAGGCATCCTTTTGCACCAGTTGACTGTTTAGTCACTATACTAGCTGTTAAAGAAATGTTCAAAAAAAGGTCCAAAAATTACAGTATATTAAATATCACCACTTACGGTCCCACAGGAGGCAGATGTAATGATATCCTCAAATGGGCGAACAAACAAACAATACTTTCGCCCTATTGTTTAAACAGTACGCTTTTTATTTCAAGAGGGGCATAGTACACAAGTCTGGCAACTTATTTTACCTAAAAGCTGACCGATATCCTAGTCTCCAAAATTAAGCGTTCTTAAGCACTCATTATTATTCTGATCACCATGCTTAATGGTGCTATAACTCCTATTATTGTCTGAGTGGCAAGTCAAAGATGTAATAAGAATCTTCAAAAGGGGGCAGTGAGTTAGATATATCTACATAAGGTCCCACAAAAAGCAAATGGGTCTTTATCCTTCAATGACCAAACAAGCAGTGCTCACATCCTTTGTTATAGGGGGGCCATGTAGCACTAGACAAGCAACTCCATTTACCCATAAACTGACAGATGTCATATTATCCATAGCTGAATGTTCTTACTACAACCTTTGATTGTGAAATAGGTGGTATGTTAGCCTAGTCAGAAAAATACATACTGCCCATAACCAGCATAAGTTGTGTCTCATTTTAAAGAATCACACTGACCTTAAAAAAATGAAGTTCTACTCATCTAACAGTCCACTCAATTCCCTCATTGAGACCCTGTTTCTTGGTCTTAAAAGTAAATATCCATAAGGTTTCTCTTTCTTTCCCCACTTCCATCATCTGGTGTCCCTGCTGTTCCTTCACTTTTTCCAATATGAGCCATTCTCAGAATGCTCTGCCTCGATACAATGTTGGACTATAGGTGCCTGCAATTTCTTGGTCCTGATGGCTGACTTAAGGTCGCCATATCATGTTCTAAACTCTCTCCCTGTTTCTCCAAAATAGCCTAGGTCAAAAGGACATAGAATCAAATATATAATGACGTAACTTCTACAGTTGGTCAAATCTTTAAGGAAAATGGCATATGCTCTGTATTCCCAGCGCTCTATTACTATAGCTGTATTACAGGCATGACAAGTGCCAAAACGGTGATTTCCTTTTACCAGTGTGGTACCTCCAGTCGTTCCTTGCTGCCATCTTACATTTCAATGTGGTGTGTACTAGGAAGCTTTGGTAAGCATAAGAAGAAGTAGAAGAAGAGCAAACATTCTTTGACTTCACCTCATTGGTCGGCTGATGCAACGTGGAAAAAGGAGCATTGCCGCTGTAGGCCTCTGTCCTTGTAGCTTACTACTGGGTCGGCTCCGCACCTCCCTGTGTTTCCGGGAGCTGGAGCCACCCATGTCCAACTCTGAGAGTTTTATGAGGCCATGTACCTCATTTTTGGGCAGTCAGACCCTGGAGCACCTTTGGGACTCTATGGGGTCAGAAGGGGCCCACTCTGGTTCCGTGCCGGTGGCTTCGGCCTGGGGCTAGAGGGCACCCAGGGATCTTTTTCCGGATCCACACCAGCATCTGTCGTGCCACTGCTACCTTCCCTGATGACGGTGCAGACATCAATGCTCCCGATGCAGCCTGAGCCCATGGTTGGCGTCAGTCCCATACTTATTGCCAACTCCAACACAAAGCCAGACCTGCGTCGCTCGACACCAAATCCGACTTTGACAGGGACCTTGCTCCCTAGGTCAAAATCCTGACCCAGATTCTTATGGCTATAGGTACAGTGAAAGTATGGAGGGGTAACGTGACCCTTTAGAATACCAGCTTGACTGACTGACTGGGCTCAGGACCTGAGTGAAGCCAGTGGTCTAGAAACTTCCCCTGACTTTACTGTGGCTACGGAGGAGGAAGCGTCATATTCAATGGTGATGAGGAGGGCGGCCGAGGTCCTGGGCCTCGAGCTGCCTTCTGTGGCCGTCAAGATCAACCTCCTGACTGAGGCACTTCAGCCTGGGGCGTCCTCTTCAGAACCCCTTTTGCCCTTCAATGAGGCCACCACTCATGTCCTGCTGGGGACTTCGTCCAAACTCTACACAGGGACTCCTGTTAATAGAACAATCGCCTGCCACCATAGGCCCGCCCCTAATGACCCAGTGTTTCCTGACCTAACAACCCAACCCTGAGAGCTTGGTTATCCAGGCCTCTACATCCCCATGTGCATTCCCTCTTGCACCCCTGGATAGGGAATCCAAAATACTGGATCAGCTAGGGAAGAAATTGTTCTCTTCCTCAAATCTGGCATTGCGGTCCATGAACACCGCATGCTTTTTGGTCCATTATAACCATACTTTGCACAGGTAGTGCCACAGGTCCCGGATGAGGCCCGGCCACTCACTCTCAAGCTGTTGCTGATGGGAGAGACGCAGCGAAGTTCACAATACGACGTGGACTGGATAGCAATCAATCAACATTTATAAAGCGTGGCTTATCACCCAAGGGATCTCAACACACTAGCTGGGGGATGCGGGTCAGTCAAAGAGCCAGATCTTGAGGTCCTTCCTGAACTGAGCCAGCGATGGGGACTGCCTGAGCTGGGATGGCATTGTGTTCTAGGTCTGCGAGGTAGGAGAATGATCTTCCTCCTGCCGTGCTCTCCCAGATCCTGGCGATGGTAGTGAGGGCCTGTTGGGCTGAACCGAGTTGCCTGCAGGGGGTGTAGAAGGAGTTGCGGTGGTTGAGGTACGCAGGTTTGACTTTGTGGAGGGCCTTGTATGCGTGGGTCAGGAGTTTGAAGGTGATGCGTTGTTGACGGGGAGCCAGTGTAGGTCTCTCAGGTAGACGGAGATGTGGCTGTGGCAGGGGATGTCCAGGGTCAGTCTGGCCACGGCCTACTGTATTCTCTGGAGTCTTGATTGGAGTTTTTTGTTGATTCCGGCATAGAGTGCATTGCCGTAGTCAAGTTTACTGCGGACAAGTGCCTGGGTGACTGTACTTCTTGCATCAATGGGGATACACTTGAAGATCTTCCAGAGCAGGTGAAGGGTGTGGAAGCATGATGAAGAGATGGCATTGACTTGGTGGGCCATGGACAATGGTGAGTCAAGAATAATGCCGAGGTTGCAGGCATGCTCAGTCGGAGATGAGGCAGTTTCAAAGCTACTTAGGGGGTTATTCTAACTTTGGAGGAGGTGTTAATCCGTCCCAAAAGTGACGGAAAAGTGACGGATTTACCACCAGCCGTATTACGAGTCCATTATATCCTATGGAACTCGTAATACGGCTGGTGGTATATCCGTCACTTTACCGTCACTTTTGGGACGGATTAACACTCCTCCAAAGTTAGAATAACCCCCTTAGTCTCCAGTAGTTATCCCACGTGGAAGTGGCGGACCCAGGATGAGGATCTCTGTCTTGTCCGAGTTGAGCTTGAGGAAGCTGTCTCTCATCCCGTCAGCGACAGCATTGAGTCTGTTTTGAAAGTTCTTTTTGGCTGCTGATGATTCGTCGATGATGAAGAGAATGAGTTGTGTGTCATCGGCGAATGAGACGATTTTGAGCCAGCGGTGTCTGACGATCTCGGCGAGCGGGGTCATGTAGATGTTGAAGAGATTGGGGCTTAGGGAGGAGTCATGGGGAACTCCGCATCTGGTTTCCATCAGCTTCGAGGTGAAAGGTGGGAGCATGACTCTCTGGGTTTGGCTGGTGAGGAAGGAGCATACCCAATCCAGGGCTTTGCCGTAGATGCTGTAGTCATGTAGTCTGGTGCACAGGGTGGTGTGGTAGATGGTGTTGAAGGCGGCAGAGAGGTCAAGGAGGATGAGGGCAGCTGTCTTATCGCGATCCAGTAGGGTGCCAAGGTCATCTGTTGCTGCTAGGAGTGCAGTTTTGGTGCTGTGGTTGCTCCTGAATCCGGATTGTGAGAGGTTGAGGATGTGGTTGGCTTCAATGAACTCTGTGAGCTGTGCGTTGATCGCTTTTTCGATTACCTTGGCTGGAAATGGAGCACTTAGATTGGTCTGTAGTTTTTCAGCTCCGTTAGGTCTGTGGAAGGTTTCTTCAGGAGGGGGTTTATCTCTGCGTGTTTCCAGGCGTGCCGGGTGGTTGTGGTTTCGAAGGAGCGGTTGATGGTACGGCATAGTTCGGGAGCAATGATGGCGCTGGCTTGATTAAAGATGTGGTGGGGGCATTGTTCTGAGTTTGCCACAGAGTGGGTGGCATCCAGGAGCTTGAGGGTGTCTTCCTGGGTGAGGAGGGTCCAGTGCTGCACGATTGGTTGGTGATAAATGTCCGTGGTGGTGCTGGTGGGCATGGCGGTGGTCCTTTGCTTGTGACCCCTTCGTAGATGTCCTGAATTTTTCCAGTGGAAGGAGATGGCGAGGCTGTCGCAGAGGTCTTGGGAGGGTGGGATGTCTCTGGTGTCCGTGTCAGGTTTTGTGAATTCCTTGACTATGGTGAAAATGTCCTTCCTGTTGTGCGCGTTGGAGTTGATTCTCTCCTGAATGGCTGATTTTCTATTCGATCTGATGAGCCTGTGGTGTGATGTGACAGCATCTTTTAAGGTTTTGTGGTCTTTTGAGCTCTTACTGCTTCTCCACTTTCTCTTGAGTCGTCTGCATGCGCTCTTGGATTCTTGGAGGTCAGGTAGAAGCAGCTGGGTCTCCTATAGTGTTTACTGCCGGCACATTTCCTTAGTGGGGCTAGGGTGTTGGTGCAGTCAGTGATCTGTTGGTGAAGGTTGTGGATCGAGGCATTGGTGTCCGCGGAGTCTGGTGGTGGGGAGTGGCGGAACGCAGTGGTGAGTTAGGCATCGATGACCTTGGGCGGGGCGGTGAGCGTGGTGCTGTTCGGCCATCTTGGTGAAGGAGAAGTGGATGCAGTGGTGGTCGGTCCAGTGGAGTTCGGAGATGTGTGAGAAGATGTGGTTTCGGGGGGAGAAGACAGGGTTAAATGTTTATCCTGCTGAGTGCATGGGGATGTTGACCAGTTGTTTGAGTCCAAGTGTGGCAAGGTTCTCCATGACCGTAGAGGAGTTTCGGTCTCTGTGGTTGTCGAGGTGAAAGTTTATGTCGCCAAGGAGTATGTAGTCTGTTGAGGTGAGGACATGGGGAGCGGAAGGGTAGATGGGTGGAATGCAGGGGGGGTCTGTAGATGAGCGTTCCACAGAATGTGGTGTTTGGTTTAGTCTGGATCTGAAAGTGAAGGTGTTCGGCAACGGGGGTCTGGACATCGAGGCTGGTCGTGAGACAAGTGATTTTTTGTGGGCGATGACGACACCTCCTCCTGGTAAGTTGACGTGGCCTTGATGTATGATCTTATAGCTGTTGGGGATTGCAGTTGCGATCCGCTACATACGAACAACTCACTGGGTAGATTGGTTGCCTCGATGGTGGCCTTGAGGCTCCACGCTTGGTTGAGGACTTTTGGCTTTTTGGGGGATGTCCAAGCTGTGCTTTTGGACATGCCCTTCGGGGGCCCCCGTCATTTCGGAGACATAGCAGACTCTGCGCGTGAGTGCTTTAAGGAGTCCCAGGCTAAAGCTCAGTCCTTAGGCCTCGCAGCTGCCCCTCGTTCCCCTCAGTCTGCTTTTTGCCCTTTTCGTTGCTATGGAAGGGGCACCCAAACACATCCCCTTCCCTCCAGCCACCATGCTGTGCATGTTGCCCAGCTTCTGCATGGCTAGAAATGTGGGACCCAATGTCCTCGTAGATCAGAGAGCCAGCTGTGTGCACAGCCCACCTCTCCTCCCGCTGCAGCTTCCAAACCTTCCTAACCTGATGCTTCCCCTTCAGGGTCCATTCGGAGGCAGGATTAGCCATCACCTGCCCCACTGGAAATCAGTCACGTCAGACAGGTGGGTTTTGCAGATAGTCTAAAGGGGCTACTCCCTCCACTATGAGACTACCCCTCCATCCATGCCACCATCCTACGTTCGGATGACGGAGGATCACCTGGCACTTCTCCTCGAGTAGGTTACGGCTCTCTTCGTTAGCAAGTGAAGTTTCAGGCCTGGACATTGCCAGGCAGCAACATGGGCGTCTTTGCCCATGTTCACCAAACCCTACTGCCTGGACAGTCAGGTCTGAAGGGACAGGTACTTTGCCCATCCGGTCCTGCAGGACTTCCTAGTATGATCTTGGTTTGCAGACCTACCTCCAGCAATGGTATTGCTTGGGTATCTATTCTAAGGTAAATAATCTGGAACTAGAAGTTTCTATCAGATAAACAAGTTACTTATCTTCGGTAACGAATTATATGGTAGAGATATATTCTAGTTGCAAATTCCTTACCGATTTACCCATCCTCCCCGCTCTACGAATTGATTTCAAAGGACAGGGACTTCCCTTTCAGGGCCCTAGTTCTGAAGCACCAGGGTCAGCTTTCTCCATGACTCTGTGCTTTAGGCATGGAAAGTTGTCAAAAGAAACTGGTGTCAGCACACCAGGGTGGTACCTATATATGACCTGCGACGTCATATCTGGCAAACACGCCACCAATGATGGACACAGAGTCCACCAGCGCCACCAAACGGTGCGCTGAGTTACTGCTGAAGAAAAATCTCCGGATCCAGACTAATGCCTGGGGGAAATTCTAAGGTAAGGAATCTGCAACTAAAATATGTCTCTACCAGGTAATACGTTACCATTAGGTAAGTAACTTGTTCTTCTGGTCTTGTCTTTTAAGAGGACATCACGATCATATGATTTAGCTCTTTTAAAGGCGTGCCCGACTAAACGCCTCAGATATCCTCTATGTAAGAGTCTCTCCTTTAACTCTTCACCATTTGTAGAACAATTACCCCTAATCCTTAAGTATTCACTGAAAGTAATGGAATCTTTCTGGCAGTTGGGATTGAAGCTTGCCAACTGGAGCACAGTATTTTTTTGCGATAGGTTTCCTGGAAAGTGCTACTTGAAAGTAGCCCTGCCCTCTGCAGTCCTTATGTCCAGGAATTCCAACTTCTTCCCATTATATTCAGCAGAAAAGGTCAAATTCGTATTACTAGAATTAAGCCACAAAATGATTTCTTGAAGATATTTTTCTTCTCCAGACGATACAAGAAATATGTTGTCTATGAATCTCGACTAGTTCTTAACATTCTCAAAAAAGGGTGCTGCTTCATTGTAATTGTGTTTTTGTTCATATTCTCCCATGTAGATGTTTGCTATACTAAGGGCACAAGAGGCCCCCATACCGATCCCCTTGAACTCCTGATAGATGGTCCCATCAAATGCAAAACAGTTGTTAAAAACACTTTTTCTAAACATTCTAAGATGAATGTATTTGGCCTATCCCCAGACATTCTCTTCTTGAGGGCTCCTACTTCCTCTAACGCATCCCTCTGGAGGTTGTTGGTGTAGAGCGCCTCTATGTCTAATGTGACCCAGAGCTCTCTATTAGGATCAAAAGGCACATATTTAGTTTTGAAAACCATATCACCTGTATCCCTGATGTATGAGGTGTAGGATTTAGTCTTGGGGCTAAAGAAAGGTATCCACATACTTAGACAATGGTTCTGTGATGGAATTAATAGAAGAGACAATAGGACGCAAAGGGGGATCTTCTATATTTTTATGGGTCTTGGGGACTCCATAAAGTGCTGAGATGACTGGATTGTCATTATTTAGACATTCAAATTCATTTTTGCAGATATCCTTACTCTCCCAGCTCTAGATGTTAAAAGTAACATTTAGAGCTCTCCAAGCTGTAGATGTTAAAAGTAACATCTAGAGCTTTGGAGAGTGAGGATATCTGCAAAAAAAGTAGTTTGAATTTCTAAATCAAGACAATCCCATCATCCCAGCACTTTACACCCTTATGATTTTTATTTACAAATAAATCACTGGTGATGTGACATTGAGTATTGTTGGCATTTAATTTTAGTGCTTGACTACTAGTCAGCGCGTGTGCTGTCTCTTGCAAGATGTATTGTTAGCTTACAGTGGGCTTAGAACCCACCCATAGCCTATCACAGTTGGTTTTATTGTCATTGTCATTTGCTTTCTTCTTATTCATAAGCTTATGTTTTTTTCATGCCTCTTTTATTCACCACAAGACACTCTTTGTCCCTTTATCTTACTCTTTGAAGTTCTTTTTAATCCCTGGTTTCTCTTGGTCGTTGTTTTCAGACTTTCCCTTCCTCCTTCTTTCCTTCTTTCCTTCTTTTGTGTTTCTCTCTCTCTCTCTCTCTCTTTTAGAACAAAGTCTGCTGAGGGCAAATAAGTGCATGTCACCAAAAATGAGTACCAGTGGGTTCCATATGCAACCACCGGCTTAAATTAAGCAGTGCTTTCAATACTGTTCTTGTGTTTGTCTCTCCTAAGTAGCATGAATGTGCATTACTTGTGACTTTCCACTCCTTGCTTTCCAAGCATTACTATTTTCTTTTGTTAAAGACCTAAGTTACAGATTCAACTTGGATCAGTAATGTTAGACCTGTCAGCCTTAGGGTGGTCTTCTCCCAACTTTTTGCCTACCTCCCTCCATTTTTCTGACCTTCTTTTTGCTGATTTTGAGACTCCGTGCACTTGACCACTGCTGACCAGTGCTAAAGTGCTTGTGCTCTCGCCCCTAAACATGGTAACATTGGCTGATACCCAATTGGCATATTTAATTTACATATAAATCCCTTGTAAACTGCACTAGATGTCCCCAGGGCCAGTAACTTAAATGCTACTAGTGGCATGCAGCACTGATAGTGCCACCCACATAAGTAGCCCCTTACCCATGTCTCAGGCCTGCCATTGCAAGGCCTGTGTGTGCAGTTTTACTGCCACTTTGACTTGGCATTTAAAACTACTTGCCACGCCTTAAATTCCCCTTTCCTTATATATAAAGCACCCCTGAGGTAGGCCTTAGGTAACCTATAGGGCAGGGTGCAATGCAGGTAAAAGTCACAACATGCATTTATACATTTTACCTGTCCTTTTAGTGAAGAACTTCTTAAGTTGTTTTTCCCTACTGGAAAGTCTACTTCTCTCATGGGCCAGCATCGGAAATTCCCTTATATACTTTAAGTAGTAAATTCTGATCTGAGTAGAGTAGACTTGTCATATTTGGTATGGTTGGAATGCTAGTAAGAAATCCTACTTAATGGTGAAGTTGGATTTTACATTACTATTTCAGAAATGCCACTTTTAGAAAGTAAACAAATTCAAATGATGGACGGAATGCAGAACCATTAAACATTCACTCCCAGTCATAGATCTGGGTGAAAATCAATCAATTCTTTTGCTCCCCATGCCACCCAAGTTTGGACCCAGCCGTATGCAAATCAGTCTTGACCCCATTGGAACAGTCCAGCCCGAACTGCCAGGCCTGGTCCTCCCTGTGTTTTTTTTTTCCCTGAAAACTGCACCAACAAAGGGTTTGCAGTGCCAAAATCACCATCTTCCCAGCTTTCAGGAACAGGCAGACTTGAATCAGAAAACCCAATTTTTCAACACAATTTTGACATTTTACTGGGACATACCCATTTTTACTATTTTTTGTGCTTTCAGCCTCCTTTCAGTTAGTCACAGAAATGGGTGTGAAACCAATGCTGGATCCCAGAAAGCTAAACATTTCTTTAAAGTAGACAAAATTCAGAATTCAGCAAGGGGTCATTTGTGTAGATCTTACAAGGGTTTCCTACAGAACCCTAGGTACCCAGAACCAATAAATGAGCTGCACCTTGAAATGTGTTTTCTTTCTATACTGGGTATACAGCAATTCCTTTGCTGAAATATAAAGAGTGAAAAATAGGTATCAAGAAAACCTTTGTGTTTCCAAAATGGGCACAAGATAAGGTGTTGAGAAGCAGTGGTTATTGGCACATCTCTGAATTCCGGGGTCCCCATACTAGCATGTGAATTATAGGGCATTTCTCAAATAAACTTCTTTTTTACATACTGTCTTATACAGTATTTGGAAGGAACAAATGTAGAGAAAGACAAGGGGCAATAACACTTGTTTTGCTATTCTGTGTTCCCTCAATTCTCCCAATAAAAATGGTACCTCACTTATGTGGGTAGGCCTAATGCTCGCAATAGGAAACGCAACATGAACGCATCACATTTTTACATTGAAATCTGACATGTTTTTTGCAAAGTGCCTAGCTGTGGATTTTGGCCTCTAGCTCAGCTGGCACCAAGGCAAACCTAGCAAACCTGCACATTTTTTAAAACTAGACACCTAGGGGAATCCAAGATGGGGTGACTTGTGGGGCTCTGGCCATGTTCTGTTACCAGAATCCTTTGCAAACCTCAAAATTTGGCCCAAAAAATCTTTTTCCTCACATTTCGGTGATAGAAAGTTCTGGAATGTGAGAGGAGCCACACATTTCCTTCCACCCAGTGTTCCCCCAAGTCTCCCGATAAAAATGGTACCTCACTTGTGTGGGTAGGCTTAGCGCTCACAACAGGAAATGCCCTAAAACACTATCTGGACACATCAAAATGATCAAATATAAAACTACCTGTTTTTGCGGGAGACACCTGCGTTTTTGGTCCTGGGCTCAGCAGCCATCTAGGGAAACCTACCAAACCCGGACATTTCTGAAAACTAGACACTGAAGGGAGTCCAGGGAAGTGTGACTTGCGGGGATCCCCCAATGTTTTCCTACGAATCCTAAGCAAACCTTAAATGTAGCTAAAAAAATCACATTTTCCCCACATTTCTGTGTAGGATCACCACCCGGGACAAATTTCCTACCACCCAACGTTCCCCTCAGACACCCGGTAAAAATGATACCTCACTTGTGTAGGTGGGCCAAGTTCCTGTGACAGGGAAGAGGCAAAAACATGTTGAAATTGAGGGTGAACCAAAGAGGGTCCAAAAAGGCAGTTTGAAAGAAAAAAAAATTTAGGCTGACAAGTGCAGCAGAATTTGTATTGGTATAGATGAGACAATGTTGGGTGGTAGGAATTTTGTGGATTCCTGCAGATTCCGGAAGGTTCCATCAAAAAAATGTGGGAAAAATGTGTGATTTCCAGCAGAGTTGGAGGTTTGCACGGCATTGTGGGTAAGAAAATGGTGCAGGGTACCTGTGAAGCACACCACCCTGGAATCAACCAGTTGTTTAGTTTTCAGATGTGTCTAGGTCTTGTGGATTTTTTTTACATGGCAGTGTCCTAAAGTCCAAAAAGTGCAGCCCTCACCATTCCAAGTGGGACGATTTTGAGAGTTATACAAGCTCTTATGGCCCAAATGTAAAACCAAAACCCAAAATAATCAAATGTCCTCTTGCCTGCCGTGGGATAAGATGTTTTAGTGTGCGGGGAAGAGCTGAAAGACTGTTACCCCCTTTAGTTGAGGGGGGGGCATAACCAGGCCCACACTGGTTGGTAGCCACCACTCCACTATTTGTTCTTTTTTTTTAAATTCTCCGGCATCTAGTAGACTTTCTGCCCCCCCCCCGGGCTGTGGATCGGGGTAAGTACCCAATCTGCCCTCTGGTGGGCAGAATAACTTTGGCCCCATTTATTTGGGGTAGGGCTATGGCCATACTCCCACCATCTCATTTTGAAAAAAGAATCTTCTCTGGTGGGCTTTCTGCCTCTCTTGGGCAGATGGGCCTTCCAAAAATAGGTTGAGCTGCCTCCAAGGGGGGCAGATATGGCCAACAGTAATGTGCCCCCATGGCGAGTGACCCTTGCCCAAGGGGCTGCCCCCCCCCAAAAACAAAACACACACACATACACACACACCAATCCCTGGTGTCTAGTGGATTCTGCCCCCCATGGGGGCAGATTGGTCTAACACAATTAGGCCAATCTTCCACCAAGGGGGGCAGAAATGGGCTAAAAATAATTTGTCCCCCTGGGGAGCGGCCCTTGACCAAGGGACCGCTCCTCTTATGCATAAGCATGATTAAAAAAAAAATCCCTGGTGTCTAGTGGTTTCTGCCCCTGGGGGAGCAGAAATGGCCTAAAAATAATGTGCCCACCCCCCCAAGGGAGCGACCCTTGCCTAAGGGGTCGCTCCCCACACATAAAAAAAAATAAACAAAAGAAAAATGTATCCCTGGTGTCTAGGGGTTTACTGCCCCCATGGGCGGCAGAAATGGCCTAAAACAATTTGGACACTGGGGAGCGCCCCTTGCCTAAGGGGCAGCTCCCCTCATGACAATTACAATACAAAAATAATTTCCCTGGTGTCTAGTGGACATTTAATTATATTAGGCCGATCTGCCCCTGGGGGGGCAGAAATGGGCTCAAAATAAGTTGGTCCCCCGGGGAGCGGCCCTTGGCCAAAGGGCCGCTCCCCTTATGCGTAAGCATGATTAAAAAAAATCCCTGGTGTCTAGTGGTTTGTGCCCCAGGGGGACGCTCCCCTCATGACAATTACAATACAAAAAGAATTTCCCTGGTGTCTAGTGGGCATTTCTGCTGCCCCATCGTGATCGGGCAGCAGAAATGCTGAGAGAGACATGAAAGGAAAGAAAAGGCCTTTCCTCTCCTTTCATGCCTTTCTCGGCCCCTCCAGTAATCGGAAGAGAAATGCAAAAGCATTTCTCTTCAGATCCACTGTGGAAGCTCAGCTTCCAGCATAGAGGGGCAGGCCTCTGATGAGGTCGGTGCGCGCGATCGTGCGTTGACGTCATCAGATGCCAGGGGGGGTGCAAGGGGGTCGGGGGTGGAAGGGGAAGCGATTCCCCTTCCAACCCTGACCTGGAGGGGTTGGAGCACAGCCCTTGGGGGGAGCGCTAGCGCTTCCCCCCGAGGGCCAGTACACAGACGTAATGGTTACGTCCGTGGTACCTGAGAGGCGCAGCCACAGACATAACTATTACATCCGTGGTGAACAAGGGGTTGAAACCCAGATCTGTGACTGGGAGTGAATGTTTGATTTTGTCTAACTTCTGTCCATCAACTGTTCTTTTTACTTTTAGAAAGTAGGCATTTCCCTGCACTTACTGCCATCTGTGCCTTACAGCCTGTCTCCAGTCCATGTCTGGTCTGTTCTGGTTGACAGCTCCCCTTGTGCATTCCACCCAGACAGCCATTAACACAGAACACTCAGCTGCATCTGCATTCATCTGGATGGGGAGGCTCGTACTTACCCTTCAAAGGCCAGTGACACAAAGGGCTGATAACCCCTCACAGGGCTCCTGACAGACAGGGTTGGGTTAAAAGGAGAAGTTGTGCTCTGCAAAACCACTCTTTGAAGATTCTCGTACTTCAAAGGCACTTTTGGGTGTGTATATATATACTGGGTCTTTGACCCCACCAAATCAGACCCTTCTGGATCTCCAACTGGACTCTCAGAGGGACTTCCTGGCTGCCCAAAGGACTCATCTGGACTGCTTTGCTGGAAGGACTGCTGCCATGCTTGTTGCCCTGCTGCCTACTGGCCCCTGACTCTGCAGGAAGGACTCTGCCTTCCAAACAAGTGCTCTCCAAGGGCTTGGGTGGAGCGTCCCTCCTATTCTGAAGTCTCAGGGTCACAAAGACTTCACCAAAGAGAAGAAAATCCCTGTGCGTTGGAAAATCGACACAACCCCTGCAGGAATCGACAAAGCATCTGGCTCGCGGCTAAAAAATTGCTGCATCGTCTACCAGATCGACGCAGCGCGTTCTCCTTACCAGCAGGTGAAGGATTTTCAATGCATCATCCCTGAGTGTCAAAATATCCTTCATCACAGTGAGGAACCAAAGCTGCGCTCCTTGAAATTGACGCATCACCTTACAGCGTGGAAAGAAACGCATCGTCTGTCCCACAGTGGAATATCTGAAGCAGCGCCTTAATTTTCAACGTATCTCTGTGCTTTTCCGTTCGCCGTTATTTTTGATTCATGCCTGGTATTGTGTGTAATATCTTGACTTGTGCGTATTGGATTTCTGTTGTTTTGCCCTTATTTGATTCAGACAAATGTTATATTTTTTTCTAAACTGGTGTACTTTTTGTGTTTTCACGGTGTTACTGTATGAGTTATTGCACAAATACTTTGCACATTGTCTTCTAAGTTAAGCCTACTTGCTCTGTGCCAAGCCACCAGAAGGTGAGCACAGGATGATTTAGGTTGTGTAGTGACAAGGGCAAGGGTGTATACCTCTTTCAACTAGAGACCCAATTTCTAACAAGTTACTAAAAAGAAAAAGCAATGGCAAAGCCAAAAGGTCTCGCCTATGCAGGAGTTGTTGACTTTGCCAATCTGTTTTGCCCATGTTGTACACCATTGTGGCTGCTGCTCAGCAAGGCTAAAAGTTTATGGCATAGAAGAGAGTGGTGTGGAATGTTGTGGCTTAGAGTGAGTGTGTGTGGAGTGGTGTAGTGTGTCATGGAGAGTCATACAGTGGAATAGAGTGGCATTGCTTAAAGTGGAGTGGCATTGAGTGGAATGATATAGACTAGAGTGGAGGGTGAAGGGACATAGAATGGAGTAGAGTGACATACAGTGTTGTGGTATAGAGTGGAGTAATGTGTTGTATAATGGAGTGGCATAGACTATGATAGAGTGGAGTGGCGTTGACGGACGTTGAGTGGTGTAGAGTATTGTTAAGTTTAGTAGAGTGGCGTGTCATTGAATAGCGTGTGGTACAGTGTTGTGGAGTGGCAGGTTGTAGAGTGTCGAGTAGAGTGGCGTAGCGTGTGGTAGTGTACAGTGTAGAGTAACGTAAAGTGAAAAGTCATAGATTAGAGTGAAGTAGAGTGGCATAGAGTGGGGGGACAGAGTATAGAGTGGAATAAAGTGTCGCAGAGTGGTGTGGCATGACATGGAGTGGTGTAGAGTGGAGGAAAGTGTTGTGGAGTATGGTAAATTGGCATACAGTGTAGTGGAGCAGCATAAAGTGTAGTGGCATAGGGTGGAGTGGAGTTGCGTAGAGTGAAGTGGCATTGTGTGGAGTAAAGTGGGGTAGATTGGAGTGGAATGGTGTAGAGTTGCCCAACATGCAGTGGAGTGACGTGGATTGGACTAGCGTAGTGTGGAGTAGAGTGAAGTGATGGAGAGTAGAGTGTAGTAGTGTAGAGTTCATTGATGCAAAGTGCAGAAGATTTCAGTGGTGTAGAGTGCAGTGGAAGAGTGTAGTGGTGCAGAGTACAGCTGCATAGAGTTCAATATCCTAGAGTGCAAAGTAATGTGTATGCAAAGAAGAGTGACAGAGTGCATGGACATAGAGAGGTGTAGAGTGCAGTGATGCAGAGTATAGTGGCATAAAGTGCAGTGGTGCAGAGTAGGGTGGTGTAGATTGGTTGAGTGGAGTGAAGTGGTGCAGGATAGAGTGTAGTAGAGTAGAGTGGCATAGAGTGCAGAATAGGTTATAGAAGCATAGAGGCGTGTAGGAAAGAGTGCAGTGCCCTAGAGTGGTATCGAGAACAGTGCAGTAGCGTAGAGTATAGTAAGTGGCATTGAGTGCATTGGTGTAGAGTGGTGCAGAGTAGAGATGTGTAGAGTGCGAGTGCCATACAGTGCAGTGGCATAGAGTGGAGTGGTACAGATAGAGTGCAGTGCCATAGAAGGGAGTGGCATAGAGTAAAATAACATAGTATGGAGTGGTGCAGAGTGGCATAGAATGTCATTTAGTGTAGTGGCATTGAGTGGAGTTGTGTAGAGTGCTCTACATTGGAGTGGGGTGGCATAGAGTAAAGTGTGCTGGCGTAGAGTGCATTGTTTTAAGGTGTTTTAGATTAGAGCTGATTTGAGTGCATTGGTGTAAAGTGCAGTGGTGAAAAGTAGAGTGGCATAGACTGCAGTGGTGTAGAGTGGTGTGAAATGCAGTGGTGTAGAATAGAGTTGTGCAGAGTAGGGTGCTGCAGAGTAGAGTGGTGCAGAATGCAGTGGAAAAAGTGCAATGATTAAGAGTGGAGTGATGCAGAATAGAGTGCAGTGGCATGGAGTAATTCAGAGTAGAGTGGAATGGCGTAAAGTGGAGTATGCATGATGTCGTAGTGCACTGCTGTTGGATACAACACATTTTCTATGGAAATTGCCATTACATTTGGACAGACATATAGTTTTACTGATAAAAATATACACCACACCAACGATAATGTGTGGAAATGTCATCACCTAGTGTAGTGGTTTATCTTGATTGTATTAAAATATTTGTTTCCACTACACCTTTGATTTTTTTTTAAAGTGTGCTTTATTTGTGCTCTCTTCATTCTGATATATTCTGAAGTATCTGCACAGTTCATTTCCAGACATTTAAATTTTGCTGTGTGCTTAAAAAAAGCCTTTCAGATCAAGATTGTCACATAAATTCTCTCACTTTGAAGTCAGAGAAAGAAAAGTGAACAGCAAGCTACTTTGTAAGACAGAGCCTGACATTTGACCACTGTCTTTGAATGCACATCAAATGTGACAAGATAAGAGATTTAAAGACCTGTTTACAGAAAGCAAGCACTGTGGAAGTATACAGTAAACAGGGTATGCTCTACAAGAGGGATGAAATCAGGTTGGACAACCTAAAACAAAGTCAGCAAATAGAACGCATGCAAATGTAAGTTACGAACCACACCGCGAATGGTAAGCAATGTGTGGGATGCTTTCCCAGTGAAGTTTTCCAAATGTCCCCAAGATGCCTTTAAGCTTCAACCTATTAACCGATTGGGTGCTGCAGACGTAAAGCTTACGTCCCACAGCACCATTACAATCTGGCACTGGAGCATGGGGGGGAGGGCTAGCGCGCCCCCGTGGGCTTGCCCCCCTCCCCGTGGGCTTGCCCCCAACCCCCCAGGGCAGGGATGGAAGGGGAATCGCTTAATTATAAAGCGATTGGGCTGCAGAAATGCACACTAGCCACCAGGGATTTTTGTTTTCTTTGTGTTTATGTATAAGGGGAGCGTCCCCTTTGGCAAGGGTTGCTCCCCTGGGGGGGGGGGGGCAATTTTTCAATTTGGCCTTTTCTGCCCTCCTGGGGGCAGATTGGCCTATTTTAATTAGCCACTAGGCACCAGGGATATATATTTTATATATACATATATATTGTTTTTTTTACAGGAGGGTCGCTTCCCGGGGTGGGCTGGGGGGGGCATATTGTATTTAGGTCATTTCTGCTATTTTTATTAGGCCAATCTGCCCCGAAGGGGGCCAAACCCACTAGACATCAGGTATTTTTTTTTTTTTACAACAGGTTTACTAAAGAGGAGCGACTCCTGAGGCAAGTGTCGCTACCCTGGGGGAAAAGTTATTTAGCCCATTTCTGCCCCCCTTGGGGGCATACCAGTTTATTTTAATTAGGCCGATCTGTCCTCAGTGAGGGCAGAAACCACTAGGCACCAAGGATTTTTTTTCTTTTTGTTTTTTTTAACTAATGGGGAGCAACCCCTTAGGCATGGGTCGCTCCCCCGGGGGAGGCAATTTTATTTTTGGACATTTCTGCCCACCTTGGGGGAAGATCAGCATATTTTTAGTAGGCCAATCTGCCTCCAAGGGGGGTAGAAACCACTAGACACCAGAGTTTTTTTTGTTTTGCCAATTTCACGCAAGGGGAGCGACCCTCTAGGCAAGGATCACTTCCCTGAGAAGAAAAAAGTATTTTAGGCCAATTATGCCCCCCTTGGGGGCAGATCGGCCTATTTTAATTAGGCTGATCTACCCCCGAGGGAGGCAGAAACCACTAGGCAAATGGTGTTTTTTTATTTTTTACAGATGGGGAGCGACCCCTTAGGCAAGGGTCGTTCCCCTGGGGACAAATTTATTTTAGGCCATTTCTTTCCCCTTTGGGGGCAGATCGGCCTATTTCTATTAGGCCACTCTTCGCCCAGGGGTGGGGGGACAGAAACCACTTAGGCACCAGGGATTGGTGTGTGTTTTGTTTGAGAGGGGCAGCCTCTTGGGCAAAGGTCGCTCCCCATGGAGGCACATTACTGTTGGGGCAGATCGGCATATTTTAATTAGGTTGATCTGTCCCCAAGGTGGGAAGAAATCACTAGGCTCCAGGGATTTTTTTTAAAAAAAATTTACAGATGGGGAGGGGCCCCTTAGGCAAGGGTCGCTCCCCTGGGGGACAAATTTATTTTAGGCCACTTCTGCCCCCCGTGGGGGGGGGAGAAACCACCTGGGCACCAGGGATTGGTGTGTGTGTGTTTTTTGTTTCGGGGAGCAGCCCCTTGGGCAAGGGTTGCCCCCTATGAGCACATTACTGTTGGCCATTTTGATCACCCTATTTGTGTAAGGCCCATCTGCCTCCAAGGGGGGCAGAAAGCTCACCAAAGACCAGGGAAGATTTTTTTTCAAATAGAGAGGGTGGGGTATAGCCATACCCCAACCCCCAAATAAATGGGGACAGAGTTGTTCAGTCCAAAGATGGGACAATTACCCCCGATCCACTCCCCAGGGTGGGGTGCAAAAAGCCTTCTAGATGCCAGGGAAATTAAAAATAAAAAAAACTGTGGGGTGGTGGCTACCAACCAGTATGGCATGGTTATGCACCCACCCCAACTAAAGGGATAGCAGTCTTTTAACTCTCCCCCGCACACTAAAAGATCTTATCCTAACGGCAAGCAAGGGGACATTTGATTATTTTGAGTTTTGATTTTACATTTGGGCCTTGAGAGCTTGTCTAACTCTTAAAATCGCCCCACTTGGAACGGGCAGGGCTGCTCTTTTTGGACTTTGGGACGCCGCCATGTAGAAAAATCTATGAGACATAGACACATCTGAAAACTAAACATCAGGGTGAGCCCAGGGTGGTGTGCTTCATATGCACCCCGCACCATTTCATACCCACAATGCCCTGCAAACCTCTAACTTTGCCTGAAATCACACATTTTCCCCACATTTTTGTGATGGAACCTTCAGGGATCTGCAGGAATCCACAATATTCCTACCACCCGCCATTGTCGCATCTATGCCGATAAACATTCTGCCCCACTTGTAAGCCTAAAAACATTTTTTTTTCAAACTACCCTTTTGGACCCACTTTGGTTTCCCCTCAATTTTGACATGTGTTTGGCTCTTCCCTGTCACAGGCACTTGGCCCACCTACACAAGTGAGGTATCATTTTTATCGGGAGACTGAGGGGAACATTGGGTGGAAGGAAATTTGTGCCGGTGCAGTGATTCCACATAGAAATGTGGGAAAATGTGATTTTTTTTTTAGCTAAATTTGAGGTTTACTTAGTATTCTGGGTGAGACAACACTGGGGATCTGCGCAAGTCACGCCTCCCTGGACTCCCTCTGGGGTCTAGTTTTCAGAAATGTATCGGTTTGGTAGGTTTCCCTAGATGGCTGCTGAGCCCAGGACCAAACACGCAGGTTTGTATTTGATAATTTTGATGTGTCCACGTAGTGTTTTGGGGCATTTCCTGTTGCGGGCACTAGGCCTACCCACAGACGTGAGGTATCATTTTTATCGGGAGACCTGGGGGAATGCTGGGTGGAAGGAAGCTTGTGGCTGCCCTCAGATTCCAGAACTTTGCAGCACTGAATTGAGATGAAAAAGTGTTTTTTGTCACATTTTGAGGTTTGCTAAGGATTCTGGGTAACAGAACCTGGTGATAGCCGCCACGAGTTACCCCATTGTGGGCGCCCCAGGTATCTAGTTTTCAGAAATGTCCAGGTTTGCTAAGTTTTCCTAGGTGCAGGATGAGCTAGAGGCCAAAGTCCACAGCTAGGCACTTTGCAAAAAACAGGTCAGTTTTCTTTGGGAAAATGTGATGTGTCCATGTTGTGTTTTGGGGCATTTCCTGTCTCGGGCACTAGGCCTACCCACACAAGTGAGGTACAGTTTTTATCGGGAGACTTGGAGGAATGCTGGGTGGAAGGAAATTTGTGGCTCCTCTCAGTTTCCAGAACTTTCTATCACCGAAATGTGATGAAAAAGTGTTTTTTGCCAAATTTTGAGGTTTGGAAAGGATTCTGGGTAACAGAACCTGGTGAGAGCACCACAAGTTACCCCATCCTGAGTTCCCCCAGGTGTCTAGTTTTCAAAAATGCACAGGTTTGGTAGGTTTTACCAAGTGCCGGCTGAGCTAGAGACCAAAATCCACAGCTAGACACTTTCCAAAAAACATGTCAGTTGTCAGTGTAAAGATTTGATGTGTACCTGTTGCGTTTTGGGGCGTTTCCTGTCGCGGGCACTAGGCCTGCCAACACAAATGAGATACCATTTTTATTGGGAGATTTGGAGGAGTGCTTGGTGGAAGGAAATGTATGGCTCATCTCAGATTCCAGAAATTTCTATCACCAAGATGTGAGGCAAAAGTGTTTTTTTGCCAAATTGTGAGGTTTGCATGGGATTCTGGGTAACAGAACCTGGTAAGAGCCCTACAAGTGACCCCATCCTGGATTCCCCTGTGTCTAGTTTTAAGAAATGCAAAGGTTTGGTAGGTTTCCCTAGGTGACAGATGAGCCTGAGGCCAAAATCCACATCTAGGCACTTTGCAAAAATCAGGTCAGTTTTCTTTGGGAAAATGTGATGTGTCCATGGTGTTTTAGGGCATTTCCTGTCAGGGGCACTAGGCCTACCCACACAAGTGAGGTACCATTTATTATCGGGAGACTTGGGGGAATGCTGGGTGGAAGGAAAGTTGTGGCTCCTCTCAGATTCCAGAACTTTCTGTCACCAAAATGTGAGGAAAAAGTGTTTTTTTTTTTTTGTGCCAAATTTTGAGTTTTTCCTAGGATTCTGGGTATCAAAACCTGGTGAGCACCCACAAGTCACCCCATCCTGGATTCCCCTAGGTGCCCAGTTTTGAAAAATGCGCAGGTTTATTAGGTGCCGGCTAAGCTAGAGGCCAAAATCAACAGCTAGGCACTTTCCAAAAACATGTCAGATTTCAAAATAAAATTGTGATGTGTTCATGTTGCATTTCTTGTCGCAGGCATTAGGCCTATCCACGCAAGTGAGGTGCCATTTTTATTGGGAGACTTGGGGGAACACAGAATAAAAGAACAAGTGCTATTGCCCCTTGTCTTTCTCTACATGTTTTCCTTCCAAATGTAAGACAGTGTGTAAAAAAAAAAAAAAAGACTACTATTTGAGAAATGCCCTGTAATTCACATGCTAGTATGGGGACCCTGGAATTCAGAGATGTGCAAATAACCACTGCTTCTCAACACCTTATCTTGTTCCCATTTTGGAAACACAAAGCTTTCCATGATACCTATTTTTCATTCTCTATATTTCACCAAATGAATTGCTGTATACCCAGTATACATTGAAAACCCATTGCAAGGGGCAGCTCCTTTATTGGCTCTGGATACCAAAGGTTCTTGATGAATCTACAGGCCCTATATATATCCCCGCAACCAGAAGAGTCCAGCAGACGTAATGGTATATTGATTTCAAACATCTGCCATAGCAGTAAAAAGTTATAGAAGAAAACGTGGTCAGAAATGGCTTTTTTTTCACCTCAATTTCATTATTTTTTTTATTTTAGCTGTTACTTTCTGTAGGAAAACCTTGAAGGATCTACACAAATGACCCCTTGCTCAATTCTGTCTACTTTTCAGAAATGTTTAGCTGTCCAGGATCCAGCATTGCTTTCACACCCATTTCTGTCGCTAACTGGAAGTAGGTGAAAGCACAAAATTTTTTAAAAATGGGGTATGTCCCAGTAAAATGCCAAAATTGGGTTGAAAAATTGGGTTTTCAGATTCATGTCTGTCTGTTCCTGAAAGCTGGGAGATGGTGATTTTAGCACCGCAAACCATTTGTTGATGCCATTTTCAGGGGGGAAGGGCACAAGCTTTCTTCTGCAGCCATTTTTCCCATTTTTGTTTTTTAAACAAACTTTTAGCTGTATTTTAGTTAATTTATTGGTCCCCTCCAGGGGAACCCACAAACTCTGGGTACCTCTAGAATCTCTAGGATGTTGGAAAAAAGGATGCAAATTTGGTGTGGGTAGCCTATGTGGACAAAAAGTTATGAGGGCCTAAGCGCGGACTTCCCCGAATAGTCAAAAAATGGCTGGGCACAGGAGGGGAAAAGGCCTGGCAGCGAAGTGGTTAAAGAAAGACAACTGCATCATTTTGTAGGTCCGTGCATGTATAGTGCGTCCTCCTACAAAATGACGCAGCCAACCACGTCACATTCTGTGTTTTTTTTATTTATTAGCCACCATGGTGCAACGAACTGGAATGCACTGCAGCTTGACTAAAAACTATTTACACGAATTGTGTAGATATTGTTTGGAGTCTTAAGCTGCTGGTGAAGAGTTGACGAAGAGTCGTCCAGTCAGTAGGGTTTACTTAGTTCGGTCGAAAAGCCACCGGCTATGTCCGGCTTCCTCCTTCTGCAGCATTTAGAGTGCTTAGAAGCAGACATCTGCCAGTATAAACTACTGTGTACGACCCTGCGTGTTTTCATCCTCTCATGGGAGGAAAGAATCAGTGTCTGACATATCCTTTCCGAGCCCGGTCCTTCCCTCCTGTGGAGAGCTCTGTTCGTTCTTACAGCAACATGCACAAACCGCCCTTGTACACTTGCAGTTTCTCGAAAATTGTGACTGCTTTCCCACAAAACACGACTGGCGTTCACGTGTGGTTGGCAGGGTTTCGGCGTCTCCTCGGTACGGTTTGTACAGTAGAGGTCAAGAGAGAACAGCTGTTCTGTAAAATTGCAGCAGAACAGAAAATAAAGGGGCATGAGGCACGACGGGTGACGCGAAGACTTGAGGGACCGTAGGCAGTCTCTCATTGACGTCAGCAGGTTCAGTCCTGAACCTTTCCTTCAAAATGCTCCCCGGCGCGGATTAATAGCGCTGGTAATTGAATCAGAAAGCACTCAGAATCACCAACTAATTATGCCAGTCAGCCGGGTGCTTTGTCGTCTCCCACTTCATCACGTACAGGCCGCGTGCCACGACTTCGCGGCACAGCAGTCGAAGATTATTACTCCTGGCTGAGAAATACATTTTAGCCATCTGGTAGCAACAGAGAATCGCTCCATTTTCTTTATTTTTTTTATTGCAACAGTTTATACGCAGCTTTAGGACGTTAGAGCGAAGCACTAAATTAAAAAGCACTGTGTCGTGCTTGACAAAGTTAAACTGATGGAGATTATTTTTTGTATTTTTCGCATTTGTTTCTTCAGTATCAATTACTGTGCTGGATGTTTTACTTTGTGCAGTTAATTTTAGATTAGCGGGTTATTAATTTGGCCCACGTGGAAACTGCACTTCAAAGTAAAGAAGGCACAATTCCTCCAATTGTATACGTTCTTCCTTTCCGACACCTCTTGCGAGTCTATCTAGATTATGGTAACTCACAAAACGTCTATAATTGGCGGCTCTTTAAATTAGGGATTACGTTACAATAATTTCTACAGCCACTACGGTTATCATGCCTGTTTTTGTTCTCCAGCAGGTATATCATGAACAGCCAAGCTTGGTTGCTCAAAGAAGTCAATGGCGTGGATGTTGCAGTTGAATTTGCGTAGTTCCTTAGAGATCAGCCCCGTGCAGTGGATTTAGAGTAGTAAGGGATCTGCAGAGTGTTCCGTAGCTGTAACTCACTTCAGATTGGAGTTTTGTCAGCCTTTGCAGCTGATAGCGTTGTGAGTGCTCGCGACATTCTTTAAGGTTATACGAGCGATGGCGGTCTCTTCTTTAGAAACAAACAGCCGAACATTTTACTGATTTTCATCAAATCTTTAGACCTTCAAGTATCCGCTGCTGGATTGTGATGTCCCAACAAAACGCACCAGACATCTGTTTCTGGATCCTCGAGGCAACCACGTTTCGGTGCAGTATCCCTCTGTGTCACTATCAACCACAGTGTGGCGTATGTTTTGAAACATCTGGGCTTTCATTGTTCCCTCAAAACTTGTAGCATAGTCGTCTTGCACGGAGGCCTGATCCTGAATGTCCCTGATGCCCATCAAAACATCCATGAAATGACATTCTTCACCATGTTCTGAATAGTCCAGATCACAAGCACAAAAGTACAGCTTCAGCATGGCACATTGTGCACGAGTATTTTGCTAATGGCTTGAAGTTGACTTTGGATTAGCTGATAGGCTGGCTACACCAGGACTGTTGGTGATTTATGATGACGGCAGGATCGTGAAACAGACTGGGAAATGCAGGTTTTTGCCTGACTGTGTGTGATTAGCTTGTAGCACTGGCTAAATGTTATGTAGTTCTTTTTTTCCTTTGTAGGTTTTTTGTTGTTTTCAATAAATACAACAACCAAACACAGTGTGACTTAAAGGCTCTGCTCACCAAGCGCAATACCATTCTTAATGGTAATAAGCAGAAACTCAGTTTAAAAACAAAAACAGTATTCACATATCAAATCTTCCAGAAGGCATTGTCAATAAATTAACAGTTATCTGTGTAGTGAATTGGTTCTGTGATAATGCTACGAAGGTGGGACATCACTTTAGAAAGCATTGTGTACTCTTGCTCCAGGTACTGATGAAAATAGATTTTAGTTCAAATGTGTTGAAACTGCTTTTACTCAACCACACCTTGAAGCCAGTGATCCTTCTGTGGCCTTGAGGAGGTCCAATGAATGGCATTTTTTGTGTAGCCTATAGCAGTTTACCTCAGCCAACGTTGTGGTACGTTTTCCCTTTCAGGTTAATTTAGTTTAAAAAAATTACATTCTGCCCATGACCTTTAATTATATACTAACATATAATATGAAAATATCATGTGCCCACAAACAAATTATGTTCCCCACATTTAGGCCACACACATGAGCAAGTGGAATATATTTTGATGTATTCCCTTAGGAGCTGTGTACTCTTGGTATATATTAAATTAGATCTGCTTTAGCCTGGCATTCCCTGGCTATTGATTTGACAAGTGCACTTGCTTTGTACCACTCTTCATCATTCAAGCACTTCTGTGCTGGCTCCCATGATAATCCCATTACGAACTTGTCTGAACTCAATGGTCTGTAAAACCCTGAAATCCCATGGAATTTTCCCCATAGTCAGGGGCAGTTCTTGGAGAATTGTGGTTTGCTGGGCCCGCAACATAAGCTGTAAACAGTCTTCCTACTGTAGAAAACCCCAAACATTGCCGGGTCTGAATTCTAGTGTAGTCATGTGCAAGCTAAAAAAACCTTAACTCACCATTTTCAAACACTTCCATCTGTGTGCTTTTGTTTGTATCCATTTGGTCACAGTCTGATTCTCATTAAGACAAGTATGTAAGTCTCCATAACAGTGCCTCGGGGTGCAATGAGCACCCCTTGTAACCACTTTTATATACCTATCTTTCTTTTCAGTCACCAAATATGGAGTCCTCTCTCTCTCCCTCTCTCTCTAGTCACTTGGTAAAGTAAATACCAATTTTAAATTAGGAAAATCGTGTGTCAATACTTCTGAATGTTTTTAAACATTAGGGCCCTCGTGATACCATTTCACCAAGTACTGTAAATAGGAATCTATGTAGAATATTCGAAAATCAGGAAAGTGAATCCCCATAGCCATAAGATACTTTCTGAATCTTGAATTTAACTCGATTTCCACCCCAAATCAGTATGGATAACAGACCGTTCAGTTCCCTTAAGAAAGCTCTCAGCATAATGCACATAGAACCCAGCAGTACATACAGGCCTGTGGGATTCATACTTATTTTTGTAACAGTGACTTGGCCTATGATCACTAGTGGTAGTCCACTGTGGTTTTCCACAATTCATCCACTTTAGGTTCACCAAAAATCACCAATCCTATAATTTCCATGTCTTCAGATGTCTGTGTAACACAAGGTGGGATTTAATTGGCGTAGATTGCCTGGGCAAACCCAGTAATGGGATATCACAGTCCCTCGTTATCCAACATAACCAAAGAGGGATAGGCACTACATTGGTATACAGGTGGAACAGAGTACCATTATCCATCAATCAATGTAAAAAGTTGAGAGTGTCCCTTTCTGGTTGTTGCTTGAATGCCACTGTATCATTTGTCTAAAGGGACAGTGTATTTCGTGTCTACTACAGGTATGCTCTAGTCCCACGTATTTTTTCTCAGGTTTACCACCAGTAGTTGCATTGCCATGACGAACAGTAATGGTGACAGTGAGAAACCGTGATGGATACTATGGCCATCCCTCCGATCTCAGCCCACATACCTTAACTCTAAAGCATGGAACAGAACAAGGCAGCATAATCCAACTAATGAACGTGGGGCTACAGTTACATCATGCCTGTGCTCCAGACAGAAACTCCCATTTCGTTGAATGATAGGTGTTCTGTATATCACATAATTGGTTCCACTATTCCCCAGCGCCTGTTGTATGTAGACCAGTCTGTGACACAAAGGTTAAGCATCGTGCTGCTATGGGGAATGACTGGTAATGAACGCAAACAGGCCCTTATAAACATCAGGAAGTATGGGTCATACATGGAGCTAAGAAACAGTGCTTCCATGGGATTTATTCAGGAAGGAGTGTGTCAAAAGACTGAGCATACGTTCTGAAACCAAATTTACAATAATACATATGAATGAGTAAGAATTACCTGATGAAATATGCGAGGGACGCTCATTTATTGTACAGTTGACTTGCATTGTATTGGTTTTTTAGTAATACCAAAACACTTAGTAATGATAATGCAGACAGTGTCACTGATCTGTGATATTTAAAATCTGCATCCTTCGAACAGATAAAGCATTGTAAAACAAAAGTCTGTACAATGTTATCTGTTCTGAAACCACATGGTCTTATGATGTTTCAGAAGCACAGTTCTGAGTAGCTCAGTGTTGTGTTGTCAGTGTTTCCACCATGGGTTCATGTTATCAGCGAGTCTCGTCAGGATACAACAGCCATCTTTCTTGATACATGGTATATGCCATTGGAATTCTTAATTGAAGAATCAGCCATACTTAAATGGTCTGTCGCCCATATCAGGCTAGTACCCCTGGGATCCAGGTTCTAATTTGCAAGTCACCAAGGGCCAGATGTAGCAAAGGTTTTTACCCATTCTGTGTCTATGGGAAAAAGTGTTCGTACATATGGCCCTAAGTCTCTTATTGGTTCTGAAAATCAACATTCAAGAACAAGCAGCGGATAAATCTGTCCTTCCCCGCAGTAACTTTCAAAGTTGGGCAATGAAGAATAAAGCGTTACTGATGAGTGTGAACAAGCATATGGCTAACCTAAAGCGGGAAACTGGTATGGTTTTGCTTAGTGATTTTCTTCCTTTTTTTTTATCACGGCGAGAGATCTGTACAGATTAAAGTCGGCAGAGTCATTTAGAGTGTCTGATTAATCAGTTTTGTCCAGTTGAAGCAGACTGCCTCTGTTGATGAGGAGGGCTGACATTGTCCCTTGACCTGGACGGAGGTCTGCCTGCAGTTTGATGTGTTCCCCTATGATACAAGTTGACGAATACCTTTATGCTTCATTCAGAATGATGAGAAGCGAGTCCATATTTGAGACCAAACAGTGTTACCTGGTATATACTGGCCTGGAGTAGGCTTTTGCAAGAAAGGTGTGAACAAGATTTTTTTTTAGTTGGCCTTGCACGTTATTTGTGTTGGAAGAGGTGGTGTTGTAGTTGGTGATGCGTGATTCTGTTCTATGGATTCCTTCTGTAACTTGTTTGAATTAGTTTGGGTATGTCACGTCAGCTTGTTCAGTGTGTTTTGGCAGGTGTTGAAGCAGAGAGTAAATTTAAAGTCTTTGAACTTTGAGTCACTGATCTCGGAGGATATGCTGTAATTATCACATTGACGTGCATGGCTCGTGCTGTAAGTCTTTTATTAGTGGAGTACACATTTCTTTGTTGAATGTTTCATGTGCAGGGAATAGTCATCCTTATTGAGTAAAGATATTTTAGGATCTATGAGAACTGTATACTGCAGGTTTTTTTCAGATTAATTGACATGCTCGCAGCAAAGCTTTAGAAAGCAGTAGGAATAGCTCTGGGGCTTTAGCCTGTAATTTTTAGCTCTGCTCCGTCCTTACAAGGCAGAACCAACTGTATGTGAACCAGCCCAATCCTGTCCCAAATCGAGCGGTACAAAACCTAGTAGGTCGCATGTTTTCCCTAAAAGACAATAAACCCTACTTGTATTCTAATACCATGGGTCCCTTCAGTAAGATGAAGCTTGATGGTTTGTGCACAGCTAGCAAGTACAAAGCTTCACTCACCTCTTCTAAACTTTGCAAGTTGGGCTGGGGGAGTATCACATTGTGAGTCCACATGAGGGTGTCTTGGAGAAGGTTTCATGGTGGATATTGAATGTTATTAGGAGGTTTTCAGTACAATCACATAGTGCTGTGTTGATATTAAAGGTAACACAGTAAGGTATGAGTTCATTTAAAATTGCCACTGGTTTCATAGATTCTGTTTTCCAACAGATTTTAGAATGAGAGCATGTTGACTTGAGTAAATGGAATAATGATAATAAATCTGCATTGTGCCCTATAGTCCTAAAGATTGAAATCACAGAGGATAAAATGTTGCTAGAATAGGGAGGAAGAGAGGTTAGGTTGTTTTTCATGTCACGTTTAACCGGGGAGCCATTTTTTTTGTTGCTTTTTTTTAACTGGTTGTTAAAAAGGGCCTAACTGTGATAAGACATATGGGTCTATATCAATGCAAACATTGAAAGAAACAATATTTAATGCTTTGATTTGGAATGAATACATTAAGTACCAGTGGTTTTAAATTTACATTAGCGAATTTGGTACACAGTCTGCCAGGTTAAAAAGGCTGTTTGCCTTGAAATGCATTCTTACTTAAGATGACATTCGAGTAAATGCCCTGCCCTTTCTTGATTAGACTCTAATCTGTTCCTACAGCTCAAACTAATTGTACGCAATAAGCATTTGAAACATTTTTGTTTACTGTATGAATGCAAAATAAGCTAGTCATTTGCTTTGTGAAGCCAACCCGAACAGATGTCTGCGTTTGCAAATGTCTCTCTTGTATTCCAAGGATGCACATCAAAAATGTTGTTTGCAGTCTGCACTTATTTGTTTTTTTGTTTTTTTAAAGAGAAATGCTCCACCTTTTCAGATAAAAACAAGAATGCATAATTGTGAGTGAATCATCCAAGCGCGTTAGAGAATGTAGGATGCGGCCGGCAGATATTTCTGGCTGACAGGTTTAACCGGGCCCGGTGGAGTGGGGCGGTCTGCACCAACAGCAGTGCATTTCGGAGAGCGCAGCCCAAATGAGGGATTGTAGGGTTCAGCTAGATTTTGTTACTTAAAATGTTTCTTTTAGGTTTGGGGCAAAATATTTCATCTCTCTATTCCTCAGATTGTAAATATGTGTAGGAGGCATTTATAAGCGTTTACGGTAGAGCAAGCCCTCTATTCCTATCCGATCGAAATTCCCTATCAGATCCTGGATCCTGTAATCCTGCCTCAACAGTATCCAAAGCCTACAGTGTACTGTGCACAGTCTCGTAGGTCTGAGATGCCGCAGCAACAATAAACCATACTCCCTGCAAAGCACTACGATAATCTGTAGTTCTCAATCCGTGCTCCATCGAATGATCCCCCGTATGACATCAAATTCTCTGCTTCAAAACCTACCATTACACCACTAAATCAACACACGACACTGTCTCTACTAGCTATAGTCGCCACTACATAGCCAATGTTAAGGATAAAAACTAGTGTTGGTGTAAGAGTACATTTTGTGGGACAACCACGATATCTGGCGCCCAACTTTGTTTGCTGTGTGTTTCATTATCTAATGGTAGGTGCACAACGCCCGTTGCATTAATAGGGCTTTGGCCCCCTCCATACCCCGTCGAGTGTCTTATTGCGGGCAGCTGCAGCTTCCAGGGCACACACTTCTGTTGGTGGGGTGTGCTGGGCTGCACAGGAGACAGGGCCTCACTGACAGGCTCGTAAAATATCAAGATGAAGTGCATAAAAACTATGGGACCTGTGATCTTGAGTGCATTGGGGCGAGGCCAGAAACACAATTAAAAACGATCAAAAATATCGAGCAACTATTTTGTTCTCTTTTCTTCGTGAGGTAACTTCTTATAAAATATAGCTTAAATTAAAAATATATTAAAAGTAATCAGAGGGAAATTCATTCTTTTCAGTTATTAAAGGTCAGTTGGTTAATGCGATCCCTCCAGATGTCTGTGTGTAACCAGTCTCAATACTGATAACTGGTATAGTGTATTTATAGGGCTAGGGCGTCCCAACCTGTGACTAAAAGCATTGTGAATATGCAAGTCGTTAAAATTGTATTACAAATATTATAAAATAGGCTGCTCCAACGTACAAACATATTCAGGGGCAGATTTGCTAACTCTTCACAGAACTTACCTGCAGGGTTGAATAGGAACTACAAAGTGGGGATTGAGCCTGTCTGTAACCAAAGAGATTCTGACTTCAGAAGTATCTCCTTGCCTCCTGCACATCAGTCTGTGCTTTGCAGATATGTCGTCAAGCTTCCAGCAGCCCGGCGCTCTTCTTTCATACCTGTACAGGGCCTTAAGTTTGTAGAGGGCATCCCAGGACAGCAACGTACCCAGCGTCTCTGTGCCCTTACCAGCCCAGAAAGCAAAGACAAAGAAGGTATGAAGAAGACAGACTTTGTGCTTTGTATTTTGAAACGGCTCTTTTCCTCTATCTGTGACTGTTTAAATTTAACCCTTGGTTTATGTGCAATTTGTGCTTTTAAAACTGCTGTTTTCTTTTACCTGAGACTGTTTAAATTTCTCTCTGGGTTTTCCTCTTACACCCCACCCCTTTTACAAGCTAAAAAGGCAAAATACATCCCAGATGCTAACCAGAGTGTGCTTAAGAGACTACTTAATCTGCTTTGTGTTTTAAATTGTGTTGGAAAGTTTATGTAGCACCTTTTTTTGGACTTGAAAAAGTGATTTGTTTAAATGGGAGAGAGCATCATTGCTAGTGGCTTTAGATTTGTGCCTTACCTGCAGGGTTGAAATGCAAAGTGTGGTTTGAGCCTGTCTGTATCTAAGGGGATTCTGACTTCAAGAGCACCTCACTGCCACCCTGCACACCAGCTGGTGGTTAAGGTCACATGCCCCTTATATACATCTCTTACTGGTTGTTGCACCTGTGCTCTGATTGGCTTCTTGGACTAGGGTTTCTATTGGATCTAGGGCTTAGGGCTAGAGATCTGATTGCCCAATAGGTTTAGGGTTCTGATTGGTTGTAGGGCCAGGGTTTTTATTGGACTTGAGGCTTAGGGCTAGAGTTGTGCTTGGCTGATAGGTCTATGGTTCTGATTGGTTCCTAGAGCATGGGTTTCTATTGGACCGATGGCTTAGGGTAAGAGTTCTGATTGGCTGATGTATCTAGGGTTCTGATTGGTTCCTAGGACTTCAGTTTCCATTGGACTTAGGGCTTAAGGTTAGAGTTCTGATTGGTTGCTAGGTATAGAGTTCTTAGTGGTTCCTAGGGCTTGGGTTTGTATTGGACCTGAGGCTTAGGGCTTGGCTTTGGTTGCTAGGACTAGGCCTGTGACTGGTTGAGAGGGCCACGTCTCCTATTGGTTCAAGGGCTTGGGGCTAGGGTTTCCATTGGCTACACGTCACCTGACCTAGGGCTAATTAACCTAAGGGCTCAGGGCATCTCAATCCATGCTTTGAGGCTAAGGGCTAAGTGGACAAGGGCAGTTGTCTTTTTAGGCCTGTTCGGGCCTAGGGCCAGAAATGTTGTCCTTTTCACCATGTACCAACCACCACCTTAACCCATTCACATCCATGAACATAACACACTCTGTGCAAATACACACTACTCCCTTACAACCAGCAAACCCTAACCACACCTCAGTGGCTCAACAACCACTGCAAAGCCCCACAAGGCACATCTACACACCCTTCTACCCCAACTGCCACATATTGGCACTTTCACTTTCACACAAAACACCACTCGTTCATATATCACTATCAAATCTACACATTACCAACACAACATAAATCCACACTTAACCTTATTCAGTGCAAACACACACTTCCTGTTCATACAAAACACCAGCTCTACTCTATACTTACTCCTAATAGACCCATTTCATCACCACCAAACCTATACTCAACCCTCTCATATCAACCACCAACAACATCCTCCTCCTCTTTCTTCCCAAAACACACAACCAGTCCTTAAACTCAACTCCACCACACTTAATATCTCTTCCTGCTAGCAATTCCATGACAACCAGTCATAACCCTTGTCCATCTCCTCTCACACACCACAAACACTCTCCTTCAACACATATCACCACCCCTTTGTCACTCAACTTCCACTTACCAATAGTGCTTTACATTCAAATCATTCACAGAAATTCACTACTTCAGTATCTCATCTCACTACTCCACAAAAAACAAAATATAACACACTCACCAGCAAATCAAAATATTACACGCACACCCAGCTCCGTTCTGTATTACATCACAAAACAGAAACAAACATCCACTCCCACCGTCATGACTACACAAATAATACAGATCATAAACCATTTTTACTCCCAAATCTTCTATCTTCACCAGCACCTACCACAAACACCCCAACACCACTCATTCACCTGCTTCTCAACCATTGCATAATTTAGAACCTTAAAACAGGACCCCCATGCTCCACCACCACCCTAGCTGATACACCTTCCACCCTAAACAGATGCAAACAAAATAAACAACACACCACTCTTCACAACTTCACACCTCCATGTCTATTACACAACAAGGCTGCTCTACAAAACCAACATAGATCACCAACTAATTTTCAACCACCATCTCTACCACCTTCACATGTAGACCCAACAAAATGGCCTCTAAACCTGGTGGATGAGGATTATGGTACAGACAAACAACATTATGGCTGTCTTCATACAGTTAATACTGAGACTAATAATACACTTGCTACAAGTTCAAAGAGTACTACTCACTCCTCTAACAGTGA
The DNA here is from genome assembly GCF_031143425.1 of Pleurodeles waltl. Taxonomy (NCBI): domain Eukaryota; kingdom Metazoa; phylum Chordata; class Amphibia; order Caudata; family Salamandridae; genus Pleurodeles; species Pleurodeles waltl. The sequence goes on along the minus strand of NC_090440.1, from coordinate 1,442,102,611 downwards.
CACCACTACCAAAGCACAATCTCTGGGCTGCCTACTAATATGTGCTCGACCACTGTCTAAAAACTAGCACCACATCTACGACCTATTCACTGTCATGCGACCTGTCTTGCCTTTCATAACTGAATCATGGTTGGAAGATGACATGGCTCCAGTGTTGCTTGAAGCCGCTCCTCCGTGCTATTAAACTGCAACGCAATATCGCATAGGCAGAAGAGGAGATGTACTGGCTGTTATGTTCAAGGAAACAATAAATCTTACTAAAGCTGACAACATTTCCATGCAGGGTTCTAAGACCATGACCGGATGCAACCCTATGCCAACTTCTTCCTGTAGCTTTCTCCTTCTTTACAGACCACCACCTACTAATCCAACATTCCCAGACATGTTTCTAGACAGAATTGCAAACCTTATGACACTACACACTGACTGGTCTGATCATAAGGCCATCCTGTTTGATGTTACGTTCTTTAAATAAATCCCCCCATGTAAATTGATGCAAAAATCACAGGTTTCTCACACTTGGCATAACATTGAGGCCTCTGAATTGAGTTTCCTATTAGTTTGTTCACTTCCTGCTGTCACCAGTGACCCAGAGAAGATGTTGCTGAGTTATTCAGTTTGGTTAAAATCGGTTGTAGATGTGCTGGCACCCCTAAGGTAGAACTATCAACAGATTCATACCATCGACACCCTGGTTCAATGAGCTTTTAAACGGGGCTGCTGCAGGTAGGAACGGCTCTGGAGAAAAGACTATAACTTCCTAGAAAAACAAAAATACAAACGCTGTCTCAGGGAAATCAATTCTTGAAGGTAAAATCTATTTACTATTCCAAAGTAATCGAACAGGCCAATAATTTCAACAAAGAATTATTGAAGACTGTGACCTGGCTTAGTTCTAACCCCAGTAGTAAGCCGACATGTTATAATCAGGTCTTCTGTGACTCACTTGCCCAGTCCTTTGTGAAGAAGTTTGAGGATATTTTCAATAAATTCTCTTTAATTAACTCCACGGGCAACATCAATAGTGATTCTACACCAGCTAGTTTCACTAAACCTCTTTTAGGGAATTTACACCTCTGACAAAGTAAAACAAGCTGTTTTTACTACCAAGTCAGGCTCTCTGTTCGATCCCTGCCCTCCTATGGTGGTTCAAATGGTGCCTGACTCAGTCACCACTATTCCAACCTCGATTTTTAATCTCATGTTCAGTACAGGTATTTTCCCAAAAGAGCGAAAAATTCTTCCCTTACAAAAAAATGATAATCTCAATTCTTTAGAGACTAACAACTGTCGGGCTTTCTCCCGGCTGCCATATCTAGCCAAAATCTGGAGAAGGCCATGAACCTACAATTAGCTTCCTTCATTGGGAACAATCCTCTTCTCGATGATACTCAATTTGGTTTCAGAAAATGGCACAGTACAGAGGCTGCCTTGATTGTAGCCACGTAAGAAATCAGGTTGATGCTAGATGGAGGCAGCAGAGCTGCCCTCATCCTCCTCAGCTTGTCTGCGGTGTTTGATACAGTCAAACATGCTTTGCTGGTTGACCGACTACTTAAGCTGGGGACCACCGGAAGGGCAATTTCGCTGCTCCATTCTTTTCTTTCAGATGGCCTGCAAAATGCGTCCTTCGGAGAATTTTTCTGTGAATCGTTCTCCCTACCATGAAGGGTTTCCGAGGACTCTGCATTGAGCTCCACCTTTTTTAATTTGTATGTAATGCCCCTTGCCAGCTTTAATCAAATCTTTCGGGTTTTCATTGGTATCCTCTGCCTGCAACACCTGGATTGTGGTCTCCCTCTCCAACAACAACCAACCCTCAGGGGAGGACTTCCGGAACTGTATTTCAGTTGTCAGCAACTGGATGAGCCAAAAGTATCTAAAGTTGAATTTGTCTAAAACAAAGGTCCTCTTTTTAGGGAGTAATGCCCCCTTTTGGTCCCCCTCCTGGTAGCCAGAAGATCTTGGAGTTCTGTCCACCCCGTCTAAGAAAGTAAAACATTTGGGTGTTCTTATGGATGAACAATTAACCTATAAAAGTCAAGTGAATGTGATCATCTCTTCTTCCTGTTATGCATTAAAAATCCTAAAGAAATTGCACATTTTATCCCAGTTGTCTCAGCCCAAGTTATGGCTAGAATAGATTACTGCAATGGCCTTTACCAGAAGTTGCAAAAAAGTCCCGAAATAAATTGCATTTTCTGCAAAACTATGCAGCCGGCATGCTTTTTAACATTCCCAAATCCCAATCAGTGGCTTTAGCTCTCAACAAATTACATTGGCTCCCTGTTAGCGCTATTCATTGCTTTCAAAGTTCTTCACAAACAGGCTCTGTATATCTTCTATAAAGGTTAAAATGGAACATTCCTATAAGGACTCTCCACTCCAACTCTGCTAGTAATGTGTTGGCTCCACTCTTCAAGCGTTCCTCATGAGGGGCCAGAAGCTTTGTTAGGTGCACTGCCCCCCAGAGGAACAGCTTACCACTCAAATTAAAAACAGCTTCCACCTTTTTGGCATTCAGAAGGATGCTTAAAACCTGGAAATTCTGCCTTTAGTTGAATATCTGTCTGCCACTTCTCTGGGCTTTTCTTTTTTCAGTTCACATTTAGTGCCAAGACGCCTCCAGGCATTCAAGCGGTCTACAAATGTTATCATCATCACCAAGCTATGCATCCTTGGTGACCTAAAACTATGGTTTAACAAACACAATAGACAGCATCCAAGAACTGTCATCACTGGCCTAGACACACTGACCCAACATCAGATGCTCCATAAACCCACACACATCGCTGGAAACATCATAGATGTTATCTCTGCAAATCCAGAGCTTGTTACCTTTCAAAGGATTGCATCAGTCACATGGTCAGACCACCATCTGGTAGCTTTCCAACTCAAAACACCACAAATCAGCATGTCTTTGGCCGCCATAAATGCATTCATCTACTGACTGTGGTACAAACTCAGTTTTTAACACTGAGTAACACAACTAACTTACAGCACAGACCTAGACAAAATAAAGTCAGTTCAAAAACTTTGAATGGCTCCAGGATTCTTAGTACTATTTAGAACAACAAAACAGGACAAAAGAAAACTAGCACCTTGGAGGAATGCAGAACTAATAAAGATAAAACAAGAAATTGTAAAGCTGCAACACACCTGGTTCAAAACAAATAGCAATCAAGACAAACTTCAACCACACAAACGTAAGAGTATACAAGTCAACAATCAAACATTTTTTTTAAAGGTACTATTTAGAAAGCATTCAAAATACTAAATGTGAAAATAAAGAGTTTTATGTAATTCTCACTGAATTTCGTAACCTAAGTGCATAGAAGGAACTCATCCCATGACTCAAGAATTTACTAGCAAACTGGCAAATCACTGCATAGCCAAAGCAGACATGTTGGGCTCCTTTCTACAACATCAGGAATTGGCACAGAATTTGCCCTCATCGCCATCAGGGATGACCTTAAAAAGAAAGTAGAGCGGAACCGGATTGCTACACTACTTGTCTTGAACTTTTCAACTCCCTTCAACACAGTTGACCATGGTGCTCTAATCCAAAGACTCTAGACAGCCGGCATAAAGGAGACTGCTTTCGACTGGATCAGATCCTACCTTAAACCAAGGACAAATGTCATTCTTACGCTCCCTTTCTTATCCAAACCGTGCATCACGAAAGCAGGGGGTCCCCCAAGGCTCTATCATCTCACCCCTGCTTTTCAACATCTACATGAATTTATTGCCGTCAAAGATCAATTAATTTCAGCTCACATGCTACAACTATGTGGATGATGTACAAATACTTCTTAAATTGGAAAGCCCCAAAGACATTGGAAACTCAAAAATCTTCAGTTGCCTCAGAGCTGCTGATCAGAAGATGACATGGAGCCTCCTCAAATCAGTTGCTTCCAGGACTTAAATATTCACATTTGGCAATGTGAAAATTGATCACCCACTCTGTGCCTGGCCTGACGATCTGGGACCACCTCCTAAAGTTTCTAAGGAAGTAAAACCCTTGGAATTACCATGGACTCCAAATTATCAATGAATGCCTAAATGGACAAGATGGCAAGATCAAGCTTCAGTACTATGAAAGCCCTGCAACAAATCTTCCCCAACCTAAGATTTTCTTGCACGGTCCAAGCTATGATCCCTCTTGTACTACTTAAAATTGATTATACCAATGGCTTCTACATACATGTAAAGCCACAAGCTCACATCTCCCCTGCCTTGTGGGCCATACATTGGCTGTCGGTTAACTGAAGATCCACCCTCAAGCTGCTTTGCATCATCCACAAAGCAATATATAAAACATGACCACTCCACTTTTTAATCAGGAATTAAATCACAAAATACATACAACAAAGGAAACCTCCGCTCAAGATTGGCACCTCGACTCAAAACTCCATCATACAAGAAACAAAATCTATGGGTGATACATCTTTTTCTGTTCAAGCAGCTAAACTATAGAATTCATTACCCCCAATCATAAGAGCCACATACTGTATAACTATCTTATCTTCAGAAGAGTACTCAAGTGTTGGCTCTTTCCTACATGACCACCACACTCAAACACAAATGTACAGCATATGCATGTTAATATGTATAATTTGAATATATGTATGTTTGGAGATGTGCATTTCTTTGTACAAATGTGTATACTACTTATGGTTTAAAAATATATAGGTATTCTTTAGATCTGCTTAAATGTATATATTACTAGAGTGTGTGTGTACATATATTTATTTATATATATGTATGTGTGTGTATGTATATATATATGTGTATATATGTGTATATATATATATATATTATAATTAATCATCAACAGATGGAACGATAACCATCCGCCGGCTGCACCAGTCCCTTGGTTAAATCCCAACCATTAAAACGAAGTCATGTTCAACAACGCTGGACTTAATTATATCGAATTTATTCCTTGCAATGGTAACACAGAGTTCTGCAGTGAAATGTCAACGCGTTTCGGCAAAGCGCCTTCTACTGGACAATTCCTGCCAAAAAACCGGCACCATATATACACAAGTTAAAATCCATCATTTGTTTCCATAGCATTCTAATGTGAACTACTGCGGCGGCCATCTTAAAACATGCAAGGACCTAAAAACAATCAACATATCTATGCCCAGTTTTGAATCAGCAATCTTGACAAAGACTGCTATCAATGGTCTAGACATTAAGGCATTGTATATTCCACACATATTTCATAAATATAAAATGCATATCCATAATAAGATAAGATAAAGACTTGACAAAACATTATTATTGAAAAATCAATTAAGAATTAAAAAGAAGAGATTAATAATTAACAATCCATTTGTATGTTTCATTGGTATAAGTACCTAATATGCGACAACGTCATTACAAGTGAATCTCTCCTCATTATCTTAATATCATGTCACAATTGGCATTTAGAATTTTTTTTTATATATATATATATACATTATTTTATGCCTCACATGTATATAGGTCACTGCTGAGTTTTCATATGTTACTTCATTAGATGACCATGGGTCTCTATTTTATTTATCTATCACTGTGAGAAAGTAGCCTCTTTCTAGCCTTGTTACCCCCCACTTTTGGCCTGTTTGTGAATATATGTCAGGGTGTTTTCACTGTCTCACTGGGATCCTGCTAGCCAGGGCCCAGTGCTCATAGTGAAAACCCTATGTTGTCAGTATGTTTGTTATGTGTCACTGGGACCCTGCTAGCCAGGACCCCAGTGCTCATAAGTTTGTGGCCTATATGTATGTGTTCCCTGTTTGATGCCTAACTGTCTCACTGAGGCTCTGTTAACCAGAACCTCAGTGGTTATGCTCTCTCTGCTTTCCAAATTTGTCACTAACTGGCTAGTGACTAAATTTACCAATTCACATTGGCATACTGGTACACCCATATAATTCCCTAGGATATGGTACTGAGGTACCCAGGGTATTGGGGTTCCAGGAGATCCCTATGGGCTGCAGCATTTCTTTTGCCACCCATAGGGAGCTCTTACAATTCTTACACAGGCCTGCCAGTGCAGCCTGAGTGAAATAACGTGCACGTTATTTCACATCCATTTACCACTGCACTTAAGTAACTTATAAGTCACCTATATGTCTAACCTTCACCTAGTGAAGGTTGGGTGCAAAGTTACTTAGTGTGTGGGCACCCTGGCACTAGCCAAGGTGCCCCCACATCGTTCAGGGCAAATTCTCCGGACTTTGTGAGTGTGGGGACACCATTACACGTGTGCACTGTACATAGGTCACTACCTATGTACAGCATCACAATGGTAACTCTGAACATGGCCATGTAACATGTCTAAGATCATGGAATTGTCACCCCAATGCCATTCTGGCATTGGGGGGACAATTCCATGATCCCCCGGGTCTCTAGCACAGAACCCGGGTACTGCCAAACTGCCTTTTCAGGGTTTGCACTGCAGCAGCTGCTGCTGCCAACCCCTCAAACAGGTTTCTGCCCCCCTGGGGTCCAGGCAGCCCTGGCCCAGGAAGGCAGAACAAAGGACTTCCTCTGAGAGAGGGTGTAACACCCTCTCCCTTTGGAAATAGGTGTGAAGGCTGGGGAGGAGTAGCCTCCCCCAGCCTCTGGAAATGCTTTGATGGGCACAGATGGTGCCCATCTCTGCATAAGCCAGTCTACACCGGTTCAGGGATCCCCCAGCCCTGCTCTGGCGCGAAACTGGACAAAGGAAAGGGGAGTGACCACTCCCCTGACCTGCACCTCCCAGGGGAGGTGCCCGGAGCTCCTCCAGTGTGTCCCAGACCTCTGCCATCTTGGAAACAGAGGTGTTTGTGGCACACTGGACTTCTCTGAGTGGCCAGTGCCAGCAGGTGACATCAGAGGCTCCATCTGATAGGCTCTTACCTCTCTTGGTAGCCAATCCTCCTTCCTTGGTAGCCAAACCTCCTTTTCTGGCTATTTAGGGTCTCTGCTTTGGGGAATTCTTCAGATATCGAATGCAAGAGCTGATCAGAGTTCCTCTGCATCTCCCTCTTCACCTTCTGCCGAAGGATCGACCGCTGACTGCTCAGGACGCCTGCAAAACCGCAACAAATTAGCAAGATGACCACTAGCAACCTTGTATTGCTTCATCCTGCTGGCTTTCTCAACTATTTCCAGGTGGTGCATGCTCTGGGGGTAGCCTGCCTCCTCTCTGCACCAGGAGCTCTGAAGAAATCTCCAGTGGGTCGACGGAATCTTCCCCCTGCAACCGCAGGCAACAAAAGACTGCATCACCGGTCCTCTGGGTCCCCTCTCAGCACGACGAGCGTGGTCCCTGGAACTCACAACTCTGTCCAAGTGACTCCTCAGTCCAAATTTGGTTGAGGTAATTCCCCACACTAGACTGCATTGCTGAGTACCGCGTGATTTGCAGCTGCTCCGGCTCCTGTGCACTCTTCCAGGATTTCCTTCGTACACAGCCAAGCCTGGGTCCCCGACACTCTAACCTGCATTGCACAACCTTCTGAGTTGTCCTCCGGCGTCGTGGGACTCCCTTTTTTAACTTCGGGTGGACTGCAGTTCACTTTTCTTCTAAGTGCCTGTTCAGGTACTTCTGCGGGTGCTGCATGCTTCTGTGAGGGCTCCCTACGTTGCTGGGCGCCCCCTCTGTCTCCTCATCCAAGTGGCGACATCCTGGTCCCTCCTGGGCCACAGCAGCATCCAAAAACCCTAACCGCCACCCTTGCAGCTAGCAAGGCTTGTTTGCGGTCTTTCTGCATGGGAACACCTCTGCAAGCTTCTTTACGACGTGGGTCATCCATCCTCCAAAGGGGAAGTTCCTAGTCCTCTTCTTTCTTGCAGAACTCCAAGCTTCTTCCAACTGGTGGCAGCTTCCTTGCACCCTCAGCTGGCATTTCCTGGGCTCCAGCCCACTCTCGACACTGTTGTGACTATTGGACTTGGTCCCCTTGTCTTACAGGTACCCAGGTCCGGAAATTCACTGTTGTTGCATTGCTGGTGTTTGTTCTTCCTGCAGAATCCCCCTATCACGACTTCTGTGCTCTGTGGGTGTAGTAGGTGCACTTTACACCTACCTTTCAGGGTGTTCGGTTGGGCTATTTTTCTAACCCTCACTGTTTTCTTACAGTCCCAGCAACCCTCTACAAGCTCACATAAGTTTGGGGTCCATTCGTGGTTCGCATTCCACTTTTGGAGTGTATGGTTTTGTTGCCCCTATACCTATGTGCTCCTTTTGCAATCTACTGTAACTTTACATTAATTGCATTACTTCCTTTTGCTATTACTTGCATAATTTTGGTTTGTGTACATATATCTTGTGTATATATCTTATCCTCATACTGAGGGTACTCACTGAGATACTTTTGGCATATTGTCATAAAAATAAAGTACCTTCATTTTTAGTACTTCTGTGTATTGTGCTTTCTTATGATATTGTGCATATGACACCAGTGGTATAGTAGGAGCTTTACATGTCTCCTAGTTCAGCCTAAGCTGCTTTGCCATAGCTACCTTCTATCAGCCTAAGCTGCTAGAAACACCTCTTCTACACTAATAAGGGATAACTGGACCTGGCACAAGGTGTAAGTACCCCTGGTACCCACTACAAGCCAGGCCAGCCTCCTACAATCACAATTTGTAAATATGATCATAACATTTGTACCTAGAAGTGCTTCACTATTGTAATACTGAGGGAAACATAAAAATAAAATAAATATATAAAAACTTAAAAAAATTAAAATACGCAAATAAATTAGCTTTTACGTACAGCAACACATGAAAGTCTGAATTTTTAACCATCTATCCATAGTTCCACATAAGGAAATTTATGCAATAGGATTTACTATCTCTTTATTATTTTCCTTATAACTGTATGGCCCTTTTTGCATGGCTATCCCCAAACCTCATGCCTCTGACCTCCTATTTTCGCGGTGCATTTAGTTTTTGTTGGCTTTAGGACTCTGCGCACTTTAACACTGCTAACCAGTGCTAAACTGCATGGACTCTCTGTCTAAATAGTATAGGTGATTGGTTTATTCAGGAGTGGCGTATTTAATTTGCTTCTAAATCCCTAGTAAAGCAACGTAGTGCCTGTCCCGTGTCTGGATAATCGACACAGCGCCTGTCTCACGGTTGCAGAATCCATGTAGCATCTGTTTACTCTTGGCTCCATCAACACAGCACATCTAGATTTTCCATGCATCGTCCCTGAGGCATCAATTTCTCATCGACCCCCGCACCACAGTAAAGGACCGATGCTGCGTATCTGGAAATCAACTCATCACCTTTCCTGCGAGGAAATAATCGACCCATCACCTCCCCTGCCAGTAAGGAACCAATGCATTGTCTCTCCTGCAAGGAAAGAATTGATGCATCACCCCCCTGTGCAGTAAGGCACAGATGCATCGCTTTGCTTTCGGCACCTCAGCTCCCCTGTGGCCCTCATCGTTTTTGTTTCTGACGCATTCCAGGTACTTTGTGCTAAAAAGATACAAGCATTGATTCCTATGTGTTAAGACTTACTGAAATTTTGAAAAGTGATATCTTTACTTGTGTATATATTTTTGTCATTTTTATCTCCGTAATAACCCTTTCTAGACTTTTCCTTAGTGCAAAGGTGTGTGTGTGTGTGTGTGCCTTCTGTCTTTCCAGTTTTGTATGTGTAGCACAAATGCAATCTGGGAGAAGCTTAGAGAAATAAAAGTATATCTCTTTTTTATTACTTAAATTGAGGCAGCATTATGTTTTTGGTGAAAAGCCCTGTCTGCCTTTGTTAGAAGATGGGGCTTTGCATCAAAAACCATGGGGGGTAAATGGGAACACCCATGTACCACCCATGGGACTCACTCTTGATGCAAAACCGAACAAGCTCTATGTTGCATTATTTAGTGCTACTTTCCAGCACAAGTAAAGGTTTTCCCATCAAAAGTAAATCCCATTTCTAGCTTTGCACCATTTTGAGTGGCTTACAGGTTTAGTAAATCTGCCCATTTAATATTTCAGATAAAATAAGTGTGTTGAAATGTAGATGTTGAGTAATACATAGACTGTACATAGTGCAAACCGTTTTTCAAAGTTTCCATCAAAACACTCACTCCAGAACTCAGCTGAAAACACCTTTACATCACCACGCAAAAAGAATGCTTATTTGTCACCATGAAACCTCAAATTACACAATCAAGCACCCTTTAGATTTGCTGAGTACCAATTTTTGCACATATTTACATTTCATTCAGGTAGTAGGCTAGAAGGCATTTTTTTCCGGGATCTGCCTCTACCATAGCATCACAGAGCAGGAGACTCCTCCCTTCCCTTTCAGCCAGAGGCACTTAAAGGTCAGCAAAATGTATTCCAGACCGATTGCTTTTAAACAAAATGTTTAGACAATTTTATTATAAAATCAAAAAAGATTGCAAACGTCATGCCCAATTTATCCAGCACACTTCAACTATTGAGGTCATCATACAGAGAAAATAGGCAAACATGCAGTGTAAACGTAGTATATACTCTGGTGATTTAGAGAAAACATAAAAGTACAGCCACACTTGTTTCACACAAATGCAAATCTTTGGGTGGTGTGCATTTCCTTTTCTCCCCCTTAATTGGGACGTACTTTTCCTTTCCTTATGCTATAAATTCTGTCCTCCAATTTGAATTTATCTACTCCATCATGGACTATGTTCAGCGTTGAGAAAGCCCTAGACCTGCGTGGCATTAGGGGGTGAAACACATGTTGGCTGAACATTTATGTTTTCTCTAAATCACCAGAATAACTTACAACATTTACACTGCATTTTTGCCAATTTTCTCTGGATGACCAGAGCAACACACAGTGTTAATGAACACATAAATATGCTTGCAAACACAAATTAGAACCAAAGATTAAGACTGCTGCTTCTTGAAAAGTACCCCATTGGGGTATAACACTCTAGGTATATTTTTCTTATCAGCTCCCCTAACTCTTTGCAAATAAATGCAATACAAATAGTAATCACTGTAGTATACACTGATTGAACATGTTAGGCTTTATTCTGAGGTGTGGAATTCAGGAGAAGTTAATGATGTCACCCATTACATACCCTACCGAAGGGTAGCTGTAATCCCAGTGTGCACTAATTATTTTGTATAATGTGAAACAACTGACTAAGTTTCCAAATCTATCTTTGTGCTTCTATCATGAAAATACCTATGCATGTATATAGCTGGAATGTATTAGTCTCTGTTTGAAGTCACTAAACCCACCAAGTTTATCCATATCTGATTAAGACTTATAGATGCAGAATCCTTACCTCAGAATTTCCCCCCGGCGTCAGACTAGACCCAGGGATTTTTCTTCGAGCCGTACGCTTGTGAACAGTTCGTCATAGGCGTCGTGGTCGCCGTGATGATGTCGTGGTCATACTTCAGCGCACCTGAGGCACGCTGATGTCAGTACTTTTCTTTCCTCGCCACGCTCAGAGACAGAGAATGGCAACCCTGTTCAGTTTTTTTGACCTACTTCGATCTTTTTGTTGGCTTTTTAGACTTTTTGGTGCATTGAGGGATGTCTCGTTTGACCTGGTTCAAGCCCTGTCACTGCATGATGTTGGTGACAAACCCGCACCTGGTCTGTTTTGATGTTTGGAGCGTGACCACGACCCGAAGTCGTGCTCCGAGTGCCGGGCCATGAATCCAAAGGCTTTTAGGTAGCGGTCCCTAAAGCTTATGGCAGCCCGGTGCTCGATTCCACGTTGCTCCAGGTCTCGCTCGAGAGGAAGGTCGCGAGGCCATTCGCAGAGTCATCACCACTCCTTGTCCGATTCGAAATCGTCTGGACATTCGGGTCATAAGAAGAAGAAGTCAAAGGAAGCTTAACGTCCTTTGACTTCACCCCGTCGCTCGGCTGATGTGACGTGAGACGTGCGTCGACGCTCATGGTCTTTGTCTGGGGATCCTATTTCTGGGTCCGCTCTGCGCCTCCTTAAGGTTTTGGGAGGCGGAGCCACCACTGCTCAACTTAAGGAGTTTTATGATACCATGCGCCTCATTTTTGGGCAGAACTAATCCCCTGCGGCACCTGGGGATTTGGATGGGGGCCTCTTGGGTTTCCTGGCATCAGTTCTCGGATACATGCCGACACCGGTCGTACCATTGGGACCTTCCCCAGCGCCGGCTAAGACGTTGATGCTTTCGACAACCCAATTCTGATCCCTTACAACCCAGAGCCAGAACGGCGTCGATCAACGCCACTCCGGGCTTCGGGGTTTACTCACCCCAGGTTGGATTCAGACCCTTATTATTATGGGTACAAATTTGAGGAAGGATTGGAGGGGTCTCTGGACCCTTAAGAATACCAGCTAGAAAACCCTAACTTGGACTGGGCAGAGGAATTGGGCGACGCTAGTGGTCTGGATACTTCTTCAGATGCTAGCATGCCTTCTCCTCCTACCGTGGCTAAGGCGGAGGAAGCATCTTACTCTATGGTGGTCAGTAAGGCGGCTGAGATACTTGGCCTTGAGCTTCCCTTTGTGGCAGTCAGGACTAATCTCATGACAGAGATGCTTCAGCCTGCAGCTTCTACTTCGGAGCCTCTACTTCTAGTTAATGAAGCACTCACTGATGTCCTTTTGGGTACTTGGGACAATAGCCTGCCACCATCAGCACACCACGAAAGACCCCAAATTGCTGTCCCAACACCCTACGCCTGAGAGCCTTGTCATCCAGGCTTCCTTGTCATCTGGCACATTTCCATCCGCTCCCCGGATAGGAAATCACAGAGACTGGACCAAATTGGAAAGAACTTTTTTTTCTTCCTCCAGTCTGGCATTGCGGTCCGTGACCCCTGCATGCCTTTTGGGCTGCCACACCCACTCACTGTCAGATACGGTTGCGCATGTATTGCCATAGATCCCGGACGAGGCTCGGACCATCAACTCCCAAGCCGTTGCTGATGGGAGGTATGCAGCTAAGTTCACGATTCGTTGTTGGCTGGATACGACTGACTCAGTGAGCAGATCAATTGTGTCCACGGTGGCCTTGAGGACTTCTGGTTTCTGACCCCATCCATTATGCCCCAATGGGACTTGAACCTGCTCCTGTCTTACCTCATGTGTGCCCCTTTTGAGCCAATGCACAATTGTCCCTTATGGCTCTTAACCATCAAGACTGTTTTTCTGATTGCCATGACCTCAAGCCTCAAGCTCTTTCTTCCAAGCCACCATTTTTGTCTGTCCACCCTAACAAAGTGGTGCTTCGTACAAGGGTCTCCTTCCTCCCTAAGGTTGTTACCCCTGTTGATGTAAGCTAATCTTTCACTTTGCCTACTTTTTATACCCCCCATCCCTCTCATGAAGAGAAGAGACTCCACCGTCTGGATCTAAAAAGAGCGTTGGCGTTCTTCCTCAATCATACTAAAGATTTCCTGGTGGACGATCAACTCTTTGTTGGATATGTAGGTGCGAAGAAAAGGAAGGCGGTGTAAAAGCGTACCAATCCACAATGGATATTTCCCTGCATCAAAATGTGTTAAGCTCTGGCAAAGAAGCAACCCCCTGAGGGCCTGTGTGCTCATACAACCAGAGCAACTGCTGCTACCACAGTGTTAGCACGCAGAGTTCCTGTTCTGGATACCTGCCAGACAGCAACATGGGCATCTCTGCACATGTTCACAAAACATTACTGCCTACACAGTCAGGTCCGCAGAGACGGCTACTTTGGTTGTTTGGTCCTGCAGGACTTTTTAGTATGATCTTGGTTCGCAGCCCATCACCGGGGATGGTTATGCTTGAGTATCTATTCTAAGGTAAGGAATCTGCAACTAGAAGTCTCTATCAGATGAACAAGTTGCTTACCTTCGGTAACAAATTATCTGGTAGAGACATATTCTAGTTGCAGCTTCTTGGTCTAAATGCAGAACTTGTTTTTTTCTACCTGTTGTCACCCCATAACCTCTAATACATCATAACCTCTGTTGTTGCCTTAGCAATGCAATCACATATTATAAACAAAGAGGTGGTTGTTGAGGTGGCGGGGAGGGTGTGGGTGTGTTTGTGTGGTAGGGGGGAGTGACAGAACCCATCTATTCTCTCCATTTTTCTGTAGTCTACAAATCTGCATTTGCTCTTGAACTCTGATATCGTAGAAGATGGCTAAATAATCATGATCATGCATAGATATTGATTATACACAAAGACCACCATACTCACTTGATATGTCAAATGCATTTCCTACAATAACTTTGTGGGTCATGGTTCGGGTGACATTTAGAACCTGGTGGACAGTCAGCAGGTCTGCCATGGGGGACGAACCCACAGCCTCCACCACTCAGAGAGAGTACCGTCCAACTAGTTTAGACTCTCCACCTGCCTGGTCTGTATTCCTGTGCTGTGCACGCAGCTGCACTCCTAACAGCACTGCAGGGTTTCTGAGAAGATACTGATTTTAAACCACTCTTTAAACTTCTTCGTATTGAGAACATAAACTGTCAAAGCAGGAGCTTGTTTTCTCAATCTAAAATAAATATGGCCTGCATTGAAGGGTGCTTCTCCTTGCGTTTGGGTCCCATTATACATTTTGCCTGCCTCTATTCACCATGCCTTGGTCAGGGAAAATGAGTGATGGAATCACAACACTCAACAGGGTGGGGCGACCATCATTGTGGCCACTTCACAGATGGGCCATCAGGTCAGTGGTTTACAGCAGCAAAGGCTCACTGGTTGTTAGGTACAGCGTTGGCATCTATTCATAAGGTGGGTAATCTGCAGCTAGAGGTATCCATCAGAAAAACAAGTTACTTACCTCTGTAATTCTGATGCATACTCCAGCTGCAGACTTTTCACCGTCCCTGCTAGTCATTCTGTGTAATGCATTTTCCCCCATCCATAATAAGATCCCAATTTAGAAATATATGTACGCTGTCACTTCTGATCTTTTACTAAGCTCTGCGTCCAACAGCACTGACGGAATAAAGAAAGAACCTGACATCAGCACTCAGGGGTGACATATATATATGTAACTCCTCCATCACTCCCAGAGCGGGATGGAGCTGCATGCCACCACCTCCTGGAATGCTGGACCAAAGCTGAAAAAAATCTCCAGATCAAATCTGGCTCCTAGGGGTATTCATAAGGTGAATCGACAGTTAAATAGAGTATCTACCAGAAACAGAATTACAGAAGCAAAGTAACTTGCACTTCAGTGCCAAAAGGCCTCAGGGCATTAGTTACACTTTATAAGTAACAATTCAGCTCAACTGTTCAATATATTTAGTGGGTGTTATCTGATTGAGATGCCTAGCTGCAGATTCTTTCCCTTAGAATTATCCCCAGGTGTTAAACTTGATTTGTAATCTTTTCAAGCAGTACCTCTATGCCCTGGTATTTGGCATTGTTCAGATCTGCATCTGTGGCATCCGCGTATGACATGTGCAGTGCTGAAATAAGCACCACCCTAGAGTGCTCACATAAGTTACTTTTTTTCAGAGCCAGTCAGTACAGTTCTGGAGAGAGCTAAATCCACTCACTTTTTGACTGACTTTTTTTCAACATTATGTCAAATTGTTTTTATTTTAGATTTTGTATCATGGTGTGCTAGCAATGTCCCCTAAAAAAACAGCAGAGTTTAAACCCTTTGGTGCCTGTCACAGGCAGATGTCTATGAAAGACCCACACTTGGTTTGCTTATGGTGCTTGGAGCGGGACCACAACTCCAGGGACTGCTGCACCATGTTCCTGAAGGTGTTGTAAGAGTGCTCCCTGAAGCTCCTCAATGCCCGATGTCAGACAGTCCCAAGACAATCAAGATCCCAGTTGTGCGGAAGGTCGCGGGACCGCTCGCGGATCCGCTGTCAACACTTGTCGTCATGGTTGTAGACTTCGTTGGGTAAGTGCCACAAACAAAACAAGTTGAAGCGATCCTCCGATGAGGCCTGGAATGATGGCACAAGCCGAGGCTCTGCTTCCACAGTTCCACTGCAGAGCCTGTACCTTGGCCTGCTCCACACCTCCTGGAGCCAGAGCGGCCCCCGCCTAACTCAGAGTTCTGTGAGGCTTTGTACCTCATATTTGTGTGGTCCGACCCCTCTGAAGTGCCTTCGGCCTCATAGTTTCGGAGGGAGCCTCCACTGGATTTCTGCCAGCTGGTTCCGACGTTGGTTCTGAAGCAGCTCTGGCCTCAACCTCCTGCAAAGCCAGCTCCAGTGTCTTAATTCCTGGCATCGCCACGCTCTGCGGTGGCACGACCCCATTGTGATTCCAGCTCCAGTATGGAGCCAGATCTGCATTTGCACGACGCCAACTACAGCACTGTCCGGGGCCGTGCCCTCTGCATATGAGCGAGTGCCTTTTTCCTTTGATAGGCCTGGAGAGGCAAATGATTGGGAGGGATCTCATGACACTTTTGGCTACCTTAACTCCTGTGATGAACCTGAGGACAACTGGTGTGAGGAACTGGCGGATGCCAGTGGTTTGGACACTTCATCAGACTCTGGCTTGGTCTCTTCCCCCACTGTGGCTACGAAAGAAGGATTCTCTTTTGCAATGGTTATGTGAAGTGTTGCTGAGATCCTGAACCATCAGCGACCTTCAGGAGCAGTCAAGACTAATGTCTTGACAGAGATGATTCAGCCTGAAGTTGCCCCTCTGAAACTCTCCTCCTATTCAAAGAAGCCCTCATGAACATCCTGCTTGGGGCCTAGTTGAAGCCCTGCATAGGGACTTCTGTGCATAGGACTGTTGCCTTCCATCATCGCTCCACTCCTGTGGATCCCTGTTGGCTCACTCAGCACTCCACCCTGGAAGGGTTGGTGATCCAGGCCTCCACTTCTAAGGATCAACCCTGGCAAATTCCCTTTCACCCCACCACCTGGGGATACCAAAAGGATGGACACCTTTGGCAAGAGGATGTTCTCTTCCATCAGCCTAGCACTGCTGTCGGTAAACACTACATGGCTTTTTGGCCGATACACCCACCCTATGTGAGATTCTGTTGCGCAAGAGCTCCCATGGTCTCGGAGGAGGCTGGGGCCATACAGTCACAGGCAATTGCAGATGGCAGAGAGGCAGCAAAGTTCATTATTCGCTGCAGACTGGACACCTTCAACTTGCTAGACAGCGATTGAGTCGTTGGTGGAACTAAGGCACTATGCCAGGTAGAGAACCACTAGCTTTTCGGGGGATGTCCGAGATTCCCTTATGAACATGCCATTCTAAGGCTCCCTCCTCTTAGTCTAAAAGTCACAGTCAGAGCTGGAGTGCTTTAGGGACAGCAGAGTCACTGCCAGGTCCTTGGGCTTCTCCGTGGTCCCCCACAAAACCAATTCTGCCCTTTATCCCTTCCATGGCTACTGTAGGAGCTACCAGACATGTTCCTTTACACTCAGTCGCCATGTTCAACAGGCTTCACAGCTTTTTCATGGCCTTGGATGAGGCTCCCACAAACTTGGGACTACCAGAAAGAGGTCCACCCAGTCGGCCACTGCCATGGCAGCCACAGCCTCCAAACCATTTTAACTTGCCCTCATATAATCACAGGGCACCCAGTGGTTGGCGGGATCTGCCATCACCTGCCCCACTGGCAGTACATTATATCGGACAAGTGGGTACTCCAGATCATCCAGTTAAGTTACTCTGACGGAAGTCCACCTCTCCGTTCTGTGTCAAGAAGTTCAGGCTTGATTGGCCAAATGAGCTATCCAGAGGATGCTGGCATCACAAGTAGTTTGTGGTTGCTATATCCAGCTGCTTTTAGGTGCCCAAAAAGGATGGAGGAATCTGCCTATTATAGCTCTGCACCTTCTCAGCTTCTTCCTAAAGAAGTTCATAATGCTCACGTTGGCTTAGGTCCTGTCCGCTATCAATCCAAGGTACTGAATGGTGAGGCTGGACTTGCAGGACACTTACGTCCTCATCTCCATACTGCCTGCCCACAGGCGTTCCCTGTGGTTCACGGTGGACCAAAAGCATTGTCGGTTTGCTGTGCTCCCCTTCAGCCTTAATAGCACCCCTCAGATGTTCACCAAGGTGATGGCGGTGACTGCAGCACATCTTCAGTGGTCCAGTCTTTCTTTACCTTTACAACTAGCTGTTAAAGGTTGCCTCGCCCAAGCAGTTGTCTCTCAGCTCCATACTACAGCTAACATTCTGCACTCGCTCAGGTTCATTGTTAACATGTTGAAGTCACACCTGATTCCTACTCAGATGCCCCGTTTCATCTGAGCTGTTCTGCACATATTGCAGTTTTGGGTCTGTCCTCCAGAATGGCGAGTCCAGGTTATTCAGGCTATGATTCAGGTGTTTCAGCCTCTATTCTGTATTCAGGGAGACAGCTGCTGAAGCTGTTGGTCCTTATGGCCTCCTGTTGATGATGCATGCTTGTTTGTGGGGACTCTGCAGAGGGACCTGAAGTCCCAGTGGGCATAGCATCTGAGGAATCTCTCCGACCTGGTCCAGATCTCGAATAAAGCTGAGTAAGATCTTTAACGGTGGCTGACAAACTGCGATTGGGCCAGCGGCAAACCCTTCCCCAGCCAGAGCTGACTGTAGTTTCAGATGCATCACTCTGGGGCCCAGGTGGCTATCTAGGATTGTTGGAGGTCAGATGTTTCTTGACTCCAGCGGAGTTTGGCTTCATATCAACTTGTTGGAGCTGAGAGAGTGCTCCAACTGGCATTGGAAGCCTTTCTTCCTCCTATCAAGAGAAGGCTCATTCAGGTGTTCACGGATAACACTACTGCCATGTGCTATTGCAGCAAACAGGGTGGGGTGGAGTCGGTCCTGGATCCTGTGTCAAGAGGCCCTGCTTCCCTGGTCATGGCTGGAACTTGAATGCATTTCTCTGGTAGTTCAACATCTGCCAGGTTCTCTGAACACCAGATCGAACTAATCCAGCCGTTGATGCCTAGTGGATCTCAAATAGTGTCTCCATCTGGAGGTAGTTCAATGCCTCTTTCAAGACTGGTGAGAACTCTTGGTTAGATATTCTGTGCGCTGGAGTTTCCAACTCGTGCCCTGAGACACTTTTCATCTGGAGTGGAGCTGAGGCTTCCTATGCGCCTTTACACCAATACCACTCCTGTTCTCAAGAACCTCAGGAACCACCGGGACCAAATCATTCTTGTGGCTCCAGATTGGGCACAGAGAGTTTGGTACCCCAAACTCCCCAGCATGAGTATCGGTCCTCCGATCAGGATGTCTCTTCCAAAGGATCTTTTGTCACAGCAGCAGGGCAGGGTGCTCCACCCACATCTGCATCTCTACCTTCATACTTAGAGACTGAGTTGCGGCAGTTGACAGCATTCAACAATTCTCCCAAAATGTGCAATATTATCCTGACAGCCAGGCGTTCCTCTACCAAGATAGTATATACCTGCTGTTGAGATAAGTTTGTGACATGGTGTTCATCCAAGAATATTGACTCTTTCTGCACCCTTTTCCCAAGTTTTACTGTTTATTCTTTCTCTGCCCTAGCAGGGCTCTGATTGGGGCATTGTTAAAGCTTACTTGTCAGTCATTTTGGCTGTCTTTTGGTTGGCGGACAAACCTTCTTTGTTCAGTGTTACTTAATTCAACCTTCTATTATTCCTTTTTGTGACTAGTTTTTTTAAAGGGTCTTCATCATCTATTTCCACTATGGCCATTCATTGTGCCCCAGTGGGTCCTCAATCTGGTCTTGAGATTTCTAGTGCATCCAGCTGTCCACTCTGCTTACTCTCCAAAAACAGCTTTTCTGGTGGCCTTAACATCGACCAGGAGGGTCAGCGAGCTCCAAACACTTTCCATAAACCCTCCCCACACCACATTGTATCCAGACAAACTAGTTCTGAGAACCCATGCTTCCTTTCTCCTGAAAGTGGTGACACTTTTTCTTGAGGATCAACCTATCCCCTTGCCTACATTCTTTGCCCCGCCTCACCCTTTCAAAGAAGTGGGCATAGTCCTCCTACTGGACCTAAAAAGAGTGTTGTCATTCTACTTTCACCGTACACAAGAGTTCCAGGTGGACAATTGACTTTTAATTGGGTGTATCGGTGCGAAGAAAAGAAAAGCTGTAGAGAAACACACCATCTCTGCATTAAAATCTGCTACGCATTGGCCAAGAAGCAATCTCCTGAGCGCTTAAACTCTCATTCCACGAGAGCCAAGGCTGCGACCACTGTGTTAGCTTACAGAGTCCCTGCCCTGGACATCTGTCAGGTGGCAACATGGGTGTCTCTGCACACTTTCACCAAACACTACTGCCTGGAGAGTCAGGCCCATCATACTGGGTATTTTGCCCATTCAGTCCTCCAGGACTTCGTCTAAATCTGTTCGCAAACCCATATCTATTCTAAGGTAAGGATTCTGCAGCTAGAAGTCTCTATCAGATGTACAAGTTACTTATGTTTGATAATGCCTTATTTGGTGGAGATTCTATCTAGCCATAGATTCTATACCGAGCCTACCATCCTCCCGGCTCTGCCAATAGATTACTACATACAGGGCACCCTTATGAGGTCCTTAGTGTTGCACACCATTACATCAACAACCTTTATGGATCTGTGCTTCTGGCATGGAATGGTTGCAGAGAGTAACCAATGTCAGCTCTCTGGAATGGCACATATATAGGCACAGCATCTTTCACTTCTTGATGTGGGGCTGAATGACACTACCTATAAGCATGCAGTGGTAGTGCTCGAAAGGTTTCCCCATCCAGTCTGATGCCTGGGGATAATTGTATGGTAAGGAATCTGTTACTAGATAAGAGTCTCTACCAGATTAGGTGTTACTGAAGGATAGTAACTTGCTCATGAGACACCAACTGCCGATCCGGGGCAATTTTAGAAGAAATCTAGCAGAAATTATGGGTTGTGACTCTTGTCCTTTGGTGATGGAGCATTGATACCTTGGTGGTAGCTCAGGTGCCTAGCATCTGATTTGTGGGTAGACTGAGAACTAGCACAGGTACATGAAGCCTGAACATTTATTCTGTCTGTCCAGAGGCATACCTCTGCCACAGACAGGAAACCCCTCTATGGCCGGTTTCTCAGACTGCACTGTAAAAGAAATGTAGATTTTGCTTTAGCCTGTTTCTTGTGTGGTTTCCCTCAATAGTGGTGTCTATGCATAGGTAATACGCTCTCACTCTCATTGTGTACGCACTGCATCACTGTGTCCATCCTCTTGAAACTAGTGTAGTTTGTCAGCAAAGTGCTTCTAAAATCTTATTCTGCTGTCAAACTAAACCTGGGTCTCTCAATGCAGTATAACTGATATTGTGTATAATATTTTACCATTGCACAATTAAACCACTACTTAGTGCACCACTTATTCCGGTGTTATAGTGACAAACTGGTAACTATATTGTCAGCCTGGTGTGTCTCATGCCTAATTCCAGGTTGTCCCTTTTTCTAACCAGACTATGCTAATTTCTATAATTATTAGTATAGGCATTAGGAACGACCATTATAGAAACTGCATCATTTTTCTCAAAGGAATTTTCCAGAAATTAATAACAAATGATTTTTTATAAAATACATTGACCCTGTTAAAAACAACATTGATATTTTAGTGATGTGATACATCATTTGCTTGGGGCTTGACAACAAAAATTAAATCGTGGTTTTTGTTATTATAACATATGCCATTAAGAGTTACTATTTTTGTTTCTTTTAAAGTGACCCATTTACAGGACATTGCCCATCAGAGACACATTCTGTGGGTTCTAGAACTTGAAGGAATTCTTGCATCCTTTGTAGGCTAGAACACCATTCGATTGAAAGTTATTTCAAGGCATCTACCGTTTTTGACAGTTCTTTAGGCCTGGTGGCCTTCTACATGGATGTAACTAAGTCATCTCATATGAGAACTGCTCATTGTGGGGTGCTAGCAACCACTATTTTATTTTGATTCAGAATACCGCAGATTCCTGCCAGAGTAATTAACAGGTGGTAATACTGCAAATTGTTTGGCACTAATTTATTCAATCATGTGTGAAATAGAAGATGCATTACGAAGCAAACCTGTGGCTTGCCAGTCACACATCCTGAATCAAGTTTGTTTTCAGTGCTTAATTTGAGTCAGTGGTTGCCAGTGAGGCCGACCGGCACTTGTTTTTCTTCATCAGATTTTGACAGTGAGCAAGAGAGAGACAAAACACAAACAGTAAAGAAGGAGGAAGAGAAAGACGAAAAAACGGGCACAAAGGGAGAAAGCAGGGGCAGGCTAATTGTCATTTAACACAAGGACAATTAAAAAAAAAAGTGTTGTCTTGAAAACACTTTGCAAAACCTGGTTCTAAAGTGCTTGTTGTTCAAATGTGTAGAAGCTGTTTTTTAGTTGTCAAATAATCCATTCCCCTTTAAAGACCTGTCTGTAGCCTGTAAATACTGTTAAATCCACTAAAACATGTTTGTTGTACTGGTATCCCGTTTAATCAGTATGTTTAATATACGTAATGTATAACTCTATTTTGAAGCATTGGCTTTAAGGATAGCATGGCCCCACTGTCTGAAGTGTTAGCCTCACCTTATTGGTTGACCTCTCAGCCCCCCTCTTTACCCCACCAAAGTTCGAGTCTGGTTGCACCCCTGCCTGAAGGAGAATCATAGAACGTGTGTCAAATTTAGGATGAATTGGCCCCTGGGTAAACCAAGGAAGGAAGCCAACCTGACCCCAGGTCGACTTCTTGGAAGTCTTCTTCTTGAAGGACTAAACCACTCTGTCAATTAACTCTGCTGAGTAAAGGATATGCTTGGCATATTGTGCATTACATTAAAAAGAGTGAACCAGCGGTTTTGGGAAGTGCACTTTCTTCTATGTACTTAGGGTCCAAGTTTGAAGCCAAGTCCATTTGAACTACGAGCAGCTGCCTCTCATTGTTTAAATGGTTCCTTTGAGCAAATGCAAGTTCTACCTTACTTATAATCACTAACTTTGAACTCTGGAGCAGCAGGTTGCCTGCTGGAAAGTGCTTACCCTACTCGTCAGGGGTAGCAAGCACTATATAAACACAATGCAATTACTCAATGAATAATGAGGTGTAAACCACTTACAGATACCTTCATTCAAATAAAGTGAATTGGTTATTCATATAAGTATGACTCTCATACTTTTCCAGGATGATCCTTCTGTGATCGTCCAGCATGCTTCCACTGCCCCTCGCTCTGGGACTCACCTCCAGAGCCTGGGAGCCATTTTGTTTCTTCATCAGATCTCACTGAAATAGGTGTGCATTTGCACTTGTTCCTTCTAGACGCCATTCATGTCTCTGCTCGTTTTGTGTTCCCACTTGATGCACTTGTTTGAGGATTTCTCCACGTCACTTGCTCAAACGTGACTAGGTTGAAACAGTGTTGTTTCAGCTTTTGGGCTCACTGTTCCTTTTTGATCCCGAGTCCAGCAGCCAGCTGCTACCTTACATTGCTGGTCACATGCCTCCAGCATCCCTACATTTTGTTTCTGTGAGGCCCTCAACAATGCTTTTCTATCAGTCACACTTTCTAAGAGAGACCAGTTGTAGAACCAACTACATAGGCTCTTGTTTTTTTCTGAATATTGCTGGTTACAAACCCATCAGGACGTATTGGTGTGTATTTAAATTTCCAGTTAGGCGAGCACTTCCACCGTCCAGATGGGAGATGTCCAACACCTTAAACGACCATTTTTAGACCAGCTTTATAAAGTGTGTTTGAAATTATGTATCTTTAGGTGAAACTGTGCTGATTTTTTTTTTTCACTCCACTAAATTCCTTTGGATTTATAAAGGGAAATGTTAGCACTGTTTGATTCAAAAACCTGTGCACATTTTATTCTCTAAAAAACACTTTTTGGAAACTTGCAAAAGGTACAATGAGAAACAAATACCAATTTGAATAATATCAGTAACATCTGTCTCAAAAGCAATAATGTAATTGAAATGTTATTATTTTTTTTTAAGTTCATTCACCTTGTCTTGAACATTGCAACAATATATTTATTTTAATTAGGATTTAATGTTTAGTCATTAATATAGAGTCATCCCATGCCCTTTTTAAAATTCTCTAAACGCGCACCTTCTCAGCTCCCCTTCTGTATCACCAGTTATTCCTACTTAGCTAGATGGTGGGTAAGTCTGATATAATGCAACATTAACCAATAAAATAAACTTTCCACGCATGGGTAACTAATTTCCCATAAATTCAATTCTTGGTTTCAAGATGTGCTGCTTCAGAAACTTACATTTCAGCAGCAGCCTATTCGCACGGGCTTAGAGGCCACATCCCCCACCTTTTTCCAGGCAAGAGGAGTGTCTGTCATGCTGAACAAAGGTCAGCCTGACAGACACTATTCTGGTACAAGTCAGGCAGCCAGGACCTAGACATATGCTAAGTGCACAGGCTAAGGGGGTCACAGATCATGTGTGGGCGTGACCTCTTCGGCCTGGCAAAGGTGCCTCAAGGCCAATCCCCTCGGGACGAGGGGGAGAGTCACTGGTTGCCTCTGACTTGGGGTCTTCAGTTTTAAGCCCTGGGGTGCCCAGGGCGGAGTGTCAATTGGTGACTACTCGTCGCAAAGTGGGGTATGGCCAGCAGTCTTGCTGACGGCATCCCACTCTGTGACGAGATTGGGGCTGGTGCCTTCCATAATTGACTTGACCCTATGTCGGTCGGTGGGGGAAGGCAGCAGTCCCAACCCTCCTGGGACCTCAGAAGCTTCCCTGTTGGATCTTCTGCTGTTGAGGTAAGTTTTATGTTTTTTTTATGTTTGGTCTGTGCATGCATGAATGTATGTGCATTTGTTAGAGAGTGTTGTAAATGGGTTTGTATGTGTGTGTGTGTCTGAATGGATGGGTGTGAATGAGGTGTATTTATGACTCCACACAGCCCTCTTCACTCGTAAAAATTTCCACCCGCCGCTGGTGAGTGTTGCGGATGGATGTGTGTGAATGTGTGAATGATTGGGTGTGAGTGAGGTGTATGTGCATGTTTGTGCCACCCACCCCACATCACCCTCCTCCTTCATAAAATTACCAGCCACCCCTGGTACATTTTGAATTGGGAATTAGATTATTTGTAAAGTGATCTCCATTTTGTGAGCCTCTGCATCTCCCCTGTGTCCTGATACAGCCCAGTGTTCAAGGATTGCAAAAAGACCTAGGTAAGGAGCCCTGAGATTTTTCTGGGTAAATAGTATTATTTGTTCAAAAGTGTTTATTTCAGCTACCTGTGTCCGTTTTACGGTGGACTTCTGTGTTTCAGGCAGCCTGGCCTCTTTTAAAGTGGTGGGTTTTTTTTTATTCGTTTTTGCCGTGACTGTGTGAATTGCCTTGCTATTTTTTGGCACAAAACCCCCACCCCCTTTTTTCTTCTAAGTAAAAAGGCTACATACATCTTGCAGAGTATGTTTTTAGGAGACTGTTTTAATCTGTTTCTGTGATTTAAATTGTTTTTAAAAACTGTCTGCCCTCCTGTTTTTTTGCCTTTAAAAAAGTCCGATTTCAGAGTGCGCGCCCAGCAGTATTCCAGTGTTTGTTTTTTAAACAATCTCTCCCTTACCTGGAAAGTAGACTCTGCTAGCTTGGAAGTGTAGATTCAGCCTGTCTGTGTCCAAGGAGATTCTGACTAGAGCAGCAGCTGCCTTCCCCCCTGCCCACAGGGACTGGACTTAGCTGATTGGCTCTCTGAGTCCCTGTTGCACCTGAGCCCCGCCCCCCCACACCTGCTCTGGCCCCTTAAGTTTGTGGAGGAAAGCCCAAGACAGCCACCTCCATTTTGTGAGCCTCTGCATCACCCCTGTGACCTGATAAAGCCCAGTGTTCAAGGATTGCAAAAAGACCTAGGTAAAGAGCCCTGAGATTTTTTTCTGGGTAAATTGTATTATTTGTTCAAAAGTGTTTATTTCAGCTACCTGTGTCTGTTTTACTGTGGACTCTCTGTGTTTCAGGCAGACTGGCCTCTTTAAAGGGGTGTTTTTTTTTTAATTCATTTTTGCCGTGACTGTGTGAATTGCCTTGCTAGTTTGTGGCACATAACCCTCCCCCCTTTTTTCTTCTAAGTAAAAAGACTACATACATCTTGCAGAGTGTGTTTTTATGAGACTGTTTTAATCTGTTTCTGTGATTTAAATTGTGTTTAAAAACTGTCTGCCCCCCTGTTTGTTTTTTTGCCTTTAAAAAAGCCCGATTTCAGAGTGCGTGACCAGCAGTATTCCAGTGTTTTTTTTTTTTTTAAACAATCTCTCCCTTACCTGGAAAGTAGACTCTGCTAGCTTGGAAGTGTGGATTCAGCCTGTCTGTATCCAAGGAGATTCTGAATAGAGCAGCAGCTGCCTTTCCCCCTGCCCACAGGGACTGGACTTCAGTTAAATTGCTCCTTATATAAGTTCCTATTGGTTGTTGCATATGTTGTTGTGATAGGTTGTTGGGAGATGGTCTTTCCATTGGTTGCTGGCTCCAGGGCTGGGGTCATGATTGGTGGATAGGGCTGAGAATCTGATAGGCTGTTGGTTCTAGGGCTGAGAATCTGATTGGTTGTTGGTTCTAGGGCTGTGATTGGTGGATAGGGCTGTGATTCTGATTGGCTGTTGGTTCTACGGCTGTGATTGTTGGATAGGGCTGGGATTCTGATTGGCTGTTGGTTCTAGGGCTGTGATTGGTGGATAGGGATGGGATTCTGATTGGCTGTTGGTTCTAGGGCTGTGATTGGTGGATAGGGCTGAGATTCTGATTGGCTGTTGGTTCTAGGGCTGTGATTAGTGGATAGGGCTGGGATTCGGATTGGCTGTTGGTTCTAGGGCTGTGATTGGTAGATAGGGCTGGGATTCTGATTGGTTGCTGGTTTTAGGGCTGGGGCTGTGATTGGTGGTCAGAAATAGGGCTATGATTGGTGATTAGGGCTGGGTCTCCCATTAGTTGTTTGAATCCGAGCTTGAAATTGGATTGGCTTGGGTTAGGACCAGCTTCTTATTGGCCAGTAGGGCTATTTAAGCCTAGGACTCAGGGTGTCTCAGTCCGGGCGTCGAAGACAAGGGCAGTTGCCTGTTTGGGCCTGAAGGGCGGAGAGGACAAGGGCAGTTTCCTGTTTGGGCTTGAAGGGCGGAGAGGACAAGGGCAGTTGCCTGTTTGGGCCTGTTCGGGACAGGTAGAGACTAGGGCCAGAAATGCTGCCCAATTCTCAATTGACCAGGATTTATATCAGTCCCTACACATCCCTCAACATGCAAACACATATTCTACAAAGACATCCAAATCATGCATCACAAACTGACCACAGACAGATTGCATTGTCCCATCACCCAACACAATACCCTTTATACAACACATATACACACAACCTCCACAACTACAACAGTCAAACACCTTCATTCTCACAGCAAACACTACTCTGTCCACTCCCACTAACACAACCTGCCATCACCCACACAACACAAAACTACAGTATACATTTCTGTCAGTCTCAGCCTTCCACATACACACTCTCTGCTCTTACTAACCAACAACACTATCCGCTGTTTGCTCCACACAGACCACCTGTCATCATAACAATGCCCAAACCCTGCCTTCAAACACACCATCTACAAACACTCTTCCCCTCTCTTCACCAATTACAAAAAACCATACAATCCCCACATTTCACTCCACCACACATATTACCTCTTCCAGTCATCACAACTAAACTAAACTGAAACACATCCATCACCTCTTACACACCTCGTACATTCATCTCCAAAACACATCAACACCCCATCTAACACTCAAATTCCACTCACCAGCACTAACTCACATAAAAATCCCTCACCAAAAACAACTACACCAATATCCCCTCTCACTATTCCACAAAAACAATACAGACCACAAACATCAGCACATCAAATCAACAGAAACTTACATTACACTTATCGTCATACCCACTCCCACCCTCAGGACTACACAAAGAATACAAATTCCATCCTATCTCCACCCCTACTTTCTCACTCTTCACAAACACCTACCACAAGCACCCTAACCCAGCAACTTTCTTTCACTCGCCTCTCCTCCACTGCACAATTTAGAGCCTTAAATCATGATCCACATGCTCCTCCACCACCCCTAACCCATACTCCATCCACACTAAACAAATGCAAACAAAATAAAAAACATGCCACTCATAGCAACCTCGCATCCCCTTGTCTATTACATAATAAGACTACCCTACAAAAAACAGTACACTCTTCATGGCTCTCTCAGCCACCAAGTCCACCACCCACACACACAGACCCAACAAAATGCCTCCTTAACCTGCTGGAAGAGGAACACTATATTGAAAAGCAAGACTATTGTGAGCCTCAAACAGTTATCACAACTAGCAACACTCCTGCTTCAAGCTCATATTATACTACTTACCCTTCTCCTAAATAAAACAACACTACCACTATCACACCTTTTCTA
Source organism: Pleurodeles waltl (assembly GCF_031143425.1). Lineage (NCBI taxonomy): Eukaryota > Metazoa > Chordata > Amphibia > Caudata > Salamandridae > Pleurodeles > Pleurodeles waltl. Next base: position 1,442,074,261 of record NC_090440.1, on the reverse strand, counting down.
AACTGTCAGCTCATAAATGCTCGATCACTCTCAAAAAAACAAGCACCACATCTACGACCTGCTCACAGACACACAACCTGACTTACTATTCATAACTGAATCCTGGTTGGGAGATGACATGGCCCCAGTGTTGCACGAAGCTATTCCTCCAGGCTATCAAACCATTGCACAAAACCATATAGGCAAGAGAGGAGGTGGACTAGCTATTATATTCAAACAGGCATTGAACCTCAGTAAAACAGACAACATCTCCATACAAGGTTGTAAAGCCCTCCTTACCAGAGGCCACCCTACTCCAACTTCCTCCTGTAACTTTCTCCTCCTTTACAGACCTCCACCTCACAACTCCACATTCCAAGATGCTTTTCTATACACAGTCTCAAACCTTATTACACTATACTCCAACCTATGCATTCTTGGGGATCTAAACATTTGGTTTGACAAACCCAATATGCCCCATCCAAAAGCTATCACCACTGGCCTAGTCGCATTGAACCTACATCAGATTGTACACAATCCCACACACTTTGCTGGACACATCCTAGATGTCATTTTTGCTAAGCCTGAACTAGTTACTATTCATAGCATTACGCCAGTTACTTGGTCAGACCACCATTTGATAACTTTCCGACATACAACTCCACAAATCAACACACCCCACAACTTCTTACATACATACACCTATCGACCATGGAGCAAACTCAATTTGGATGACTTAGAAACACAACTAACAGCCAACACAGATCTATATACAATTAATTATGTTCTAAAACTTTGGCTACAGGAAGCTTTTGATATCCTAATAACACTCAGAAAAACTAAACACAACAAAATAAAACCAACACCTTTGGAGAAACACAGAACTTAAAAAGATAAAGCAACAAATCAGAAAGTTGCAGCGGACCTGGCTCAAAACAAACAACAGTCAAGACATACTGCAGCTACACAAATAGAATATGCACATCATCAATCAAAAAAGCTAAAAAGAAGGTACTACTCCGACAGAATTCAAAATGCTCAATCTACAACCAAGGAATTGTATAAAATTCTCAATGAATTTCGAAAACCTCATCCCACTACTCAAGATTTCACAAACAAATTGGCAATTCACTACACAACTAAGGCAGACACATTGGACTCCTATTTAAAACAGAAGAAAAACATCATCACCAACCCCTTTCCTAAAATACCCTCTAAGAATAAACCAACCCACCCTCTACAGTCCTTCAAACAAATATCCCAAGGTGAATTTATGGATTTGGTCAAAGCAAGCAGACCTTCCGGTTGCCCTTCTGACCCTTGCCCACCACAAATCTTCAAGAACATTCTTCTATCTACTTCTGCTGCAACACATGTAAGAAGAATCATCAACAACTCTTTAACTTCAGGAACTTTTCCTGTAGACCTGAAAAAGGCATGTATACGACTGTTATTAAAGAAAACAAACCTAGACCCGCAAGACCCCAACAACTACAGACCAATCACAAATGGACCTTTCCTGGGCAAATTGATAGAAAGAGCAGCATTCGCCGAGATGTCACAATTCATTGAAGACAATTCTATACTTTCAGACTTCCAAACTGGATTCCGCCCAGGAAGAAGCACTGAATCGGGACTCATAGCAATCTGGGATGATCTTAAAAACACAGTCGAACCGCAATGGAGTTGGTGCACTACTTCTCTTGGACCTCTCAGCTGCCTTTGATACGGTTGACCATGACACCCTAATTCAAAGACTCCACGAAGCCGGCATACAAGGGATTGCTCTCGACTGGATTACTTCCTATCTTAAAAAAAGATCTACTATCATCCACTCACCCCCCTTCTCGTCCAAACCCTACCTCACAAAAGCATGGGCCCCCCAAGGATCAGTCTTTACCAGAACTGATCAATGATTTCCATCTCACATGCTACAACTATGCAGATGACACACAAAAAATACTTAAATTGGAATGCCCCAAAAACATTGAAAACTCACAAATCTTCAGTTGCCTCAGAGCCATTGATCAGTGGATGACCTGGAGCTATCTCAAACTAAATACCTCCAAAACAGAAATACTCATATGTGTTGACTGGAGCAATTATGACCCTCTGTGCCTCTGGCCTGACGATCTCGGACCACCTCCTCAATTATCCAAGGAAGTTAAAAACCTAGAAATCACCATGGATTCCAAGTTAACTATGAATGCCCAAGTGGACAAATTAGCACGAACAAGCTTCATCACCTTGAAGGCTTTACAACGCATCTTCCCCCACCTCGGATTTCCACACAAGGTGCAAGCTACTATCTTGCTTGTACTATCCAAACTGGATTATGCCAATGGCCTCTACCACAAATCATCTCTATCTATTATGAAACAGCTACAACGTATCCAGAATTCCGCAGCCAGGCTACTATTACATGTAAAGCCGCAAGCCCACATCTCCCCTGCCTTGAGAGCACTACACTGGTTACCCGTTGCCAGAAGATGCACGTTCAAGCTGCTTTGTATCACCCACAAAGCTATACATGGAACAGGACCGCTTTTTATCAGAAACAAAATAACCAAATACATCCAACAAAGAAACCTCTGCTCAAGATTGGCACCCCGTCTTAGAAAACCACCATACAAGAAAAATACTATAGGTGGTACATCCTTCTCCGTTCAAGCAGCCAAACTTTGGAATTCATTACCCCCAACTATAAGAGCAACAGATAACTTTCTTGTCTTCAGAAAACTACTCAAGAGTTGGACCTTTCCTTCATAACCACCATATTCAAACAACTATGGACTGCATATGCCTATGTTGATAAATATTTGTTTCTGATTATGTGTATATTTCTAGTTATGTATAGTTCTTTAGAAAATATGTATCGCTACTATGTCATAACAATAAAATACACACACACTCTTTAAACCTGTTTGACTAAGTATATTTTACACAGGGTTCTAATTATGTATTGTATGTGCATATGTGTGCGTATTCATATGTGTGTGTATGTAAATATATATATATATATGTATGTAAGTGTATATGTTGTTTCTGTGCTTGGCATGTTCGTGGGTCATTGCATGGCTTCTGGGTGGGTTGTTATACTAGATATCTATGAATTCCTGCTCTCATCTTATCACACTTATCTACCCATCATCATATGTCATTTCTCTATCAAACTATCCTCCATTCTCACTCTGACTCATCCCAAATCCTTTTCACTACTTTCATCTCCTAAATAACTCTGCCTAAGCTCTTCCCTCCGCTTCCACATCTAACTCACCAAACCTCACTCTACTAACGTGACTTCCCACACAACCCTACTAAATTCTCCCGCATTTATCTCACCCTGCTACTATGCTCTCCCTAACCCTTCCACATACTCTTCCCTCCTTCATCCCCCCTTTACTCATCCCAAGCCTTTGGGTTGAGTAAATGAAGGATATACTCCCAATTAACAATTCTGGATTTCTTTCCTCCTCCTCCCCTCCATTACTCCAGTCAATCTAACTAACAAACGCTCGTATCCGCGGCTCAAATTAACTCACAATAATAATAAAACTGTACTCATTATTTCTCAATACTAATTCTTGTTGGGTTCCAGAGTAGCGTGCTACTCACCGAAAAGCGCTTTGACGCCTCGTCAGGGGTAGTAAGCGCTATATAAATACGATTACAATACAATATCAAATATAAAACATTACAAGCCAGCTTTTTGCTGCATGCATAGCTTATTTCTTTATTTAATTGTTGTGTAAAGTGCTAGTGCGTTACCATCGTCACTTTGTAGCTTTACTGCTGTTTAATGAGACAGACCAAGATTAGACAAATCCCTTTCCCAGAGGAGGGCCAATACTTGTTGTGATGAATCAATGATCTGCTAGTGGTGATGGGGCCCTATCCCTCATGTAGGGGGGGCAATACTAGTCCCGGAATCATTTAGAAATGTTATAATAAAATAAAGTTATAATTTAATGATCTATCTTCCGTCATTGCTCCCTGCTGAAAGGCAGAATTCCCTATTTAAAACTTTGTATTTGTTAAGCTTTAATTATGAGATTGACATCTGCTTCTGTCATGGTCCGAGATCCTAAGTTTAGCCTCCGGTACCAGAAACTGAAGGTACTGAGAGAGCGCTGAAAGGTGATCTTTATTCACTTGTTCTTTGCCTCTGTTTGTCAAAAGACCACCTTTTCACTATGCCCAGTGACAGAAATAGATTTTTGTTCTTGTACATTTTATTACAGTCCGTGGATGAAACTGCATTGATGCCATGCGCTTCAGGAATACATGTGTAGTAGTTCACATATTTTTAAAGTATCAGGGCTAGGTGTCAGAGTTCAGTGTTCAAAAGCCTGCCATGATTTTTCATCTGGCCTACACCTCTTTCAAATTATCTAGTGTCTTATTATGTTCCTCCTTTATTTCTGCGGGCAGTCTTGTTTCTGTTTCCACAATATTTGGCTAAGAACGCCGTTTCTTTACAGAGAGCTTCGAAGTAGACTTTCTTAATATTAGGAGGAAGGCAGGAAAATAACATTCACCTTCTCCGGATAGCTCCCTATAAGCTGTTAGAGGGTATTTTTTTTACAGCTTTTGTTATACTTTGTATCACCTTTGGGTGTTCCCCCAAGGCGCTGCCTTGCCTAGCCTTGCCTTTTTGAGTTACAGGAGGAAAAAAGAGTCTACAGGACTGAAAGTAAGTGGCTTCCGTCTTCGCATAAAACATAGGGTGGTGCCCTTTTCCCTTGGTCGTTAGGGAGGTACCCAGGGCAGGTGGGACACACAGTAGGTTAGCAATATTACTCCATTTCACCCAGACGGCTTATTTTATATCTATTAGAAGAAGATGTAGCTTTGACATATAGTTTCTTGGTTCAGTTGGTAATAAAAAAAATCACACACCCCTGAATACAAGTGTTTGCTTATTAAAAAGTCAGGTCTGGCAATGATCTGTTGTCCCAGTGATTAGAAACAGGATTGACAGCTATACTGAGGACAGCACCTACAACTCAGAGACCCAGGCTCAGTATTCAAGACCTTGTAACATTTTATTCCCTTTGGCGTTCTCTGTGCCATTGTAAAGTATTGTATTTCAGCATTTGTATAGTGCTTTATTTCATTTCTGATGGATACTCCTTACCACAGATTCTTCACCTCATAATTGACCTTCGGGTCCCAGATTGGATACAGAAACGTTTTCTCCTAGCAATAGTTTACTAACTACATCAAATGTCACCTTCTAATATGTCAGGGTTTAAACCCTGCCCACAGTACCACAAGAAGATTACTTTATCACATACATATAACAACTGCATGTGGTGTCTATGATCTGATCACTCAGCATGGAATGTCTGTTCGTCCATCCACCCGAAAGTTATCATGTAGCATAAATATACGCTATTTTGGACAAGGGCCTATAAGAATGCTACAAGGCACACCTGCTGTCTCTCTCTTCCAGCTAAATCTCCTGCTAGGGAGTGAACCCCAAAAGATCCTCTAAAAAACCACAAAACATCCACAGGAAGACATTCGTTCCTTTCCTTGAGGAAGCAATCCAGGGACCAATCGGAAATAAAGTGCTGTTCCTTAAAATGAGCCCCTTCTTTGTCATCAGAGTTGAACCAGTTCCTTATAGAATTCAACCAGTATTTCTGGCTTCACCTGTTAACTCCTCCCAGATCAAGGTCTTTCAATATACCAGGCTGGTTATTTTTAGGACTACCTCACCTTCCTCCAGGCTGATCGCAACGGTTTGTCTAATCCTGCAGGTTTATTGATTCCTGCAGCTTTGCCCCAGACATCCCAAATCTGCTTCTCCAAAGGCTCCAGACTTAGCACCACTTCCAAATGAATCCTTTTGTAGTAAGAAAATTACCCGTTTATCCTCAGTACCGCTTCAACTGTGGCACCATTCCCAGAGCCAGCTCTAGCGCAGTCTCAACCTTTGAAGTAGGTGGACATTATTCCAGTAGCAAGTGTTATATTTGTGCTTTGTTTGAGGCCTAGCACATAGCAGAAGTTCTACTTAGGGCGCAGAGATTTTCTTTTCTGGAAGAAATCTTTGGATTCAACTCCTGGCGCTTTATACATAGATAACAGAGATTATTGATGTACAGATGAAGTTGATGTGAAGGCCCATAATTGCCTCCCTCATTATCACATGGCTGCCGTTCTATACCTAGATCTATGCTAGTGGCCTAGACACATCATCTTCAGAGAGACATTCCTTACCCCACCGGACCTCCCTCAGAGGAAGTTTGTACTTTGTCTATGGCCATAGTATGAAAAGGAGGAGAGGTGCTTCAGTTGCTAATCATGATTATTGAGGCAAAATTTAGTCTTGATGGAAATCTCCCAACCATCGTAAATGGATCTTGGAACCTCTGCTTCCACTGAAAGAAGTATTGTTGGCACCTGCCTTGTCTGCTTGAGAAAACTTCCTTCTCAGGCCCGGCAGTACGCAGGCAGATTGCACAGCGCTAATGAATCCATCAAAGAGTTTGGTGGTCTGAGATTCGTTAAGTGATTTACAATATTAGTTTGTACTTTTCATCCCCGCACTCTGTCTGTCTATTCCAAATGTTAAATGCTGGTGCAATCACTAAGGCACCAGCCGCTATAGATCCCTGCTGTGTCAATTCAAGACAAATATTCGAAACAATTCAATGCTAGTTTTCACCCACTAATCAAAGTTTGTCATATTTTATATTATTTATTGTACAACGTAAATCCAATAACACATAGGTATCGTTTGAGAAATCATTCATTTAAAAAAAAAATATATATATATTCTTCTCATTGTTCTAAAATGTCTCTAGAGATTAGATCCATTCAATAATTTATTTGCTGACCTAAGCATTTGGTCCGATCAGGACTTCCTCTTGGCATTGATATAGATAATAATAATGCATTTAGTCCTTCCATAATAGTGATTTAACACATTGCCAGACTTTGTCCAAATGTATCTAATTTGTACAATGAGTTTGCACATACACGGCTTGTTACTGTGTTTCACAATTTTCATCGCTTTAAAATCTGCCAGTTGTGTAATCATTCTTTTGTGAGCCCAAACGAACGCACATAGCGTATCACACCCTCTGAAGTAAGTCAGGACACCATATACACTATGGAAGCATTAAATGTCATATTATCAATATTAATGTCTTAAGAAGTCCCAGTTGGGATTTTGAAAATTGAATGATGTCTCGATGTGATCCCTATATGTTAGTGGATTTACATTGTACAGTAAATGTCTAAGCTTCATCAGGCAAACTGAATTCAAATGCATTTCTGACTACTTCCCTGGACTGTGAGTCCAAACAAATTTCCTGACGCTATGAAGAAGCCCTTCTCTGAAGTTATGGTTTGGATGTTCCAAACAAATCCTGATGTGCTTCTGGTTTCTGCAGACATGATGTCTCAATCCATAGCCACCATGGTCACTTTACGCAGACTCATGTAGATAAATTCAACAGGCTTCTCCAGAGATGTCTGGGGAGTATTAATGGAAAAGCCCTTCGATGGTCAGAAGTTAGAAAAAAGGCCAACTTCTTCCAAGAAACCTTCATGAGCAGCCACATCACAGCATGCTCTCTTGGCTTTGTCTCCTTAAAAACAGCTCCACCAGCTGTACGGTCACTTATCAGGCTGCTTCTGGGAACAACCCTCACATTGACAACAACCTTCCCAGCCAGTATACACCCAAACAGTGGTTCTACTAGTCCCTTCATGGCAGGATGGATCTAATATATTTCAATAGCATCAGCAGCTCCAGTGTCTCCATCTCTCTCTAGATTAGGCATTTCAAAAACACTGTGACTCCCTCCACTTGTCACCATCATCTGGTAATTTGGAAGAGCTACCACTTCATCACCAATTGGGAAACTACCCCAACAGACTGATGAATGGTTGAACTTATCCACAAGAGCTGCAAGAGGTGGGCAAAATCCCCAGGTGAAGTTCCATAATTGAGGTATTTGCCTTGCTTCAGATGTACAGTGCAGCATTAGGGTATATTTGTAGGTGGAAAAGAGACTTTTGTAGAAAGTCCAACACATTTTTTCTTCTCAGCATTGGGCAGTCTAATTAACTAAATGAAATGCAATTACCATTAAGTTAATAATATGCCCTGACACCAGACAGTGCTGTACTTCATAAGTCGTCATTCCTTGCATTCCTCACTGCGGCGAACAAGGAATAATAGTGCTTCTGGGAACTCAGCCTACATTGTGACTTTTTTAAAATTGAAGTTGGGCAGATGCAAAATCAGCAAAAAACAGATCCAATTTCCTGAAGTTCCATATCTGGTTATCCAGAGTCCATTTATTTCTATATTTGGATGACTAGCAGGTGAAGGCATGGTGTCCAGAACTGGTCATGGAACAGGATCTAGGCTTCTCCATCAACAACTGGAGGTCCCACCTCATCCTAGCTGAGAGGCTGAGCTTTATCTGTGTTGGCTACAACAGACATGAAAGCTTTTCCTCCACCTTGGGGGAAAGCAGATATTCTAGATATGATTCTGATGTTTCTGAACTAGGTTGTGTCCACAATATGGCAAATCCTCCACCTACGGAGCTTCTTGGCCTTGAGCATTTTGTTGGTGTCACACGCTAGATAGCCCATGAGGGCCTTCAGTGATGACTGACACAACAGTGGCTGCAGCGTCAGAGGAGACTTTCCAGCTCACATGGAGATATTCTGTTCTTCCAGACCTTCAGTGGTGGATGTATCCCACCAGTCTGACCGTGAGCCGGCCTTTCAGCTCTGCGCAGTTGCTCACCAACATAGTTACAGATGCTTCCTTGTTGAGCTGGTGTGCACATCTAGTGGAGATGGTCATTTGAGGCATTTAGACCCTGTCTGAGCTGCAGCTGCATATCAATGCGATGGAGTTGTTGGCAGTCCAGCTTGCCTTGAATTCCTTAACACCTTCCATTTAATGGATCATCATTCAAATCATGAAGTACAACTAACAGTCTATGTTTCTGATGCCAGCGCACCAGTTGATCCCATATAGAGGATGATGTTGAATGAATCAATCAATCAGTACTTGTAGAGCGTCGCGTATTACTTGTGGGGTCTCAAGGCGCCGTTGTGGGCGTGCTGATATGAAGAGCTAGGTCTTGAGATCCTTCCTGAATTGCTTCAGTGATGCGGCCTGTCTGAGGTTGAGTGGGAGAGTATTCCATGTCCGGACTATGAGGTAGGAGAAGGATCTGGCTCCTGCTGTGCTTTTCCTGATTTTAGGAGCGGCAGCTAGAGTGACATGGGAGGATCGAAGTTGCCTGGTGGGGGTGTCGAAGGTCAGGCGCTGGTTGAGGTAGTCTAATCCGATGCTGTGAAGGGCCTTATAGGTGTGAGCCAGTAGCTTGAAGGTGATGCATTTGTTGACCGGGAGACAGTGGAGGTTTCTAAGGTGGGCGGAGAAGTGTCTGTGGCAGGGGATGTCGAGGTTGAGTCTGACTGCTTTGTTCTCGATTCTCTGTAGCCTTGCTTGTAGCTTCTTTGTGATGCAGGGGTAGGGTGCGTTACAGTAGTCCAATTTGCTGCTGACCAGAGCATGGGTGACTGTCCTTCTAGTCAAGGTAGGGACCCACTTGAAGATCTTCTGAAGGAGGCGCATGGTGTAGAAGCAGGCTGATGAGATGGCATTGACTTGACGGGTCAAGGAAAGCGTGGAGTCAACGATGATGCCCAGGTTGCGTGCGTGGGGGTGGGGGTATTTCCTAGGGCAGCTGTTTACCAGGAGTCATCCCAGATGGGGGTAGGGTGGAGCCTAGCATGAAAATCTCTGTCTTGTCCCAGCTGAGCCTGAGGCAGCTGGCTTCCATCCAGGTGGCGACTGCATTCATACCGTTGTAAAGTTTCTCTTGGCTTTTGATGGGTCGTAGCTCAGGGAGAGGATCAGTTGGGTATCGTCGACATAGGAGATGATATTTAGTCTGTGCTGTCAGATGATTTTTGCGAGCGGGGCCATGTGTATGTTGAAGAGGGCCGGGCTTAGTGAGGATCCCTGGGGAACTCCTCTGCATGTTTTTTGGGTGCTGAGGTGTACAGTGGGAGTCTGACACTCTGGGTTCTTTGATTGGGATACAGTCTGGCACCTATAGTATATATTCACAAGGTGAGGAATCTGTGTCAAGACACAGACTCCACCAGAAATATTGTTACTGAAGTGAAATATCTTTTCATTCTTCACTAAGACGGGAAGCACTTCTGGAAATGATTTCTATCAGTTCTGGGGCGCCCTTTGAGAGTGCATGGTTGAGAAGATGCTGGATGTAGTATGTCCCGTGTGGTAGATGGTAGAGCGGCATTAAGTTCATAGATATTCTCCTAACATGGTGTAGCATGTATCACAATGCTTAAGCATGTTGTTTTGCAGAGTGTGACAATAGACACAGCTAGGCAAATAAACTTGACAAGGAACCATGCTGTACAAAAACAATCCCAATTAATCATTGATTGCTTTGTCCATTTATGTGAGAATAGCTGCCTCTAGGATCCTTGCTGAACTGTCCTGACTAAACAGCATAATGGGATGAGACTGAAGACGTGGGCTTTGAACTGTTTTTGCAAGATCTTTTTTTGCAGGACTGTTTTTGCAGGATCTCATGGCCATTAAGTATGAATCCCCTGGCCTCTGAGTTTGAATTCCACGGCTTTGATCTAAACAAACAGAATCTAACGCCTTGATTTCAGATGAGAAGTATACATTTGGGAAGTCTTCCAAGACTAGTGAACAGGAGCATAACTTTTTTCATAGTGTATTGAATTATTTTGGGCAGTCACTCAGCTTCTTGGACACCTATTTATGATGCATAAATCTCTGCTGCAAACTCAAGCCTGGACTTGAGTCTTATGGATAGAACAGCACAGTTTTGAAGCTATATATTTGCAAGAGAGACTTGTTTCTGCAACACTTTGCAAAGAACATTACACATACATTATTTGAGCCTTGAATTTATGTAGGATTTTGCTGATTTGTTTTCAAGTTTTTCTTTTAGGTAAACACTGTAGGTACTTAGAAACATAGTGAAACAGAACTGGTATTCTAAACTAGTACATGCTTGTCCAGCTTCTTAGGTGCACCAGAAGGATGGGTATGTAAGCCTCAATGATGCTGAAAGGCCACAACAAGCAATATATTATCACGTTTCATAAAAAAAACAGTTTTCTTCTCCTTAAACCCACTTGAGTCATTAAGAATTTCATCTCACTCAGCTGTGAGAATTGCCTTCTTAATCTGCATCAACTAATGCCTTGGGTCTAATTTAAAAATGTGTATAGAAAAGTGGGAAATAGAAAAAATTGAACAGGGGAATAAAAAAAAAGTTTAAAAAAAAGAAAGTTCAGCTTTTACCAAATACCTAGGAAGGGTGGTGGAAGGGGCCAAGGACTTTCTACAGATGTTAAAAAAGCACTGTAAAAGAATTGTTTAGGGGTTTGAGGTCGAAACATGGATACAGGGTAATGAGATAGGTGGTTTGCCTGCTTTATAAGACACATTTCTGAGTGATAGTTCTTCCTGTAGATTTCTCATATCATGTGTATCCCCCAGGCACAAGACTGGATCCTGAAACCTTTCCCTCGGGTATTATGCTCCAGCGCCACCAGAGGGCTCAGTGCAGCTTCAGCCTCAACATCGCATGCTCAGAATGTTACAGCATTGTGACAAATAAGCTTGCAACTGGCTCGCTGGCATCAGTTCAATTTTTTTGACGCTTCTAAAGAGATCCTGAAATGCAGCCTGAATTCTGACTCTTTCCAAAGCAATTGTGGTCACCCTTTTGGGCCACTCTTCAGTGCAATCACTTCTTTTTTTGGAGGTATCCACTCTACCCAGGGGTAGCTTAGTCAGTGAGATTCAGTGAGTGCTAAAGAAGCAGTGGACTGCAGGGGGTAGTAGTGAGATAACCAAGGTTTGGGATGGACTGTTTCCTTGAGTAACGGGTCAGAACTGATTTGCATTAGGTGGACGTCGGTCTAGAGTGGCGCAGTGGACAAAAAACAGTGGTTTGGCATACTACCCCAAGCAATTTCGAATTGTTAGACTATTTGCAAGCCTTCATACCATTACTTTTTTTGTGTATTCGGTTGCCAATAGTATAGCCGATTACTTATGACTGGCGCAGCTTTCCAAATTTACACATTTAATACTTCTGTGTGTGCACATTTACTACTTGTTTGGTAAACTAGTCACTATATATATTCAAGAACCTGATCCAAATTAAAACCTCTTAAATGAGAATGAGGAAAAGAAAACACCTAGACATAGCAGACCCAACTCCCAACCCAAACTATCATATCAAGAATACCTTTGCAGGGGTGTCACACCCAAACACCCCATCTGAAGCTACGCCACTGCCTGTCCCATCTGGACCTGTTTGTTCTCCCTAGGAATCCATTACTACAGTCATGTACAACACAACTGCCTGGAGCTCCTGCCCTGGTATCACTTATTTTAAATGTATTTTCACAGCACACACTCCTCTTTGTCTCTGCAACAAAAAGCTTGATGGTAGAGATATCATATCAGTGCATGTGGGCACAAGCGAGCTACGGCTCAATGTGCTAAGCCTGAGTCACAAATATAGGAGGACACAACAGGCAAATTAATAGGGGAAGCAGAGCCAACACCAAGCCATGGATCTGGCTTGGCTCCAAGAGCCTGTAGTCGATCCGAGATAAGAAAATGTTTGTCATGTATATCGTTCAGTAAATATAGTATAAAGATATGTAACATACAGAAGTGTTTCATCTTAGTACATCAGATTATATCACTGCATAGACATACATTTATTAAAAGTGAGTTTTTAGAAACATCCATTGCTTGCCCTTCAGCAACATTATGGTTAGTTTAATAAGAGGCAAAACAGTAGTCTTGTAAACCCTAAACATGGCTTAGAATGTTATTATAGATAGAGCAACATTATAGTTTATTAAATCAGACATAAGATGTGTTTGTACAGCGCATGTCCTAAACTCAAATATTTAAAAAGTGCTCTTGTGTGATAATATAGAAAAAGGAAGCTCTGTGAAATAAAATATGTGCTTGGAATCAAACAATTTGGACATGCAAGGAAGCGGGTATTGGTTACAGGTTTTTCTGGTATCATATTTTGAAATTCAGCAACCAGATGGTTCTCCCTCACTCTCTCTTACCCATTTGCATAAAAGATCACTGTTTTGTCTTTCATTTTTAGCTCACAACAAAAAAATATGACACTGAGATAGTATCCCCAACTCAGATCCAACTATCAAGCCAAGAATGAATTTATTTAGGGGAGGGTGTCACACCCCAAACATCCCCCTGGAGCTACACCATGCTCTCATAAACTTTTCTTCAATTGCGAACAGCTGTTCAGAGAAGAGGACAGCTTCTCTCTGCACAGCTAAGCAACAACATGCTTGCTGTGCCTGGCCTCACCAGAAAGCAGTTCCACTTGAAGAACTGACATTTTTAGGGTTACTCCAGGGCACAACAGTCCCTCCAGCACCAACCACTAATGCTGATCCAAACACCCTAACATATGTATTGTTCCTTTTTAGTCAGAGGTGGTTTTAAGCAGTGCTATGAAAAACAACTGCAGCCATCCAATGTTTTCCATCTGCCGCTGGCTCTTCTTCTTCAAACTGTCTTTCACACCCTACCCTGCTTCACTCCCTCTACACTACCAGCGTTCAGTGGCTGGAGGGAGATTTCACATTTCTTTACCAGTTGGCAGAAGATCACAATGGATCACTGGTGATCCAGCTTATCTGCTAGGGCTATGTCGTACCCTTTTTTTCCCCTTCCAGGCTGCCATCCTTCGACCAGGACATGTTCTGCGGAGAGGGCCTCAATCTTGGAGGTAGAAGTTCTTCCGCTGCTAATTAAAGGGTACATAGAGTTGAGGCACGTTGTTGTAGGGGTTGCACATATTTATTGTATTAGTCTCCATTTTAGTTTTCATTGTTAACTTAGCATCTTCCTAGGATAGTGACAGATATTTCCACAAAAATGTCCACAAATGCTCAGAATTCTTCTTCCAAACAAGATGTGGGTGAGAACTCTTCTCGGCAGTGAAAAAGAGGTCACAGTAATTGTCCAGACTCTTCAAGAGTTTCTGGTGGCAGGAACAACTGATGACTTTATTCAAGTTGAAATTCCAGATCAGTGGCTTAGCTTTCCTGATAGAATTTATAATTTAGGCACTAGCTTGACTTTCTGCGGGTGGGGCCACAGCAGTAGACTAATGCTAAAACTGTTATTAAATATATACAAGTTTTTGTCTGTACTCATGCAGTGGCGGCATTACACTTGTACCATGGCCCAGCTTTTGTCTCCAAAGGCATTCTAAAATACCGTGGGCATCCTGGGTGTTTCTCTGCATTATGCTACCCCCAACATCCTGAGGGAAACTTGATAGTGGAACGAAAGAACTGTGACTTAAAGCAGTCCTTAAGAGTATTAGGTTCAGGTCATAGTTGGATTTGTCACCTATATGGTGTTCAGAGATCATTAAATAATCTGCCTAGATGGATCTTGGGTGGGCATACTCTGCATGAAATGTTTGGTGTTCCAATGTTTGCTCAAGATCTTGATAACTCTGATATAGTGGCAGATGAGATGCTCTTTGACATCAGTGAATGTTTCTGTGTCTTACAGAAATTACAAGATTTCTGTGATGAGCACTCAAATTTGCTTTCTGAATAGTCTGCCACTGACAAAGTGAAGGTACAACCAGTGGTCTCTGGCTGGATTCCTAAAGTGAGGAATCTAGTCTGATAGAAGATTGCAGATAAAAATGTTTGGCCGTCCTGTTGTGCTCTGGTGCCTATCCAAGGTACTCAAACTTTGATTTTGCCCAAGCTTACTGGTTGTAACTAGAAACAAGTTTCCATTGATTTGATCAAGTTACATCATGTGGCCAGTTCTCCACAGTAGGCCACAAGGTTATCTCAGTGGTTCCTTGTCTCCTCTTCTATCCTGCAAGAGGTCCCTCTGCTTTCTCTAAGAAGTCCTTATCCTACAACTCCCTACCTGGGGACTTCAGATGATGAAATCTCAACTCTACATATTGATGATGGTAGCACTGGTGTGTTTCTGAAGCTAACTTGCCAGCTTCTTCTGCTGCTGCATGCACTGATGTGTATTACCAACCAAATTGGAGGCATCTACATGCGCTCCTTCATATGCCTCTGTTTACTTTATCAATATTGAGGACTTTTCTTGAGACTCTTCGCCTACTTCTGTGTGTGGTATGCATGCACTTTTCCTACACCTGAAACAGACATACATGATTCCTCCTTGGATCTATTGCTGGATGTATGACTATTTCTTTTGTCCTTTGGACTGGCCTTTTTATAGTTTTCTTTCTGCTGCTGAATGGACACTATTGTCCTGATCTCCCTGTTCTTGAACTAGTTGCTGAGGTATTGACTCTCCATTCCTTGTCATATAAGGTCCGAAGTGACTTGCCCCTTGTAAATATTTATTACTGCATCCCCTGTCCATTATGGTATTGTGTGGGATAAACTTCCATATGATAATTTGGTCCCACAGAGACACTGCAAATTCTGTATGTGTTTAAAATTGCTATGGATGACGTAATTACCCCCAAGTCCATCTCTGCTGGATGGAATGTTGCAACTCTTACAAAAATGCTGTCTGAGTTGGAATCATACGCAGTATTAGAAAATGAGGATTTGTATTTAAAAAAATCTGAAAATTATGGTGAAATGTTTTGTTATTATGCCTATCTCGTTTAACACAGAGCTAGTACTCCACATGCTGTTTTTCACTATACATGTATGAACACGGTTTTACACCACCAGTAGGTAACTTGGATACACAAATGAAAAAAATTCCCTATTTTTCTAGTCATGTCTCTACAGACCCAGTTTAATATTTGTATAAGCTCATGCCATCCCCACTGAAGAAAAACATGCTTACACAAACTAAGTTGATTTATTCAGATTAATTTATTTCACCACTCTCCCTACAGGGTTATGAGTGTTGGAAACATAATATTGGCTTAAAGCCTATTTGGGGAACACACGATTGGCAGGTCCAGGGTACCGACAATTTGTTTCAAGCGTATCTTATTCCTTGTCAAATTATGTTTTTAAACAAAACAGTACAGCAGACCACTGGTCTTGAATATGGCAATATTACAAATTTTAATACCCCAAGCATTCTCTTGATGGCACTGTTTCATAACTAGCAAAAGTTTAATTACACAGGGTGCAACGCAGGTCCGGCTTTAGCGCTGGTGAATCCCTGTGTGATGGTCTTTTTTGGCACCCTCTCACCCCATGACCACCCCCTCGGATTCTCTCACTACCACCCACCAAATGTGAACCTCATCTCTCCATAGCCCCCCTTTCACATTTTCATTTGTTTTAAAAGGCTGGCTGTACTAATCCACTCAGCTACCCACATAAAATATAGTTCTGTTCTTTACAGCAGGCATATTAACCCTCTGCATATTAATCTTCTGCGCTACTTTATGGAGAGTCAAAGCTGCCACTGAGCAAAACTCCCATCTCTCTCCCTAGCAGGAACATTAATCACAAGTGGTATCTTGATATGTTAATAGCTTCCTGAAGGTTGGACGCTCAAGAAACTTTTCAAGAGGTACTTTTAAATCTCAAGCTTCTAAATTATTGCTAAAGACAGTGCCCACCGGAGGTCAGCACCCGGTGAGGTCGCACCGCTCACACCGCCCTAAATCCTGCCCTGGTACAACATAATGGGATGGTGCAGAATGGAATATTAAATTGTTCACTTTCTGGTTCAGATGGGTGGTTATTATGGCCAGTTGGTACCAATGGCTGTAATGCTTGTTTTTTAAACTCTTCTACAGGGTTTAAAGCAAACAGGGTGGACCTCCGGTATGTTCAGTCATTGCACTCTGGAAATATCACTACATACAGTGTGTGTAAAGTGTGCCAGCATTGGTTAGAACACTCTGCATTGCCAGCATTCAACGACCACTTATACCTCCTTTCTGAAGATATGAATTCTCTGGATTTTCTGCTCGGTTCCAGATCTCCTCTTTCTAAACGTTTTGCATATGCCACTTATAATGAAATTCTTGACAGGAAGCTGCTGAACATTTGTGACAAATTGAAAGGGAAAAGGTTTTGGCTGTTGTTGATAATGGGAAGAGCACATTGTCTACTCAAATTTATTTATTGATTAACATGGCCATAGTTAGTTGATATTAATTTTGCAATTGAGTTGGACTTTGCAAAATCTGAAGTCGAATTGGAATTATTTAAATATCACTGAATTATTTTTTCCTTTTAATTTGTCACGTATGCAACAGGTGATGGTTTAAAAAGTAGCCACATACACACTGCTCAATATAGAACTTTTACAAAAGATACCATTTTTGGTTGCTGAAACGCCTTTTGCGGATTGGTTAATACAGGTTTTCATTTCTTCTCCAGTTTCCATGTTTCTTTTCACATCTTCTTTTAGGCATTTTCAAGAAGGCAGATATAAGGAGATGTGTACGCATTTTTAGCATGAAGCCTAGGTCCTCCTTTTTCAGTACAGATGCCCACACAGGAATAAAGAGGCTTTTGTCAGTCTTTGCGATTGTGGGGTTTCTTTAGGTCACTCCTTGGTTTGCAGAGAGATTGCTGTTCATGGAGTTTGTAATGCTTCTGTGGCCAATTTAGCGTGTTTTTGAAAGGTGTGCCAATACCATTGATTGACACAAAATTGTTGCTGCTTTCTAATAGAAGCTATTTAATTTTGAACAATCAAAGTTGTTTTGGGATAAAACTATGTGTCCAGGGGTGGCTCCTCCCACGGGTGCATCAGACCCTTTAATACAAAAAGATAATAAAACATAGTTTCACAAACTATGTTTTATTATCTTTTTATATTAAAAGGGGCGGGGCCACAGACTGACGAGGATGACAGGTTTGCACTGTGCACTCCACTCAGAGCGCATGTGTGTTTGGTCGGTTGTCTTGGACTGGCTAAACCCACATGTGCAGTGTGCTCTTTGCAGCCTGGCATTGTGTTGCCGGACTGGAGAGAGCAGGCACAGGCTCCCAGTCTGCCTGGGAGTGCCCTGGCTTGGCGATCCCAGCCAATCCTGATGCTGCTGAGAGCAGTGTCAGGCTTGGCCACAGGGTAGGCTGATAGCCTGTGCCTGCACTTAAGGACGTAGGAGCAGAGCAGTGCGGCATTAAGGTAAGTTTTTTTTTTTAAAATATTATTTTATTTTATTTCTTTCCCCCCCACCCCTTTTCCCTCCCACAAGCCGCCCCTGCAAGTGTCCCATATGTGGTCACTGTTTCCAGAGTTGTAACTTGCTGTATGCATCATTTATATTCCTCTACACATACTATCGGAGAAGTAACTTTGTGGCCCAAGGTCCCTGTACATACCATACACTTTGATGGGTTGAGCCGACTGAAAGCCTTTTTGTTTCAAACTGATGTAGTTCTTACATCTGCCCAGGAAACTTTTGATCTCCAAGTAGCGCATTCCTCTTTAGAGGTACAGTAACTTTTACAAAGTCATTTTCCACTACATTTTGGTGATCTTATGCACAATATTTTTTATGTGTCTAATACAGCTGGAGTAGCACACTTTTTTAAAGTTATTTGACCTGGACTGGTTTCTACGTTTCAGATTGTGCTTGAAGTAATCCCGTCCTCTTTGCATTCCCTGTTCTCAAACGTTTTTTCGAGGCATCCCAATTGTGTTGCTACTGCTTATTGCTGATTTGGTCCTATCTTTGTTGTTTCGACATGGATGTCCCACCATGTGACCAACTGAATATGGAACTACTACGCATCCTTCTGTGTTGTGAGTGCATGGCATGGTATTTTGGAGAGTTGTGTTGTTAGAACTGAATGAGAACTGGTCTCTGTCCTTCTGGCTCATATGGATTCAGAGAGTGCAGCCTGTGCATTGCTGTTTATGGTTTTCATTCAAGTGCACACTCGACTTGAGGGTTGCAACGCAATTGTCCAATTGTCGCTGTCTCCGGATATAAATCTGCTTGTTCGTCCTGTGCCATTGCATTGGCTATGTTGTCTGATGGTGCTGCTTCCTTTTCTGTGAGGTGCCTACTATGAGTCGCCTTTACTGGTGCCGGATGCTCCTTCCACTTCAGGTTTCCAGGCATCAGAGCGCTCTTCTAATGCTGCACTCCTGGCTCTGCCACCTTTGGCATCTGCTAAATGGGTTGATGAAGACTGTCTTCATCATTTGGATCTTGCTCTTCAGGTTTCCTTCGATGTGATGTCTGCAGTTGCGGGTTCCCTTTTGGGCACTTTAGACATGGAAGTTGTGGAAACTTTGCCAATATTATTCTCTGTCTCCAATGCCGCTTAGTCTCATGGATTGGCTTTTTAAAAAACATTTTTCCCCTTTTTATGATATATGCGTTTTTTTTTATATTGATTTGTATAGGCTTTGAGTCTACTTATGTTGTTAACATTGTATTATTATGAAACACAAGGCTTTATACACACTTAATACTGCTGCCATTTGATATAGAGTAGTCTCCATCCAAAAAAGGAGAGGGTGTTGTAGGGATTGCACTTATTTATTACATAACTCTCCATTTTAGTTTTCGCTGTTAACTTAGCATCTTTCTGGGATTGTAATTTAAGCATGTTTTCCACTAACATGAGAAAATGTCATGCACGCATTTATTCAGACGTTGTCCCGTAGTCTGTACATTTAGTTTCAGGGACAAATACTAGAAGGTGATGCCTCTGCTTTGTTTTGTGCTCGTAGGAGACAACTCTTTTCCTTAGACTACGTATTGTTGTTTTTTTTGTGTCTCTTGGTGAACGTCATAAGGCCGGAGTTTTATTATTTAAAAAACATCCTTCCTCAAGTCAGCTGAGAGGCACTTCACGCTAGAGTTATCTTGGAGAGCTGTGAATGAAAATACAGCCTTGCAGGACTCGTTTGCTTACCGAGACAGAGTGCTTTCATTATATGCACTGAGGCTGGCTGCCTTTGCCGTCACACCAAGAAATGTTGTTAGTTCATTCCAACTAAGGCCCTCATTACAACCCTGGCGGTCGGTGTTAAAGCGGCGGTAATACCGCCAACAGGCCGGTGGTAAAAAAAATGGGATTTGGACCATGGCGGTTACCGCCATCCAAATCCACCACTTTAACACACCGACTGCCAGGGTGGTAACGGCCGTTTGGCTGGAGACTTTAGTCTCCAGCCCGGCGGCCGCCACAATCCCACCCTCGGGATTACGACCCGGCCTACCGCCATGGTTTTCGTGGCAAATTGACCACCACGAAAAGCATGGCAGTAGACACGATCAGTGCCAGGAAATTCCTTCCTTGGCAGTGATAGGGGTCTCCCCCACCCCCCTCCCAAGTGTCCTCCCCCACCCTCTCCTACCACCGCACATATACACACCCACACGCGCACCCATATACACACATATACCAACCACCGCCCAGGCATGCACACATACATACCCACACACCAACATACCTTGTCACAGACATGCATTCACAGCACACAACACTCACAATCACTCATAATCACCCATTCATGCATGCATCCTACACGACTCACACCCGCATGCACGCATACCATACATACACACAACACCCCCCACATACACACAACACCCCCCATCCCCCTCTCTGGTCGGAGAACCTGACATACCTGCTTGTAGGAGGTCCTCTGGCAGGAGACGTTCCGTGGCACTGCTGTCAGCAGCAGCATCCGCCAGCAAAACACCACCAGGCCGTATCATTGGTCATGATACGGTCAGCAGTGTTTTGCTGGCATGGCTGTGCTGCTGTCAGCAGCGCCACCATGACCTTCGGCGGTGTTCCGCCATCATTCTGGCAGAATACCGTTGGCGGTCATGATACCGGTAGATGGCTGGTAGCCACTGCTGCGGTATGTTGGCAGCCGTCGCCATGGCGGTAGGCGGTCAATACCTCCAATGTTGAAGTGAGGGCCTAAGTCTGCCAGAATGCTCTCACTATTATAGGACTCCTAGTGTTAGGTAGAAGTATCTTTAGGCCCAAAACAATATGGTTGAATTATTTGTGTTTTTCACCATTATAACAATGCCTGTTATAGTAATGTGGCTCATCTGTCTAATAATCTCAGTTCATATTTTTATTACAAGGATTAAATGTACACAAAAAACCTTTGAAGAAGTATTATTGTTCTATTCTTAGTGAAACTTTAGGCATGCAAAAATGACATACAAAAAGGTAGATCTGTTCCCACTAATCCCTTTGGAATCAGAGTTGTTATGTTCGAGGCTGCTGATAGCATCTATGACTTTGGAAGATTAGGAGTTTAGCTGTGGATGTGTGAGCTAGCCAAACCAACATTTACTTATTATATAAGAACACTAAGTCCCTGTATTATGAAGTTTTGTTGATCCAATACACAGTTTTTCTAAATCTGTAGAAACCATGCAACACCCTGGAGGAAAGTGACACAAGATTCTACTCTTATTACTTCTTGTTCCCAAGAGAGATGAAGGCATCCTGGACCTTTGTCACTTGAATTTCATAATGATGCCTTAATCCAGGATAAGTAGGGACTGACTTGTGTCCCTGGGTCTCTAGGAGATCTACTTTAATTTGCCAATCCTTCCAGCTCACAGGCATTAGCTGACGTTCAGTGTGCGAGTCTTACTGCCATCAGTTCACAATTCTATTGTTTGATCCGACTGTATTGAGAGTTTTCACCAAGGTGGTGTTTATAGTGGTGGCTTCGCTATGAAGGTCAGAAATGCATGTATTTCCATATTTGGAGGACTGTCTGGTGAAGGGAGGTGTCACCTCTAGAGTAGGTTGCAGATCTACGATTCTGTACTTTCAGATCAGTACTGGTGGATGTTCTCCTTCAGACTATTGGTGACTCATCTCTTCAGTCCTCCGTAGTTACAGGTTATCACAGTTATAGACTTCTTCTGGTATGAGTAGAGCACTCGCATGAGCGACAACCTGGCACATGCCTGTGATCTTTTGTTGGAACAGCACCTGCACATAACTTTGCTGTAGCTGCCATGGTCTGTCTTGCCAGTTCCTTCCTTCCATGTCATAGATAGCAATTTAAGTTCGGTCAGACAAGACAACCAACATCCATTACACCAACAGAAAAGATTGTGTGGGGTGTTGGACTGTGAGTTGGGAAGTAATATGTCTGTGGTAGTGAGCCTAGCTACTGGTAATTTTCCAGATGGTAGTCCACCTCACAGGCCCCCTCTGTGGGGTTGGATACTGTATCCTGCCTCGTAGTAGAGGACTGCAAGTGACAGAAATGATCTCCACCAGATTGGGGTGTCCATGCATGGATCTCTTAGCCACAGCCCAGAATAGGAATCATCGTTTGTTTTGTGCTATTCACTTTCCTCTGAATAGTTCCCAGCAGGATGCCTTTAGTTTCACTTGGTCACATGGTCTGCTTTATGCATTCCCAGAGATCCCACATCTGTCAAATGGTACAGAAGATGCAAGAGGATCAAACACAACTGATCTTGATCACCCAGGCAGAGAGAGAAGGATTCAGTACTCCTATTTGTTGCAGATTGAGCTTTACCAATTAGAGTGCCTGTGCTTGCCACTAGAGATTGCGTCTTCCAGGAAACGCACCATAAATTCCATTTATAAGAGCATAGGCTTTTTTTCAGTGGTCAAAATGTCTCAAACATTTTGTGTTGTCCTTGAAACTTAGATGCTTCACACTATCTCTGGCTCAGCGTGGCCTGGCGGTTGCTACTGTAATTAGTTATGTGGCTGCTCTATCCACCTTCATGTGAATCCATAACCAGTGTTCTTTGTTTTAAGTCACCACTAGTGCCACACTTTCTAGAAGGTTTGCTCTACTTGTTTCTTTCTCCATTTTTGTTCTACATTGGAATCTGAATCTTGTGTTGACGTTCCTCATGTCATCTCCATTCGAGACAAAGATCAGTTGCCCTGTTTGACTTCTAACACTGAAACAGTTTTCCTAGTAAGAATACCTTTGGTCCCTAGTGTTTGTGTGCTTTGGACCCTCTTAGTAGGATCACCCTTCACTACATTCTACTTGGATAAATGAGCTCTTTACACTTGCCTATCATTATTTCACATGGGCCCATCTGTCACTTCCATCTTTCTTCTCCTTTGTGTGCTACTAAGGAAGAGGAGAGACTGCATCATGTGGATCCGAGGTGTGCATTTCTTATTACATTGACCACGCATTTCTGATGGATACAACTACCTGTGGATTCCTCACCTGATGAATACTCCCATGGCGCCAGCATTTGACGGAAATCTTCTTACTAGTCTCTGCACGTCGACGAGGACGTCACTCTAGCCCACGCGACGCCGTCTGACGTCATACAGGCAATAAGAAGTCCTCGCCGACGTGCCGATGACAGTTCCCTTTTTTCCGTGCATTCGAAACGGTTATCTTCGAGGGAGTTACTGTTACCTTCGTGGTTACAGTGTATTGTCTGCTGCGTAGTCTTCTCTGCGGTAACAATGTCTCAGAGGAAGTCGGGTTTCAAGCCCTGTCGAGAGTGTGGGGGCAAGATGTCAGTTACAGATCCTCACTCCGACTGTCTATGGTGTTTGAGCTCCGACCACGACGTCTCGACTTGCGATTCATGTCAACACATGAATCCGAAGGCCCTCAAAGAGCGCGAGGCCAAGTTATTCATGGCAAAGTCAAAGAAGAAGGAGAAACATCATAAGAAGTCTTCTTCGCCAAGGTCTCACCGGCGTCATCGAGACTCCCGGCGCCTTAGAGACTCACGACGTCACTCCAGCAAGGAGTCTCGTTCGAGGTCACCTTCGGCTCGGCGTCGGAGGACTTGGGAGGTCAGCCCCACGGTCACGCCGCATCCATCGACGCCGTTGCCCTCTCCGGCGTCACCGACTTCACCTGGTCAGGCGTCAGTGATTGAGGTGGTGCAGCCTCTTGTGTTTTCTCCGGCGTCGCAGACGTCGAGGCCGGCGTCGGGGTCGCCCTCGATCCAGGCACCCCAGTATCCGGCTTTTCCCACTCCTGGAGCCGATAGTACCGCGTTTCTTAATGCGATGTATACCATCTTTCAGCAGATGGCTCCAGGAGCTGCTCCGGCTGGTCCTTCGGGGCCCTTGGCCTTTTCGTTGGGTGATCCTGCGCCTCTTCGGCCGGCACCCTTTATGCCCTTTCTCCCTTTTGGGAATGTGGGCTCGGCGCCGGTGCCGGCGTCGGTGGCCGCTCCGGTGGCTTCGGATGTTTCGGCCCCGGAGGTTGCCCCTCCGTCGAAGTCAGGATTTTGCCCTGTGACTCCGGTTGGTCCATCGGCTCCAAGACCTCGTCCTCCGGCTCCTGCCTCGGCGCCGAAGCTGCCTATGGCGCCGGACGCGGCGTCAGATGCTTCTGGAGATCGGCGCCGTTCTTCGACGTCGGCGGAGGCCATGTCGACTCCGCGTATCGAGGAGAGACTTCATTCGAGGAGGCGTGCTCTCCGTCTTTTAGAAGAGCAAGAGTACCAGCGAGTCCTAGAGGAGGGAGAGATTGAGGACTCTGGAGACGGACTGCATGGTCTGGATACAGCCAGTGGGCTGGACACTTCCCCTGAGTGGGACCTTTCATCTCCAGGGGAATATACGGAGGAGGCTGCTTCCTTTCATGCTGTGGTGAGGAAGGCAGCGAGCTTTTTGGACCTGCCTTTGCCGGTGGCAGAGGCAAAGCAGAATTTGCTGACAGAGGTATTGCATCCGGCCTCTGCTGCAGCTGAGCCTCTCTTGCCATTTAATGAGGCTTTGCTGGATCCGGTGTTGGAGGTGTGGAAGAAGCCGGTGTCTTCCTCGGCCGTTCATAGGGCTGTGGCCAGGAGGTATCGAGCTGCACCATCTGACCCTGGCTTTCTCTCTAGACACCCTACGCCGGAGAGCTTGGTGGTGCAAGCCTCCTGTTCCTCAAAGTCAGCGCCTGGTTCCTTCCCGACGGTGCCTGGAGACAGAGACTCCAAGAAACTGGATGCGCAGTCCAAGAAAATATTTTCGTCATGCAGTTTGGCGTTGAAGGCCACCAACGCCACGTGCATTCTGGGGAGGTACATCCATGCGCTGATGGATGATATTTCGTCTTCATTCACGGAGCTTCCCCAGGGTCTTTTGGATGTGGTCTCGGACGCCCAGGCTGCCGCGACCCAGATTATCCAGTCTGGGCTGGACACGACCGACTCGGTGGCCAGGGCGATGGGCACGGCTGTGGTGGCAAGAAGACAGGCCTGGCTCCGAAACTCAGGGTTCTCTGCGGATGTGCAGTCGACCCTGCTGGACCTCCCGTTTGATGGGGACAGACTGTTTGGAGCCAAGGCAGATTCAGCCTTGGAACGATTTAAGGAGAGCAGAGCCACAGCCAAATCGTTAGGACTGCAAGCTCCTTCTTCCTCTGCCTCTTCTAGAATTTTCAGGAGGTTTCGGGGATTTGGGTTTGGCTCTTATTCCTCTTCCTTTCGGGGGAGGTTCCAGCAACCCGCCTCTTCCCTCCCCTATAGGTCATTTAGAGGGAGGGGGAGGGGTGGGGTCCGTACCAGAGGAGCCTCTCAACAGCACTCTGCCTCTTCCTCGTCCTCTGGAGGGGTGCAGCAGGGGAAGCAGCCTTAGGCTTCCACCGTTTCCCACTCACTCCTCTCCTGTAGGGGGAAGATTACAGCGTTTTCTCCACAAGTGGAAGTCTATCACAACGGACACTTGGGTTCTCGGCATTGTGGGAAAAGGCTACGCCCTTCCCTTTCGGGAGTTCCCGCCCCTCATCCCGCCCCGCCCATCTTATTGTTCAGAAGAACACCTCCTGTTGCTAGAACAGGAGGTTCAAGTCCTCCTTTCAAAGGGCGCGGTAGAGTTGGTCCCAGAGCAGGAAAAGGGTCGAGGTTGTTACTCAAGATACTTCCTGATTCCCAAAAAGGATGGTCAGTTGAGACCAATCCTGGATCTGAGGATCTTGAATTGGTTCCTCAAACAGGAAAAGTTCAAGATGCTGACCCTAGCACAGGTGCTTTTGGCGTTGAACAAGGAAGATTGGATGGTGTCTGTCGACTTGCAGGATGCTTACTTTCATATCCCGATACTCAAGTCGCACAGGAAGTATCTCCGGTTTGTGGTAGGGTCGCAGCACTATCAGTTTGCGGTCCTCCCGTTTGGTCTTACTTCAGCACCTCGAGTCTTCACAAAGGTGATGTCAGTGGTTGCGGCGGAGCTCAGAAGGAAGGGGATAGCAGTATTCCCTTACTTGGACGACTGGTTGATCAAAGCCAAGTCCCCGGAGCTTGTGTCGCATCATCTGCAGTCAACAACCCAGTTGTTGTTCGACCTGGGCTTTTCGGTGAACGTGCCCAAATCTCACCTGGAGCCCTCTCAGCGCCTCCTGTTCATAGGGGCAGTACTGGATACAACATTGAGTCGAGCCTTTCCTCCGCCTCAGCGGATTCAAGATATTCAGGAATTGGTTCCAATGTTTCGAAATGGAGCGGTAGTTCCAGTCCTCAAGGTCCTTCGTCTGCTCGGTCTGTTCGCCTCCTGCATTCTGTTGGTCACGCATGCTCGCTGGCACATGAGGGCTCTTCAGTGGTGCCTCCGAAGGCAGTGGTCTCAACACAAGGGAGATTTAGAAGGTACTGTCAAGATCTCCAGAGATGCTGCTGTGGAATTGAAGTGGTGGATTGCGGGCAACAATCTTTCACAGGGGAAGCCGTTCGCGCAGTCGCCACCAGTGGCCACGGTAATAACGGATGCCTCCACCCTAGGATGGGGAGCTCATCTGGGGGATCTGGAGATCAAAGGGCTTTGGTCTCCAGAGGAACAGGTGTTTCATATCAATCTGTTGGAGTTACGGGCTGTACGTTTGGCTCTCAAGGCCTTCCTCCCATCCCTTCGTGGTCAGTCGGTACAGGTCCTGACGGACAATACTACCACGATGTGGTACATAAACAAACAGGGAGGAGTAGGGTCGTACCTTCTCTGCAGAGAAGCTCTTCGGCTATGGTCCTGGGCAAAGGACCATCAGATTTGCTTGGTGGCAAATCATCTGGCCGGGGTCTTGAATGTACGTGCGGACAGTCTCAGTCGCCAATTCTCGGCAGACCACGAGTGGCGTCTCCATCCAGATCAAGTCTGTTTAATCTTCCAGATGTGGGGGTTTCCTCGGATAGATCTGTTTGCCACTCGGGAGAACGCGCATTGCCCGTTATTCTGCAGCCTCCAGTATCCGATGCAGGGAGCGTTGGGGGACGCGTTTCAGATAACCTGGTGCGACCAGTTGCTTTACGCGTTTCCCCCCATACCCTTGATTCCTCGAGTGTTGAGGAAAATTCGCCAAGACCGGGCCCAAGTCATCTTAATAGCTCCGGATTGGCCAAGGAGGGTATGGTACTCCGACCTTCTCCAACTCTCACTGTGCCCTCCGCTCCGTCTCCCTCTCAGGGCAGACCTCCTCTCGCAGTCGCAGGGGCAGGTTTTACACCCCGACCTCCAGAGTCTGCACCTACATGCTTGGAGATTGAACGGGGCAACCTGAGTTCCTTCTCTCTCCCGCCTGATGTAGTGGATGTTATCTTAGCGGCCAGGCGACACTCCACTAAATCTATCTACGCTAATAGGTGGTCTAAATTTGTTATGTGGTGTGGAGAGAGACAGATTGATCCCTTACATGCTCATCTGTCACATGTTTTGTCTTTTGCACTGTCTCTAGCGCAGAAAGGTTGTGCAGTAGCTACCATTAAGGGTTATTTGTCGGCCTTGTCAGCCTTCATTTGTCTTCCAGACCAACCATCGTTATTTAAATCCCCTATTGTTCTCAGATTCTTGAAAGATCTTCTGAATCAATATCCTCCAAAACCATTCGTTATGCCTCAATGGGATTTGTCCTTGGTCCTGACTTTCCTTATGGGGTCCCCTTTTGAGCCTATGCATTCTTGCCCCTTAAGGTATTTGGTTATTAAAACAGTATTCCTGGTAGCTATAACATCTGCAAGGAGAGTGAGTGAGTTGCAGGCCTTATCGGTTAAACCCCCTTATATAACGTTTTATGGGGATAAGGTGGTGTTGAGGACCAAGGCTGCTTTCCTTCCGAAGGTTGTTTCACCCTTCCATTTGGCTCAGACAATCACTTTGTCCACGTTTTATCCTCCGCCTCATCCTTCAAAGGAGGAAGAAAGACTACATCGCCTGGACCCAAAAAGGGCGTTGAGCTTCTATATCGACAGAATGAAGGATATCAGGCTGGAGGATCAGCTGTTTGTCGGATACGTGGGCAAGAGGAGAGGAAAGGCAGTCCACAAGAGAACACTCTCCAGGTGGGTTGTTCTTTGCATTAAAATCTGTTACTCTTTGGCAAAGAAGGATCCGCCTGAGGGCATTAGAGCTCACTCCACCAGAGCTAAGTCGGCCTCTTCGGCCTTGGCCAGGGGTGTTCCTGTGGTCGACATCTGCAAGGCCGCAACTTGGTCGTCCCTTCACACTTTTGTGAAACATTACTGTTTGGACTCTGAGGTCAGAAGGGACGGTCATTTTGCACGGTCAGTGCTGCAGGATTTCTTGGTTTGACCATTTAGGCACCCACCGCCGGGCGTGGTACTGCTTTGGGACTCTATTCATCAGGTGAGGAATCCACAGGTAGTTGTATCCATCAGAAGAACGAGTTACTTACCTTCGGTAGCGACTTTTCTGGTGGATACATTAGCTACCTGTGGATTCCTCACGGTCCCACCCGCCTCCCCGTTGCCTTTTTGGTCTCTCCAAGCAATCCTTGAGTGTGCTCCTTTTGGTCTTCAAAGTTGCAATACATTTTGCATGTATGATATTTGTATATATGTGTATATTTATATATAAATCTATATATATATTGGGTATATACATGATTCGTATGTATAAATATATTTATTTGTTAAAAAAAAAAAAACAAAAAAAGGTTATATTAAATCTACAGCTATTTTATTGCAATGTTGTGTGATTTACAATATTAAGAGATGTTGCTTTGCTCTTTCATTGCATTGGGTTATTATTATTCTCATGCACGTAAAAAATGTTGGTACTGTCATCGGCACGTCGGCGAGGACTTCTTATTGCCTGTATGACGTCAGACGGCGTCGCGTGGGCTAGAGTGACGTCCTCGTCGACGTGCAGAGACTAGTAAGAAGATTTCCGTCAAATGCTGGCGCCATGGGAGTATTCATCAGGTGAGGAATCCACAGGTAGCTAATGTATCCACCAGAAAAGTCGCTACCGAAGGTAAGTAACTCGTTCTTCAGGACAAGATGGACAGTCGGCTCATTGTGTGCTTCATTGGAGCATAGAAGATTAAGGCAGAAGCTAAGCAGACAGTTTTGCATTGAGTTTCGTTTAGCATAAAGATTTGCTATATATTGACTGAGAAAGACCCTATATCTAAGATTTGTGTCCACTTCACAGGGGCTACGGCTGCTCTCACGCCAGGTGTTCCTGTGCCTTACGTCTACTGGGAGGCCAGGTCATCCTTACATACTTTCCTCACAGTTAAGGCTCGCGATGGGGGACGTTTTGCCAGGGCTATGTTGCATGATTCCCTTGAGTAATCGATACTACTCAATCCAACCTCCAAAGGGTATCGCTTAGGAACTCATGCGTAAGGGTTGTAACCTTCGCTAGCCATATTACTGATGGATAGTGTAGCCCCAGTTATGGTTGGCCAGGAGGCAGGTGCAATAGTTTTCTACCAGTTACAATTGTTGGCTGAAAAGGAGGCTTAGCTGGCAGATTTTGGTGCTTCCCCTGAACTCCCTGTTATTGACTGGGCATTTTCCCCTACAAATTACTGCATGTATGACCTGCTGAAACGGGCCTGTGGAAAATTGCTGGAAGTGTGGTACTTATTGCTCATCTCATAATTATGATATGTGCCGGAAGGAAAGCTGCAGAATATATCGGATTCGACTGGACTAAGAATAATGTGGCCTATATTTTCCAGCAGATTCCACACCACCCACCAGCTTGGCTTGATGGGATAGTCTTGTGGTAATAAGTTCCAAGGGTAGTCAAATGTTTCATTTACTGTATTTGTCATAGTCATTGATGCTCTGTTGCTTCATTTCCACAAGCCTAGGTAGGGCATGGAGACATTACCAGGAAATGACAACAGCACGCTGGCTTAGGTGCAGTCTCCCCACTAGGCTACTGGTTCATTAGCTTGCATGCGCCATGGAGAGGTGAAGATCTGGTGTGTTCTACTGGCCCTGAGCCCCCTCACCTGCATAAGCTCCATCACCCCGTCCCCGGGAGACATTAAGCTCTGCACCACAGCTCCATTGCAGACAGTAGGCCATTCAGCTTTTCCGGTGAATGTTTCTCTCATCCACACTGTGACGGTCGTTGAATGACCAAAGTTACAGGTAGTCTTGAGGAAGAAATGCAAGTACACTGAGTTTAGGAAGAGAAGAATGTGGTGCTTGGGCATTCTCTTTGCTGCTGTTTCCTGGGAGCAAGTCACAGACGAGTGCATGCAGCAGCGTCCGTAGCCATAGCAGATTTTAATTGGTGAGCCATAAGTGTCCTCTGCCCAGCCCTATTTTGTTTTCTCTGGTCCTGACTACCTGTATCCTGTTTCAGCCTCACTTACATTGCATAACCAGGCTACTTGGTTGTGTTTCAGTGTCAAAAGGCATGGACTGAGCCTCTCGTCCACTCTTCTTACTGTCTGTGTTCTGAGCCTGGCCGCTCCGCACCTCATGATGGCATCCTTTCACCATGGCTTGTTAGACTGCATTCATCCAGTGTACATCCAGGACTCTCAGTGTAAAAGTTCGTCGGATTTGGGTTTGGATTTCTGTGAAACTGCCAATTTAGAATGGGACACGTTAATGTGTTTTGAGTGATGGGAAATGGTGATCACCTGGCACAGGGGCCTACGGTTTGAGCTTGCCTTGCCTGTCTTTATTTTTGGGTTCATGAGGAACCGTCTGCCACTTGACCACTCGCCCCTCACGCTCGAGCTATAAAACCTTTAAGTAAGCAGAAGCTGAGGAATTTGTTTTCATGGACAGCCATCCACGTAGAATGATAGAGTTTTCCTGAGGTATTACCACTAGGTTTTAATTTGGGTATTGATTTAGTGAAGAGGGAGTTATTCCAAGCATGAACAGTGCCTAAGCCACCATCTTAATAGTATGTATTTTGCGGAAGCCTGTGGCTGTGCTGCCCTCTAGCTTCCCTTTCCTTAATACAATAGCTAGGGATTAAATGCATCCCATGCCTCTACTTGGTTACATCCCTGCCTACAGTATTGTTTTTTTTTTGTTTTGTCTTTTTAAACAAATGTTATTGATTTTCATTTGTGAAGCATATATTATCATCCAAGTCATTATGGCCATTACACACAACCAGGATATGTGGTAATTGCATTATTAATGAACTTATATACATTCGTGTTCAGCGAACCTCCAACTCCCTCCCGCCCCCCTCATTTGCCATGTCTTTGTTCATGATTACTCTGTTCTTTATTTGTTGCCTCTATTGTACTGTTTTGCATATATCGTCTGCACATTACTGATATGGGTGGGGCGTCTGGGTGTGTGTCTCAATTAATGTAATTGGGTCTTTCAGCCTACGAACTAAGGAGGGACGCTCATTAGGACCTCCCATTCATATCCTGACCACCTCTTTCCAACCCTCTTCTCCAGCTGGTTACCCTAGACCCCCCCAGGGGCTTTCCAGTTTCTTGTTATTTACCTCTTTGCTAGGGTATACGCTAGATCTTGGAATCTGCCGGTGACCTTAGTCTTGGAAGTGTGAGGGAACAAATGCAATAAGCATTGTCAAGGGGAGCAGGGTACTTCTCTGGATATTACATCCGCTACCTTTGCAGTCACCTCCTGCCAGTAATTAGACAAGAAAGGGCAGGTCCATAGCTTATGTAAGAGTTCAACTCCCTATGCTCTGCATCGGGGGCATGTTTCTCCAGTTGTGTGATACTATTTGTTAATGCGTCCAGTGGTCAGATATGCCTGTTGTAATACATAAAAGTTGATTTTAATTTAAAAGTTGATTTGATTTTAATTTAAATCGGGTATTTCTAGATACTTTTGCAGTTCTCTCCAGTATTGATTCCAAGCGCCCTACAGGTATTGGGAGTCCTAGATCCTCCTCCCACCTGGTCCTTAGGGTTTCCAAAGGCAGCAGCAATCTTTTTGTTTGTCTTGAGAACAGGACAACATATTGACAGGTCTCTTGGGATTGTGGTTCTAATAGGCATGTTCACCTAATATTTGCAGAGCCCCATCGTAACTGCTCTACGGAGAAGGAAGTTTCCCTGCAATAGGTTAATTTCTGATCAATAGTCATCGAACGAAAGAAGCCCTTCATCTCAGAATAGATCGCCCATTGTCATTGCATCCGCTGTAATCCAGTCCTCTATGCTCCTTCAATCGCCCCCATGTGGCAATTCATTTAACATGTTCATAGGTAGACAAGGAGTATAAGGAATTATCTCGGTGTCTTTTGGAGGCATCTATTCCAGCATTTATGCATAATTTGGAATTTGTGGTTGTCAGTTGCCCCTGGGCGGCCGGTTTTGAGCAGCACCCTGATCAATTGGGAAAGAGCAGGAAAGAACTGTCCTATCCTGAGCCTCTGAATCTGACTTCTCGACATCCAATGCGTGAACCATTGCAGTTGCGCTGCTATGTAGTATGTTTTGAAGTCGGGGACCGCTAGCTTGCCATTGTTAGTCGAACGTTTCAAGGTAGCTAGCGCTACCCTATGTAGCTGGCCCCCCAGAGAAACGCTGTCCTGAGAGAGTCTAATTCATGAAACGTTGTCCTGGGAATGGAAATGGGAAGGACTGTGAAATAGTACAGTAGGCGGGGAGGGGCCACCATCTCCAGTAGTTCCACTCTTCCCGCCATCAACAGGGGCAGTGTTTGCCAGATGTCCAGACTGGCTTTTAACACACTGAATGCCTGTCCTATGTTCCCATCAAGGAGGTCAGTTTGTTTGTGGTAATCTTCACCCTCAGATAAGGCAAGCATCTCGGCTCCAATTGCAATATGTCCAGCCCCTGGGGGAGGATCCCAGATTGCTGCTATGGGGAAGAGTTTTTATTTTTTCCAGTTAACACAAAGTCCCAAAAAGGAGCCAAATTTCCCCAGCAGTTCTCTTGCTCCCCATAGGTCTGTCGTCTTGTTCTTAAGATCTGTAAAAGATCATCAGCATGTAGCACAATGCAGTGGGAATGAGCACCACATGGCATTCCCTGATACCTGGATCTAGTTCTAGCGTGGCTGGCCAGGGGTTCCATGACCAGTGCAAATAGTAAAAGAGAGAGAGGGCATCCCTGTCAAGTCCCCTGTCCCACCTTGTATGACTCAGATATAATCTGTCTCGTCCGTACCCTAGCCATGAGGTCATCGTACAGCAGTTGCACCCATTTGAGGAAACCATGGCCCTGCTGCATTTGTGTCAGCACACCATCTAACTCTAGGCTGTCAAATGCTTTCTCAATATCAACAGCGAACAACGCTGCTTTTTGGCAGCCGTAGTTGTTTCTTTCATCAGTGTAAGGGGGCGCCTTATGTTTGAGCTGTGTTGCGTCCCAGTATAAATCCTGCCTGATCAGGGTGCACTAGTCGGGCCATGAGGAGCAGGAATCTAATGGCCAGAATCCAACTGTGGATTTTATAGGCTGTATTCAGCAGTGAAAGTGATCATATGCTTTGCTATCCTGAGGTGGTCTGTCTGGCTTTAGTAGAGGTATTACTAGAGCTTCTTTCGTGGAGTCTGGGATCCTGCCCTGATCCCTTGCCTCCTTATACAAGTCCACTAGTTCGGGGGCTAAGTCGTAGACATAGGTGGCTTAAAATTCGATTGGGAGGCCGTCTGTCCATCCCAGGGGTCTTCCCTCTGGCCAGCACTTTTATTGTGGCTCTAACCTCTTGTATTGAGTTTTCCCCCTCCTCCCAACTGTACTTCTATCTCCTCTCTGGGGAGTTCCGGGGTCGTCGGTGGTGCCAAAAAGGCCTGCATCTTGACCTCCTTTCCCATCATAATGCTGGTGTAGAAGGTGCTATACTAGCTGCTAAAATGTAGATTTATCTGTTCCTGCCTGTATAGTCTCTCCCCCTTGTCAGTATGCAGTTCAACTATCAGCGACCCCCTCTTTGCTGGGTTCACCAGCCTTGCCAGCAATGCCCACGTTTTGTCTCTTTTATCATGCTGCGGGTCACTGCCTTAAATACTTCACATAACTCTTGGTGGGAGGACCCTATGTCTTCATTCTCCATAAAATATTGTCGAATTTGTTTCCCTGTTGCAGCACAATGTGTTGGGTCTTTTAGTGATTCAGGCTTTAGTCGCTAGGTCGGTCTATGGGGCCTGAGTCGCTCCCATTGCAAGTGTAGTAATACAGGATTGTGATCAGATATTGTCTTCGGCAGGGATTCCACATTGTGTACTTGACCATGTATATCCGGTGTGCAAAGGAACGTGTTGAGTCTAATGTGCCACTCATGCAGGTGCCAGAAAAAGGAATAGTCATGTGCTTGTGGGTATAATCGGCGCCATGTATCTATAAGGCCCCAGCGAGTCTGCCAATCAGCAAATGCCTGGACCATGCAGTATACTGGCACCTCTCGTAGGGGTAGGTGTGATCTGTCGATGGTCGGGTCAGCTACATAGTTGAAGTCCCCGCCTATGAGTGATGAGAGGATTAAGTGTGGTATCAGGGTCCCCGACAGCCTTGCCAGAAAGGCCCCTTGGTCCGTTTTTGGTGTTAAATGCTAATAGGTGCCATGTCACGACCTTCTAGACTGCCCGTAACTACCACATATCGGCCTTCAGGGTCTATCACTTCCTCAGTTTGCTGAAATGGGACACCGGCCTTAATCCAAATGAGGGTCCACCGGGCGTATGCCGAGTAAGTGCTGAAATATGTATGGCCTCTCCACCCTCTTTGTAATGCAGCCCCCTCCCTAACCGTCATATGTGTTTCCTAAAGCATTGCTATTGAAATCCCATGCCTGTATAAATAGGAAAATGCTTTATAATGCTTTGTCATTGTGTGCATCCTCCTAACATTCCAAGAGAGGACCCTATAGTTCAATGCATTTTCCATTCATCAGTCTCTCATTCTTGTCCCCTCACCCATTGCCATTCATGTCACGCTGCACTTCCCAGTGTCTAATTGAGTTCTCAATGTCTCGGGGGTCATGGTATATGGTAATCCGGTTAACTAACAAACAAATTTTAAGCCAAATCCCATACCCCAGGACAAGCGGGCAACAACCCCTCATCCAAACTTTCAATCAAAACACCAGCACTCATGGGAGAACCCAATGGTAATACTAAGTGAGTTATGAGGCTGTATAAGGCCTCCTGCTGTAGCCTCCATCCAGCTGTCCAGAATCAGGAGATAATTCCCCAGGCTTAGTAGAAGACACGCTGCTTTATCTCCATGCGAATCAGAGGCAGCTCTTCTTCTGTCATATAATGTCCTCCAAGGTCCTGAGTGTGACGATTGGCAGTCCATTGCCAATGGTTCCAGAGTAGCTGGATCCCCCAACTGAGTCCGAATTCAGTCCCTCAACCTCACATCCATCATTGATGCGGGGCTCACGCCGCTACCACTGATGGATACTATTACTTCCATCACTCGTCGTCTTTCTCAGCACACTTCACCTGTGGACAGTGCTGCTGCATTTCGGCAGGGTGTTTTTTTGAGTGGATATAGGTCATCTAGGAGAACTGTTTTGCATGCCTCAGCTAGCCCCGTCTCCTGGCTGCTGATCTAGCCAGTCCCAGATTTCTTGTGGTGTCTGGAAGAAGAGTACCCCTTCCTTTGCTCCTTCTCTTAGCCTGGCAGAGAACATCATAGCAGAGGGGACATGCAGCTCTTTGTTTCTTCTTTCCCGCGAAGAAAGTTGATCAATGCCGTTGAACTTCTCTGGAGAAGTCAGGGAAAATGTGCACTGTGCTGTTCTGGACTGTGAGGCCCTGTTTCATGGCCTGACTAAGGATATGGTCCTTGTAATGTAGCAAGCGTGCCACAACCAGGCGTGGCAGAGCTCCTGGGAGCGATTGTCTTGCCGGCACTCACTGTTCCCAATCTAGATCTTAGAAGGAGGAAAGGCCCTCAGGTGCCACTTCCGTGCACAGCCAGTTCTCAAGATATTTCAGCTTGTTGTTGTCTTTGACCTTTTCAGGCAGTCCCACCACGCGGATATTGTTTCGGCAGGACCTATTTTCAGCATCTTTGCTCGTTGTTCCAGTGACCAGACTTTTGCTTCTAGGGTAGTTAGGCGTTCAGTGGCTGTGGTAACTGCCAGAGGTCTCTTTCCATTGAGGTGACTCGCTCTGCTAATTGTCTATGGTCATCTTGCAAAATTCCCATGTCTGTCACCAGTGCAGCAGGAATAGTTGGTCCGAGTTGCCAATTCCTCCCGCTGCCGCCCCTCTGTGGGATACCTTTGTCACTGCGGACCACGTCTTTTCAGGGTCTCAGACCAGGCCTACTCCCCATCCACAGCCTTCTTCTTGTTAGGCCCCGCTCACTTCAATGGGCCCGCAACTCTTGCGACTGTACTAAGCTGGGCCTGTTTTAGGTTTCCGCCTTGCCAGTGTTTCACCTCTGCTCGGTTTTCCTGCATTGCGCGTGTTGGTGCTGTGCCCCACTCCTCGGCGTGTTCACGCTGGCATCGCTCGAGGTCTGTCCACTTCAGATTACCTGCTCAAGCTCTTGATTGCACCATCTCCCTAACCTCCGGCTGGGGGGGTGCTCAGGAGGGTCACTGTTTGTCCTTGTGGTCGCCGCAGGATGCCACTGTCTTTGCAGTGCGGTGTAGGCCACTATAGGATCCAGGACGCAGTCTAGTGCTTGTTCTCACCTGTCATCTTGTCAGACCAGCCACGTGGCTCCACTCCAATTGTGGGGGATGTTTATGGTCAGCTTTCATCCACTACCTGTACATTTCACAGGGTTCCGTTATTGCATGGGTGAGTGCCACTGTGTCAGGATGGTGCTGGATGGGGCTTACCAGGCAGGAGCTCTTCTAGTTGCTCCCTACGCCATCGGCGTCAAGCCATGCCACCGTCCCTTACCTATATTATTGTTGTTCTCTGAGAAGCATTTTCTTTACTGCACATAGTTTTCTGCACAGTTTTTTTTAAATATGTGACAAGAAAACCATTCTTTAGAGGTAATTATCAAGAGGCACTTATTTGTCCAGCATTCATCTGGCCAGATACACGGTACATCTGGTGCTCCATTTTTTTTTTCTTTTTTGGACCTAGGTGTTATTGTAGTATTTTGTGTGTGTCCTTGGTAGCTGACCAATTGTAGTACTATTTCTGTGGCTTCGAAAAAATCTGGTTACCAAATATGCAAAGTCTTCCTGTTTGTCATGTTGGTTCGGGAGTCTGTGTTGCTTTACTCTTCAGAATATCAAAACCATGCACTTCAGGATATTTTAAGGCACAATGTAAAGCATTCACTCTCAGACACCTTAGTGGGTAAAATAGTCAAGTTTATTTAAGGGGCAAGTTCTCATAGGGCAAAGCTAACCACACTAATATATATACATATCAAGAGAATAACATGAGAATAATGGTGAGAATATAAGCACTCTGTGAATCACTGCAGGAGTAAGTGCATATAATACACGCACACACAATATACTTCAATGCTTAATAGCATGAAAATGACTGCAAGAATAAGTGCATATTACGCGCGCACACACAATATACTTCAATGCTCAATAGCATGTAAATGACTGCAAGAATAAGTGCATATTACGCACGCACACACAATATACTTAATAAATTGAAAAGCTTCACCGAAAAGAGCATCTGCATCCCTCCGCCGTACACAAAGCCGGGGAACCCAAATCGGCTGGCACAGGGAGCCTCTTTCGGGACAATCAGTCCTCCTGGCGTTGCGTCCAACCCAGAAGAGAGTTCCTAAACCAGTCCATCCAAGCCCCCAACCTTTATAGTATTTACTAACGCCCAGGAGTCTTTTCTAGAAAAAGACCCCCTCCTTTACAAATTGTGCAATCGGCGGTACCTTGTTCACCCTTCGAGACGTCTCCTCAGAACGGGCCAAGTTCCCAGGAGAGGGCTCCAAGGTGAAGCTTGCATTCCTCCTTGTGTACAGGCAGCTTGCATTCCTCCTTGTGTACAGGCACATCCCCCTGTTGTTCTAACTGATAGCTCGTGGAATGTAAATAGCGCCCTTCGTATCAGGCAGATGGAGCGAAGGTGAGCAGAAAACACCCCACCCTTCAGCTTGCCGAAGCTTGTGGAAAAACACAGAACAGTGCCTTACGCACGGAACCAGACTCGACAAAATGGAGTCGTGAACCAAAATGGAAGCGAAGGCCAATGGAAGCAGAGGCCAATGGTCCACACCCTGCACCACTGTTTACCTTGCACGTAGTGCTGCTACATGCACGTAGTGCATGTAGCAATACAGAGTCAAACACCTTTTATTGTAGGTCAGATGGTTCAAGGTTTTAATGCCTTTCAAAAGTTCTTAATTTAGCACAGTCTAAAACGCAAATAATGTTGTTTCTGCGGTTTTACATCTCCAGATTACATGCTATCTCAAAAAGCCTCCCTCTGCTATACTTCTAACAATTTACCTTGACTTAAAACTTTCAATTGTTCCCTCACTTTTCTTCCATTATCTGCATGCCTCCTCTTTCTCTGACTGTAGACCACTCTAAGCCTCAAGCCTGTCCACCTTCATTTATATTATTGTATCTCTGCAAATTGCCTACTCCTCATTTCATAGATCACAACATCTTTTCCTTTGGAACCTGTATCCCTGCAACTAAGGATACACTTCTGGCCTAGCTGTTCATCCCACCAATCGTTGTCCAAACTAATGATCATGCCTTATTCCAATAAATTTAGTGTATCATGAAGAAACTGCGGCAAATGCATGGAACAGTTTCCTTTAAATCATAAGACTAACCCAAGTTACCAACAGTAACCACTAACACTGGGTTTTGTAGCGTGCTTCTTGTCGTAATGAACGTCAACACCTCTCTAGGGGTAGTAAGTGTGATAGAAATGCAATTACAATAAAATACAATACATCCTGGGCTGGTGAGGTTATGTCAAAACCTGCTGGAGAACCGTGTTTTTGAGGGGTAAAGGTTTCTGAGTACAATCTGGCACATGGAGGGTGTTGAAAAGGTGAAATCTGCAGATAGATGTACTATCCATCTGCAAAACAGTTAGCAAAGATAAGTATACTTTTCATTTGGGATAGTGGGTGGTGCATGGTGAAAAATGAACTGTATTCAATAAATAAGCAGTGAAGTGAACAGGTATGAAGTGGGGTGGTAGACAGAGGGAACAACACCAATGGTAGTGTCACCACATTGCTCAAGAAAATAGTTCAGATCACAGTTGAAGTGGAAGAGAACAAAAACACATACCAGAATGCAGGAATTTATGCTTATAATGTGAGATTAACCTTCCAAAAATGATAAACACACTGCTTTTCAATGTGATAGAAATTTGAATCTATACAGTCAAACATGTTCACTTGCTGATTTAAAAAAAATGGTTTTCATATGTTTTGATTCAAAGGTATTCCTACATACTTAACCCTCTTCTCAGTTTTTCATTTAAATTGTTCACTTCGAGCCAGACTTTGACAGAGCTTGAAAAGGGTTAGTCTACTACTGTAATTTACAGGTAGCACAAGCTAGACCATTGGAAATAGGAAGCAAACTCACTAATCAAAGATTGACTTGCTGGTTTACTCAACAATATAATTGTCCTGATTCAGGGCAGTTAGCAAATCATTAGCTGTGAGGATCAATTCAGCAGCAAGAAGCTGAAGGGTATGATGTGTGACCTACACTAAATAGCACAATAAACCTCCTGTTAGACCTGGCATCCTTGGTGTCGGTTCCCCTGCCTTTTTGCCTCTGCATTTTTTACTGTGTGCTGAATTTCATTTTTTGCTGGTTTTGGTACACTGGGCTCTTTACCACTGCTGACCAATGCTAAAGTGCAAGTGATCCTTGGGTAAATTGTGATTATAATTGGCAATCCATGATTGGCATATTTTATTTACTAGTAGGCCCCTAGTATAGTGCACCATGTGTGCCCTGGGCCTGTAAATCAAAGTGGGCCTGCAGCAATGATTGTGCCACCCACAGGAGTAGCCCTTTAAACATGTCTCAGACCTGCCATTGCAGTGTCTGTGTGTGCAGTCTTAAACTGCCATGTCGACCTGGTAAATGCACCCACTTGCCAGGCCCAAATCTTCCCTTTTAGTACATGTAAGGCACCCTTAAGGTAGACTTTAGGCAGCTCCATGGGCAGAGTGCAGTGTATTTAAGAGGTAGGACATATACTGGTGTGTTATACATGTCCAGATAGTGAAACCATGCCAAATTGGAGTTTCACTATTGCAAGGCTTTTGTCTCCCATAGGTTAACTTGGTGATTGCCTTTAAATACATTTTGAGTGCAATTTACCATTGGGAGCAGATAGAGATATGGAGTTTGGGTCTCTCAACTCACAATTTAAAAATACTTTGTTTGATAAAGTTGTTTTTTAGATTGTAAGTTTGAAAATGCCACTTTTAGAAAGTGGACATTTTTCTTTGCTTAACCATTCTGTGCCTCTGCCTGTCTGCTGAATACACGTCTGGGTCAGACTGATAGTTGGACTGTTTGTGAATTCACTCTAGACAGTAACACAAAGGGAGCTGAGGGGTTTCCTCATTTCCTGTTGGGTCTTCCTGGGCTAGAGTGGAGAGAGGAGAGGAGCTGTCATTTACATCTGAATAGGGCTGTGCATGTCCTTACACAATACACTCTTCAATACCCTGGAGTGTGCTTGGGGCCAGGACAGGGAGAGAGGGGGGTCTTGTATACTACAAAGACTTTCTTTTAAAGTTCGCCTACTTCAAAAGCAGAAATGAGTATAAGTATTGGACCAATGAACCCACAACTTTAGAACACTTCTGGATCAAGAGGAACCTCTGCCAAGGAGAAACTCTGAAGAGCTGTGAGGAGGAGTACTGCTCCTTTGCTGTGTGTGCTTTGCTGGGTTGGCCTGCAGTTGCTTCTTCTGCTTTGGAGAGGACAAAGACTGGACTTTGCTGTGTATCCTGCTTGTGAATTTTTTCCAAGGGCTTGGACTGAGCCTCTGGGACAGCAAAGACTTCACCTGCCAGCCTCCGGTTTCTCGTGCTGAGGACCTTGACTCACCAGGTGGTGCCCATTCCAGTTCCTGGTCCCTTGCGCCGCTCCCCGACTCTGCCTGCACCGAAGCCGTGGTCTCTGCTGGAGTGCGACGATGATGACTGGCCCCGCAGGCCCGACGCAGTTGCAGCGCCTTTGAAGTCTGGCAACATCGTGAGTCCTGAGTGCCGTGTCAACGATGATTGTGACACCCGACTCGGCTGCAGCGCACGTAGCCCTATGGTGAGACCGCAACCCCGAGAGGTCACCCCCCATCACATCTTGACCTGCCAGATTCCTCGACCCCACCGGTTTGTAAGGATCTGATGCCTTGCCACTGACGCCACATCACCTCCCCTGCAACCGTAAGGAACCAACGCCTCACCTCTCTGGTAGCAGTAAGGAATCTATGCCACACCAGCTCTAGAGACACCTCACTTCCCCGACTCTGCGCAACATCTTTGTTTCATCGTTTTCAAAGGTACTGTACCTGAGGGTCCGTGTGACTCCGTGACCAGCATCGCACTCCTCGCGACTGGCATTGGACTGTTGGGAACAACTCCGTCATCGACATTGTGATAGCCCCAGTTGGAGCAATTGTGTTTCTAAGCGCTTTATTGGCATTTAATGTTTAAAAAAAATATATTTTTGCTTGTGTATGTTGGATTTTTGTTGTTTCGGTCTTGTTTTACTTGGATAAATATTAGGTATTTTTATAAGTGTGCGTCCGTGTGTGTGTACACACACACACACATACATAACACATTGCCTCTGACATAAGCCTGACTGCTTCTGCCAAGCTACCAAGGGGGTCAGCAGGCGTTATTTTAGGTGTGTGACTTCCTTACCCTGGTTAGAGTGCGGGCCCCTCTTTGGACAGGGTGCAAACTGACTTTCAAATAGAGACCCAAATTCTAACACCTCCATTCCTGATGTTAAAGAAATTAGTGATGTTTTTCCAGTGAAAGAAAATATTAGAAAGAAGTGACATTTCTTTAATAAGAGTTCCTTTCTATGGTCATTGAATGATGCATACAAATAATATGTATAACCCATAGCAGATGTATATGTAATGTGATATATTTCCCATAATCCTTTTTCTGTTGCGATCCAGTTGACTCGGTTTAAATAAACACACTTTTTCTGCATTCTATTCAATTAGCACATACTGCTCAAATTCTTCCCGCCTTCCAACCTCCTTTTAATGGTTTATAAAGGAGAGCCACAGGGAGCTTGAAGGCAAATTGACAGTCATCGTCAAACTCTAAACGCTGCGAAAAAAATGACAAGAGGAAACAAAAGAAGCGTTACTTCCAGAAATCTGAGCTCCTGCCCAAATATTCGTCGAGAAAACTACGCAGCGCGAGCGCGGCAGACAAAGGCAACGCACTCCATGCTCTATGTTGTCCAGGCAATCTGCAGCTGAACTATTGACAACCTAAGCTGAAATTGTGCTTCGAAAGATAAGCAGAACCTTTTTTCAAAGAGATTTTGAAGGTTCTAGAAGAACAGATGACAATAACCTTTAGAATATCTGTAAATTGACTGTGTCCCCGGACTGCTTGAATCGTGCGTTGTGCAGTGGTTAAGAGCCAAATGCCATGAACACTTGACATTTATCTCCCCCTTGGACGATGAATGCGTACAATAGCGACGATGACTAAGAAACTGTTTCTCCGCGGTTTGTCGTGACTTACAGGTGTTTCAGGCGAACAATGAGGGCAGCCGCAGTTCATGCTGCAAATCTTTTCGGTAGTTTTCTGTTCCTGTTCATGGTGATCTACACAGAACAGTCTGTGAGGCTTTAACTAAAATCAGGAGGATTAGGGCACTATATTGATGCAATCCTAATGTTTGTTAGACAAAAAAGTGTGGTAGATCTATCCTGCATGGAAAATGTATTTTACAAATGCATCTTATTAGTGATTTAAATGATTTATTCACCTGTTGTTATCCTGAGCACTAGATTAGTAATTTTTTATTGTAAGAAATCCTAAGAGCCTGATGATGTGTTTGGGTCTCACCAGTAGAACCCTTGAATTTTCTCAAGGCAATGATCATACTGTTTGAGAAGGGATGCAGTTATCCTGTCTGTAAATTATGTTAATCACTCTGCATTCTTTATACTTTTTTTTAACAGTAGTCTTTGTTAGCACAGTTTTTTTCCCTCCTGGGCAGTTCTAGTGTTAACAAGTCCCTTTATGTTAATTTATTACAC
The DNA here is from genome assembly GCF_031143425.1 of Pleurodeles waltl. NCBI lineage: Eukaryota > Metazoa > Chordata > Amphibia > Caudata > Salamandridae > Pleurodeles > Pleurodeles waltl. Next base: position 1,442,030,893 of record NC_090440.1, on the reverse strand, counting down.
ATTAGGACTCATTTTAGGCCAATGAATCTTTTGACCCAGTTGAGAGACACCGTAGGACGAGATAGCTAATCAATATATCAATCAATATATCAATAATGTCATCAATATTTATCACAACAATACATTTCACTTTGGTCAAAGTCATTAATCAATCTGAGGACGCAACCATGACCTTCCAGCCATGAATAACCACACTAGTTTAATAGAATTTTATTCCCTGTTCATTACAATCTACAAGCAAATGGGTTAATCTTAATACCAAGAAGCATAATAGCATAGTCACGATATGGCAACTGTGATAAGATTTAATTAACGCGAGAATCACAAACATCAGAACATAGCACGGCGTGAACATAGATCAAAGTATAGCAGAATATTGATATCACGTCAGTTCAACAAAGCATAGTCTCAGTTGTTTGTCTATTTGCGTCGATTTGGTAAACACCTGTCCTAACCACTGATTAGCATTCGCATGTTGGGCTTCATGCAAAACAATTTAGAACACCAATTTGGAAAACATCTAGCTATGGTCTCTGTCAAAAGCAAGCAGTTGGTACCTAGAAAGGAAAAGCAAACAGACAAATTACAAATGCATTGTCATAATTACCCTCCAAGGATTAGGTCAGCGCACAGGTTCAGTCTTCGTCTTCAGGACATCAGTCAAATCGCATCAGTCAGGACTTAATTAAAGGGCAAAAGGGACACTTCCCTCATAAGGAGGAAAAGTGTAAATGGGTTGTCTATGGATGAGGATGGTTTCCGATAAATCTCAAGGCACCAAACAGATTGACAGAATTTCTAGATAAAATCAATAGCATTCCCTACCTAATTCTCTCGACCTTTCTGTGACATGGGTTTTTATCCCTTTTTCGTAATACATTCCCCCAAAATTCTGTTGGACATTTACTATACCCCACTGTCTTTTAACCTATCAAATTTGACATTAGGTAATCCCAATTTTCACCCCATATTAATTTACAAGTCGTTGATTGGTCTTCATAATTGACGTCTTCAGAGCTGGCACATCCGGCGTTACTTTATCCCTTTGTAATTCTTTGTACATCTTTTGGTCAGCAGTTCTTCTGCCGTCCCGGTTAAAATGACCTTGTACATTACATTAATCTACACTTGTTGCAATTCATTTATAACTTTTAACCCAAGGCACAGAAGATGCGCTTGGGAACGGATTTAACATGGTTACATTAATCTTCCAAGTTTGAAGAAAAAGAACATTTGCGGGGTCATGGCCCCTTGTGAGTCAGTACACTGAAAAAAAACTGAAAAATGCATTTAATATGAGAGCCAGGCAGCTAAGCTGCAGCTCACGCTAACTTAAGGCCTATGAAGATTTTCAATACAAATTCAATAATGCAAATGTTAATATAAGCTTAACATAACATAAACATTTTATTCATCATTATTAGTTTGCGTATACATTGGTGGCCACTCTTCGTGGTCACAATTCAAGTGCACGTTTAAGCAAAATCGCTATTATTATTGTTTCTATCCGGCATCATCACACATTAATATATAAACATTTCGTTTTAATATAGGTTATATAAGCTACGCTCTCTCACTAGCACACTGTCCACAGGCCCTTCATTGCAGTTCAGAATGTTGCATAAGGCACATGCTGAGGATTTCTAATGGAGAATATACATACTTTTGGATCAGCTACCTTTATGATATTCCATCCCACAACTGAAAATGACTACACAGACCCCTATCTATGTGCGACCAATACACTATAACTAAAATTCACCATTTTCCGCTCACTTTGACACATTCATAGCTCTACTCTTACTGATTTCTGTATTTGACCAAAGTCCTTTTTAAACTTGTAAGAAATGTCTTCAGTTTGCAGAGATGTCACTCTAAACACCACTGGTTTCAAACCATGTCACGCATGCTGGACGCAGATGTTAGTTGTGATCTGCACAATTTCTGCATTTAGACCTGCACACCAAATAGGACTCCATGTCCCGTGGCAAATGCTCTGTGATGCACCCTAAAACCGTCAGTGAGTAGAAAATCAAGCTCTACATCACTGATTACAAAAAGCAAGGTCGAATCCGATATAGGTCAAGAGGAGTTCCATCTAGGTAACCCTTGTCAGAATCATAGGAAATGTTAATGAGACTCTTCGATGTCCAGATGTGCCCGATCTTTGCAAAAGTCTCACAGTAAGTCTTCCCAAAACACTGTTCCAACTTCCCCTTCCTCTTCAGACCCGATGTGGAGCTGATGTATCCCGAACTCCTCAGGCTGTTGTCAATTCCGCAATGCTGCAGGACATGCTGCAGATACTTAAAATCAACCTGGCTGTCCCTCTGTGCCTCTTCTGTCCCCTTGAACTACTCTGGTGGTAGTTCCAGTCAAATTGCCTCTTCCAGCACTGACCGAATGATTACTACTGTGCCACATGCTTTGTCGGTCATTCCTGAGTCAGTACAGCCCACAGGAGCTTCAGTTCAGAGCAGTCAGGCTTAACTTAAAAGGCAATGTGTAAAGTATTTGTGCAACAAATCATGCAATAACACAGTGAAAACACCACAGAAAGACATCATACAGGTTTAGAAAAATATAAGTATCTGATTAAATGAAGGTCCAAACGAGCAAGATATGATAATCCCTAGTTAAAAATATCACTTTGATAGCAGTAAGAATAGTCTTAAATTCTTAAAAGTAACAAATGTCTCTTTCAAGCACAAAGTACCTGGTGTGCATAAAAATTAGACGCACAGAGACCGCAGAGGAGGAGATGCGAAGGGTGTGTGTCGGATTTCTGGGCGCACACAGACGATGCATTGATCCTTTTCCACGCGACAAGGGCTTTTGCATTGAATTCCGGCGCACAGCCTTGAATCCTCTTTGCAATGCGGGGTCTTTTGACTCCCAGGGACGAATCGGAGAAATCCTGGGCGCGCAGGACGAAGTCACAAGGCCAGCATCGATCCGGGGGGCAATTTGTCGGAGCTTTCTGTTGCACGGCAGGTGCTGCGTCGATTCCTCAGTCAGGAAGTCGGGCTGCCTCATTCCGGTTTGGCGATGCGTCGATCCGGTGTGCTGTGTATCGAAGTTCCGGTCGCAACGCTGGTGCTGCGTCGATCTACACTCGGGGAGCCAGGCTGCGTCATTCCGGGTCAGCGATGCGGTGATTCTTTTACTGTGAGGCAGGCTAGGTGTCAATTCTGGCAGGCAGTGTGTCGATTTTCACTGCACAACAAGTTTCTTGCAGAGAATAAGTCTTTTTGGCCCTGAGACTTTAGGAACAGCAGGCAAGCTCAATCCAAGCCCTTGGAGAGTACTTCTCAGCAGAGTCAGAGGCAGCAGGGCAACAGCAAGGCAGCAATCCTCAGAGAAGCAGTCCAGGTGAGTCCTTTGGGCAGCCAGGCAGTTCCTCTTGGCAGGTTGCAGGTTCTGGGGCAGAGTGTCTGTCCCAAGGAGTATCTTAAAGTGTTCAGAAGTGTCTAAATTGGTAGGTTCAGGGACCCCATTTATATACCCAAAACTGCCTTTGACGTGGGGGAGACATCAAAGAGTGGTTTTGAAGTGCACTGGTCCCCTTTCAGTACTACCCTGCTTGCCAGGGTCCCAGTAGGGGGTTTGGCAGTCCATTGTGTGAGGGCAGGTCACTGTCCTTTAAAATGTAAGTGTCAGGCCCTCCACCCATCCAGCCCAGGAAGACTCATTCAATATGCAGATGTGTGCTGGTGTGACTGGGCAACCTGTGTTTGCGGCTGTCTGGGTGAAATGCACAATGTGGGTGAAATGCACAAGGGAGCTGTCAAACAGCCCAACCTAGACGTGGATTGTAAGGCACAGAAGGATTTAAGCGCAGAGAAATGCTCACTATCTAAAAATGGCATTTCTAAAATAGTAATATAAAATCCAACCTCACTAGTTAGCAGGATTACCCCTTTCTGATCAGAATCTGCCACTCAAACATTATATGAGGGTAGCCCTAATGCTAGCCTATGAAAGGAGTAGGCCTCACAGCAGTCATAAACGAATCTAGGAAGTTTCCACTGCCAGGACATATAAAACACACAGATATATGTCCTGCCTTTTACCTACACAGAACCCTGCCCTCTGGGTTACCTAGCACCTACGTTAGGGGTGGCTTATATGTAGAAAAAGGGGAGTTTTAGTCTTGGCAAGTACTTTTAAATGCCAAGTTAAAGTGGCAGTGAAACTGCACACCCAGGTCTTGCAATGGCAGGCCTGAGACATGGTTAAGGGCCACCTTATGTGGGTGGCACAATCAGTGCTGCAGGTCGACTAGTAATGCTTAATTTACAGGCCCTGGGCACATGCAGTGCCCTTTACTAGGGACCTACAAATAAATGAAATATGCCAATTGGGTATGACCCAATGTTACCATGTTTTAAGGAGAGAGCATAGGCACTTTAGAACTGGTTAGCAGTGGTAAAGTGTGCAGAGTCCTTAAACCAGCAAAAACAGTGTAAAAATATGGAGGAGGCAGGCAAATAAGTTGGGGGTGACCACCCTAAGGCTGTCAGGTCTAACATATATGTTGTCCCATAACGTGACGACCAGATGGTGAAAGCGGACTTGCCACAGTTAATTATAGACCACCTGCAAAAAACAATGTTGTCGTTGTCCATCCTGGGGATTTCCATCAACGGGTCCAAGTCCCATCTTCAGTCTTCACTGAGGCTTTCCTTTACAGGGTCTACCGTAGACTTTGTTGCCTAGAAGTATTTTCATTATACATAGTGAATCTGGGACATTCAGGCTAAAATGTTGATATTTCACGTGACAGCTACTGTTCCAGCCTTGATGGTTCTATGCCTCCATGGCTTTTTAGTGTCTTATATCCTGCTTGGTACCTCGTGCTCAGTCGCACATACAAGCCCTTCAGTGGAACCTGAGTCTGCAGTGAACCTAACATTGAGGACAATATGCGTATCTCCAGCAAAGGGATACAGGACCTTTGGATGACAAACACAAATTTGACCTGGAGTAGACCATTCTCCTTTCTGTCTCCAGAAGTCATGGTGGTAGCAGATGTTTCATCTCAGTTTGTGAAGCCTGCAGGCCGACGTGGATATCAGAGGCTTCTGGCCTCTAGTGCAGTAGGACCGCCAAATAAATGTACAATAGTATGCAATCCAGCTGGATCGCAAGGCCTTGCTGCTTTATATCATGAGCTGGTAGATCTAGGTGATGACAGACAACACAACTGCCATTTCGTATTGCATTGAGACGGAAGGCAGGAGGTCTTGAACCCTCTGTTTGGAGGCATTGAGGCTGTAGCACTGGGCACCACTTCCTGATGGTCAGTCTTATAGCAGGTCACAGCAGGTGAGCTCAGCAAGCATTGTCTTGCTGATCACAAGTGGCAATAGCACCCAGAGGTCAATCTGCCTTTGCTCTGTGCGCCGTGCATGTGATAGACTTTTTGTCATCTCCGAAAATACTCAGTGCTTTGCAGATTGTGCTCTAGACATTTCCTTTCAAGGGTGTTCAGAAGATGCTTTCCGCCCTTGGGTTTACATCAGCCTCCTGTACGCCTTTGCCTCTACCTGTGATCCTGCTGAGCACTGAATACAGAGCACAACTCATTCTTTTAGTCCAGGACAGGTCTCGGAGTGTTTGTACTCTAAAATTCTTGACTCTGAGCATCTGCTTTCCACTTCAACTATCTCTGTAGGAGGATATGTTGTCCCAACAGCAGGAAAGCGATTTTCTCCAAAACCTACAAAATCTACACTTCAATTGCTTGAGATTGAGTGGAATCAACTAAGAGGTCTAGATCTGCCTTCTGAAGTGCTGGTTGTCATTTGGACTGCTCGCTTCCCCTCCTCCGTATCTGTATACTCAGGCCATTGAGAAGCAAGTCAACCGCGTATAGGCAAAACTGCTTGATGCACAGTTCTTTTTGTCACTGGCCCTCTGCTGTTGGTTCTGTATTTGCTTGATCAGACTTCATTATTCAAATCATTGGTTAGGATGAATTTGTTTAAAAGCGTTCCCCCCTACCCCAAGCCCCCTTATTACGCTTCTGCGGGCCTTCATTATCTTCTAACGTTTCTGGTGTTTAAATCCTCAACCCTCTCCACACCTTTAAACAGAGGTTCGTGATCCAGAAAGCTACATTTCTAATTGACACAAGCTCTGTGACTCAAGTTAGCAAGCTGCAGACCATGTCAGTTAAACAGCCCTACACTTTACCTTGATAAGCTGGTGCATAGGACCCATACATTTTGTCTTCCAAAAGAAGTGTCACCCCTCCATAAATGGCAGTCTATCATGCTTCTCACTTTCTTTTGTCCTCTGCACTCCTCTAAGAAGGAGAGGGTACATTGATTAGTCTTGTTCTCAGAAAAGAAACAAAGAAATGTACCCACATGGGGGATTGGCCTGTTTGCTTGCATTGATTGTCTGATTGCAGAAGGCTGAAGGTGAGACTTGGACATGTTGATGGTCTGGTACCCTTACTTTTAGTTTGACCGCAGCGTCAAGCTTACCTTTGAATGTCCCTAGGCGTCAGACTGGATCCAGAGATTTTTCTTGGAACAGTACCCATGCACGCCTTCAGGTGGTGTAGACTTCGCGTCCATCGTTGGCGTCATGGTCGCCATGATGACATTGTAGTCATATATAAGCAGCACCCCGGCGCACTGACGTCAGTTTTTTTCTTTCCGTGTCAGCCTACGCAAAGATCAGAAGAAAAGCTTCCCTTAGTTGCTTTTTGACAGATTTTTCTACCTATTTGTTGAAGTTTTTGACCTTCTTGGTGTGTCAAGATGTCTTCCCGTAAGCTGTGTAACTCCTTTCACCACACGATGTCAGTGATGGATCTGGACCTCGTGTGTTTGTGGTGCCTGGAGTGCGGCCACAAGCCGAAGTCCTGCTCCAAGTGCCGGGCCATGACCCTGAAGGCTTTGAGGGAGCAATCCCTGAAGCTCACGGTGGCCCAGCATTCGGATCTGCGTCGCCCCCAGTCTTCGCTCAAGAGGAAGGCCACCTAAATGCTTGTAGAACCATCACCACTTGTCCTCGTCCCACTCCAAGTCATCGGTACATTCAGGTCACAAGAAATAGAAGTTGAATGAGAGCAAATGTTCTTCGACTTCACCCCGTTGCTCAGACGGTGCTACTCGAGAGGACTGTTGTCTTTCTAGGCCCCCATCCTCGAAACCTGCTTCTGGGTCAGCCCTGCACATCCCTGAGTTTTCAGAATCCAGAGCCACCCCTGCCCAACTCAGGGAGTTTTATGAGGCCATGTGCCTCATCTTTGGGCAGTCCGACCCTCCTGTGATGCCCTCGGGCATAGAAGGGTCAGTGGGGACCCCCCCAGGTTCCGCGCCAGCCGTTTTGGCATTGGCTCCGGAGTGCACCTGTGGATTTGTTACTGGATCCAAGCTGATCATCGTACCATTGCGACCTTCCCCAGCGCTGATACCGAAGTTGACGCTCCTGATGTCAGTCAGGCCCAAGATCGACGTTGACAAAATACTCATTCCTAACTCCGAGCCGGAACGTCATCGCCGACATCGATTCTGACTTTGTCCGGGATCTCATTCCGCAAGTTCGATCCTGACCATTATGCCTATGGGTATGGTGAGAGAATGGAGGAGTCACTGGACCCTGTGGGATACCAGCTTGAAGATCTTTATGTAGATTGTGCCCAGGAATTGGGTGAAGCCAGTGGTCTGGACACCTCCCCTGACTTTGGCATGCTTTCTTCCTCTTCTGTGGCTAAAGAGGAGGAAGCCTCATACTCAATGGTTGTGTGAAGATCAGCTGAGGTCCCGGGCCTCAAGCTGCCTTCCATGGCGGTCAGGACTAACCTCCTGACTGAGGTGCTTCAGCCTGGGACTTCCACATCTAAATTCATTTTGCCCTTCAATTAAGCCCTCCCTGATGTCCTGCTGGGTATGTGATCTAAACCCAGCACAGGGGCTCATGTCAGCAGGACAATCGCCCTCCGCCATAGGCCTGGGCCTAAAAAACCTAAATTTCTGACCCAACATCCTACGCCTGAGAGTCTAGTCATCCAGGCAACTTCCTCTTCTGGCGCATTCCCTTCCACACCCCTGGACAGGGAATCAAAAAGACTGGACCAACTTGGGAAGAAAATGTTCTCTACCTCCAGTCTTGCATTGTGGTCCATGAACAATGCATGCTTTTTGGGCTGCTACTCCCATACTTTATGGGATACGGTCGCGCAGGTGCTGCCACAGGTCCCGAAGGAGGCTCGGGCCATTCTTTCCCAAGCTATTGTTGATGGGAGGGACGCAGCCAAGTTCATGATTCATTGTGGGCTGGACACGACTGATTCAGGAGGCAGATCGGTTGCGTTGACGGTGACCTACAGAGCCACGCTTGATTGAGGATGTCTGTCTTTTCAATCGCTTATGGACATGCCCTTAGTTGGCATCTGTCTCTTTGGACATAAAGCGCTCGAATACTTTAAGGAGTCCCGGGCTACGGCTTGGTCCCTTGGACTTGCAGCTGCTCCTCGCCCCGCTCAGTCTGCATTTTGCTCCTTTCGTGACTATGGAAGGGGCACCCAACTACGTCCATTTCCTTCCAGCCATGCTGCCCAGCATCTGTGTGGACAAGGGCACAGGATCTCATTCTCCCATGGATCAGGGAAGCCAGCGGTCAACCCAGTCTACCCCATCTGTTCCCCCCTCTGCCCGATACAGGCACCAAAACTTCCTAGTCTGTCGCTCCATCACGGACCAGTTTGGAGGCAGGATTCGCCATCACCTTCCCCACTGGACAGACAGGTGGGTTTTGCAGATTGTCCGAAAGGACTACTTCTTACCCTTTGAGACTACCCCTCAGGCCATGCCACCATCCTACGATTGGATGACAGAGGATCACTTCGCACTTCTCCGCAAGAAAGTTACAGCGTTCTTGGCCAAAAGAGCCATAAAGAGGTTCCCTGTGCCAGAAGTAGGTCATGTTTGTTATTCCTGCTAATTTCTGGTGCCCAAAAAAGACTAGGGCCTTCGCCCTATCCTAGACCTCCGGTCCCTCAATCTCTTCCTCAGAAAGGAAAAGTTCAAAATGCTCACTCTAACTCAGGTTCTATCTGCCTTGGACCCCGGAGACTGGATGGTAACGTTGAATTTGCAGGACGCCTGCTTTCATGTTCCCATCCTGCCTGCCCACAGAAGTTACTTGCTGTTTGTGGTAGGTCACAAGCACTTCAGTTCACTGTGCTACCCTTTGGCCTTACCAGTGCCCCGCGGGTGTTCACGAAAGTGATGGCGGTGGTTAAAGCTCATCTGTGCCGGCTAGGGGTTTCAGTCTTCCCCTACCTCGATGACTAGCTGTTGAAGGCAGGCTCGCCCCAGGCTGTCATCTCCCACCTCCAGACTACGGCGAACCTCCTGCATTCACTATGGGTTCACTATAAACGTGCCAAAGTCACATCTGACTACCTCTTAGACGCTCCCTTTCATCTGAACTATTCTGGACACAGTGCAGTTTCGGGCCTATCCTCCAGAGCGGCGAATCCAGGATATTTAGGCTATGATACCGATGTTTCAGCCTCAGTCCTAAGTTTCAGTGAGAATGACTCTGAGGCTGCTGGGCTTCATGGCCTCCTGCGTCGTGCTGGTCACAAATGTCAGATGACATATGCAGGTTCTGCTGTGGGACCTGACGTTCCAGTGGGCGCAGAGTCAGGGGAGTCTCTCTGACATGGTCCAGATCTTAGAGGTAACTGCGCAAGATCTGCAGTGGTGGCAGACGAACCACGATTGGATCAGAGGCAGATGCCTCTCCCTTCCCCTACATATCTCAGAGTAGTGACAGATACGTCACTTCTGAGATAGGGCGGCCACATGTGAGAGGCAGAGATCAGAGGCCTCTGGGCTCCACAAATACCTTCTGGAGCTCATTGAGATAAGGCTTGCATTGAAAGCTTTCCCTCAAAGGGAAAGTGGTGCAGGTGTTCACGGACAACTCCACCTCCATGTGGTACTGCAAGAAGCAGGGTGGGGTCCTGGACCCTTTGTCAAGAGCCCCAGCATCTTTGGATGTGACTGGAATGTCAGGGCATATCCCTGGTGGTTCAACATCTGGCGGGCTCTCTGCACGCCGTAGCAGACAAACTCAGCTGTCAATGCATTGGCAATCACGAATTGTGTCTCCATGCGGAGGCGGCGCAAGGTCTCTTTCCGCAGAGGGGAGAGCATGCATGTTGGAGTTTCCAAGACGTCACTCGCTCTGCAACGCTTTTTGTCTCGAGTGGAACTTAGGCCTCCTATACGCCTTTCCACCAGTACCACTTCTGCCGAGAGTTCTCAAGAAGATCAAGAACATCTGGGCCCAAGTAATTCTTATGGCTCCAGACTGGACATGAAGAGTATGATATCCTGAGCTTCTGAGCATGGCCAGCTATCCTCCACTCAGACTGCCTCTTCGGGAGAACCTTCCGTTGCAGCGGCAGGGTTGGTTCTCCACCCGAACCTGTCCAGTCTCCATCTTCTTGCTTGGAGATTGAGCGGTAGCAATTGACAGCTTTCGACCTTCCGCCAGAAGTCTATAATGGTATCTTGGCAGCCAGACATCCCTCTACCAAAACTGTATACGCCTGTTGTTGGCATTAATTTGTGGCATGGTGTACCAATAAGACTGTTAATACCCTTTCTGCACCTCTGCCTGAGGTTCTTTTGTTTATACTCTGTCTTGCCCAGCAGGGCTCTGCTTTGGGCACTCTTAAGGGTTATCTGTCTGCCATCTCTGCTTTCCTCAGACTGATTGATCAACCCTCCCTGTTTAAATCTCCAATTGTTCTGAGATTCCTTAAAAGCCTTACCCACCTGTTTACACCTACCCCATTCATAATGCCCCAGTGGGATTTGAACCTGGTACTTACTTTCCTCATGTGCGCTCCTTTTGAGCCACTTCATAATAGTCCTGTAAGGCTTCTCACTTTAAAAACAGCCTTCCTTGTAGCCATCTCCTCTGCACTTAGAGTAAGTGAGCTGCAAGCTCTTTCTTCGAAGCTACCCTTCATCTCTGTTCATCCTGATAAAGTGGTGCTTCATACCAGGGCCTCTTTCCTACTTAAAGTGGTCATGCCCTTTCATGTAGGCCAATCTTTGCCTACTTTTTACGCACCCCCACATCCTTCTCATGGGGAGGAAAGTCTCCGCCGTCTGGATCCAAAAAGCGCATTTGCATTCTAACTCAATCATCCGAAGGACTTCCGCGTGGATGATTAACTCTTTGTAGGTTATGTGGGTGTGAAGAAAGAACAGGCGGTGCAGAAAAGAACCATCTCTAAATGGGTTGTTCTTTGCATCAAAATAAGCTACACTTTGACTAAGAAGCAACCCCTTGAGGGGTTGCGCGCTGACTCAACCAGAGCAACAGCGCCAGCCACTGCTTTAGCACTCAGAGTTCCAGTTCTTGACATGTAGGCGTCCCTTCACATGTTGACTAAAACAATACTGCATAGACAGTCAGGTCTGCAGGGGCGGCTATTTTGGCCTTTCGGTCCTGCAGGACATCCTAGTATGGTCTTAGTTTGAAGACCCGCCTCTGGGGATAGTATTGCTTGGGTATCTATTCTAAGGTAAGTGTTCGGTTACAAATTACCTGGTAAAGACATATTCTAGTTGCAGATTCCTTACCGATTCACCCATCCTTCCTGTTCTGCGAAACAATTTCTAAGGACAGGGACTTCCCTTTCGCGGCCCTAGTTCTGGCACACCAGTTTCAGTGTAATTCATGGTTCCGCACTTCTGGCTTCGAAAGTCGTGAAAAGAAACTGACGTCAGTGCGCCGGGATGCCGCCTATATACGTCATCACGGCGACCATGATGCCAACTACGGACGCGGAGTCGACTGACGCTCCTGACAACACGCAAGGGTACTGCTCAAAGACGAAGCTCTGGATCCAGTCTGACGCCTGGAGGAAATTCTAAGGTAAGAAATCTGCAACTAGAATATGTCTCTACCAGATACCTTGTTCATTTGTGCATGTGTAGTATGCATGAAGCTAGTGGGATCCATTTTGGGTGTCTCAGGTTGTAGCATTGCACAAGATGATGACAATAGCTTCTTCAGACAGTGGAAGTGTATTGTCCGTATTCCTATTACAACAAGGTCAATACTCAAACACTGAAATTATGAGGATGGAAGCAGGACTACCTTTAGAAATTCCATGAAGACTTTCTTAGTAGGGGCTTGTGATTTGTTCTTCCTGAGCAGAGCTTTTTGATAGATGGTAGGGGTAAAGGGTGGCACTGTGGTTTCTGTTGTTTCTAGGCCAGGCCTGCATGTTTGTCTCCCCCTGATGACTGCTTCAGAAAGGCTTATGACAGCCAGGGGCAAGAAAGTTGCACCTCACTGCATCCACATTGTGGGTGGTCCTGCATGAATACCGTCCTGGTGCTGCCTGCTGTCAAAGGCATCACTTTACAAAAAGGCTGTGCATGTAGTGCCGCCTGAGAATGATGTTTAAAAACAAGTCAAACCACCAAAACCCATCCTGAAGTTTGAGGCAGTGGACCAACTTCCCCTGTCTGGAAAATGTGTGCAAAAAAAATGGGATGCAAACCACCCCACTTTGTTAAATTCCCAAGTTCTTCTTTTCCAAGGCTTCCAAGATTTATTTAATCATTAGCGTGGCACAGAAGTCACCTAAAACCACACATAAAAAGAAGTCTTAAGTTCAATAAAAGATTTAATATTGCCCAAGATAATTCAATACATCAATATATAAAAGATATATTCATTACAAATTACACATTAAAATATAGATAATAAAAAGTCACAATAGGACAAGAAAAGTTCCAAAAAACTTCATCAGAATGTAACAGATATTCACTGAAGGGGAATTTAACAAGGATAAAGTGCTTCCTCATGTATTCCTATATAATGTTTAGAAATCGCTGGATTAATACATTTTCTCTGGCGATATAAAAGACACTGGCAAAAAGAATTAAACATGACTATTGGAGAGCTGTGGTGTGACCACAGCTGATATTAGCCTGATAGCCAGTCTGCCATAGGTGAGGGCACGTTGTGCTAATGGAGCTGAGTGTCTTCTTGAAGTGCCTAGAAGCCTGCCTGCCTGCTGAGAAAGGTAAGTAGTGTGTCTGCCCTGCAAGTGGGGAGACTGCCCAGGAGGCGATACCTGTGCGTTCCCAGTGAGGGGAACTCCAGAAGAAGCTGACAATCGAAAAAGAGTTTGTTAGAAGAGATCTATGTTGTGAAAAGTCCCTCCAGCCTCTCAGCACAATTTATGGAGTTAAGCCTGAAACGTGTCAACTGGCAGTCAGCTGTGGGTGTGTTTGAGTGCTGCCACCAGCCCCAAAGAGCAAAGGGACTGCATCAATGCTGAGCAGAGATATCAATCTGCCCAGATAGTGCCAGTTCCTGAAATAATCACCATGGGAAAATTTGGCCTGGCTGCCACTTCCACCTTAGCCAGTGTTGGCCTGCAGCAGTCCGAGAAGGCTGCAGCTACAGTGAAATGACCCTTTTCTCTGAAACTTTCTGTCCATGTTGCCAGAGGACAAGAAGACCATGCTAAAACTGTATCCACTGCAGCTAAGCACTGCTAAAAGCAGCATATAGGTACAACATTGGACTACTCATGCTTCCAGGACTAAGGGCCAGATTTAGCAACGACTTTGCGACTCGCAAACGGCGAAAATCGCCGTTTGCGAGTCGCAAATGCGTCTTTGCTATGTAGAAATGCATTTTGCGAGTCGGAACCGACTCGCAAAATGCATTTCCGAGTCGCAAATAGGAAGGGGTGTTCCCTTCCTATTTGCGAGTTGCAGTGGTATGCAATTCCATTTGCAACCGCGAAAGCGGTCGCAAATGGACTCGCAGTTACCATCCACTTGAAGTGGATGGTAACCCACTCGCAAACGGGAAGGGGTCCCCATGGGACCCCTTCCCCTTTGTGACTGGACCAAAAAATAATTTTTCAGAGCAGGCAGTGGTCCCATGGACCACTACCTGCCCTGAAAAATACAGAAACAAAAGGTTTTGGTTTATTTTTCAAAATGCAGCTCGTTTTCCTTTAAGGAAAACGGGTTGCACTTTGAAGAAAAAAAAACTGCTTTATTTAAAAGCAGTCACGGACATGGAGGTCTGCTGTTCCCAGCAGGCCTCCATCACCGTGAGTGCCCTGAGTCGCTATGGGGTCGCAAATTGCGACCCACCTCATTAATATTAATGAGGTGGGTCTTTGAGACCCCATAGCGACTCGCAGAAGGTGTCTGAGACACCTTTCTGCATCCCAAATTGCGACTTGCAATTTGCGAGTCGCAGGGACTCGCAAATTGCAAGTCGCAATTTGGGACTTTCCTACATCTGGCCCTTAGAGACATAAAGGCCCAGGTCAGTTCACTGCATCCTCCGAGATGATTGATTTAAGACCAGGGCCACTTGAATTATGTGATTGTCCATCCGCTGTGTTTTTCGCATATTTAACGATTTGCACACAATCTATCTGCTTCATAATCTGGAGATTTTAACAAAAATTAATTTTGTTTCTAGCTTAAACGGTTCAAAAGTTACTAAAAATGCAGCAACAAGTGTTGCAGCGCAGTGGAAGGCCCTTTGCGAAGGTTAACTGTCCACTTTTCTTTCTTTAATCAACTGGTACTTATGAGGTGCAACCATTGGCCAGACAGAGTTAACAAGTGTAAATATGATAACAAAGCAGTACTATCACAATATGTACTGCATAATTTGGCTTTTCTTGCATATAATGTACTCAGCTCTGCTCCATAATTTGGTTCATCCCTGCCGCATTATTCCAGTTGCCTCGATTAAGACTGAGGAATGATTGTTGAACTGGGCTGCATATTAACAACATTGGAAACATTTCGAGAGAACTGAACCTGAGATTAATCCTGCCTAATACCATAGACTGATGGGCACCATCTTATTAGAACCTTAACCCTAGAGGGGAAGAGAGCGGTTACTGGAAGTGAGAGGGTGAAAATGCCTCATTGATAGAACACCACATTCTTCAGCCCAGTTGTTGTACACGTTGAACAATACAGTATTTAGTTTTGCTGTGAAATTAAAAAGTACTTTTTCATTAAGAGAAGCATAGGGCAGGGCATTACTTGATGACATCTGTTGATTGATTGTTGAGTTGTAACCTCTTGCCCCCACACTACTTCCCTAAGGAGCTTTAGCCTGTTAATCCACGCTACCCTTTAAGTGAAGTGTGGAAAGGGCTGTACTTGGCGTAGTTTGCAGATCCATAGTAGGAAAGGCCCCACAAAACCAGTAGCAAATGACCTCAACTATCATGGTTGCAACCTATTGCCCCTATCTGACTCTTGGCCCCCTATTGGGATGGATGTGTCCCCTGCTTGGTGTTGAGGTGTGATCTTCTGCTTTCAATGCCCAACAGAAAGTATCTCACAAGCTGGTTTTTGATTTTGAACATAGCCTCACATTAATATTGTGTGTGCAAAGAGACCTAGGCGTGCCTCTTGAAATGAGTGAGATCCAGGACTTTGTCCTGTGGCCTGGAGTCCTGCACAAACGTGGCCTCATTTTGCTGACAGTGGACTACTGTCATTGTCAAGTGTTTAGCATGTAGAGAGGTGGTGCAGAGTATTGTGTTTTGTAAAAATATTTGTGACCGGCCCTTTTTATCTATGTCTTTGGAGTGGAGGCCTGCTGTCCCCCTCAGGTAAAGTACCGCTTCTCTACGCTAACCCAAATCCTAGCACTAGCATCCCAAGTGTATGTTGTGCATGTCTGTGTGGCACATACATTGTGTGTATAAGTATGCCAGAGTAATGGAGGCTTGTGGGGCCCATTTTGGCACCCCCTGGCCTTTTCCTGTGCCCAAGATGGAGGTGACGTTGTTTTCCCTGTCAGTGCGAACGTATTTGTTACATTTCTGAAGCTGGAGGACAGAGATCTAGACTCTGAATTGGAGAAAGAATATACAAGTTTCCTTTAGAACAGTGATACACAAAGTACGGCCCAGGGGCCGCATGCGGCCCTCCTGACCTTTACATGCAGCCCCCTGCTCAACAGCAGGACTGGGCTGCTGTTCACTCAACTCTGCACAATGATTAAAATATGTTAAATAAAAGACAAGCCTTTATTAAAATGTTAATTGGAGGCAAAGAAAGTAAGTAACTACGTTGTCCTGCACCTGTAGGAACGCCTTTATTTTTAAAGACATGCCACACCAAAATTGTAAAAATATAATAAGGGCTCTTCAGAAATCAAAAACTGCTTATAATTAACATGCAGAGTCGTTTCTACTTAGTAGATAAGATTATATCAGTGCATAGAGAAGCATTTTCTTTTTAAGTGATGGTTTTCAAACATAAATCCAGAAACATTCTTTACCCCACCCCCTGAAAACAATGCCAATACGGAACTAAGAGGCACGTTGGTTTTCATGTTCACTCTTTGGATGGCCTGGGCTCCTATTACTCATGAACATTATAGTTTATTAAATCTAACACAGGAGAAGGTTTCACATCCTGAAGTCATGTATTTTGATATTCTCTTATGTGCACTAATGAAGAAAAAGGAGGGAAAGTGAAACAAAAGAATTGTCTAGGATCACACATTTTGGTAAAGTGGGACGCCAGGATTCATAGCAGGTTTTCAGGTTTCACATTATGCATTTCAGCCACTAGTTGTATATGCTTTGATTCTCCTACACCCACCATACTGCACACACCCCACCCCCACCCCAAACACCCCACCACTACCCTCCCTGCTAGCATCAATGCGGCCTTCGATCACATCACAAACCAAACTTTGTGGCCCCTGGGAAAATGTTTGCGAGTACCCATGCTTTGAAAATTCAGTTAGGCATTTTGCTGAGGGAAGTTGTTAAATGGTCTCCCTGTAGAATTGCCATTTAGTAGATGATTGGGGTGAAGGGTGATACTGCAGTATGTTGTTAAGATTAAAAGGAACAACTTTAGGTGAGGCCAGCCTATTGTCTCTTCCCTGATCACCTAGCATTGTGGCTGTTATTAGCCAGGTGCAGAGAGCTAACACCTGTTTGTGCTTCACTTGTGGGTGCCTCAGATTGGATACTACTCTTTTGTGAGGAGACTTACTCTACACAAGGGCTGAAGAGGACACTTAAAAACCCACTCCAAA
Source organism: Pleurodeles waltl (assembly GCF_031143425.1). Taxonomy (NCBI): domain Eukaryota; kingdom Metazoa; phylum Chordata; class Amphibia; order Caudata; family Salamandridae; genus Pleurodeles; species Pleurodeles waltl. Next base: position 1,442,013,781 of record NC_090440.1, on the reverse strand, counting down.
CTGGTTCTGAAAGTGCAGCCAGGTAATCCCTATCTGTCTCCAATAACTGGATACATTTGTGAGCCACTGTTCCATTTGTCACTCCAGTTCCAAGTTCTCTTTGACCAAGGAAGGGAGTGCTCTGCAAAGTAGTCTGAGGAGTGCTCTTCATCCACAACTGGTGGCTGCCTTATAGCCAGCTTCCCAGAGGTGAGAGGACATAAGCTGATGTTGTGTCTTGCATAAGAGGCGTAACCCTGACCTGAAGCACCTGAAAGTCAATTTGCCTGCTGAGAGAGGGAAGGAGCGTGCCAACGCCGCTGGCGATGTGTGTCCAGGGAGTGCCAGAGACAGCCCGATCCAGTTGTTGTGGGTGTATCAAGCAGAGGAAGACTGTACAGAGCGATCTATGCCACTAGAATCAAGAACTGTGACCATGGTGGTTGTCATCAGCAAACTCGAGTATGTCCATGGCATTGACTACTGTTGTCTAAGAGAAGTAGGCCTCGCAAGTGCTGTTGTGATGTTGAGACTTCCCTGCCCCCCACTTACTTGGCAACCCACCTGCTGTCTTTTGCAGAGTGACCCAGAAACAGGTCTGATATCTGCTGAGGGCTATCACTTGCATCCAGTACCTGCCAATACCAAAAGAGTCCAAGCAGCAGCACACACTGACTTATCATGCTGCAGCATGCCTCACACCAAAGCTATGTCTCCTTCCAGAGCTGGGAGAAATAGAAGACAGGTATTGAAGGTTTTCCACTGGGAGTTGAAACAGACATTGATACATGTGTATCGTCAGATTGTTTTAAAGGGGACTGCATTGAACTGAATGCAATTGCTATTGAACTAGGGTATCTGCGCCTAGGACTTGATTTATGCCGCACAGTGACTTTCAGTCTGAACAAGGAATCTGCCTAAAGATGCAAGAGGGAGGGACACCTGGAAGAAGAAAGGGACATAGCTAAGGCACAGTTACCCGAAGCGGCAGGGTAAATTTGGATCTGTTGCAATTATCTGTGTAGTATTTCACTATAAGCGTGTGTAGAAAAGTACTTTTTAAAATCTAATTAAAGCACTTGGTTGGACATTCAGTTATGGTGTTGCTGGGTTTTTGTTGAGTCCTTGGTTTGTGAACACCGAGGGCTTTCGGGCTCATTCAACCTGGGTAAATGCCACCATCACAGCTTTAGCTCAAACTGTTTTAGTTTTGGACATTTACCAAACTGCCACATGGGATTCTATTCTCAGCTTCTCTGGAAGGGTTATTTTGCCAACTCAGTCCAGGAGGACTTTCTGATAAGTCTACTCTTCAGACCCACCTTCTTAGAGGGGTTATTGCTTCATTACTGATTCACAAAGTGTTGAATCTTTGCTTAGAAGTATCCATCAGAAAAATAAGTTACGTAACTATGGTAAGACTCTCTTTGGTGTACACTCTTCCTAACTGCACATTTCTCACTGCCCTGTATGCTCTACTTGACTGCAGATTTCTCACTGCCTACTTACCTCTCTGTTCTGTGAAGGGGATTTTGGGATTAAAAAAATGCCTCAAGGTACTCTTTTTACACTTCCAGTATATAGATGCTCAATGTGTGACTGTGTGAAAATTGTACAAGACAACTCAAAGTGTGCAGTGGTGGTGCTTATATGCTTCTTCATGTCCCTGTGTCCAGAGGCTGAACTGAATTGCTGCAAAGGAGGAAGGTGTCTCTTGGTGGAGTGCAGGAATTTTCGGCATCCATTCTGGCCCTCCTGGGTAGATTCACAAGGTAGTAAATCGGCACTTATATAGAGTTTCCCCAAGAAAGATCATTAGCACAGGTAAGTAATTTACTCAACTGAGTAATTTAGATACAACTGAACGTTTGTACCCGGAAATAAGCACAAATGTGATCACTCTTCTTTTTGCAAAGTACAGTACCACCAGGTCCTCCAAAACACCACTTGCAAATAGGGGTACTAACCTGCATAAACCTTTTATAACTAGGTCTAAATTAGTCTTATATATCATGCGAGCCCCAGTGCACATAATATTTGAAACCAGGCGCTGATTTATACATACGTCCCGGGTGTTCAGCAGGAGTGTGCGTCCGCTTTGTTCACTCCCGGGCCACTACATTGTTACAGAAGAGGCTGCAGATACTTGTGCAGCCCCTTCTGTTATACGGATAGCGCTAGCGCACATGTAGTACCAACGCTATGGTGGGAGGGCTTTTGTTCCCTCATTTGCATGTCGGTGTGGCCCCATGCTAATGAGGGAATCGCTTTGCTCCTGGGAGGTACACAAAATAGTATGCCATAAAAAAGGTACCACATTGTCAGTGCACCCTCTGAAGGCATTCCTCTTTATAGACAAATGGAGCCCCATGAACCCCAGTCAGCCCCATGCAGGATGGTGCAATGACTCACTGCACCCACCTGCAGTGAGACCTGTGTCCACTCTTTAAAAAGTACAGACAGCTGCACTGTGAAACACAAAGTGGATTGTAAGCAGCTGCTCCGAATTTTTCTAAATACACTGCCCCCAAGTAGGTGCGAGTTCCCGGCTGCTGTGGTGACAGTGCATTGATTGTAATAGGGCATACTTTTCTTTTTTACTCCAAGCACACCTGCTTTAAGGTGCGCCGTGGCGCAAATATGGACAGTGCACCTGTTACATAATACAAGCCTAGATGGCTTAAAGAACTAGTTTATGTATTATTCTCTACTTTGTGCATCCTTTTTGTTAAGAATATTGCATTAATTACTGAAGAATGAATCTTTTCAATTTACATTCAATAGATCAGCCATATGACCACATCCAGCTGAGACGCATTACACAGATGCAGAAAGACTTCAGCAGGTACTGGGGTTAAGGAGTCCGTGGTAAAGGAGATAAAAGCACTTTGGCAGGTGGCTGAGGGAAAGTAGATCATTTCAGAAGAAGAGAAATATAGGAAAACTGGAAGAACAGATGAAAAGAACATAGTAGAGTGAACTGCTGCAATAGGAAGGTTGTAGGGTGGTGGAATTAAGAGACGTGGTAGAATCAACATTAGGCAGTTTTTGTACTAAGTACTTTTTCTTTTTTTCTTTTTTGTTTACGATCATGAATGAAAACTGCACGGTAGAAGGCCAGCAGGATGTGAGCCGTGGCTAGATGGTTCACTAACAAATACTTGCAAGCTTTATGAGTCAGTGCAATGTAGAGAGGACAGTTGATCTCGCCTGGGGATTTCAGTTACAGTCACAACATCGCCACCCCCCTTCTGATCCCTGACTCTGACATGGATCCAAAGGTGCGTAGCTCGATGCCGTTCCCGGCGCAATCTGGCCCAATGGCTTCCAAGTTGGAACCCGAGCCCTTTTCCAATGGGCTAGGACCCGGGGAAGAATGGGATGGGTCAGTGGACCCTAAAGAAAACCAGCTCCATGAAGACCCAGATATAGACTGGTGTGAGAACCTTAGTGAAGCCAGTGAACTGGATTCCTTTCCACGTCCTGGTATGCTTTCTTCTCCTACTGTGGCTACGTAGGAGGGAGTGTCATCCGCTACAGTCTTACAGAGGGCCGACGAGGTCCTTGACCTTCAGCTGGCCTTCTTTGCAGTCAAGGCTAAAGTCTTGACAGAGGTACTGCAACTAGTAGTCTCCTCCTCAGCATCACTAATCCTGTTCAATGAAGCACTCACTGACGTCCTTCTGGGGAGTAACATGGTCCAAACACAGCATGGGCTTCTGTGAATAGGATGATTGCCTGCCTCCAATGGCCTGCTCCAGGGGACTCAAACTTCCTCACCCAACCCCAGGGAGCTTGGTGGTCCAAGCCTCTGCCTCTCATGTAAATTGTGTTGCATTCCCTAGTGCACCCCAGGACAGAGAATCCAAGGGGCTGGACATTTTAGGGAATATGTTTTCTTCCACCAGCCTGGCATGGTGGTCTATGAACACTGCTTGCTTTTTGGGCCGCTACTCACATGGGCTCTGGGACACAGTTGCGCAGGTGCTGCCAAAAGTCCCGGAGGAGGCCAGGGCCATTCTCTCTCAGGTTGTCGCTGATGGGACAGATGCAGCTAAGTTCATCATGTGTTGGGACTTGACATGTCCAACTCACTGGACAGAGCGGTTTTATTGATGGTAGCCTTGAGGTGCCATTCCTGGTTGAGGACAGCTGGCTTTTTGAGGGATGTCTAATCATCTCTGATGGACATGCCCTTTGATGGCTCCCGTCTCTTCAGAGACCAGGTGGATTTGGCGCTGGAGTGCTTTAAGGTCAGTTGAACTACGGCCAGGTCTTTGGGCCTTTCTATGGCCCCACATTACCAACACTCCACCTTTCACTCCTTTTGTGGCTTTGAAAGCAGCGGCAATACCCTCCCAGTCATCGCGCCATGCACGCTTCCCAGCCTCTGCGTGGCCAAGGGCACGGTAGCCACAGACCTCGTGGGTCAGGCAGCCAGCGGTCTGGTCTGTCCACCTCCCCTATCTCAGCAGCTGCAGCTTCCAAACCCTCCTACCATTATGGGCATCCAGTTGGAGGCAGGATTCCATATCACCTGCCCCACTGGCATCCATAACATCAAACAAGTGGCCTTTGAAGATGTCCCAAAGACGTTACTGCCTTCCCTTCGTGACCATCACTCCCCCCATGCCACCATCTTATGACAGGCGACGGAGGATCATCTATCACTTCTCCGCTAGGAAGTTGCAGCTTTTTTGGTCAAAGGAACCATAGAGAGGGTGCCCGTGCCAGAGATGCATCATGGCTCCTATTCCTGCTACTTTCAGGTGCCAAAAAAAGGACAGGGGCCTTTGTCCTATGCTATACCCACAGTCCCTCAACTTCTTCATCAAGAAGTTCAAAATGCTCTTGTTAGCTCAGGACCTGCCTACCTTGGCCCCAGGAGATGGGATGGTAGCGTTGGGCTTGTAGGATGCATATTTCCACATTCCCTTCCTGGCTGCCCACTTTGTTACTTGTGGTTCACGGTAGGCCATGGCACTTTCAGTTTGCTGTGCTCCCTTATGGTCATGCCAGCACCCCTCAAGTGTTCACCAAGGTGATGGTGGCTGAGACTCATCTGTGGTGATCAGGGGTCCCAGTCATTCCATATCTTGACGACTGGCTGTTGAAGGTGGGCTCATCCCAAGCTCCCGTCTCCCACCTCCAGACTATGGCAGACCTCCTGCTTTTGCTGGGGCTCACTATCAACATGCCAAAGTCACATTGGAGTCCCTTTCAGGCCCTCCCTTTCTCCTGAGCTGTTCTGGACACAGTGCAGTTTCAGGCTTATCCTCCTGAGTCTAGGATATCCAGGCTATGATATTGATGTTTCAGCCTCTATCCCGGATTTCTGTGATATTGATGTTTCAGCCTCTATCCTGGATTTCGGTGAGACAGATCCTGACTCTTTTGGGACTCGTGACCTGCATCCTGCTGGGATAAGTGAACTCTGCAGTGCAACCTAAAGTTCCAATGGGCACAGCATCAGGGGAATCTCTCTGACATTGCTCAGATCTTGGAGGGAACCGCGATTGGGTTAGCAGCAGACCCCTCTCCCTTCCCAAACCAGATCTCACAGCAGTAACATATGCTTCACTCCTAGGATGGGGAAGCCATCTGGGGGTGAGGTGGAGATCAGAAAAACCTGGTCTCCAGCACAATCCGGACTCCACATCAGCCTGCTGAAGCTCCAGGTGATCTTATTGACATTGAAAGACTTTCTGCCCTCCATCAAGGGAAGGCTAGGGCAGGTGTTCATGGACAACCCCACCACCATAAGGTACTGCAACAAATAGGGTGGGATTGGGTAGTGGATCCTTTATCAAGAGGTCCTGTATCTCTGGACATGGCTGGAACATTGGGGCCTAATCCCTGGTGGTTTAACACCTGGCAGGTTCTCTGGGTGCCAGGGCGGACAAACTCACCCTAAGATGCCTAGCAGAATACAATTGGCGTCTCCACCCGGAGGTGGAGCAAGGTCCCTTTCAGCAGTGGGGAGAGCCTTGGTTAGATCTGTTTGCCTCCACATGCAATGTGCAATATCAGCACTTTTGCACGCTGGAGTTTCCAAGGTGGCTGTTGCTTGGATATGCATTTCCTCTAGATTAGAGCTTATACCTTTCCACCATACCACTCCTGCCCAGAGTTCTCAAAACAATGAAGAACAACCGGGCCCAAGCCATCCTTGTGGCTCCTGACTGGGCTCAGTCTGGTGTACCGAGTTACTAAGCATGTCCATTGATCCTCTGGTCAGGCTGCCCATTTGGGAGAATCTTCTGTCACAGTAGAGGGTTCTCCACTCAAACCTATTCAGTCTCCGCCTCCTTTTGTGCAGATTCATCATCAGCAGTTGGCAGCTTTAGACCTCCCTCTTGCAACCTGTGATGTCATTTGGCAGCCAGGCACCCTCCGCTAAGATGGTATTTGCCTGCCATTGGAAAACAATTGTGCCTGGTGTGCAGAAGAACAAGTCGATGCCCTTTCTGCCCCCCCGCCCCCCCTCAGGTTCTCCTTTTTATTCTGTCTTTTGCCCAGAAGGGCTCTGCTCTGGGCACTCGGAAGGGCTGCCTTTCTGCTTTTCTGCAGTTACCTGGCCTAAAATCCTTCTTCAAGTCCCCTATAGCAAATAGGTTTCTAAAAGGTCTTGTTCAGCTCTTTCCTCCTTCCCCACTTGTCATGCTTCAGTGGGACCTTAATCTTGTTTTGACATTCTTGATGTATGCTCCCTTCAATCCTCTCCAACATTGTCCGGTAAGGCTCCTTACAATAAGAACAGCCTTCATTGTGGTGATCACATCTGCCCGAAGAGTGAGTGAACTTCAGGCCTTGTCATCCAAGCCTATTTACCTCACCATCTACCCTGACAAACTGGTACTTTGCACAAAAGCCTCCTTTCTTTGAAAAATGTCACTCCATTTCACGTACACCAATCCATCACCTTGCCTGTTTTTACACTCTTTCACATCTGCCTAAAGAAGAGAAGTTACTCCACCGTCTGGACCCAAAAAGAGCCTTGTTGTTCTATTTTGAGTGATCAAAAGAGTTCCAGGTGGACCATCAACTCTTCATGCGTTGTGTTGGAGGGAAGAAAGGATGGGCTATGCTTAAGAGGGTCATTTCCAGATGGGTCGTACTCTGCTCATTAAAATCTGCTACCCGCTAGCCAAAAAGTAGCTGCTAGAAGGCTTGCAGGCTCATGCCACCAGAGCTAAAGGTGCGATCACTGCATTAGCACATGTAGTTCCAGTACTAGACATCTGACAGGCAGCAACGTGGGCCCACGAAAAATCTTATGGATCCAGTCTTACACCTGGGGAAATTCTAAGTTAGAGAATCTGTAGCTAGATATAGTTTCTACCAGATAAGGCATTACCAAAGGTAAGTAACTTGGTAATTTATTCCAGCTGCCTGAGCTAGAACTTTCTGCGGCACACACATGATATTATATTGCTGTTAGAGTGTCTTAGATTGGCGGTTCCCAACCTGTGGGCCGTGACACATTCCCCGGGGCTCCGCAAGCATCTCAAGGCATGGGCTGGCAGGAAGGCACTTCTCCGGCTGGAGAATCTAGACCAGAGGTCTTCAAACTGGGGGGCGGGCCCCCCTAGGGGGCCTCAAGTGGTCCCGGGGGGGCGCCAGACTCTGGCCAAAAGAAGCATTATACAGATAAAAGGCCTTTATTTTAAGCAAAAACATATAATTGCCCTTTTAAAAAGGGAATAGTACTTAACTGTAATGTTTAAATAGTTCTAGACATATTTAAACATTGCCATGTTTATAAAATAATTATGAAAAATTCTGAGGGGGGGGCACAATGATGTTTATTTTTCAGCTGGGGGGGCGCAGCATTAAAAAGTTTGGAGACCACTGATCTAGACAGAAACAGAAAAAAGTGTTTTTATATTTGTTACTTCATCTGTGCAGCAGTTTTAAAAGCACTGCAAAGCTCCTTGTAAATCCAGCTTTTTTCTGGCAAAAATACCTGTCAAGATAACTGGTGATTAATGTACCTGCTGGAGAGAGATGGGAGCAGTGCAGATGGGAAGAGGCAGTCATAAGGAATGTATTGCTGTCCCATCACCCTCCCCTTCCATCATTAACTTTAGACTTCAGAGTGTACTTTTGTGTGTGAGAGCATTATGGGATGCCGAAGGCTACACCATTCTATGTGGAATTTCAGGTTCGGCTTGATAGTGGAACTACAGCTTGACTTTTAGTGAGCATTAAAGGAGCACCTTCAGAGTATTACAGAGACAGGTGATTAGGCTTCACCCCTATGTTGGTTACACTGACTACAGAATTAGTTTGGGATGAATGTGTATGCTTTCATTACAGAGACTGCTTGTGTTACACCTTTTGACCTGTGGCAAAGCTCATCCTCGTTACAGCAAGACTGAGGGGGTTATGGTGCAAATGATCATGGCTTTAGACCTAATCTGTTTATCATGAAATGTTATGGTAAAGGCACTAAGCTTGACATATTTATTGTGAAAAGCATATGTAAAAGTCAGTAACATTTAAGTGTGAATTTGTATTGCTCTATAATAAAACCTACAGCTAGGTATTTTGTTAAATGGAATCTCACAGATTACTGCAGTAGGCCACCATTTTGGTGTTTTGTTACCCATATGGAAAACCATTAATAGAAGGTTTGCTTTATGCTTGTTAAGCCCTCTTATGAGAGGTAGTATTATAATTTTGTATACATTTGTAATTTTATGATTTTGTATGATGTTTCTCATGTGGAAAAGCTTATGTTCAAAACTGGATTGCTTATGGGGACGAGCTATAGGTCTGATCTGTGCACTGGAAAATGTTATGTCCAGTGCTATAGATCTGGGTTGCCTATTATGAAATGGTCTGAGAAATTCAGTTGATCTAAGCTTATTAAATGTGAAAAGCATTTGTTAAAGCCAGTTGGTTGTTATCACATTGAGTTACAGGCTATAGACAAGTATTTTGTTATGTGTCATTTCACAGATTATCAGAGGATGGAATGGGTTTGATGATGGTCGCCCACTCTGACAATCCCTGGGGGTTTTTAATGTGATGATTCTTGTTAGATCCGGTAGAGAGGGGTTGTATATTGTTTTGCAAGCTGTACCTACATGTAGTTTTATAGCTATGTGGATGATGATTGCCAGTTTGTATGTGCCCGAATAGGCCGGTTTTGAGTAAAGTGTAAAGCCAATGGTAAAGAATAAAACTTAATCAGTTCATTGAGAAAAGTCATGGCATCAGTTCATTGTAAAAAGTATTTTTAAAGACAAACAGCTTTTAAGGATGTATTGTTTTTCCTCTGTATTAAAGCCTGTTGGTAGGTACTTTGTTACATTGAATTTCACAGAATACCATAGTAGATAATGGTTTTGATGTGGTGATCTACCAAAACAAACTGTAGAGATTGCGGATATGCACCACAATAATCCATGTTACGGGCTCTTTAGAGAGATAGTATTTTGCGTTGCCAGCTGTAATTTAGTATACATTAGTACCTTTATGGCTGTATCCCTGGTGGTTGCCTTGTGAAATGTGAAAAGCTAATGCTCAGTACAGTAGGCAACAATTGGCTATGATGACAAGCCAATTATAAAGGCTATAGGCCTGATTATTATAAAAAGATTATGATAGAGAAATAGGTCTGGCATATAAATAGTGAAAAACAACAGGGATTTAAAGGCGCATTGTTATTTTTCTTTATTAAAGCCTACAGTTAGAAATTTTGTAACATAAAATGTCACAGATTACCTTGGTGGGAAGGATTTTGGTGTTGATTAACATCTCTAACGACCAAAGGGAGAGATGTACACGCGAACGATTCTTAATTCTTGCTAGAATCTCTGCTTAGCTATGTGCCAGGAACTCGTAATAAAAAATTATTAGAATATATATAATGCAGACAGATACAAAGAGGGCCTCTGGGTCAACTGTTGTGCCACTGGTTTCTACGAGTGTCATTTACACTCTACTTCTATTCATGACAGCATACTGCATGGGGTAATGGTTCAGACCACATCAGTTATTGGCTGTCTTGCCAAGTGAGTAATACCATTTTCTGATTGCGTGTACAACTGCCTGAAAATTAGTATGTTTCTGTGTCAGGGCTTTTTGACCAGTCCTTTAGTTTTCAGTTTTTTCCTTATGTAGTTCCCCTTTCAATTATTTTCTTCCCCTATTTTTATTTTAATGTTTCCTAAGAAGATACTACAGCTTTCCAGGCAGTGCTAATGGGTGCTTGGTTTCCGCTCATTTCATTAGCAGTACGCGGCCTCTCACATGGCCATTTCTTCTAAACTAGAAGACACTTATGGAATGCTGTTGGCCATAGTATATCATTGTTTCACTATTCCAAAATGGCCAACACGTTGCTTCTAATTGTGAAAGCCATGCTAGACTTTTAAACAATGATAGACTATTTAAAATAACTCTGCAGGACGGATTCCCACTTCTATGTTCAGTTTCTTTATTTCAAGGATATACCTGCAGTGTTTCAACAGTACAATGCTTTCCTTTTTAGGGTCGAGCCTGCGTCGCATGCGCTTGCGCATGCGTTTCGCTGAGCGAGACGCTTTAGGAATTGAAAAGGGCTCGGAGCCCCGTCCACGTCACGTTAGTGTCTTTCATTGGCTCGTGGGCTTGCCTGTGAGAATCTGCTTGATTTCATTAGTGGAAGGCACGTATACGTCATGCTTTTTCCAGTGGATAGCCCTTCTCGAGCGCATCGACCAAGTACAGAAAACATACGAGGCTCGCTGTTTTCCGTCCGGTTCGTGAACTACTTTTTCTCTATTTTCCCAGCGCAATCTCGTTTGGCAGAAGTCGAGCACTTTACATAATATCGACCCTGTTACACACTTAAATGCACTTTTGCCGATAGGTTTCATGACGAGTGAAAAGTCCGGTTAGGAGTTTACAGCGCTATCAGCTCTAACACGAGCAAACGCGAGACCCGTTGCATTGCAAATGCTTGTTCTACTTGTATTTTTAAAATGTATCTTGCATATGTTCTTGAGTTTGTGTGTGTTTTATTGCAGTTGTCTCAAAGAGTGAATGAAAGGAGTCAGTGGATGGATGGATGAATATATGCATATGTCGTATGAGTCACAGAGGGCGTGTATGATGACTTATTGGGTGTCCAAACCCATCAATGACACAAAATAAACTTTCATTCATATGCCAAACCTACTGGCACTGCCAGTGCTTGTTATAGGTGGATCTTGCATTATGAGTCACTCATTTAATTGTTTGAATTGTTTAAATAAGGATGAACTTGGAACAGGCAGTGAAGCTGGACCACTGCTTCCCTGTAGCACACTGTCTCATTATAGGCTCAAGAGGATATTTCTAGAAATGGACTTGATAATATTATAGTATGTGAATGTCATGTTTTATGTGTAAACAACCATGATGGTTCTTCATCCCCATTATAATAACTGCTGTCTGAGTTATTCCATTTTGTAGTGGTGTAAATTACAGGTCTTATTGGTATCCAGTTTAATGTGGCTCCACTCAATGGCCTCAGAAGGATGAAGGGCCAAAACGGTCCTGTCAGTGTTCAGAGTTGAGACTCGCACCTCAGTAGAGATGCCAGCAGTGAGCACACAGCTCACAGATGCATCCAAAGGTTCAGTAAGCGATTTTGTTTTACTAATTATGCCCCATTGAATCTTGCTGAATTCACATTAAGGCAGCAATGCAAGAAGTATTTAAGACTCTGCTGTTGTGTGCATAGTTACTAGTGAATCAGTCTTAAAAAAATAGGAAGTCTCCATTTATGCTTTCTATAGGTTTACTAAGTTTAAAGATTTGCAAACCTCTCCCAAAGAAAATTACCAAATGTTTAGTTCGTCAAAGATATTCTTGTCGCCTTTATTCATGCTTATTTAGAATATCTTCAGGCTGATAATCTACGTTTTTATCCGCAGATATCGCTCTCTGCAATTTCGAGGGCTCTTTACAATTTTCCTGCCCAAACTGTACATGATTATTAGATCTATATGTAGATAGCAGTGCTATCAAGCAGACCTATGCTCACATGACACACAGAGTGGACTTAGGGCCTGCCCCTTTGTGTGACAAGCCTCTTTCAGTTACTGGCTTAAGACTTTGTAAAAAACATCTCAGTTCAGCCCACTGGAGCATTCAGCTCTCACCTAAAGCTTTTGACTGAGTGTATCCTATTTCCTGTCAAGTGCTTGCATTGAGCTGCATGATCGACTACTGAACTATGACCCTGTTTGTACAGTCCTGGTGGCTTTTTCCTATGTGTATAACTCTATTGCGGTAACACTGCATGCGTTAGAGTCTAAACCTAGACTTCTTAGGTTTGCCCGTGCTTTGTTTTGCTCTTTAAGTTAGAGGAGCAATTACGGCGGGAAAACCACTGGGAAAGTTTATAAACACCCACAAAGTGACGACATCGTGACTATTACCACTTTTTCCTGGGAATGCCCACCTTTCATTCAGTTTCCAAAGGTTAGTACTGGGATAAACAGGTGTTGATTATACTTGTCATGCTGTGAGGCTCACAAGACACTTTTGCTAGCCTTACTGAAGCTTTGAAGTGATGGTATTTCTGTGCGTCATTCTTAAAATAGACATTAATAGGCCACCGGCCATGTACCCATTTTCCATTTCCTTCAGATATCAATTGCTAATTACCAACATTCAGACGGAATTGATATTTTTTCTTTTTTGTTCTTTCTGTTCCAGGTCATCGAAGCTGTGGCGCGCATTCTACTTTCCCTTTGTCTCGGAGCAGCACACAACTTACGTCAATTACACCATCTTGAAGCCCCGGAGAACAAAGCAGGTCCGGAAGAGGGGCGGGGGTTAACCATAGCGGCCTCCGAGGAGCCGATAGGGACCAACAACGGATATGACATAGTCCACATTCCAGAAGACAACCCTCCAATCTATTGATGCTAGTAAAGGCTGATGCTGTGATGCGAAGAGGCACTTCCCCCTTCTGCTGCTAAAACGCAGACTTTTCATACTGTGATACAAAGAAGAATCGTGTACATTTTAAGGGAACAGATAATAATAAACCTAATTTCAGATTCTTATTTCGGAATGTTGGATTTTTGAAGTAGCCTTTGTAATTCTTAAGTACACTTCTAAAGACTACGACTAAATCTCAACAGCGACATTGAACTTCGGTTTCGTCCCGGATCCACCACAGTCTCTGCTTCATATAAAGGGCCTCCTCGAAGCTACAGGCCTCACTGGTCTGTGATGTACCTGATCATCCTATGATTTTATTCTATGCCCTTGGTAAGAGTACACAACATAACCTACAAGTGACATACTGTAGGACATGTTTGGGTCAATATGACTGAATAAAAACAAATCATGTGTGTCTGTGTTCGTCCATGGTGAATATGGTCGCCTTTGCTGTATTTGGGGTGCTGTGTGGGACAGAGTAGCCATTAAAAACTGTAAACACATTTCCTGTCTCCTATGAATACATATGGGGGAATGCAGAATCTTGGTGGACTTATATGAGAGGGCTGTCATTACAATGCATGAGGGAACAGAAGTGATGTATTTCTCACCATCTGGTTCAGGGGGTGCTTTGTCAATCGAATAAGTAAGCTGTCACCATAAAGAAAACAATTTGAAAAGTTTGTTACCACACATAAGGGTACCAAAGGGTTGTACTCAGGTTTATATACATTGGTTTCAATCCCAAGCAGTCAACAAACATGGAGATGCATGACCCATTCAGGGTAAACTATAACATATTACTCACAGGAAAGACTATCAATAAGGCTATACCCTCTGATATCTTCCATTAAGGTGTTAAAGGGATGGTATGTAACCACAAATTGCATAGGATATTGCCTAGCTGTACAAACAAATGTAGAGGGTGTTGGGATGTGGCAGACTCCATACATGTATGATGGGCATGTCCCTCCAAAGTATAATTTTTTGCCAAAAAAAGTGCGAGCAACAATGTTATGGCAGTCCCAGCAACAATACTTAAGATGAACCTGAAAACTGGGAATTATCATTTTTAAAAGAATGGAAAGAAACCTTCAGTCGCCTATAGGTGCTGTGCTGGCCTGACCTGGATGCAGAAACAAGCGTCACGTCGAATAATATCCAGCTAGTACAACACGATTTGATAAATTGTGGCAATGGATGGGCTCTTCAATCACCTATTCGAGGACAAAGATAACTTCTTGACTGTATGGTAACTTGTGCTAATATTCATGCAGAGAGCCTCTAGAGATGTTGCACACGCTCCATTACATCTCTTTGATAGACTGAAATGGCATACTCTCATACACCTTGCTGGACCTACAGCTGAAAACGGCAAAAAATACTTTTAAAAAAAAGCAACACTTAATAGAGCCCTTGTAACCTTCCCTATCAGATTCCCCCAGAGGAGGGAGGTGGTGTTCTTTTTGTAGGAAATGTAATGGAAAGATGTACTATTCGAGATAATTGAGAAGGTACCTTATAGCCATGTTTGCATTCATGAGTTTTTAAAAAAATGTAGACATATAATTCAGAAAGTCACCTGCAAATATCTCACCTCCCCCACCACTTATATATACATAAAACTAATAACATTAAAAAAATAAACATGTAATCCAAAAATTAAAAAGAACTCCGAGTCAGCCAAAGGTATCAACATAGTTGCTCATGATGTGACGAAAATGAGCTTTCCCTATTTGAACTTCGTTTCATCTACAGTCCATTGTGGGGGCTCCTACTATATTTCCACAATCACCCAAAACTACCCAAAAAATAGTGTTCTCAAAGATGACTGTGATTTACTCAACTGCACCCTAAAAAAAGGGAAAGAAAGTTCTCATAGGCAGTCGCCTGCCGTTCATGAACTTTGGAACGTTTTTTGTGTTTGTAAAGGTAATACTGCAGCAAGAAGATGATTTTGACAGTGGTGTACACCAAACCTTTTTAAACTGTAAAATGTTTTAAGAAGTTTTGAACACCACTGATTTTTTGCCTGGATTCCACGAAAGAAAAATGTACAGTATCCTTTCAGTTAACATTTCAATCCATATTTAAAACGCTTTTTCTGCAGCATTAATGCTGATTCTGTATGTACAATGAAAAATCGACTTACCTTAAGACTAAATACAGATTGTTTTGCTAGCTAAACGTTTTTTAAAGGCTTTTGGCTTCTCTGTAAATATTTTGGCCATTCTAGATTAATTGTAGCAACATAACTTCAAAATGTTCTGTGAGTGAACAGCGGGTATGGATATTAACTGCGTTTCACAGATGCCCATCTTGAAGTTGTGTTCGTTCCTTCCGTCACGGTTTCTTCACTGTATAAGTGATGCAACTATCTCATTAAAATGGTTATTACCCAGATGAACATATATATATATATGTATGAGTGTTGCTGGGGTTGTAGGGTGCTTCTTACTGGAGCTGCTCTCCACCTAAACTTGGAAACTACCCAGAGTTCTCTCTTCTGTTTTGCATAATTTATGCATCACTCTAACCCTGAAAAGGGTGTTTTTTTGACTTATGGTGGTTCTTTGTGTCTGGACAAAGCTAACCTTCTCAGAAGAGATGTAATGACATCGAAACACATGTCAGAGGTTGCTTTTGCTCATTCCACATTGCCTTGGATGGTATTTTAACAGTCCAAAGCTGTAATACTGTGCCTGGAGTGGTGAAAGGGTTTTGTTGTTTTACAGCTCGGCAAGTATGGCACTGGGTCAATCCTATGCTTAAAGATTTTGCTGTACAAATGGCAAAAGACTTTCTCTTTCTAACTCAGCATGGATGGCCCTGTGCCAGTCCTATGCTTAAAAACTGCTAGAAAAACAGACATTTAAGGTGAGCAAATCTATAGTGTTCTCTCCCACTGGGAAAAAAGACTGTAGGGACATTATACTTAGGTTCCGATTTTACACACACAAAACCATAGAAATTCAGAAGTTTTAGTTATCTCAAGTAACTATAACTTGTGCCCTAAGCTAACTTTAACTTGTGCCACCGCCATACACATTTTTCTTATCCATAATTTCACTGAAAATGTTGCAGTGATATTATCAATGATGTCATAGAAGATGTCATGAGTGATGTAATATGTGGGGTAATTAGCAGTGCATGTCGAGGGCGCGATATAGTTATGTTAGGTCATAAGTTATAGTTACTTTAGATAACTATAACTACTGAATTTCTATGGTGTTGTGTGTGTAAAATCGGAACCCGACTGTAACATCTCAGTAACCTTGTTTTTTCCGGTGAATTTCTAAGGTTTTAAAATTTTATTTCCTAACTATAATCCCCTTGTAACCTTTATTTTTTTCAGTGAATTTCTATGATTTTTTTAAATGTTATTTCCTAACGTTTTGCATAGTACGACACAGTATGGTGAGAAGATTGCTGAGTGGGTGAGAGGACCGGTAACCAGCGAGCGGAGGAGGAGCAGTGTAGAGTTGTGCGACCCAGGCCGGAGCAGCAAGCTTGACCACCCCAACAATGCCCAGCAGCCCATTAACCCCTGCTCTAGAGTCCCGGAGTGTGCACAGCTCATCTGGCCATGGGAGGGGGTCTGGGCAGCTCTGGCAGCTATATTGTGGGCCGCTGTGCTCACCAGGCTTGCAGGATCCATGTGGTCCCTGCGGATTTCTGCTGATCTCCTCCAGGGGTGCATAGTCCAACAGCTGATGGAGCAGGCCAAGACGACTTCTGGGCTCCTGAGACACCGAAGTGAGTAAGAGCAAACTGCTTCCTGCCTGCTCCCTCATACAGGACGTTGGGCTCAAGCTCAGAAAACAAGTCTCCCAGTTTCTTGATTATTTGGCTGCCTGCCTACTTTGCCTGACTTCCTTGCCCCATAACAGGCCCCATATAACAACATGGAATCAGCGGGGAATCACTATTGCTGCAGGGGACACAGTGGGTATGCTCATGCACTTCTGTGTTTACAGGAGAAGGCTGCACCACTGTTTGGCACCTCTGCCCCAAGTCTGCCAGCCAGCCTGGGCAGCAGTTAAATCCTTCCATGCAGGATCTAAACACCACCCCCGTTTCTTCTTGGAAATTCTTGTCATAAACAGACCATCGACACCTGGGAGCAGTGGATGTACTCGTGTCCTCTTTGGGGATCTCAGGAGAAGGCAGCACCATTGCTCAGGTCAGCAAGCATCTCCCAAACTACAACTTTGTAACCAAACCCTCACCCACAGATCTTATAAATTGCCCACTTGGAAATTCAGACAAAGTCCAAGTCATACTTCCCGCTCTGAACACTTATCAGGCGCTGGACAGAAGGATTTTCACTCTAGCAAATAAGGTGAGCCCTGCGATCGTGGAGGGGGCCCGGCGTGGGTGGGTGTGTGTTGCATCCTGGAAGCAGTGGGTGTGCTCGTGCTCACCTTGGGGAGCCCAGGAGAAGATGGCGCTACTGTCCAGCTTTCCCAGTATGCTACTATCCTTCAAGCCACAATGCCTCCTGCAGTCCGTTCTCTGTGGAATTCTCACACCGTCCACTCTGACAAAGATCCTACTTATAGTTTTTTCCTGGAATACCTATCAGGTGCTGGTACATTGATTTAGGTCCAGTTAAAATAAGTTGAAACCAGAGTTTGTGGAAGCGGCCCACCTTGGCTGGGTGAGGCTTGCATCTCAGTATGTTGTACTTCCCTGAGCCTTCCTCCAGCTCTGCAACTTTCTCAGAGAAGCAGCAAGAGCGATATACTCTGGGGAAGTCTAAGTAAAGTAAAGCACTCGACAAGCCAGGCAAGTTCTTTACTACCAAGGGAGGCACCCTCCAGCAGGGATCTTAGCATGAGCACAGGGCGTGAAAGAAACTACAATCCCCGGAAACGGCATGCGTGAAGGCCAGTGGCGTAAGGTAAACCCAGCTATTAATCTCTCTGGTGACCCACACGTTTGAGAGATCAACAAAAATCCCTGATAAATTCGATTTTTTTTTATAAGTCCCAATTGGGGACATTTTCTCCATGCCAAGTGACTTTACATCCATCACACATCCAATTTCTCCAACGAAAAGTAGTAACAATCCATTACAAATCTCCAATTTATACTCAGACCCCCAGGAGTGCGCCTTTGATCCATCACCAAAGAAGGGATCTGAGAAAAGCAGAAAGTCAATGTGGGGTGCGGTCAGCGACTTGGAACTCCTAACATTGGGGTCATTGTCGACAGCCCCCCCCCCCCCCCCCATTGGAGCAAAACCCACAACAGGTATCCAAGGGGTTGCAACTAACGAACGGAGCTCCTCTTCCAGTCGAAGTCAATGTGCGTATAAGGATTGAGCAAAGAAGCCCGATCATAAGCTGTTTCCATCTCAGGAACATGGCTCAATGAAACTTAGCTCAGGGAGTCTCAGTCTCACAGGGGCACCGTTATCAACCCCCCAAAAATTGCAATTGCTAAAAGGGAAGTCATTGGAGGATAGCCACCCAAAAAAGTAAACCCCCTTAGGGAGGAATCAGGGAAGTCACCCCGTGGAAAACGCTACCATTGCTTCAACTACTACAGGGGCAGCCTTGGACTTTTTGCTCAGAGCATTTCAGTTGACACTAAGGGCCAGATGTAGCAAACTTTTGCGAGTCACAAATGGCCCGATTCGCTATTTGCGGCCCGCAAAATCGGAAATGGGATGCAAAAATCCCATTTCCGACTCGCAAAATGCGATGCGAGCCGTTACCGACTTGCAAAATTAGCGACCCCATTTTGCGACCCACAAATAGGAAGTCGCAATTTGCGGGTCGCAAACCATATGCAATAGCAACTCGCAAATTGCGACTAGTCGCAAAAAGCCCAGTTTGCACTTCCAATTTACCACTAACTCAGAGCAGGTGGTAACCATTACCAAAGTATAAAAGGAGACCCAGAAGGCATCTGGGTTACTCAAGATGGCGGAGATATACCTGATAGCAGTGAGGAGGAGAGCCCACGCCGCACAGCAGAGGAGGAGGAGGAGCCAGAGACAGGAGAAGATTTACAGAACAAGGCGGACCCTCTTCCAGCAAACTGAGGAGGAAATTTATGACAAATATAGACTTAGCAGCGCAGCTATACTAGATTTAATAGATTTACTCAAACCACAGCTAGAACGCCAGACTGTGCGCGGTTGCGCCATCCCTACGCATGTGCAAGTGCTATGCTCACTGCACCTCTTGGCCTCGGGTAGCTATCAGGGGGTCATTGCTGTGGCAGGTGGGGTATCCCAAAGTGCACTATCACGGTTCTTCAGGGCATTCCTAGACGCCTTACTCACACACATGTCCCGATACATATACCTACCCAGAAATGAGGCAGAAATCAACACCACCAAGTTGGAATTTTACCAGATTGCCAACTTCCCCCATGTCATAGGGTGTGTAGATGGGACACATATTCAAATAGGCCCTCCTGCAAACCTGGAATATCTGTTCCGCAATAGGAAGTGTACCCACTCACTCAACATACAGGTGGTATGTGACGCACATTATATCATCACTGACATGGTTGCCAAATTTCCAGGCAGTACCCATGACTCCTACATTTTTAGGCACAGTGGGATACACCAACGCCTGGAACGTGGGGAGTTTGGAGATGGATACCTCCTAGGTAGAGCTGAATACACCTTGAAGACATGCACACAGGTCAATGTCCAAACCACCCATGCCTTGCTAACAGTGTACGTTTTGTGCCCAACAGGTGACAGTGCATATGCACTACGTCCATGGATACTGACTCCGTACTTAACACCCAGCAATGATTGCGAGAGGCGATACAACAGTGCACATAAAAGGACCAGGAACATCATAGAACGAACCTTCGGACTGCTGAAAGCAAGGTTCAGATGCCTCCACCGAAGTGGAGGTGCCTTCCAGTATACCCCAATAACGGCATTCAAAATAGTTGTTGCATGCACTACCCTGCACAACATTGCCACCCGACGTGGGCTACCTCTCGCCCCTGAAGACCCTGATTCTGAGGATGAAGAGCAAGAGCAACCACATCGCCATCATGGGGATAGGAGCATCGCAAATCAAGGCAGACTGAGACGGGAACACATTGCAAACCAATACTTTGGAAGGTACATGGCAACTTCTACCATACTCACCAATATAACAAAGAGTCCATGTGTTAAGTGGAAAGAACAAATGATTTAATAAGTGCAAATAACCAAACTATGTACATGAAAAACAGTTCAGGGGCTTCAATAGTCCACCTGGCATGGGACACATTGACATCATGTGCCCCAACCCCAGGGACAGTGTGGAGCTCACACCCTACGGCGGGCTCGGCCAGCCTGGCTGGTACTAGGTGGGTCAGCAGTGCTCTGCCTTGTGCTTCCACTACGTAGCACCCTGGTGTCACCGGCAGAGACACTGCTGACAGTGGAGCCCTCCTCACTGTCCTGTGGGGTGTTGCCTGTGCCCCTGGCCACCTGCCGTGCCTCCATTAGGTCTATTGCATGGTTGATCCAGCCCAGTCCCCGTGCCACATCACCCGCAAAGTGGCCCATGTCCACCTGGAGGCTGACTGTTCGCCTAGACAGCCCTGTTGTGTTAACAGCCAGCCTAACTATAGAGGAGGCCATCCTGTCCAGGCGTTGCAGCAGCTGGCGGTCCCTGCGCCGTGCACTGTCACTCTGTGTTAGCAGTCCTGCCACCAGTTCACGCATAGACAGTGCAAGGTCACCCGTGTTGTTACCAATAACCTGCAATTCCGAATGCACCTGCTGCATACTGATGGCATGATTTCTTTCAAAGCGCTGCAATACCCCACTAATCCTCCTTAATTGTTGGTTTTGCAGGCGCTGACCCCGTAGCAGTTGGGCCTCTGTTGGTGTTGTGGAGGCATGCCCTGACTCTGCCTGCTGCTCTGCTGTTGTTATCCTACGTCGCCTGCGCAGCGGTGGAGGCCCTGTATTGTCTGACGTGGCACTCTGGCTTGTACCTGGTGCAGGCTCGCACACCACTGTTGCAACAGGTGTTTCCAGAGAGGGCATGGTGTTGGTGGTGCAGGGAGCAGTGGTGGCTGGTCCTGTTGTCTCCTCTCTGTGCTGGCTGACCATTGGCCCCTGGCTGCTTGGGCTGGTGGGGGTGTCTAGTGGGAGACCTGTGGGACATAGGGAACACACTGTCAGTGTCTACTATCTGTTATCAACTTCCTAATAAACAATTGCCTATGAACTGACTACTTGACTACATTGCCCATAATGCACCATTCTGGTGATTGCTACTCTGAAATGGAGCTATTTTGGTTGTGGATGCTACTGTGTACAAGGTGGGTGGGGGTATGGCATTGATGGGGGTACATGCATATCACATGGTACTCACCGGTTGATGGTCCTGGCTCAGAGGTGTCCTGATCTCCCATTCCACTGACAGCCTCAGGCTCAAGGGTCTCCTCTACCCTTTCCTCCAGGGGTGTGGGTGGTGGTACCGTCGATGGTCCCCCTCCTGTGCCTCTCATCTCCCGGAGCCGCTCTGCCACCCTCTCCTTGGTCCGGGAGCGCAGGTCATACCACCTTTTCTTAAGTTCTTCCACACTCCGGTGGC
Source organism: Pleurodeles waltl (assembly GCF_031143425.1). Taxonomy (NCBI): domain Eukaryota; kingdom Metazoa; phylum Chordata; class Amphibia; order Caudata; family Salamandridae; genus Pleurodeles; species Pleurodeles waltl. Next base: position 1,441,992,305 of record NC_090440.1, on the reverse strand, counting down.
TGACCCCCAGGGAGTTGACCTTGTCCTGGATATCCTGCCAATTTTTTTTTTTTTCTGTGTCTGGCACAGTGAGGGCTGCCCTGCCAAACAGCTCGTCATGGTGCAGCCAGCACTCATCTGTTAGCACCTCCAACTCCTTCTCAGCAAACTTTAGCTTCCTTTTCCTGGGAGTGTCAGCCATGGTTGCTGGAGCTCTGTTTGTTAGCTGTGCTGCAGTTAAAAAGGGTGTGGTCCTCCCTCCTCCCAGGTGTATTTGTAAACTTCCTGGCTGTGATGTCATCATCATGTGCCAGGAAGTGTTTTCCTGAGTGTTCTGAAGTGATTTCCAGAGTGTTCTACAGCACCTGCTTTCAATTTTCAGCACAGTCGCAATTTGCGACACCCACTTGCAAATTGCGAGTCCGTTTTTTGCGCGGTTGCAAAAAGCGACCTCGCAAACAGCGGACTTGCTATCTGCGGTGCGACTCCGTGTGCGAATCTCAAATTGTCCTCGCACTTTCTACCTGCATTGCAGTTAGCGACTCGCAAATTGCGAGTCGCAAATACTCGCAATTTGCGAGTCGCTATTTTTTACCTACCTACATCTGGCCCTAAATGCCCTAACATATTAGTCGAACAAGATGGACGTGCAAATAGATCTATTAAATTTAATGGCAATCTCAGTTTCTGGAATTGATCACAAATTGGCTGAGTTAAATGCCCCGATTTCCCAGGCACAAGCGTACGCAGCTACGACCACCATCGACTGCACCTGTGCTCTAGTGGTCCGCAATCTCGCAAACCTCCCAGAAGTGACGATCTAAGGACAAACTTTAAACAACAAGGGGCTATTAATAAATTTCAAACGTGCATGTCAAATACTCAGCCACTCCCTCGAAATGAGGCTTTAGAAAGAAACAAAGATCCTTTGAATGTTGACACACCTGAACAACCACTCCCTCAATAGGATGACGTACCAGGGCTAGTAACTAGGAGCCATTTCTAGGAAAACCTTAATGACACTCACCCCATGCACCAAGAAGACGTTAGTCATGGTAATATCAAAGAAAAGCAAGAAAAAGATATGTAAAGCAAGGAATAAAAAAAGAACAAACTTAAACTTGAAGCAGAGTACAAGTATTAGGAACCTGGGGGGAAATGACCGCATCAATGCAGAAGTTTCTGAACCATTACTAGATCACAGTGACTCCCTTCAAAAGAAAATCAAACTCTTCACAGTATTTAACAAAGCTTCAGAAACAGCAGCAACAGGTCGACCCAGCTTAGACCCATCCACCTCTGATCTAGCTCCAGTATGCCTCTCTTCATGCACAGATGTGAATATCCCTGAGCCTTCCACCTTTCACAACAGGGAACAGAGGGCAACATCTTCTATACATCAGGCGCTTCCATCTACCACCGCGCCAACTTCGAACAAAGCAGCGGACTAACAAACTCAGGAATATGACCAAATTGTTTCTACTCTTAGGTAAACGCGCAATACAAATAATTCCTATAGTTTTAGAGCAGCTATTAGACTTGAAAATGTAGTTACCATGAGTGCTGGGAAATCGGCAGATGATCATCTTTCAATGCTAGCATGTCCGCCTAAAACAATTTTTACATCAATATATCTGTCAAGAGAGCAACATGACCTTCTCAATCGAGGTAATAACCTAAAGGTATTACAAGAAGTACCCTCCCTTGCCATGTTCCCCACAGAGGATCTGGACACAATTGAATATCTGGCACCATTGGATGGTATAAACCAGAAATCGACACCGGCGACCAGGACAGATAAACTACTAGTAAAGCGTGTCCTACAGAAGAGGAAATGCTTTTTTAGCATGGAGCATTAAAGTAACCCTGCCCCCTCCTCCACCTTATCCAACACCCTTTAGCTCGCATGCTAGCATTGACAATCAAGAGTCATCCAAAAAGCCATATTTGATCCCTAAAAACACTGTTGTGAATCTTAATAAAACAATACATTCGCACTTCAATGGCAAAGATAAGCTAAATTCCAGCTGGCTAACAGCTGCCCTCCACGATAACTCCACCCTATGACATGGGGAAGCACGTAGAAATAGCAAGTGTAATAGTCATCAAACTTCAGTCAGAACAGGGAAGTTAAACATCTGCTCTTAGAATATTAATGGTGTGCAAACCAAAAAGAGGGAAAAAATCTCTTGGCCTTCTGAAAGCAAACCACTTAATCTGCTTGTAAGAAACATGGTCTCTTCAACCATTTGCCGTGGACGGATTTGCACGCTATTTTAATCATGCAACTAAATCCAAGAAACTAGGACGCCCAAAAAGCGGCTTGGCAACATTTATCTAGGTAGACCTCAAGATTCACAGCAAACAGGTGCCTTTGGAGGATGAAAATATCTTTATAGTTAAGTTTGTGCATTGGCATCAAGGAAGCAGCAATCCGCTTCTCCTGATAAACCTTTACCTGCATCCAGCTACAGGAACAGGTGGTACAACAGTCTCTAAACTTTCAAATATCTTACTTGATGCTCTGCAAGACCAACCACCTCCAGACATTTTAGTTACAGGAGATTTTACTATGAAGCTGCTGGGTTCATTCCCACAAAATTACTTTATAATACAGCAAGACTATTTATGGTCCATCCTTGTGCAGTCCACAACAGCCACCAATAGACAGGCGAAAGACACCAAGGCAGCTACATTAGTGGAAGACCTAGAATCTCTAGGCTTAAGATTACTAAATTGTAGATTTTACCAAAATATACCACCTGAATTTACCTACCATTCAGTATTCTCGTCCTCTATACTATATTATACTGCTGTTACTCTCCCCCTAATGCACCGAATTACTTCGTATAAGATCGTCAAAACAATCTGTAGCGATCCTGGACAACAGCAATTAACTATAGCCTTGTAAAGTCAACATCACAATAAACTCCCCTCTCTTCCAGGAGAGTTCACTTCAACCAACTAGCGTAAGCTCCACCATTCTCAGGCAACAATACAAAACATCAGAGACTCAGCACTAAACTTAGCAACTGACTGCTTTAGTAAGGCTCCAGCCAACCTGATTGTTACATGGTCAATATCCTGTGATGAAATATCAGGCCTATTTCCGATAGTGGAGGATCCACCTCTAATAGATAAAAACTTTTAGGAACAAGGTCCCCACCTTAATACGGGCCATTAGGAATGAACACAACCATGTCCAAAGACTGTCTAGGAAAAATCTGTCCAGCCATTATTTGCACAACAGACCTGAATAAGCTCCTGCGGAAAACAATATGTGAGGATAAGGTACCAGTGAAACAGAAGCTCTGGGCAAAAGCCTTATTCCGAGGCAAACAAATTCCAGGGACTTTTGCCAAATGATTACAAATCTAAACTGAGCCTCAGTTACTAGCTCCAACTTAACAGAAGACACATAGGTCAGCTTTCTGAAATACTATTTTAATGCTGCCCTTGAGATTACTAGTCAGATAGCCCACAGCCAGAACAGGTCTAAAATTATTCATCAGAGCAATATTGAACCCATCCATATACTCTCTCAGAAGTTCAAATAAGAAGAGCAATTATGATAGGGAGGCAGGATGGAGCACCGGGACCGAATGGTCTGCCGCAAGCACTATTTAGGACAAACTTAACATCCTGGGCAGCTATTTTGACAAAAGTTTACAACGGCGCAATTCAGCAAAAAAATATGCCAGAGTCACGGAAAGACTCCATAATAAATCCAATTTTTAATAGTGTGGCTAGGCATCATCAGGCGAACTATTGCGTGATAACGTTGCTAGATGTGGAGGTGAAATATTTTGTCAGCATGTTACTGGAGGATTTATTTCAGTGGGCCAATGACGACAATGTTATTCCTCCAAATCAGCTGGATTCACCAAGGGAGTCGGGATGTCTACAAATATTCTGGCACTATCCCTTATAATGGATAAGCTTAAGTCAAAGAAGCAACCACTTTACCTATTGTATGTTGACTATAAGGCTGCATTTAACTGTGTAAATCGTATCCTCCTCTGGACGAAATTGGCATTAATGGGTATGGAAGCAATACAGCTTCTGCACACGGACACCTGGACAAGGGTGAGAATGAGGGACGGTTCCACACTGTCTAGGAAAATGTATACATCCAAGGGCTTAAAGCAAGGCTTCGTCCTGGTCCTGTATTTGTTCAATATTTTCTTGGCTGATATATCATCCCAGCTAGCCTGTACCTGGACTCTGCAGTAAAGGCTTAAGGCATCTGTGACATTCCAGGCAGTTGTCCATCACCTAACGTTTTAAAAAAAAAATGGGTTAATGGTTTGGTGAAGAAATTATCTGTGCTAACAGATAAAGCAGCACTAACTTCGAGGTCACATGCTTGGACGATCATAAATGGATATATGTTTTTAAAGCCTCGATCCTATCAGGAGTCAGGGTGGTCTAGCTGTTTAAAAACTGACTTTATGTGCTATTTTTTTGGCCTTCTGCCAGGGAAATTTGAAGGGACGTTATGGACAAAGGCAGACTCTAAGGGCTGCTGTAGATTGTACTCTTCTAGCCAGGAAACCATTGTCCATATCACCTGTATCTACCCCGGCTTACTTCAAGAAAGACACAATTATTGAGACCACTTTTTAATCAATGAAACATTCAGACTTGTAGGAAGGCTATATTTGAAAGCCTAGGGGGCACAGACCCTATTTCAAACTACCATCACATTACATTTTTTAGGCTTGCTGGGAAAAACTATCTGCTGTTACAGTCCTGAAGTGACTAAAATTGCTACTACATATTTATGTATGTTTTTGCGTTTTTTGTACTCTATGCTAATAAGCACTTAGCTTAAGATTCTCCTTTTGGTCGAAGGTCTGTTTAGACATAACTTAAATGTTCTCTTAAGTCTCCTTGTGTCTGTGTTGGTCTTTTAATACCCTTCTTATTTGAGCCGAATTTTAACCTCAGAACGCACTTGCACTTACAGACACCGTATGTTACATTCAGCCCTAGCAGATCACTCTTAGCCAGACCATGTACTACATCGCCTTAATCGTTTCTATTGCTTTGTTTTTGGTTGGCTCCCTCTAACTTGCATTTAATGAGACATCTGCACGGGTTTAACTGTATCGCACTTTGCACTTTGAAACTTATTTTCACTCACCCTGCATGCTGCTTGACTGATTCACACAACATCTCTAACTATGATATGGAAATGAGTCAGAGTGTTAATGGCACTAAGCGTCCTTCACAGGACTGACAATATTCCATGCCGTGTATTTTTCATAATGGCTCATGATCTTATTGTAATGATCTCACAATGTGATTTTATCTGTGGATTTTAAAGCAGTTATTGTTGAAGACCTGCATGTTACATGATGGAATGGAAAATATTTTAGTCATAAAACGCTTTTTATAATTGTATCTTTGGATTGCGAAGGACTGACTGTTTGTCTTTATGTTATATGATGGAATTGTAAATTTTTTAATTAATTATATAATAAACATTTACTACTACTATTACTACTATTTCCTAACTATAACGTGCTGTAACCTGGGTGAGTGAATGGTTGTTTGGGTGTGTATGTGGGTGGGTGGGTGTGTGAGTGAGTATGTGACTAGCTATGTGGGTCTCTGAGTGAGTGTGGGAGTTGCTGTGTGAGTGGTTTTTACATTCATATGCATTTTATTCATTTCCATATTTTAGCACAGCCATCTTTTAGCTCCTTGTATTTTTATTATAATCAACTGCCTCTTCCTAGGAATGCAGATTTTGTGATACACATTTTATCAAGACATTGTACACCGCATACTCTGTGCCCTGCTCAAGGCTGTAATGTATGGTACTTGATATGCTAACTCGTATTACCAGTTCAGTAGCCAGTCCCTAGTTACTAGATATATCAGAACATCAGGCCTGTTTCACAAAATTTGTGTGGCTTACTATATAAGCACCACATAGACCTAAGGAGGGCAGAGGGCATTCCAGTCATGGCCATCCTGGGACGCACACCATACTCTACAGCTTCCCGAGAGGACTGCCATCAAGACAACAGGCATACCCTTGCCATCCTATTCAGGTATGGCGTCAGAGTTACCCCATTAGATTGGAACAGGCAGCAGGGTTACAGCCACTATGCTTTCAGGTCCAGACATAGGGTTTAGGCAGGAATCTTTAGGCTTTCTATAATCAAACAAAATGGTGAGGTTTTTATCATCTTTTCACTGGTTGTAATGATGATTACTGTACTATGTTTCATCTGCCTTATTGTCGTAGCTCATGCTTTTTATACTAGGATTGAATTGCTTCAATAAATATATTGAAATCCAGTTCGCATCTCATGTCCTGCCTTGGCACGTGTAAGTCACTGAGTAACTGAGTGAAAGGGATATGATCTGTTTCCACGATTTCCCTGAGGTTGCCACAAATTGCCTTCTCCTTTCCAGGGTTGGGTGAGGCACTGCAGGCTTGCCAGAAGTCCGGTCGACAGCTCCCAAATGGTGTGGAGTTGACTCAGTCTCCCACCCTCAATGGTACTGCCACCCTAAACATGCAGTCTTATTACCAAAATAGGAACCGCACAACACTGGGTGTGTGAGTGGTTGTGTGGGTGTGTAGGTGGTTGTGAGAGTGACTAATACTCTGGGTAATTGGGTAAGTGGTGCTTTTATACCATTGCAAGAGGCCGCATAGGAAGAGATTGACACAAAATGCAGTCTGTCAATCAAATATACACAATGAAAAAGTAGCACAAATTTCCAAAGTTAAAGCATTCATTTAGAAAAACCTATAAACTGTTTGCAGTGAGTGAAGTTAATGTAGACAAAAGTCTGAATTAAAAATGCTGTCAAGTACAGCTTGTCTGTATGTGAATTCCTTGATCTGCAGTGAGCACAAACTTTGGGCAAAAATTTAACTAGAACATATACTCCAGCCTTAAACTGCCTTTGCTGCAATATCATTTTTAAAGATAAATGTCTGTTTTTCAAATAGAAATCTAGACAGCGGCTATAGAACAAAAGACTTTCCATCCAGTAGGACAAGTGGTGCAGCAAAATTCATCCCAGTTGCATGCCCTAATTACCTCCATTGTTCAAAAGGTGACAAAACAACCAGAAACGACAGTAGTTAACTAGTTGTAAAGCGAATGCCCTTTCATCCCAACACCCCATGACCATTGGTCTGCGCCACACAGTTGAGATAGGAATACCGACGGCGTCCTGTCCAAAGCAGGGGTGGGATGGAGGACTCAGCCAGTTCAGGTCAAAATAGAGCTCTTTTCAGCACCATAGGCAGAGCACTCAGGGATAAATAAATGTGATGATAATTCTGCCTTTCACTTGTGACTGCATTAAGAGGAATGCCTACGCCCTCAGCCAATTAGGGGGCCAAGCAGTTCACATCTTGACCATGTGTGAGGGGTCACGAATCAAAAGCCAACTAACTCCAAAAAGCAGTTCTCAGGGTCCTTGCTCCCGAGTTCAGTAATGTAAATCAATAAAATCCAGGGATGCCGTGATTGTCACAGCCGAACAAGGTAGCAGAAAGGAAGAAACTTTGTGCTGCATTTCTTTGAGTTCCAGATGAGGCAGAGGTGGACGATTGCACCACACTTTAGAGATGTGCGTTCTTACACCCCTCTGAACAGTGCGCAGGGTTTACTTAAGACATGCACTGGTCTTGACTGCTCTGCAGACTGGCATGCATCGCCATTGTATAAATTTCACATAGAAACCAGCATACAAATAATGTGTTTTACAAGTGAGCCGCCTTGCACCCAGCTGTGAAGGCATGTTTATAAACTGAAAGATTGTCATACAGAGCAGACACGCAAGATCACCGTATGAGCTTTCCATATCTCACAGAATCCGGGGCTCAAACATTCTTTAAAGTTTGTTTGATTAAAAGCTAGAAGTGTTTCCTGAAGGTTTGTACTGCTACTATAGTGGCGTAACAGAACCATTCTCTGATAACAACATCAGTGAGTTTCATTGAGTTTAACAGTGAATTAAGCATGTTGAATTTTAAAATCACTATATGCTGTAAGTTTTAAGATTTGAAAGCCTATCAAACAAACCGAAGCCTTTCTGTTCTCCCGCCGCCATGGAGTGCGAAGGGGAGAGACAAAGTAAACAATATGACATAACTGGTGATCATGCAAAGTGCCCTAATACCACTGAGGGAGTTTGCGCTGTATGAAACTTAAAATGCTATGGAGCGCGAACGGGATAGACAAAAGAAAACAAGGAAAGTGTATGTTAACAGAATGAAAATTCTTGCAAACATTTTGCCTCGCATTTCAACAAAGCTCTAATGAAGTTAGCAGAGCAGCCTGAGAAGATTTATGGTCCCAGTAAAGGAGATAAGCAACGCGCTGAGTGCGATGCCGTGAGTGCAGGCATGGAGGGGCCCTGGAGAGAGAGACTCTCTGCGATGCGATGCAAGGGCATATTGTGGCTTTTGTGAGCAGTGAGCTAAATGACCAGGTGTTTGTTAAGTAAAATAAACTTATTTTACGAGCCGGAGTTAAACAAGGACAGCACTGGAATAAAGCCAAAACAAATGTCAGTGACATGGGAGGAGGTGGGAGGAACGGATTGCTGCAATAAAAAAGACAGGCAGCTACCAGCCTAAAACACTCAGAGTGAAAGGGGTGCACCAAAGAAATGTCAAAAATAGTCCCTCCCAGCAACAGATAAAGAAACCAAAGTGGAACAATACAGTAGTTGGTCACTACTCTGAAAGAGAAAAAGGAGGGAAAAAAGGCAGAACTGACCACTAATGAGTAAGACTTTTAAAATGACACTGCAGCAAAGAAATGAAATCACTTTATGCTCACAGTATACTTAAGTATACACCAGGTCGAACACTAATGCTTAACCTAAAAAGCACTCTTTCTGGACCAAGATGTAGCTTTTTGCCAAATTTGGTGTAATTCTGTTCACCGATTCGGGCTGTAGTCATGTTTAAAATCCCAATGAGAATTTGCTTGGGGAAAACGCATTTTGGGACCCCCCTTTTTCTCAGTCCCCACTTGACGGATCCACCCAAAACATTCCAGACAGCAGCTGAAGAAACTGACAAACTTGTTTTGAAAATTTCATGGAGATTTGTCTAATAGCGCCAAAGTTATTAACAAAACAAAAAAATGATTTGCCTATGAAAGCTATTGCCAGTAGGATGGAAAGATGGATGGACCTAAAGATGTGAAAATTGGGGCTTTTGGAGTGAGGTGAATTCTATTTGCATGAAAGAGTTAATCGAGATTGGTCTCCACCGGCAGAAGAGTGCGCGCCGAGACTTTGTCTGACCAAATTGTTTTTTATGTCTGTGTGTGTGTGTATATATATATATATATATATATATATATATATATATATATATATATATATATATATATATATATATATATATACATATATGTACTTTCCTATAGTTTAATTTGTCTTAGAAACACAGGTACACTTCCACTACATGTGACTACTATAATTATCTTTCGGTTTGAAAAAACCCTGATATGCAAATATGGAAAACAAAGCACATCTGATAATAATTATTATATATATATTACATATATTATTCATACAGTTAGGCATTCCTCAGTGGAAAATGGCCTCCTTACTAAGAAGCAGTAAGCAATATGGTCATTCTAGAATACTGCAAAACACTCAAATGGAACCAACACAGACTATACAGGTTGTCTGTGTACCACAGAGTGCCTCCTGCAGTCCTAAGGAATGGACAATCCTATTTGGTCTTGCAGGATCAGGCCGTCGATCATAAAGTGGTGCAAATATAATTTTCCAATTTTTGCTCTAGTGTCACGGGTTTGCTGTGAAGAGCGTCATGGCTGCATGTCTCAAAGCTTATTGCTAGAAAAACGGGCGCTCGAGGCGCACAGAATTAGAGCGTTGCTGGTGTAGTAGAGGGACTCTGTGAGAAGGATTTGCTCTCCAACTAAAGAAAGAGGTCTACCCACAGTTCCCAAACCTCGTTTACGTAATTCATGACAGAGATCTACCCACACTCCCAAACCTTGTTTGGATAATTCGTGTGGCACACTGAGCCTGCAAGTGTGTGGTTCTGCCATAACAGGACTCTGTCTTCAACTAGACCTGGAATGTCAAACAGCCACGCACACAGATTATAATGGGCCTAGAGTGGCGATAGACACTTCATTTTGATTATACAATTGCCACCTTTTCTGAGATTCAACAAAATTAAGCAATTTATAGACGAGTGTGCATGAATAGGAAGATGGCTGTTACCATAGTGAAAGACAGTGCTCTTTCCTGCATCTGTGTGTAATCGCTCTATGTCCATGGTGGTCTTTATACCTAGCATCTGTCCTTCTAATAAGGATTCCGACTTGTTCTTTATTTGCACAATATTCATCCTCGCCAACACGTTAATGGATTCTGTATCTTTGTAATGCCTGCCAGTGGGTCACACTTGCTGACATGCCCCTCCTTCTACACTTGAGATACACCGGGCTAAATGATGAGTCTCCCTGTACCCCTGCACATCAGCCGTGTATTTTAATCCTTGTCTATGAGTCAACAATATAGGAAATTTGAATAGTCTTCTCATACTACGGAAGATACAAGGGTTACAAATTATTCCAAATTGATTAAACAAGAATATCACATTGCTTATTATGCTGCAACAGAAGGCAGGTTTAAGTTCTTCCAATGTTCGAGGTAAGCTAAAAACGTGACAGTCTTTGGTGGGAAGTGACAAGGCTGGCTTAGCCTTTCATAAACTGAGAATATCCAAGTGCTCGAGGCATTTCTTCTGACCCTGTCAGACAAGCAAGTACCCTTCAGACTGCAGCACCCTTGTGGGGACCAAGCGACCTGTGCGACTCTCATACAGGCTAAGTAAATTCGAGTTTAAATTTCTGCATTAGACACCTTCCACTCTAGGCTGAGTACTTCATCGGTGCGTCATGTCCTCTTAAATTAAATGTCTCAAAAATGATTTCGTGACTGATCCTGTTGTTCTCTCTGGCTTTAGTGGTCAGTTTTCAACTTTAGAACAGTTTGTAATGTATTACACACAATGGCTTGTTGTGACATACTTTGTTGTATTTTGTCCGGGCCTTTAAATATGCAATCTATCCTACAGCGCACACATTGTCAAAAAGGCATGCCATTGATATTGGAAACTGCATTGTATGTTTCTTTAGTGTTTTAATTGGACATTGCATTTTGAGGAGCATATAAGACACACACTAAAAAGATCAGAGATTTACACGTTTAAGTGCTTTCCGTCCCTGTTCTACTGATTAGCCTTAGTTCCCACCTTGCCATCAATTTGAAAGGTGGAAACGAGATAATAAAGAGAACTATTGAGTATAATTATCAGTGTGTTAAAAGATATGTGGCTGTGTGAGTAAGAAGCGTCTATGACAGTGAATTTCTTTTTCGGTTGGGAATGTATTGATATTTTGTTAAAGTGTGTGACATTCAGTACTCCTTTTATGCTGTGGAACATAGTACTGTTTTACTTGTATGTTGGTGTTATGCGGGCCCTTTGGTTGCATAGGTGGAATTCCTGGGATTGTAGATTTTGTAATGTGATATTTTGTGTGCGTAGGCACGTTAGATATTCGTAAGAGTGCTTGGTGTCACTGGAAGTTGAATGACAGTTTAACGTACACCTTAGATGGTACGGTTTGGTTAGTACAGCAACAGCTAGAGCTTAGATAAAAGTAGTACCTCAATTTGGAAATTTTTGGTTTTGTGCTGTATCTGCTATTGACCCCGTCAACCGTAACTTCCCCTCAACTATAGTTTTTTGTTTTTTTTTGCAGGGGGAGGTTTAGGGTAATTGCTTTTGTAGAAATGTGGCTCTCTTAATGGTTCAACGGCAGGGAATGTGCCCAGGGAACTGTTTTCTGTAAACACTGTGCTAAGGAGAATCAAGGTAGCCTGCAACAGCTGAAAACTGGGATAGTGTCCTGTTCCCAGTTGTGGAGAGGGTGCTGCCTTAGCTGTCCCAGCCCATGGCTTTCTTTGGCTGTAAAAAATGCAACAAAAGAGGATCTCGGCGCTGATGGACTTCAAGCTCACCATCAGAAGAAGGATGGTGCAGGTGCTCACGGACAACATGACTGCCATGTGGTACTGCAATAAGCAGGGTGTGGTGGCTTCTTGGTCCTGTGTCAAGAGGCTTTCTGCCTCTGGAAGTGACTGGACCACGTGGTGGAATCTCTAAACACCAGGGCGGACAAACTGAGCCCCGGACCCCTAGTGGACCATGAACTGTAGTATCACCCGGAGGTGAGTTGCGTTCCTTTAGCAACTCAATGTATGCCAGTTGTTGGGGCACATTTGTGGTGAGGTACAGCACCCACCAGAATGTCAGTGCAGGCCAAGTTTTCAGACATTTTGTTTTGCCCCAGCCAAGCAAGGACTTTGGGCACTGTTAAATGCTACTTGTCAGTTCTTTCAGTTTTTTGCAGTTGCCAGATCAGCCTTTGTGGTTTAAATCACCTGTTATGATGAGATTTTTGAAAGGTTTGCACATTTGTTTCCACCGAAATTGTGATGCAACAGTGGGAATTCAATTTTGTTCTTACTTTTTTTGTGTACTCACTTTGAGATGATGCATAGTTGTTCTTTGCGTTTCCTGACCCCCAAAGCGTGCTTCCTAATTGCTATAAAATTAGCATGGCATGTGACCAAGCTTCAGGCTTTCTGTCCCACCATCCTAAACCATGTTACTACCAGATTTGGTAGTGCTGAGAATTGAGCTTAGTTTCTACGAAACGTGATAAGACCTTTTCACGTTAGACAGGCTATCAAACTCCTTCCATTCTTAGCTTTGCCTAATTCTTGAGGAAGAGAGACTATACTTTGGACTCCAAGACTCAGTTTTTACATTGATTGCTCCAAAGAACACCAATTGGACTAGCAGCTCTTTGTGGTATTTGCTGGTGAAAAGAAGGGCAAGGCAGTGCAAAAGTGAACATCTCTCGATGGACTGTGTTCTACATCAAGATTTACTATGCATTGGCCAAGAAGCAGCCTCCAGAAGACATACATGCTCATTCCACCAGAGCCAACACCGCTACCATGATTGCATGATCTGGAGGTTTGTCAAGCACCTACATGCGCATCAGTACCCCGCTCACGAAGCACTACTGTGACGACAGTCAGGTCTTTTGAGATGGGCATGTTGCCCACTCTGCATGCAGGACATTTTGGTATGAGCCAGTTCACAGACCCACCCCATGGAGAGCTACTGGTATGGTATTTATTCACAAAGTGAGGAATCTGCAGTTAGAAGTTTCCATCAGAACAAGTTACTTACCTTAGCTAACGCTCTTCCTTGTGGATACTGTGTCTAATCGCAAGTTCCTCACAAGCCCTCCCACCTCTCTTCTGTGAACTGGACTCTTTTAATGTAAAAATGTCTCAATGTAGTGATCTTCACACTACTCATGCCACTTTTCTGATGCATTCTGCATCTAAGGGTACGGAGAGCCTAAGAAAGCCTCTAACATGAGTGCACATGGGTGGTGCCAATATGCTGCTCCGCTTGTCACTTTTGGAGCAGAACAACATCATTATAGAGCCACACGATGCCCCCTGCCAGCATGCAGGAATACTGCTTTGAAGTTTCTAGATTCAGCCTGATGCCTGGAGAATATTTGCAAGGGGAACAAATCTGTGGTTAGATAAGCTTATTCAACAGAAATAGTTAAGGTAAGTAAATTGTTCTTCCAAACTGTATAATTTTGCTCCTCACAACATGGTCATCTCCACCCTGAAGCATTCATAACAGAGGCACAAATATGTGTGAGGTGTGCAAAACATAGTATGTCCCAAGGGAAGTGGCAATTCTCAAGAAGCTGATCTCTTATTATCTGTGGGTAAAGTTACATACTTCTCTGTCTTTAAATAATTGCCCATCTCGTAGACACCAATTGTGAATGAGGTGATTTATATTCTGATTTAATTATACTAACTTTTTGTTGTAATTTAGTTATGACCTCCAGAATCTGAGAAAGAGTAATTTCTGGATCCACTATTCAAATTGGTTGATAACAAGGGCTACAAAATCGGGGGCGTGGCCAAGCCAGCAAACATGGCGGGCGCAAGCTCTTAGAGCTCTGCGCCATGCTCATTGAAAATGCACTCCCAGAGGGGATATGGGGGATTTAACGCTCCTCGCGTGCTGAGCGGAGACGAGGAAGACACCGGGACCAGCTGGGCAAGAGGCGGGCCCCGGTGATCCGTGCTGGCAGATTGGTGCCGGGGCCGCGCAGACTGGGCCCTGAGGTCGGGCCGCAAGGCGGCGACTACGCCACAGAGGATCCGGCTGGCGGGGCTGGGGTCGCGCGCCGGAGCTAGGGCGGCCCCTGCCTGCCCTGGCCGGTTGTCCGGCGTGGCCTGCGGGGTGGTGGTTAACCCTCCGCGTGCTCGGAGATTGGAGAAAAGAGGTGCGGGGGCTCCCTGTGGAGTCCCCGGTGCCAGGAACTGCGGAAGATCCTGAAGATGCCTGTGGGGCCCCTTCCCCCCTCCCTAGCCAAGAACTAATGCCACGCAGAAGACCGGGCTTGGGGGACCGGCGCAGGGCGACACAACTCAGCAACAGGAAGCAAACATCGAGACAATGGCTGTGTGGCTGAGTGGAAGCGCCCTCTGCCTCTCCTTTTGTCTTTGGGTGACCAAGCCACAGGGACACTGACTGGCCAATCCACTGGTGACAGAGCAGCACAACGAAAGCGCGGCATCACCGGATTCTGCGCCAAAACGGAGGTGAGCCATGTATGAACGCGGGAACCCTCGGACAGGCCAGTGAAACTTGGAGTATCCCATTCTTTGCCGCTGTTCGAAGTGACTGAATAGAGGGGAAACCCCCCTCCGGGGTTTAGACCACACGTCCAAGAGTGACTGGGGGCCGCCGGGAGAGGGGGCGCCCTGAACACCCGATGGGCCTGGGAGAATTGACGGACCTAGACCACGCCAGCGCGGAGACTCCCCGACTTACCTGAACTTTCGAGAGGCCACAAAACTCCACAAAACCAAAAGTAGGTGACCTGGAGCCCGGAGGGAGAAATTACCTGACTGAACTGCTCGTGCTGCCGCAGGGAGGCAAACTGTCACCTCTCGGCAAGCGGGTCCAGCTCGGTGCGGACACCCAACAGGCAAAGTCGGCGTTGGAAACACAGAACCTACGGGCAACCAAATCGAGCAAGGTAATACAGAACTGTTTCCTCCCGGGGTAATCCCACACAGGACCAACCGCATTCAAAGCCCTGCGACACAGCTTCAAGAGCGACTCCCTCAAATCAGACCTCTCACCGTGTGGCCCAGAGCCGGCGAAAACAGCATACCCGCCCCACATCACCCCAACCAAGGCCGAGCCGCAAAACAGCACGCGCAAGGAGGCCAAACGAGTTGAGAACATTGATTTAAACCCAAGCAGTATCTCCATAGGATCTGAACCAGGACAGGAACGGGGCGCCTGCGCTCGGGAGCTGGAGCCGGGAAAACACAGGATACCCTAACCCAAGACAGTCAAAAATTAGACGCAGTGCTTGCCGCGGTGGAGCGTATTGGAGACTCACTCGAACGTGCCCGCATGTCACTAGAAGCAAAGATAGATAAGGTGGGAAGTGATCTTGTTTTACTACATGCAGACCACAACAAACTAGCAGACAAAACCAAGGAGGTGGAAGCCAGAGTAAAGGACCTAACCCCTGTGACCGCCCAGCTAAAAGCAGGGATGGAAGACATACAGACCAGGGTAGCGGAGCTGGAACGCCGGGCGGAGGATGCGGAGGGCCGCTCCAGAAGAATCAGCATCCGCGTGGTGAACCTAGCGGAGGGATCAGAGGGTCACGATCCGACAGCCTATGCAGAAAGATGGCTACGGGGACTGGTATCCAACGGAGTGCTCACCTCCTTCTTCTCCGTGGAGCGTGCTCATCGTATGCCGGCCCGGATGAGACCGCCGGGGAGTGCCCCACGCCCATTCATCATCCGTCTTCTCCACTATGCGGACAGAGATACTATTCTGCAATCGATACGGGCTACATCGCCACCCCGGATAGACGACATGCAGGTCTTGTTATTCCCGGATTACACCATGACGGTGCAAAGAAACTGAGCCTCCTACCTCCCCCTAAAACGCAAGTTACGATCACTTGGCCTAACCTACTCCCTGCTGTTCCCGGCCAAGCTATGAGTTGTGGTTGACAACAAAACACACTTCTTCCCCCCTCCGGAGGCCGCCTGGGAATGGCTTGAGTCATCGTGACTACCTACTGACAACACACCAGAGTGGACCGGGCCTGCCCCTCGAGCCAAACGCATTCGAAATAAAAGAGACCGGAGAAGAAACATCACACATCCAGAAACAACAAAATGCACCCCAGACCTGGAACAGCTAATCAAAGAGAGAAGAGAGGCAATCCACACTGCGGCAACAATGGGTGCATCCCTCCTGGGCTCGGGATCGGACACAGAACTCTCTCAATTGACTAATGACCATCCTCCCACACGGACAGTATATCCGAATAGGGCCTCGCCGAAGGGCCTCTTGTGATGCCTGCCACCGCAGACAAACTTTTCTAGGGGGACTCTACACACAGTAAAGGAACTATATTTCACAAGAAATGCCCAGCCAGAAAAGTCCATGCGGACACACCTTAAGAGGCGAGCAAACAATAGACACGTCTGCAAAACACGTGTGTCGGACTCACCAGAGCTGCGTGCACAATGATAGACACGGCCCTCGCCTCCGTGCGCTGCACCCCCTGAAGTCCACCTATAAAGAGAACCCCCCCCTCAACACTCCCCTCTATCTCATCCTTTCAATTATTTGGAATAGCCGAACAAACTGGCTCGAGATTAGTATTATCCCCTTATATGTTTGACTCACTCCCACGCTCCTATTAGCGGAGACACATAGCGCATAGCTATACGATTGCAAGTTGTTGTTTTTGTTGTATTGTTTGGGCGGTGACCTGTTGTTTAACTGCTCTGATGGCATTAGTTACAAATTGTTCTTGCCGGTGGACACTCACTAACCCCTTAGATAATAGTAAGGAATGGAAGACTGACGAGGTGGGGCCAAATGCTGAGGATGGGCGAGCAGACTTGGAAAAATACCCAACACCCACAACATGGCCACATACACAGCAATTACGTGGAATGTAAGAGGCATCCACACCCCCAAGCGGCGATATGCTATTTACTCCTACCTTAAAAGGCATTCAATCCAAATAGCATTTCTGCAGGAGACGCATTTAGTGGGCCCTGAGATTCCCCGACTGCGTCAGCGCTGGAGAGGGCAGTTATACGCGACAGGACACTCAGCATACGCCAGAGGAGCACTAATTTGGGTCAGAGCAGACACTCCCTTTGTGGCGGAGGAACAGATCGTAGACACACAGGGTAGATTTGTGCTCGTCCGGGGAAGGTTGGCAGGACAGGCGGTTGTGCTGGGTTCTATCTATGCCCCCAACTCGGACCAGACCGCTTTTCTACATAGTTTGTCGCAGCAACTGGTGAACTGGAGCACCCTTCCCTGGTTACTTGGGGGAGATTTCAATAGCATACTCGATGTTGAACTTGAACGTTCTTCTCCCCCACTGCCCACATCGCCTGTGATGACTGCCTCACGCGGCCTAGTAGACTGGACCCAACAATGGCACTTGGTGGATGTGTAGCGACGGAGACACAAGGAGGACAGGGTCTACTCCTTCTACTCTGCCCCGCACTCGCTACACGTGCACCTAGACCGTATACTCTGCTCCGTAGGTTTTGTCCCGGTCGTGGTAAACTCAGAATACATGGGGTGCACACACTCCGATCACAACCCACTGGTGGCGCGTCTGTGCTGGGGATCCCCGCGCACGGCTGTGCCCACGTGGAGACTGAGACCAGAGCTGCTGGAGGATGCTGCTTTTAGAGCATCGCTAAGTGCCATAATCCCAGAATTCTTTGAACAGAATGAGGGCATGGCCACATCGGGATTGATTAAATGGCATGCATTTAAGGTCTTCATTCGGGGGCACTGCCTGGGGACCCAGTGTAGTATGTGCCGTTCTGTTGAGCGCGACCTGACCCAGATGGAGCGAGCCCTGCTGCGACCAGAAGAAGAAATCGCAAATAACCAAACTGGAAGGTCAGAGCTTTCTGCAATGCACGCAGAACACTTGACACTGCTAGAGTGCCTGAGATGCCTAAATTACACAGCACATTCCGCAAAAACCCATTCGTCAGCAGATAAAGCAGGCAAACTCCTGGCCTGGCTAATAAATCGAGATACCGAGAGGAAACCGATAACTGAAATCCGTTCACAGTCAGGGGAACTAATATACACACCCACAGAAATACAAGCTGAATTTGATAGACACTACAAAGCGCTCTACAGCTCGAAGGCAACTTCTGGAAATGATTTCAGCACTGAATTTCTTGCTGAAGTGACACTCCCACACCTAGAACACGACCAGGCCGAGGCACTTGAGGCACCCCTCGACCTGGAGGAGATCAGGACTAGCATCAGGGAACTTGCATCCGGCAAAACACCAGGACCGGATGGGCTACCAGTAGACTTTTACAAAGCCTTTGCTACACAACTGGCACCCAAACTACTTCAGGTATACATGACAGCGGAACAGGAGGGTCACTTATCGGCTACGCAGAGAGAGGCACTGCTGGTCTCCCTTCCCAAGCCTGTGAGAGACCCAGCGGACATGGGCTCATATAGGCCATTAGCAATGCTAAATACTGACTACAAAATTCTGGCAAAAGTACTGGCAATACGACTTGCCCCAAACATGCCGGAACTAATACATCCCAACCAAAACGGGTGTGTACCGGCCAGAGACACCTCCCACAATATCAGAAGACTATTCCGGGTAATGCAATATGCTAGGCGTGATTGCCACGGGAGGGATATCTCGTCCTCGATCTGGAAAAAGCCTTTGACTCCTTGGAATGGCATTATTTATTCAGGGTGCGGCAAAACCTTGGCATGGGACCATCCTTTATCCGCCTAGTGAAATTATTGTACACCAGACCTCAGATCAGAGTGAGGGTATGGCCGGAAATATCGGAACCAATCCAAGTGCACAGAGGCACAAGACAGGGTTGCCCCCTCTCACCACTATTATTCTCACTTGCTATAGAGCCCCTGGCGGCTGCCCTGCGTGGGGAGGGAGATAGCTGGGGAATCCCCCTAGGAGACGGCTTACACATAGTGTCATTATACGCCGATGACCTCTTGCGATATTTCAAACATATTACGCAGCTCCCGCCAGCAGCCGGCTCGCTCCTACAACGCTTTGCGACGATATCCGGCCTTAAGGTGAACTGGTCTAAGTCATGCCTCTTCCCATTCGATCCGGACCTCCCAGACCCGGGACTTAACCTAGCCAGGAGCCTAGTCCCATGGCAACCAAGCAAATTCAGATATCTAGGCATCCGAGTCTACCACAGGATACATTTGATGGTAACCTTGTAAAAGCGGTGTCCTCAGTCAGGTCTCAAATGACGTTCTGGAGGACACTGCCGTTATTGGTTGCGGGCAGGATAGAACTCCTTAAAATGGTGGTTCTTCCACGTCTCCTCTACTTCTTTTCCAATCTCCCATATTATGTACCTCCCGGATTCTTCAGGGTGCTCAAGACGGGATTTAGGGAGTTTATCTGGAGCGGCGGCCGCTGCAGGGTTGCCCTGAAGAAGCTGTACCTGCCGCCCGACAAGGGCGGACTGGCGGTCCCCAACATGGAACATTATTTTCTGGCAGCCCAACTCCAGTGGGTGGCCAGATGGCTAGCAGGTGCACAACTTACCGACACAGCATCAGAAAAGAAACCATGGCCGCTCCAGCAGATACAACATATGTTCCACCCACTCACGCGCACACAGGCACCACGGCAACTGTACCTCAAAATAGCCCGCAAATGTTTCTGCAGATCGCTCTACCTCACAAGATCGGTCATCCCATTTGCACCCGCGCTGGCAATGTCGGCCACACCTAAGGGCCCCAAGGTCACATTAGATTCCGAGTTGCGCACATGGCACGAAACAGAGCTATACACACTGGGAGACCTGTACGAGGAAACCCAACTACTCCCGTTTGCTACGCTTCAGGAAATGGGACTCCCACCTGGCCAATTTCTTTTGCACCGCTCCTTGATGGGGGTGCTGGGATCCGGGTGGGGTGATATCACAACAGACCCACCCACCCACTTGCTGGTCCAGTACCTGCGGGTGGAGGCCAACATCTAGTTAGCTGGCTAGCGGACGCCTTGAGAAACCAGGCAACCCCTGAAAACAGTGCGCTGCAGGTGGCATGGGAGACGGACACCGGTGGCCCAATCGCGGCGGCAAGATGGAAGGCTGCCCTCTCGGGCCACCTTAACATACCACTTATCTCCAGATTCCGTCTAACAGAGCCTACCTCACACCTGCCCGTGTGAACAGATACTTTAACCGACAGGACGCGGCCTGCCCCCGATGTCACGAAATCAGGGCGGACCTGCTGCATATGATATTGTCCTGCCCTGGCGACCTACTGGAAGGGGGTAACTGACAACTTATCTACACACACAACACTACAGATACCCTTTACATGGGAGACATGTATCCTAGGACTGACGGAGCAGAGACGCGCTTCACAGATTTAGGACATATTGTGGCGAAAAGATTAGTGACCCGTAGGTGGAAATCGCCGGACCCCCCACCGATGCAGGCTTGGAGGCGCTCGCTCGAGGTATGGGCGGGGGCTGAGGGATCGGCACTGCGACGAGAGGAGATCCAGGGGCTGCGACAATTCCCAATCTCAGACCGCTGGGAGGGGCTCTTGCTGCATCTGCATGGCACAGGGGTACACCCAGTGGAGGAGGGACTAGACTAAAACAGACGAGTAACAATTGACCGCGAAAACACACCACACAAGGGGATCGAACGTGGGAACCAATTAGACACATCATGGCACTATGGGGAGAAAACCACATGCACCAAACCAGACGGCTGACCCATTCCCCTTTACTAGTAAATCAACCTGTTGTAACTGACCCCCACCCCGACACGGAAAAGGTCACATTCGAAGCGATCACATAACCACCTGATCCCGGCAAAGGTTGTTGTTGTTCCTTTTATCAAGGCTTTTTTTCTTCTTTATTCAAATGTTAAACTATATAAGATTCATAATGTCTGTTCTCTCAAAAAGTACTATAATTAAACAATTATGATTGAAAAATGTTACACTAACAAACACCAGCAAGCGCTGTGCCGACCTAACAGACACTATACATACAAACGTCCACTTAAGCTATGACTAAACAACAATAGCACACCACACCTGGGATAAAAAGCCATACAGGATGAAAAATTAATAACTAAACAGTGGTTGTAAAGAACACCTGAAAAATTGCGCAGACAAACTGTATAAGAACATTGCATTAATGTGTCGCCAATGTACCAATTACCTTTTGGAAATACAAGTAATATACTGTAAAATATGCTAACTTGGAGCAATTGCCAAAATAAGTAACAATGTAAAATTCATAAAATGCAAATAAACAGATTTATGAAAAAAAAACAAGGGCTACAAAATCTGCCATATTCTAACTGAAGTGGTGCTTTTTTCATACTCCCACCACTTTCACCATTGACCACATTTAAAGAAATACAGGGGTGGGGAAATGCAAATAGGATAAGGGAGAGAACAGAAATGCAAGATTCCATCACTTGAGCTTTATTACTTAGCAGGCCATTGAGATCTGCAGAAAGTAGTGAATTCCTACAAGGCACAATGCATGTTCAGTGATTTGCCATGCAGAGAACAAATATAGCTATAAATATAACTATAATTATAAATAAATATACCTTATTTCTGTCTCTGTCTAACTTACTCTCTGAAGTATGGTATGGAATTGATATTTCATGAAAACGAAACATACAAACAATAAGTATCTCAAAAGGAACACATGTATGTAAATGTCTTTCTGTGTTTATGATAACTACCTCAGATATCACTATACACTGCCCTGTGAAGATGAATTGGAGTCTCTACAGCCCGAAAAGATAACTGGTATAAATTATATCCTATGGTATATTCTTATTGAAACTCGAATACCTTATTTGTGTTACTTGTTATCATATATATATATATATATATATATATATATATATATATATATATATATATATATATATATATATGACCTACTTTCCATAAGAACGTTTTTTGTTTTGCCAATAACCTTTGCCCCGTTTGACGAATCTTCACAAAACATTCAAAATTAGTACACTACTCACTTCAGCTGCTGTCTTGAAAGTTACGGGGTGATCGGTCAAGCAGGGGCCAAGAAAAAGGGGATCCAAAAATGCATTTTCCCATAGGGTCTTTAGACCCGTCTGTAGCCCAAACCGCTGAACGGAATTACACAAAGCTTGGTAGAAAGCTAGATCTTGGCGCTCAGATGGTGCATTTTGTTATTTGGTGTAAATCTGTTCAGTAGTTTAGGAGCTATTAAAGAAAAAAGAAATATAGTTATCTGGACAGTTGGTGTTGAGATATGCTCTGATTGGACAATTAAAGGAGACTAGTCAATCCTCGTTGATTGGTGACAGCCTGAACAATATGTTTTGACAGCCATTACAACAGTCAGGGGCTTGGTCCCTGTATCCTGTAAATGAATAAAAAAAAATCTGTAAGTGGATAGGGTGAGCACCCCAGAGCCCAAAGGGCATAAATGTTGGTCCTAAATAGTCCCACCCCTTTATTGTCTGACCACAACATGGCCAACATGCTATGGCAGCACTTACATGACTCTGAAGTATGGCCTGCAAGGAAATGCAGTCTAGTGAATGGCAGGTTGTGAGGGTCACAAAAGGAGAATGTATAAAGGGTAATAACAGATTTTATTTAAAATATAAATCATTTGTTGATGGTACCATACTAATTTTAGGAGTGTTCTAAAGTGATCTTACCCCGTGAAAAAGCCTTCTGCTGGAATTTCATAAACCATGCTTGAGAGAAAACAGTTTTCCCATATGAATTATGAAAGGTGAGTCAGAAGGTAAATTGAGAGCATATTTTCTCAGCCATATAAGAATGAAGTCTGGCATTCTCAGTAAAACATGTACTTCCAACAGAAGCAGCCTGTCAGTTGATTTCCTTGTGTTCTACTGCAGCTTTCCAGAGAGGTCTAAAGAACAATTAGGCCCATATTTATACTTGGCTTGCGCTGAATTAGCGTCATTTTGATTTTACGCAATTTCAGCGCACTATCTCCATAGTTATACTTTGGCACTAGATAAGTCTAGCGCCAAAGTTATGGAGTTTTTGCCGTTTTCTGGAGGGGAACACCTACCTTGCGTCAATGAGATGCAAGGAAGGTGTTCCCATCCAGAAAAGGACGATATGGCCTTTGCTCAATATCTATATCCCCGTGCTAAAATCCAGCAAGCTTAGCGCCATTACTTAACGCCTGGGTCTGGGCAGGTGTAAGGGGACCTGTATTCAGATTTCCATGGTCAGAGACCATGGAAATTGCCCACAGGTGCCCTTCCCTGTCCACACCCACCCCTACCAGGAGGTCACCTAAGGATGGGGGACCCATCCAACGTAAGTCTGGGTGAGAGGTTTTTTTTTTTGGGCCAGACACCGCTCGGGCACCCTGACTTGAGGCCCCCTGCACGGCGCTGGCAACAAGGACGCTAACAGGGCCTTAGCACGGCCAGTGCCATTCCATAAATATGGCGCTCATCCAGCATCTAGGAATAGCGCTAGCCGGCGCTATATTTTTTGACGCAGACCTGCGTTAGCACAGGTTTGTGCCAAAAAGTATGAATATGGGCCTTAGAGTGCTAACAGTCTTACTTATGACAAAAGTGTGGCACACCAGAAGCCATCTTGATTAAATCAATGTGGTAAAACATCAAACATTCAATTTAGAAAGGAACAACATGAAGGGGTTCATTTTGTTATAGAAATTATAGTTAATGCTGTAGAAAGAAAAAATAGGGCATGTTTTAAGTGAGTTCACAAATATCTTCCTCTTCTATTTCATTAAAACATTCAGGCATGCAGGTGAACGCCATTAGGTAGTTATAGTTAGGACCTAGTTTCCATAGCAAAAGCAAATTTTGCTTGCCTTTAACTTTGGCTTTGTTTGACGAATCTTCACAAAATTTACCAAACCCAGTGCCCTCCTGTGTCTTAATGTGCATGATACATTTCGGGATGATTTGTCAAGTGAGGGCTGAGGAAAAGAGGGGGGGTAAAAATAAGAAGTGCATTTTTAATATTAATTCCCAATGGGATTTTGAACAGGACTACTGCCTGAACCATAAGACGGAATTACACCAAATTTGGTAGCTGTTGGTCCAGAAAGCTCCCTTTTTGTTATTTGGTGTAAATCTGTTCAGTAGTTTTTGAGATATTAAAGGAACAATAAACTTGTATATCTGGACAGTTGGTATTGAGAAATGCTCTGATTGGCCAATTTAAAGGAGACTAGTCAGTTCTGACTGGTTGGTGACAGTATGTTTTTGCAGTCATTACAAGACTCGGGGACTTGATCCTTGTGCCCTGAAAATGAATTCAAACAATATGTAAGTGAAAAGGGTGAGCACGCCCAGACCCCAGAGGCCATAGATGGGGGTCCCAATTGCCCCCCTCCTCTTTTTTTTGTTGGGCCACAACACGGACATGCTGTAGTAGTATGTACAGGACTCTGAGGCATGGTCTTCGTTGAAAAGCACTGTAGTGAATGGCAGGTTTTGAGGCCACAAAAAGGAGAACTTATAAAGGGAGATAACAGGTTTCAGCAACAATATACATCATTTGTTGATGGTACAATACTAATTGTAGGAATTGTGGTGTGTTCTAAGGTGATTTTAAACTGTGAAAACACCTTCTGCTGGGATTTCATGAATCATCTTTCTGATGATTCCCCCATAGAGATTATGGAAGGTGCTCCAGATTCTAAAATGAGAGCATAGTTTCTGTAAATTCACACTATCTTTCTCGGCCATGTGAAAATAAAGACTGACATTCTCAGTGTATTCTATGTCAGGACCAGAGGCTTAGATTATGCTTTTCTCTCTTTACTGCGTAAAACATACAGCAGCCAGTTACAACATTATTAAAAAAAAATACATGCCCCATGAATCTCTAGTCCAGCAGTAATCACATGCTCCAATCAATATCAACATCCCTATATAAGAACTGGCACCTCAGTTTTATAATCCTCTTTATTTGCTGCTTCACTGCCGTCAAGTGACTATAGCCTCATTGTGTTGATTTATGCATGATATTGTGTTTTGTTGTGATTTGAGTGGCAGCGCAGGTGTGCTTTCACCTCCAAAACTGTGCCTCGTTCTTCGCTTTGATTCTTATGTTGCATTGTTTACTGTTGCCCTCAGTGCTTTATTTCATAGTGAGTGCGTAACTCATCCTGTCAGCGTGACTCAGTTTGACATAGTAATTTTGTTAATCTAGCCATATTTCTTTTGCAGGGGAGCACATCTTGCCTCCCCGTCTTATGGAACCCTCCAAGAGATCAGTTGGTGGAGTGGGAGCGAGACGGCTGGCAGACCTGACAGCTGTCCTTCTATTTATAGTCCCTTGGGACAGGGTAGACGTGCGCGTGCACTGTCTCTGCTAGGGGACAAATAATTTTAATTTGTGCCTTTTCCGCCTTTTACTTCTACCCCACTTCGTACTGGTGCATAGGAGTGTGCCAAGGTTGTAAAAATACTCAGAGGCTCTGGCTAGAGTGTGTGGCAGGCAGATCTCTCCACACACTAAATAAAAATACTACGCCTGCTGGGGTGAGCTCTCCCTCTTTATTGGTAGGAACTTACTACCCTGTATTGCACCTTGGCTTGCCCTGGAGGCCCCTACCTCATTAAGTTTTGGTTCAGTTTGACCAGAATTGAGGAATAGTTCAAGTACTTTGGGAATGATACACAAGTCTCCCTAGAAGAGAACCTGGTCAATGCCCTGGACAATCGCGTTCAGATTTCTGTGAACAAGACCTTCGTTAGGGCCATGGGTCACCTCACCCAGCATTTCAAGGGTTTTGCCCGCCAACAAGAATGGTTAAACCCCCTCAGTCCTTCTGAAGGGCCCTAGACCGCAGTTAATAAGCCTAGCAAAGGCATGGGTGCAGTCAAGAAATGGGTCCGCATGGAGGTGTTCAAGAAACTGTATGAGACAGTCAGGGAGGAAAATGGGTATAGCCATACCCAGCCCCTCTTCTCTAACCCTGATGAATTGCCTAAGCCCCCCAATCCTTTTGACTCTGACTGCATTTTCATTCCAGTAGGCACAGTGATATTGACCAAGAGGAGACTCAAGGGCCCAGTTAAAGAATCACTCTGGATGCCAAGCTTATTTTCATTCCAAAGTCCCTATGGTATTAACATTCAAACCAACCAACCACCCTCGTTCATCCAGTTGAACCCTCCCTCAAGAGGTAGAAAAATATGTCCAAAATAATATTAGGCAAGCCTTTAACAAAGATGACTGCGCCAGACTTCGCGCAGAAAGCCCGAGACCTGACCTGGCAGGTAGAGTAATGGAGAGTCCCAAAGTGGATCCCACCATGGTCAATTTCATTAAAAAATTGGTAAAAAGAAAAGCCTAAACAGGGCCTGGTGTAACTGCCAGGATAAACTCCTTGGCATCTCTGGACCTCAGATGAAGATTCTAGAGAAAGCCTTTCAAGCTAAGGAATCCACCAAGCCCATAGATCCTGACATTCTAGTGGGGTGGGCGCAAGGCGCTATCTGCCAAATGGGAAACACCAACGTAGCCATCTCCATAGAGAGGTGATGATCCATTCTCTTGCAAGTGAACCCAAAACTCAATGAGTTATCTTCTTCTGAGGCGGAAACAGTGGCTCAAAGCCTTCTCTTTGGGGGCCCTTTTGTGTAGGATTTAGCTACGTTTGCAGCGACAAACCACCCACTGGACAAAACTGAGCTGTCTTTGAAAAAGGTTTTCCCAAATAGCCTTTTTGGCAGGGCCAGGTGATATTGGGGCCATTCATCTGACTGAGGTTACTCCCAAGGTCCCCAAAGAGATTCCTCATTCCATGGCCATGGTTACTGGCAAGACCAGTCATCAAACAGTACTTTCTACCCCTACCGTCCTCCTGGGGGAAGCCCATGCTTCTGCAGAGGATACAACAAGGGTCAACAAGGAACCTCCCAATACCACGGATACACTGGTGAGAATTATCCCTTTTTCCAAGATCACTTTGGGGGCAGGACACATCTGTTAACTTGTAACTGGCTGGCTCTGACTCAGGACCATTGGGTAATTGAATCTATCCAGGGTTACAAATTGGAGTTCTACTACATTCCCTTACAACCAGGTCCTTTTTCAGAGCTATCATTTTCCCTACAAGAGCAAGAGCTCTTATCAGCTGAAATTCAGGTGCTCTTGCAAAAAGACACCATCTGCCCTTTTGCTACTCACCCAAGAGGTTTATAAACAACATCTTCTTGGGGGACAAGGGAGGGGGCAGTTCTCGCCTGGCCTTGAACCTAAGAAATATCAATACCTGGATTGTGTACAGACATTTCATAATGGAGAGTATTCACCTTCTTCGAGACATCTCTCAGGAGGGGCGACTGGATGGTCCAACTGGACCTAAGAGATATGTATTTGATGATCCCCATTTTCTATTCTCACATACAATTCCTCCAGTTCTTTTGGCTATGTTCTTGCTTTGAATTCAAAGTTCTTCCTTTTGGACTGTCATCAGCTCCTTGGTGCTTCACCAAGCTGATGAGATCCATAGTGGAAAACATGCGAGCCAGAAGGTTAAGACTGATCATTTACCTCGACGACCTGATTCTGTTAGCACAATTCCCTCAGACAGTGACTCTGCATCTGTCCTGGACGATTTAGCTCCTGTAGGACCTGGGCTTTGTCATAAACCAACTGAAGACTTGTCTGTTCCCCTCCCAACAGATGGAATTTTTAGGAATCCGGATTGTCTTGGTATTGTCTTAGTTTATTCTCCCTGCTCAAATAATTCAAAATGTCAAGAAAGAATTGAAGTCTACATTGTGCAGTCCAACAATATTGTTGAGATCTGTGGCTCGGATAGTGGGTCTCCTGGCTTCTTCCATCAAGGCCAATTTTCCAGGCCCTCTTCATTACAGGGATCCGCAGAGACTCAAAATTCAGCACCTGCAGGAGGGTCTTTCATACTCAGACCAAGGTCGCCTCTCACAGGAGGCCAAGATGAAGATGACATGGGGAATCAAACGCATGGATTCTAGGAATGGCAAAGCGATCTTTGGCAGCTCCTGGTACAGCATTCTAGAATCCGATGCCAGCAGACGGGGAGCCAGATGTGGGTCCCTCTCCACGGGGGGTTGTTGGTTGGAATCTGAACTCCACATTAATTGTCTGGAGCTGCTAGCATGCTACTTTGCGATCAAGAGTCTGTCCCCCACAGTAACAGACTGTTGCATATTGCTGACGATGGACAACATCTCAGCAGTCCAATATTTCAACAAGTCGTGGAGTACAAAATCTTGGAAGGGAGAGCAACTCAGCGGCAAACTGAAACTCCCGGTATCTCCGCGACTACAGCGATTGGAGGCTTCATCCAAAGATATTCTTAGGCCCCAGCTGCAGGTGAGGCCCTTGCTCTGGAGATCTGTTCACCTCTTGCTTCAATCAACAGATTCCTTATTTTTAGTTGGTGGCCGGATCCAAAGGCAACAGTAACGCATGCCTCTTGACAAGATTGGTCCCAGCATCTGTGGTATGCTTTACCTCCATTCAGCATGATTTCCAGAGTCCTGTCTCAAGTGTGTTGCCAGAACGCAGAAATAACCCTGGTGACACCATTCTGGAGGGCTTAACCTTGGTTTCTCATGGCTCTGGAATTGTCTTACGGCAATCCTCTTTTGATCCCATTTTGCAGGAACCTGTTGCTGGACACAGTAGGACTGCCATATCTATAAACCCTTTCAGAGCAGCTCGGGCTGGTGGCCTTGACGGTTTACGGGGTATGTGGCAGGTGCCAGACATTTCTCAGCAAGCTTCCACCAATATTAACCAGGCCTGGGCTTAAGGTACTTATAAACACTATGCGCCAGCTTGGATGCGATGGGTATATTGATATGACAAACAGCACGCCGATCCCACTGGGTGAGATATCAAGAGATATTTGCATATGCCATCCTTCTCAAGCCCAATATTCTTTATGGCATGTAAATATTTTTAAACAGTTGACTTGAAAATAAATATCTTCCTTATAAACAACTGTTGGCCAAACTGACCATGTTACTGTGTCTGATCTTGTGTAAGAGAGTAGCCAATGTTCGGGCATTGGATCTTTCTGGCAGAGATTTCTCCCTGGATGAGTTTTTCTTTATCATCTCTAGAAAAACAAAATGTAATATAGATAGTGTCTTATCCAGCTTTTTCTAATAATGCAAAACTGTGTGTAGTGCAGTGCATTAAAGATTACAAAGCTGCTACCAGTGAATTTCTGGCTGACCCGAGTGAAAAGATACTAATTGGTCTGCAAAAACCTCATAGGCCTATGGCGTCCGCTACTCTAGCTAGATGGATGCGTTGGTTGCTAGCTGAAGCTGGTATTGACATTTCCATTTTTGGTGCGCATTCAGTCAGAGGAGCGATGGTCTCAAAGTCTTTTATCTTGGGTTCACACTTAGAGGATATTTTGAGGCAACGGACTAGTCAACGGAATACAGCTTTAAAGTTTTTTTTTACTGTAAACCGATTGTGGATGTGGCATCAGTGATGGTAGTGTTAACGCGTCCGTCTATGTTAATTTATACACATCAGGACTCGTTTTAGGTCGATGAATCTTTTGACCCAGTGGTGAGACACCATAAGACGAGACAACTGATCAATACATCAAACCATATGTCAATAATATTGTTAACATATATCACCACAATATATTTCACTTTAGACATTAATAATTCTTTGACGCAACCATGACCTTTCAGTCATGAATAACCACACCTTATTGAAGTTTTGGGAATTTTATTCCCTATTGATTACAATCTAATAGCAAATGTATTAATCTCAAAACCAAAAAGCAAAGAACATTATCACAAAGCGGCAACTATGGTAAGTTTTCATCAATGCAAAGATTACAAATACAAGATAATCATATGAAGATAACAAATCAGAATACAGAGAACCTCCTAAAGGTATTAGTTCAGCATAGCACCATGTCAGTCACGTCAGTTACGTCAGTCAAGATGAATTGCCTCATCTAACCACAATTAGCATCAGCATGTTGGGCTTCATGCAAAACAATTTAGAACATCAATTTGGAAAACGTCTAACTAAGGTCTCTGATCAAAACACACACAGCAGTTGGTACCTAGAAAGGAAAGGCAGAATAAATGAATTTCCATTAGCAACAATATAATTACCCTCCTCAGAATAGCTCAGCATACAGGGTCAGTCTTCGTCTTCAGGACATCAGTCAAATCGCCGTCAGTCTATCTAAGCTAAGGGCCGGGGACACCTCCCTCATAAGGAAGAAAGTGTAATGGGGCAGTCTATGGGCGAGGATGGTTTTGTCTAAGTCTCAGATCACCAAATAGAGTGACAGAGTTTCTGGATGCAATCGGTATCATTCCCTACCTAATGCCCTTTGTCTCTTGTGTCATGAGTTTTTATCCTTTTTTCGAAATACATTCCCCCAAAATCTTATTGGTCAGTCACTACACCCCACTATCTGTAACCTATCAAATTAGACATTAAGTAATGCATTTGTCATTTTGTGATATCTCGTAACACTTTGATTGGTCTTCATAATTGACGTTTTTCGTAGGTGACATATCCGGGGTTACTTCATTTTCTGGCACACACTTTGGGTCAAGAGTTCTCTTCTCCGCGATTTAATGTCCTTGAAAGTGTCCATGTTTGTTGCGAAGTCCATAAATTTTATACTAAAGCTACTAGCATGCGGATGAGAGAATTTAGCATTGTTGCAAATAGGTGAAGAAAAGTACAATTGATGGTTCATGGCCTTTGCTAATCAGTTCACTGGAGAAACAGAAAAACACGCTTTAATATGAGATCTACACAGCCAGTTTTCGACTCAAGCTAACTTAAGGCTTATGGATTCTAATAAATGCAGTCTTCGTACGTGTTAACATATTCAATTAATCATAATACAGACAATTATTGCTTACAGTCGACATTAGTTTATGCATGTAAAAAAGTCTCACGTTTAAAATACGTTTCAATGAATAATATTAGTAGTGCAGCATTGTTAATTATAAGCATTTCACATCTAGAATAGGTAATATTTAAACTACGCTCTCTCAGTCCCTCCTCTGATGACGCTCGTCATCACACAATTTTTTGATCTTAATTTTTCACCTTGCGCATAATACGCATTTCAACATCTTGCCCTTTATGTGAACTTTCACATATTTCATTGAACATTTTCTCTCTTTCACTTTCTTCATTTCTTTTGGTTCTTTTAGTCCAATTTCTTTTTACCTTGTCATTGATTCTACATGCTCCCCATAATCCCAATAAACAAATTAAAACAATTAATAGACCCATCATAATTTTTGCAAGTACCCCATTCCAAATGTTGGTAAACCAGCTTCCCACTCGGGCAATTCCTTTTCCAAATTTTTCCCAAACACCAAGTTCTTTGAGATCCTTCAAATCTGCACTATCTCTGGTAAGGTTAGTAAGCATGTTTCTAATTTTCTTACTGTTATCTGGTATAAATGAACAACAATGACGCTCATTAAGCATTTTGCAAACATCTCCACTCTTTGCTAAAAGAATGTCTAAAGCAAGCCGATTTTGAAGAGTCATAGCTCTTTCTGCAGCAAGTTCAGTATCCATCAGGAGTATAGCTCCTGTAAAATTTGTCAGCATGTTATCCACAATAGTAGACAACTTTTGAATTTTCATGGAATTCAAGATAACCCCTACTGATGGGATTATGGCTCCAAATATATCACCAATGACAGCCGCCACTGATTCTCGTTTTTGTCTGGAATGTTGTAATTCAGATGTTTTAGGTATTTGTTTTAAGTCATCAATCTGGTATATCTTTGGGAATACTATTCCCAAATAACATGTTCCATACCATCCCTTAGGAAGACGGTAATATGCATTTAACCCACAGATGTAATAGATTCCAGGAATCGCTGGGTCTTGTCCATTTAACATAAAGGTCCATTTACTCTGAAACAAAAACACATGTCTGCATTCACTCGTTCCCACAAACAAATTATCCTGTTCAGATTTTGGTCTATATATACAGAGTCTACCTACGTGTAATGCATCTATAGCTAATTTGCCTTGTGTTTTAATTGCAGTTTAAGCATAATCATTTGCATCAGTACGTTTTTCTAGGCCTTTTTCTAACCTTTCTTTCAGTGCTTTGCGTCTATCATCTGTGTGATCTAAAAAGCTTTTCTCTACAGGAGACAATAAGCAAGTCAAATTATTGCGATGTGCATAAGCAGTTCCAAATGTAAGTGTTGGCTCAAAGAATCCTCTAACTATTTTAATATTATGTTCTTTAGCTAATTCATTCAGGAATTCAATCACAGGCACAAAAGAAAACACAACATCCAAATTTGAATAAAAGTATTGCACATGCTCTTGATTATAGAATCTTGTTAATAGCAAGCTGCAACTAATTCCATAAGTAAGAGGGAGGCTATGATAAGTAACTCCCTCCTGCACAGACGAAGGAATTTTAGTACATACATAACAATCTTTCGCATCCATAGTTTCCACATACTCATTTAGCAAGCGATAGAAGACGTTAGTAGAAAGTTCCCATTTTGCATTAGTTCCCTCATGCATATGCATTGCGTCTTGCTCAAATCTCTCCCAAGGTGATAGTTCAGTAGTGGTAGTTTCAGGTTTCGAAGTTGCATTAATAGTTTCTATCTCTCTCCATGGCATTCCCACAAGCACTCCCACAATCATTACTGCACATACAACACCTATTATAAGACCTAACCAACCACACACCTTACTTCCTTTGCTACTGTAAGCCATGTTTGTATAGAATCAGAATAGTAGATCAACAATCAACTCTGAGAAGCAAACTCCTTTTTGCGTATATTACAGCGTCTTCACTCACTCCAGGACCTTATCGTCAATTCAGATTAGCAGCTTGTCACAATCAGGTTTCTTTAAAGTCAAATCCAGGTTTAGTGTCACTTTCCGGTAGTTTCTAAAGACTCTTTCTCTTTTCAGCTTTCACAATTCAATTTTATCCGAACTTCTCCTTTGAATATCTTCAGGTACCGTAGTATTGGCCTGGAATTTCTCGATCAAAGCAGAAAGCTAAAAATTCTTGTTGCCATTCAGAGGTTGTAGCATATGCCCATTCAGGACCTGTATATCTTCTGTTTGCTATTCTCTTCCTTTTTAGCCTTTGTTCACCTTGTTGTTCTCCTTCACTCAGATCATCTGCTTGTGAAGTATCACTTTCTTCTGTTATTGTCTCGTTTGATACCTCTCTTATTTTAGAATGTGACTTGTCTGGCCAATTATCGCCTCTGTGTGTCTTGGTTCGATGTTTCCCTTCAGGACATTGGACAGCACCCTCCTCTTATGATATGTTGTTTTCTCTTGATGGACCTGCAACTGGTTCAGGAGATTCTGACTCGTTTTGATTTGTATCCACAATTTCTCTGTCTCTTTCGTCTTCTTGTTCTATGCTGAGTTCGGGCTCTAAATCGTATTCGTCTACTTCTGGGAGAACCTCTCCTTGACTTAGTTCTCCTGCTGCCTCAACTGAGATTGGCACTCTGTCACCTCTCTCGAACTCATTGACAGTTTGAGGGACAAGGCTGTTCTCAGTGGGCTCTCTGGTAGTCTCAGTTTCTTCTTGACTGATCTCTGACTCTGAGAGTTCTCTTCCTGAAGTTGGTGTTCCAGAGACTTCAATTTCCTCTTCAACAGGACTCGTTACCTTTTTCGTGTGACTGGCATGTATCCAGTTGGGAACCCCGGCACACTTCACAGCAGTGGTGGTCGTCAATATTACTTGATACGGCCCCTTCCAGCGTGGCTCAAGACACGATTTTCTCACGTGCTTCTTGACAACCACCCAATCTCCAGCTTGCAGAGAGTGTCCTGGTTCGCCGATTGGTGGCAACGTGTTAGCTTCCACCTGGTGAGAGAAAGAGCGGATCACGTCAGCCAAACCTTTGCAGTAATCCAACACCATATCATATGTAATATTCACTAGCGCTTTTGCAGGTACTGCTGGTAACCTCATTGCTCTGCCCATGAGGATTTCATGGGGGGACAGTCCCGTTTTCTTATCTGGGGTGTTTCTCATAGACATCAGTACTAGAGGTAAAGCATCTGGCCACTTCATGTTTGTTGCAGCACACATTTTTGCTATCCTTGATTTTAAGGTACCATTCATCTGTTCAACTAGTCCTGATGCTTCAGGGCGATAGCTACAATGCAGCTTTTGTTCAATGTTGAGTGCGGCACACAGACGTTTAATCACCTCATTGTCGAAGTGTCTCCCCCTATCTGATTCTATAGAAACCGGAAACCCGAACCTTGGTATTAGTTCTCTGAGTAGTAGTTTTGCAACTGTAAGACTGTCATTCCTACGTGTGGGATATGCCTCAATCCAATGACTGAAAACACACACAATCACCAACACGTACTTCAATCCTCCACAAACAGGCATTTCGATAAAATCCATTTGCATTTTGTTGAATGGACCTCCAGCTCTCCCGATGTGGCTCAAAGTTACCACAGTTCATTTTCCAGCATTCATCTGTTGACAAATGACGCACCTGTGGCAAGTGATTTCTGCGGCATGTCTGAATTTTGGATTGAACCAATCAATCTTAAAGGATCTGATCATGGCATCTCTTCCTAAATAGGCCTGCCCATGGTATAACCGTGCAAACTGAGACAAAAGACTATTTGGCAGAACCCGTTTTCCCTCTTCTGAAACCCACAGATCATCTGCCCTTTGTACACACTGCATTTTCTGCCAGGAACGTTTTTCTTCTTTGCTAGCACAAATTTGTAATGTCTTTAGTTCATCTAAGGTATCAACCACTCGTAATGCTAGACTTAAACTCGAGTCGTTTTCAGGTTGTGGTAATAATTCCCACTGCTCCTTAAATAATATACAGTTTAATGAACAAAATCTTGCAACTTAATCTGCATAGCCGTTTCCCATTGACACAAAGTCTTGTGATCTGGTGTGAGCACTGCACTTTACCACAGCAATTTCAAGAGGTAACTGAATCGCATGTAACAAATCTCTTATTTGTTCACCATTTTTCACAGGAGAACCAGAGGAGGTCATGAAACCCCTCTGTGACCAGAGTTGCCCAAAATCATGCACAATTCCAAATCCATATCTGCTGTCAGTATAAATAGTGACTTTCAAATTTACAGCTGCGTGGCATGCTTTTGTAAGAGCTATTAATTCTGCCACCTGTGCAGAAAACACTTTCTCGAGCCAGGAGGCTTCGACAATGCCAGTTATGGTACATACTGCGTAACCGGCTCTCAATGTTCCTGCTGAATCTCTTAGACAGGACCCATCAACAAACATAATGCAATCATTTTCTTTTAACTGGGTATCCTGTATGTCTGGGCGAGGTTTGGTACAGAGCTCAGTCACCTCAAGACAATCATGCTCAAACTCTTCCCCATCTTTGATTTCTGTATTTTCATTGGGAAGTAAAGTTGCTGGGTTCAGCACAGTGCATCTCTTTAGTGTGACATTTGGTGACCCCAGTATAATCGTCTCATATTTAGTGAGTCGTGCATTTGTCATGTGTTGTGTCTTAGTTCGAGTCAACAGAATTTCAACTGAATGTGGAACCATTACTGTCAGGGGGTATCCCATGACTATGCCTTCACATTGTGAAAGGCTTTGACCAACTGCTGCAACTGCTCACAAACAACCCGGTAAGGCTGCTGCGACGGGGTCCAAAGTAGCTGAAAAATATGGTACAGGGCGATTTGCATCTCCGTGGACCTGTGTTAAAACAGACAAAGAAAAAGCATCACGTTCATGACAGAACAACAGAAAGTGTTTTTCATAATCAGGCATTCCTAATGCTGGAACCTTGCACATGCATTCCTTCAATTCTAAAAATAATTCAATCTCCTCTTTTGTCAAAGTGATTGTGTATGGTTGACTTCCTTTCCTGTCAGTTTTATTAAAGGTTTTGAGATGATCGAGAAGTTGGGTATCCACTGGCGACAGTAGCCCACGATTCCCAAAAACATCCTGACATCTCTTTTTGTTGTTGGGGGATTCATCTGCAAAACAGCTGTTATTCTTTCCTTTGATATTCTTCGGGACCCTTTCTCAATCAGATGTCCCAAGTATTTCACTTCTTTTTGACAGTATTGCAACTTTCTGGGTGACACCTTGTGTCCATTTTTTCCCAGATGATTTAACAAGGCAATGGTATCATATTTACAACTGTCTCTGGTTTTGGATGCAATCAGCAAATCGTCAATGTACTGCACAAGAGTCGAATTAAAAGGCAGCACAAGAGGTTCCAAATCCTTTTTTAATATCTGATTGAAGATGGACGGTGACTCAGAAAACCCCTGAGGAATTCTGCACCAACTGTACACCTTATCCAGGAATTTGAAACTGAACAAAAATTGACTGTCTTCATGAAGAGGTATTGAGAAGAATGCTTGTGATAAGTCTACTACAGTAAACCATTCAGCATCACATGGAACCTGGAACATTATTACTGCTGGGTTAGGTACCACAGGGCAGCATTTTATCACAATTTCGTTTATTTTTCTCAAATCCTGCACAATTCGAACTTTTCCACAGGGCTTCTTCAAACCCATAATGGGAGAGTTGCACGGACTGCTCAAAACTTCTTTCAGGACTCCCTGTCTGAGAAAATCTGCAATTATTTGTGATACCTCAATGAGGACATCTTGGGACATGTGGTATTGCGGCACTTGTGGGAACACTGCATTCGGCTTTATCTGTACCTTGATTGGTTCTACTCCCTTGATTAACCCTACTTCTTTCCCAGTCAAATCCCACACTTTCTCTGTTACAGTTCTTTGTAAATCGACAGGTAAGTCGATCAAAGTATGCATTGGGAATAAAGTAATCAAAGGGTAATCTTCATTTGTCTCTCCTCCTTCCTCTATGAATTGACTCTCATCTCCTTCATCGTCACTGTTTGCTGTACCTCTATTCCATCATTGGAACAGGTAATCGAACATTTTGTCTTACATAGTAAGTCTCTTCCTAGTAAGGATACTGGGCTTGAATCGCATACAACGAATCTATGCAAGCCTTGGAAACTACCAATTTCAACCTGCACTGGGTCAGTAATCGGATTAGTCAGATATTGGTTTGCCACTCCAACCACTCGTATGGTACGCCCTGAAAGAGGTAATCTCGGTACTTCTGCACTTCGAACTGTAGAGCGTGTAGCTCCTGTGTCGACCAGAAATGAAACCCTATAGCCCATTACTTTTCCCTCTACATATGGGCCTCTCTGATCCACTTCTAAAGATGCTGCAAGCCTGCACTCTTCACTATCTGAACTGTCATCTGACCAATCTCCATTCATGTCACTTTCACCTCGCAATGGGAATTGTTGTACAGTGTTGTTTTGGTTGGTTACCTGACCTGTGACCTGCTGAGGAAGCATCACCTGTTGCTGTCCCATCGGAGCCATGGGTAATTGCATTTGCTGTCTAGGCACCATTGGAATCTGCTGCTGCATTGGTTGCACTGATACTAACTGGAAACGCGGCATTTGCATCTGCTGCATGGGTTGTACCCCTGGCATTTGTACCAAATTATTCAGAAAATTCGGGTTTTGATGTCTCATTTTTGGACCTCGTGGATTTTGTAATGTACCGACATTAATGCTCTGCTGAACTGCACCATCCTGCACCATATTCGGACAATCCCGTTTCCAATGCCCCATGCCCCCGCATGCATGACATGGTGACATCTTTTTCACTGCCTGACCGTCGTTTTGAATAATAACATTATTCATGTCCGAACCACGGTTCACAAACCCTCGACCTCTGCCTCTCGGCTGTGCCTGAAACACACCATTCATTTGCGGTTGTTGCTGTATCATTTGCTGACCTCCATTCCCCTGTATTCCAGCTTGTGCAGCCCTTATCTGCATCACCATCACTTTCTCCTTCAACTTTTTTCTGCTTCAACTCAATCTCATCACTACAGTATTTCGCATACTGTAATACTTCATCAATCGGTTTAGCTTGCCAGCAAATCAAATGATTCTTAATCATCTGGCTGACCTCCGGTCTCAGCCCTTCAACGAACCTAAACACAAGATGATTCATGTCCTTCGGTTCGATAGTCTCAGTACCACTGTAATGTTTGAACGCTTTTAACAATCTCTCGTAATACACATGTATTGACTCTTTAACCTCTTGAGAGGTCCGGTCGATTTTCTGCCAATCGGTCACCTTCGGCGACACCTTTTGTTTCAAAAACTCAATTACTTTATGATAATATTTCATCACCTCTTCTGAAGGTGCTCCAGTCACCTTATCTCTTGCCGGCTCCTTCGTGGGCCAACCTACCCCTCTTTTGCACTCAAGCCACAAATCTGGCGGAACAATGATCTCAAACAAAGTATTCAAGTCTTCCCAGAGACACTTTGCAAGCTTCACGAACCTATCTGTCTGTTGATACCACTCGATTGGTTTTTCTCTTAACCTAGGGTAATCATTCGTAAAGGATAAAATGTCTCCTCTAGTCCATGGCACATGCACTAAAACACCGCCAGCTGTCTCTCTCATAGGTAAGATTTTCACTGTATCTAGATTAGGTGTGGTCCCAACTTTATTTGACCCTGGGCTATCTCCTTTTTCCTTATCTCTTTTCTTTGCCCATCGGCCCTCCCATTTCTCTAATGCACCCCAAATCTGTGCACTTTGCAATAGC
Organism: Pleurodeles waltl; assembly: GCF_031143425.1. NCBI lineage: Eukaryota > Metazoa > Chordata > Amphibia > Caudata > Salamandridae > Pleurodeles > Pleurodeles waltl. Next base: position 1,441,953,393 of record NC_090440.1, on the reverse strand, counting down.
TCTTTCAGGTGTGCCTTCATGCCTGCAGATCTCATGTGTTCAAAATCTTTAGAATCAAAATCTAATCTGTAGCTTCTTTTTAAATGTTTAGTGTTTCCGATATCAATATTGTATTTGTCTGCCAAATTCGCTAATTTCTGATGTACCTTGCTCACCTCTTTGGTAATCTTGGTGCCAAGTACCTCAATTCTGCCTCAGTGTATGATTCCAACCTATTTACTCCCATTGTTCCTTCCACTAACTCGGCAGCTTTTGCCCCTAGTCGTACAAAATTCAAGTACTCATTTTGTTTTTCTTTCTCAGGTTCAACTGTGGTCACTGTAGTCTTCTGTGAGGTGCAAGTTTTCTCTAACCACTCATTTAGCTGCTGTACTGAAAAACCCTGCAGTGAAATGTTCCCTACATGTATCATTGGAGAATGTGAGGTATTCGTACTCATAGTCTGGGGAGTCAAGACTCCCAACCCTGCTTGACGCATCACTTCGAGAGATGCTCCTACTGGACTAAGGTCCATCAAGGGTCTCGATTGTTCATATACTTGTTCTCCCAGGGCCATTATCTGTGGAGTTCTCATAGGCCCTCCTCTTATCGCTTCCTGAGTCATAACTCCCTGTTCACACGTCCCTGTTTTATACTGTGCATACAACGGCACCGGGGGACCAACAGTAATAGGTAGTGATATAGCGGCCGGTGTTTGACCTGACCCTATGCTTCTTGGAGCTGCAACACCATAGGTCTGCTCCAGTGTACCCGGTACAGGTACTAACGGTGGTCCTTCTACAGGGTTATACCCAGGTATCAGCTATGGCGGTTGCGACACTAGCTTCGGAGTCGACCGAATCTGTACTAACCTTGGCTTTGTATATATCGGGTCTGGCGGCACTACCAAGTTCGTAGTAGTCTCCAGCACTGGGACATCAGGGTAAATTCTTTTTATCTGCGGTGGAGGCTGCAACTGTATCGGCAAGTCTGGTGCTGTGGGTACACTGACACCATTCTGTATCGAGGTTGTATCGCTAGTCTGTACCGTATCAGTAACTCCCTTCTCCTGCGTCTGGTTCCCAGGATCCAAGCTAGTACTTGGAGCACTGTCACTCACCACATACGGTGCCGGACGATCATGTAACAATCTATCCATGAATTCCTCATCATCTGAATCATCTTCCTCTTCCCAGGACCTTTTATTCTCTTTAGTTTTGCCTGAATCTTTATCGGTTTTGCAGGAGGCTTTCCTCCCCTGTGTCTCTTCTCCCTGTGTTATTGCTGGGAATAACTTCAACCCATCTACAATTCCCCGTCTCCACATTTTGCTCTCATTCTCCCAACTAGCTTCTGCATAGGATTTTTCCACCCTTTTCAGTCTTCTCTGAAACCTTTCTTGTCTATGTTTAATAGCCATCAAGTCCCAGATTGCCAAAGCCTCGTATTGTGCCGGTCTCGGAAGTGGTTTCTGCGTACTTAACATACACCTCAAATTTTCTAGCACCTTTGGATTAAATGTCCCATGTTCTGGAAACGCTAGACACCCCTCTTTCTCTGTTAATTTGCGCCATTGTTTCATCCACAAACAAGGTGCAACACCCTTTTCTTCCATAACTGTATAAGCTGGAGTACCCTCAGGTGGTGTAGGTTCCCCATCGGTTGCAACAATATATACATCTCCTTTTAAAGCGCTTTTGAATGCCTTGACAAAATTCATTTTTGCAATTCTTTATTTCGTATTTAATAAAAAAAAATGGCTTAGTTCCCAGGACGCTCTTCACCTGCCTTTCTCAACCTATTGCCTCTCACGGACCGCAACCAATCCGTGCGCGACCCCTCTCGAAATCTGACCTATCTCAGCGCGGCACCACTGACGTCACACTCACACATATCGCAGCTGACAAAGTCTTGCGGCTCGTCCGCTCTTCGCTGACCACTTCCAACTCATACAAACTAATGCGAATTATTGCGAGCACCTTAAAATGACAACACAAATCTGTCGGTTTACTACAGGAAGGGTAACACATTCGCTTCAGAACTTTACAGAGATTTCACTTGAAGCCTCGGCCGCTACTCTCTCCTTCTCAATTCCTGCATACGCAAGCAGAATTCGACCTGCAAATCCTACTCTCGACTTGTCAATGACTCCTTCTAGTGCACTTTAGAATTTGTCAAATCTCCATCGAAGGTTTCACACATACATCTTAACTCAAACTCGACCTGTCAACCACGCCCGATTGACCTATTAAACCGCACAGATCACAACATAAACCACATTTATCATCATACTCCGGAGTCTTAGACCTCAACAGGTCCGTACACAACAACCAACCATGTGGATAATTTTGAGCAATAAGCGCTACATTCACATGAAGTACGCCGACTTCCCTGCTATCATACTGTGGAGTACACCCACTCCTGCTAAACAACACTTAATTTGGCCTAAATATACGCAAATTTTCACAACCACCTGCAAGATGCATAAGCTTAGGTAAGCGCAAAGACCCTAACCACACATACTATGGCGCCGAGAGCATTCCCAACTCATTTAGGCAGGCTCCGAGATCCCGGGAAAGCCATGGCGAACCTAGCAATTCATCATCTCTCCAAATTGCATTATCACAGAAAAACAAATTAAACAATGAAACTCCGTCCTAGGGCCCCCAAGGGCCAAACCGTCGCTCTGCTACCAGAACTGTTAACGCGTCAGTCTATGTTGATTTATACACATCAGGACTCGTTTTAGGTCGATGAATCTTTGGACCCAGTGGTGAGACACCATAAGACGAGACAACTGATCAATACATCAAACCATATGTCAATAATATTGTTAACATATATCACCACAATATATTTCACTTTAGACATTAATAATTCTTCGACGCAACCATGACCTTTCAGTCATGAATAACCACACCTTATTGAAGTTTTGTGAATTTTATTCCCTATTGATTACAATCTAATAGCAAATGTATTAATCTCAAAACCAAAAAGCAAAGAACATTATCACAAAGCGGCAACTATGGTAAGTTTTCATCAATGCAAGATTACAAATACAAGATAATCATATGAAGATAACAAATCAGAATACAGAGAAGGTATTAGTTCAGCATAGCACCATGTCAGTCACGTCAGTTACGTCAGTCAAGATGAATTGCCTCATCTAACCACAATTAGCATCAGCATGTTGGGCTTCATGCAAAACAATTTAGAACATCAATTTGGAAAACGTCTAACTAAGGTCTCTAATCAAAACACACACAGCAGTTGGTACCTAGAAAGGAAAGGCAGAATAAATGAATTTCCATTAGCAACGATATAATTACCCTCCTCAGAATAGATCAGCATACAGGGTCAGTCTTCGTCTTCAGGACATCAGTCAAATCGCCGTCAGTCTATCTAAGCTAAGAGCCGGGGACACCTCCCTCATAAGGAAGAAAGTGTAATGGGGCAGTCTATGGGCGAGGATGGTTTTGTCTAAGTCTCAGATCACCAAATAGCGTGACAGAGTTTCTGGATGCAATCGGTATCATTCCCTACCTAATGCCCTTTGTCTCTTGTGTCATGAGTTTTTATCCCTTTTTCGAAATACATTCCCCCAAAATCTTATTGGTCAGTCACTACACCCCACTATCTGTAACCTATCAAATTATACATTAAGTAATGCATTTGTCATTTTGTGATATCTCGTAACACTTTGATTGGTCTTCATAATTGACGTTTTTCGTAGGTGGCATATCCGGGGTTACTTCATTTTCTGGCACACACTTCGGGTCAAGAGTTCTCTTCTCTGCGATTTAATGTCCTTGAAAGTGTCCATGTTTATTGTGAAGTCCATAAATTTTATACTAAAGCTACTAGCATGCGGATGAGAGAATTTAGCATTGTTGCAAATAGGTGAAGAAAAGGACAATTTCTGGTTCATGGCCTTTGCTAATCAGTACACTGGAGAAACAGAAAAATACGCTTTAATATGAGATCTACACAGCCAGTTTTCGACTCACGCTAACTTAAGGCTTATGGATTCTAATAAATGCAGTCTTCGTACGTGTTAACATATTCAATGAATCATAATACAGACAATTATTGCTTACAGTCGACATTAGTTTATGCATGTGAAAAAGTCTCACGTTTAAAATACGTTTCAATGAATAATATTATTAGTGCAGCATTGTTAATTATAAGCATTTCACATCTAATAGGTAATATTTAAACTACGCTCTCTCAGTAGCACAGCTTTAAACAAGCTTAATCTGAGCCTCCGGGCCTGACGTAGAATAAACAAAATTCTAGCTTGCACAGTAATCATTTTCAGTTCTATTAAGGACCTGGAGGCGAAGATTATCCCACCCTGATTGGATTATGGTCTAAGTACCTACATATGATATAAGTATATTCCTTAAATATTTCATCTGTGTTGCTGTATTGAATTTACCACCCTGTACATGACTTTTATTGCTTATATTAACCAGCTGTATGGTTATTATGGCTTGTGATCTCTACTTTTCACAGGGAAAGAACAGAAACGCACTTGAGGTGAGCTGATTCTCAGCAAGATGCTTGTGCAGATGCCTTCAGGGACGATGCATCTAACTGCATTGAAAGTAGCTGTGGTTTTGTTATCTTCAGTTGGAAGAATGGGAGAAGTTTTGTGTTCTGTTGGAAATAGTTAGTTCTGGACAGTTTGGTACTCCTTACAATTTCAGCTCTGTTGCAAAGAAAGAGGGTTTTAAAATGGAGGTGCTGGTTCTTATAAGTGGATGTTGATACTGATTGGAGCATGTGATTACTGATGGACTAGAGATTTATGGGACATTTAGGGGGGCCAGGGCAAAAATGACAGAAGCACCGCGAACAGGCTGGCGGTGCTTCCTGGCCTATTACGACCGCGCGGTAGCGCTGCGGTCGCACCGCCGGGGCCGGCGGTTTCCCACCGTTTTAGCCCCGGCGGTGATAATCCGCCAGGGCAGCGCTGCAAGCAGCGCTGCCCTGGGGATTATGACACCCCTACCGCCAGGAAGAGGCTGGCGGTAAGGGGTGTCCTGGGGCCCCTGGGGGCCCCTGCACTGACCATGCCACTGGCATGGGCAGTGCAGGGGCCCCCTAACAGGGCCCCGGCAGCTTTTCACTGTCTGCATAGCAGACAGTGAAAAGCGCGACAGGTGCAACTGCCCCCTTCGCACGGCCGCAACACTGCCGGCTCCATTAGTTGCCGGCTCCTATGTTGCGGCCTCATTCCCGCCGGCCCAGCGGGAATGTCATAATGGGGGCCGCAGGAGTGCGGCCGCATTGGCGGCCGCACGGCGGTTACCGCTTGGCCTATGTCGTAATTACCCCCTTAGTTTTTTCTTTTACAATGATGTTATTGGCTGCTGTATGTTGTACGCAGTTAAGAGAGAGAAGCATAATCCTTGCCTCTGTGTCCGAAATAAAATTGAAAATCCTTATCGTATAAGATAGAACATTTTTTTACTTCCAACAGGAACTGCCTGTCTGTTGATTCCCTTGTGTCCTACTGCAGCCCCCAAAAGCGTTCTAAAAAATAACTAGAGCACTAACAGTCTTACTTATGACAAACATGTGGCACACCTGAAGCCATCTTTATTGAATCAAACTAGTAAAATGTAAAAGTTTATTTTAGAATGGAACAGAATGAAGGGGTTCGTTTTGTCGTGGAAATTATGCTGCAGAAATAAAAATAAGGACACGTTTTAAGTGAGTTTTTAAATATCTTCCTCTTCTATATCATTAAAACATTCTGACATGTAGACTTAAACATGTACGTTCAACAACAGCAGCAGACTGCCAGTTAATTCTGTGTCAGGAACAGAGGCTTCAGATTATGGTTTGATTTTGTTTACTGCAAAAACCACAGCAGCCCGTACCATTCAAGGAAAACATGTACTACATTTCCCATGAACCAAGTCCAGCCTCTCCTTGACCCACTAGTCAGGTCCCATCCATCAGAATAAAACCCTAAGAATCCATAGTCCTTTCTCTCTTTTCTGCTGACACAACTTAAGATAAGTGCCACGTATTGTCTGATATCATCTATGCTCATTATTGTATTTTTTTTTAAAGGTAATGCGGCGCGACACGCAGACAGTGCTTATATGCCCCTGATGTGTCTATGATGGTGCCTCCCTCCACCAGATTTTAACCGGCCACGGTGATTCCTTCGCTTACGTAGCACCTGAAGCCCCCCACCCCAAGATTATAAGTCCTCTACTTAACTCTACAGTTTCTCTCCTCTGCAGTTCTGCTGTGCCTTCGGCATTATGGCTCAGCATTATAATGAAGAGGACCTGTATTGGGAGTATGTTGAGGCGCCTTACGATCAACATATGGAGGAGCGCTTAGTAGAGGCTTTAGATTGTCCATGTGCAAGATTCAGTTAATAAAGCTCTGACAAGAGCACTTCGGTCCTTTGCCAAGCCTATCTTTAATTTTAGCAGAAGGAAATTTGGTGCAGGTTCAGGGAATCCCCCCCGCACACTCCCCGGTGGAGGTAAATAATTCAGAGTCTGGCCCCTCTCCCGGGGTGACGTCCTCTATCCTGCAAGGAAAGAACTTGCATTTCAGTCCAGACAAGATGATTCATCTCACATCCGCAGTATAGGTTCTGTGCCAAGAGGTGGCGGAGTATGTTTAATCGTGTTTGAGGAAAGGGTTTGAAAGTGCCCTAGACCTTCCATGCCTTGTAAAGTGTCCAGCACCCCAGAACTCGACCCCAATATGGTGACCTTCCCCCAAAAAATACGCCAAGGACCCAAAGAAGGGTATTGATAGAGCCTGGCGAGGGTGTCAGGATAAGTTCCTTGATATATCTGGACCATTCACTAGAATTCTTGATCAGGTGGTGCAAGCGAAAGACTCCAGTTCCATGGTGGATCCGGATACCTTGTTGGAATGGTCGCAGTGAGCCATTTGCCTCCTTGGCAACATCAACTGCGCCGTTTCCATGGAGAGATGTAAATCACTGCTCATCCTCATCAATCCTAAACTTGCCGAGTTGGCTCCCTCTGAGGCAGGTCAGTTGGCGAATGGTCTTTGATTTGGAGACAAGTTTGATAAAGATTTAGGTAAATATGTGGCCACATTTTCGGCTTTGGATTAAGCCCAAACATCCATCAATAAAGTCTATAACAGTGGCCTTTTTGCCTGGGCAGGGGGCTACAGAGGTTGTGCGCCAGGCTGTATCTCCTATCGGACCTCCTCCAGGGGCTACTTCACTGGCAGGGGAAGAGGAACGTCCAATTACGCTTGCTTCAGCAATTCCTACCCCTCCTGCTACAGAGGAGGTAGAGGCCATTTCCACAGGAACAATGCCAGAGGAGGACAATCCACCCAAGACGCCTCTTATTTAGGTAACAATCATCCCTTCTGTGGGGATCTCTCTGGGGGGCAGAGTGAATATACTTTTGCTCAATTGGCAGCTGAATACACAGGATGCTTGGATCTTGGAAACAGTGCATGGGTATCATCTGGAGTTTTATGCATTTCCAATCCAGGAGTCCCCTCTCTTCCCTCTCAGTTTTTCCCAACAAGAGAGTCTCTTTATTGATCAGGAGATTGCAGCTCTTCTACAAAAGGGAACCATAACTCAAGCTTGTCAGCATCCCAGAGGTTTTGTAAACACTATTTATCTTGTGCTCAACCTTCAGCAGTTCAACTCTTGAATTGTCTACAGACATTTCAAGACAGAGGGCATACAACTTTTAAGAGCTTTGTTAAAAGAGGGGGATTGGATGGTGGGGCTTCACCTAAAAGACAAGTATTTGACAATCCCAAATTTTGCACCTCATCAGAGATTCCTTCTGTTTTCCTGAAAAGCTAAGAATTTACAACTCTGCCATTCAGGCAATCTTCATCCTGTTGGTGTTTTTACCAAGTTGATGCGTCTGGTATTGCAAAGTCTCGGGTAGAACAGATTGTGTCTGATCGTCTATTTAGATGACATCCTCATCATGGCCCAACAACGTCAAACAGTGCTACTGCACCTCTCTTGGTACTTCAAGATTTAGGATTTGTTATAAACAGTGAGAAATCCCAACTGATTCCAACCCAAACCACAGACTTCTTGGGGTTTCAGACTGACTTGATTTCAGCCCAGCTCAAACTCCCTCTGACGAAGACACAGGCCATTAAGGAAAGAACTGAGGAAAGGATTGTCAGTCCCTTCAATTTCTTTGAGGGTCCTTGTCCGATTGGTGGGACTCCTAGCTTCTTCCATTCAGCCCATTTTTCCGGGCCCCCTCCACTATTGGGTACTTCACAGCCTGAAAATTCTGCATCTCCACAAAGGTCTCTCATATGCGGAGCAAATAATATTGTCTCAAGAAGCTAGGACAGAGCCCTCCTGGTGGCTGACTCATATTGATGCCTGGAACGGCAAGGCGACTTTTGCCTCTGCTGCAGAAGTGATCATGGAGTCTGATGGCAGTAGATGGGGCTGGGGTGCGAGGTGCAGTCCACTGGAGACAGGGGGCTGATTGTCCCAAGAGCAAGAGTAACTCAAATACTGTATCAACTGTTTGGAACTCCTTGTGGGTTCCTTTGTGGTGAAGGCTCTTTCCCCTCTCAAGACGAAATGTTGTATTCTTCTTCAGATGGTCAACTGTTCAGCGGTGACATACATCAACAAACTGGGGGGTACTCGATCCCATCTGTTGACGGAGATAGCCAAAGACCTTTGACATTTTTGCCTACAGCACCAAATGTCAGTGACAGTGGAGTACAGGTGTGGCAGAGTGAACATTCTAGCGCATTGGAATTCTTGCTTCCTTCACGACTCCAGTGATTGGATTTTTCATCCTTGCATATTCCACCTTTCAAACAATTTATGGGAATGATCTATTTGCATCCTGACTGAATTCCCACCTTCCTTGCTTTTACAGCTGAAGACTGGATCCATTTGCGGTGAGTTTGGTTGCCTTCCTTCAGTCTTAGTCGGGGGGACTGATGTATGCAATCCTCCTCTTTGTGATGATTCACAGAGTTCTCTCCCAAGTTCGTTGACAAGTGGCAGCGGTAGTTCTGGTAACCCCTTGTTGGAAAGCACAGTCTTACTACCCTCCGGCAATGGCTTTGAGCTGTGCACCCCGGCTTTGGCTACTTTCTACTCCAGACCTCCTCCTGGACCCGATGGGCCTTCCTGATCCCATAGTCTTGGAGGACCGCTTGTCTTTCATGGCATGTAGACTTTCAGGAAGCATTGGCAAATGCTAGGCATTTCAGACCAAGATAAGTTACTCCTCTCCCTATCTTTGGCTTCCAGTACTCATAATGGGAATGCAATAGAAACAATGGGTTGATTAGTACAGTCAACGGAGTATGAATCCATTGGGGACCACAGTGCAGATGATGGTTAATTTTGTTAATTTTTTTATCCCATCTTGCAGCTGAAGGACTGACTTAAAAGACAGTCAGTAACTTTCAAACAGCCATTTTGGCGGTTCATCACTAAATTGACAGTAAACCGGTAGGAAAACATCCCTTGATTTGCATATTACTTCAGAGATTCAGGATTGTGCGTCCCGACTCCCAAGTATTCAGTTCTATGGGATGTTGATGCAGTTCTAAAAATTTTACTTGCTTGGCCTGCCAATGACGATCTCTCTAGAAAGAAGCTTTCTGCCAAACTGACTCTCTCTGTTAAGTTTCTTGTTAAAGAGTTTCTGATCTCAAGGCACTGTATACAGCAGGTAGAGTATTTATTCCTAAGGGAGTATCTTTTCATATTTCTAAATATACCAAAACCAACTCTAAATGTACAAGTTAACCAGCTTTTCAGAGGAAACCAATATTGTGTGTGGTTAAATGTATTAAGATTTATGAAGATGTTACAAGTGAATTACCCAGAGACCATGCAGGTCAATTATTGGTAAAACCATTAGGTCCTGTTTCATCAGCAACATTAGCCCGCTGGATCAAATGGCTTTTGAGAGAAGCAGCAGTTGATACTGCTATATTTGGAGCCTATTTGGTAAGGGAAACCATAGCTTTCAACGCATTTTCTTCAGGTTCAAAGTTAGAGGACATCATGGTGGCTGTCGATTGGTCCTCTGATTAAACATTTAATTTATTTTATCATAAACCTATAGTGGATGTGGCATGTGGTGTGGTGGCACAGCTTTGAACAAGCTTATTATGAAGCCTCCATTCCTGACATAGAATCAAAAGTGTTCTAGCATTCCAGTCACAAATTTTCAATTCTATTAAGGATAAGGCGGCAAGGATTATCCCACCCATTACCATTTTGACATATATATGTATGTTTTAAGTGAAATATACCAATGTTCTGTATTCCACCCGATGTACTTTTGTGTACAGGTCAATATGTGGGTGTGCCAGGGCACAGGATTTGACGGAACTCAGGCCGATCTCTGAGTCCCCCAGGGGGACTCCAAAGAACCTACTACTTGTAGGTACGCCAAAACGTGATGACATGGTAGGGAGTCCCAGTTGGAGAACGGACGCCCAAGGACGACCGGACGACAAAGAAGAAGACAAGCGGAGTGTTCGGAGGAGATCTGAAGAGCCAAGAACCAGCTGCAGAGAAGCGGAGAGCGGAGAAGCCAGCCACGTTCCATGAGGGACATGGCTCTTGCAGGTACGGGACCGCGTATGCAGTCCATTTGCAAAATTGATTTAGTAGGTCGGGAGAGAGAAGGGAGGAGGGCTGGTCACCATGGAGCAGTGCACGTCAAGAGACAAGCAGGGCAAAGCCCTCGTAGAGAAAACCGACAACCAGGACACCTTTAAGTTTTTTTATTTTTTTTAGCACTGGTATTTTCTTGTGTATTTTGTTTGTGCACAGAGTCAATACACATTTAAAAAAAGCAGCAGAACAGAGGGATGTGGCTCTTCCAACTTCCTGGGCAGCACATTTCTTCCTCGAGTGTGGCACGGCAACGAAGTTACTTCCGGTCTTCCCCTCTCCACTGTACTCACACCCAATCTGAGTGCATAAAAGGGATAAACACAAAACAAACAGAAGCAGATAATAACAATATGAACACTTACCTGAAAGAGGCTTCTTGTTTTGTTTTGTCCCCTTCTCTCACTGGCCACGTGGAACTGAACAAACGTCGAAGCATCGTTGACCTGTCACGATTCACCCTGGGCTTACCGTCGAGGTTGGAGAGAGGTGGTGAGCGGCCCCGGTTCCTGCAAGTCCTGCTCTGGCCGAGGTTGGGGCGACCCCTTCTGGTAGCCACGGTGCTGTTTGACAATAGTAAGCCACTACAGTCCGTGCCCTCCAGAAGGAGTCCCAGAGGAAAAACCCCCAAAAGGGTAAAAAAAATCCTACAGGAACTCCCTGAAACAGAAGGAGGACACAAGGACGTTAGGACTTGAGATTTTGGAATTCAGGAATTCTGGAGACGGAAGACAGATCAAGAACAACTGGCGCCACAAGAGGAAACCAGCCGGATCGTGACTACCACCACAGGAGTGTTGCAACGCAATGAGAAGAAAGATAGATTCCCCTTATATACCCCTAGACAGGAAGTGGAAAACAGGAAGTAGTAAAACCACCATCTTGGTTTGGGGAAAAGATCATAACTAGAATAGAAAACATGCTCCAAAGAAAAGAGAACCAATGCATGCAGGGAAGATAGGAAGTGAACAGCATGCTGGGAAGGGGAAAAGCATGCATAAAAATGAGACATGTGCAGGCATACGGTGGTGGCAAGGAGGGTTTCCCGGGAACCCCTGATGGGTCTTAATTAAGTAAAAAGCGCTGCGCACGCTGAGCGCAGCAAGGATCGAGACCCGACTCGGGGTCTCCTATCCTGCCACGCCTTCCCTGGAACTGGCAGCCGGAGAAATGGGCCACGGCGTGTGCCGCGACCCTGAAGCCGAGCTGCGGCTTTCCCCGCGGTCTGCCTGCGGGCTGCTGCGTTCCCAGCATATTGCGCTGCTGCGGCCCTTGCACGCTGCCGCGGCACAACATGACCTGTGGAAACCAACAGAGAAGAGATTATCGGGGGATGGAAAAACGAGACTTGGAAAAAAAAAACCTATACTTATAGAGGACTCTGAGAAAGACCTAAAAATCTTTAGAAAAATAAAAAAGCCAAACTGTTAGCACATTTTCTAGCATATCGCTTTTATATACGGAAGAGAAGTGCTAAAACCTCCCTCCGTATTCTGTTACAGTGGGATATTACAATGATTTTTATTTTTCAACATCAGAGGTCAAAACAACATAGAAGTTCGAAGTCAATTGCATGAAATTAAGTAGAATGCGAGATGGCGTCCAGTCATGGAGATATGAAGCCCTAGTTTCAGGAGAGGCAGTTAACTGTGCAGGTTTGGGTGTGGATTAGACAATCCCAGAGGATGAAAGTTGTAGATTCAGATGCTAAAACAGCATACAAGGTTCTAGATCTTTTGCTTGAGGTTAAAGAGAATGCAAGGAGGTGTCCAGACATGGTCGACTGAAGCCTGAGGTTTCAAGAGAAGCAATTAACTGAGTTGGTTTGAATGTGGATGAGACAACCCTGGCGGATGAAGTTGAAGGGTCTCTGACTGGACTATGGTCTAGTTTTCATGGTTATCAGTTGCTGGTAAGTTGGTTCTAAATGACACAGGGTTCTATTTCGCAAAGAAAGACTAAGGACTATGGACTCTTAGGGTTTTATACAGATGAATGGGACCTGATTGGTTGGTCAAGGAGAGGGTGGACTTGGTGCATGAGAAATGTAATACTTGTTTTCTGAATTTTATTGACTGCTTTGTTTTTTTGCAGTAAACGAATGAGAAGCATAATCCTCGCCTCTTTGTCCTTAAGAGAGCTGAAAATTCTTGACGTAAATGCTAAAAAATATTTTACTCCCTGGTGATCAGCAGTTTAATCCATTGTTGTAATGACCAACTAGAGTGCTAACATTCTGAATTTATGCCAAATGTGTAGCACATCTGAATGCCATCTTGATGGAATCTAAGTGGAAAACTAAAAGCATTTTCAACTGAGGCTATTGGAGTAAATGAGGAGATTAGGGAGCTTCATAACAAATGCCTCACAAGATGGTCACCAGAGAAAAGAGATCCCAGATGTGGCACAAATATCACGAAAATGTAGCCCAATTGTAGCCCAATGACGAAAGTGTGCAAAACACTCAATTCTTTTGCTTATTGCAGTTTTATGTAGCTCAAACTTGACCCGAAGGTTTTGGAGTGCTTTACATGAGCATCCGTTACATTACACAAGGACAGATTCATTTAAGGCTTTAGACAGGGGGATATTAAGAGATTTGCCCAGAATCACAGGATGTCGAGCTGATGCTGAAACTCAAACCTCGTTCCCCAGTTGCTAAGTCTGCTGCTCTGGCCATAACACCACATTCTCTTCCCTAAGTGAAACATTCTGTCCCCTAAGTGTAACATACAATCAAGTTATAAATTGGGTAAAAAATATCAAGCAAGCAAATAATTTAAAATTGCTTTTTCGCTGTTTGAGAAGTCAGAAAATATGTCTTCATTTCGTTTTTTAGAGCACTAACCATAATTTCTGTGGAAATAAAAAAGCCTCATTAATGTGTTTTTTTTTTTTTAAAGGAAATGCTTTATGTATACAATTTTGGTTACGTCAAGATGACATCAGGCGTGCCACACTTTTGTAATGAATATTGAATGTTAGCAATCTAGTTGTTTATTAGAATACTGTGGGGTGGCAGAGGTCAGGGGCATGGACTCAGATAAGTGAGGGTAGGGAGGAGGGTGCAAAGGCAACAAGTTGACAGGTGCAGTGGCAGCACAATGGACCATGGAGGGCAGGGGGAAGGGGAGCAAGGCCAAGAAACCAACCATGCAGAACAGGCAAGACAGGCTGTGGCAATATAACAGACCATTGAGAGCAGAAGGGAGAGGCAGTGGCAGTACAGCCTTACATGCCAACAGACCCAATTCAGGCAGGAGACTCCCAATGTTTTTAAGCCATCAGCCCATGCAGGGCAGGGGGGGGCTGGTGCATGGACTCGGACAACAGAAAGTAGGAAGGAGGTGGATGGGGCAGTAAGCTAACTGTTCAGGGCAGTGGAGGTGTTCAGACACCTGGAAGCACACTTGACTCCTTTGTGATGCTGGTCCGTGAAGAGCTTCCGACAGAAGCAGGAAACAGGAAGCTCAGCAGTTCCCGCTGATGCTGAGGAGCGAGCAGAGATGCCGAAGAGACGAAGGTGGGAGTTTCCTTGTGGGAACCTCTGCAGTGTGTTGCCCGCAGCTTTGTGGGCAGACCAGGAAGCGGTAAGCTCCGCAGTTCACACCGATGCTGTGGAGACGAAGCACAGCAGAGCGGAGACGCTGAGGAGCTTCCTCTGCAGCTGTGCGAGTCGTGCTGGTGATTTGGAGGCTAGATGGGCTGCCATGCTCAGCGGTGTACATGGTTTAAAATGCCACCCCCGCTTTAGCGGTAAGGTGGTTTATCGGGTCGCCTAATAGGCAGCCTGTTGTCAGTAATCAAAGGGCTAAACGTGGGGCTAGTTGGCGCTTCCCTTCGCTTCCCCTTCCGTGGCGCCTCCTCTGATCCTTTCACGGCATTTACTGACATTGGCACTCATACTGGCATTATAAGAGTTTTTCTAAAGTCACTGGGCATTATCTTCTGTTCTACTAAAATCTCCTGGAGTAGTCTGACCCAATCCCTCGGTCCAGCAATTTGCACCTTCTGAGGAGAGAAACGTAGAAAAGCGAGAGAGTCTGAGAGGGTTGGAGAGGAATAATTGGCCCGTGTCAGAGGAAAGTGGTTTGATAAAACCACTCTGTAATGCCTGGCTGTGCTCTTTTTGGTTAAGATCCTGGTCTGCGCTAAGGGAAGGAAAGAGGAACAAGGAACAAAGAAGGAAAAAGAAGAAGAGAGAAAGGGAGAGAAGACAAAGAGGGGTGGGCAAAAGTGTCCCATACTCCTGCTGTTTTTCATTGATAAGGATGACGGCTAAACGCTTTAGAAGGAGCAGGACCTTTTTGAGTCGTGCTTGTAAAAAGACTAAGTCAAATCCCTTAAGAAATGAGAGCATTCCTCACCTAAACACAAAAAGTTTAAATTCCATCCTGCCTTTTTTTCAAAAGGAGTCCCTTGGAGAATCAATTTAGAACAATTGTAATAACGTAGCAGTTGGCTGTGTTATTGACAGAGAGAAAGAGGAAGTCTCTTCCTCTTCGCGAGGGGTTTCGGAAACCCAAATGCTGCCCCAGGAAGATCAAATGTCTTCGACAGTGAATGTGACAGGCGTGGTGGGAATCAGAGCGGGAGTAGAGGATTTTACTCTTGGATTATGTCCATGGAACAAGAATCTCTCCTGATAATCATCTAAAGACTTATACGGACAGGAATCTCTGCCCTACTACACCAGATCTAAGGCTGTTTATAGGTACGCCTTCCAACCTCTCCCATTCTCCTCAAATAACTACCCTGGCACCAGATCTCATGTGCTCTTTGAATCTACCCAGCGGCTCCCCAGAGCAAAATATAATATTTTCAGAGTCTTTTACATGTCTCGAAAGAATCCTGTCCTCGATTTTGGTTCTGCTAGAAAAATCAGTTCCTAACTCTGATCATACACAAGATCTATTATTATCTATCATGAAAACCTTGTTAGATCAAAAGGACTCTAAACCAGGTCTTGATGGGAATTCAGGTAGGGCTGTTCAGGTTGATTTGCAAAGATTGGGGCGACAAGATCTTCAACCATTCTTATGTTCGTCAGCTCCCAGTGTGCCCATGACTTCTCCCACACAGTTTTTCTCCTCTGAAAAGGGTACACAGGTGGGAAAGACACAAATTCATCAGAATCCCTCAACCACTCAGGATCCTTCCATTCAAGAGAGCATTAATTATTCTCTGGAAAATCTTTTTTTCTAGTCCTATTCCCTTGAGTAACTTGACCCATATTAACCCAGAACCGGTTGCACCGGTTACACCAAAAGTTGAGACGAATCTCCTAGTCACCCCTTATCCCATTTTTTTATCTAAAATATCCCATGATTCACTGTCGGTGGAACATAAAGGACCAAGAAGTCTTCGGGGGAAAAAGGAAAGTCAAAAACAGTAAATAATAGTAAAGGGGCAAAACAGAGAAAAAGGAGAATCTCTAAAAAGAATCCAAGAAGGGTTAAGTTTGAGGTCAAGGATCAAAATGGATCCCCCTCTGAGAAAGAAGCACGCAAATCGGCCCTGAGGATGGGGAGATCGGCTGATCCCCCAATCTCAGGGGGTGAACAAGCCTCTATGACCCCCTGGGAAGTGCAACAGTCACCCCCGTCAGGCGGGAATCTATGTTCTGTCGCAAAATCCCCAGACATTTTCATCAGCAGTACAAATGCAAATACAGCGACAGCAAATTGTATTCCTGATTCTTATGAAGGAGGGGGCGAATATAGAATGGAGGAGGTACTTCAAGGAAGCATAAAGACTCCAGAATGTTTAGAGTTTTCTGCTTTATTTGATTCAAATTTGATCCTAAACCGCTCCATTCTAATTTCATGTCTTTCAGATATTGCTAAACTAAAATGTATTGATGGTTGTGATATTTTTCGTGTTTACCTTGAGCATAGTACAGGATTGATAAAGACAAAAAGCTGTTTTTTCTCTAAAACAGTTTTAAATTTGCTTTTAGTTAACTGTGAGCAGCTACAATGTATAGGTATAGATGTGGTTCCTGTATAGGCCAAGGAGGTTCTCCGTAACTGGATAGAGCCCCGTGGTTCCCATTGTGTGAATGGTACTAACTCGCATCAAAGCCCTGTTTACAATGTTTTCCCTCAGGAAAAAGTGAAAATCTCCATTGCTCACGGTGAAAGAGTGGTAAAGATTATGGAAGACGTCTTACTGCATCGTATAGGATCTAAAAAGGAAGATTGGAGTTGGTTGGCGTACGCTTTAATTAGCACTCTTAATTGCACCCGGGTAAGGGGTTCTCTCTCACAACCTTGTTACTAACCAGAGTTTCTCCATGGTGTCCTGGAATGTGGCAGGCTTAGGAAACAATTCAGAGAAACTAGACCTTATCTGTTCATTTCTTGCTGATGTAATCTGCATCCAGGAGACATGGAGCTTAGCAGACTTTACCTGTCCTGGGTATTTGGTCCTAAGTATAAAGGCACAGCCCTCTCAGAAAGGGTGGGCAAAATGAGGAATTGCCTTGTTATTAATGAATAAACTTAAATGTTAGTTCTCCCATACCCTCAAATTTATATCAGATTGTGAGAGTGTATCCAATTTTGGAGAATGGCAGAAAAATGTCCCTTTTAATACTTACCGCATGTATTCCTCCAGATAAGGAATTCGATAGAGAGCTATTGTCTATGCTTAATCAGATATTAGTAATCTGCTCTAATTCACATGAAAGTGTAGATTAATTATTAATATTGAGAGATTTAAACCGTAAAATCTCCTATCTATCTCTTTCCACCTTTGGGGATTTAGAGAGGGAATCCGCTTTAAATATTCCGCCAATAATATTTCCCACGAGAGTAAGGACAGATAAAAGGGGATACGTTCTATTGAAAGGCTTGCAAGTCTTATGTTGAATTATTCTAAATGGGCACTTTTGTTCTGATCATCCAGCAGCTTTTACACATAAATCCCCACAGAGTAGCTCAATAATTGATTATATGTTAGCCTCTTACAAATATTGCCCAATTAGTGGAAGATATGAGAGTCAAGAATACATCTTTTAGTGATCATAAAATTCTTATTCTCTCATTAAAAATGCAATTCTCCCCTATAGATTTCTGGAATTCTCTGGGTAAAGCCATTAGCTTTTGTGGGAAAACAGGCAGAATCTTTTGGACCCCAGCTAAAATGTCTTCTGTAAATACAATTCTTGAATCCATACTAAGTGATGGAAATAAATGGAGTGTGGATCCAATAAAATATTTTTCCAAATGTATTGAATATATAACCCAAAGTATTACGTGTCATTGTTCTAAGCCGCAACAGAAGAAAGTAAGGCAATCTATTTTATTATTAAATAGCAAAGAGTGATAAATCCCTGCCCATAAATTATCGTCAAATTGCACTATTGGATGCATCGAGCAACATATATGCAAAAAGTATTTTAGCACATTTAACTTCCTGGGTTGAGGATAATGAGATACGTCCCCTGGAACAAGCAGGTTTTAGAAAGGAACATGGTACTTTGGATAATATTTTATTGTTGCATACAATAAACGATAAATATGTGCAGAGAATGGGAGGAACAGTATATGCAGCATTCATAGATTTTTCCACAGCTTTCGAAAGAGTGGATAGAAAAATATTATGGAAAAAACGATATGAGCTGGGTGTTCCCCCAAACCTGCTACGACTGATTATAGCCTTGCACTCTTCAACTTGGTGTAAAATGTGTTAGGAGGAGAACAGGGATTGTCAGATAAATTTCCTACAAAAAACAGACTGAAGCAAGTCTGTTTGTTGGCACCATTGTTATTTTCCTTATAAATCTATGATCTGCCCAGTTTTTTGCAAAACGTGGATGGGTTTCCTCCTAAAATTAGAGGATATCCTCTGTCTTGCCTTCTATATGCAGATGATATTGTTGTGATCGATCGTACGCCAAAAGGTCTAAATCAGCGATTGGCGCCGTTACATCAATACTCAACACAGCATCATCTACAGATTAATCAATCTAAATCTCAAGTCTCATGTTTCCTTGGGTAAAAACTGGGTAAGAAAATGAATTTCTCCTGGTCCTTGGGCCAACATACGCTAGAGCGGGTTAAATCTTACTGTTTTGGGGGAAAATCTTTTCGTCCTTACTTAGTGACAAAGATCACATGCACAACAATGCCTCTAAGGCTCTATCCCAAGCACAAGGTTAAACTGCATTTTTTTACAGCGGTCGGCCAGCGTCATTTCCACCATTTATTAACGGTTTATCAAACTAACAGTCCAGATACTCTCTTGTATGCTCTAGAGGGCACTGAGATTTCTAAATGGAATTTTTTAGATAGGATGGAAGGGCAGATATTAAGGTACCTAGCATCCTGTAATAACTCAGTCTCAGTGGCAGCCTTAAGGCTTGAGTTTGGTATGAAGAAGTCTTTTTATTGGGCCTTGTGGCTGTGGGTAGGAGGGTGTATAGTTTAGCCCATAGTAAGGCATCTAACCTAAGAAATATAGTTTTTATAGAAAGTTTTAATAGAGTGAAAGAAAAATCTAAATGTTTTTAAAATTATAATTTAGCTTTACAATTGCTTGAGCTAAACCCAGACTTGATTCAATGTGCCCCACCCACTACTTTTAAAATTCTTTTAAAAGAAGTGTCTTGGCTGAAAAGTTCTTCCTTTGACCTTCAGTCCCCTGTAGTAATAAGAGGAGACTTACCAGGTTAACTGAATCAGTAACATTCAAACAATCTCAGCCCTATCTTGCCTGGAATCTCCCTCATGGGTTAAGGTGTTTATTTCTTCTGCTGGGACTAAATCGATTGCCTTTTAGAGGCCTTAACTCTAAATGGGATGGATCTGATAATAATTGTGATCTCTGTCAACAGGGCGTGCAGAATTGTAAACATGTATTATTTATTTGTCCGGCTCTTGCCCCGGCCAGGAAAAAATGGCTAAAACCCCTCTATTTGTATTTTAATATTCGCTTATCAGGAGAAGTTTTGGAAGCTCCATTTAATCCTCCAAATTAATTTTATTGTTTTAGGATCTTTAAATTTTTCAGTCTTTTCTAAATCTCTTCTGAGTGCTTTGGATTGATGATAAATATGAAAAATGAAAATGTATTCCTAGGGGCAGACTAGAGAGTTAAGATATGATCTCTTGATGTCTTGATTCACTTTTGCATTGTTTAGGGTAGTTCCTTTTGGATCATATTGACTCCTAATGTTATATAATTTGTCTTATTGCAGAAAATGTTATGGTATGTGAGGGTTCTCTACGAGAAGTCTCCCTAGAGAGTTTGTTGCACTGTTTGAGGCATTTTACGCTTTTTTCTTTTTTTTATTAATATTTTGTATTTACGTGGTTAATGTGAATAATTTGAACAATTTGATCAAGTTTAGATTCACTTCCACGCTATATTCTGAGGATTGTATTTATACAATGTTGACATTTTTGTATTTCCTTTGGAATTTTTTTAATGAGTGTTTTTTAGGCTGTTTTTTTGTCACTTCCGGTATTGGTTTTACATGTGGACCTCTTAGGAGTTCCAACTCATAAAATAAAATGAACTTGAAACTTGGCAGGGGAGAAGGGCAGTGGCAGAACAACAGCCACACAGGGCTGTAAGGAGGGAGGAGGGGCATAGACTTGGTCAATGAATGCCATGGAGGATGGGGGCAGGATCTGCAAGTTTGGGTGGGACAACACAATGCCATGCCAGGCCCAGCGTCCAACTCCCCCCGTGCATTGTGATAGACGTCTTCCTTAATGTTAAAAAGAACCCTAGAAATTCACTGAAAAAAACAAAGGTTACAGGGGAGTTATGGTTAGGAAATAAAATTTGAAAAATCTTAGTTCACTGAAGAAAACAAAGTTACAGGAACATTATAGTTAGGTTTAGATTTTACACACAGAACCATAAACATTAAGCTGTTAGAGTTATTTCAGGGAACTATAACTCATGCCCTAAGGTAACTATAACTCACACCTTTTCCATTCACTGCTAGTTACCCCGAATAGTACATCACTCATGAAATCTTCTGTGACATCATTGATAATGTCACTGTACCATTTGCAGTAAAATTACTGATGAGAAAACTGTGCATTTCCTCTTTGCTCATATCCTCTTTGGTGTGGCATACTTATATACCCAGGTAGTGGAGTGTGTTTGTGTGGATCCCATTTTAGTACCTTTCCGCCAATAGGATATGTCTGCGTGGTTGCAATAGGCTTAAGGGTCTCCCAGTATAGGTGTTAGATCAGCTGTTAGGGCTCTTACAACTAGTAGCATATCATCTGCATAAATATTGACAAGGTTGGATATGAAGTCGCCCAGGATTGTAAAAAAATTATTTTCAAATACTATTTGGACTTGCATGAATAGATCTGCTATGTAAACCAGGTGTCTTGTAGGTCAAAGTAATGTCACTCTTATAACGTGTCCATCGCTGTTGGCTATTTGAACTGTTATTAAAGAAATGTATTTAACAAAAACATATCATCTGCATACAGTGATATGGTTTGTGTTGTGTTTTACGTCTAGATCACCCACTCCACTCGTAATGTCTCATTTATGTGCTATGGTCTTCATCGAAGAATAAGGGTGACAATGGGCACCCCTGCCTTGGCCCAATTGCTTTTTAATAGGGGCAAAAAATGCCGACCAGTTTTTACACTGGCCATGGGGGCTGTATATAGCAGTCTGTTCCAGGAGAAAATTATTGTCCCCAGGTCAAAACACTACAGCAATATATATATATATATATATATATATATATATATATATATATATATATATTGTACAGTCTCAAATATCTCTTCAAGGTGTAGGGCCATGCATGCAGGGTTGGGTCAAACAGCAGTGGCAACTCCCTAGATTCTTAATATGCTGAGTCGTCTCAGATTGAGTGGGGTGTTTCTGTAAGGTACAAACCCATTTTGCTCTATGTGTATTAGCCCCGGAATCAAAGGAAGACTTCTGTCCACCATTATTTTACTAAAGGTTTTGTAGTCTGTGTTTAAAACGGACAGGGGTCTGTAAGATGCCCAGTCCATGGAGTCACTGACTAGCTTCAATATTGTGATGACCACTGCTTCCCTAGTCATCTCCAGCAAGCATTGTTGATGCTGGACTACATTGAACAGCTTCCGTAATTTGGAAGCTAGGATCGCTTGGAATGCAGCATAGATTTTGAACAGTAGGCCGCCCATACCCAGTATCTTCCCACTGGTCACTGCTTGGATTGCCTTTCTTATTTCTTGTTTTGTGATTTGGGCACTCAGATTTTGTCATTGCGCATAGTTAAGTTGAGGGAAAGTGATCCCATCAATGAACTGTTTGAAGGCCTCCTCTGCTTGGGACATAGTGTTGGTGTATAGTTTAACGTAATAGTCCCTAAATGCAGTGTTTGTCGCTTCTTGTGTGCAGAAATGTTCCCATTGTCATTACCTATGGCCAGTACTAGGGTGGGTGAAGGCTGTGCTTTGATTACCCATGTCAGGTGCCCTGCTCTGTCCTCTCTGCATATGTTAATTCAGTTTGGTGGGGGAGGAAGAGGTCAGTTGTTGGAGTTGATCTGTCAGGTCAGCATGCTTGTCCTTCTCTTGTTTAAGTTGCTGGTCCCATGAGAGATCTTCAATCTCAGCTATCTCCAGCATTCGAAGTTCTTGCTAAGATCAATTTTATTTCAGACATCCAATACTGTGATTTTGAAGCCACCCCACTGTATTATGGGTGAAGAGGCTGTACCATCCTTATCATTGTGTTAGGATTGTGTAGCCAAATAGAGATCACCTTTTATCACTGGGTCTTCCAACTACATAGGTTGTAGTTTCGGCGTTCGGGACGCAGGTATACAGCCCAATTGTAGTCCTCAATCAGGGATGTTTTAGTCCAAGAGGGTTTTACTGACGTACATCAGTGACTTATAGCAAGTCTAAGTGCATCAGTCATACTCTGATATTCAAGAATAAGTCACTTCTTGCACCACTTGTACTCAAAAGAAATCATTACATTCTAAACCTTTTGGGTATTTGCAGCCTGTGCATTTGGCACCTGAACCAGGGCATACAATTGCTTCTGGCTTTATAATAGATTTCCCACCCTCAGAAGGGTCTTAATATAGAATGGTTAGAGTTGATTTTTTTTGTTGATTTTTTTTTTAAGTAATTTTTCCATTCGTCTAAGGTACCCACCACTGAAGAAATAGCTCAGTGTTCATTGGCAGACATGTTTCATTTTGATGACTTCCTGCACGCAGTAACTTGTGTTAGAGGAAGCCAATCTCTTCCATGCTTTGAGAGAGCTCTTTGGAAGGCTCTAGAAATTGAACAAGCTCTTTATTTTGGTTTCTCCCCCAGTGTAAGTCCAAGAAATTCAAGAAATCTGTGATTCCTGAGTCTTTTGTGGTATTTTTTACATTTCAGATACATTGGAAAGATTATCCATCTAGCGAACACTGTTGTTAAAATGCTTCTTCAGTCCTGGTGCATTTGGTGGTCTGTTCCTGTTCCCGCCAGCACCTCTATAAATCCAGGGCTTCCGGAGGGGGTGTATCGTACTTCTGTGGATCTGTCTCACCAGAGGCGGTGACATGCTCACTGGGCCTCCCATTCATGGCAGAGAAGATGGCTTGTTTTACACCTTTGCACAATCATCAGTCTTCTTTCTTTCCACAGAGTCCGTGTTGACATGACTGCAGCCGCAGACAACTGGAGTGTTGAGCTGTGTGTGGAGTGCAGGCCAAAGGAAACAGCTTATTAATGGACGCATAAAGGAGAGAAACGATGTTAAGAATGAAGTCCTTCTTCCTACGTTGGCTAATTCTGGAAACCGTGATTCTCTTGGAGCAGTGGCCTTGACTATATTCCTATCAACATGGTTGCCTCCCTCGTATTGCCTAAATTTCCCAATCCAAGATTAGGGCAGACTTTTTCTATGGTGTCATTTCCTGCCTAACCCAAATATAAAGATACTTTAGACGAAAAAAAAAGCATCACAAAACATTTATTCGCGTCTTGGTTATTGCCCTGTTAAATCCTTTTTTCCTTACTGATTTTGGTTCCTTTTTCAGCATTAGGATTCTTGTTGATTTCTTTCTTATGCAAGACCTTTAAGCTCGGTTTCTCAACCATGATTCAAATGTGGTTTTGGTGTGCCTGCTTGTCAAGTCCTTTATCGTGGGTTGTTTTTAGTCAGGGACTATCAATTTTGTCAGAGTTTGTTTCTGCCTTTTGTGACTTTCCTTCTAACTGGAACTCTCTTGAGGAGATATTTAACACCTTTCAAACTTGTATTAAGTGCAGGGTGGCACCATGGCTTCCGAAAATGTCACGCATTGCTAATTTTCCAGGGGTCACATTGGTGTTTTTTGCTATTCTCAACTATGGTTATATTTCCTTTTTTGTTACCTACTGCAGATTTTCTCCTGCTTTTCGTAATTATTATCCATGTTTTAAAAGGGTTTTAATACCCTTTTATCAGGTTTTATTTAGTGTACCATTTGCATTTGTAACACTTGGAATAAATGATACATCACACCACTGCAGAATTCATTCAGTGCGCTTGTTTAGATATGATTATATTCATCAAAGTTCTCCACATGGTCGTCCGCCCTTTTAGGCTGCCTCATATCCATCTCAACTTTATCGGTACTCCTCTTGAACCTTTCCAGGGTCACATCTTGCCAATTCTGCCGTGTTTAAATAATAAATTTCCCAGGGTATTGCCTGTTCAGGATCTCAGATGGAATCAGAAAATGTTAACCTCTGCACAGTCAGTGGTACTAAATTATTTTGTGTACCCCCATAAAATGCAATGGGTCAGCTACACTTTGACAAAGATTGGATGTGATGATGCCCTCCATTAATCTAGATGCTCAATGATCTAGCTGAGATTGCTAACATGTGTTAAAGTCAGTGGCCACTATTAAATTGTCATGGGTGGACAAGCAATGAACTAAAAGCTCCTCCCGTCATTCAGAATACTCAGGTGAAAGTTCGGAGGGTGATGCTACAAAATACAGCCCAATAGTTGCCTTTACACCATTCAGTAGTAATTAAATGACACAAGTTATTTAAATTGTTTACTTTGTATTGCTTTACTAATTATCAATCGGCCATAAAATATAGGACATCAACTCGCAAATTCTCTCAATCGCGCCCTTTCTTGACAAAGCAGTTTAATTTGTGCTGGGTTAAATCCTTTATTATTGAGAGGCAGTTATTCTGCAGTCAAGTTAATATGTAAATAAAAGCCGCAGCTGGTACTCTACTATAAGATCAGTGTTTGAATCTTGATTTTTATACAGCTAAACTCCTATTTATGAGGTATGCCTTTATCTTTCTCCAGTTTCTTCGAAATTGTTTAAAAGTGCATACTTTGCTTACTTTTGCAACATAGAATGAAGAACATGTTCTCATCTGAGATCAATATTATAATCATAAAAAAATAATGATGTTTAATACACAGCATCGTAAGTACAAGCAGTCAGTTACCATGACACCATTTGGGGCAATGTGGCTTACCGACGATTGGACTAATCGTTAATGGCTAAATGCAGAGCGGGTTGTTTGCCTTTCCTTCTCCATTGGCATGCCAGCGGTGCACATGCAGCTCGCAATCACTGGACGAGAGATTGACCGGAACTCCCCGTGGATACCATCTTTGGACAATGGAATACCCTATCTGCCAAACTCATGTCAGCCCACCCTACTTAGAGGTGGGTGACCAACAGTATTTCAACAACAGAGCCGACTCTGTCAACGGCATACTCTTCAGATTGCTTGACAGCACGTGCCAATGAAGGTAAGCCTTCTGCCCAATGGGTGCTCGGATGGCCTTTTTTTCTGCTGTGTGCCACCTCCAGGTAAAACGTAGGTGGCATAGAGACAGTAAAAATGAAAAAACTAAACCGCACACCTAAGGAGAAAGTACCGATGGCGTAGTAGTCATTGGTTTCTCTTTTTTTTCCCGAAACAGATGCCTGCTTTAGGAGTATGTTTTTGAAAAAAGTAAAACTATGTAACTGACAGACGACCTTCATGTTTGACTGCCGTCAATCAAACTTTTACAACATTGACTTGGCAGTATTAGGAGATGTCCGCGGAGGCCGACAGACATAACTTAGGCAAAAAGGAATGTCTGTCATGGCGACAGAGTGATGTAGTCCGTTGCCCTGACAGCCATTTCTCAGCCTCCGAAGTCTAAATCTAGCTCATAGGAAGTCCTGGGGGGAACCAGTGACCTGGTGGTCTTAGCGGTATGAGCAAAGGTATGCAAACATCGAAAAAATACATTCTGCATACGCTGGGCGTCTTCTGTGCTCCCCTAAAGATCGTCTCACCAGTATGAATTACAA
Source organism: Pleurodeles waltl (assembly GCF_031143425.1). Classification (NCBI taxonomy): domain Eukaryota; kingdom Metazoa; phylum Chordata; class Amphibia; order Caudata; family Salamandridae; genus Pleurodeles; species Pleurodeles waltl. The sequence continues at coordinate 1,441,927,438 of NC_090440.1, read as the reverse complement.
AAGGAGAGTGGATCCATTTGGATGCCTATGCTCTTTCATGACACAATATGGCTCGTCAGCAATCATAATATTCTTTATTTTCTTACTGTTCATGATTTTCTTCATCAAACTTTTTCTTTCTTTTCTGAAGAGCGTATGGCGCGTGCCTCCCCGACAAACGTTTTCCAATTATGCTTCATGTGCCTCTGAGGTATCCTGTAGGGCTTGGTAAAAGCTGTTTTTTATTTACAGCCTAATTACACGAACACAATGCTCTGCGGGCATATGAAAGCCTCAAGCCGTCAGCTGGCGGGCTTGACGTCAGAGGTTGCGCAGGAGAAAGCCGCAGCCGGCACCTGTGTGCGCCCAGGCTGGTGGGTGAATTGCACCTCAAGATACACGCTGTACAGTCGTTTTATCTGTGAGAAGCAAGGGACGCACGAAAGCAGCAGCTGGCTTGTTTTTGTCCGCAGTGACACGTGTCTGTATCCTGCTTAGAAACCATACTGTCGTCTTTGGTTCCTCTATTAGGTTTCACGTCAATGCCGCCCGCAGCAGCACCTGGAAGTGAAGCCATACGTTGAATACAGAAAAAGGCACTATTGGAACGCAGTTTGGGGATAACGGAGCACCCACTATCATCCAGGGGTATTGAAAAACCCTATGCTGCATGGCAAGGAGCATCCTCAATGCCGAAATTGTAAAATTGTAGCACGGTGAAAACAAGCATTGGCAAAGCAAATAGTTCCGGCATACCCAAGAGCTATTGGCTTTGCCCATATATTTTTCCCATGTTGTAGGCCAGCTGGCTGATATTCAACATGGCTAAAAGTTAGTGGCCGTGAGTGTCGTACAGTGGAATGGTGAAGAGTAGAGTGTTGTGGAGTGGCATAGGGTGGAGTTTCCTAGAGTGGTGTACAGTAGAGTAGTAGAGTAGAGTGGACTGGTGTAGAGTGCAGCAGAGTAAAATGCAGTGTCATCGTTTACAGTGTTGCATAGAAGAGTGTAGAGGTGTAGAGTACAGAGTGAAGTGGTGCATACAGAGTGGAGTGGCCTAGAGTACAATGACAAAGTGCAGTGATACAGAGTAGAGTGGCACAGAATTCAGTGGTGTTTAGTGGTGCGCAGTAGAGTGTTATAGAATGGCGCGGAGTAGAACATAGTAGCATAGAGTGCAGTGGCATAGTGTGGGGTGATGCAGAGTAGAGTGGCAATAATGCAGTTGTACAGAGTGCAGTGTTGCAGAGTGGAGTGGTGTAAAGTGGCATAGAGGTCAGTGGCATAGAGTATACAGGTGCTGCGTAGAGTGCAGTGGCGTTGAATACAGTGGTGCAGAATAGAGTGCAGTGGCATAGAGTAGGGTACAGTGGTGTGAAATAGAGGAGAGTGAAGTGGTGTAGACGGCATTGACATAGAATGTTGCACAGTATAGTGACATAGAGTGCCACAGGATATAATTCAGAGGCACACAATGCAGTGTCGTAGAATACAGTAGCGTAGGTTAGAGGAGTGCGTAGTAGAGTGCAGTGGTGCAGAGTGTAGTGGTGCAGAATACAGTGGCATAGAGTGAGGGGGTGTAGAGTACAGTGGTGTAGAGTACAGTGGCAGAGTAGAGTGACAAAGAGTGCAGTGGCATAGAGTGGTGCAGAGTGGATTGGCATAGAATGGAGTGATGCAGAGCACAGTGGCATAGAGTGCAGTGATGCAGAGTAGAGTAGTGTAGAGTTCATTGGCATGGAGTGCAGTAGTGCAGAGTAGAGTGGCGTAGAGTTCAGTGGCCGAGACTGCAATGTTGCAAAGAAGAGTGGCATACAGTGCAGTGGCGGAGAGTAGCTTGTTTCAGGGAAGCATAAAGGGCAGTGCCATAGTGTAGTGTTGCATAGTGGTGTAGATTAGAGTTGTGCAGAGTAAATTGGAGTGGTCTAGACTGGAGTGGTGTAGAGTGCAATGACAAAGAGTGCAGTGGTGGAGAATTAATTGGCGTAGAATAGAGAGGCATAGAGTGAAGTGGCATAGAGTGCAGTGGCATAGAGTAAGGTGGTACAGAGTGAACTAGAGTACAGTGGCACAGAGTAAAGTGGCAAGGAATGGTATGAAGTGGAATGGTGCAGGGTAGAGTGCAGTGGCGTGGAGTGGTGCAGAGTAGAGTGGATTATGCATGGTGTGGTAGCACACTGTCACTACAGACAACACTTTTTCAGTTGAAATGACCATTACATTTGTACAGACGTACAGTTTTACTGATAATAGTTTACAGTGCATAAACAATAATATGTGGAAATGGCATTACTTAGTGTATTGATTTATTCTGATCATATTAAAGTATTTGTTTAGGGGGAAGGCCTGGAAATATGGCTGTTTGGCAACTTTAAGCCTGAGCTCCGAAGCCCCATAAGTAAATCCTATATAATCCTGCCTGACTATACTATTTATTTGCAGCATCCTTTGGTTCACAGGTCTCGGCATACCCCCTTCCACCCTTAGATTTGTTACTGCAGAGGGAAGGATGCGGTGGGAGAAGCAGCAGCAGGCTGGGCCTGAAGACTGCAAGGTGTGCAGTGAAGAGATGGGTCGACGTTGGGCCGCAGTGTGGGGAGCACCGGTCGTGGCAGACAACTTGGGTGGCACTGTTGCAGAGAAGGGCCCCCTGAGAGGACAACAGTGACTGGGGGTGCACCACCTGGGGCCGAGGACCTCTGCGCTGGGCTTGGGGCAGCTGGTGCCTGACTGGGTCAGGTGGCTGAGCAGCTCATCTGGGCCTGACTGACGGCCTGCGTGCCGGGTCTTGCCCATGGATGACCCAATTAACTACTGCCAGTGCTGGGAAAGATGAGTTGGGTAGCCTCCTGTACCCCTCTGTGGCAGTGATTGGAAGACGTCCCGGTGCAGACCCAAGGAGGAGTATGGAGGGCACTGGGACCTGCACCCGGATTGGGCATCTTGTGAGTGAATGGAGAGGCCCCCTGAAGTGTGTGGCCCTGGAAATTGGGTTGGAGTCGGCAGAGGAGCTCTGGGTGCTTGAGCTGGTATTCCTGGAGCCCGGTGAGTGCCTCCCCCCTCACATATGTGCAAGACTTGAACGGGCTGCTCTGCCTGCCCTGATAGACAAACTACGGTGGCTATGGTGAGTGGGGTCCTCATATATTTAAATGCTCCCTCAGAGACTGCATACTGATCACTTCAGGGGATACCTGGCCACCCTTTGAGTGAAAAGGTCCCTGGACCCTTAGGAACAGAGAGTGGAGCAGGTGTAGCCAACATAGTGCTTGGGGCCCCGAACCTGCAGGCTGCACCTTGCCAGGGGAGACCCCCGAGCTGGACAGAGGTGCAGGTGCAGTGCCTTTCGCCGCCGCGGAGCACGCGCAGTTGGAGAACTATCTAGGAATCAGTTGAGCTGGGCTGTCCAGGATGGTTGGCTTGGGCTTTCCTGATCCACCTGAACAGTGTGCTGCGCACTCAAGTGGCTAGACAATGAGGAAAGATAAAACCTCCAAGGGACAGCAGGCCAATACAATCACCCAATATGCGCTAAAGCAGGGCACCTCGAAGTGCAGTATGTGCCGCACTGTGGCACAGACAACAGAAACGGAGGGGGAGCTCTTGTGCACAACTCTTCTGGAGGTGATTCAAGGATCCTGGGCCTCGTTGGAGGGGAAGATAGACGTGGTGTTGATCAGGGTTGGCCTCCTGCGCACAGATTTCCGCAAAGTGACAGGATAACAATCACAGAACAAACGCTTGATGGACAAAGTACGGATTTGGTCACTCTCAACAGGTTGCTTGACTAATCACTGTCACCAAAGCACTGGAGGACAGGGCGGAAGACACTGAGGGAAGCTCCCGGCACAATAACCTTTGCCTGCTGGGTTTCCCGGAATGTGCTGAAGGCACCACAAGATAATGCTTCATAGAACAATGGATATTTACCACTCTAAAACTGGAGGGACTCTACACTGTGTGTGGTGGAAAGAGCAAATAGAGCCCTAATGGCACGAGCCCCACCTGGGGCCCCTCCCAAGGCCATCATTGCATGAATCCTCAAGTATCGAGACAGGGATTGTATCCTCCGGGTGGCGAGAGTGAAGAGACACTTGAAATAGGAAAATCACTCTATTTCTGTGTTACGGGACTACACACGCAAAGTACAAAATCATTGTGTTCATTGAGGTCAACCAAAAACTGCGTGCAATGGGACTTGCTTACATGCTGCTGTTTCCGACTAAACTGAGAGTGATCACAAATATAAAGATGCACTTCTTTGAGTGACCCGAGGACGTCTGTCGATGGCTGGAACAATGGGATAAAAGTACCTGGCCAGGAGCTAAGGGCCCTATGGACAAGCGGTGGAGGTGCAACTGGGCGAACGAAAAGCAGTCGAGGAGGGGACTGTCAGGCTCAGTCTCCGGAAGGGAGAAGATCAACCTCCAGGATACTGACACAAAAGGATGGTACATTGGCAGATGTGACAATGGCCAGTGGTGGCCGTTCTGCACGCCAGAGTGATGCTGAGGAAGTTGTTGCGGTGTAACTGCGGTGTACTGGGGTGATTTTAACCCACAGAAATTGTAAAATCACATGCACTTTTACCACGCACCAAAATTGTCTAAGTACCATGGTACTCGTAACTATGGCCTATGTGTGGAATTGGAAGATTGCATGCAGTCTACCTGGCCATGAGTAATCATTCTATTAGAGGGAAAGGGTGGATCTATCTCAGACATTCAGGTAAAACATTGACTATGTAAATTGTTTCCATTTAAAGTCATTGTATGTATACAGATACTCTCTAAACCAGGCATGGTTACAACCCACCTAGACCTACATAGTACATATCTGTTCTAGAGTATGATGGATGAAATTTTCCTGTTAATATATTTTTATGCATATATTCTCCAACTATTTATTTCACAATGCACAAAGACAGTGTGTTTCTTAAATGCTTGGTGTTTGATTGCTACTGCCATGGCAGTAATCTAAGAACTGGGTGCCTCCGTTATTGAAATTAGGACACTTAGTAGATTTACAAACATTTATTAAAGCAAACAAAGACAAGGTTGCATTACCACTATCAAGTAAGAAGTGTAAACAGTTAAAAACAAGGCAGTAGACCTGTTTCATCTGTGCATCCAGGATCTGGAAAAACATACCCATATTCATCAAGACCTATCCAACACAACTCAAACTTAAGAACGAGTTGGAAAAACACCTCTTTACAGAACAGAAATTCATAATGCAGTAAAAGTGCACTTCTGCTCCTCTGCTCCCAGAATCCAGCAACCTCTTGTATCACTGTTGGACGGTATCCTTTGAGCCTTTTGGCCAGTTTTGCACTATACAAATACAACTTACTTATATGTACATTCATCCTGGCAATGCCACTCATCCACATTTGAATAATCTCACAAAACATTCAATGTTTGCATTCAATTCCAGATGTTCTTAATTTTGGTAATGCACTGCCTACCAAATAGTCCATAATGAAATGGCATAATCCAGTACAACCACACACACAACATAGAATAACATTTTTGTCACCAATATTTGAGTATAGAGAACTGCTGGACTAACTTTTTCTCGTTAAATTGAAATAATAAAGAACAATTGTACTTCACTTATTCCCCAAATGTTCTGAGTAGACATCTCATTTTTTTTTCAGATTCCAACTGCCAACTTCCTCAACATCACCTTTCAGCTCCAAACACTTTTGCTTACTCTTAACATCACTTCTGTACTCCTTTTCACTACAACAAACTTTCTTCCACACATTCCACACTCCTCCCCCATCCAATACTACCATGTTATTATTTGCTCTGGTAACACTCTATTTGTTAGAGAGATTACTTATTCAACCCTCTTCAGAGTGACACAAAGAAAACACACAAACACCAGGCAAGGCACTAGAACAGATGAAATGTTTGTTGAGGTGCCAAGGTTTGTTGGCAGGCCAAGGCAGAAGGCAGTCACACATCATGGTGTTATGTCTTACAAGCAAGCATCTTCTGCTCTGAGACGTTTAAGTCAGGCAGTTATATATGTTTGAAAGTGCTGCGTTAGAAATGGGGTCTCTAGTTGGCTGAGATATTCACCTTTGTCCAAATAGGGACCACCATTCTAGTCAGGGTATGTCACACGCATCCAAATTATCGTCTGCCCACTGAGCAGTCAGGCTTAACTTAGAAGGCAATGTGTAAAGTATTTGTGCAATAAATAATACAGTAACACAGTGAAAACACCCCAAAAATACACCACACAGATTTAGAAAAATATAGGATATTTATCTGATTAAATTTAGGTCAAAACGATAAAGATTCAATAAGCACAAGTTGAGATATCACTTTTGCAAGATTAAAAAGAGTCTTACATCTTAGAAATCAACAGTTGTCTCTTGTTTGCACAAAGTACCTGGTTTGCATAAAAAGTAACACGCACAGAGATCACAGAGGAGGAAATGCTTGGAAAAATAGGGTGTGCATCGGAATTTCTGGCACGGAACAGACAATGTGTTGTTTCTCTCCACGCTGCAAGGGGCTTTGCGTCGATTTCCGGGATGCAGTCTTGGTTCCTCACTGCGATGCGGTGATATTTTTGACACCCACGGACGATGCGGGAAAAATCCTGGGCGTGCTGGAAGAAGTCACAGGCTTTGCATCAATCTGGTAGGTGATGCATCGAGTCTCGGGAAGTTGGGCTGCATCGTTCCGGTTCGGCTGTGCGTCAATCCAGTAGGGCTGTGCGTCAAATTTTTGGTTGCAAGGCAGGCACTGCATCGAATCTTCACTCAGGAAGTCATGCTGCGTCATTCCGGTTCAGCTGTGCGCAATTTTCTCGTCGCAAGGCAAGCTGTGCATTGTTTCTGGCAGGCTGTGCGGCGATTTTTGGCGCACAAGGAGTTTCGCCAAGAGATGAAGTCTTTTTGGCCCTGAGGCTTCAGAAAACAGGAGGCAAGCTCAATCAAAGCCCTTGGAGAGCACTTCTCAGCAAAGTCACAGGGCTACAAGGCAGCAGGGCAACAGCAGGGCAGCAGTCCTTTTCAGAAAAGCAGTCCACATGAGTCCTTTGGGCAGCCAGGCAGTTCCTCTTGACAGGTTGCAGGTTCAGGTCCAGAAGAGTCTGATTTAATACGGTCAGGGACCCAGTTTATATGCCCCAAAATGCCTTTGAAGTGGGGGAGTCTTCAAAGAGTGGTTTTGAAGTGCACACGGTCCCCTTTCAATGCAGGTCTGCCTGCCAGGGTCCCAGAATGGGTTTTGTCAGTCTATTGTGTGAGGGCAGGCCACTAGCCTTTAAAATGTAAGTGTCAGCCACAACACCCTCCCAGCCCAGGAAGACCCATTCAGTATGCAGATGAGTGCAGGTGTGACTGAGTTTCCTGTGTTTGTGGTTGTCTGGGTGAAATGCACAAGGAAGCTGTCAACCACCCCATCCCAGACATTGATTGGATACAGGCTGTAAGGCACAGATGGATTTTAAGTGCAGAGAAATGCTCACTTTCTAAAAGTGGCATTTCTAAAATAGCAATATAAAATCCAACCTCACCAATAAATAGGATTGTCTATGATCATTCTGGCCATACTAAATATGACCTGGTGACCCCTTTCTGATCAGAATCTACCACTCAAACAGTATATGCGGGTAGCCCTAATGCTATCCTATGAAAGAAGCAGACCTCACAGTAGTGGGAAACAAATGTAGGAGTTTTCCACTGCCCGAACATATAAAACACACATTACATGTCCTGCCTTTTACCTACATAGCACCCTGCCCTATGGGTTACCTAGGGCCTACCGTAGGGGTGAAGTATATGTAGGAGAAGGGGAGTTTAAGGCTTGACAAGTAATTTTAAATGCCAAGTCGAAGTGGCAGTGAAACTGCACACAAAGGCCTTGCAATTGCAGGCCTGATACTTGTATAAGGGGCTACGTATGTGGGTGGCACAACCAATGCTGCAGGCCCACTAGTAGCATTCAATTTACAGGCCCTAGGCACATCTACTGCACTTTACTAGGGACACACAAGTAAATCAATATGACAATTGGGTATGAGGCACTGTTACCATGTTTTTAGGGAGAGAGCACATGCACCTTAGCACTGGTTAGCAGTGGTAAAGTGACCAGAGTCCTAAAGCCAGCAAAATGAGGTCACAAAAAGAAGAGGAGGAAGGCAAAAAGTTTGGGGTTGACCCTACAGAGCGGTCATTTACAACATGCTGTCACAGCAAAACCCCAAAAGAGGACATAGTTCAAACATGGGCAAGCATATATAATATAGAAATTCTGCATATACATAAACTTCAAGACCACAGAGTAAAATTATACATAATGCAGTGTGGGCAAAAAACAGTAAACAGACAAAAGGTGGACTTATTGCAGACAGAAGGGAGCTATGACTTTGCTTGAAGGTTGGCCAGACTTGATGAACTTATTATGTAAAACAGAGCTAAACATAACATGGCTTGGAGAGGTCTGATTGCACAGCTGGTGTAAGTGTCAGAGAGGTCAGCAGGGAAGTCTTGGGGCAGTGCTAAAATAGTAATGTGAATGAAGGGAACTTTTCTGTGAATGAGAGGGGCACACACGAGAAAGCAGCTTGGTCAGAGAAAGGAATGAATAGCTTAGTGGGATTCTGATAATGGGGGAGAGAATTAGAACTAAAGTATGATATCTATATGTTAGAAATTGGGTCTTTGGTTGACAGTCAGGGTACCCCCTGTTCAAGCAAGGACCCTCACTCTAGTCAGGGTAAAAGAGAATTACCCTCAGCTAACCCCTGCTTACCCCCTTGATAGCCTGGCAGAGCAGAAGACTTAACTTCAGAGTGCTAGGTGTAAAGTATTTGTACCAACACACACAGTAACTTAATGAAAACACTACAAAATGACACAACACAGGTTTAGAAAAATAGGAAATATTTATCTAAACAAAACAAGACCAAATTGACAAAAATCCACCATACACAAGTCAAGTTATTAATAAGAATGCAAAAAGAGTCTTTAAGTAGTTTTAAGAGTGAAAATGTACCTGGTGCGCATCAAAAATAACCCAGCACGGGCGGGTGTGTGTCAAAAATAACTCCGCATGGCGGTACGTGAGTAGAAAATCCAGCCGCACGATGATCCAAAAATCCTGCAGCGCAGGTTGTGATCTCCCAGCCTCCGTCAGCGATGCTGCGCGTCGGTTCTCCTGCTCCGTGCGTCGATTCTTCGGTCGCGTTTCCTGCGAGCATCGTTTCTCAGCTGCGGAGTCGGCGGCACAGCGTTTTTTCAGCAGCAAATCGGATTTGCGTCAATCTTTTCCCCGCTTGGCGCTCTGTGTGTGGATTTTCTGGTCTTTAGGCTGCCAGCTTCTCCTTTCAGGGTCCCAGGAACTGGATGGGCACCACAGGGCAGAGTAGGAGTCTCTCCAGAGACTCCAGGTGCTGGCAGAGAGAAGTCTTTGCTGTCCCTGAGACTTCAAACAAAAGGAGGCAAGCTCTAGATCAAGCCCTTGGAGATTTCTTCTCAAGATGGAAGGCACACAAAGTCCAGTCTTTGCCCGCTTACTCTGGCAGAAGCAGCAACTGCAGGATAGCTCCACAAAGCACAGTCACAGGCAAGGCAGCTCTTCTTCCTCAGCTATTCAGCTCTTCTCCAGGCAGAGGTTCCTCTTGGTTCCAGAAGTGTTTCTAAAGTCTGTGGGTTTTGGTGCCTTTCTTATACCCAATTTATCATTTGAAGTAGTCCTACTTCAAAGTAAAGTCTCTTTGGAATGTGAAATCCTGCCTTGCCCAGGCCAGGCCCCAGACACTCACCAGGGGGTTGGAGACTGCATTGTGTGAGGGCAGGCACAGCCCTTTCAGGTGTGAGTGCCCACTCCTCCCCTCCCTCCTAGCACAGATGGCTCATCAGGATATGCAGGCTACACCCCAGCTCCCTTTGTGTCACTGTCTAGTGTGAGGTGCAACCAGCCCAACTGTCAAACTGACCCAGGCAGGGAATCCACAAACAGGCAGAGTCACAGAAATGGTATAAGCAGGAAAATGCTCACTTTCTAAAAGTGGATTTTTCAAACACACAATCTTAAAATCAACTTTACTAAAAGATGTATTTTTAAATTGTGAGCTCAAAGACCCCAAACTCCACATGTCCAGCCGCTCCCAAAGGGAATCTATACTTTAATCAGATTTAAAGGTAGCCCCCATGTTAATCTATGAGAGGGACAGGCCTTGCAACAATGAAAAACGAATTTTGCCCTTGAGGCTACCTAGGGCCTACCTTAGTGGTGTCTGACATGTAAGAAAAGGGAAGGTTTAGGCCTGGCAAGTGGGTACACTTGCCAAGTCGAATTTACAGTTAAAACTGCACACACAGACACTGCAGTGGCAGGTCTGAGACAGGATTACAATGCCACTTATGCGCTACTTATGTGGGTGGCACAACCAGTGCTGCAGGCCCACTAGTAGCATTTGATTTACAGGCCCTGGGCACCTCTAGTGCACTGTACTAGGGACTTACTAATAAATCAGATATGCCAATCATGGATAAGCCAATTAAATACACATTTTGTAAAGGAGCACTTGCACTTTAGCACTGGTTAGCAGTGGTAAAGTGCCCAGAGTAACAAAAACAGTAAAATCAGAGTCCAGCACACATCAACAACCTGGGGAACAGAGGCAAAAAGTTAAGGGAAACCACGCCAAGGATGAAAAGTCTAACACTATAGGAACATACATACATATATAAATGTATATGTATGTATATATATATATATATTTTTTTTTTCCTCAACACTATCGCTGAGGCAATTTTGATCTGCCATTCTTGCTTCTTTCATCCCTTTTCAGGTGGATCCACTCATTTAAGGATATTTTCATTCTAACGCTTTTTGTTCCAATATTATACCCATACTTATATTATTCTTGTTTTGATTTATTTCTTTATGCCAACATCACCAGGTCACTTCACCTTGACTCCACACTTGCCCATGTAAGCTAGGCAAAAGATTGTGCCAAGTGTCCTATCAAGTACTAAACAGAACAGATTTTTCCATCACTGAATGCAGAGTGGTCTTATAGTGCCCCGACATTTTCTAGACCTGCTCTTTACGTGCCCAACTATTTTGACCTACTGGCTGAAAAAATGAACTAAAACCCTACTGGACCCCCATCACTCCCATCCTCTATTGGAGGATGCAAAGTTGTTGCTCTATTGTGGGTTATTCCAAAATTCTTCAAAACGTTTTCATCTCCTTGGAGGTGAATTGCAGGTCATTGTCCATGATTAACATTCCAGGCCACCTTTATGTGGCGAAACCCTCCCTACAAAACATAATGACATTTTCAGACTTTAATGCCATCACAGATTTGGCCTTCAGCCACTTCAAACAATATTTGTTGATAATTGATTGATTAAACCTGCATAGACAGTTTCCAATAGGGGGTTTGCCCTACCAGTATCCCTTAAGGTAAAAATATAAATTAAGGGTTTGTGGTCTGTGATGCACACATAGTTTAGATTCAATTTTACACACATAGGTTTGAAAATGTTGCACGGCACACTGACATGCTAGTGGCTCCTTCTCATTAACTGAATAACTATCTTCCACACCCTTAAATGTCCTTGATGCAAATGTTACAAATTGCCTTGCCCATTACATATTTGCATGAGGACAAGGCCTACTCTAAATGGGAAGGCATCAGTGGCAAATATAGTTCTATCCTTGGAATTGAATGCCTTTAAAACCACAGCATTGACAATACTATGCTTGATGGCATTCAATACCTTCTTATACTTGCCCAACATTCAAATATGCCACCCTTCTTAATTAATTCCCCTATTGACCCAGTATTTTCAGTAACAATAACATAAAATATGTCATAGTTCTCTGCCATACTAGAAAAGTTCTAAAAGGAGCAGGTGGTCTTTGAGTTGCCTCTACACATTTAATTTTATACCTAATCACTTTTTCTAACAAGGCATATCCTAAATACTCCCCTCCTCCACTGTTTATATATCTCGATTCTACTTGTAAGACCTACTTCTTTGAGAATGCCCATCACCCTCAGCAAAACATTTTTATGCTCCTCAGTATCAATTCAACTGGCCAAAATACCATCTTGGAAAAACTGCCTGTGGCAACTTATCCAATAACTTATGCCTGGCCCTCTAAAAAATGGCAGAAGCAGACAAACTGAATGGCGTTCTCAGGTAAGAATATGATGCCTCTGGGGGTAAAAATTATGTAAGGTGTCTAGATTGTGGATCTAACCTTAGTTTGTGGTGTGCACTAATTTCAAAAAGGAAACTATTTTCTAAATGCAGTGTAGCCGAAAATCCATTTAGGTTGCCAAGAGGATGGCGAGTAACTCAAGTGTACTCAAATCAACACACATCCTCAACTTCCTCGTCAGATTGCATGCTATACCAACTAGATTTAACCAGTCTGATGCCTAATAGGTTAAAGTATATTTAGTTCCCACAATTTCTGCAAGTACTCTTTGAGTACACCCTTACCAACAAAGGAGCACTCCTTTTTTTCATGGACTTTGACACTGATCCCTATTTTAGTGTAATATAATGGCTAAAATATTTTAAACATCCTAGGTTGTCCTTTAACGCCACAGGAAACTCTTGTCTCCACTTGCCAACTACCAAACCATTCATCCCTAATACATGTTGCAGGTGATTTGGATCCAAAACAATACCCAACTTTCTTTGTTGTCTCCACCCTAACAAAGGTACATCTATCTCCATAATCTATGTAATTCCTTTGGTAACTCTTCCTTTTGTAGTTCAATATTAATTCAAAATACCAGAACATCTGAAACTTCACACCAAAATAAACTTCAGAATTGACATTCAACCTACTTAGCACCACACCCTGAAACTTGCAAAAATTATCCACATTTTTTATGAATATGGCATTCATGAATTTGCCCACATAATAACCTCTATCTCCTGTATTTTGATAATGAACCCCAAGGGGGTGTATATATATATATGGTTCAACCACACTAGCCACCACATCACTGATACCATTAACCTCAATGTAACATTTACAAATCACTCAATCACAAACGTACAAAACGTTCTCATTTTCCTCAGTTTTACTACTTTCCATTCAATTTGCACATATAATTGCAGGTTCACCGGGGTTTTGAAGAAACATTGGTGGAGGCACATCTGATTGCATAGTGAACTGGTATTTTAGTGTATGCAATACTCTAACCTGTTTAAAGTAACAACATTGTTGCATCATGTCTATTAAGACAATCTTTATGATCCAAGTTATGTATTTATACCATTTATTGCTGCCAGTATTCTTTCATGACTTAGGGAATATATGAACTTACTGCAGGTGTGAGTGTTGCACATCAAAAAACATAGTTGCATCAGGGTTATCCAACCTCACTGCACATCAGGGGTGGCCCCTCTATTTGAGCGGAGGATCTTTGCCATGCCAAAAAAATGCCCCCCCCCCTTAATGGAAAAATAAAATGGTAATAAACAATTGATTGTCAGGACGGGGTGAGCTATTGCTGCCGAGTGGCAGCAGGGGGGTATGCACTTGTTTAAAGTGCGCATGTCCATTTGGCCGGTCATCTTGTGACGGACAGCCAGACATGCGCACTTTAAATATGTCTAACCCAGCTGGGTTTGAGAAAGCACAGACCTCCAGCGCTCTGGTGAGCTCTAAGAGAGTCCGCTCCCACCAATCCTGGTGCTGCTTTCATGCTGGTTAGCAGCATGAAAGCAGCATTAGGATTGGTTAATGGCATTTCCTGATCCAGTGCGTTGAAGCTTTCAGGAGCAGGAGGACGCAGCAAGGAAGACGTCTGAAGGTAAGTGCCTTTTTTTCTTTGCTTTTTATTATTATTATTGTGTTCGTCCCCTCCCCCCGCCTTAAACACAAGCCAGCCGCCACTGGCGTACATGTCCTTGAAAGCCCCTTTTGTTTCTGTGGGGCAGTTTTTTCAGTAGTGGCAAGGTCCTTTGGTCCATGACTCTGCATCCTATTTGACAAGAGAATGATTCAGCACCTTGTTGGTACAGTCTGAAAATTGAAACAGACCATATAGCAACACCCTTTACTGAACTAACTGATAACAATGGCTCACAATTCTACAATGCTCGAGCTTTCAAAGCCATATTGACTCCTTCTTCAGAAAGCAGAGTGGCAACATTATTGCTGTAGGTAGAAGTGGTTTTTGATTCTCCCAAATCTTCTGAATTGTATAATCATCGGTGGAGGACTGGACTAGAAAAAACTGCAACAAATTGAGCTAAAATTAAAAAAATAAAAATAAATCAGCATTGTTCACCAAAGTAGTTGGTTATCAGTCAAAATGTTTTGGTCCTCCAGTGTCTCAGCCATGTCATGGATGTGAGAAGTCATGCGACAGAACTTAAAAAGCCCACTTGCATATACTACAGACATCTTTCACCTTTTGTCCACACATCAGGTTATTTTATGCCTAACTATGGCAGGGATTGGAGTTATGGTAATGCTATCACCTTGTTAAATATATATTAGAAAGGCTACAGATAATTCAAATTGATGCTGGTCCTTATTGCTGGCAAATTTGATCATTCCACCCACTTACCGATTACACTCTGTTGGTTGCAGGTAGACACTAGAACTAAGTTTTACAATTAATGGCTAAGCAAATGTGTTTGGCCTAGGTAAGCCGGTGTGATAGGTATGTTGTTTATTATTCTTGTATTTCAAATATACCACAAAAATTAAAAAAATAAGAAAATATGCATAAACAGGGAGACCATATGCTTCATCTGTTTTTATATAACAGTGCAAGTGCATCCAAAGAAGTTGGTGTAAATGTATAGAAACCCTATGGAAGTTATTATCCACTTCCTGGGAAACTACTATGGTTATTGGTACACAGAAATGGTAGAAAGTATCTTTAATTACTCTAACTTGAAGACCTATTTTAAACAAAAAAGAATCAATGAAAAGAATTGCATTGGCAAAGTATTGGCCCAGCAGCCCTACCACAGAAACTTTTTTGTTAGTTATCCACATCATGGGAAATTACGATTCTTACTGGTATAAAGAAAAGTTAGGAACTGGCCTTGAATTACTCTAACTATTTGATATAGTTTAAATACAGAATAATGACAAAAAATGTAAAACATGGTAAAAAAAAATTGGTCAATGCAAAATTCTGGCGCCTCAGCCTTATTGATGAAGCGCACTTCTTTTTAGGTGGACACACACCTGTAAACTGACAAAATGAGATCACTCAGTGCAAAACGCAGAGGTGCTGATTTACTAAAGGCTTGTATTGCCGTTGCGTCACGCAAGCCCATAAGTGAGAAAAAACGAATCTTTACCATTCTAGGAGAACCCAGTTTTACTAAGTCTTCAATTAGAGCTGGTGGTTGTCAGTGGGGACCACCAGCACTTATTTTTCTCCATCAGAGATTTACCGAGAGCAAAAGAGAGAAAACACACAAATTGGAAGATCGGAGGATGAGAAAGACTTAAAAACCGTCACAAAGGTACAAAAAGCAGACACCTGCAAGAGTAAGATATAGGGGGAAAGAGTGTCTGGTAATGGATTAAAGTGCCATGAGGCAGATTTAAGTCTACCAGCTGTGGTATTCGGCACGCTGCTGTTAATTATTCTGGCCTGCACCTTGGTGCAGAGTTTCAGACACTGACATTCTTTCTTTCATAAATTAAGCACTGGTTTTACCTAATGTAGGGGGTATGGTTTTGTCTGTGCTAGATCATAGATTGTGTAGTAATTTATTTGGAACAGTGCTTGGAGTTTAGCTTGCTTTGTTTAAAAGGAAACTTAAAACTAGCCCTTTTCACTGACATGTAATGTGTATTACTACTTTCTTTTTTTCCAGCCCATGGCAGCGGCAGTGAGTGCAACATTGTGGTAAACATAAAGAATAGTACTTCCATTTAGTCTCCATAAAATGTTTCTGGTTTGGTTGCATTCAATGTGATACAAATATTTAAACAGGGATCGTAATGGTTTCACCAAAATCCTATTTTATTGACCTACTCGAGCGGTGTCGCACTTTACAACCCCAAACCGCTCCTCTCGCCCAACGCTTGATTTCCTCAAACGCATGAGAGCGTTCGGGCTCCAGCAAAGCGCTTGAGCTCACAGAACACGCTCGTGCACAACCAGATATAACACATCCCCCTCCGTCACCATTTTCCTAACAAAAATACAACTATTAAACAATTTTAGAAAAGAATAATAACAGTTCATCTAAACAAAGAAATAAAAGGTTTAGCACTACAGCAAAACAGAGATAAGGAATTGCACTCTTAAAACAATTTCATTTGATGTAACAATTTCATTTGTTTTTAAAGTCCTCACATAATCATTTAAATAAACCGGTGGTCTCCTCACTCTTTCACTCCTGCACTGTATCTTATACCCTTCTTTCTCCATACAAGCTTGTTCGACCAGGTCCCCCGTTTCCCTCTCATTAAGTGAGAGCCTTAACGAAACGTCACCACTCAATCCCTCACCTCCTTCCTCAGATAGCATAAACCCACTGTATCCGTCATTCTCATTTGTAACATTTAAATTTCCTGCGCCTACTCCGCCTTTCTGATATAGAACCACTCTCCTTTTATTCCATTTGGCGCCGTTGACCAACTCCACATAAAAATGTTCCACCCGTTTGACTTCAAGAGGGCCGCAAAACTTTGCCCAACCTGCACCCAAACGTCCATCCTTAACTTTCACCCAATCACTGACTTGTATACCAGAACATCCACCTTCACATGGAATTGCCCTTTGACACTCCAGTTTGGTCCGACCACCCTCCAACCAACCCGGTACCAACTTTGATCAGGCCTTTCGCCCTCTCATGATGCTGTAGGTTATCAAAAACTCTTTCATTTCAAGGGACGTCAACTGTGTCCCATTGTCAGTGATGAGGGTATGTGGACAACCTTCCCTCCAAAACAATACCTTTAAAACAGCAATAGTGTTATTTGTTGACACTTCCCTCATAAATTCAACCTCCACCCATTTAGAAAATACATCCACCAGAACTAAAGCAATTTTTTTATCATGACCTACACCAGGCAAAGGTCCAATAAAGTCCATACCAACAGTGTGCCATGCCTCACCCAGATCTTCAATATGACCCATAAAAGATTGTTTTCCCAGCTTTAGTCTTTTCTCACTCTCCTTACACTGGACACACTCCTCAGCCCACTGGGCAGTCTGCAAATCAACACCAGGCCACCAAAAGTTTTCCTTAACTCTTCTTTGGGTCAGTGTTTGTCCTAAATGTCCTTCATGTGCCAAATGAATAATTTTCCTTCGTAACTTTTCCGGAGGTACAAACATGTCGCCCCTCATTACTACACCACCATCCCCCACCAACAGCTCATCCAAAACTTTGATGTAGGGTCTTACCGACACTGCTACAGTACTCTCTCTCCTTCCTCCTTCAACAATCATTTTACTCACATACTGTAAAACAGAATCATCCAACATCCCTTGCAACCACTCATCTTTAGAAAAGGCAGCTGCACCATGTTGCACCAAATCCTCCACCAATGCTATCGCTCCTTCTTCTTCCTTGTTCAGTAGTGCCTCACCATCAACCAATTTCCAATCCACAGCCATACGTGAAAGAGCATCAGCCTGTACATTCCTTCATCCCTGAATGTATTCAACAGTATAAACATACTCCTGCAAGCGAGCTGCCAATCTGGCCAACCTCGCAGAGCCCTTACCAGCACCACCTGCAGATAACACCTTAACTAAAGGTTTGTGGTCAGTCCTCAACTTGAAGCCAATACCCCACAAAAATGTTCTGAAATATTCATCTGCCCATGCAGCCGCTAAAGCTTCACGCTCAATCACCGAGTAGTTCCTCTCACTCTCAGTGAGAGAGCGCGAGGCAAAATCCACTGTCCTCTCCACACCCTGGTGAATTTGAGACAAAACAGCACCCACACCTGACACACTTGCGGCCACCGTGAGTATAGTAGAAGAAGATGTTTCAAAGGGCACCAGAATCTTCGCAGCACACACCTCACGCTTTATGTCATCAAAACAATCCTGCTGTACATCTGACCACACAAAATTACAATCTTTGCGCAATAGCACTCTCAAAACCTCCGTTTTGTCAGCAAAGTTCTCAACAACTTTGGAGTAGTACTCAATGAGACCCATAAAGGACCTCAACTCATCTTTGTTCTTCGGTCATGGAGAGAGTTTGATGGCCTCCAATAAATCTTTTTTCGGTTTAACTCCCTCACCCGAAATAGTGTGCCCTAGATATTCAATCTCCTTAGTTAAGAAAACACACTTTTCCTTTCTTAGAGTAAGCCCCACTTCCAAAAGCTTCTTCAATACCTTCTTCAAAATAAGATTATGCTCCACAATAGTTGATGCAAAAATCAAAATGTCATCCTGAAAAAACAAAACATTGCTGAGACCCTCGAAAACACGTGTCATCATCCGCTGAAAAACACTAGCAGCAGATGACAACCCAAACGGCATTCTGACAAAACGGAAAGTACCATCCATGGTGATGAAAGCTGTAGCATCGCGTGAATTGTGATTTAGACGTATCTGATGATAGGCTTTCTGAGATCTAATTTGGAAAAGAGTTTCCCTCTACTAAGTAGCATAATGAGTTCATTAATGTTTGGTAGGGGGAAATTATCTGTCACAATGTTCTGATTGACGCTGTGGAGATCCACACAGAATCTTAGTTGGCCATTCAACTTCCTCGGGATGACCACTGGAGAAATCCATTTGGGGGCTTCAACAGGTTCAATCACCCCCTCTTTCAACATATCTTTCAACATTTTGCTCACCTCTTCCTTAACAACAACAGGTACTTTCCTCACTTTATGTTTCACTGCAGCAGCTCCCCGCTTCATACAAATTTTGTGAACATAATCCTTTAACTCTCCCAACTCCTCTCGAAACACCTCACCCACTTCCTCAAGAATTGCACTGACATCTCCATCATCCACAACCAAACTTTGTTCAATACCTCTAGGATTAACAATTATATTCAAATCATATTGGTGCATCCAACCCAATATTGGTGGCCCTGACTCGGCCACATACACTTTACCAAGGGTTTCTCTTGACTTGAAACTTATAACTGTCGAAAAGAAACGCAAGATCTCAATCTCCTCCCCTTGGTAACCCCCAGGACAGATATCTTTTGTTTCCAACTCAAGTTGTGGCCAATTCTTCATAAAAATATCCTTGGGAATGATAGTGTACTTGGGTCCAGTATCCACCATTAACTCTACATTGACTTTTGCGATAGTAAACCACGCTTTGGGCCTGGTTACCCTCTTCTCACAGTTGACTATATCAACCTCACCTAAACAGAGTACACAATCTACAATCTCACACCTATCTTCACACACAGCCACTCCTTTGGGTTTAGACCATTCAGAGCACATCCGCGCATAATGACCTTTGTGCCCATACTTCCTGCACTCCTTACTCACCGCAAAACACCCCTTAAATTTGCTGTTGTGTAAATTACTACCACATCTGTTACATCTCTTCTTATTAACACCCATTCTCTGAGTTTTCTGGAAATCTTGTGTTTTCTTCCCTACAGCTGCCACACTGTTGCTTTTGGTTTCCACATCCCCTACGACCTCTTGCAAGATTTGTTGCTCCCTACCTCCATTGCCATACTTTCCCATTTCTTTCATACACAATTCCGATTCTTCCACAACCTTGGCCATGTCAATGGCATCTCTCAGACAGGGATTTTTTGCAGCCCACAGTCTTTCCTGAATTTTCCTGCTCTTGCACTGAACTATTAGCTGGTCCCTAATCATTTCCTCACACATCTCCCCAAAATGGCATTTAACTGACAACTCCCTCAACCTGGACACAAATTCTTCAATTGACTCTCCCACCCTCCGGGGTTGTGTATAAAACTTATATCTCGCTAAGATTATATTAGTCTCTTTAGTAAACCTATTACTCAGTCTTAATCTAGCTTCTATGTAATCATCTGTTATACGTGCTCCATTGTCAGTAGCCACGGGCATAAACTTAAACAATCTCTGCACTTCTGAACCCAAACAATTTAGTAAAATTGCTTTTTTACATGCAGAAGTAAACTCTTCACTATCCAACGGCCAAACAAATTGTCAAACATGTCTATCCAGTTTTCCCACAGGATAGTAGGAGTACTTGGATGTGAAAGGAAACAAGGCGGTGCAGTAATTGAAACGTGCTCCATGGCTTTCACCAATATTCAAGATCACTCTAAAAATATAAAAATCTGTAGCAGCACACAAATACCAAGGTTCGTAACGAGCATCAAGGTGTGCGCATCACCGTTTGTGCAATTACTCTGCAGCAGCGCACAGATTCCAGGTGCAATAACTCAGCGGCAGCGCACAAATCCAAAGCGCCCAACAAGCATTAACTTGCGTGATGAGCATCAAGGTGTGCGCATCATCGTTTCAATAGCTCTGCAGCAGCATTTAAATTCTGTGCGCAATAACTCTATGGCAGCTCAAATCTCAGGTGTGCAACAAGCGTTATAAGGTGTGCGCATCACCATTTGAGCAATAACTCTGGAGCGCAACAAGCATTAACATGAGCACATTTATACCGGCACCACAGGATACCAGAAAAACGTTGTTACTCCAAGACACCGGTAGGATACAAGAAAAACGCTGTTACTTCAAGACACCAGCAGATTCGTAGACAATTACTGGAATCCAGCCAACCAGCAAAATAAAAGGCGACCTCCCTGAGAAGATGATTTCTCCTTTAAGGTAAGGCCAGTAGCTTTCCCTTTAAGAAAACTTCCTTTCGATAGTAGGATCCTTCAGGCGTGACTTCCCCTTTAAATTTCCAGGCGCCACCTCCGTGTTATTTCTCGCAGAACACAGCACGCTTCAATCACTGGAAACAAAGCTTCTGGTCGTAGTCTGCTCAACGACGATATAACCGCCTGGTAGGTTAATGTCGTCCTCACCCTCGTCGCCAAACAATGTGGTACACATATTTAAACAGGGGTCGTAATTGTTTCACCAAAATCCTATTTTATTGACCTACTCGAGCGGTGTTGCACTTTACAACCCCAAACCGCTCCTCTCGCCCAACGCTCGATTTCCTCAAACGCACGAGAGCGTTCGGGCTCCAGCAAAGCGCTCGAGCTCACAGAACATGCTCGTGCACAACTAGATATAACAGTTGCATTCACGCTATTTAAGGAAAAGATGTAAAGTATATTTCAGTTAGGCCTACTTGATCCTCCAAAAAATATTTACTTTTACTTTTTCAACTGTTGAAATTCTGGTAAAACTGGGCAAGTTGTACGATAGTAAATTAGAGTTTTCTATTCACAAAATATGGATTTATATTCGGAACAGAATTTACATTGTTTCTCACCCTGAGCGGTTTCCCAAATCTTATTTGTCCTGTGGAGCATAAAATGTTTCACACGGGGAGAAAACAAGTATTTCTAACATTCTAAAGTGCAGTCGTACTGCCGTGAACTATTGCTGCATGCGTAATTGTACACTTGGTATATTTTTGCATGCAAAAACGACTTGTATATGAGTAAATTGGAGTTCCCAGAAGAATTAAAATCTACTTACAGAAACCTGTACATTTTGCAGTATCCCATGAGTACTCATGGGCTTCTCTGTCAATTCTTCGAGTGTCAGTACAATGTATGACTTTAATTCAAGAGTCATGATATTACTGTTCAAGAGGACTGCTGGAGGCATTTTATATGGTAGAAAAGCAGAAAGAAATGAAGCACTCAGCAGGAAACGTCATATTTTGAATAAACAAAATCTGAAAAACGCCAAAATGTAAAACGTGCATTTTCAGTGCTCATCAGAGTTTTGGGAAGATTCCTGAAGCCCTGGTAGGGGAGTGTGGTCGTGAAGGTGGAGCACCTCTCCATAGAAAGACCTGCCATCAGATATTTTCAACCTATTTGATTCGCAGTGAGGAGGAAATCTGTAGTGTCTGGTTAAGTTAAGGATGTGGACCTAGGAGTAACTTCATAGCACCTATAAGCGCACACGATTGAACGATGTAGTTTGCTTGACTAATCAGGAAGGTCCTTGTTTACAGCACATTGGATGTGCATTGGTAGATACTTCAGGCGTCAGTGGGAATGAAAAGTGGAGGGGGGTGTGTCTAATAGCGACTGGGTATAGGACACCGTGTTCAAAGTATTATGTTTGAAGGGAAGAGAAAGTTGCCTTAATGGACAGGATTGGGAGGTGGAAGGAGTGGCTGAGAGGCTCTAATAAGTAGGATTGGCCTGATTCACCAAGGTAAAATTATACTTTTCTGTAAGTTTACGTTTGCTTCTGAGTCTCCACACATACAAAGATAGGACAGTCCTATCTGTACATGTGTGGAGTTGTAAAGATACTACCCATAAAATATGTATGGGAATAGTAGACAAACGTAAACTTACACAAAAGTGTAAGTTTACCTTTGTGAATAAGGCCTGAGGTGTGGTACAAGGAGCTTTGAGTGTGACAACATTGCTCCATTTTCATCAGGGTTTTAATAGCCTCATCACTACGTGCTCCTGGGCAACAGCATCCTGTTAATTGCTTCTCTTCCAATTATCAATTGGTGTCTTGCACTAAAGATTCTTTATAACTCAAAGTACCTTGCAATAATGCGTAGTTTCTTAAAGATCAGGGTTCCAAATCTACTAAACTTTCACGCAATGCAAGGTAACTTTCTGTGCTGCGTTGCTTGAAACAGCAGTAGCGAACTGTACCATATCTAATAAGATATGGCACATTTCTGCTCTCTTCTACTACTGGCACACATCCGGGAGCCAAGCACCAATATGGGCACCCTTGCAGGACAGTGCAAGGGTGCCTGCGTTACAGGAAGGGTTTTATTTGCAGGAAAGCATAGTTTTTAGCACAAAAACAATCCTTAGGGACATATTCCTCATTCTATTTTGGCGGCAAATGCAGCACACATGGAAAGAGGAAATAACGAGGAGAAATGAAGATATTTGTTCTCCTTACACCTCTCTCAGGTTGGCCCACCATGTTGGCGCAAAACCAGGGTACGTGGCACCAAGCCTTGTCTAAGGGATTGATTAAGTAGATTCATCAGTGGTAGATGCATTATAACCATAAATTCTTTAAAAAAGGCAGGTAGGTAGGGATCCCTTTTGAAAACCAGATTTAACTTTGGTGAGGAGAGTACTCATTTGCCTTTCGTCAATTGCTGCGATGTTAGATAATAATATTCTAATTCTTTCCCTGTTGGGTTTCCAAAGGCTCAAGTGACTGGAGGTGATACTATGTTTAACCATCTCTATTTTATCGATAAAGAAATCATTTAGTTTGTCAGAAATTTCCAGACAGGGATCTGCTTTGAGCATCACCAGTTCAAGAGATGTCAGCTCCTTGAATTTCAGAAAGGTTTCTTTTTGTTTTTTGTCACCTCCAATATCCTGTTAGTGTAGTAGTTGGATTTAAGTAGCCTTAGCTTCTCTTAGTATTGAACAATTCCCTTTTTACATTTAACTTTTAATTCTTCTGCTTGCACCCTGTGTTAATGGTATTCTATTTTCTGCAGTTTAAGCTTAGCCTACTTCAATTCATTTGTATACCAAGGCGCAGGTTTTGCCCTGGAAATTATAAGTGGTTTCGGCAGCAGTGCATGATTGTCAGTTGCTGCTGTCTCTCAGCTTGTGAATTCTTGTTCCACTTTAAGAACTGATTTACTCAGTATAGGTCTGGTTTGTTGGAGGGTATCCACTGGTTCCTTCATATTAGTTTGTTTCCATTTACGTATGCTTCTAACTTCTAATGAGCACATATTTGAAACATTTTTGATGGGAATAAGGAACTCCAACCATATACAGGGATTTTTGTTGTTGTTTAATAATGCTTTATTGAATACGTAAGCATACATTAGTACAATAAGATATGTACATTATAACTAAAAAAGTCATAAAGATAATTGTACCTATAAAAACAATTTATATACACAACCGGAATAGAATATTGTACCATAGAATAATAGCATTTTTGTTATGTTTTTGTCAAAGCCCAGCTCACCTGAGTTCTTGTTCAGTTCTGATGGAGGTTGAAGACAATCCGACCCCACCCTGAAACTGCTTGTTCCAGCACACTAGTTTTTAACACAGTGCACTAAGAACAGAAGCTCAAGGGTAGGGGGGAAGTGGATAAAATAAAAAAGAGAGACAACACCGTTCTTGCGTTTCCACTGTTGAAGTGCTGCACAAATCTGCGGCCCTTTCTGACTTCTGTAGAAACTGGTGCCTAATGAAACATAAACAAAGAACAGATAAGTGCAACCTATTCCTAAATGGGTTCCTGACTATCCCTTTATTTATTAGAAATTCTCTTCTAAAAGTACCTCTTGGATCCTGGTCTCGAGTTTCCAGGTTTGGAATGTGTTACTGCTCTGGGATGTGCTTTCTATTACTGTAAAGCTTCTAAAACATTAAACAAATACCGTTATCAGAATTACCAATATCAAACATTCATCTTAATATAACTAAAGCCTAAATTCCCAATAGCAGACTCACTTTTCCCATATCTCCAGAATCTTTTGGAAAATAAATACTGTACTTTTACATCAAAATACAGCATGTAATTTGTGCAAGTCCTTGATTTACTGTTTGCCTTGCTGTTAATGGTTTCCACTGTTCGATTCTTAAAAGTTCCATTAAAAAAAAACAATGTTTGTTTCACAAAGCTCCGCAAGGTATTCTTGCAACAAAGAGCCTGAATCACAATGTTCGTGGAAGGTATCTTGCTTCAAACCGTCCACACACGAATCCAGAAATTGTTGTCAAAGTTCCTTCAGGTAATAAAAAGATTTGCACTTACTTGTTGCTGGCAAGAGATACTGATCAGTCTAACCTTGTCTTCTTTCTCTTTTGCAGGTTGTTTGTAGGAGAGAGGCTGAGGCAAGGAGGAACCGGAAACCAGAAGAAGGAAGAGCCAGCAGCTGCGCCCATTGAAGCCAATGAAAGTCTGTAGAGAGCAGGAGTGCCAGCGCCGAGGGATCTGTTCTCAGGTAAGCGGGAGGTAGACGAGCACAAGCACTGGGTGAGGCTTGGGGGCTGCCTTTTATAGACAGGGCTGGGTGTGGTTCGAAGAGCTGGGTGTGGTTTGAAGGGCTGGGTGTGGTCCTCACATGCTGCACATGTTCTTGAAAGGTGAGCAGAGCTGGGTGTGGTTTGAAGGGCTGGGTGTGGTCCTCACATGCTGCACATGTTCTTGAAAGGTGTGCAGAGTTTCAGTTATTATGCAAATGAGTTGAATTAACACATGGCCTAGGGAGGAGTGTTTTAAAGAAGCCTTGGTAAAAGCAAGGCCCAATGTGTAAACAAAACAGCACATTAAACAACATACACAGAAGCCTAAGGGGGGGGGAAGGTGAGATAATAAGAAAGGGTTTGAATAGTAAGTTTAAAAGGGAGCTATTACAGAACCCACTAGTGCAGTGAGAGGGGACATGCTCTTTGCTGTGCACAAACCCTAACAGTTGCCCCCCTCAAAGGCCCTCCTACAGGACGGGGTTTTCCTGGGTTTTTTAAATAAAACCGTCTAATCAGCTGTGGGGCATGTACATATGATGCTGGTTCCCATGAATTCTCAGATTCATCATATCCTTTCCATTCTACTAAATAAAACAGACGTCCACTAATTCTTTTTGAGTCTTTTATGCTTTTCACTTCATATTCTAGATTTCCCTTAATTGGTATGGGTGGAGGTGGTGGTTCAGGTCGGGTTTTTGGGTTGTACGGCTTAAGCAAGGACACATGGAATGTAGTATGTACTGGATATTCTTTTGGTAAATCTAATTTTACTGTTACCGGGTTTACTATGGCAGTTATACTAAAGGGTCCAATGAAACGTGGTTGCAGCTTTCGGGATCCCTCTATGTTTAGGTTCTTTGTGGAGAGCCATACCTTGTCACCAATTTTATACATTGGGGCCTCAGATCTGTGTTTGTCTGCTTGTCTTTTCATGCTTTCCTTGTACTTTAATAAATGTTTCCTGGCTTTGTCTTGTATGTCACCTAACCTCGTTAGTCTATCCGTTACTGTAGGCAACAGGGACTCTTCTAACAAAATGGGTATAGCTCTTGGATGATACCCCTGCAAGAAATAGAATGGTGAGCAAAGTAGAGCTGAATGCTCAGTATTATTATAAACAAACTCCGCTACAGGGAGAGCTTCCAACCATTCACTAGAATAATCAGCCAATAAACAACGTAGCGTTTGAAGTAAGGTTTGGTTCAGTCGTTCAGTCTGTCCATCTGTCTCTGGGTGGAAAGCAGTGGATAATGCCACATCTATTTTCAGTTTTTCACATAATTTTTTCCAAAATCTAGAGTTGAACTGGCTCCCTCGATCTGACACCACTTTGCTTGGCAAACCATGTAAACGCACAATTTCCCTTATAAAAATATCGGCAAATTCTGCCGCCGTGGGTAATTTCCGTAATGGTACAAAATGTGCCATTTTAGATAAAAAATCTACTATAACCAACACTGTTGTGAAGGATTTTACAGGTGGTAAGCCTACAATAAAGTCTACGCTCACAGTGTGCCAAGGTTGCTTGGGTGTTGGCATTGGTATTAACAAGCCGTCAGGGGCCTTATGAGAAGATTTATGTCTTGCACAAATTGGACAGGTAGTGACAAATTGCTTAATGTCCTTTCTTATAGTGTCCCACCAAAAGTGTTTTTGCACATTTTCCAGGGTTTTTACCCAACCAGGATGACCTGCCAACGGTGAGGCGTGATGCCAAATTATCACCTGTGTTTGTAATTCAGAGGTGGGCACTAACAGCATGTTGTCGTGATACAATAAACCTCGTTGTATTGTGTTATGGGAATCCTTTAACCAATCCTGAGGTGCTATTTGCATGTGTGCATTATATAGATCTGTGATGAAATCCTTCTGTTGTACTGGTGCCAAAAACTTTTGGGGAGGAATAATGGGTTCTCCTATTTTATCTTGTTTCATGTCTGAGGTATGTCCGTATCTAGATAACACATCAGATTGAATTTGTTGTGCACCTGGTCTATAGGTTATAACAAAGTCAAATGTGCTAAAAAAATTTAACCAGCGCATCTGACGTGGTGTTAGTGCTTTAAGTGATCCAAAAAACTGTAGGTTCTTATGGTCAGAAAAGATTGTAACTGGGTACTTGGCTCCCATTAAATGATGCCTCCATTCTGAAAAGGCTACTTTGATAGCTAGTAGTTCCCTTTCAGCCACAGTGTAATTTTGTTCAGCTGGTAATAACTTTTTGGAATAGAAGGCTATAGGATGTAACTGGCCATCTACTATATCTCGTTGAGAGAGAACTCCTCCTAAAGCTACTTGTGAAGCATCCGCTTCAACAAAAAAGGGCAAGTCAGGATCAGGATGTTTCAGAATTGGGGCTGAAGTGAACTTTTGTTTTAGGAGTTGAAAGGCGTGTGCCGCCTCATCAGTCCAAAGAAATCGTTGCCCTTTCCGCAACAAGGTAGTTATTGGGGCCGCAATGTCTGCAAAATGTGCAATAAACCTCCTATAAAAATTGGCGAAACCCAGAAATTTCTGAATATCTTTTACAGAGGATGGTTCTGGCCAATCAGCAATAGCACTGATTTTCTTTACATCCATAGTTATTCCTTGAGGTGACAGGCAGTATCCTAAAAAGTCCACCTTGCTGACATTAAAAGTACACTTTTCTAACTTAGCAAAAAGATGATTTTCTTTTAACTTTGATAATACTGCACGAACATGTTGGGTATGTTCTTCTGAGTTCTTAGAGTAAATGAGGATGTCGTCTATGTATACTATGACACAAACGTCCAGGAATTCGTGTAGGACCTCATTTATAAAGAACTGAAAGGCCGCAGGGGCATTACATAACCCAAAGGGCATTACTGTGTACTCAAATAAACCAAACTTTGTCTTGAAAGCTGTCTTCCACTCATCCCCCTCTTTTACTCGGACCAGGTGGTAAGCTCCCCGCAGATCTAGTTTAGTGTATACAGTAGAATGTCTTAATTGATCCAACAACACAGGTATTAGAGGAAGAGGATATTTATTCTTTATTGTAGCCTTATTTAGTCCTCTATAATCGATACACGCGCGCAGGGATTTATCCGGCTTCGGGATAAAAAAGAGTGGAGATGATACCGGAGATGTGGAATGACGGATGAACCCAGACTGTAGTAGGTCATCTAGGTAGGTTCTTAAGTATTTGGTTTCTTCGTCAGTCAAAGCATATACTCTGTTATTAGGTAAAGGGGCCCCTGGGATAAGATCTATACGGCAGTCATAAGACCGATGTGGGGGCAGCACACTAGCCTTTACTGGATCAAAGACGTCTTTAAAGTCAGAATATTCAGGAGGGAGACTTGGTTCATCTTGTGTAACACTAGCACAGTGTAATACTGTGCTCTGTTCTGTACCTGCTTCTTGATAGCAATTGGTTCTACAGAAAGAGGAATCCAAAGTAACAGTTCTATTCACCCAGTCAATTTTTGGGTTATGAGTTGTTAACCAGGGTACCCCGAGAATCAAACCAAAATTAGGAGTATCTATCAGATCAAAGCTAATCACCTCTGTGTGCCCGTTCTGACAGACCATAACAAGTGGACTTGTTTGTTTTGTGATTAATCCAGAGGTCAATTCTGACCCATCCACTGCACATACTGCTTCTGGACAAGGCTTTAGGCACATAGGAAGTCCTAAGTTTTCAGCTAACTTATTATCCACAAAATTTCCTGTCGCGCCTGAGTCCAGTAGGACAGGGAGAGAATGCCTCACTTGGGTAGTAACAATTAAAACGACCTGAATTATGAAATGTCTAGGTATGTGCGGTACCATGAAGGCTGCAGCATTAGAGGTTTGATTAAGATGTTTTCTCGAACAAGTAACCTCTCCCCTTGTCGAGCTTAATCGTTTCCCGATTCAGTTGAGGAGGTGGAGGAAACAGCACCCTTTTGTGGAGTTTTAGGCTTTACTGGACATTCTCTGGCAAAGTGACCTGCCCTGCCACAATATAAACATAATTGAAGTTTTCTCCTTCTTTCTTTTTCCTCTGATGTGAGTGGACCTCTGAGTGTCCCTATTTGCATAGGCTCAGGTTCAGGGAGTTTATTATCTGTGTCTTTCTTCTCGTGTTTAATAAAAGTTAACCGTGATTCCAGTTTGTATTTATCTCCCTTTCTTTCTCCTAGTCTATGTTCTAATTTCACAACTAAATCTACAAAGTCCGAATAGTCTTCTGGCAAATCAACGATATGAGCCAGCGCGTCTTTTAACTCGTCTCTCAAACCTTTATAAAAAAGGGAGACACGCTTTCCTTCTGGCCACTGTGTCTCGGTGAGTAAACGATTAAAACTAGTGAGATAGGTCAATAAATCCTTGTTACCTTGTTTAAGATTTAAAAGCTCATTATCACTTGCCTGCATGAAAGTGTGTTTTGCAAAAAGGCTGGTCATGGTACGTTTAAATTGATTCCAATTATGGAGGATGGGATCATCTCTATCCACGAAAGGAATTGACCAATTGGCTGCTGTGCCACCCAAATAAGACAAGACGAATGCCACTTTCGTAGCATCAGTAGGGAACTGTTGTGGCTTACAAACGAAGTGTAATTGACATTGATGGATAAAAACATGGAATTTGTTACTATCTCCATGAAAACGTTCAGGTGCTGCTAAGGGCACAGCATTAGGAACATTAACAGTAACCTCAACTGGGGGAGGCAAAGTTGTATGTTTTGATGGCGCCCCTGTCTCTGAGGTGGTTTTAAACAAAGGCGTAAAAGCTGTGTTCCACTGAGATCCCCTAAATTTATACCTGCTTAAATCCTGTTTTAAAGAGGTATTCTCCATCTTTAATCTCTCTATTTCCTCTTGCATATGTTGTAAGATGCCAGACACTGATTCATTATGAGCCAAGTCCTCATTTAGGGCCTGCGCCATATCCGTGACATCAATGCCCTCTATTTCTTCCCCGGTATTCATCGTCCACCAGAACTGAAATTTTTTAAGGCTTGTGCTTCTGTCAAAGCCCAGCTCACCTGAGTTCTTGTTCAGTTCTGATGGAGGTTGAAGACAATCCGACCCCACCCTGAAACTGCTTGTTCCAGCACACTAGTTTTTAACACAGTGCACTAAGAACAGAAGCTCAAGGGTAGGGGGGAAGTGGATAAAATAAAAAAGAGAGACAACACCGTTCTTGCGTTTCCACTGTTGAAGTGCTGCACAAATCTGCGGCCCTTTCTGACTTCTGTAGAAACTGGTGCCTAATGAAACATAAACAAAGAACAGATAAGTGCAACCTATTCCTAAATGGGTTCCTGACTATCCCTTTATTTATTAGAAATTCTCTTCTAAAAGTACCTCTTGGATCCTGGTCTCGAGTTTCCAGGTTTGGAATGTGTTACTGCTCTGGGATGTGCTTTCTATTACTGTAAAGCTTCTAAAACATTAAACAAATACCGTTATCAGAATTACCAATATCAAACATTCATCTTAATATAACTAAAGCCTAAATTCCCAATAGCAGACTCACTTTTCCCATATCTCCAGAATCTTTTGGAAAATAAATACTGTACTTTTACATCAAAATACAGCATGTAATTTGTGCAAGTCCTTGATTTACTGTTTGCCTTGCTGTTAATGGTTTCCACTGTTCGATTCTTAAAAGTTCCATAAAAAAAAAACAATGTTTGTTTCACAAAGCTCCGCAAGGTATTCTTGCAACAAAGAGCCTGAATCACAATGTTCGTGGAAGGTATCTTGCTTCAAACCGTCCACACACGAATCCAGAAATTGTTGTCAAAGTTCCTTCAGGTAATAAAAAGATTTGCACTTACTTGTTGCTGGCAAGAGATACTGATCAGTCTAACCTTGTCTTCTTTCTCTTTTGCAGGTTGTTTGTAGGAGAGAGGCTGAGGCAAGGAGGAACCGGAAACCAGAAGAAGGAAGAGCCAGCAGCTGCGCCCATTGAAGCCAATGAAAGTCTGTAGAGAGCAGGAGTGCCAGCGCCGAGGGATCTGTTCTCAGGTAAGCGGGAGGTAGACGAGCACAAGCACTGGGTGAGGCTTGGGGGCTGCCTTTTATAGACAGGGCTGGGTGTGGTTCGAAGAGCTGGGTGTGGTTTGAAGGGCTGGGTGTGGTCCTCACATGCTGCACATGTTCTTGAAAGGTGAGCAGAGCTGGGTGTGGTTTGAAGGGCTGGGTGTGGTCCTCACATGCTGCACATGTTCTTGAAAGGTGTGCAGAGTTTCAGTTATTATGCAAATGAGTTGAATTAACACATGGCCTAGGGAGGAGTGTTTTAAAGAAGCCTTGGTAAAAGCAAGGCCCAATGTGTAAACAAAACAGCACATTAAACAACATACACAGAAGCCTAAGGGGGGGGGAAGGTGAGATAATAAGAAAGGGTTTGAATAGTAAGTTTAAAAGGGAGCTATTACAGAACCCACTAGTGCAGTGAGAGGGGACATGCTCTTTGCTGTGCACAAACCCTAACAGTTTTTTTTAAAGAAGAAAGAGAAGAGAGAAAAGAAAAGGAAAAGAAAAATTGAAATGATGCAAAATGAAAATCACATGTTCTCAATAGAGCAACCATTAATTCTAAATGAAAAAGAGAAAAAGGTAAAAAAAACAAAAAAAGACATTCAAGAAGGTTAAAAAACAGTATTAACAGTAGTATGAATGGTCTTGTGTTGTGAAAGACAAGAGGTGAAAGGAAGCCATAGCTTGTCCCTTTTAATTAACAGTTGAGTAGTATTAGCATTTGCTCAATCCATTCTGTGATTATAACAAATCAGATTCCACCAAGCTACAACAGATATGTTTGTGGCATCTTTCCCATTAGAAGTTATAATTTACAGTGCACTAGCAATGAGTAAATCAGCCAATTTACCAAGCAGTGATTGGGAAGGTCAAATAGATGAGGTACTGCCCAAAAAAATATGTAATATACTGAAGGGTACATTGAAGGACAAAATTTGATTGACTTTATCCCAAACTTGTTCCCAAAAAGTGTGAACTGAAGGGCACTCAAAAAACATGTGCATATAATGGCTATTTTCTTTAGAAAACGACCAGCACTTACTGTCTGTATGTATAAAGATCTATAGAAGTATAGTACAACCGATTATAAAAATAAAATAATGTTTGGGTTGTAGATGCTGAACGGGATGTTCTATGGAGTTTTGACCATATTTGTTTCCATGTAGATATAGGAAAGTTTTGATTGAAATCCTGTTCCTATGCTAATTCTATTTTAGTCTTTGGTCTCACAAGACTGGTATGTGTAAGGGTTCTGCATATAAAGGACGCTCGGACTTGTGAGGAAAAATTATGAGGCTGGGAAATAGGCTGTGTAGAAGAGGCAGTATCCAAAGAATGAGATAACAATTTATAGAGGATAGCAGAGAGAGTTTGGTACTGCACGGCGTAGTAAGAGGAAATATGAAATGTCTGTTGAATAGCTTGAAATTCAAGTACAGCATTATCTAAAATAAAATGATCTAGAGTTATAATGCTTTTGTGCATCCACTCCTTCCAGACTAAAGTTTTATTATGAAATTTAATATCACTATTGTACCATATGGGGGTTTGCTTAAGGTTCTCATATGAGGAGTAAGAGGCAATAAGTAATGGCTTGGCAATAGAGATATAAAGAGTGATTATCGGGGATTGAAGGGATTTAGGGGGTTTTGAAAGCTTAATTGCATCTCTAAAAGTAAATGGTGTAATTTGTGAGTGTCCCAATTGACTCCATAGAGAGGTTCCATTGTGAAGAGTGCGATAGAGGGACAGCCACATTTGTTTTAAAACAAATGCAGAATTATATCTTTTAAGGCACGGAAAACTTACACCTCCATTATCTCTAGGTTCTTGTAATTTAATTAAAGATAGGCAAGATTTACGTTTGTTCCATAAGAATTTCATAAATAATGTATTTATAGTTTTTAAAAAAACAGATGGGAGTTTAACTGGGAGCATAAATAGATAAAAAAAATTGAAATGGGCAACAACATAATTTTGATTGTGGCCAATCTTCCCCACCAAGTTAAATAAAGAGGGTACCATCTGTCAAGCAATTTCAAAATCTTTGACTCGACCACTTTGAGATTAATTCAAATAGTGTCTTTAATAGCATTGGAATAGGATATGCCGAGGCATTTGTTATGCTTAGAGTTCCAGGTAAAACCACTATCTTTAAACTTGTCGGGAAAACAAAAAGCATTTAATGGCAAAACCTCTGATTTGTCTACATTAAGCTTATACCCTGAGACACTTGAGTATTCTCGTATTAAGCTAAAAAAAAGTCCGGAATAGTCTGTTGAGGATTAGAGAAGCAGAGCAAAATATCATCAGCATATGCTGTGAATTTAATCTCTGTGTCTTTATGCTTAAAGCCATACAAATCAGATGACCTACGTATTTTCTCTAGAAGGGGCTCAAGGGCTAATATATATAAAAGAGGCGATAGAGGACAACCTTGTCTAGTACCTCTGTGTAGGGGGAAGTAATGGGATTGTTTACCATTGATTAAAATAGATGTACAGGATGAGGAGTATAAAATACTAATAAGTCTAATAATATGAGGACTAAAACCATGGCATTTTAATGCTCCAAACATAAACTCACAACAAACTCGATCAAAGGCTTTTTCAGTATCTAGAGTTATAGCAGTTGTAGGGTCCCTGGATTTAGAAGCAAGATGTATAATATTGAGAAAAGTTCTAGAATTATCCGATATGTATCACCCCTTAAGAGAATCTGACTGATGAATGTCTATTAAATCTGGGATAAAATGATTAATCCGTAAGGCAAGGACTTTTTCAAATATTTTACAGTCAACATTGATAAGGGATATAGGTCTGTAATAACCACATTTAGATAAATCTTTATCCTTTTTAGGAATCAAGCACAATATAGCTTCAGAAAAAGTGCCCTTTGCTTGATCTTGTGATATGAAATATTGTATAAGTGTTAATAACTTTGGAACTAAAATAGATGCATATGTTGAATAAAATTCAATTGAAAAGCCATCAGGGCCCGGGCCTTATCTTTAGGAAGTTGGTAATGGCATTTTTAATTTCTGTCTCAGATAGTTCAGAGTCTAACAGAGACAGATCTGCTTTATGTGTCAGAGGAATAGATTGGAAGAAGGCATCAACTTCAGTTCAATTAGAAGTATTTTCGGGAGTACATAATGTAGTATAGTAATCAATAAAGCATTCCAGAATTTTTAAGTCATTAGTGTGTCTGTTTCCAAATGTGTCTGTGATAACAGTAATTTTAGACTTTTGTTTTTTAATCTTTAAATAATTTCCCATTAGTTTTATATTTCCCCCCCATAAAATTTGGAATTTATTTTGAGTAGAGTACTTGTAGCCGAGTGATTTCCAGGCCGGCTACTCGGCGCAGCGCCGACGGGACGAAAGGGTTCCCCGGGGGCACTGAAGACGACACAGAGGAAGAGGAAGCTGTTGGAAACCCGGACTTCCAGGTTTCCCTAAACATAAAAAAGGACAACCGATGCGCCCCGCGTCAGAAGAAGAAAGTGAGAAGCCGGACAAGGACGCATGGAGGAGAGATGAAGAAGCAGTGTAATGTGAGTCAGCCGCATCCGACATCGTGGGGCATAGAAGCCCGGGAGGCCCACTGACCGCCACGTCCCTGGAGGGGCGTGGCTAAGGCAGGTACGTTCCTGCCTCCAAACCAGCTACCGGATGCTTCTTGGGAGGTATGAGGGAGCGGGAAGGGTTGAGTAGGGAGGACTTCACGCGGGGTAGAGGGATAAAAATAAGAGAGCCTGCCTGCATGTAAATCCACAAGTGTTCTTTCCTTTTCTTCTGGTTTTTTTTTCCCCCTTATTCCTCCACCATAATCAAACTAGTGGCACCAAAAAAGAGAAGTTACCCCCCCTTTAACTCACTGCATGTCACCCTGAGGTGGACTGTGATAACAACAGCCCCCCTCTCAGTATATATTTAGAGATATCTTTGTTTTTTCCCTCTTCCTTTTCTTCCTCTTTACTTGGACTGCCCTTGTTCGTACTCAAAAGTACTCTGGATCACGGGGAGAACACCCTTATCAGGTATAACGTACATAGGACTGGTGTATACCCCAAGACCCCTCCCACCTCACCACACTCTTTCCTTACTAACAACACTCCAGGTCCCCTAATTCCGAGACTTACCTTTCCTTTTCTCTTTCCCGCTTCCTACGCCGACCATCCAACACCACCGGTTCTTCACCTGGTCGGAGAGTCCAAAGGCCTTTACTTGAGAAGACACACCTGGGAAGAGAAACAAAACGGACCTTAAATACAAGAATTGTTGGGACTTGGACATACCAAACAACATTAAAAGAAACTATTAAGGAAAATAAAATAGATTCCCCTAAAATTTCTGATCTCCCGACTTGTTTCTATTCTGTCCGCAACCCGCCACACCCACACCTCGTACAGTACTACACGCACTTTCCAAAGATTGCTTATTGTATTGCAATTTAGCATCCATCAACCTGGATAAGGTATCTGGTTTGTTAGAGGACAAATATTCATGCTGAAGACGCTTTATTTGTGCAAGCAATTGAGAGGAAACTTTAGAATTTTCTTTTTTTTTAGTGGCAACATAATCTATGATAAAGCCTCCAGCAGTAACTTTGAATGCATCCCATATAAAATGAATCTGAGTGTCGGAAGGTAAGTTGTGCATAAAACATTCTTTAGAAAACATTGTAAATTGTTCAGTAAATAAATGATCTTGCAATAAAGTGTTTTAAAACCTCCAGCGGTTAGAAAATGTTGAATTTCCTTGAAAGTTCAAATCAATAATTACCAGGGCATGATCTGATATAAGAATAGACCCAATGTTAGCATGTGAAATTGATTGTAAAATATTTTGTGTAGCAAATATATAATCTATTCTAGAATATGAGTGATGTACTGCAGAATAAAACGTAAATTCTAATACATCTGGATGTGCAATTCTCCATCCCTCTGGAAGAGATTGCTTGATGAAATGCTTTTGACATTTTATTAGGGATGAGTTTGAGAACGACAATCTACAAAAGGATCCGTAAGCTGATTGCAATCCCCTCCTACCACAAGATTTTCAGAATTGCAAGATAGTAGTAAAGAAGAAAAATTAACCCAAAATTGAGGCTCTACTCCAGTCGGACCATAAACATTGCAAATGGAAAACAGCACACCATTAATTTTAACTGTCAGTAAAATCCATCTGTCTGTAACATCTTTAATCTCTTCTATAACTTGAATTTGTAAAGATTTATGAAACAAAATTATTACCCCATTCTTGTTAAGAGCTGCAGAGGAACCGAAAACATGACCAACCCAGTTTCTATTTAGACTTTTAAAGTCCGGCTCCTTAAGATGTGTTTCCTGTACAGGAGCAACCTGACAATTTAATTTAGAGAGATGTTGGAGCACTCTTTGTTTCTTAACCGGATTACGTAAACCCTTAACACTCCATGAAAAAATATGAAGACTGGTCATTTAAATGATGGAAGACATTTAGACAACAGAACCTTAACAAAACCTAAGATATAGACAACATGTGAATCGTAGAATAAGGTGGAAGGGAAAATTATGAACACATACTCAAATGAGGTTGCTTGTTGATGCCAACATTGCATTGTAAGGTAAAAAAATGATAAAAGAAGAAAGAGAGACAGAAGGAGAAGAATAAAGTACGAGACAGAAAGAGAATTAAAGAGGTGGCAAAAGCACCCCATTGATAGAAGAAAAAAAAGATGACGAAAAGCCAAGAAGCTTTAGTCATAATTGTCTTGAAAAGAAGAATATATTTTGCAAGGGAGAATGGGTGGAGCAAGAAAATTAGAGGCCAATCGGCAACAGTACTCCGAGGAATTTAAATAATTAAATGGCAAGAGGGAGGAGAGACGTTAAAACAGAATAAATACATTACAATATAAACAACTGATGGCGTGACTTACCAACAAGGGAAGAACACTATGATGTTGAGATATACAAAAATAGAAACACAATAGGAAAGGGGATTTTCTCAACTTGACATTTCAGCGTTTTCAATCCCTGTAGAGAAAAAAAATGGTTTAAAAATCCCACATTAACCAATCAAGTCTTGCTGAGTTCCATTGCCTCCCCTTTGTGAGTATATATCAATTGTTTTAAGTCAGAGGGATTTTCAAAAGTAGTTCTGTCCTTGAAGGTAACCTTAAAGAAACAAGGGTGAATAAGGCCAAAACTAGCATTCATAGATCTTAAAGCTGGCTGGAGATCCAGAAATTCTTTCCTTCTTTTTGCTGCCCCCTTGGCCACATCCTGACTAAAGAAAAACCTTTGGTCTGACCACAACATTTGTTTACGTTGTTTGGCGGCAGTTAAATCTGTCATTAAATCTGAGTATTGTAGAAAGAGGGTGATAATTCCTCTTGGTTTGGATATAGAAGGAGGAGCAATACGATAGGCTCGCTGAATGTTGAGGACCGTAGTGTTCTGCAGACCTACAATCTTTGGAATATGAGTTTGCAAAAATGTTATCAAATCTTGGCCTTCTGAGCCTTCCGGAATGCCATAAATGTGAAGATTATTTCACCGAATACGATTTTCCAAATCTTCTGTCTGTTTTTACTTCCTTAGTCAGATTATCAACTTTATAAGTAGTATCTTGTATTTCACTGATCCTCTGTTCCACATCAGAAAATCTAGAATCCAGACGTGACCATTTCTCTTCAATTCGTTGTAGCGCAATATTTGTTTCCATAACAACATGCTTTATTAACTTAAGTTCATCCATAATTTCTTCCAATGTGAGAGGCAATGGAGACTTAGTTGGAGAGGATGGGTCCTTTTTAGCTCTTTTGTTGCCTCCGGAGTCTTTACGGCCATTAGAATTAGAAACAGATGATACAGGTACTTTTAAAGTATGAGGAACTTCCATTTTAGCAATGTAGTATAGATTTAATATAGTATTTTAATTGATGTTCCTGCACCATCGATTAGGTCACCTCAAAGGACGAATGTTGAAAATTATATGAGAAAACCCAGAATAAATTGTCTGAAACAACTTCAGAGACGACATCCCAGAATGGCAAAAAAGTATAAAGGTCCCCACATCAATGAAAATAATAGTTTGTAACTTGGAGCGTGGCCAAGGGAAAAAAAAGTCTTAAGAGTAAAAATGGTCTTCTCAAAATGGCAGCTGCATTCTTGTGAGAAAGGGAGCAG
This sequence comes from Pleurodeles waltl, assembly GCF_031143425.1. Classification (NCBI taxonomy): domain Eukaryota; kingdom Metazoa; phylum Chordata; class Amphibia; order Caudata; family Salamandridae; genus Pleurodeles; species Pleurodeles waltl. The sequence continues at coordinate 1,441,889,229 of NC_090440.1, read as the reverse complement.
CAGGTTTAAAGAATTAAACTCTGTGAAAAAACATAGTTTAAAAGATTAAAAAACTCACCATGCTTCTCCCTGCACATTCATACACCATATTTTGAGGAAGGAATGAGTTAGTCTTCGAATATACGCCTTCCAATACAAAAAAAGGCATCAGCAGCTCAGGAGCGTTGTTACTGAGAACCCATCTTGGTTGCTCCAGCGCACGATCCTCAGGGATTTATTTTCTATATTTCGTTTTAAAGTCCAAATCAAATCTATCAAATCTAATGAATGTCCATTTCGATCTGTTGGCCCCTTTACCTTCTGTGAAGAATTCAGAGCTGTCATTGAATCAATAAACCTCTGACCTTTGGGATCTTTATCCAGTGAGTCCACCCAGAAGTTGAAGTAACATTTGTGAATATTGGGAGGCCAGGGTACAAATTACTTCAAACATTTTCTCTATATTATTAGCCATATAAAGAGTGGGTGATAAACAAGTGAGCAAGCAATGGTACTATTAATAAACTACATTTGAAAACGTGATAATTAAGTTGACTATCTTTCAATTGATTATGTATGATTACAGCTACTCCTCCTCCCCTTTTCTTACTTCTCTGTTTACATTGAGCAGGTAATAGTCCTGTGGAACTGCCTCAAGTATTTCAGGTATTAAGTCTTCTGTTGGCAGCGATTCTGTCAACGGCCGTAAGTCAAGTTTACTGTATATTATATAATCATTAACTTATACTACATGTTTTATAAGCAAGTGAGAGTTCAGGTACGCCACCTGAATTGCCTGTAATGGTGGGTCCGTAGTTGGCTTGATTTTTACTTGAGGCTTACCAATGGTACCAATGGTACTACTCCTAGTTATATACTTAGATTGTGGAGGTGATACCAGTAACCCATATGCATGTAATACCCCAGTAAGCTCTGGACTTATTTCCATGCCTACCTTATTATATTTGTGTAGGTCTTCCACTTCATAACTTAAATTTAGGGCATAACGACTGGCCCCTGGGAGCGTACGGGCACTGACCAGTTTGCCTTTGGCGTGCCAGTTGCACGGACTCACAGCCCTTTTCCTTAAGTAGGCACCTGACCTCCCCCATTCCCCTTCAGCCACCAAGCCGTGGATGCTGCACAGCCTCTGCGTGGCCGCAGATGCGGGAACCTACGTGCTCGTGGATCCAGGAGCCAGTGGTCCGCCCAATCCACCACCGCCGCCTCTGCAGACTCCAAACCTTCTAGTCTGTTGCCCCATCCCAGACTAGTTGGAGGCAGGATCCACCATTACCTGTCCCACTGGGAATCCATTAAGACAGACAGGTGAGTTTTGCAAATAGTCCAAAGCGGCTACTCCCTCCCCTTCGAGACTACCCCTCCTGCCATGCCACCATCCTATGATCACATGATAGAGAATCATTTGGTACTTCTCCATGAGGAGGTTACCGCTCTCTTGGCCAAGGGAGCCATGGAGAGGGTCCCTGTGCTAGAAGTAGGTTGTGGTTGTTAATCCTGCTACTTTCTGGTGTCCAAAAAGGACCAGGGCCTCTGTCCTATCCTAGACCTCAAGGCCATCAATCATTTCCTCAGGAAGGAGAAGTTCAAGATGCTCACTCTAGCTTAGGTCCTTTCTGCCCTGGGCCCTGGAGACTGGATGGTAGCGTCGGACTTGCAGGACACCTTTTTTCATATTCCCGTCCTGGCAGCCCACACACATTACTTGCGGTTCGTGGTAGAGCACTTTCAGTTTACCGTGCTCCCCTTCGGCTCTACCAGTGTCCCTTGCGGGTTCACAAAAGTAATGGCAGTGGTCCCAGCTTCCCTGCACAGGATAGGGGTTTCAGTCTTCCCCTACCTCAACGACTGTCTTGGCTCCCACCTCCAGACCATAGCAAACCTCCTGCATTTGTTGGGGTTCACTATAATCATACCAAAATCACACCTGACTCCCTCTCAGATGCAGTTTCGGGCCTATCCTCCCAAAAAGTGAGTCCAGGATATTCAGGGTATGATACGATGTTTCAGCCTCTATCCTGGGTGTCAGTGAGAATGGCTCGGAGGTTGCTGGGCCTCGTGGCTTCTTTCCTCCTGCTGGTGACACATGCCAGATGGCATATGCAGGCTCTGCAGTGGGACCTGAGTTTCTAGTGGGCACAGCATCAGGGGAATCTCTCCGACATGGTCCAGATCTGGGTTGAAGCAGTGCAAGATCTGCAGTGGTGGCTTTCAAATCGAGGTTAAGTCAGAGGCCGATCCCTCTCCCATCCCCAAACAGATCTCACAGTAGTGGCAGATGCGTCGCTCCTGGGATGGGGCAGTCACATGGGGGAGGGTGAGATCAGCGCTGTCTAGTTACCAGCAGAGTCCGTGCTCCACATCAGCCTTCTGGAGCTCAGGACGATCAGGTCTTCATTGAAAGCATTCCTTCCCTCTCTCCAAGAGAAAGTAATGCAGGTGTTCATGGACAACACTACCACCATGTGGTACTGCAACAAGCAGAGTGGAGTGGGGTTGTGGACTCTTTGTCAAGAGGCTCTGTGACTCTGGATATTGCTGGAATGTCAGGGTATATCCCTGGTGGTTCAACATCTGGCGGGCTCTCTGAACGCCAGAGCAGACAAACTCAGCCATTGATGCATGATCGATCACAAATGGCATCTCCATCCGGAGGTGGAGCAAGGTCTCTTTCAGCAGTGGGGAGAGCCTTGGTTAGATCTGTTTGCCTCCGCAGAGAACGCGCAATGTCAGCTGTTTTGAAGGTTGGAGTTTCCAAGGCGGTACTCGCTCAGAGACGCTTTTCATCTCGAGTGGAACTCAGGCCTCCTTTATGCCTTCCCGCCAATACCACTTATACCCAAAGTTCTGAAGAAGATAACAAATGACCGGGCCCAAGTAATCCTGGGGCTCCAGACTCTGGCACAAAGAATATGGTATCCCGAGCCTCTGAGCATGGCCGTGAGCATGATCAGACTCTCCCCTTCAGGAGGTTCCTCTGTATCAGCAGCAGGGACGGTTCTCCACCCAAACCTGTCCAATCTCCACCTTCTTGCATGGAGATTGATCGGCGGCAGTTGACAGCTTTTGACCTTCCGCCCGAAGTCTGTAATGTTATCTTGGCAGCCCGGCGTCCCTCCACCAAAACGGTATATGCCCGTGGTTGTAACAAATTTGTGGCATGGTGTACCAACAAATCTGTTGATCCCCTTTCTGTACCTCTGTTTGAGGTTCTCCTGTTCATCCTCTCTCTTGCCCAGCAGGGCTCTGCTTTGGGCATCCTTAAAGGCTACCTGTCAGCAATCTCAGCCTTCCTTAGAATGCCAGATCAACCATCCCTGGTCAAATCTCTCATCGTTGGGAGGTTTCTTAAGGGATTCATTCACATGTTCCCTTCTACCCCTTTCAAAATGCCACAGTGGGATTTGAAGTTGGTACTTGCATACCTTATATGTGCTCCTTTTGAGCCACTACATAATTGTCCCTTGCAGCTCCTCATAAGGGAAATCACTTTCCTTATTGCCATCACCTCTGCTCGCAGAGTGAGTGAGCTTCAAGCTCTCTCTTCAAAGTCACCATTTCTATCTGTCCATCCTGACAAAGTGGGGCTTCATACCAGGGCCTCCTTCATTTCTAAAATGGTCACACCATTTCATGTAGGCCAGTCCACCACTTTGCCTACTTTTTATGCACCCAACATCCTTCTCATGAGGAGGAGAGACTCCACCGTCTGGACCCAAAAAGAGCATTGGCATTCTACCTCAATTGTACAAATGTTTCCCAGTGAGCGATCAACTCTTTATAGGTGATGTGGTGCGAAGAAAGGTCGGGCAGTGCAGGCAGATGCAGGCCATCTCTTGATGGGTTGCCCTCTACATCAAGATGTGCTACCCTTTGGCAAAGAAGCAACCCATTGAGGGTTTGCATGCTCATTCTACCAGAGTTACTGCTGCAACCATAGCGTTTGCACGCAGAGTTCTAGTCCTGGACATTCGCCAGGCAGCAACATGGACGTCTCTGCACACGTTCACAAAGCATTACTGCCTGGACAGTCAGGTCCGCAGAGACAGCTACTTTGGCCATTCGGTCCTGCAGGACTTTTTAGTCTGATCTTGGTTTGCAGCCTACCGCAGAGGATGGTTTTGCTTGGTTATCTATTCTAAGATAAGGAATCTGCAACTAGAAGTCTCTATCAGATGAACAAGTTACTTACCTTCTGTAATTAATAATCTGGTAGAGACATTTTAGTTGCAGATTTGTTACTGGCCCACCCGTCCTTCCCACTTGTGAACTGATTTCTAGGGACAGGGAGTCCCTTTCAGGGCCCTAGTTTTGGTGCACCAATATCAGTGTTCTTCATGGCTCTGCGCTAATGGCGTGGAAAGTCATGAAAAGAAACTGACGTCAGCTCGCTGGGGTGGCGCCTATATATGACTGCAATATCATCACAGTGACCACGACGCCAACGATGCAAGCGGAGTCAACCGATGCCACCTGACGGTGCGCAAGGGTACTGCTCGATGAAAAACTCCAGATCTAGTATGACGCCTAGGGGAAATTCTAAATTAAGGAATCTGCTACTAGAATATGTCTCTACCAGATAATTCATTACTGAAGGTAAGTAACTTGTTCTTCTGCTGTTGTCTAGTGCTTCTAGAGTGATGTCACTTCCTAAATGGAAGAGGGAAGGCTTATAGTTTGATGTCATTTTCAAAAGGAAGATCATCTGCCACATTAATGCCACTTCTAAAATGAAAAGCAGCTTCTAATTTGAAGTCATTTCCTGTAGGAAGTTAGGTTTCAATTTAATGACTCTAACTCCGGATTTTTTAGACCAGCTCCTTGATTCGCTGACAAAAAGATGGCTTTCACTCCGCTCTGGAAGAAGAGCAGCTTCCATTATGATACCACTTCCTTAAGGAATTGCTACTTTCAGCATCATGTCATTTCCTGAGTTAAGGACAGCTTCTATTGGATGTTGGATAATCGAGGTCGGTTGGTCCAAAACAATTTACCATTCATCTTCATTGCCAAAATATGTTGCATACAAGAGAAATGAGGAAATCCAGAATGTTGAAGGAATAGGAAGTTTATTATAACATATATGGTACCTTGCTGTATTCATCACTGTAGAAAGGTTGCCTTTCATTGTAATGTCCCTTTTAGTAATAAGGCCAGCATCCAATGTGATGTCACTTCCTGAAATAGGATGCCTTGCCATGTGATGTTACTTCATCCTGGTATCATAGCCTCAATCCTGGGTTTACTTGCAGTAGGACCACTTCTAGAGTGAAGTCACTTCCCGCAGAAAGGGTAGCTATGATAGGTCTTCTGAAACAAGGACGTTCTTCAAAACTGATGCCGCCACTTGAAAAGCAACAAGGGTCTCTTAGATGAAAGGACTATAGATTTAAATACAACAAAGAATCGCAATGAAGTCTAAGGAAAAGATGCAATAAATCAGTATATTTATTCCAAACGAAAGTAAGAAAACAGTGTAGTGGGAAAACAAAAACATCTTGGAAACCATTAATCATAATTTCTCAGGCATACCCCTTGTGACAGAAAACACAGTTAAAGTCACAATTTTACAGTACTCTTGCCCATGTCAAAACATATATTATTTACAGAGTCCAATTACTAAATGTCGACAACGTTTCAATCCCTTATTTGATTGTTGGGATCATCATCAGGACATAAGAATTATGCCTGGGATGCACATACGTAGTCGCTGACTATATAACCAAGACCTGTTAAAAGCAAGGGAAGAAAAAAAAGGAGTAAAGAAAAAAAGAAAAAGGTTAAGAGAAAGAAAAAAGAAAAAAGGAATATAGGTATTGCTATATGTCTAAAATATAAATATAAATGTCCTTCCACACCATGCATCACATGCAGGAAACATTTGCAATGCAATGGCTCCTACTGAATCAACACTCCTATGGGGATGATAATTGAACCTAGTAAACCACTGAATATATCCTAGAACAGTGAGGACTCAGGACCAATGTATATAGTCACCAGTGTCCCAAAAATAGTGAGCCCAATAAATGCTTACACAAGCCAATCACTTTTTGTTCTGTGGGTACACTAATGGGAGGTTATGTACCATGAGGCTGTGTGTTATCTCCGACCTAGTAACTAGCTAAAAAATCCATGTTTGGATTTTTAAAAATACTTATCGCAAAGCCAATTCATTGGCAAAGTTGGCTTTGTACGAAATATTTTACAAAAGGTACTTTTGAAACAACACCTTTGACCCCTCCAAAAGCCTCTAGAGGCCATTTTGCACAAGCTCACAACTGAATAGCTCCTTGAAGAGGTGTGAACTCCCAGAACAAAGACAAAACCTTTGGGTGTAAGACGTGATCTGTCCCTGTGACAGGATTACCATCTAGGCATTGCCCAGTAACTTAGTTATCCTCAAAGTTGCCGACCCCATCACAGGCAAATGTAGCTAATAACTAGGCCTTCCCCATTCCTTTGTCCTCCTAGCCAGTTAGGCAACAGGCCCAGTGGGAGAGGAGCTGCCCCCAGAACTGGTTTTGAATGTCCACAGAGTAGTGGTTGGTCAGTTCCCTGACCACAACTACAGGGTGGAACAGGAGCTCCCCAAAAGGGAGGAAAGGTTCTGCCATATTTGGTTTAGGAAGAGAGTGTCTCCTCTACCCTAGATAATGTTCTGTCACTCTCATACATAGGCAAAAAATCACTGAGACCATCATCCCAGCCTCTCTTTGCATGCTTCATCGACTGTAGTGCGGCCTATGATGGGGTGGTGTGTCAAATCCTTTGGAAGAAATTGCCAGACTGGGGGATACCAAGAAAACTGTTAGCATCAATAATTGTCTTTTATTCTGACACCTGGTGCGTATTAAAATCACAAGCAAACATGTAATCAGGAAGATCAACACCAACAAAGGATTAAAACAGGGCTGTGTTATTGCTCCTGAGAGAGCGTAGTTTATATAATCTGTATTAACATGAAATGTTTATGAACTAATGTATAACAATGCCATATAGAAACTGTACTAATATATTTTGCTAAAACGTGCACTTGAAATGTGACCACGGGGAGTGGCCGCCAATGTATACGTGGACTAATAGAAATAACTAAAATGATGTTAAAGAATGGTTTTATACTAATTATTAATGATTATGTTATTAAAGTTTGCTAAATAAGTCTTGTATGCCTTAAGATAGCATGAGCCGAAGCCTAGCTGCGTGGCTCTCATATTAAATGTGTTTTTCTAAAACGTGCAGTGTGCTGACTCGCAAAAGGACATGACCCCTTGTTTTCTTCAAACCAGAAGCTGAATGTAACTATAGTGGATCCGTTCTCATGAAATTTATATTGCTTGAAGAAATGTAATAACAAAAATGCAGCAGTGTAGATTAGTATAATGTGCAAGGTCGCTTAAACCGGTACAGACAATGGTGCTACTGACCAAAGATGTGCAAAGGATTACAGAAAGATGAAATCATACCGGACGTGCTTCCTCTGAAGACGTCAATCATATGGACCAATAAAATGTCTGTGAACTAATGTGGGGTGAAAGATTAATGACATAACCTGCTTTCTAATTGGCTAAAGATTGTGGGGTATAACATTTAACCAATTAAGTTTTAGGGGAATGTACAATGAAAAATGGGATAAAAACCCCTGTCACCAGGAAGTGAATTAGAGAATTAGGGAGATGCTACTGATTTGACCCAGAAACTTTGTCACTCCGTTTGGTGACTTATATGTTTTTACTTAAACCATCCTTTTCCTTAGATTGCCCATTTTACACTTTGCCTCCGTATGAGGGAAGTGCCCATTTTGCCTCAGAGCTGAGTTCTGACTGATGGTGAATCGACTGATGTCCTGAAGACGAAGACCGAACCTGAGTGCTGACCCAAACCTTGGAGGGTAACTATGACAATGAAATTGTGATTTGTCTGTTTTCTTTTCCTTTCTAGGTACCAACTGCTTAAGTTTTGACAGGGATCATAGCTAGATGTTTTCCAAATTGGTGTTCTAAATTGTTTTGCATGAAGCCCAACATGCCAATGCTAATCAGTGGTTAGGACAGAGGTTCACTAAACTGACGCAAATAGACAAATGACTGAACCTATGCTTTGCTGAACTGACGCGTTGATGACACTCTGCTGAAATCGACCTATGTTGACGCTGTGTTATGTTCTAATAATTGCGTTCCTTGCTTTGATTAAGTCTTATTCAAGTTACCAAATTATGACAATGTTATTGAGTGCTTTGCTTTTGAGATTGACACATCTGCTTTTAGAATTGTAATTAATAGGGAATAAAACTCATAAAATTCTACTAAACTGGTGTGGTTATTCATGACTGCAAGGTCATGGTGGTGTCTTGAGTTGATTAATGTCTTTGACTAAAGTGAAATGCATTGTTGTAATAAATATTGTTGACAATTTTGACACATTGATTGACATATTGATTAGCTACCTCGTCCTAAGGTGTCTCTCAACTGGGTCGAAAGATTCATTGGCCTAAAACGAGTCCTGATGTGTAATAAATTATCATAAAAGGACGCGTTAGCAGTTCTGGTAGCAGAGCGACGGTTTGGCCCTTTGGGGCCCTGGGGCGGAGAATTACTGTTTAGATTGTTTTTCTGAGATAATGCAAATTGGAGAGATGATGTGTTTCTAAATTCCCCATGACTTTCCCGGGATCTCGGAGCCTGCCTAAGTGAGTTGGGAATGTTCGCAGCTTTTTAGCATGTGTGGTGTAGAATTTGCGCTTGCTCAGCTTATGCATTTTGCAGGTGATTTGTGAAGTTTGTGTGTATTTAGGCCAGGTAATGTTGTTTTAGCAGGAGTGGGCGTACTCCACAGTGAGAGTGGGGAAGTCGGCGTACTTCATATGAGTGTAGCGCTTTTTGCTCAAAAATTATCCACGTGGTTGGTTGTTGATGTACGGACCCGTCTAAGACTTCAGAGTATATTGACAAAGTGTAGGAGACACTTGGGTTCATGTTGTAATTTGTGCGGTTTTAATAGGTCAATCGGGCGTGGTTGACAAGTCGAGTCTGAGTCAATTGTGCGTGTGAAACCTTCGATGGAGATTTGGCAAGTTCTATAGTGCACTAGAACGAACCATTGACAAGTCGAGAGTAGGAATTGCAGGTCGAATTCTGCTTGCATATGCGGGAACTGAGAAGGAGAGAGTGGCGGCCGAGGATTCAAGTGAAATCTCTGTAAAGTTCTGAAGCGATTGTGTACCCTTCCTGTAGTAAACTGGCAAATTTGAGTTGTTATTGTTGTTAAGGGTGCTCGCAGTAATTTTGCATTCGTTTGGTGTGAATCCAGTGTGAGGAGGACAAGCCGCCAGACTTTGTAATCTGCAGTGTGTATGTCTGACGTCAGTGGTGCCGCGCTGAGATAGGTCAGTTGCCGAGAGGGGTCGCGCACGGATTGGCTGCCGTCCGTGAGAGGCAGTAGGTTGAGAAAGGTGGGTGAAGAGTGTCCTGGGAATTAAAGTCACTTCCTGACTAAATACAAAACAAAAGAAAGACTCAAAGCTTTTAGGAGCGCTCTCAAAGGAGACCCATACATTATGGCGAGTGAAGGGGAGCCTACACCGCCTGAGGGTACTCCAGCTTCTATAGTAATGGAGGAAAAGGGAGTCGCGCCTTGCTTATGGATGAAACTGTGGCACAAATTAACAGAGAAGGAGGGATGTTTGGCGTTTCCAGAGCACGGAACGTTCAATACAAGAATTTTAGAGAACTTGAGGTGGATGTTAAGTGTACAAAAGCCACCTTCGAGGCCAGCTCAGTATGAGGCATTAGCAGTCTGGGACTTAATGGCCATACGCCAAAGACAGCAAAGGCTTGAAAGGAGAATATAATGAGCAGAAAATACTTTAGCTCAGGCTAGATGGGAAAATGAGAGCAAAATGTGGAGAAGGGGAATAGTTGACGGACTCAAATTGTTTCCAGCAATAACGCAGGGAGACGAAACACAGGGAAACAAAGCCACCTGCAAGACAGACAAGGACTCTAATGATCCTAAAGAGACTAAGAGGTCTTGGATAGAAGAAGATGATCCAGATGATGAGGAGTTTCTTAATCAGTTGTTGCATGATCGCCCGCCACCTTATGCAGTAGACGACAATGCCCCGAGCACTAGTGCGGGTCCTGGGAACCAGACGAAGGATAAGGGAGTTGCAGATACAGAGCTCACTGGTGATACGGGTTTGATACAGAATGGTGTCAGTGTACCCACTGCGCCAGACATGCAGATACAGTTGCAACCTCCGCCACAGATACAGAGAATCTATCCAGAAGTCCCAGTACTGGAGACTACTACGAATTTGATAGTGCTGCCTGATCTGATATATACAAAATCAAGGTTAGTGCAGATTGAGCCAACTCCACAATTGCTGCCGCAGCAACAGCTGATTCCGGGTTATAGTCCAGCAGCAGGACCTCCGTTTGTACCTGCACCAGCCACAATGAGCCAAGCTTCGGGAGTTACTGCTCCGCGGGGTTAGGGACCAGGTCAGACACCAGCTGCCATATCATTACCAATTACTGTTGGTCCACCGGTACCATTGTATGCGCAGGGTAAGCCTGGTATGTGTGATCAGGGAGTGATGACCCAAGAGGCAAGAAGAGGAGGGTCAATAAGAACGCCCCAGTTAATGGCCCCAGGAGAGCAATCAGTTGAAGGACCCAGGTCCTTGTTGGACCTTAGTCCGGCTGAAGCACCTTTGGAGGCAATGAGACCGGCAGGGCTAGGTGTGGTAACCCCGCAGACAATAAGTACGAACGCCTCACAGTCGCCAATGATGCATGAAGGGAATATTTTGTTGCAAGGTTTTACTGTACAACAGTTGAATGAGTGGTTAGAAAAGTCCTATGCTTCACAAAATACTGCGGTAACTTCGGAGAAGCCAGAAAAGTCTGAGAGAGAGGAGTACCTAAACTTTGTAAGACTGGGTGTGGAAGCTGCTGAACTAGTGGAAGGGACAACAGGGTTAAACCGATTAGAATCATACACAGAAGCAGAATTGAGATATCTGTGCCCTAAAATCACTAAAGAAGTGGGCAAGGTGCGTCAGAGGTTGGGGATCCTGGCAGACAAATACAATATTGATATTGAAAATACTAAACATTTGAAAAGAAGTTACAGACTAGACATCGACTCTAAAGATTTTGACCAGATGAGGTCGGCCGGAATAAAAGCGCATCTTGAAGAAATACTGCAAAGTGCGCAGATCTGGGGAGCCTTAGAAAAATGGGAAGGCAGGTGGGCAAAGAAAAGAGATAAGGAGAAAAGTGATAGTCCGGGATCAAGCCAGACCAAAGCCTCACCAGACACTGAGACAGTAAAAATATTACCAGTGGATGAAACAGCCAGAGGGGTTCTAGTCCATGTACCGTGGTCTAGGGGAAACATCCTATCATTCACAAATGATTACCCCAGATTGAGGGAGAAACCAATAGAGTGGTATCAGCAGACAGACAGGTTTGTGAAGCTTGCGAAGTGTCTCTGGGAGGAATTGAATACCTTTTTTGAGATTATTGTTCCAGGTGACTTATGGCTTGAGTGCAAGAGAGGTGTGGATTGGCCGACACAGGAACCAGCAAGGGATAAGGTGACTGGAGCACCATCTGAGGAGGTGATGAAGTACTATCATAAGGTGATTGAGTTCTTGAAGCAGAAAGTTTCGCCGAAAGTGACTGATTGGCAGAAAATCGACCGGACCTCACAGGAGGTCAAAGAGTCAATCCATGCTTACTATGAGAGGTTGTTGAAAGCGTTCAAACATTACAGTGGCACTGAGACTATTGAGCCAAAAGACATGAACCATCTTGTGTTTAGATTTGTTGAAGGGTTGAAACCAGAGGTTAGCCAAAATGATTAAGAATAATTTGATCTGTTGGCAAGCAAAGCCGATTGATGAGGTGTTGCATTGTGCGAAATACTGTAGTGACGAGATTGAGATGAAGCAGAGAAAGTTGAAGGAGAAAGTGATGGTGATACAGATCAAGGCAGCGCAGGCAGGTATGCAAGGGAACGAAATCCAGCAGATGGTACAACAGCAACCGCAAGGGAATGGCGTGTTTCAGGTGCAACGAGAGGCCGAGGGTTTGTGAATCGCGGTCCAGACTTAAATACTGTTATGGTCCAAAATGATGTACAAAGGATGAAAAAGATGTCACCATGTCACGCGTGTGGGGGAATGGGGCATTGGAAGCGGGAATGCCCGAATATGGTGCATGATGGTGTCGTTCAACAAAGCACTGATGTCAGTACATTTCAAAATGTGAGGGGTCCAAAATTGAGAGGTCAAAATCAAAACTTCCAGAATAACATGGTTCAAATGCAGGGGTTACAGCCCATGCACCAGATACAAATGCCGCGTGTTCAACCAACACAAATGCAGCAGGTACAACAGCAGATTCCCATGGTACCTAGACAGCAAATGCAATTACCATTAGCTCCAATGGGACAGCAACAGGTGATGCTTCCTCAGCAGGTCACAGGTCAAATGATGAGTCAAAATAACACAGTGCAACAGTTCCCATTGCGTGGTGAAGATGGAGTGAATGATGAATGGTCGGATGACATTTCAGACAGTGAGGAGTGCAGGCTTGCAGCGTCCCTATAAGTAGATCAAAGGGGACCCTATGTAGAGGGAAAGGTGATGGGTCACAAGGTTTCATTCTTGGTGGATATGGGAGCTACACGCTCTACAGTCAGAAGTGCAGAGGTCCCGAAGCTGACACTTTCAGGGCGTACCATAAGAGTGGTAGGAGTAGCAAACCAGTACTTAACAAACCCGATTACAGACCCGGTACAGGTTGAGATTGGAAACTTCCAGGGGCTGCATAAGTTTGTAGTCTGTGATTCAAGTCCTGTGTCCTTTCTGGGAAGAGACTTATTATGCAAGACAAAATGTTCGATTAATTGTTATAATGGAGGGATTGAGGTGCAGACAAACAGTGATGATGAAGGGGACGAAGGACAATTTACAGATCTAGAGTCGGAAAGTACAAATGAAGACTACCCTTTGATAACCTTATTCCCGATGCTTACAGTGACTGACTTGCCAGCTGAGTTGCATGGAACTGTGACAGAGAAAGTGTCGGACCTGACAGGAAAGGAAGTGGGACTGATAAAAGGAGTTGAACCAGTACAAGTGAAGCCAAATGCAGTATTTCCCCAGGTGCCACAGTACCACATGGCACAAGATGTCCTCATTCAGGTATCACAGATAATTGCGGACTTTGTAAAGCAAGGAATCCTGAAGGAGGTATTGAGCAGCCCGTGTAATTCACCAATAATGGGTCTGAAAAAGCTTTGTGGGAAAGTCCGAATTGTGCAGGATTTGAGGAAAGTAAACAGGATTGTGGTAAAATGTTCCCCTATAGTGCCGAACCCAGTAGTGAATATGTTTCAGGTTCCGTGTGATGCAGAGTGGTTCACAGTGGTGGACTTGTCACAAGCATTCTTTTCGGTGTCTCTTCATGAGGACAGCCAATTCCTCTTCAGTTTCAAATTCCTGGACAAGGTATGCAGTTGGTGCAGAATTCCACAAGGGTTTTCTGACTCACCATCCATCTTCAATCAGATATTGAAGAAAGACTTGGAGTCGCTAGAATTGCCTTTCAGTTCGACTCTAGTGCAGTACATTGATGACTTGCTGATTGCGTCCAGAACAAAAGACGATTGCAGGTATGACACAATTGCCTTACTGAACCACTTGGGAAAGAACGGACATAAAGTGTCCCCAAAGAAGCTGCAGTACTGTCAGAAGGAGGTGAAATACTTAGGGCACTTGATTGAGAAAGGGTCCAGGAGAATATCAAAGGAGAGGGTGACAGCCATACCGCAGATGAACCCCCCGACAACAAAGAGAGATGTCAGAAAGTTTTGGGGAATGGTGGGCTACTGTCATCAGTGGATTCCCAACTTTTCGATTATCTCTAAACCATTGATAAAGCTGACAGGCAAGGAAACTAAGGATGAACCGTATACCATAGTTTTGTCCGAGGAAGACCTTGAGTCATTCATGGGATTGAGAGAGTGCATGTGTAGGGCACCAGCCTTAGGTATGCCTGATTACCCGAAACCTTTTCTACTGTTTTGTCATGAACGTGATGCTTGTTCTTTGTCTGTTTTAACACACGTCCATGGAGGTGCAATCCGCCCTGTAGCATATTTTTCAGCTACTTTGGACCCAGTCGCAGCAGCCTTACCGGGTTGTTTGCGCGCAGTTGCAGCAGTTGGTCAGAGCCTCACACAGTGTGAAGGCATAGTGATGGGACATCCCTTAACAGTAATGGTTCCACATTCAGTTGAAATTCTGTTGACCTGAACCAAAACCCAGCAAATGACGAATGCCCGACTTACCCAATATGAGACAATCATTTTGGGGTCGCCTAATGTCTCCTTGAAACGATGTACTGTATTAAACCCGGCACCTCTACTCCCTGTTGAAAATACTGAAATTAGTAATTTGGAGGAGGTGGAGCATGACTGTCTTGAGGTAACAGAACTGTGCACCAAACCCAGACCTGACATTAAAGATACACAGTTAAAAGAAAATGACTGCATTAAGTTTGTTGATGGATCATGTTTGAGGCACTCAGTTGGAATACTGAGAGCCGGTTATGCTGTGTGTGCAATCACTGGTATTATAGAAGCCTCCTGGCTCGAAAGAGTGTATTCCGCACAAGTGGCAGAATTAATTGCCCTTACTAGGGCATACCACGCAGCTGAAAATCTGAAAGTCACTATCTATACTGACAGCAGATATGGATTTGGCATTGTACATGATTTTGGCCAATTGTGGTCACAGAGGGGTTTCGTGACCACTTCTGGTTCTCCAGTGAAAAATGGTGAACAGATTAAGGATTTGTTGCATGCGATTCAGTTACCTCTTGAAATTGCCGTGGTGAAATGTAATGCTCATGTTAAGTCACAAGACTTTGTGTCAATGGGAAACGGCTATGCGGATCAAGTCGCAAGGTTTTGCGCATTGGACTGTATATCATTCAAAGATCAGTGGGAATTGTTACCGCAAACTGAAAATGAGACATGTTTGAACTTTGCATTAAGAGTAGTTGATACATTAGATGAGTTAAAATCACTACAGGGTCGTGCAAGCAGGGAGGAAAAACGTTCCTGGCAGAGAATGCAATATGTACAAAGAGCTGACGACTTGTGGGTCTCGGAGGATGGGAAGTTGGTTTTGCCAAACAGCCTTTTTGTCACAGTTTGCAAGGCTTTATCATGGGCAGGCACATCTTGGAAGAGACGCAATGATCAGATTGTTCAAAATTGATTGGCTTAATCTGAAATTCAGACAAGTTGCAGAGGTTACCTGTCACAGGTGCATCATCTGTCAACAGATGAATGCAGGAAAAGGGACTGTGGTGACTTTGAGCCACATAGGGAGAGCTGGAGGTCCGTTTAGCAAGAAGCAGATGGATTTCATTGAGATGCCTGTATGTGGAGGTTTGAGGTATGTGTTGGTGATTGTGTGTGTTTTCAGCCACTGGATTGAAGCCTATCCTACACGTAGAAATGATAGTCTCACAGTTGCAAAGCTGTTGCTCAGAGAATTAATACCAAGGTTCGGATTTCCGGTCTCTTTAGAATCAGATAGGGGCAGACACTTCGACAATGACGTGATAAAGCTCTTGTGTGCTGCATTAGACATTGAACTGAAGCTGCATTGTAGCTACCGCCCGAAGCATCTGGACTAGTGGAACAGATGAATGGTACCTTGAAGCCGAGAATGGCAAAAACTTGCGCAGCTACTAATATATAGTGGCCAGATGTATTGCCCTTAGTGTTGATGTCAATGAGAAACACACCTGACAAGAAGACAGTACTGTCCCCCCATGAGATACTCATGGCAGAGCTATGAGGTTGCCCGCAGTACCTGCAAATGCTCTTGTGAATATCACGGATGATATGGTGTTGGACTACTGCAAGGGTCTGGCTGATGTGGTCCGCTCTTTTTCCCACCAGGTGGAGGCTAACACATTGCCACTGATCAGTGATCCAGGTCACACTCTGCAAGCCGGTGACTGGGTGGTTGTCAAGAAGCACGTAAGGAAGTCATGTTTGGAGCCACGCTGGAAGGGGCCATATCAAGTAATACTGACAACAACCACTGCTGTGAAATGTGCAGACGTTCCAAACTAAATACATGCCAGTCACACAAAGAAGATAACATATCCAACTGATGAGGAACTTTAAGTGCCCGAAACAACAGCTCCAGAGGGGGATGTCTCAGGGCCGGAGAGTATTCAAAGGGACTGCAGAAGAGCCCACTGAGGACGGCTTAGTCCCTCAAACTGCCTTTTGGCCGCCCGCCAGTCCAGGGGAAAATTTGGAATACCCTCCGCGGTCTCTGGACCGCGGAGCGGTACTTTGGAGGGGGGAAGTCTGGCGGGCGGCCTCCGCCTCCCGCCAGACTCAGAATGAGGGCCATAATCTGTTTTCTAATTGGCTAAAGTATGTGGGGTATAACATTTGACCAATTAAGTTTTAGGGGAATGTACAATGAAAAATGGGATAAAAACCCCTGTCACCAGGAAGTGAATTAGAGAATTAGGGAGATGCTACTGATTTGACCCAGAAACTTTGTCACTCCGTTTGGTGACTTTTATGGTTTTACTTAAACCATCCTTTTCCTTGGATTGCCCATTTTACACTTTGCCTTCTTATGAGGGAAGTGCCCATTTTGCCTCAGAGTTGAGTTCTGACTGATGGCGAATCGACTGATGTCCTGAAGACAAAGACTGAACCTGAGTGCTGACCCAAACCTTGGAGGGTAACTATGCCAATGAAATTGTGATTTGTCTGTTTGCTTTTCCTTTCTAGGTACCAACTGCTTAAGTTTTGACAGGGACCATAGCTAGATGTTTTCCAAATTGGTGTTCTAAATTGTTTTGCATGAAGCCCAACATGCCAATGCTAATCAGTGGTTAGGACAGAGGTTCACTAAACTGACGCAAATAGACAAATGACTGAACCTATGCTTTGTTGAACTGGCGCGTTGATGACACTCTGCTGAAAACGACCTATGTTGACGCTGTGTTATGTTCTAATAATTGCGTTCCTTGCTTTGATTAAGTCTTAATCATGTTACCAACTTAGGACAATGTTATTGAGTGCTTTGTTTTTGAGATTGACACATCTGCTTTTAGGATTGTAATTAATAGGGAATAAAACTCATAACATTCTACTAAACTGTTGTGGTTATTCATGACTGCAAGGTCATGGTGGTGTCTTGAGTTGATTAATGTCTTTGACTAAAGTGAAATGCATTGTTGTAATAAATATTGTTGACAATTTTGACGTATTGATTGACATATTGATTAGCTATCTCGTCCTAAGGTGTCTCTCAACTGGGTCAAAATCAATCAATCAATCAATCATTAAATTTATAAAGCGCGCTATGTACCCGTGAGGGTTTCAAGGTGCTGAGGGGGGAGGGGGCAGCTGCTATTGGTCGAAGAGCCAGGTCTTGAGGAGTCTCCTGAAGGTGAGGAGGTCCTGGGTCTGGCGCAGGGGGGTCGGGAGGGAGTTCCAGGTCTTGGCGGCGAGGTAGGAGAAGGATCTGCCGCCGGAGGTCTTGCGTTGGAATCGGGGAACGATGGCGAGGGAGAGGTTGGCAGAGCGGAGTTGGCGGGAGGGGACGTAGAAGTTGAGTCTGCCGTTCAGGTATGAGGGTCCGGCGTTGTGTAGTGCTTTGTGCGCGTGGGTGAGGAGTTTAAAGGTGATCCTCTTGTCCACGGGGAGCCAGTGGAGGTCCTTCAGGTGGTGGGAGATGTGGCATCGGCGGGGTATGTCGAGGATCAGGCGGGTGGATGCGTTCTGGATGCGTTTGAGTCGTTGGATGTCTTTTGCTGGGATGCCTGTGTAGAGTGCGTTGCCGTAGTCAAGTCTGCTACTGACGAGGGCCTGGGTCACCGTTTTTTTGGTTTCCGTCGGGATCCACTTGTAGATTCTATGGAGCATGCGGAGGGTGTTGAAGCAGGAGGAGGAGACTGCGTTGACCTGTTTGGACATGGTGAGGGCGGAGTCGAGGATGAAGCCGAGGTTGCGTGCGTGGTTGGCTGGAGTAGGGAGGGGTCCCAGCGCAGTGGGCCACCAGGAGTCGTCCTAGGCCGAGGGGGTGCGTCCGAGGATGAGGACTTCTGTCTTGTCGGAGTTTAATTTCAGGCGGCTGTTTCTCATCCACTCGGCGATGGATTTCAATCCCTAGTGGAGGTTGGCTTTGGCGGTGTGTGGGTCATTGGTGAGGGAGAGGATGAGCTGTGTGTCGTCGGCGTAGGAGAGGATGCTGAGGTTGTGCTGACGGGCCAGTTGTGCGAGGGGGGCCATGTAGACGTTGAACAGTGTTGGGCTTAGCGAGGAGCCTTGGGGGACGCCGCAGATGAGGTTGGTGGCTTCGGAGCGGAAGGGTGAGAGTCGGACTCTCTGGGTTCTGCCGGAGAGAAATGAGGAGATCCAGTTGAGGGCTTTGTCTTGTATTCCGGCTTCGTGGAGACGAGTTAGTAGGGTGCGGTGGCAGACCGTATCGAAGGCAGCGGAGAGGTCTAGGAGGATGAGGGCTGAAGTTTCGCCGTTGTCCATTTGCTGTCTGATGTCATCTGTGGCGGCGAGGAGTGCAGTCTCGGTGCTGTGATTGCATCTGAATCCGGATTGTGAGGGGTCTAGGATGGAGTTGTCTTCGAGGTAGTGGGTGAGCTGGGCGTTGACGATTTTCTCGATGACCTTCGCTGGGAAGGGGAGGAGGGAGATAGGGCGGAAGTTTTTGAGGTCGTTGAGGTCAGCCTTGGGTTTCTTGAAGAGGGCTTGGATATCGTCGTGCTTCCAGCTGTCCGGGAAGGACGCAGTATCGAAGGATAGGTTGATGATCTTCCGAAGTTGGGGGGTGATGATGGAGTCGGCTTTGTTGTAGACGTCGTGTGGGCAGGGGTCTGAGGGGGATCCTGAGTGGATGGAGTTCATGGTCTTTCGGGTTTCGGCGTCATCTACGTGGGTCCAGGTGGTGAGGCGGTCGGCGTAGGAGGAGTTGTCGGGGGTGGGGTCTGGCGGAGGTGCGGTGTTGAGGCTGTCGTGTATGGCGGCGATT
Organism: Pleurodeles waltl; assembly: GCF_031143425.1. Lineage (NCBI taxonomy): Eukaryota > Metazoa > Chordata > Amphibia > Caudata > Salamandridae > Pleurodeles > Pleurodeles waltl. Next base: position 1,441,870,124 of record NC_090440.1, on the reverse strand, counting down.
TTCTGGTAAAAGAAGGTGGAGAGTGCGTCGCAGAGTCTCTGGGATGGTGGGACGTCGTTGACATTGGCACTGGGGTTGGAGAGCTCCTTCACGATGCAGAAGAGCTCCTTGCTGTCGTGTGCGTTGTTGTTTAGGCGTTCTGTGAAGTGGGAGCGTTTGGCGAGTCGGATAAGTTGGTGGTGCTTGCGGGTGGCTTCCTTGTGGGTTGCCAGGCTGTCGGGTGTGCGCTCGAGAAGTCATTTTTTCTTAAGTTTCTGGCAGGTGCGTTTGGAGGTGATCAGTTCGTCTGTGAACCAGGCTGCTTTTTTCTTTTCTTGGTTGACGGTGGGCCTCTTGAGTGGTGCGAGGGTGTTGGCGCAGTTGAAGATCCACTGTTGGAGGTTGATGGCGGCGGAGTCCGGGTCGGTAGGGTCGGTCGGTGGGTTCTTGGCGAGGGTGCTGGTTAGTTGGTCCTCGGTGACTTTGCCCCAGCGGCGGTGCGGCGGTAGTGGGGTGCGGTGGTGTTCGGTGTTTTTCTTGAATGTGAAGTGGACGCAGTGGTGGTCGGTCCAGTGGAGTTCGGTGGTGTGGCTGAAGGAGATGTGGTTGCTTGCAGTGAAGAGTGGGTCTAGGGTGTGACCGGCGATGTGGGTGGGTGTGTTGACCAGTTGTCTGAGTCCGAGGTTGGAGAGGTTGGTGGTCAGTGATGCGGTGTTGGCGTCGTTGTTGTTCTCCAGGTGGAAGTTGAGGTCTCCAAGGAGGATGTAGTCCGTTGAGGCGAGGGCGTGGGTGCTTGCGAGGTCGGAGATGGTGTCACTGAAGGGGGCTCTTGGTCCTGGAGGTCGGTATATGAGAGTTCCTCTGAGGGTAGTGTTGGGGTCCGTGTGGGTCTGGAAGTGAAGGTGTTCAGCTGTCTTGAGGGTGTCGTCCGTGTGGGTGTGGATCTTGAGGGTGGATTTGTGGATGATGGCTATTCCTCCACTGATTCCGTTGGTGCGATCTCTTCTGGTGATCTTGTAGCCGTCAGGGATGGCGATGGCGATGTCTGGGGCCGAGGAGTTGTTCCACCAGGCTTCGGTCAGGAAGGCTACGTTTGGGGCGGTGGTGTCGAGCAGGTCCCAGAGCTCGATGGCGTGCTTTCGTGCGGAGCGTGTGTTGATGAGGATGCAGTGGAGGTGGTTGGTGTTGGTAGTTGCAGGCTTCCTTGTTCTGTTGCAGGTGAAGTTGCAGGTGCAGCAGGAGAAGGGTCCTTTGGTGTGCTTCGGAGTGGCCTGGAAGCAGGCTGTGGAGGAGCCAGGGTTAAGGGCGAGGAGTTCGCTGGCCGAGTAGCGAAGGCTGGTGGTGCGGGGGACGTGCAGGCCAGGGGGGGCGGCGCTGGGCGCGGTCCAGGCGCGGACGGGCGCAGACGGGCTTGCCTCCGGCACGCCAGCAGCGCGGACGCGCAGCGCCAGCCATTAAGAAGGGAGGGGGGAGGGAGGAGCAGCTGGGAGGCGGGAGGCGGGAGGCGGGAGGCGGGAGGGAGCGGCGAATGGGGGCGGGGCCGCGGGGAGGCAACGGCAGGGGAAGCGGCAAGGGGGAGCGCCTAAGGGGCGAAACCAGGTTAAACAAGGCACAAAATGACAAAAATACAGCACAAGTCAAAAACAGTCACAAAATACGGTAAATGGCACAAAATACAATCGGAATACAGCAATCAGAGGGGGCACAATGTGGGCAAGAGCGCAAGGAGGCAAGGCGCTGAAAAGTAGAAAACACTTACAGATACGGCAAAAAGCGGCAGAGAGCACACAGGTCTAGCGAAGCTTACCAGAGCCCACTAGACACCAGGGATGAGGCGCAGGAGGATGCCTGCGGGTGGAGGAGGGCCTCGAACACGCTAGCAGCAGCGTGGGCGGGGGTCAGGAGCACGAGACAGCAAGGTGGTGCTGCAGACGTGGGGGGTGAGCTCTAGACCAAAAACAGGTCAGAGATCGCTCACCCGCTTCATTGGCTTAAAACGAGTCCTGATGTGTAATAAATTATCATAAAAGGACGCGTTAGCACTCCCACCCTTTTTAATCTGTATATGGCGGATTTGGGCACAGAACTGCTCAGAGGAAATACGATGCCTCCGAGACTGGGTCGAACCATATTGCCCATAATCCAATATGCGGATGACCTGGTCCTCCTTGGTCAAACCCAGAAGGGGCTAAAAAGGGGTCTGGACATACTACACAGCTACAATGAAAGAAATGCGTTAAGAGCAAATGCCAAGGTTCTGTTCTTTGGCCGCCAGACAAATCAACATCAAAGAGTCTGGCAACTCGGTCCGCTAAACATAGAGTCGGAAGACAAGTACCATTACCTTGGAGTCTGGCTATCCAACATAAGGAAAACATCGCACCAGGAAGTGGCACTGACAGCCTAACCAGATAAAATCTCCTATGCTCTAGCAAAACTCTGTCGCTGACTTAAGGCACCGACATCAGAGCCAATAAGGAGAGTGAAAAAGTTGAAATTACTACCTGCAATTTCCTATGGTCATCTTGCATTTCCGTGCAGGTTAATAACTTCATTGGAGAATTGCCAGATGAGGGCTTGCAAAAGGGTATTTCATATCCCCAAACCAACTAGACACGCAGGGATACGACTGTAACTAGAAATAGTAAAAATGGATATAATGTGCAAAACAGACGTGATTAAGTTCTACCAGAGTGTCCATAAAGCTAACACAGATAGCTTGAAAGGGGCCCTGAAAGAAATTTGTAAATATGAAAATAGTAGCCAGACCATTTACTTAAGATAAGCAGAGGAACAGTTCAATCTGGCGCCATCTTACAGATCCGATGCCTCTATCACACAGATTTTGCTGAAGAAGAGGTTGAAAGAACGGGGCGCTCAAGTCTCCAAGGAAAATTATATCTCTACAATAAGGAATATCAGTGGAGCAGTGGGTTTATACGAATCTTATGCAAATACAAAAAGCCAGCCTTAAATGAGAGTGCCATTAGGAGCTCGAGCATTCCATAACATCTTGCAAATGCGGCTTCTAACTCTCCTTATCTGGGAATATAGACTAAATGGAAATGTTCACAGGGGTATTCGCAGTAATGCACCCTGTGTCAATATCACATTGAGTCAATAGCACACCTGGTATGTTGCTGCCCATGTCTGGCCTCAGAGAGACGTCAGCTCTTAAAAACCTTGTTCCTGAAACATGGGCTGAGAACATGTAAAGAAGCTATGAGTCATATATTTACTACAGTGGTCCCCATGGAATTGGCATGTAAGAGAGTGAATCGACATAGGTGCCACGACCTACACAGAAACTCTGCTGACGAAATGGCTCCTTCCTTCCAACTAATATCGTCAACTTTTTATAATGGGGTTCTCGGCTTGTGACTGTTGTGAAATAGATCTCCCCACAGTTAGGTAGAAGGGGTACATGGACAATAGCATTTGCACTCTTGTATCTTGGTTTACAGCAAACCCAGAGAGACAAACTCCCCATGGTAGCTTCAACTGGGGGGTTGTGGACGAAATGGCTTCCAACCATTCGTCACTTCTTATAGACAGATGCCTTGGGATTCTAGGCTTGTGACTGCAGTGATATAGAACTCTCATATTACGATGATATAAGGATCCATCGGACGGCAGCACTTGCTCTTTAAGCCAACGTATGACTCTGCAATAGATCAGATCCCTTTTGTGTGGTTAATAAGTGGGGTACATGGAAACCAGCATTTGTACTATTCTCTAAGTGCTTGGAGTTTGTCAATTATACCTTTGCACATGGGTCAAACAAGCAGAGTATATAATAGGACTCCTATGATTGTAGAATCTTAGGCTGATGGACCAGTGGACTTCTTTTAGGACCTGTACGTGTATTTTTTAGTATAACAGACAATTTGAGCTATTTATATGTGTTTTATTGTGGTACAGTGTGGGAATAATACACAACTGCACTCCGCGAATGTATTTTAGGGGTGGGTACTGGTTTTGTTGTACATTGTGCAACGATTTTAATTAATCATGCAATAAAGTTATTTTAAACTACTGTGGAGTTGTTGGCTGTAGGGCACACAGGAACTGCTGCAAAAGTGTATTGGGTTACTCCTAGGAACGTTTTCCCTATTTGTTAGGAAGGGGCCAAGAGTCACCCACCCATGGAGTAGTGCAAGGCATAAAGATGGCACCCTTGGGCACTCTCTTCAAATCATTACTGGGCCTGTGGAAGACAGAAGAAATACTAAACCTTGCAGCCCTGCCTCACTGAGGACTCATTTTTGGAATTTTTCTAAGTGTAATTGTAACGTTCTGACCTGGCCCAATATGACCTGTGTATCTGACCAGTACTCCATTGCGGTATCCCTTTAAGGTTACCCTGGTTCCGGTCTAGTGTGACCAGTTGCCCTTATTTGGTGCTTAGCGCATTTTGGCACTATTTTAGTTTAAAACTTTAAAAATTCATATCTCTGGTTCCCCTTTTTGCATTTTTGACATTATGGTGTCATTTTGTCCATTAAACCATTGTCTTTTTTATAAATTGGAGTGGGATTTTCAGTGCAATATATTTTCGACTTTTTGACTGTTTTGCAGCTTCATAATGATTTTCACATTTTTTAAGCCTGTCCTCTACGTGCCATAGCTACAAGGGATTCAGTTCAGGTTTAAAATACTGAAACCTTTATTGGACCTAACAAGAATAGTGACAATATTGCTTGTGAGGGACTACCATCCACCCCAACTATTAATCCACTTTCTCACAGTTGTGTTGAATTTAAATGACCCCTGTACTGTCACAGAAATGACAACTAAAGGGGGTATAGCCTGCCTCCTCAGGTATGAGCCATCCTCCCAAAGACCCATTGGAGGACAAAGCAGGGGGAGAAGGACAGGCAGCCTAGGAGGGAAATGCTGTGCTAAGCTGTTGCCTCTCTAAGTTGTCACCCTATGGTTTCCTCCTCTAGTGTGATGTCCAATAAGGAAGAGCAAAAGGGTGGTTTTTACTGTGATGCCACTCTGACTGGTGATTTCTAGTGTTGTTTCGCTTAATGAAACAAAGGACGGCTTATACTGTGATGACACTTTCTGAAGTAAGGTTTGCTTTCAGTATCATGGTACATTCTCCTAGATTAATTATTTGTATTATTATGAGTTGATGTAACTGCAAGCTCAACTCAATGGGCACAAACAGCTATAATATATGGAGAGGTTAAACAAACAGGACTTAATAGATGAACACAAAGCTCCAACTTTAGAGTACATACTGACAGCAGCATAGCAAAAATGTCATGGACTGGTGCAAGCAAAGAAAATGACTCTTTTGACTGCTATTCAGATAGTAACATACAGCAATTATCAGGGTTCAATAGCCCCCTCAGGGGTCTAGGACCCGGTGCCGCTGCACCAATGTTTACTACGCCCCTGCATACTGATTCTACTTTGACTAATGATTGGGATTCTACAATGGCTGTTCTCCCTAGAGTCATTCCCAAGTTAGCAATGTTGGGGCACCGTTCACACATTGATATTGCCCCACTTTTTAAAATTTGATTTTAGGTAAAACGGAGAAGCAGACTTCAAAAGGATTTTTCCAGGTTCCAAGTACACATACTTAAGAAAGGCGTTATTTGCAAAGCTGTAACAAGGAGCACACATTGTGATATACATGTGGATATTATACTGACACAAGTGACTTAAGCACATCTTCAATTTTGTCTGTTTTACACTTGAGTATTCCCAGAGGTGAATAACAGAAGTGGTGAGGGAAATACTAGGCACTGTGGTAAAAAAACACTTTTGTCTGACAGCCATTTGTAATTACATTTTCGACACTTTTCAGAACAAGCAACGTGTGTCCAGTTAACAAACCTGCTGCCAAATATTGCTCTTGTCTTCAGATACAAGAATCGTGGGTAAGGTGCACTTCAGACTGGGTCAACTAATGCACCCACTGCAAGAGGTAAGATTGATCCTGGGGGATTTTGGACCAATGAAGCAGGCCTGTTTAGATTTCTGACCTCCGAAAGGTTAATTAACTGCAAATTATAAATTTGGCGCAAGGACCTCCCAACGGATGAATGTGCACTTTACAAGTTCCATTGCATGGTTTATTACCTAGAGACCTTTACTGGGTTGCAGGGATTCTCATGGCTCTCTCCTAGCTCATGTTGTTTACACCGAAATGGTCGCCCGAGTGTTTTAGTGTTCAACTGTAGTTATGTCGGTAAGGCAGATGAAGTTACAGTCAAGCAGTAAATCGCCTTTTCTCTCCTTTGAGCACGAGGCTGGTCGATTTTGCCTTTCAAAGTGAGCGGCCTTCCCATGGTTGTCAGTTCACTAAAATGCAAGGGATAGTGGAACCAACATCAGGCACCATTTGACTTTTACTTTCACCTCACATACACGTGTACACATACACATACATTCACATAGACACAAAGGCCCTCATTACAACATTGGCGGTAAAAGCCGCTTACCGCCGTGCAGAAAACCACTAACACACCGCCGTTGCTGCGGAATTCCACCACAGCTATTATGACCCACAGCACGAAAACCGCCAAAATTCAGACACCCACACAAGTCCGCCACACCAAAGGTCAGTGATAAACTGGCAAAAACAAAACCTCCACCATCACGCCAACAGAAATACACCCACACTATCACGACACACGAATCCACGCGGCTGTCTTTCAATCGCGGTATTCCATTAGCGGTACACACCGCCGCGCTCAAAATACACACACTCTTACAAAACACAGCCACATTGGACAATTCCAAATACACACACCTGATACACATACACACACTACTCCCACACACCCATTACACTATAAAACACACAACCACATCAACCACAAACCCCTACGACCACAGTTACCGAGAGAGACACCACAAACAACTATCAAGTATCCACAGGCACACAATAGCATCACCCACAGAACATCCACGCACCTCACACAACACACCACTAAATATCACCCCACTTATCACTATACACACCACCCCACACATCACCCACACCACCCCATGGCACGGCAAAGACACCCCAGGTTCTCTGAGGAGGAGCTCAGGGTCATGGTGGAGGAAATCGTCCGGGTAGAGCCACAGCTATTCGGATCACAGGTGCAGCACACCTCCATAGCTAGGAAGATGGAGCTATGGTGCAGAATAGTGGACAGGGTCAACGTAGTGGGACAGCACCCAAGAAATAGGGATGACATCAGGAAGGGGTGGAACGACCTACGGGGGAAGGTGCGTTCCGTGGTCTCAAGACACCACCTTGCGGTTCAGCGGACTGGCGGCGGACCCCCACCTCCTCCCCACAACTAACAACATGGGAGGAGCAAGGCTTGCCGATGCTGCATCCTGAGGGCCTCGCAGGATGCAAGGAATGGACTCTGGTAAGTCAAAGCTTTACTATTACATCCCCCACCCTACCTGCATGCCATCACATACCGCCACCCTCACCCTCACCCCATCACTCCTACTCATCACAAATGTCCCAACATTACAAACCACCCATCCCAACACCAAGCCCTGCATGCAACAACAAAGCATGGACACCCATCACCAAAGCATGGCCACTGCACATACCCATACACCCCCCTAAACCACCATCACACAAGGTCCCACACAGGAATGCAAGCACTGGGGTACACTGTCACCCACCTATTGCACACCATAGCACACACAGATGTAATAAAAATCCTTTTATACCCCTGCAGGACCCTTACCAAACGTCACCGGACAGGAGGGTCCACACATGTCCACACCACCAACAGAAGAGGCTCACAGTGATGACAACAGCTCTGTCCAACTGGATCTAGATGACCAGCCCAGCCCATCGGGGACCTCAGGACAGTCGGTTCCCCTGACACAGTCACAGGCCACCACAGAACTTCCCCCCTCTGGAAACACCAGCACAGCACCCACCCAGCGGGCCCATACCTTTGTCCCCAGGACACGTCAATCAGCAGTGTGTCCACCACTACAGGGAACCCAAGGCTAACCCACTACCCCAACAACAACAGGGACCTGGGGGCAGTTGTAGTGGACACACGGTCCAGGGGACGGAGGCCCAGGAACACAAGGGAACTGGGAGGGCTGCTGTGCGACAGGGGGAGGACAGGCCACGGGAACCCACTCTCCACGAGGCCCTCTCTTCCATCATGGGAGCCTACCACCACTCCCAGGAGACAATGGCAACAGTACTGGCCAAGTTTCAGGAGACCCAGCGCCTGCAGGAGGAACAGTATTTGGGCTACAGGGAGGAACTCAGAACCATCAATTCCACCCTGGGCACCATCGTAGGGGTGCTGAAGGAAGTACTCAACACCAGGAGGGACACTGTGGCACAACAAGGGGCCCCTGACACTAGCATGGACGATGAACTGCCCACCACCTCCACCGGCGCTAGTGGACAGGAGGCACCGCCACAGGACCACCACACCAGCACCCCACCCCCTGCAGAGGGAGAACCACCCCGCAAACGGTCCCTGAGATCCAGGACAAAGACAGAGAATGATGCCAAGACCCCCGCCAAGAAATGAAACCACCCTGAATGTCATCTTTCTGTCCCACTTTGTCACCTTGTCCATCCTCAAACTGCCCATCTCCACTTCCTGTGCCCATTTGGGCAATGCACCTGTGAGACTAATGCAATGGACTCTGCCATGGACATTCCTCCACCATCATCCCTGACCATTTTACAACCCCCTCCAATATTGAGCACTTAAATAAACACACTTGAAGCACAAAACAATCTGGAGTCAGTCTGTGATTTCGAAATAGTGTATTAGCAATTACAGTGACAAAATGCTCTTTCAATTGTAATGTCAACATACCTATGTCACACAGCTCTAGTCCGTGAGGAAACAAAGCAGATGTCACACAGTGGGACCCACATCTGTGAAATCGTAAGGGAAAGTGACAACTCAGTGACCATACACTGGGTGAAATCGACAGACAGTAGAGAGGTGGTAGTGTTACAGTACATGTAGTAGGCAGGTCTGTATTCTTACCTGTGTCTCACTGGAAATATTGCAGGATCACCGAGTTCCTGTTGTCCATGTCCTCTTCTTCTGCTTCCTCGTCTTCACTGTCCACAGGCTCCACAGCTGCCACAACACCGCCATCTGGACCATCCTCCTGCAGAAAAGGCACCTGTCGTCGCAAAGCTAAGTTGTGAAGCATACAGCAGGCCACGATGATCTGGCACACCTTCTTTGGTGAGTAGAATAGGGATCCACCTGTCATACGAAGGCACCTGAACCTGGCCTTCAGGAGGCCGAAGGTCCGCTCTATAATCCGCCGAGTTCGCCCATGGGCCTCATTGTAGCATTCCTCTGCCCTTGTCCTGGGATTCCTCACTGCGGTCACTAGCCATGACAGGTTGGGGTAACCAGAGTCACCTGCAAATGGCGAGGGACAACTGTTAGATACACACTAACCTGTAGGGATATCCCCAGACAACCATTCCCACTGACTTGCTTCCAGGTGCCCACCTAATAGCCACACACGGTACCTCTGGAGTTGACCCATCACATAAGGGATGCTGCTATTCCACAGGATGTAGGCATCATGCACTGAGCCAGGGAACTTGGCATTAACATGGGAGATGTACTGGTCTGCCAAACACATGATAACTCTTCCGGTTTCTGTACACCTGTTCACTCCTGCGGGGGGTACCAAAGCCACATGGGTCCCATCAATGGCACCTATGATGTTGGGGATATGTCCCAGGGCATAGAAATCACCTTTCACTGTAGGCAAATCCTCCACCTGAGGGAAAACGATGTAGCTCCGCATGTGTTTCAGCAGGGCAGACAACACTCTGGACAACACGTTGGAAAACATAGGCTGGGACATCCCTGATGCTATGGCCACTGTTGTTTGAAATGACCCACTTGCCAGGAAATGGAGTACTGACAGCACCTGCACTAGAGGGGGGATTCCTGTGGCATGGCGGATAGCTAACATCAGGTCTGGCTCCAGCTGGGCACACAGTTCCTGGATTGTGGCACGGTCAAGCCTGTAGGTAATGATCACATGTCTTTCCTCCATTGTCAACAGGTCCACCAGCGGTCTGTACACCAGAGGATGCCGCCATCTCCTCACATGTCCCAGCGGACGGTGCCTATGAAGGACAACAGCGAGCACAGAGTCAACCAACTCAGAGGTACGTAAACACAGCTTACACAGAACACGTATCATAAACCGAAATGTGGCCTGTATGTTTGTTGAGGCTAGGCCTAGGTATGTGTGACGTAGTTAAAAATTAAGCCATGTGGGCCCCTGAAATGGCGGCTGCCTGACCTGTAAAGTGGGACAATGGGATGTGAGGTAACTGCGTTGGCATTGTACACTGTCGCGGTAGGCGGTCGAAGACCGCGGCGCAATGCTGCATTGGTTAACATTGGACCCTATGGGTCCCAGGAGCCAAGGATGATGTACACCGGTGGTGATGGTACGCACCGCCGCGGACGTGACCGCCATTTTCTATCTGTTCAATCACTCGATACCTTATCTTCGACAGGAGAGGACCTACACTGCAAGTGTGTTGTGCTCCTTCGATCCAGGAAACAGACAGCAACTTCGTAAGTGGTATTTTCCTTTTATTAGCAAGCCGTAAGCAAGAACAAGTCATTCCTTCTCTGCCCTTCTCAACCGTCTCCCACTCCCGTTAACACCGCGTTCCACCTCCCTCTCGTGGTGTTCCCATGACTCCCGTACATTCCACCCTCTCGTGCATTCCAACCCACGATACAGTACATCCCAACACAACAAAGTGCTGCTGTGACCTCGGTCTGGAAGAGACAATGGCTGGAGTGTCTGGTTAAAGGGCCCCTGCCTTCACTTCGGAGGAGTTGGAGAAACTCGTGGATGGGGTTCTCTCCCAGTACATGCTACTCTACGGTCCTCCAGACACAGTTAAAAATTAAGCCATGTGGGCCCCTGAAATGGCGGCTGCCTGACCTGTAAAGTGGGACAATGGGATGTGAGGTAACTGCGCTGGCATTGTACACCGTCGCGGTAGGCGGTCGAACACCGCGGCGCAATGCTGCATTGGTTAACATTGGACCCTATGGGTCCCAGGAGCCAATGACGATGTACACCGGCGGTGACGGTACGCACCGCCGCGGACGTGACCGCCATTTTCTATCTGTTCAATCTCTCGATACCTGATCTTCGACAGGAGAGGACCTACACTGAAAGTGCTGCTGTGACCTCGGTCTGGAAGAGACAATGGCTCGAGTGTCTGGTTAAAGGGCCCCTGCCTTCACTTCGGAGGAGTTGGAGAAACTCGTGGATGGGGTTCTCCCCCAGTACACGCTACTCTACGGTCCTCCAGACAAACAGGTAAGTACAATGGGAGCATGCTGTATGGGCTATGCCTGTGTGGAGTGGGGTGGATGAAAGATGGGGGGGGGAGATTGAGGCGTGCATGAAACGCCGATGAGTGCATGTGCCACATTGCAGGGATAGGGATGGGGGCCAATGACTGTGACGGTGCATTTGGTAATAACTTTTCTTTTCCCCCTGTACAATTCATGTAGGTCAGCGCCCACCAGAAAAAAGATATTTGGCGTGCCATTGCCAAGGACGTCGGACCCTGGGGTCTACCACAGACGGAGCACCCACTGCCGTAAGAGATGGGAGGACATTCGCCGCTGGACCAAGAAGACAGCGGAGGCCCAGCTGGGGATGGGCTCCCAATGTGGGAGGGGTGCCCGTCGCACCATGACCCCCCTGATGTTCAGGATCCTGGCGGTGGCGTACCCGGAGTTGGATGGGCGCTTGGGGGCATCACAGCAGCCACAAGTGGGTGAGTACACTCTCATCCTGCTGATTTTGCGCGCAGTGGAGCTGTCTGGGGGGGGGAGGTGGGCTGTAGGGTTCCCTAGGCCAGGGCGAGTTTAGTAGGCAAGGTCCCTCCGTAAGGCAGACCCCGTGGCACCCCACCCCACCTGTGTACAGTGCCAAGTACACCTAGTCATGCTCCTGTGTCATCCATGTGTGCAGGTGTCGTCCATAACCTTGTAGGCCATGTCCCAGGGATTAAGCAGTGGAGCCCAAGTGCGCGGTGTAGTGCAGGTGACTTCTGTGTCTGTCGTGTCTGCCAACGGTAGCGGTAATTTTTCTTCTGTCGTCCCCCCTCTTTTTGTGGTCTCCCTGTTCTTGTGTGCATTAGCATCATCAGGCGGAGGAGCAGTGGCACCGGAGCAGGAGGGAGCTGCATCCCACATGGCCCTGGAGGGCGAGACAACGGACTCGGAGCTCACCAGTGGGATGGAGGGCGAGGGGAGCTCCACGGCGGGGACAGGAGCTGACACCAGTGACACAGACTCGTCTTCTGATGGGAGCTCCCTTGTGGTGGCGGCAACATATGTGCCCCCGCATCTACAGGTACAGCCGCCACCCCCGCTACCAGCACCGCCGTCCCAGCAGCCCCTCAGCCTTTGCCCCGTGCCCACTCACCCAGGAGGGTGGGCATCACCTTCGCCCCAGGCACCTCAGGCCCTGCCCCAGTCAGCCCTGCTGCCGTCAGTGAGGAGGCCATTGACCTCCTCAGGTCCCTCACTGTTGGGCAGTCTACCATTTTGAATGCCATCCAGGGTGTAGAAAGGCAGTTGCAACAAACAAATGCATTCCTGGAGGGCATTTATTCTGGTCAGGCGGCCCTTCAGTGAGCTTTTCAGACTCTGGCCTCAGCACTGATGGCAGTCATTGTCCCTGTGTCTAGCCTCCCCCCTCCAACTTCCTCCACCCAGACCCAATCCCCTCTACTTCAGCCTATCCCAAGCACCCCTTCAGACCAGCATGCACACACGTCAACACACAAGGGAAGTTCAGGCAAACATAAGGACCACACATCCCACAGGCACTCACGCAAGCATCACACACATGCAGACACACCAACATCCACTGCCTCCACTGTGTCCCCCTCCTCCTCGTCTCCCTCCTCCCTCCCTGTCTCGTCTACACTCACACCTGCATGCACAACATCTACAGCCACTACTGCCATCACCAGCACACACACCACCACACCACGCTCACGTGCAGTCACCACCCCCACTGCCATTCACACGTCCCCTGTGTCCTCTCCCAGTGTGTCTGTGACGCCACCTCTCAAGATACACAAACGCAGGCACACACCCACCCAACAGCCATCCACGTCACGACAGCCTCCAGCGCATGCACATTCACCCAAAGTCACCAAACGAACACCTCTTACAACCACAACCTCCAGCTGCCCGTCCCAGTGTCTCCCAAAAACTTTTCCTGTGCAACCTTGACCTCTTTACCACACCTCCCCAACCCCGTCCGTCTCCTAGGGCCCGACTCTCCAGGTCCCAACCTAGCACCTCAGCCACATCATCACTGGGACCAGTGGTGCCTGTAGTCACCGGAATCTGGAGTGCACCGGCCACCAGGGCAGCCAGTATGGCACGGAGCCACAGCACGGACAGTCCCCCAACTGTCAAGCATCAAAAGTTGGCGAGTGCCCGGCGGGAGAGGGGGAAGACTCCAGCCACCAAAGCGGCTCCCAGGGGTCCCGGTGGGAGTGTGGGGTCAGCTGCGACACCTTCCAAGGTGGGGAAGGGGCACAAGAAACCCAGCAAGTCTGGGAAGAGCAGCACGGCGGAGAAGACCGCCATCATCCCCGCTGCCCAGGAGGCCACCGCCATCATCCCCGCTGCCCAGGAGGCCACCGCCAGGACCTGCCCTGCTGCCCAAGAGGCCACCGCCATCATCCCGCTGCCCAGGAGGCCACCGCCAGCACCTGCCCTGCTGCCCAAGAGGACACCGCCATCATCCCCGCTGTCCAGGAGGCCACCGCCATCATCCCCGCTGCCCAGGGGGCCACTGGCAGCACCTGCCCTGCTGCCCAAGAGGCCACCGCCACCAGCCCCGCTGGGCCAGAGAGGACCGCCAGCACCAGCCCCGCTGGGCCAGAGAGGACCGCCAGCACCAGCCCCGCTGGGTCAGACACGACCGCCAGCACCAGCCCCGCTGGGCCATGAAGGACCGCCAGCACCAGCCCCGCTGGGCCATGAAGGACCGCCAGCAGCTGAGTCACTGCAAAGGACCCCGCCGCCACAAGCACCGCTGAACAGGGCTACGCCACTACAAGCACCGCTGGCCCATGAGCACCAAGGGCACTGACGCTACTGAGTCCGTCACGAGCAGGATGAAGCATTCTGGGCACCAAGCCCCCTCCAGAACCAGTGGAGATTTACATCCACTACCTCTGTCCTTGGCAGGATGAAGCACTCTGGGCACCAAGCTCCCTCCAGAACCAGTGGAGACTGTCATCCACTTGAGAGACTGTGGCTTTGCACTCCCCAGGATGGAACAGTGGGCAAACCACCCACTGTGGAGACTTGAGAGACTGTGGCTTTGCACTCCCCAGGATGGAACAGTGGGCAAACCACCCACTGTGGAGACTTGAGAGACTGTGGCTTTGCACTCCCCAGGATGGAACAGTCAGCAAACCTCCCACTGTAGAGACTTGAGAGACTGTGGCTTTGCACTCCCCAGGATTGAACAGTGGGCATGTGGCCCCCTTGTGGATTTGGCGTCGTGCACTCAACCGGCTGAGGTGCCCCCCCTTTCCCTCCCCCTGAGGTGCCTGTTTTATTGCTATCTGATGCCCCTGCAGTGTTCTCTCCGTCATGGTCGGGGATCTTGTGTGGGCCTCGCCCATACCGTGTGGGCCCAGTGTTCCACGGACTTCAATGGAGCACTACCTGGACTACTATTCTTGGTGTATATTTTGTTTATAGTGTATATATGTATATTTTTGCTTACTGGATTTTAATATATTACAATGGTTACACTCATTTTCTTTGGTCTTTGCATTCTTCTGGGGGGCTGGGGGTGTAGCTGTAATGTATCATGCTGTATTAGTGTGTGTGTTTTCGTGGGTGAGGGTGGGGGTGGCGGTGTTGCGTGTTACATGTGTGTGTCACTCTCTTTTCCCTCCCTCCTCCCCTGTATCATAGGTGCAGTACTCACCGTGGTCTTCGCCGCCGGCGTTTGTGCTCCTGGTAGAGGAGCAAGAAGATAAGGGCTGGCAGGATCTGCAGCTCTGGTTCCATGGCGTCCGAGTTCCTCGTGGGGTGTGCAGAGGTGAGCGTTTTCCCTTCAAAGTCCTGTTTCCGCCGTGTTTTTGTCCTCGGTGAATCTGCCCCGGAAAAGGTGGCGGATTGGTAGGTTGTGATACTGTGGGCGGTACTTTGTCCTCCGCCTGTCTGTTGGCGGTGATCGCCGCATGTTTGTTTGTACCGCCATGACGGTCGGAGTGTTAAAGTGGCTGTCTTTGTTGGTGGTTTCCGCCACGGTCGTAATTCCAATTTTTTTGCCGCCAGCCTGTTGGCGGTCTTACCGCCACTTTAACACCGTCCGCCAGGGTTGTAATGACCACCAAAGTGTCTCTCATATAAACACACTCTCACCCGCATGCACAGCATACATTTAAAAGCACTTTTTGGTTACTTCAGGTGACAGAGTCATATTGCAGCTAATTGCACTCCATTTTGTATATTGTGAATAGTATATTAATCTTTACTGTTAAGTGAATAATATATTATTATTTACTATTAAGGTAAGAGGCATTGGAAAAGCCAATAGATCTTGTCTGTGCAAGAACTATTGGCTTTGGCAATGTGTTTTAGCCATATTGTATTCAAGTGTGGCTGCTGTTCAGCGTGACTAAAAGTTAGTGGCGTTTGAGTGTTGTAGAATGGAGTAGAGTGTCGTAAAGTGTGGTACGGGGAGTATTGTGTCATAGAGTGCAGTAGGGGGAGTAAAGTTCAGTGGGTGTAGTAGAGTGGAGTGGGGTGGATTGGAGTGGGGTAGGGTGGATTGGATTGATGTGGGGTGTGTTAGAGTGGGGTGGATTGAATTGGAAAGGTTGGATTGGGATAGGGTGAATTGGATAGGGGTGGGGGACTGGATTGGGGTGGATAGATTGGGGTAGATTGGATTAGAGTGAGGTTCTTTGGGGTGGGGTGTGGAATGGATTGGAGTAGTAGATTGGAGTGGGGTGGACTGGAGTGAGGTGATTCGAGTGCAGTGAGGGTGGTTTGATTGGAGCGCAGTAGAATTGATGTGGATTGGAATGAGGTAGGCTGGATTGGGATGAATTGGAATTGAGTGGGGTGGGTTGGATTAGGGTGGATTGCATTGGGTTAGTCTAGATTGGAATGGAGTCAGGTGGACTGGATTGGAGTGGATTGTGGTGGATTTGATTGGATAGGATTGGAGGGGGTGAATTGGACCAGAGTGGGTTGGATTTGAGTGGAGTAGGTTGGAGTGGAATGAAGTGAGGTGGATTGGATTGGGGTGGGGTGGATTGTTGTGGATTGGGTGGGGTGGATTGGACTGGAGTGGGGTGGGTGGATTTAAATGTAGTGGGGTTGATCGGATGGGATTAGATTATCTTGAATTTGATTGGATTAGAGTGGATCTGATCGGATTGGATTGGATCCAATCGGATTGGATTGGGGTGGATTGGATTGGATTGGGGTAGAATGGCTAAGAGTGGGTGGATTATAATGGGGTGTTTTGGATTGGAATGTGGGGGAATGGATTGTAGTGGGGTGGAGTGGATTGTACTAGGGTGGATTGGAGTGGATTAGATTGGAGTGGGATGGACTGGGATGTTATGGATTGGAGAGCGGTGGATTGGAACGAAGCGGGTGGATTGTGGAGTAACGTAATATCTGGTGGAATGGGTTGGATTAGATTGAGGTAGAGTGGGGTGGATTGGCTTGGGTAGAGCAGGGTGGATTGGAGTGGGGTGGGGTGGAGGTGATTAGGTGGGGTGGACAGGTGTGGGGTGGATAGAATTGGAGTAGGGTTAATTGGATTAGGGGTGAATTTGAATAAGAAGCGGTGGGTGGATTGGCGTGGGGTGGGTAGGATTGGGGTGAATTGGAATATGGCAAATTGGGCTGGTGTGGGGTGGACTGGAGTGTATTGGTGGGGTGGATTGTATTGATGTGGGGTGGATTGGATTAGAGTGGGGTGGATTGTGAGGGACTGGACTGGGGTTGATTGGATTGGAGTGGGGTTGATGAGAGTGGAGTAAATTGGAGAGGGATATATTGGGACAAGGTGGATTGGAGTGGGGTAGATTGGAATGGAGTTTGTGGGTTGGTAATTGGGTGGTATGGGTTAGATTTGATAGAGGTAGAGGAGGGTGGATTGGAGTAGGGTAGAGAGGGGTGGGGTGGATTGGACTGGGTGGGGTGTATTAGAGTGGGGTGGATTGGAATTGAGTGGGTGGATTGGGGTGAGAGGTGGAATCAGGTGGTATGGGTTAGATTGGAGTGCGGTACAGTAGGGTGGATTGGAGTGGGTATACTGTGGTGGGGTGGATTGAACTGGGTACGGTGGATAGGAGTGGGGTGGACGGAATTGGAGTGGAGTGGAGTGGGGTGAATTAGAATAGGGTGGGGTGAATAGGATTGGGATGGGTGGGGAGGGGTAGATTGGGGTGGGATGGATTGGACTGAAGTGGTATGGGCTGAAGTAGGGTACAATGGGGTGGATTGGTGTGGTGTTGATTGGATGGTGTGGATTAGATTGGAGTGTGGTGGATATTTGAAGTGGGGTGTATTAGATTGTAATGGGATGGACTGAAGTGGAGTGGGGTGGATTGGAGTGCAGTGGACTGGATTGGAATGGGGTGTATTGCATTGGAGTGGGGTGGGTTCTGGTGTATTGGATTGGAATGTGGTCGACTGAATTGGAGAGTGGTTGGTGAGACCTATTGGTTTTGGATTGGATTGGAGTAGAGTGGATTTAGGTGGGGTGGATTTGAGTGGGGTGGATTGGATTGGATTGTAGTGGATTAGATTGAAGTGTGGAGAATTGGTTTGGTGTGGTGTAGACTGGATTGGGTTGGATTGGATTGAGTGGAGAGTATTGTATTCGAGTGGGTGGATTGTATGTGGGGTGAGGTGGGGTGGATTGGAGTGGTGTGGTTTGGAGAGGGCCAATTGGATTGAAGTGGAGCAGACTGGATTGGTGTGGAGTGAGTTGGAGTGGGGTGTATTGGAGCGGGGTGGATTTGAGTGGGGCAGATTGTTTTGGGGCGGATTGGTGTGGGATGGATTGGTGTGGGGTGGATTGGATGGGGGATTGGATGAGGTGGATTGGAATAGGGTTGATTGGGGTGTACTGCACAATTGTGTGTTAAGGCATCATTTCATAAATTACACATAAGAAAGAAACAATGTCCCTTTCCAGTCTTTAGAACAAGATAATAGTCATCTTATGAGAACAGCACCCATGAGCAAAAACAAAAAAAATGAGTCTGCAAAGTGAGAAAAGAAGTCCTGACAAAATGAAAGAAAGTTAACTATATAAAACTTTACAATTTTGATTGTCCTCCTGTGCACGTTTTTGCCAGTCACACTGATATTGAAAAATAATTTGCAGAACGACCTTGAAAATGCTGATTCAGCTCCATGGCTTTCTAATAATGCTGTCATTCAGCTAATAGCAAGTTCACTTTTCCTGAACCCTGGGTTAAGTGAAGTTCTGTTCCCATTATCTGTCTTATACATGGGTTCCCACGCTTGATTTTCTTGCCTTCTGTTTGCAGGGCAGTAGATGTTGGAAAGAACAAAATAGTATCTCAATGACATCAAGAGCAGCGGACGGGCACTAAGTAAGTTGAATCAGTCAGTACAGTGTTAAGCACTTATTGCACACACACACAGGCAGTAGGCAAGACACACTCAATAAAGAAATCGGACACCAATTTAGATACCACGATCATCAGAATCAGGCAAAAGTTGACACTGCAATTTCTGGGGCGGTAATGTTATCCTATAGGGAAAACATGTACTGCATTTGGGCACTTGTGAGCGACTTACAGGACTGTTCTTCAGGAATGGAGAGGAGTATGGGACAAGCTCCAAGGCCACAACAATAGGTCACCTCAGGGGGGCTCTGGAGCATCCAGGTGCAGAGGTGTGTCACAGCATCGGGTATCCCATTCACTTCAATGGAGAACGGTCCAGTTGGAAAGAGGATGCAAGCAGGGACTGGGGGGGCCAGTCCGGGGGAACCCACTGGGGGGCTCGACCCTTGAGATGCTCAGGCATGCTGGGCCACCATTGGTCCACTTCTTCTTAGTCTGGGGGGCTTGACTGCAGTGGTGTATTTCAGTGTTGTCTTTTTGTGCTGGAGTCACTCTTGGTTGGAGGGGGTCCTGCAGAGAGAGGCTGCCAGTGGTGACTGGAAGTAGTCTGTCCAGACCCAAGAATGGGCTCAGCTCTTGTGGGTATCTGGGCACCATTACGTCCTTCAGACTCAGGCTGTGGGGTGCGGTGCAGAGGCACTTTGAGGGGTTGGGTGGTAGCAGTCAGGGACTCACTCTTTGTCTTGGGCTCTGCAGAAGAGGGGCAAGTAGATCAGCTTGGCCACTGTTGATGTGGGTCTCACTGCCGGTGAAGTCCCTCGATGTGCAGATTGATTTTCTTTGGCGTTTGTTCTGGAGTGGACATAACAAGCCTTGGCTGCTGCAAGGGATCTGATACCCTGGGTTTTGATGCTGCATGTTTCCAGTCAGTTCTGTCATCCTTACACTCAAAGGGAGGATGGTTTTGACCTGTAGGAGCACTGTGACCTCTTCCTGGGTGGCTGCTGCATCGGTAGTCCTGGTAAGGGGCAGGATGGTGAACCGGACCATGCTTCTTTGCTGCCTGCAGGGAGATTCTCTGGAGGTTGGTAAAGCACTGGCATCCCTCTGGGTTTCTTGGAGTCTGCACATCAGAGGACGAGTCTGTTTCTTCCACGATTGTCAGGGGGCAGCAGGCAAGCTGGTAGGGTTGTCACCAAGTCAATCATTGCTCTCTGTTCTTGGGTCAGCCCTATTCTTTGTCCACTTCTCCTCTCTGTCCATCGAAATCTGATGTTCTGGTGTCAGAGAGTCCCCTAAATATTCAATTTAGGGGCATTAAGGGGAGTGAAGGGTAGTAGCCACCCTCAAGATGACCGCTTCCTTTGTGAAGTGGGCATCACCCTGCCCCAGAATTCCTAATTCCACCACACACAAGATGCAGGAATTTTCAACTTCGCATTTACTTCAGGCTGATCACCTTGGAGATGTGTCCAGCTGGCCAGTGCAACATGCCTCCTGAATAGCTAATTTTCCTGCCTGTCTTAGTGCCAAATGGGCCTCAGGACAAAGTGTTGCCTCTCCCAGATTTTGGGGAAGATGGGGTTGCATACCAAAGTCAGCAGGGACTTTGAATTCCCTGGTCTTGGTATGCAGATTTACTAGCCATCCTGCTTGCAGAGGTGATAGCACCTCCTGCCAGAGCCAGCATTGTTTCTGACCTCGGAGAGTAGAGGCTATCACCTCCAAGGGGCCAGAAGGTTGTCTGTGGTGGCAGGCTGGTCGATACCAGCCAGCCAACACACTAGACGACTAGTAGGTTTTAGGGGGCACCTCTAAGGTGCCCTCTGGGTGCATGTCATGTCATATTATACCTAATACTGGCATCAGAATGGATTTATTAAAAAGAGGTGTTTGATACCAAATGCCGCTATTGTCCATGCAGCCATCATGTAGTTGGGTCATTTGTGCTGACCAGTGTCCAGTACATTCTTTAAGATGGCTGACTGGTCTCTTGCAATACCTAGGAATAGAGCCAGGCATCACAGGGACATATCTGCTCATGCAGACATATCCTCACATGGATTATAATGCACTTTGCCTTAGGGCTCTAAAGACCTGCTGTAGGGGTGACTTACATATAATGCATGCAGTGACTTTGGCATTGCACACAATGAGTGTGCCATGTTGTGTTTACACTCAGGGTTTGCACCCTAACATGCAGTCTGCGATGGCAGGCTGTGTGCAGTTTGTGTGTGGGTACCTTAGGGTGGCATAAGATATACTGCTGGCCTTAGGGACCCTCCTTAGTACCAATGCCCGTGGCAGCAGGGATACCTTTTATTAGGGACTTAAAAGGGTGCCAAAGTCCTATGCCAATTGCAAACAATTAGTTTAGAAAACTTTTGGTTTTAAGGAAAGAGTATTGGCACTAAGGTCTGTTTAACAGGCCTCTGTGCACTGTCAGAGTCGAAACCCAGCATCTAGTAGTTCTAAAAGAGGGCAAAACGTTAGGGGTCATCTGCAAAAAAGCCCAGTTTCCTACACACACTCGTGGAAACTATATGATGTTACAATGAGCTACAACTGCAAGAGTGCACTGGGGTCAAGGATCTTGCCCTGCACAGTCCATCGATCATCAACTGCAATATATGTTTCACATAGTTAGAGGCTATCTTGCAAAATGTATACTAAGAGCCAAGAAATGGTCAAATGATCCATTGGCACCAATGTCAGATTTATTGTGGTCAGAATATCGGTTTCAACATCCAAGGCTTCACGGAGTACAGATATTGGTGACCGTAATTATTTTGATATTTATTAATCCTCGCAGATTCAGGGTGGTCTCCCTCACCCGAACATTTTGCCTACCACCTCCACTTTTCTGACCTTGTGTTTTCTGGTTTTAGGACTCTATACACTTTACTATATCGAAACAGTGCTAAAGTGCTTGTGCTCTCTCTCCTAAACATAGTAACAGTGGCTACAATTGGACCTGCAGCACTGATTGTGCCACCCACATAAGTAGCCCTTTAACCATGCCTCTGGCCTGCCATTACAGAGCCTGCATGCACAATTTTACACTGCTATGTCGACCTGGCAATTTAACCCTTTTGCCAGGCCCACACCTTCCCTTTTCTTACATATAAGTCACCCCTAAGGTAGGCCCATGACAACTCAGAGGACAGGGAGCAATGTATTTAAAAGGCAGGGCATGTACTTTTAAGTTTTACTTGTCCTGGTAGTGAAAAACTCCCAAAGTCGTTTTTTCACTACAGCAAGGCCTATCTCCCCCATAGGATAACATTGGGATTTACTGATTACATCCTGTAAGTGTAATTCACAATCTGGAATAGATAAACATTTTGAGTTTGGTGTCTCTGGAATCACAATTTAATATCACAACTTATAATGAAGCTGAAGTTTCAATTGTAATTCAGAAAATGTCACTTTTATGAAGTTAGGATTTTCTGACTTTAGCCATTTATTGCCTGCTGCCTGTCTCTGATCACTTCTCTGAAATGGGAGACAGCTGGGTTTTGTGTATTTTCTCTAGACAGCCACACACTATGGGAGCTTAGGAGTGACGAGATGGGCCTTCCTGGAAGGATGGGAGGAGCTGGCCACAGCCTCACTTACACCTGAATAGTCTGTGTCCTATCCACACACAAAGGGCTGCATAACCCCCTGTAGTGAGTCTGGAGTCAGGGCAGGAAGAGCAGGACCTAACTGCACTTTAAAGGCCTGTCTTTGAAGCCTCTCCCACTTCAAAGGCCTAACTGGGTGTAAGTATTAGACATCTGAAACCACCAACTCAGTACACTTCTGGACCCGTGAATACTCTGCCAGGAAGACGGACTGCTGTGCAGTTAAAGGACTGCCACTCAGCTGGACTGCTGCTTTGCTGGACTTCTGCCTTTCTGTGATTCCCTGCTTCCTGCTGTTCCCCTACCTGGGTAAGAAGGACTAGACCTGCATCACTTGAACCCAGAGTAACTCCAAGGGCCAGGTGACTGATCTCCTGTTCAGACAGCACAGGGACATAAAAGACATTCAACCAATCTATGTCTGCAACCGAACTCTGCCATCTGTGAGCCTTTCCTGCCAAGTGGTGCCACCCCAGTCTTGGACCTTTGGAATTGGGCCTGAGGTGTTTGCTGCAGACGAAACGACACAGACTCCATTAACCTGACGCAATATCATCACTGCAAAGATCAGCATGGCGCACTGCCCCGGTTGCATAGATTTGATCTGGCGCATCGCCTTCGCTGCGGGGATGAACTCTGACGCATCACCGCTGTTGCAGGAACAGAACCGATGCATTCCCTTTGGACCAGCTGCACTGCAGAACTGACGCATCGCCTCTGCTGTGAGGAGAAAATCAATGCATCTCCTCTACTGCATAGGGAAAATCTACGCCACTCCTTTACTGCATGAGGAAAGTCGATGCATCTCCTCTGCTTCGGGGATCGACACCAGCGCTTCGTTTCAGCTGGACCCCGCATGTTCCTCATTGAAGCAACCAGGACTAAGGGCCAGATGTAGCAAGGTACAATTTTGCGAATTGGATGCAGTACGGTGTCTCAGACACCGACTGCGAGTCGCTATGGGGTCGCAAAGACCCACCTCATTAATATTAATGAGGTGGGTTGCATTTTGCGACCCCATAGCGAGTCCCTGCACTCACAGGGATGGTGGCCTGCTGAAGTCAGCAGACATCCATCTCTGTGACTGCTTTTTAAATAAAGCAGTTTTTTATTTTTATTTTGCACCCTGTTTTCCTTAAAGGAAAACGAGTTGCAAAATAAAAAAAATAACGAAACCATTTGGTTTTGGTTTTTCAGAGCAGGCAGTGGTCCATTGGACCACTGCCTGCTCTGAAAAACCCTTTTTGGCAACATTCACAAAGGGGAAGGGGTTTTGCGAATGGGTTACCACCAGTGTGACACTGGTGGTAACTGTGAATTGCTTTGCGACCGCATTCGCAGTCACAAAGCAATTTAGCGTAGCGATGCGAGTCGCAAATTGGAAGGGAACACCCCTTCCAATTTGCGAATCGCATTCACAATTAGCAAATTGTCAATGTGCAACGCAAAAGGCATTTTGCATGGCGCAAACTGCGATTTTCGCAGTTTGCACCATGCAAAATGCTTTCTACATCTGGCCCTATGGTACTTTTGTTTGGTGGGCCTCACTGGGTCCTTGTATCCATCGCACTCAGCCTCAACTTTTGACTTTGTCACGGTCCACTTGACCAGATTTCCCAATTGGCGCTTATTGCTTCTAAGAACTATTTTACAGTTTAATCTTTAAAACTGCATAACTCTAGTTCTACTTATTGGATTTTTGATTTTTGGTCTTATCTTACATTTTAAAATAAGTTCTATTTTTCTAGCCTAGTGTAGAATTTGTTTGTGTGGTGTTTTCACTATTATACTGTTTGAAGTGTTGCACAAATACTTTATACTCTGCGTAAGAATGGTCTGTGATAAGTTACCAGAGGGTGAATCCAGGTTAATTTAAGCTTTACCTGACACTTACCCTGACAAGGATTGTGGTTGCTGTTTGACTTAGGTCCACATCTCAGTCAAATGATCAACCCAGTTTCTAACAGCCGTCAATTAGGTTACAGTATTGAGCAGTATGAAAATATTTGGAGGTAGGTTGATAGCTAATCTCTGGCAACTGTCTGCCCAGATGTAGCAATGTTGCTGGTCTCAAATTTGATTGGGCTCCTAGACTCTTGTTTAAAAAATGGATATAAGAATAACACATAAGCAGGATTGATTCGTGTGAGGGGCACATGGGCGAGGAACACCTGAGTAATTAACTAACTAATGTCACATCTTTGTGCACATTAGTGGGGATAACACCACTTGGGGATCATTGGCGATAAATTAATTTAGTGACTGTGACTGAATCTACAAAGTTATTGCATGTAAGGTTTGTTTGCAGTGAATAACACATGTTTTTTAAGTGATTGTTTAATAGACTGTATAGTTACAACTGGGTCGCTAAGCTGGGCTCCCGATTGCATTCTATGGCCGAAATTGTGCAGTGCTAGAAAAGCAGACGTGTCATCTTATTCTAGTCATCATCATCATTAACTTTATTTCGGTAAGTAAAAAACAAACCATTAAAGTACAATACACAACAAAAAGAAAGAGGGCTTCTTAAAAGCAGGGGGGCACTAAAAGAATAAGGTAAAAGCACAGTTAAAAGGGACAAGACAAGTTTAAAAAACAAACAAGAAATAAGCAGCCAGATAAACATCACTTAATATAATGAAAGGCTGTACTCAATAATGAGAATAGTTCCATGAATCAGCACTGGTTAAAAATATAATACACCAATATCTATATCCTGTGGAGCAATCACACATCCAATTTGATAAATATACATAAATAAGTCTAAAAATTAATTCCTCACTCTTGTTCCTTAAAATTGCCAATCTCAGATGTCAGAATAATACAAAAATGTTTTCCTTTTTTTTTTTTTCCCATTAATAAAACTATCTGGGTGGATGAATTTCGTTTAAAAATTCTCACGACATAAAATGAGGGTTCAGTTCCATAGGTCTATAGATAATCCATAATAAACCAAACCAAGGTCTATGTCCTGTAAAACAAAAACTGCAATCATACATCCAAGTTGAGTAAATATACATAGATAAAACTAAACAATAACTACACAGTTTTGTCCCTTAAACTTGCTAATCTCAACCGCCAGATAGACTCGAGAAATCTTGCCACTGGTAGAGCTATCTGGACGGACGGGTCGCATTTTAAAATTCTCTCAGCGTGAAGACAGGATCTAACCCCTAATTGTTTGCAAAGCGGGATGAGCCAAAGTGCTCTTTGTTTGTGATATGCTTGACAGTGGAAGAAAACGTGTGAAACAGTTTCTTCACTTTTACAACCCATCGGGCAACCTTTAGATCTATTAGTTGAACTGGACCATTTGTACGTAAAGCAGCACAGAGGGAAAGACCCGATCCTAAACCTGATAAAAAGGGCACGAGCAAATGGAGATAACTTTGCATCCAAAAAGGGCACAAATTCGTAATGACATTTAACAAGTAAAAAATTGTCGGACATAGACAATGGAATAGAACTAGCAAATTGTCCAACCTGAACATTATGCCAATAAGCATCCTTTAACAGCTGTGCAGCATTTTTAGGAATAGAAGTAGGATCATGCCAATAGGAACCTAAGCCAAGTCGAGAAAAGGATTGTTCAACAAAAACGCACCATTTAGATTTAATACTAGAATCGCGGCCCACCACATTGAGAAGGCCACACCGAAAAGGGGTTAGGGCATCTGTTGTCCACAACCGAATCCAAAACAGCAGGGGCCTTAGGGCAGCAATCTGTGAGATTGAGAAAATATTTAGATCCAGGTGAATGGGCAAGGATGGGGTACTCGATGGAACCTTTAGCATCATTTTTAGAAACTGATTGTCCGCCCTAGCCAGATTCGCCAAATTACAATGGCCCCAAAGTTCAGCTCCATATAAGGCGGCCCCCCTAGCTTGAGCTTTGTATATTTCCAGTGCAGGAGATATTGCAAATTTCGGGGAACTAGAGGCAAATCTGACAATTCCACCCTCCCTCTGCTTCAGGCATAATAAAGATTTATGGCGCTGGGCATGCCAAAGATGTGAATCTTCCACTTTGATACCTAGATAATCAAAGGTACCCACCCTTTCCAAGGGGACATCATCTAAGTATACAGGCCTCTTCATTTTTTGCCTAATATCTCCAAAGACCATGCATTTTGTTTTTGCTGAATTAATTGATAACCCATGGTCAGTGCAAAACTCCAGGAATCTAGTCATAATCACTGAATGCCTGAAATTATTGCGTATTTGGTTTTATGACCATGAATTACAAAGAAGGTATAATTGTTGAGAAGTGCATTATATCAAACCAAATAGGCAAGAGTTGTCATCGCATCCTCTGGCAGGAAAGGGGTGGTAATGCCCCCACCCCAATGCTAAACAAAACGTTTGTCAGCTGTTGGTTTGCTCACAAAAATACTATACAATTATAATTAAGTCTCCCTGCCATCCGTTTTTGCTGTTTTTTTTCAAATAAACACAGACAAAAAAACATGTATTTTCCTGTCTACATTTTGTTAAAACTGTAGATAAAAATGGTAGATTTGTTTGAGTGATCCTAAATGCTGTCACTCGTGATTGCCATGCCAGTAGCCACGTGGATTGACAGGTAAGAGGTTAAAAAACAGAAAGGAAGTTTGATCTTTTTGGCTTAAACAGCAGTAGATATGCACAACTTTCATACTAAATTCTGCATGTTTTCATATATGTACATTGATTTCTCATCTGAGGGCGTTCATATCATTGGAAACTGTCAGGCACTTAATTATGAGCGCACAGTTATCAGTTAAATGAATGTGGAATAAACACTAGTTTCAGCTTCAGTCTATCATTCTAGCAAAGCACTAAACAAATATTGATAAATACAGATCAAATTAGCAAAAATAAATCTAGATAAATTCAAACAAATAAATACCGTAAAAGATGGAACCCCGATTTTAATGAATCTAGGGAGGGGTACCTATTTAATTCTAGGAGAGCGACTCTTACCAGTCTAATAGGACACTGCTAAATAATTTGCTCAGGAATCATCCATGTAAGGAATGGTGTAGGAGGGTTAAGCCACCATGTGCCATTTCGTCTAGAATCAGGATTAACTTCACTATACAGAAAGTATGGGGCAATCTGGTTTTGGCTTCATTACATATAGTTACATGAGTAAACAACTGACTGGAAATCTGGAGCCACATGGGGTACAATTATCTGATGTTTGGATTACGTTTTCCTGCTCAATAGTCAGGACGTCTAAGAGGGGTTGCATGTACCAAGTAGAAACGAGCAAGCACAGGTGCCATAAAATATACACATAGAAAGTTAGTAAAATGGGTGCGTGCTTTATTCATAAATACCATATAATGCCTGCTTCACCAAGTGCAGGCTACACCTGTTTATGAATGTTCTGTGAGTAACCTAATGAGGTGTACAAACCTTTCTTTGCTCTATATCACCTTGCTATTAAGAATTTGGAGACGGACACTAATGTTGTAATGAACAATCTTTGTAATCGTCTTAATCAATGTATTTATTCTTATCCATGACTTCTGTGATGCTCCCTTGAGGCTAGCTCAGATAAACTGTTCTCCCAGGAAATTCGCACTAGGCAAGCAAAGATGAACATTCTACTGAGAGACTTTCTATTATGATTTAAAGCCATATCACATCTCTTGTCCTCATGCAAGAGAAAACACAGGATTGTTAAAAAAGGAATAAGAAAATATTGCAAGTAGTACATACCATACCAGCATAATAAATGTGACAAAATTATAAAACAAAAACATCAATTTCGCCTATCACCTCATCACAAATAGTCCCTCAAACATTCCAGAAGTTTTCTTGAACTGTGAAACTCCTGTCACTCATACTGTTCTTGGGGTACATCACATCCGCCACTTGCAACTCGATAAGACACCTAAGCATTTCCAGCATCAAACTCTTGCACACCCGTTACCATAAACATGATGATCCCATCTCATAAGGTAGTGGTCCCCAAACTTTTTAGACCCACGACTCCCATGATCTATTGGCTGTTGGCCGCAGTTCCCCCTTATGTTACATTTTTTGGGCCGGTGGGGGTGATGTAAGACCAGCCTTGGCAGTACTCCCATGTTTCTCCCTGAAAATAATTGGGATGAAGTTGATGATGGTATTACAATAATAAATAAATATATATTTGTTTGTTAAAAAAAAACGTTATTTGTTCAAGTAGTGCCTTTGGTATGGTCTGATACATAAGTCACATGCTTCTCCTGAGCCTGAGGATAGGACCCTGGACTCAAGAACAATAAAGAATTGGCCAAAGCAAGACTGTCTGGTATGCTGTCTCTGGACATATTTTAAAGAAGTAGGTCTCTGCACTACTCTAGATCAGACATGACACACTGGAATTTGATATACATCCTTTCCACTGTGTTTGGGATGGGTGTCTTTATTAACTTGAGTTGAACTAAATACACTGAGCAACAATTTAGAATGGATTTTAAGTGGTTAGCCCAGGGCTAAAACCAGACGACCCCTGTGGCATGGAGTTTCAGAATTATTTTTCACAAGCTGACCAATAAAGGCTCTAATGAACTGACATCACTTAAATAATTTTCAGTCACCACAAATAAAACAAATTGTACCACTTTGAAATTTTTCATGTTAAGTTGTTCTTCAAATGTTTGCTGTAAGATTGCCACTTTCTGGAATAAATATGCATAACATTTCTAGTTTGGTATGTCAGTTTATCCTGAAATAAATATTGAACAAGTGCCAACAGACTAAGTGGTTCCCAAAGTGTGTTTGCGGCGCCCCTGGCTAGTATTGACAGTCCCCCAGGGAGCCGCGGTGCACAGATTGGGAACCGCTGTCATAAGGCATGCTTCTCCCATCACCTCTGCATCTGTCACCAACATCCAACCTTTGCATTGATGATCCTCACCATCCACATCCTGCTCCACATTCCCCATGCCCTTCTTTTGATACAAGGCTCTTCGCCTCAAATTCCATCACTGGCCATTCTCAAGCTCCACCTGTTTATCAGAGGCAAGCTTGTACTTATATGGTTCCTTAAATGCAGGGAACAGGCCAGTGCTTCTCTCAGACTTCATCTTTACCTAGTCTCCAGCTTCAATTAACCTGGAATAAAATTTGCCCCCTACCTGATCCTGCTCATAATTCCCTCTGTTCATTAACTTCTTCAGCCAATATGCTACCATATTCAAACCAGCGTTTGTCTCTTTTATGCTGAAGACGAGAGACACTGCAGTCTTATAGAAAATGCCCACACCATATCTCTCTCCTCTTCCTCAACATCCAACCCACTTTTCGCTGCCTTTTCAAATGTGCATTTGACCATCCTGTTGGCCCTTTCCACTTGACCACTGGACCGAGGGTTATATGCTTTATGCCATTCTTGGCAGAAACTCTTCCATCTAATTGGAAACTAACCGTGTGTCATTATTTGAGAGTAGATATTGTAACAACAATTCCTGCATACAAATCTCTCTTAGAACTTTTATGGTACTGGTAGTAGTAATTGTTCTCATAAAAATCACTTCGAATCACTTGGATATAATGTCTACAATCGAAGTGGCATAATCCTGAGAATCAGGCAAACCAGTAAAGTGACCAATAAAATCCCTGCATTTTTTCCTGCAGTGCACCCAGGTCATATTTATGCTGCATACTCATACCCACAGCTACCTATAACCTTTCTTCTCCCTCCTTACATACTGCCTATCCAATCAATCCAATCACACTCCTTGATACCTCCGCCTCCATTTCCAGCCACCAGAGCATGTCCATGAACCTCTTCTTAGTCATGGTCTGCCATAGATGACTTTGATGCACTAAAGTTAGTAATTTATTTCTGTCACCATGGGGAGGTACAAATCTATCTGCCCTCATCATCAGTTGGTCACCACACACTGTTAATTTCTCTACAATCTTGAAATACGGTCTGACTCCTCCACCCCCTTGGTACCAAACTCTCTCTTCTCACTCTCTATGAATTATCTTCACTACGACCTTTATTACTTCATCTTTTTCTATCTCAGCAACTCACTGACAGCTACTGTTTGCTTTCTACAAATCTTCACTAGCATCAGACAAAAAAAGCAACCATCTCTTCAATTTTAAAGTCCTCAACAAGTTTACTCTCATCTGGTGATCATGAAAGATAGTCTGCTTCACCGTTCTGCCAACCAGGAATATAGCCTATGGTGTAATTGAAGTTTTGTAGTCCAGCAGCAAATATTGCCAGCATGAAGGAACTTTTGTCCGTGCCTCCTGGTCCCAAATCTTTAGAAGAGCTTTATGATTAATTCTTAAAATTATACTTGTTCCCCATACATTCTGAAATATTCCAAGCTCCATGCTGCTGCTAGTGCTTCTATTTCTATGACTGAATGTTTTTTGTAATGGATTCAACACATAAGAAGCAAAAGTAACATAAATCTGTTTCTGGGAAAGAACCGCCCCAATCCCAGAAGCACTTGCATCTACTGTTACAATGTAAACCATGCAACCATGTAGGAGTACCTTCATGTGTAATGCCATTTTTGAAGTGCTGAGATGCTCTTTCTTGATCCTCCCCCAAAGAAAATCCCAATCCTGTCCTAAACAATACCCTGAGAGCTTCAGTTTTCTCTCAATATTGATTACACTAATATTAAATTAGACCCATGAAGGCTCTTAATTGGTTGTCACACACGATACTAGTGTTAACAATTGTGCTAATCAAGTCAGATTTTGGTTTGAGCCTCTTTGGTAGATATAAAATCAGTGTAAATGTCTTCTTTTAAACACATTTTATTACCATAACAAAAATCTGGCAAAGGGGAGGTACCAAGCAAGAAAAATATATATTGGCATATTCATCAGCAAGCATAGACTACAATTAAATAGGCATAATAGCCCATTAAAGTGGACAGTTATAAGTTTGTGAAACATGAGAGGCTGGTGACATGGGAAGCCCCACTGTTCCCTCCAACTGTCTGTCAGTCATTTTCAACTGTACGTGTAAGTCTTCTTGTAACCTTTCATCTTTCCATACCATTTTCATCTGAATTTTTTCAGCCAGCAACCATTCATGAGTATCTTTATGCCATAATTGCAGCAGCGGCCCCCTGGTTGTATCCAATATAGCATTATCCACAGTTTCACTAGCAGTAATGTCAATGACACAAACCTATAGCAAATTTTCACTTCTTAGATTTTGAATTTAGGTCCAGTATACAGTGTGTTAAAGAACAATCTACCCATACCACTGGCACTGACATGAGAGCATTGACTAATCCTCCCCAGTAATCACAGACCAAAGGGTGGATCATATCATATGCAAAAAATCTGCAGCTTCTTGGTGGGAAGGTGGGAACTTCTCCAACTGTATGGGTATATCTTACTAAGGCTTTGTGGTGTGAGATAGGCAACATCTTAAACTGAACATGACAGAACCTGATGTTACTAGAAAACCACTGTGTGACACATCAACACTATGCCCCAAAATGTGTTCTCAAATGGATTGTCAATGTTTGCTCCCATCGGGCCCATGTGATCAGGGGGCCAGACACCCAATCCTTTAACATTGCCTTAAATATTAAACATACTGCATACCCCTCCACAAACCTTGAGAGCTTGGCCATTGCATTCATCATAGTTCATTCCAGGACTTGGTGCCTGGGAAGGTGCTACAAATCACAAAAGCTGTCATCATGGCAAATGTTAAAAATTGGCCTGGACCATCCAAAAAATCTAGGCCATGCCTGCTTGACAGTGATAAACACTTCACTTTCATATAAATCCCCCATTTTCCAGCATCCTCCCCCAGTCTACCCTGTGGTCTGTTTCAGTTTAGAAAAGTATGCGTGGTTCCATATTTCTATATTAGGCAGAAAATGAATCCTTTCACTAGGTACCTAAGAAGTGTTCCCTAATCTGTGCCATCAGTACCACCAGTATGGCACATCCTATACCTCCAGCTGGCGGACGGGTGAGACGTAGGTTACAGTCTCCCTTTCTGCCACCTGATAGCTACCGATAGCTATGCCTGCCGGATGAACACCACACGCTCCAAGTGTGTATCAACCAAAGAGTGCCGAGGATATGGAGGAGCCGTCCTGGGAGCAGTGCGGACAAGCGTGGCTGGGCCTGTTCCATGTGGGCAGAGATCAGGACCATGAGCGTTCCATATTCTAGGAGAGTGCCGCCATCTGCACACGTCCCAGGGCCTGGGCACCCCTGAAACTGCCGATCGGGCCGACCGTGTTGAGCGAAGAAATGCAGCGGCCCCTGTGATCCATCTCCGAGGTGGGGGCAGCACACCAGAGCGGCAGCCTTAGCAGAGTGCGGAAAGACAGAGGCTCCAGTAGCTGCCCTCCCTGGAGCACCCATGTGGCCTTATCGACCTTAATTGGGCCATACCTGCGGGCGGGCCCCTCTGTGGCCGTGCAGCATCAAAGCAGGGACTAGCAGATGAGAGGGGCCATCAGTGATCAGTGCACACCCCATTGTGCTTCCTCCACATGCTTAAATCCTACCTAGCCCCTACCGACCGCAGTGAGCCACCAGTGCGGACCATGCCATGAAGGGGCTGTACACCTTCGCTGGAACGGGGGCAATCACCCTGCCTCACAGGGCCCCCTGCATTCCAGATTGAGACATACAACGCACAAATCCCACTGCTCTGAGCCTAGCTACACATCCATATCTGCCTTACTACGGATTGAGTGGCCCCCGGAAGAGAGCCACACGGCCTCACTGCCCTAAACGGCCCTCCATGGCTACCAAACAGTGCAGGGGCAAGGCTCACCTCAGGGGTCTGAATTACAGAACGTAAGAGGCCTGGCCCGGCTGATTAGACTATAGGTGCGGTCCATCTGCACTGGCATTGCCTGGGTCTTGTTGACCCATAACCGTGTATCAAAAGCAGCTCTTCCTTGTTAGGATAGAGTGAGTGATGGCCGAATTATATACCCGAGCTCTCCTTTGCAATGCTCAGGAACCACTTGCTGTGGTTAGCTTGGGCTAATTAGCTACCACACAGAACATGGTGGCCAAAAGAAAGAAGGACTAGGACCTATGGGGCATGCTGTCCAAGCCTACGGGGGCCCCAGAGGTGGGGGAGAGAATGAGGACTCCTCCTTGGGTGCAGGAGAGCCAGGGGAGCCAGGGGACCCGGTGACAGGCTCTTTCTTAGAGGTCTTATTTACTTTCCTGCAAGAAGATCTACAAACTGTCAAGAAGGATCTCTCTACTGAACTGTGGGAGATGCGCAAAGAACTGAATGAGGTGGGGGAGAGAGCTGCAAAACTGGAACGCAAAGACGACGAGCGAAGCAATAAAATAGAATCGATGCAGCAGGAAATCCTCCACCTTCAGGATCAATAAATAGAGCTCCAATCCCACGCTGAAGACCTGGAGAACTGCTCCAGATGGAACAATATCCACATTCGGGGACTCCCTACAGCCGTAGAGGAAACAGACCTAGTATCTTACATAAAGGCCCTTT
Source organism: Pleurodeles waltl (assembly GCF_031143425.1). Taxonomy (NCBI): domain Eukaryota; kingdom Metazoa; phylum Chordata; class Amphibia; order Caudata; family Salamandridae; genus Pleurodeles; species Pleurodeles waltl. Next base: position 1,441,836,415 of record NC_090440.1, on the reverse strand, counting down.
TCAACTTCATTCTGGGGGAGATAGTGCAATTGACTATGAAACTAATCACTTCCACAAAGTGGGCCTGCTGTGCCAGTTCCCGAGCCACCCTGCTGATATCTTAGTATGTGTGCACGACTTTGTCCGCAAAGAAAGTAAACTTTTCAGGGCTCAGGAGCTTCACCCCCTCCACTTCTGAGACCATACAGCCTTATTGTACTAGGGCCTAGTCGCCATTACCCTCCAGAAATTAAGAGACTTTCGACCTGTTACAGCCTTCCTAGGGAACGCTGGGATCTCCTACTCATGGGGTCACCCCTTTCAAATCATCTTCCGCCACAGTGGAAAACTCCACCAGGTGCAGTCCCTGCGGGAAGCTTGTGAGGTGGTCTGCATGACGGAACCCGATAAGGTGGTGGCCCCAACAAAGCCTCATCCACAGGGCCCCACGAAACGCCACTGCAAGCAGAAATCCCAGAAGCTTCCAGCAGCTTTCCGACCAGATCCAGCTGCTACAGCACTTGAGCAAGAAGCAGTCCTGGCCACATTGACTGGTGACCCCGAACATGCAGCTACATCTTGAAAGGGGCTTTTTCACTTAATGACTTTATATGGATGGGCAGGATAGACGAGGGTGGGGACTGGGAGTAAACCACTGAGAAACTGTGTTAGACTCAGCCTGCATCCAGGATGGTGCTCTGTTCAGGTGAGATGGAGATAGTTGGCTTCCCTCGTCCAATGGGGCCACATCGTATTGACTCTTCCATGGCTCATGGCTCGCTTTATTGGTTGATTTGGTTATGTTGGTATGTTTGACCATGGTGTTTGTTACTATACTATCCCTATGCTACTCTGCTTTTTTGCGCAATGTCTGGGCGACCAATTTTACCAATTGTAGCCTGGCGGGGTCCAGCTGAGACACAACATCACCTAAAATAGTCCAAATATGCCCTTAGATCTTATTCCTGTGATCCATGGACCTGAAAATCCTCAGCCTCAATGTAAGAGGACTTAAAAAAATCCTTGCAAGTGCCTAGCTGTCCTTTCCCTTCAGAAGCACTCAGGGCAGACATCTGCCTCCTCCAAGAGATTCATCTGCCCTCGAAAGACGTGCATAGAATGTGCTCCAACTGTTTTCCCAGACAGCTTTGGTCCTTGGGTCCCCCCAAGAGGGTGGGGTGGCCATCCTGTTTTCACAAACGTTCAAAGGGGAAATCCTGTCGACCATGAGAGAGATAGGGGGCCGCCTACTCACAATACGCATTACACTAGGGGCCATATGTACAAACACATTTTCCCATAGACACAGACTGGGTAAAACCCTTTGCTACATCTGGCCCTAGGTACTTTTAAGATGACTTTAGTGAATGGTTATGCACCAAACGAACACAAAGAGACATTTCTGACCTCCTTCCTAGCACCGGTACTGCAGACACCAGATGTGGCTATAATAATGGAGGCGATTTTAATCTAGTCATGAATCTCAAACATAGACAGATCTGGGCAACAGTTTGGTCAGACGGGGACCCTTTCTTCTACAGAGCAGCAATGGCTTGCTGATTGTGACCATCATGATGATGTAGGAAGAATAGGAACACATCATATACTTCACATACATACAAACATAAGTTCCCAAACCCCAATACAAACATTTTAAGCTAGGGATAGTTGTAAACCAATGTAAGTAGTGAAAGGCTTAATACATGACATGCTAAAAAAGACAGACTTTGGGTTCAATAGAAAAGGCAGGTCATATTTAGGACAAACAAACACTTATTACTTAGGAAACTTATACACATGCTACATTGTTAAGTTAGCTGTGCTGAAACAGACAAGAGGCCCAAGCCACATTAGAATGAGAGTTTTTCTTTAAAGCTGCACCATCGCTTTCAAAATCTTCACTTAGCATGTACAGGGTGGAACAAAAGGGTGTTATCTGCCTTAGCACAAGGGTCCTAAATACCACAAGTCATTCATATCTTGGTGAGGGGAACTGTGTAAGGGTCAGATAAGCATTTGCACAAGGAAGGGCTACCGTGAGCATCATGTGACATATAATCACTTGCTGTGCAGAAAGATAAAGATGTTGAATGACGTCAATGTTACTTACCTACCCATGAGGCGACCAATAATCGCGTATGTGCTCTTTTCAAGAGGTACCTCTCCCCTATTATCTTATCTGTACTGCTTGTTTTTGCTTACATCAATGCTGAACTTGTGACCGTAGTTTTTGTGGTTTTTACAGTATAATTACCACTGCTTGTGAACTAGAACTTTGAACTTCAGTCATGGCCTCTACCTTGAGACTTCTTGTCGTTCCCAGCTGAAAATCGATTTGTCAAATTGATCTGTCTTATTTTATTAACAGATTTCTTTCTAACAATGATGTGTGGCGAGGTCGTTATCATACGACCCGCGACTGTGCATTCTATCCAGGGGCGCATAAAACATATGCATGTATTGATGACTTTTTAGCCACCTCCACCCTTATGGGTCTAATAACGGACACCATCATTGCGCCACTGTCGGACTACGCTCCAGTGCACTTGTTGCCACAGCTCCCTCTAAACCGAGTGAAGATCCCTCTCTACCGGTTACGGGATAACCTTTTACATGTCCAGGCCAATGTCACCTCTCTTAAAAAAGTAATAGTGCCATACTTGCAAACTAACGACACAGGGGACACATCACTTGCTTCGGTCTGGGAAGCCCTTAAATTGGTAATTAGAGGTGAGCTGATCGAAATATCAGCAGAAGACAACCGTCATGGGAAGGTGAATCGAGCAGCCCTAGAGAAAGAGGTGGTGGACTTGGAGACTGTCCACAAGTGAACTAGCATCCAGAGAGTATGGAAGGACCTGAAAAGGGCCCAACTCCTGCTTAAACATCTTTACCAAGACCGAGCCAAGTATGCAATACTGTGCCTTAAGCACAAATTTTACCTAAACAAAACCAACAAGGGACGCATGCTCGCACATCGACTACGCAGCCATACCCGGGCCAGGGCAGTTGAGGTGAGTTGTACTGGCCCCTCCACCATGAAGGAGTCGGAGATGGTCGCTGCTGAGGCATTCCAGGCCTCCTATGGCACTCTGTACATGTCAGAGGATGCTCTACATGGAGACGTACCAACATACCTTGAGGATACAGCCCTCACTCAACTACCTCATGCTGAGGTTTCAACATTAGGGGCCATATGTAGCAAAGAGATTGCGAGTCGCAAACGGCGAAAATCGCCGTTTGCAAGGCGCAAATGCCTCTTTGCTATGTAGAAATGCATTTTGTGAGTCGGATCCGACTCGCAAAATGCATTTCCGACTCGCAAATAGGAAGGGGTGTTCCCTTCCTATTTGCAACTTGCAATGCTCTGCAATTCCATTTGCGACCGCAAAAGCGGTCGCAAATGGAATCGCAGTTACCATCCACTTGAAGTGGATGGTAACCCAGTCGCAAACGGGAAGGGGTCCCGAAGGGACCCCTTCCCCTTTGTGACTGGACATAAAAATATTTTTTCAGAGCAGGCAGTGGTCCAAGGGACCCCTACCTGCCCTGAAAAAATCTGAAACAAAAGGTTTCGGTTTTTTTTTCTCAGTGCAGCTCGTTTTCCTTTAAGGAAAACGGGCTACACTTTGAAAAAAAAAAACTGCTTTATTTAGAAGCAGTCGCGGACATGGTGGTCTGCTGTCTCCAGCAGGCCACCATCCCCATGAGTGCCCAGACTCGCTATGGGGTCGCAAATTGCGACCCACCTCATTAATATTAATGAGGTGGGTCTTCGCGACCCCATAGCGAGTCGCAGAAGGTGTCTGAGACACCTTTCTGCATTTAGAGGAGGTAGTCTCAACCATTGTCTGCCGGAAGCATATGAAGGCTCTAGGCCTTGACGGCCTCACCGCTCAGTTCAATAAATTCTTCTGCCATGAATTGACTCTGCTGCTTACTCGGCTCTACAACTCCCTTGCGGACACAGGCTCTATTACCGGTACCATACGGAAGCCCACCATTTCCATGATACCAAAGCCTGGCAAAGACCCTATCTTGGGCGGGTCTTATCGCCCAATTTCTTAGCTAAATATAGATGCAAAGCTTTTCGCTAGTATTTTACCATTGTGCCTCAACCCCTTAACGCCAAGGCTGATTGATCCTGACCAGGCAGGTTTCATACCGGCCTGACAGACAGGTGATAATACTAAATGCATTCTACACCTGATCGACAAAATACACTGGTCAAGACAAGAAGTGCTTTTATTATCCATCGATGCGGAAAAAGCAATTGACAGCGTACCCAGGCCCTAATTTCTCGCTAAACTCCAGCGATTCAACCTCAGGATTCGCGTCTGCAAATGGGCTGAGAGTATATATAGAGCCCCTAAAGCATCCGTCAAAGTCAATGGTACGCTGTCACAACCATTTCTGACCCAAAGGGGAACACGACAGGGCTGCCTCCTGCCCCCTCTCTTATTCGCGCTCTATATGGAGCCTGTAGTGCAGCGATAAGGAGTAATCCCAATATTCTAAGCATTCTGTTTGGTGGCATGCAGCACCGGATTAGCCTGTTCGTGGACAATGTCATTCTTTCCATCACTGGTTCCCTAAAATCCCTCCCCACCCTCAGTGAAGAAGTGGCCGGGTTTAAAACCAACATCCAGCAAATCACAGATTCCTAACCTCACAATATCCCCCACCTTCAAACTGACTCTACGGTCACTGCACCTGTTTGAGTGTGCACCGGACTCCCTGCCCTAATTGGGCGTTGAGCTAGCGCGTTCTGCACACAAGATAGAGACTGCAAACTATACCAACCTCCTCTCAGAGACACGCTGGGATCTGAATACATGGAACCATCTTCAATTGCCCTAGATGGGGTGGATCACAGCAGTCAAGATGGCATTCTCCCTCGCATCCTCTACATATTCCAGATGCTCCCCGCCTCCAAACATGCTAAAGGGGTTGCAAACAGCCATTAATAAGTTCATATGGGACAATAAGAAACTGCGCCTGTCTAAACATCTGTTGTACCATCCCAAGACACAGGGAGGACTAGCAGTTCCTCAAATCTTGAGATACTATCAAGTGGCCCAACTCTGCTACATGATCGAGAGGAATCACACAATGACAGAGAAACATTGGACCTTCATGGACCAATCCGTTGCGGGCTCTCATATTTGGAAGGACATTTGGCTATCCCCGACGACCTAGAGCTCATGGCCTCTACTCCTCGCCTATTAAGAGCACAACATTGTGCATCTGGGATGCAGTAGCAATTCACATCCTTCCTCTCTCCCCTAACGCCATTCATTGCTAATCCTGACTTCAACCCTGGCTTACACCATGAAAACTTTAAACACTGGCATGAGGCTGGGTGTAAACACCTGAGCTCCCTATTTGACTTAGATGGGTTCATCCCCTTTGAACAACTCAAGGCTGACTAATCTCCTATTCGACACACAATATCTTCAGCTGCGCCATTGGGCATTGGGACATGTAACCCGTATGGGGGAAGGCGAGCACTGTTGCCATTTGAAAAGTGGATTATTCTTAAATCTGATGACTGCTGTCTGGTTTCTGACCTGTACAGTCTACTGTGTGAGGACCAGCCCCTGCCTAAGACTAAAAGCCAGCTGAAGTGGGAAGCAGAATTGGGCAAACCCCTCTCCATCAAAGACTGTGCTGACATACAATTTAGGGTACACCACACAGCACATTGCATCGCCGGAAATGAGACCGCTTATAAAATCACCTCTTATTGATACCTTACCCCACCAAGACTTCAGAAATGGACAGCCCACAAATTCCCAGAGTGCTGGAGAGGCTGTGGCAACACTGACACCCTACTGCATGTCCTTTGGCATCGTTCCAAGCGCTCCTGCTTCTGTGATCAAGTCCTTAACAACATCAACCCTACTTTTGAGACCACCATACCACAGTTCCCTGCCTATATTATGTTGGGGCTCCCTAATGACTTGACATATCCCCTGCACTCCCACAAAGGTCATCAGATGGCCCTTGGTCTAAATGCTGCACACCAGGCCTTACTATCACACTGGGGCACAGCTCACATCCATGATTATACCTGATGGCTACACAGACTTTGTTTTTTTCTGGCCATGGAGAAAATGCCTCTAGCCACAGACCAAGACCCTGTTTGGTACACTGATATGTGGGCCCCCTTTATAAATCTTCCTTCACATGAATTCAAGGAACTGACCTGCCCATCCTACATTAGGGTTTTAAACTTGATTCCTGATGCATTACAGGGAAGGGCAGACAAAGGGATCAGGGAATAATGACAACTAAACATGGCAGCCTATTCCCAAACACCTTATGCTAGTCGCTACTTTAGTTACACACAGGGAAGGATAGGAGGAGGGTTAAGGGCTAGAAGGTTTTTTGTTTTTTCCTTCTACATGTTTATTATTTTGATTTAAGCCTTTCCATCGCCGCCAGCCCCAGGGTTGTAGGCATGTGTCTGTGTTATGCACTCCAATTTTGACTCTTTACTGTAGGCAAAATGGGGTATAGCAATGGTGGAGCAGTCATGCCTTGTTTGATGAAAATCAATAAAGCGAATTGTTCCATAAACAAGACCTTCCAGAATCTCTCTGGCGGCCAGCTCAGACAAACTGTTCTCCGAGTAACCTCGCATCAGGGAATCAAAGGTAAACGTTCTATAGCGAAACATACTATTATGTCATTAAGCAGTAACATCTGTCTTACCTGAAACTATCACGCCGGTCTTCAGCATACCCTCACCCCCCCCCCTACATTTCTAATAAATTCTACTTTCATAAGAGAAATTAAAAATTATCTCACTATTGACGTGTTCAGTAAGCCCTCTTTATCCATTGGCCTGTTATTGTGTCAGTCATATTTTTGTCCCCATACAACGGTATACTGCATGAAGTAATGGGTCAGCCCACTTCAAACACTGGCTATCTTCACCGAGAGTGACGACATCCTGCTTTTCCACAAGGAAAACTTTCACACACAAACTTAGCCTCTTCTGTTATCATGACAGTGTATGTATTTGAGCCCAGGAAGTATTTCTTGCTTTCGGCTAAAGATTTTCTTTTAGATTGAGGAGGACCCAGCAGCTACTTCTACAATATAGTTTTGCTAAAACTATGACAAAACAAAAAAAGCAAGCATTGACAATGCTTGTTTTATTTTACTAGTGTTGCCATTGCGGATGGGCCTTTTTTGTGGAATTTGTATTATTAAAAAAGTCCCACCCAATAATTTTACTTCATTACTGACAGCCTTCTCGTGCTTGCTTCGCTCTCCACGTGTTTTATGTGACACGTGGACTTGCTATATATATTTTTTATAAGGCCCCAGTTTTATTGCGTGCAGGTGGGCGAGGGAGGTGAGGCCGTGCGAGGGAAGCTTAATCCCATTAAAAAACTGACTAGCTCAGATCTTTTCATTTTTCTACGAGTGACAACGGGAAATCCAAGTGGGAATTATGCGTGGCCCAGACTGATGACCTCCTTTCGCTGCCTCTCCGTTGACGAAGTGTTTTTTTTTTATTCTATGAGCAACCGGTTCTTTGCCAAATTAGGGAGGAAGTGAACAGTTCGCTAATGAGACAGCAAATGCGTATTTCTGATCCGAGTGCAACCAACGGAGCAATTAGACTTCCACGCGATAGCTTTTTGTATACACATTTCATACTGAATTTCGTACATGTCCCGTTTATCAGCGACAAGTTACATATCAAACAATGGCTTTAGGCTGATGGATAACACATATTTTTCTTCCAAGTGTAATTAACATACACACCCAGGATTGAGGTCAGAAAGCTGGACATTTTCTGTTTCCAAGCTTACTACTGAAAATGTCTGTTTGGTCCACAGCGCGGCCTTTTGGGCGCTGCTTCGCGCTGTGACCGCTTTTTGCCTTTATAATTCCTCTTACCTATTCTTTATGTTTTTTTTCTGTTTTCTCTTTCTTTATGGTTTTTCTCTTAGATATCTTTTCTTCTTCCCAGGGGTCTGTGTTTCCTTCCCTGCATGCTTTGCTTCCTCTTTTACACCATGGCTATTTTTCCATTCACTCAAATATAGATTTTCCCAACTCAAGATGGTGCCTTTGGAACTTCCTGCGCGTCGCTTCCTGTTTGCCAGTATATAAGCACAGTTGGTCTTCTGTTCCTTGCGTTGCAACACTTCCGTTCTGGTGGTGCTCCTCGCTCCTGTATTCGGTGATTTTTGGACTTCTGTTTTTTTCTTGTCTGCAGTTTTTGCTGTTTCCAGTTCATATTACGCTTCTCTTTTTTCTTACCTCTTTTTCAGCCATTCCTTGCTTCTGAGGTTTTCCCCCAGGATTGAGTTTTTCCTTTGGGACTCCTTCTGGAGGTCACGGTCTGCCTGGTGTTACTCTATCAGCAGCACCGTGGCTACTGGAAAGGGTCACCCTTACCTAGGTCAGTCGAGAACCAGGAAGAGACCAGGTGGTGCCTCGAGATTGACAGACAATCACGGTAAGAAGCATTCAGATTGTGACAGATTGCAACGCCAAAAGATTCTGCGTTGCCCTGGAACCATGGACGTCCCACCTGATGATGTTGTGGAAACTGCACAGTCTATGCTTCATACTATACAATAACAGACACAGGAATTACAACAACATCGTACCAAGAACGAAGCTCTGGGGCAAGCACTGGTGTCACGGTCCAATGATGTACCTGCTATTTCTGTCTCCACACCTCGTTATTCTGGTGATCCAAACAAGTTAAAGGAATTTCTGGACTCCCTGATGGTATACTTTGCATTTCGACCCTCTCAGTTTACCCAGGATAAGACCAGGGTTGGTTATCTGATAAGCTCCTTGTCTGGCGCATCCCTAGCTTGGGTAACCCCTTTGGTAGCTGCCAATGATCCGATAATAACCAATTATTCAGACTTTCTGCAAGCCTTTAAACAGATGTTTGAATGACCTGGATTGGAAGCTGCTGCAGAAGAGGAGTTATGTGAGATACAACATGGGAATCAGATTGTTCTGACTTACATAACCTGATTTAAACAACTAGCAGCTGAAACCACGTGGGCTGAACACACCTTTGTGACACTTTTTCGTTGAGGGTAACGAGACGAAATAAAAGATGAACTGGTGCATTCTACCCCAGTAGAATCCTTGAAGGCACGGATGTACCTGGCCCTTAATATTGAGTACCGTTTACGGGGACATAGATTAGATAAACGAAGATCAAGGGTCCAGTCTCCGACAGTGGCTATTCGCCCGTCCACATGTCGTCCTGAAGAAAACCGAGCAGAATACTCCGCTACTAGGGAGAAAGAACCCATGCAAATAGACGTTGCCCATGGTCCATTATCAGAAGCAGAACAAGCGAACCGACGACGTAAAGGCTTATGTCTTTATTGTGGCAGTGCAGGTCATTTAATTCGAATGTGTCTTATCCGTCCCATCAGACCTTCGGGAAATGCCAACTCCCGTCCCCTGTGAGAAGGAAGGGGATGAGAAGTATTGAAATTCCTCCAATCTGCTACTCCAGAGAAGACAACTCCACTCTTTTCATCATTTCAGTAAGTCTTCAGTGCCCAAACCAGGAAGAACAAGTCTTTGCATTATTGGATTGTGGAGCCAGTGATATGTTTTTAGATGAGAAATGGGCTAAAGTAAAAGGAATACCTCGTGTTCCTAACAAAATCCCAGAACACATCCAAACAGTAGATTGTTCTCCTCTAACTTCTGGACCATTGGTTGATACCACCCCCAACCTTTGCCTGCAATTCGGAAGACATAAGGAACATGTGGCCTTCAACTTGATATCTTCCCCAAACCATACTATGATTTTGGGTATTCCTTGGCTGGCAAGACACAATCCATATGTAAACTGGGAGACACAGACTATATCACTTTCCTCTCACTTTTGTCAGTTGCATTGTTATTCTACTGACTCCTATTGGTCACCAAAAGAGTCCATCTTTTCCTCCAACGAAACAAGCAGTACTCTTAATGTGATTCAAGTAGTACCCAGATACTATCAGGGGTCCTCTGATGTATTCCAGAAACCTCAAAGACCCTTTATGCCTCCTCATAGGGACTATGACTGCTCTATTCCTCTGATACCTGGGGAAGTGGTCCCATTTGGAAGAATGTATTCCTTATCAGAACAGGAAAAGAAGGTACTCAAGGAATACATAGAGGCTAGATTGCTCCCTCTTCATCACATGGTGGGGCTCCTCTTTTATTTATACCTAAGAAGACTAAAGATCTCCACCCCTGTATAGACTTTCGAGAGTTAAATTAGATTACCATCAAGGATAGGCATCCCTTACCCCTTATCAAGGATGTTCTGGAAACAGTCAAAGGAGCTACAATATTCACTAAGCTAGAACTAAGGGGTGCCTATCATCTCTTACAAATTAAGGAAGGTGACAAATGGAAGATTGTTTTCATACCCCGTTGGGCCACTTTGAATATCGTGTCATGCCTTTTGGTCTTACCAACATGCCTTCCATATTCCAAAGATTTATGGATTTTGTTTTCACTGATCTTTTGAACCAGAGTGTTGTAGTCTATTTAGATGACATTCTAATATATTCTCGTAGTCCCGAACAACACACTAAACATGTTCTTTAAGTTTTTGAAAGACTCTGACAAACTAATTTGTACTGTAAACTGGAGAAGTGTGAGTTTAACAAGACTTAAGTTCAATATCTAGATTTTCATATCAATCCAGTTGGAATCGCCATGGACCCAGAAAAGGTACAAGCCATATTAGATTGGCCTTCTCCTACTTCTGTCAAAGAAACACAGTGCTTCTTAGGGTTGTCCAATTTCTATAGGCAATTTATAAAGGACTTTGCCCAACAACAAGGATAAATAGCCCAGACCATCAAAAAAGAAGGCCTATAGAAGGGGTTCATTTGAACAGAAGAAGCGGAAAGGGCTTTTCAGACTCTAAAGCGTGCCGTTACCCATGCACCGATACTCCATCATCCTGAGACTACTAAGAAATTTATTGTGGTCACGGACGCTTCAGATTGAGCCATTGGAGCTGTATTACTTAAAAAACAAGACAATAATAACCTTGAACATCCAATCTTTTACCTATCACACGTGTTATCCGACGCAGAATGGAACTATTCTGAATAGGAAAGAGAATTACTGGCATTAAAGGCTGCCTGCAAGAAATGGAAGTATTTCCTAATGGGTTCTCAGGAGACTTTTGAAGTGTGAACTGATCATCGCAATCTATAATGCTCCACAGTTTTCAATGCCGGTATAGTCGTCAAGACAGGTGGGCTTTCTTTTTTAGTCAATACGATTTAATTGTCACTTACATTCCTAGACCTGAAAATATTGTGGCAGATGCTTTATCCCGCCGATATCCGGAGAGCAATATTGCTATTTCTCCACACATCATTGAGCCATGTTACATTGTGGGACTAGTTCAAGCTTTTCTTGACCGGGTGAAAACCGAGTATCAGAAGTTATCCATGGAAGAATGTAACACTTTAAGTCCCCACTTACAAAAGCATCAGGAATGCTACTTTCATAAAAACACCATATTTTGCCTACCGAGAAGGTTCAGACAGAAGCTGGGCAAATGTGTCATGACTCTCCTATTGCTGGACATCGCGGAATTAAAAACACACAGGAACTACTCCTTTGCTCTTTTTGGTGGCCCATGTTAAAGTCTGATGCTGAAACATATGTAAGATCTTGCCCAATGTGTGCTCAAACTAAAACACCTCGGACTAAGCCGCAAGCACTATTGATACCCTTACCAGTACCATCCGTTCCATGGCATACGGTAACCACAGATTGTATATGTTCTTTGCCACCTTCTGCAGGTTATCAGGTCATAATGGTTACAGTGGATTCCTTTACTAAGATAGCTCATTTTTCATCCCTCAAGAAATTACCCACTGCTAAAAAACGAGTCACGTCTTTATACAAGATGTCTTTCGATTACATGGTTTTCCTCAAGTAATTATTTCTGATAGGGAACCTCAATATGTATCCCGTTTTTGGAGAGAGTTTTGTACATTTTTACATATTGATGTGGCCCTCGCTTCCGGTTTCCATCTGCAGACCAATGGTCAAACAGAACGCCTTAACCAAGGACTCCAACAATATTTGCTCTGTTTTTGTAATGTGACTCAGAATAATTGGTCTTCTTACCTACCATTGGCTGAGTTTTCTTATAACAATCCAGTCCATAGTTCAACTAAGTCTACACCTTTCTTTTGCACTGATGGTTTTAACCCTACTGCTTTTCCTAATGTCCCTCCTAAGGACTCCCCTGTTCCTGCAATTACCTCATTTGTTCGTCATCTCTATCAGGTCCAGAACTGGATACGTGCCAACCTCTTGGCCACTAAACAATATATGAAGAAAGTAGCTGATGCTCGGCATAATGCTGCTCCATCTTTTCAGCCTGGGGACAAGGTCTGGCTTTCCTCTAAATTTCTGCCTTTTCGCTTATCCCAGAACAAGCTCAAACCTCGTTACTATGTTCCTTTTCGAGTTTTGCATGTGAACAATCAAGTCTCTTTTCGACTTCGCCTGCCATTGACTTGGAAAGTGCATCCTGTCTTTCACGTATCCCAACTCAAGCCTTTAGTCCCAGATCCCTACCAGAGAACTCCCCTTGGGCCTCCTCCTCTTTCGATTGATGGTCATTCTGAGTATGGAGTACAGGAGATATGCGATTCACGCATCTTTTGGAATTGCCTCCAGTTTTTGATTCGCTGGAAAAGCTATCCCATTAGTGACTGTTCATGGGAGGATGCCTCCTCTGTCGATGCTCCCTGCTTGGGCCGTACCTTTTTCCAGCATTTTCCAGACAAGCCTGGGGCTTCGGGGAGGGGACCTACTGTGATGCTGCGAGGACCTGCGGCGCCCCACTTGCGGACCGCGGTCAGATCGGCGGTCCGTGTCCTGGACGGCTGTTTCTGCTGTGGGCCGCGTCTCGGGCCACTGCCTATTTTTCGGTCCACAGCGTGACCGGTACATCTTTCTTTTGGTGCTGTGCCCGCTTTTTGCCCTTATAATCTGTCTTACCTATTCTTTCTGTCTTTTTTTCTTTTTTCTTGTTTTCTCTTTCTTTCTGGTTTTTCTCTTAGCCATCTTTTCTTCTTCCCAGGAGTCTGTTTTTCATTCCCTGCATGCTTTGCTTCCTCTTTTACACCATGGCTATTTTTCCATTCACTCAAATGTGGCTTTTCCCAATTCAAGATGGTGTCTTCGGAACTTCCTGCGTGTCCCTTCCTGTTTGACAGTGTATAAGCACAGTTGGTCTTCTGTTCGTTGCGTTGCAAGCACTTCTGTTCTGGTGGTTCTCCTCGCTCCTGTATCCAGTGATTTTTTTGAATTCTCCTGCTTTTTCTTGTCTGCAGTTTTTTGCTGTTTCCAGTTCATATTACGCTTCTCTTTTTTCTCGCCTCTTTTTTCAGGAGTTCCTTGCTTCTGAGGTTTTTCCCAGGATTGGGTTTTTTCCTCTGGGACTCCTTCTGGAGGTCACAGTCTGCCTGTTGTTGCTCTATCAGCAGCACTGTGGCTACTGGAAAGGGTTGCCCTTACCTTGGTCAGTCGAGAACCAGCAAGAGACCAGGTGGTGCCTCGAGGTTGACAGACAATCGCGGTAAGAAGCATTCAGATCGTGAAAGCACGCTTTTCAGTCCCTAAAAAGGCCTAGAGGTGAGGAACGACTGCCTACAAAACCTCCAAGAAAAGTTTCTAAAAAATCAAAATACCTTTCTTTGGAGATACAAAAAGGCCAAGAGAGCGCTGCCTCAGTGTCAGGAACCCAGTTAAAACCCTTGAAAAAGGTTCACTCAGAGCCTACAACACCTTTGGGAAAAAAGGCACCTCCAAAAAGTGCCTCTCTGTCTCTATCACCGGGGAAAAAGCTGGGAAGATTCTCCTCAGACTCTGACAGGAAAGGTTCGCCAACGACATCACTGTCGACGACCGTGTCGACAGTAACAATGATGACTATGACGTTGACATTCACCACAACAGTGCCCCCTATGAGTATTACATCGTCGGCACTTTCGTCAATGACGATCATCACAGCAAAACTATACAAGAGGACACCGTCGATGAAGCCATCTTCGACAAGAGATAAACCGAAAACCCCATCATCACATCCGTTGACGGTGAGAGACCTGTCGACGTGAGACTCATCGACGTGGCCAGGGGGAGCAGGGTCTACAGGTGAAATCCCTTGATACGTTGCAGTACAAAAAAACAGCCATTTTGAGGGGCGAGAGGCAGAGGAAGTTACTCCTTTCGTGGTGGTTTCCAGCACTATAGACCACAGTACCAGTCAACCCAGGCAGGTTTCTGACAGCAGTATGAACAACATCAGCAGCAATATTAATTACCACCTACAGCTGCCTATAGAGACCCCGCAAAAGGGAGATCCATTGCCCGCGGCAGAGACACAGGTAGAAAGCAATGACCAGGCATCCAGACCGGCTACCAACCCCACCTATGTGTCAAAGATCGGGGGTAGCATCACTTATCACATCCTTCAGTGGTCGGGGATAACATCAGACAAGTGGGTACTAGATATAGTAGCAAGGGGACCTACTAATATATGTGATGTTTCACAAAGGGGAAATAGAGCTTGTTCCAACTCTTCACAGGAACCGGGGATTCTGTTCACGCTTTTTTCTAGTAAAAAAGCCTTCTAGGGGATTGGCGTCCCATCCTAGACTTGAGGTCCTTAAACAAGTTCCTGAAAAAACAGACGTTTAGTATGGTAACGCTTCAGGACATTCTATGCCTCTTGAACACATCAGAGCACATGACATCTCCAGACCTCCAGAATGCGTACTTCCACATCCCAATACATCGAAACCATCGGAAATTTCTCAGGTTCATGGTAGCTGGTATGCATCTGCTGTTATGTGTCCTCCCATTCGGATTAAAGTCGGCCTGAGAATTTTTGCCAAGGTGTTAGCGCCAGTAGCAGCTCACCTACGCCAATTGGGCTTACACGTTTTTCCATATCTGGACTACTGGCTCATCAAGGCATCCTCAGGAGCTCAAGTAGTAGACCATACATACAGCCGCTTGCCTCCGGTTGTTCAAGGCTCTAGGTCTTACTATTAATTATCGCAAGTCACATGTCTATCCCACGCAAAAGCTGAATTTCTTTGGGGCAATACTGGATACTATCCAAAGCAAGGCATTTCCATCTCAAGAGAGAAAACGAAAGCTATCCAACATGGCTCAAAAGCTATCAACAAAAAAGTTTGTTTCAGTATAGACTTACAAGTCATTAATGGGAATGATCTTGTCATGTATTCCACTGATCCTAAATTGCCGACTACGCATGGGGCCTCTACAGGAGCAACTGGACGCTCAGTGGCTCCAAGTTAATGGCTCCTTCGATGATCTAATTTTTATCACACCAGAAATGCGAACTGCCATGTGTTGGTGGGCAAAGCAGACCAACTTATCCGTGGGTCTTACTTTTCTTCAACATGTGCCACAATATATAATAACGACAGATGCGTCATTCTACGGTTGGGGTCCCCACCTTCAAGATTTGCAGACCTCCTGAATGCTTCACTGTCTTCGTGGACAGTACCAGAACAATGGAAACATGCCATTGTGAAGCCACTCCTAAAAAACCCAACCTTGACGCCGCACAGCTTAGCAACTATAGACCTATTTCTTTGCTACCTGTTCTCACTAAAATGGTTGAAAAGCATGTAAATTCTCAACTTTCCTATTTTTTGGAGGACAATAATATTTTACACGCCATGCAGATGGGTTTTAGACCGCTCCACGGCACTGAGGCAGCTTTAATTGCTGTAACAGAAGAGGCTAGAAGGCGCCTAGATCAGGGTTTGGAGACTGCTAGCATCCTTCTGGACCTCAGTGCCGCTTTCGACACAGTGGACCTGGATATACTACTGGGTAGGATACAAGAGATTGGAATAGTAGGGCACACCTTAGACTGGATTACATCCTTTATTAAGGATAGATCTTATCAAGTTCTAGATAGATAATATTTTTCAAAGCATGTTAAGAACAGTTGTGGAGTTACGCAGGGGTCCTCTCTTAGCCCCACTTCTTTTAATATTTACATGCTACCGCTTGCAGAAATATTCAAGCCTCTTGGGCTGGAGTTGGTATAATATGCAGTTGACACTCAGCTAGTAGTATCATTATCCAATGATTCTACTGCAAATGGGCCAGCTCTGGGTCCATGCCTCCAAGCAGTGGCAACATGGATGTCCTTAAGTAAGTTGAAACTTAATGTTAAGAAGACGGAAGTGTTGATATTTGGAAGTCACCTACAGCCTAATCTTATTCCATCTATTGTGGAGAGCTTGAGAGACTTACCACCTTCTAAAGCACTCATGAAGAGTCTGGGTGTATGGCTCAACCCAAAACTTTCTATGATGTATCAAGCCAATAAAGTCTCCGCCACCTCCTTTGGCCTTCTTAGGCTTCTAAGGAAGGTTTTTACAATCCTACCTTACAGCCAAAAGGATTATTATACAGGCCTTGATTGGTTCACGTCTGGACTATTGAAATGCTCTGTATTTTGGAGCACTGGGATATGTGATCAAAAAGTTGCAGGTAATTCAGAATGCGTCAGCCCGCCTGCTTCTAAATATACCTAGACGCGAATCAGTAAAAACAGGAATTTCCGCTCTCCACTGGCTTCCAGTGACCAAACAGATAAAATTTAAGTCACTGTGTCATATTCATAGAGCTCTACACAATAGAGGTCCGGCATTATTGAGGACACTGGCCTCCTTCTACTCACTGAGTAGGTCGCTTAGGTCCTCCACAGCATTTTTAGCAGTGACCCCTAGAGTGAAGAAGGCCAGATGGGGTGTAAGATCCCTGACCTATCAGGGGGCAAAGTTGTGGAATTCCTTACCACTGAGCCTACGTATGGATAGCCATGAATTAACTTTCCGGAAGGCCCTGAAAACCTGGCTGTTCAAAGCATAATTCCCTCTTCTTCAGTTACTGACTACAAGTGTCCAGGCTCGCAGAGTTGGGAGTCCTTTGGGTAGCCATGCACTATATAAATCTATGTAACATAACATAACATAAGTGGCAACTGGACACAAAAGGACAAACAGCTTCACATAAACCAACAGGAGCTCAAAGCAATAGATCTGGCGCTGAAGGTTTTCTTACCAAGAATTTGAAACTCAAAAATTCTCATCAGAACGGGCAATACCACAAGTATGTTTTACCTAAACAAACAGGGCGGCACAAAGTCCTTGCAGCTTTCACGGCAAGCTCAGAGCATTTGGAAATGAGCCATAGAAAATAGAATTTCTCTGAAGGCGTTGAAACCAACGTCCTAGAGGATACTTTGAGCAGGACAGTCATCCCGTATCACGAGTGGGAACTCGACCAACAAGTTCTCGACTAACTCTTCCGGATGTGGGGCAGGCCGAATCTGGATCTTTTTGCCACATGCAAGAACAGGAAATGCCCATATTACGCAAGCTGGCATCCCCAGAAAGGGTCGTGGGAAAATGAGTTTTTGATGAGATGGTCAGGGGTCTATGCCTACGCTTTTCTCCCGATTCCGCTCATCCCCAGAGTGATCAACAAAATGAAGACAGAGGGATGTCACCTACTACTAGTAGCACCCAGGTGGCCCAGGCAGGCTTGGTTCACAGAACCTCTTATGTATTCGGAACAACCACATGTTCTACTCAGACAGACACCAGCCTTGCTGAACATGCACCAGGGCCAAGTCGGGTATCTGGATCCGGATCCGTCATCTCTACACTTATCGGCCTGGCTCCTGAATTCAATGAATACTCCACCTTGAACATCTCATCAGAATGTAGAGCAATATTAGCCAAGGCCAGAGCAGACACCACCAATAAGACTTATAAGCTTGAATGGAAGCGCTTCTGTTTGTGGTGTGCTGCGGAAGGAGTCCACCCTATCTCGTCGCTCCCAGAATAATTGCTTCCTTATTTGTTGCACTTGGAAAAATATGGGCTTTCGTACTCCTCAATACCAGTACATGTGGCGGCAATTTCAAGATACCGCCACTCTCAACACACCTCCTCACTATATTCTGCCAGGATTGTGAAACAATTTGTCAGGGACTGTTGTATTTGTCCCTTATGCAGGGTCATCCCCAATCTTTTTACCTCCGGCCTCCTATTTTTTTGACCTGTTGCTGTTGTCTTTTGAACTCTGAGCACTTTACCACTGCTAACCAGTGCTAAAGTGCATATGCTCTCTGTGTGATTTGTATGTAATTGGTTCATCCATGATTGGCATATTTGATTTACTAGTAAGTCCCCAGTATAGTGCACTAAAGGTGCCCAGGGCCTGTAAACCAAATGCTACTAGTGGGCCTGCAGCACTGGTTGTGCCGCCCACCTAAGTAGCTCTGTAATCATATCTCAGACCTGCCACTACAGTGTCTGTGTGTGAGTTTTTAACTGTAAATTCGACTTGGAAAGTGTACCCATGTGCCAGGCCTAAACCTTCCCTTTTCTTACATGTAAGACACCCCTAAGGTAGGCCCTAGGTAGCCGCAAGGGCAGGGTGCAGTGTATGGTTAAGGTAGGACATGTAGGCCCTCATTACAACCCTGGCAGTTGGCGATAAAGCAGCGGTAATACCGCCAACAAGCCGGCGGTAAAAAAAAATGGGATTATGACCACGGCAGAAACCGCCAACACAGACAGCCACTTTAACACACCGACCGCCACGGCGGTAGCAACAAGCACTGCGGCGGTAACCTCCAACAGCCAGATGGAAGACAATGTACCGCCCACTGTATTACAACAGGCCTATCCGCCACCTTTTCCGGGGCGGTACTAACGACATCAAAAGCACGGCAGAAACAGTACACAGAAGGCAAAGGACTCACCTCTGGAGAATCAGGGAATAAACCCGCTGCCATGGAGCCTGAGCTGCAGGTGTTTCCCATGCTGGTCTACCTCCTCCTACACCAGGAATACCAACACTGGCTACGACGACCACGGTGAGTACTGCCGCCTAGCACACAGGGGTGGGGGGAGGAAAAATAGAGTGACACACACACGCAAGCCCCCACCCCCAACAGCATACACACAAACAGATGCAACAACATTACACATCCACCCCGTACCCCTCAGGAATAATGCAAGGACAAAAGGAAGTGATTGAACTGGGTGTAATAAGATAAAATACTAGAAATACGTCCTCAAAAATCAAATCAGTATTTACATATATACAAATTGAGGGACACTGCCCAGTCCATAATGTCCGTGTGCCACAGGCCACATCACATAGGCCAAGGCCCCATCTTACTCCTGCATCAACATGGAGAGAACACTGCAAGGGAACGGGAAATGGGGGGGCACCTCAGCCAGAAGATGGTACAACACCACTTGTCCTGGAGGGGGGGGGGGGGACATGCCCTGTGCTCGGTCCTGGGGAGTGCAAAGCCTCAGTCTCTCTAGTGGGTGGTTTGCCCACTGCTTGGTCGTGGGGAGTACAAAGCTACAGTCTCTCTAGTGGGTGGTTTGCCCACTGCTTGGTCCTGGGGAGTGCAAGGCCACAGTCTCTCTAGTGAGTGGTTTGCCCACTACTTGGTCCTGGGGAGAGCATGGCCACAGTCTCTCTAGTGGGTGGTTTTCCCACTGCTTAGTCCTGGGGAATACAAGGCCACAGTCTCTCTAGTGGGTGGTTGGCCCACTGCTTGGTCCTGGGGAGTGCAAGGCAACAGTCTCTCAAGTGGATGGCTTTCCACTGGTTCTGGAGGGGGCCTTGTGCCCAGCGTGCTTCATCCTGGCAAGGAGGAGGTGAATGGATGCCATCTTCCACTGGTTCTGGAGGGGGCTTTGTGCCCAGTGTGCTTGATCCTGGCAAGGAGGGGTGAGTGGATGCCTTCTTCCACTGGTTCTGGGGGGGCTTGTGCCCAGTGTGCCTCATCCTGGCAAGGAGGGGGTGAGTGGATGCCTTCTTCCACTGGTCCTGGAGGGGGCCTTGTGCCCAGTGTGCTTCATCCTGGCAAGGAGGGGGTGAGTGGATGCCTTCTTCCACTGGTTATGGAGGAGGCCTTGTGCCCAGTGTGGTTCATCCTGACAAGGAGTGGGTGAGTGGATGCCTTCATCCACTGTTTATTGAGGGGGCTTTGTGCCCTGGATGTAGCAGTTGGGGAGTGCAAGGTCACAGTCACTCACCTGGGTGTCAGACCCACACGATTTGTAGTGGTCAGGATGCACTACAGTCCATTGAGGCAGGACTACACACTGGCCGGCGGCGGCGACGGCTGCTTAATGGTGGCAGTGCCGGTGCTGGTGTCGGTGCTGCCAGAGGAGGGGGAAGGCTCCAGCCCTTTCCCTGTAGCCTCGGACGGCTACCCACTGGGGCTGCTGCTGCTGGTAGTGGTGCTGGTGGCGGTGCAGGTGGAAGTGCAGGTGGCAGTGCTGGTGGCGGTTCTGGTGTTCATGCAGGCAGTGGTTGGGGGAGGCTCCAGCCCTTCCCCTGCAGCCTCGGACGGCTGCCCACTGGGGCTGCTGCTGCTGGCAGTGGTGCTGGTGGCAGTGCAGGCAGTGGTAGGGGAAGGCTCCAGCCCTTCCCCTGCAGCCTCGGACGGCTGCCCACTGTGGCTGCCGCTGCTGGCAGTGGTGCTGGTGGCGGACGGCTGAAGTGCCATGGTTGGTGTCGGGGGCTCAGATTCTGTCCCAGCACCAGGCCTCCTGTCCTTCCTGCCTTCAGGGGCAGGCCCTTTGCCCTTGCTTTCTGGTGGTGCCTCCTTGAACTTGCCAGCTGGTGGTGCCTCTTTGCCCTTGCCATCTGGTGGTGCCTCCTTGCCATCTGGTGGTGCCTCCTTGCCCTTGCCAGCTGGTGGTGCCTCCTTGACCTTGCCAGCTTGTGGTGCCTCCTTGCCCTTCCCCTTGTAAGCTGGTGGTGCCTCCTTGCCCTTGCCAGCTGGTGGCACGTCCTTGCCCTTCCCCTTGGCAGCTGGTGGTACAGCCTTGACCTTCTTCTTGGCAGCTGGTGCAGGCACACTGCCAGTGCTGATGGGTGTTTCCTTGGAGCCTCTCACACCTGCAGTAGCTGCCGAAACTACTGTGGCTGAGGTGCTAGCCTGGGTTCTGCCCACCCTGGCTCGATGTGAAGGAGGGGGGTGGGGGTTTTAGGGAAGAGGTCAACCGCAGAGAGGAAAAGCTTCCGAGGGACACTGGGGTGGGAAGAGGGTGAAGGTTTGGGAGTATAGGGAGAGGGAGTGGTTGTTGGAGGTGTCTGTCTGCTGTGTTTGGGTGCAGGTGCATGGGCTGGTTGCTGTTGTGAGGTGGATGGCTGTTGGGTGTCTGAGTGCTTGCGTTTGTGTACTTTGGGAGGACGGGCACAGACACAGTGGGAGAGGACCCAGGGGACGTGTGCATGGATATGGGGGTGGTGACTGCAAGTGAGGGGTGTGTAGTGATAGGCGTGATGGTGATGGAGGCAGTGGGTGTGGATGTAGTACATGCAGATGTGAGTGGAGACGCTACTGGGAGGGAGGTGGATGACGAGGAGGAGGTGGACACAGTGGAAGCAGTGGATGTTGGTGTGTCTGCATCTGGATGGTGTTTGTGTGAGTGCCTGTGGGATGATATGTGGTGCTTGTGTTTGCCTGAGCCACTCCTGTGTGTTGTCTTGGGTGCATGCTGGTCTGAATGTGTGCTTGGGATAGGTTGGGGTTCAGGAGAATGGGACTGGGCACAGGAAGTTGGAGGGGGGATGCTAGGGACAGGAACAATGGCTGCCATCAGGGAGGAGGCCAGAGCATGGAATTATCTCTGTTGGGCCGCCATGCCAGAGTGAATGCCCTCCATGAATGCATTTGTTTGTTGCAAATGACCTGCCAGCCCCTGGATGGCATTCACTATGGTTGATTCCCCAACAGAGATGTATCTCAGGAGGTCAATAGCCTCCTCACTCAGGGCAGCAGGGCTAACTGGGGCAGGCCCTGAGGTGCCTGTGGCGAAGGAGATGCCCACCCTCCTGGGTGAGCAGGCACGGGAAACTCGATGAGGGGCTGCTGGGAGGGCGGTGCTGGTACGGGGGTGGCAGCTGAACCTGTAGTTGGGGTGGCCACAGAGCTGTCCGCCACCACTAGGGAGCTTCCATCGGAGGAGGTATCACTTTTAGAACTGTCCCCTCCTGTGTCCGCCGTGGTGCTCCCCTCACCCTCCTTCCCACTGGTGCCCTCACCGTTGGTGGTCTGGGCCTCATGGGCCCTGTGGGATGCAGCTCCCTCCATCGCCGGTGTCTCTGTTCCTCCGCCAGATGATGCTAATGCACGTAAAGACAGGATGACAAAACAAAAAGGGGGGAAGAGACAGAGGATACACTTGGTCAATGGCAGCAACAACATCACCGTTGGTGTACCCAACACACAGGGAACAGCCCTATGCACTAGGCAATGCACTACCAGTCACAATGCTAGTCACCATGCCATGGACAGTAATACCTAACACCAATTACAGCATACCTGAGACCCACAGAGCCCTGCCCAGTAGTGGATGCCCACTAGCTTGGTTGGAGGTGGAGTTCATCAGCCCTTCCCCAACAAGGAACCTACCCTGCAATGTCCGGCTTGTCCTAGGGGCACCAACAGGCCCACTTCCCTCACCCGGAGAGCACCCCACCACGCGCAAGTAGTAGACTGGGAAACTGCACTCACCCCCTTGTGGCTGCTGTGATGGCCTCAAGCGCCCATCCAGCTCTGGATAGGCCACCGCCAGTATGCAGAACATCAGGGGGGTCACGGTTCGACGGACACCCCTTCCTCGTTGGGAGGCCATCCCCACCTTGGCCTCCGTCGTCTTACTTGCCCAGCTTCTCAGGTCCTCCCAACGTTTGCGACAGTGGGTGCTCCGCCTGCCCTAGACCCCCAGGATCCACACATCCTTGCCGATGGCACGCCATATACCCTTTTTCTGATGGGCACTGACCTGCAGAGGAAATACTCATAGAAAAAGGGCATCAGTCATACTGCTCGGTCTGTTACACTAATGGCCCACCATATCCCTCCCATCCCCTTACGCACATACATTGCCCACCATACATGCAGCACACTACCCAGGACCCTTTAACCACCCCCCGTACACAAGGCCCTCACATACAGCACACCATGCATTCATAACCCATACATCGTGCTCGCAGTATACTCACCTGTTGGTCTGGAGGCCCATACAGCATTTGGTACCGGGGTAGGACCCCATCCACCAGTCTCTCCAACTCTGCAGCGGTGAAGGCAGGGGCACTTTCCGCAGTGACACGTACCATGGTCGGTTCCAGACACTGGTCACAGTAGCACATACAGGGGGTCATTCTAAGTCTGGCGGGCGGCGGAGGCCGCCCGCCAGACTTCCCCCACCAAAATACCGCTCCGCGGTCAAAAGACCGCTGAGGGTATTTTGGGATTTGCCCTGGGATGGCGGGCGACCTCCAAAAGGCCGCCCGCCAGCCCAGGGCAAATCAACCTTCCCACGAGGACGCCGGCTCAGAATTGAGCCGGCGGAGTGGGAAGGTGCGACGGGTGCAGTGGCACCCGTCGTGTATTTCAGTGTCTGCAAAGCAGACACTGAAATACAAAGTGGGGCCCTCTTACGGGGGCCCCTGCAGTGCCCATGCCATTGGCATGGGCACTGCAGGGGCCCCCAGGGGCCCCGCGGCACCCCCTACCGCCATCCTGTTCCTGGCAGGAGACCCGCCAGGAACAGGATGGCGGTAGGTGGTGTCAGAATCCCCATGGCGGCGGAGCGCGCTCCGCCGCCATGGAGGATTCACAGGGGCAGCGGAAAACCGGCGGGAGACCGCCAGTTTTCCTAGTCTGACCGCGGCCGAACCGCCGCGGTCAGAATGCCCTGCGGGGCACCGCCGGTCTGTCGGCGGTGCTCCCGCCGACCCTGGCCCCGGCGGTCTGAGACCGCTGGGGTCAGAATGACCCCCACAGTGTAGGTCCTCTCCTGTTGAAGGTCAGGTAGCAAGTGAGAGAACAGATGGAAAATGGCAGTCACATCCGCAGCAGTGCGTACCGTCACCGCTGGTGTACATCACCATTGGCTACTGTAACCCATAGGGCCCAATGACAACCAATGAGGAGTTGCACGGCGGTAATCGACCGCATGCTACAACGGTGCACAACATCAGCGGCATTACTTCATTTCCACCTGTCCATCCACACAGGACAGGCAGATGCCATTTCAAGGGGGGGAGCAGGCCATGGCACCTAACTGCGTCACAGCACACATAGGCACCATTTGGGCCTATACAACAACATACTGTTTCTGCCATAACATGCAATGCACTGTACATTTTTGGAAATGTTGAATAATGACCAGATGCTCATTGTTTTGTCCCCTAGATTACAACGGCTGAGGATGAATAGGAGAAGGAGACAACCCCCGTGTACAGACCCCTGGTGGACTTGGCAACAATGGAGGACAGGCACATTATCCTCACCTACAGACTTGACAGGGCCACAATCCAAGAACCGTGTGCCCAATTGGAGCCAGACCTGATCTCTGCTGTCCGTCACCCCACTGGGATCCCCCCTCTTGTGCAAGTCCTATCTGTGCTCCATTTCTTGGCAAGTGGCTCCTTCCAAGTGTCAGTGGGCTTGGCAGCAGGACTGTCACAGCCAATGTTCTTAATAGTGCTGACCAGAGTGTTGTCTGCCTTGATGAAACACATGCGCAGCTACATTGTTTTCCCCCACATGGAGAATTTGGCCACAGTGAAAGCTGACTTCTATGCAATGGGACATATCCCTAACATCATTGGGGCTATTGATGGTACACATATTGCATATGTTTCCTCCTGGAGGAAATGAACAGGTATTCAGAAATCGAAAGAGCTTTCACTTGATGAATGTGCAGATAGTGTGTCTGGTGGACCAGTACATCTCCCATGTCAATGCAAATTATCCTGGGTCTGTGCATGATGCCTTTATCCCGAGGAATAGCAGCATTCCATATGTGATGGCTCAACACCAGAGGCACAGGGTGTGGCTAATAGGTGTGCCCATGGTCCCCACCCATTATATGTTGGTGTATGGGTTTGGCCCTAAGAGTTAGTGTCTGGCTAACAGGTATCCCTCGGTATTTGCAGGTGACTCTGGTTACCCCAACCTCTCTTAGCTACTGACCCCAGTGAGGAATGCCAGGACAACGGCAGAGGAACGTTACAATGAGGCACATGGGAGAACAAGAAGAATTATAGAGCGAACCTTCGGCCTCCTGAAGGCTATGTTTCAATGCCTCCATCTAACAGGTGGATCCCTGTGTTACTCACCCAAGAAGGTGTTCTAGATCATCGTGGCATGTTTCATGTTGCACAACCTTGCCTTACACCGTCAGGTGCCTTTTCTGCAGGAGGATGAGGCTGGAGAAGGTTGTGTGGCAGCGGTGGAGCCTGTGGACAGTGACGAAGAAGAGGCAGAGGGTGAGGATGTGGACAATAGAACATCAATCATACAACAGTACTTCCGGTGACACACAGCTAAGGCACTGTAACTTCACCTTCCATTGCAGTTTTGAATTGTAAAAGTTCACTGGCAGGCGGATATTCCCACTACTATGGCCACTTACTGTACCCTTTGACATGCCTGTTTACAAATATCTGCGCCCCACTCTGGCTCCTGGTGCATTGACTGCAGCCAACTAGAGGTCATACCTATGTATACATTACTGTACAGTTGAATTGCAATGTCTACAGATTGTTAAATGAATACACAGTTCAATCACTTGACAAACTCAATACTGGTATTTTTTACAAGGATGTTTATTCATGTGCTAATAAGTGGATGGGGTATTGCTGTAGGCTGGGGGGTGGTGGTGGAGGAGAGTCCAGGTAAGAGTCCCAGTCTATTTGTATCACAGGTGCATTGTCCAATGAGGCTCAGGAAGTGGAGCAATGGCAGTTGAAGGTGGACAGTGTGACAGAGTGGGACACAAGGGTGACAATCAGGAGAGTCTCATTTTCTGGCGGGGGTCTTGGCAATGTTCTCTGGCTTCTGCCTGGATCGCAGGGACTGTTTGCGGAATGGTTCTCCTTCTGCAGGGGGTGGGGTGCTGGGGGCCTGTTGTTCCTGTAGCGGGGCCTCCAGTCCACTAGCGTCAGCGGAGGTGGAGGGCTGTTCATCGTTTTGGCTAGCGTCAGGGGCCCGTTGGTGTGCCACTGCCTCCCTCATGGAGTTGGCTATGTCTGCCAGCACCCCTGCAATGGTGACCAGGGTAGTGTGGATGTCCTTCGGGTCCTCCCTGATCCCCAGGTACTGTCCCTCCTGCAGCCGCTGGCCCATCGTCTCCTGGGAAAGGTGATATACTCCCAGGATGTTGGTGAGTGCCTTGTGAAGAGTTGGTTCCGTGGGCCTGTCCTCCCTGTGTAGCACAGCAGTCCTTCCAGCTTCCCTGTTGTCCTGTGCCTCTGTCCCCTGAACCGTGTGCCCACTGCCACTGACCCCAGGTCCCTGATCATCCTGTGTTTGTGTGTGGCCTGGGGTCCCTGTAGTGGTGGACACACTGCTGATTAACGTGTTCTGGGGACAGAGGTAAGGGCCTGCTTGGTGGGTCCTGTGCTGGTGTTTCCTGAGGGGGAGGCTCTGTGGTGGCATGGGACTGTGCCTGGGTAACCAACTGTCCGGAGATCCCTGATGGGACAGATTGGTCATCCTGATCCAGGTGTGCAGAGCTGCTGTTGTCACTGTGGGCCTCTTCTGTGGGGGCACTGGATGTTGCTGGCACCTCCTTTCCGGTGACGTTGGGTTGGGGACCTGTGGGGATGTAAATGCAGTGTTATTGTTTCTGCGTGTGACATCTTGTGCATGGGTGTGATTGCCCTAGCAGCTTAGGCTTGTGTGAGTGGTGATTTGGTTGGATAGGTCATTGTCTCAAGTGTGCATGCTTTGGTGATGGGTGTCCATGCAGGTCTGTGATGGGTGTCCATGCATTGGTGTTGCATGCAGGGCTTGGTAGTGGGAGGGGTGGGTTGTGATGGTGGGGTGTATGTGAGGTGGTGGAGTTATGGGAGTGAGGGTAAGGTGGGGGGTATGTGATGTCCTGCAGGTAGGGGGGTGATAGTAACAAAGATTTGACTTACCAGAGTCCAGTCTTCCTGCTTCTCCTGCCAGGCCCTCAGGATGCAGTATTGTCAAGACTTGCTCCTCCCATATTGTTAGTTGTGGGGGTCCTCCACCAGTCTTTGGTACTTCTATCTGGTGTCTTGCAACCACAGAACGCACCTTTCCCCGTAGGTCATTCCACCTCTTCCTGATGTCATCCTTTGTTCTTGGGTGCTGTCCCACGGCTTTGACCCTGTCCACGATTCTCTGCCATAGCTCCATCTTCCTACCAATGGATGTCTGCTGCACCTGTGATCCGAATAGCTGTGGCTCTACCCGGATGATTTCCTCCACCATGACCCTTAGCTCCTCCTCTGAGAACCTGGGGTGTCTTTGTGGTGCCATGGGTGTAGTGTGAGTGGTGTGTGTGAGGGTGTGTGGGGTAATGTGTTGGGGTGTGTGCTGTGAGGTGCGTGGATGGTGTATGGGTGATGGTGTTCTGTGGCTCTGGTTGTGTGGGTACTCTTGCTGTATCTCTCTAGTGGCAATTATTTTGAGTCGTAAAGCGTTGTGGGTAATGTGTGTGTGTGTGTTTTATAGTGGTGTGGGTGTGGTGTGTGTATGGGTGTCAGGTGTGTGTTATTCAAATTCCAGTCCAATGTGGTGTTGTTTTGTTAGGTTGTGTGTATTTTGAGCGCAGAAGTATGTACTGTCAATGGATTACCGCGGTTGAATGTCCGCCGTGGTGATTCGTGGGTCATAATGCTGTGGGCGTAGTTCTGTTGGCATAACGGTGTGGGTTTTGGTATGACCAGTTTATCACTGACCTTTGGGCTGGCGGACTTGTGTTTGTGTCTGTATAGTGACGGACTGCTATGTGTGTGTCATAATATGGGTAGCGGTAAACCGCCACAGTGGTGGTTGTATGTTGGCGGCAGTCAGCATAGCGGTAAGTGGGACCTACCGCCAATGTCATAATGAGGGCCAAAGTAATGTGTTTTATATGTCCTGACAGTGAAATACTAATAATTTTGTTTTTTACTGTTGCAAGGCCTGTCCCTTTCATAGGTTAACATGGGAGCTACCTTTAAATGTGATTAAAGTGTAGATCCCTTTGGGAGCGGATAGATATGTGGAGTTTGGGGTCTCTGAGCTCACAATTTAAAAATACATCTTTTAGTAAAGTTGATTTTAATATTGTGGGCCTGATTCTGACCCTGGCGGCCGGTGACCGCCAGGGTCACCGGCCACGGGAGCACCGCCGACAGACCGGCGGTGCTCCGAAGGGCATTCTGACCGCGGCGGTTCAGCCGCGGTCAGAAAGGGTAAACCGGCGGTCACCCGCCGGTTTACCGCTGCCCTTCTGAATCCTCCATGGCGGCGGAGCGCGCTCCGCCGCCATGGTGATTCAGACACCCCCTACCGCCATCCTGTTCATGGCGGGAAACCCGCCATGAACAGGATGGCGGTAGGGGGTGCCGCGGGGCCCCTGGGGGCCCCTGCTGTGCCCATGCCAATGGCATGGGCACTGCAGGGGCCCCCGTAAGAGGGCCCCGCAAAGTATTTCAGTGTCTGCTATGCAGACACTGAAATACGCGACGGGTGCCACTGCACCCGTCGCACCTTCCCACTACGCCGGCTCAATTCTGAGCTGGCGTCCTCGTGGGAAGGTTGAATTGCCCTGGGCTGGCGGGCGGCCGCCCGCCAGCCCAGGGCAAATCTCAGAATCACTGCAGTGGTCTTTCGACCGCGGTGCGGTGTTCTGACGGGGTTACTTTGGCGGGCGGCCTCCGCCAAAGTAAGAATGACCCCCTGTGTGTTTGAAAATGCCACTTTTAGAAAGAGAGCATTTTCTTGCTTAAACCATTTCTGTGACTCTGCCTGTTTGTGGATTCACTGTCTGGGTCAGTTTGATAGTTGGGCTGGTTGCACCTCTCACTAGACAGTGACACAAAGGGAGCTGGGGTGTAGTCTGCATTTCCTGAAGAGCCCTCTGTGCTAAGAGGGAGGGGAGGAGTGGTCACTTATACATGAAAGGGCTGTGCCTGCCCTCACACAATGCAGTCTCCAACCCTGTGGTGTGTGTCTGCGGCCTGGCCTGGCAAGGCAGGATTTCACAAACAAGAGAGACTTTGCTTTGAAGTAAACCTACTTCAAAGAGCAAAATGGGTATAAAAAGGGCATCCAAAACCACAGACTTAAGAATATTTCTGGAAACAAGAGGAACCTCTGCCTAGAGAAGAACTGAAGAGCTGAGGAAGAAGAGATGCCCTCCCTGTGACTGTGCTTTGTGGAGCTATCCTGCCGTCGCTGCTTCTGTCAGTGCTAGAGGACAAAGACTGGACTTTGTGTTGCCTTCCTTCTTGTGCAGAACTCTCCAAGGGTTTCGATTTAGAGCTTGCCTCCTGTTGTTTGAAGTCTCAGGGACAGCAAAGACCTCTCTCTGCCAGTACCTTGAGCCTCTGCTGAGACTCCTACTCTGCCAAGTGGTGCCCATCCAATTCCTTGGACCCTGAAAGGAGAAGCTGGCAGCCCAAGTGTAAGAAATCCATGCACCGACTGCCGGGGCGGGGAAAAGATCAGTGTAACTCCGATCTGTGGCTGAAAAATCGACGCGCTGCCAGCTTCGCGGCTGAAAATCGACGCTCGCCTGCAATGCGACCGGAAGATCGATGCCCGTGGCTGGAGAAATGATGCACAGCATCGCTGACGGAGGCTGGTGAGATCGCAACCCGCGCTGCGTGGTTTTCGGATCATGTGCGGCTGGATTTCTGATGCAAACACCGCTGGGTGTGTAAAAATGACACAAGGCCTGCCCGGACCAGAGAGTGCTGACCGGATCGATGCATCGCTTTCCTGCAGAGAGGAGAAACAAAGCATGCCGACGCGACTGAAGGAGAAACGACACAAGATCTCGCTTGTGAGTGATATCGACGTGTCGCTGGCCCTTTTTGACGCACACTTGCCCATGCAGGTTTATTTTTGATGCGCCCAAGGTACATTTTCACGCTAACAGCGTTAGCGTTGTGTTTAAAATTATATGAAGACTCTTTTTGCATTTTTATTGATAACTTGACTTGTGTATTGTGGATTGTTTTGGTCTTGTTTTGTTTAGATAAATATTTTCTATTTTTCTATACCTGTGTTGTGTAATTTTGTAGTGCTTTCATTAAGTTACTGTGTGTGTTGGTACAAATACTTTACACCTAGCACTCTGAAGTTAAGCCTACTGCTCGTACCAAGCTACCAAGGAGGTGAGTGGGGGTTAGCTGAGGGTGATTCTCTTTTACCCTGACTAGAGTGAGGGTCCTTGCTTGGACAGGGGGTAACCTGACTGCCAACCAAAGACCCCATTTCTAACAGGGGCCTTTTAGAGTTTTTCCACCGGTGCGTAAACCTCCACCGTTATGGTTCCTAAACATAGTGTTGGGACAAATCATGAAGCCTTCTTTCGAACCAATCCACAGGTCAGAGCTAAAATTCATCTCCTGGAAAACATGGCTCTCACTCCAGCAAAAAGGGTGAGTGACATACAGGCCTTTACCATCAAAGAGCCTTTTCTTCAGTTCACCCCAAATGGGGTTATACTTCGAACGAATCCTAAATATATACTGAAAGTACCTTCAAACTTCAATTTGAATGAGCCAGTGATTTAAAAAAAAAAATTTCCTAACCCACAAATGGTAGCGGGGAAAGCTCTGCATTAGCTGGATGTTAAGAGGTGTTTGAAATTCTATCTTCAAAGACCACAGAGCATTCGGAAATCAGACCAGCTATTCGTAGCTTTTGGCGATGCAAGAAAGGGTTCCGCGATATCTAAGCAGACCATTGCCAGGTGGATTGGTTTAGCAATACAATTTTGTCATGCCCAGGCAGGAAAATCGCTCCACAGTAAGGTTATAGCTCACTCTACCAGAGCGGTAGCCACATCAGCGGCGCTCTTCGCGGGAGTACCCTTGCAACACATTTGCAGGGCAGCAACACGGTCCAGCCAGCATACATTTACAAAGCACTACTGCCTCGAGGAGATGAACAAAACAGACACGGCTGTTGGGCAAGCAGTGCTGAGGCATCTATTCCATTAAGGGGAACCTCTCTGGTCATCCACCTTCCACTTAAAAAGGTATGTGATCTACACTTGCCTAATCTTATCATTGTTGGTATTATTATTATTATTATTAGTAATTTTTATTATTAGTATTATTATTTTTATTATTTTTATTATGGTTATTGTTATTATTATTGTTATTATTATTATTATTATTATTATTATTATTATTATTATTATTATTATTATTATTATAATTATTATTATTATTATTATTATTATTATTATTATTATTGTGGTTATTATTGTTATTTTCCTTAAAGCATCGATATATTGCGCTTTAATATTAGCTGGAAGTTGCATCATTCCTATTTTTATGGATGTTATGGCTAGTTTAAACAATATTACTGCTCGGAAACTCTAATTCAAGCATGTGAATCTATGAAAGATCCAATACTGGAGAAGAAAATTGGTTACTTTCCTGTAACTGTGGTTCTCCAGTATTGCTATCTTTCATCGATTCACATGCGACCCACCCTCCTCCCCTCAGAGGCTCCCCTTAAACATAAAACCATCTACTTCACACTCGTACTAGAAAATCTGAAGGAAACAGCCTCTGTTGGGAGTGTTCTAGAGGGTGCTGACGCTTGATTGGTTGTAGTTGAAATTTGGTTCTTTTTTATAAAAGAACATGGATAGGCTATAACAGTGCCTGTTTGGGCCCTTGGGGCCTAGTGTGATACATTTACTGCTATATATTTTCGAAGTTACCGTGAGGCTCCCACCTCAACGACGGGGATGATTCAAGCATGTGAATCTATGAAAGATACCAATACTGGAGAACCACAGTTACAGGTAAGTAACCAATTTTCTTATACCAACTGTTTCTTGGAGGAAATCTAAATGGCCTATGCACATAATGTCTCAACTTCGCGGATGTTCACAAACTCTCCTGGCAAATGCATCCATTTTGCGCATGTTCCTTACACAGCGAGTGGAGGTACTGTTTAGAAGCATGAAGTCGGGAAGTGTAATTACAAAACACCTAACAAATTTATATCCAATTGGTAGCCTTCTGTGGAAACGCTGTAGGCTACTCTAAACCATTTTCAACCGTACATGTATCTTTTCAGTTTTCTATTCCCAATCCTAAAATATTTGGTAAAAAATACAACTTTTCCTCTAAAAATGAAGGAAGCTTATATAATATTCTAGCTCAATTTCTGGAATATTTGGGGGAAGGTAAAAAATATCACAAATATTTTTTTAAAAGGTTGAAAAGTTTTAATTTTGCATTGTGGAAAGTACTGTCTTGTGGGCACCACTTCAGGCGAAAAACTAGGAATACCGTTATTTATTTGTTGGGCAGTTGTTATTCAGTCTATATCTGGATTTATTCAAATCCACAAATAGATGCATCCCTCTATTATTGGTATAGAAAGAACAGATTTGCATGTTGTTTCACACACACAGTGAATGCAATCACCTTGATGTCATCTCATAGGCCAAACTATCTAAATCTCATAGAATTCAGTCATGCTTATAGTGAATTGTCACCGTCTTCCAAAAATGTGGCCATAGGTGGAGGAAGAAATAGATAGTAGTCAGATAAAGTTCTATGGTGAATTCGGTGGGAAAGAGTGCTGGGTCACAATGGCAAGGTGAAGCAACATCCTCAATTGCCATTGTTGAGTTGGGACTTGGGAAATGACTTTGAGTGTCATACAGAGTTAGGCTTTTGGAGGAAAAAGAGGCTCAAAGAAATATTACATTGTTTGCATTGTTTGGTTGGCCCACCGAATCTTACATGTTTGCTTCCTTGAGAGTTCACTTCCTTGAGAGGTCACTTGTTCCCTGTACCATAGATACTGGCCGCCCGTGCTCTATACACTAGTGTTCATGCCTTGCTTTGATCTTTCGTAGTTGTCTGTATAAGCCAGGGGCACAACAAGATCCGAACTTTTGGGGGGCGTGGGTCTTACACTTCCAGCAAGTGGTGCGGGTCACGCATTTCAAGCAATGTGGCCAAAGCTATCTTTATTGCCAATATGAGGGAAAGAAGTGACAAACTGTGCAGTTGAAACATAATGGTCAAACCCAATCTGAATATGATTTAAAGATTGGAGTCTGAGTTACTCCGGTTTCTCACTTGGCTGAGTTGTTTGGTGGCAGGCCTGGTTGCTGAGATCATCTTGTGGCATTTGATCCATTTGCTGCATAAGAATATTTTGATTTGTTACATGTTTATTTTTCTGTGATTTATTTACACATTTGAGGAATTGTCCATTTAAGTATAAATCAAAGTCAGATGTGTTTTCATACTTAAATGTGATTTGTGTATTATCTGCATAACAATTATAGTTGAAATTGAAGAAGGAGATTAGGTCCAGTGTAAAGCGAAGGCAAGTGCTATAGAGCAAATAGAACTGTTAGGTACATTAATTGTGAATTAAATGGATCTGAACTGTAGGGATAAAGTGATATGATGATCCGTCTGATAGAAAAGATGCAATCTGATTCAGTTCGCCCCTGTTTGTTTTTAAGTCTCTGTAGTGGATGGTGATGATGAATAGTATCAAAGGCAAGGAAGACTTCAAGTAATAAGCATGCCAGTATTCCAATGCAGATATTTGTCTTAAGGCAAATCTTTCTATCTTTTTTGACTAAAACATATTGTTATCGGCCAGAAGTAAAAAGGCATGTTTGTTTCAAGGCATGTTTATTTTATGATGGGTTTATTTAAGACATTTAGGCTCTCATTACAACCTTGGCGGTAAATGCCGCCTACCGCCGTGCTGACGGCCGCCAACATACTGTGACTGCGGTGGTATTCCGCTACGGGTTTTATGACCCACACTGAGAAATCCACCACTATACAGACACACACACAAATCCGCCAGACCAAAGCTCAGTGATAAACTGGCGATATCCAAACCCACACCGTTACGCCAACAGGAATATGCCCACAGTATCACGACCCACAAATCACTGTAGAGGACATTCAATCGCGGTAAACCATTCCTGGTACACACCGCCACGCTCAAAATACACATACATTAACAAAACTAGACCACATTGGACAATTCAAAATACACACACCTGACACATATGCATACACACCACACCCATGCACTCACACCACTATAAAACACACACCCACATTACCCACAAACCTTTCAACAACAAAAAAAGATAGCACACAGAGAGAGACAAGGCAGGAGCACCCACTCTATCAGAGGCACAGAACACCATCACCCATACACCCTCCAAGCACATCACAGCATACACCATAACACATCATCCCACACATCACCCCACATATCCTCACAAATATCACTAGCACCACAGCAATGGCACCCCAAAGACACCCCAGGTTTTCTGAGGAGGAACTAAGGGTAATGGTGGAGGAAATCATCCGGGTAGAGCCACAGCTTTTTGGATCACAGGTGCAGCAGACGTCCATTGCAGGGAAGATGGAGCTATGGCGGAGAATCGTGGACAGGGTCAACACCATGGGACAGCACCCCAGAACAAGGGATGACATCAGGAAGAGGTAGAACGCCCTTTGGGGGAAGGTGCGTTCTGTGGTTGCAAAACACCAGGTAGATGTACAGAGGACTGGCGGTGGACCCCCAACCTCCTTCCCAACAACTAACAACATGAGAAGTAGCAGGAGGACTGGACTCTGGTAAGTCAAATCGTTACTACTATATCCCTCACCCTAGCTGCATGCCATCACATACCCCCACCCTTACCCACACTCCCATCACTCCATCACCTCACATATACCCCATCATCACAACCCACCTATCCCAATACCAAGCCCTGCATGCAACACCAATGCATCGACACCCATCACAGACCTGCATGGCCACCCATCACCACAGCATGCCCTGTAAATCACCAATCACACGAGGCGAGGCTGACACGGAAATCACAATTATTGTGGGAAAAACATCCATTCACAATATGGCCCACGCAGATACAATAACACTGCATTTGTATCCCCACAGGACCCCTACTCAACGTCAATGGAGAGGAGGTGCCAGCTACATCCAGGTCCCCCACAGAAGAGGCCCACAGTGAAGACAGCAGCTCTGCACGCCTGGATCATGATGACCAACCTAGCACATCAGGGACCTCTGGACAGTCGGTTCCCCTGCCACAGTCCCAACCCACCACAGAGCCTCCCCCCTCAGGAAACACCACCACAGCACCCACCCAGCGGGCCCATGCCACTGTCCCCAGCGACGTCAATCAGCAGTGTGTCCACCACTACAGGGACCCCAGGCAACCCCACTAACACAGGATGATCAGGGACCTGGGGTCAGTGGCAGTGGGCACAGGACAACAGGGACACTGTGAGAACTGCTATGCGACAGGGGGAGGACAGGCCCAGGGAACCCACTCTCCATGAGGCACTCGCCAACATCCTGGGAGGATACCACCATTCCCAGGAGACCATGGGCCAGATACTGGCCAAGCTGCTGGAGACCCAGCGGCTGCAGGAGGGACAGTCCGTGGGGATTAGGGATGGCCTAACAAAAATATACACCATCCTGGTCACCATTGCAGGGGTGCTGGCTGACATGGGCAAGACCATGAGGGAGGCAGTGGCACAACAACGGGCCCCTGACACTAGCCACACCGAGGAACAGCCTTCCACCTCTGCCGGCGCAAGTGGACAGGAGGCACCGCCACAGGACCAACAGGCCACCAGCACCCCACCCCCTGCAGAAGGAGAACCACCCCGTAAACGGTCCCTGCGATCCAGGCAAAAGTCAGAGAACATTGTCAAGACCCCCACCAGGAAATAGGACTCTCCTGATTGTCACCCTTCTGTCCCACTCTGTCCTCCTGTCCAAATTGAACTGCCATTACTCCCCTTCCAATGCCCCATTGGACAATGCACCTGTGATACCAAGAGATTGGACTCTACCCTGGACTTTTATCCACCATCATCCCAGCCCCTTGCACCACTCCCTCTACTGTACTTATGAGCACTTAAATAAACACCCTTGGAACAAATACCAGTCTTGAGTCTGTCAATGATTCATATATGTATTAGTACAACATAATCAAAGCGTTGCAACTAAAAAGTACAGTGAGTAATCCTTTAGGATGACCTCTGGTGGGCAGCAGTACACATAGCAGGAGCCAGAGTGGGGCACAGAGACCTGTAAATGGAGATGCCAAAGGGTACAGTCAGTGGCCATAGACATAGGGTAACAGGCTGCCTTGTACAATGTCCAACAGATAACTGAAAGGCTAAGTGAATTTTGGTGGTCATTACAACCCTGGCGGTCGGTGTTAAAGCGGCAGTAAAACCGCCAACAGGCCGGCGGTAAAAAAAATGGAATCACGTCTGTGGCGGAAACCGCCAACATAGACAGCCACTTTAACACTCCGACCGCCACGGTGGTACAAACAAACACTGCGGCGGTAACCTCCAACAGGCGGAGGACAATGTACCGCCCACACTATTACAACCCACCAATCCGCCACCTTTTCCGGGGCGGATTCACTGTGAACAAAAACACAGCAGAAACAGGACTTCGAAGGGAAAACACTCACCTCAACACACCCCACGAGGAACCAGGACGCCATGGAACCGGAACCTCATACTCCCAGCCTTTATCTTCCTGCTCCTCTACCAAGAGCACGAACACCGGCGGCGAAGACCACGTGAGTACTGCACCTACGACACAGGGGAGGGAAAAAACAGTGACACACACACACGCAACATGCAACAACCCCACCCTCACCCACTACAACACACACACTAATACATGTTGATACATTACAGTTACACCCCCAACCCCCCCCTCCTGGAAGAATGCAAGGACAAAAGGAAATGAGTCGAATAATTGTGATATATTCAATTACATAAATCAAAAATATTTACAAATATATACATTTATACTATATACAATTATATACACCAAGAACAAAAGTCCAAGGGATTCCACCATCACAGTCCGTGGATCACTGGGCCCAAAATGCATGGGTGAGGCCCACACTCAATACCCGAACAAGACGGAGAGAACACTGCAGGGGCATCAGATAGAAATAAAACAGGCACCTCAGGGGGAAGGGAAGGGGGGCACCTCAGCCGGTTGAGTGCACAACGCTAGATCCACGAGGGGGAGTGCAAAGCCACAGTCTCTCAAGTCTCTCAAGTCTATACAGTGGGTGGGTTGCCCACTGTTCAATCCTGGGGAGTGCAAAGCCACAGTCTCTCAAGTCTCTACAGTGGGTGTTTTGCCCACTGATCAATCGTGGGGAGTGCAAAGCCACAGTCTCTCAAGTCTACACAGTGGGTGGGTTGCCCACTGATCAATCCTGGGGTGTGCAAAGCCACAGTCTCTCAAGTGGATGTAACTCTCCACTGGTTCTGGAGTGGGCTTTGTGCCCAGAGTGCTTCATCCTGCCTAGGACTGAGGTAGTGGATGACTTTCTCCACTGGTTCTGGAGCAGGCTTTGTGCCCAGAGTGCTTCATCCTGCCAAGGACTGAGGTAGTGGATGTAACTCTCCACTGGTTCTGGAGGGGGCTTTGTGCCCAGAGTGCTTCATCCTGCCAAGGGCAGAGGTAGTAGATGTAACTCTCCAATGGTTCTGGAGGGGGCCAGAGTGCTCCATCCTGCCCGTGGCAGCCTCAGTAGCGTCGGAATCATTGGCGCTCACTGGCTGGCGGTGCTGCTGGCAGCGGTTCTGCTGGTGGCGGTCTTGTCCTGGCCTGCGGTGCTGCTGGCGGCGGTGTCCTGGGCAGCGGTTCTGCTGGTGGGGGTCTTGTCCTGGCCTGCGGTGCTGCTGGCGGTCCTGTCTTGGGCAGCGGTTCAGCTGGTGGCGGTCTTTTCCTGGCCTGCGGTGCTGCTGGCGGTCCTGTCTTGGGCAGCAGGGATGCTGCTGGCGGTCTTCTCCTGGCCTGCGGTGCTGCTGGAGGTCCTGTCTGGGGCAGCGGGGCTGCTGCTGGCAGTCCTGTCTTGGGCAGCGGGGCTGCTGCTGGCGGTCTTCTCCTGGGCAGCGGGGCTGCTGCTGGCAGTCTTCTCCTGGGCAGCGGGCTGCTGCTGGTGGTCTTCTCCTGGGCAGCGGGCTGCTGGTGGTCTTGTCCGCCGTGCTGATCTTCCCAGACTTGCCGGTTTTAATGTGCCCCTTCCCCACCTTGGATGGTGTTGCAGCTGTCTCCACACTCCCAACTGTACCCCTGGGAACAGCTTTGGTGGCTGATTTCTTTCCCCTCTCCCGCCAGGCACTGTCCAACTTTTTATGCTTGACAGGTGGGGGACTGTCCGTGCTGTGGCTCCTTGCCACACTGGCTGCCCTGCTGCCTGGTGCACTCCATAATCCGGTGACTACTGGCACCACTGGTCCCCCCGATGTTGTGGCTGAGGTGCTAGGTTGGGACTTGGGGAGTCGGGCCCTAGGAGGCTGAAGGGGTGGGAGAGGTGAGGGAAAGAGGTCAAGGCTGGCCAGGAAAGGTTTCTTAGGAACACTGGGACGGGTAGCTGGAGGGGGTTTGGGAGTGGAGGAAGAGGTTGTGGTTGTAGGAGGTGTATGTTTGGTGACTTTGGGTGAAGGTGCATGGGCTGTAGGCTGTTGTGAGGTGGATGGCTGTTGGGTGGGTGTGTGGCTGCGTTTTTGTGTACTTTGGGAGGTGGCCTCGCAGACACACTGGGCGAGGACACAGGGGATGTGTGAATGGTAGTGGGGGTGGTGACTGCACGTAAGCTGGGTGTGGTGGTGGGTGTGCTGGTGATGGACGTAGTGGCTGAGGATGTAGTGCATGCAGGTGTGAGTGGAGACAAAACAGGGAGGGAGGAGGTAGACGAGGAGGAGGGACACACAGTGGAGGCAGTGGATGTTGGTGTGTCTGCATGTGTGTGATGCTTGCGTGAGTGCCTGTGGGATGTGTGGTGCTTATGTTTGCCAGGGCTTCCCTTGTGTGTTGAGGTGTGTGCATGCTGGTCTGATGGTGTGCTTGGGATAGGCTGAGGTACAGGGGTGTCCGGGGCAGGGCCTGAGGTGTCTGGGACGAAGGTGATGCCCACCCTCCTGGGTGAGCGGGCACAGAGCAAATGCTGAGGGGATGCTGGGAGGGTGGTGCTGGTAGGGGGGGTGGCGTCTGTACCTGTAGATGTGGTGGCACAGATGGGGCCGCCACCGCAAGGAAGCTCCCATCAGAGGAGGAGTCCGTATCGCTGGTGTCAGCTCCTGTCCCCGCCGTGGAGCTCCCCTCGCCCTTCCGGCCCACTGGTGACTTCAGACTCCGTAGTGTCTCTCTCCAGGGCCATGTGGGAGGCAGCTCCCTCCTGGTCCGGTGCCACTGCTCCTCCGCCTGATGATGCTAATGCACACAAGAACAGGGAGACCACAAAAAGGGGGGGAGACAGAAGAAAGACATGTTGAGTGCATGCAATACCGCTACCGTTGGCGGACACGACAGACACAGATGTCCCCTGCACTACGCCGTGCACTTGTAGTCCACTATTCAATCCGTGGGACATGGCTTACAAGGCTATGGCCGATTTCTGCACACATGGATGTCACAGGAGTCTGACTAGGTGTAGTTGGCACTGTACACAGGTGGGGTGAGGTGCCACAGGGACTGCTCGCCCTGGCCTAGGGGAACCCAGAGCCCACCTCCCCCACCCAGACACCTCCAATGCGCGCTGAATCAGCAGAATGAGAGTGTACTCACCTCCTTGTTGCTGCTGTGATGCCCTCAAGCGCCCATCCATCTCCGGGTACGCCACCGCCAGGATCCTGAACATCAGGGGGTCATGGTGCAACGGGCACCCTCCCACGTTGGGAGGCCATCCCCAGCTGGGCCTCCGCCGTCTTCTTGCTCCAGTGGCGAATGTCCTCCCATCTTTCCGGCAGTGGGTGCTCCTTCTGTGGTAGACCCCCAGGGTCCAGGCTGCATTGGCGATGGCACGCCAAATGTCCTTCTTCTGGTGGGCGCTGACCTACAGGAATTGTGCAGGGGAAAAAGAGAAGTAATTACCAACTTCACCGTCACAGTCATTGGCCCGCATCCCTACCCTTGCCATGATGCACATGCCCTCACTGTCGTTTAACGCACTCCTCATTCTCACCCCCCCTATCTTTCATCCACCCCACTCCACACAGGCATTGCCCATACAGCATGCTCACAGTGTTCTTACCTGTTTGTCTGGAGGACCGTAGAGTAACGTGTACTGGGGGAGGACCCCATCCACAAGTTTCTCCAACTCCTCCGTGCTGAAGGCATGGGCCCTTTCCCCAGACACACGAGCCATTGTCTCTTCTAGACTGAGGTCACAGCAGCACTTGCAGTGCAGGTCCTCTCCTGTCGAAGATCAGGTATCGAGTGATTGAACAGATAGAAAATGGCGGTCACGTCCGTGGCAGTGCGTACCGTCACCTCCAGCATACATCGTCATTGGCTCCTGGGACCCATAGGGTCCAATGTTAACCAATGCAGAATTGCGCCACGGTCTTCGACCGCCTACCGCAATCGTGTACAACGCCAGCGCAGTTACCTCATATCCCATTGTCCCACCTTACAGGTCAGGCAGCCGCCATTTCATGGGCCCACATGGCATTATTTTTGACTGCGTCACACATACCTAGGCCTTGCCTAAACACTCATACGAGCAAATGTCGAATTGCTAATATTTTCAGCGTAAGCTGTGTTTACGTACCTCAGAGTTGGTTGAATCTCTGCTCGCTGATCTCCTCCATAGGCACCGTCCGCTGGGCATGTGAGGAGATGGGGTCATCCTCCGGTGTACAGACCGCTGGTGGACCTGTCAACAATGGAGGAGCGACATGTGATCATCACCTACAGGCTTGATCGTGCCACAATCCTAGAACTGGGTGCCCAGTTGGAGCCAGACCTGATGTCAGCTATCTGCCATCCCACAGGAATCCCCCCTCAAGTGCAGGTGCTGTCGGTACTCCATTTCATAGCAAGTGGGTCTTTTCAAACTACAGTGGCCATAGCATCAGGGATGTCACAGCCTATGTTTTCCAATGTGTTGTCCAGAGTGTTGTCTGCCCTGCTGAAACACATACGGAGCTACATCGTTTTCCCTCAGGTGGAGGATTTGCCTACAGTGAAAGGTGATTTCTATGCCCTGGGACATATCCCCAACATCATAGGTGCCATTGATGGGACACATGTGGCCTTGGTACCCCCTGCAGGAGTGAACAGGTGTACAGAAACTGGAAGAGTTACCATTCCATGAATGTGCAAATGGTGTGTTTGGCAGACCAGTACATCTCCCATGTTAACGCAAAATTCCCTGGCTCAGTGCATGACGCTTACATCCTGCGGAATAGCAGCATCCCTTATGTGATGGGGCAACTCCAGAGGCACCGGGTGTGGCTATTAGGTGAGCACATGGACCCAATACAGTGGGAATAGTTGTCTGGGTCTGTGGATGTCCGTATGAGTTAGTGTGTGTCTAACAGTTGTCCCTCGACATTTGCAGGTGACTCTGGTTACCCCAACCTGTCATGACTACTGGCCCCCAGTGAGGAATCCCAGGACAAGGGCAGAGGAATGCTACAATGAGGCCCATGGCGAACTAGGAGGATTATAGAGCGGACCTTTGGCCTCCTGAAGGCCAGGTTCCGGTGCCTGCATATGACTGGTGGTTCCCTATTCTACTCACCAAAGAAGGTATGCCAGATCATCGTGGCCTGCTGTATGCTTCACAACTTGGCTTTGCGACGACAGGTGCCTTTTCTGCAGGAGGATGGTCCAGATGGAGGTGTTGTGGCAGCTGTGGAGCCTGTGGATAGTGAAGACGAGGAAGCAGAAGAAGAGGACATCGACAACAGGAACACGGTGATCCTGCAATTCTTCCAGTGAGACACAGGTAAGAATACAACACTGCCTGCTACATCTAATTTAAATCTACTACCACTCTACTGTCTGTCATGTTCACCCAGTGTATGGTCACTGAGTTGTCACTTTCCCTTACGATTACACAGATGTGGGTCCCACTGTGTGACATCTGCTTTGTTTCCTCATGGACTTGAGCTGTGTGACACAGGTATGTTGACATTATATTTGAAAGAGCATTTTGCCACTGTAATTGCTAATACACTATTTCGAAATCACAGACAGACTTCTGATTGTTTTGTGCTTTAAGGGTGTTTATTTAAGTGCTCAATATTAGAGGGGGTTGTAAAATGGTGAGGGGTGATGGTGGAGGAATGTCCTTGGCAGAGTCCAGTCTATTAGTCTCACAGGTGCATTGTCCAAAGGGCCATAGGAAGTGGAGCTGGGGCAGTTTAAGGATGGACAGGTTGACAAGGTGGGACAAATGGATGACAATCAGGGTGGTCTCATTTCTTGGCAGGGGTCTTGGCATCGTTCTCTGTTCTTGTCCTGGATCTCAGGGTGTGCCAGGGTGTGCCATGGGTGGGTGACCGTGTACCCCAGTGCTTGCATTCCTGTGTGGGACCTTGTGTGATGATGGTTTAGGGGGGTGTATGGGTATGTGCAGTGGCCATGCTTAAGTGATGGGTGTCCATGCTTTCGTGTTGCATGCAGGGCTTGGGTTTGGGATGTGTGGTTTGTGATATTGGGACATGTGTGAGGAGTTGGAGTGATGGGGGTGAGGGTGAGGGTGGGGGTATGTATGGCATGCAGGTAGGGTGGGGGATGCAATAGTTAAGATTTGACTTACCAGAGTCCATTCCTCCAGCTACTTCTGCGAGGCCCTCAGGATGCAGTATAGCCAAGACCTGCTCCTCCCATGTTGTTAGTTGTGGGGGAGGAGGTGAGGGTCCGCTGCCAGTCCTCTGTAGCGGGATGTGGTGTCTTGAGACCACGGAACGCACCTTCCCCCATAGGTCGTTCCACCTCTTCCTGATCTCATCCCATGTTCTTGGATGCTGTCCCACTGCATTGACCCTGTCTACGATTCTGCGCCATAGCTCCATCTTCCTAGCTATGGAGGTGTGCTGCACCTGTGATCCGAATAGCTGTGGCTCTACCCGGATGATTTCCTCCA
This sequence comes from Pleurodeles waltl, assembly GCF_031143425.1. Taxonomy (NCBI): domain Eukaryota; kingdom Metazoa; phylum Chordata; class Amphibia; order Caudata; family Salamandridae; genus Pleurodeles; species Pleurodeles waltl. The sequence goes on along the minus strand of NC_090440.1, from coordinate 1,441,793,348 downwards.
CCATGACCCTGAGCTCCTCCCCAGAGAACCTGGGGTGTCTTTGCGGGGCCATGGGGTGGTGTGGGTGATGGTGGGGTGGTGTGTGTTGTGATGTGTGAGGTGATATTTAGAGGTGTGTTGTGTGAGGTGCGTGGATGTTATGTGAGTGATAATGTTGAGTGCCTGTGGATGCTAGTGTTGTTGATGGTGGTGTCTCACTCTGGCCTTCAGTCGCAATTGTGATTGTAGGGGTTTGTGGGTGATGTGGGTGTGTGTTTTAGAGAGGTGTGAGTGTGTGGGAGTGGTGTGTGTATGTGTATCAGGTGTGTTTATTTTGAATTGTCCAATGTGGTTGTGTTTTGTAAGTGTGTGTGTATTTTGAGTGCAGCAGTGTGTACCACAAATGGAATACCGCGATTGAAAGACCGCCACGTGGATTCTTGGGTTGTGATAGTGTGGGCGTATTCCTGTTGGTGTGACGGTGTCAGTTTTGTTATCGCCAGTTTATTACTGACCTTGTGGCGGACTTGTGTGGGTGTCTAAATTTTGGCGGATTCTGGCCTTTGGGTCATAATGACCGTGGCGGAATTCCGCGGCCGTGGCGGTGTGTTGGCAGTCTTCTGCATGGCGGTAAGCGGCTTTTACCGCCAATGTTGTAATGATCCCCTTACTGTCTTACCTGTGTGTCACTGGAAGTACTGCTGAATAACATTGGTTCTGTTGTCAACATCTTCTTCCTCTGTCTCCTCTTCCTCACTGTCCACAGGCTTCACCGGTGCCACAAGACCATCTCCAGGCACATCCTCCTGCAGAAAAGGCACCTGGCGTCTCAAGGCCAGGTTGTGCAACATACAACATGCTACGATGATCTGGCACACCTTCTTGGGTGAGTAGTACAGGGAGCCACCTGTCAGATGGAGACACCGGAACCTGGCCTTCAGGAGGCCAAAGGTTCTTTCTATAATCCTCCTATAATACGCCCATGTGCCTCATTGTAACGTTCCTCTGCCCTTGACCTGGCATTCCTCACTGGGGTCAGTAGCCATGAGAGGTTGGGGTAACCAGAGTCACCTGAAAACATTGAGGGACAACTGTTAGACACACACTAACCATTAGGGACAGCCCCATAAACAGACACCTACTCATACTGTGTGGGGATCTTTGGCTCACCTATTAGCCACACCCAGTCCCTCTGGAGTTGGCCCATCACATATGGGATGCTGCTATTCCTCAAGATATAGGCGTCATGCACAGAGCCAGGATATTTGCCATTCACATGGGAGATGTACTGGTCCGCCAAACACACCATCTGCACATTCATTGAGTGATAGCTTTTTCTATTCTTGTAAACTTGTTCAGTCCTCCGGGGGGGGACAAATGCCACATGTGTCCTGTCAATGGCACCAATGATGTTGGGGATATGTCCCAGGGCATAAAAGTCAGCCTTCACTGTGGCCAAATCCTCCAACTGGGGGAACACGATGTAGCTGCGCATGTGTTTCAGCAGGACAGACAACACTCTGGTCAACACGTTAGAGAACATAGGCTGTGACATGTGTGATGCCATGGCCACTGTTGTTTGGAAGGAACCCCTGCACTAGAGGGGGGGATACCTGTGGGTTGGCAGATAGCAGACATCAGGTCTGGCTCCAATTGGGCACACAGTTCTTGGATTGTGGCACGATCAAGTCTGTAGGTCATGATAATGGGGGTCATTACGACCCTGGCGGTCGGCGGAGAAGCGGCGGTCTTACCGCCAACAGGCTGGCGGTAAACATTTTGAAATTATGACCATGGCGGTTACCGCCATGGTCATCCGCCACTTCTCCATTCCACCCGGAGGTCGTCACAATACCGCCGGCGGTATTATGACCCGGCTGACCGCCATGGATTTCATGGGGTTTGGAACCGCCATGAAATCCATGGCGGTAAGCACTATCAGTGCCAGGGAATCCCCACCACCCCTGCCACCCCCCAAAGGTGGCAGGACCCCCCTCCCCACCCCTACCCCCAACATTACCTTACACATACACACCCGACACGCACGCAGGCACCACCAACACACATACCCGCACACACATCAACATACATGCCAACAGCCACACACACAGTCATACACGCACACCCACATTCAGACATACACGCACACATCCATACAGACATACATACAGACATACATGCACTCATTTCAAAACACACAACACCCCTGCATGCATACACGCACTCACACACCCCCTCTACATACACACACGCACACCCCCATGCACCCACACAACACACAACACCCCCCACCCCCCTCCCCTAATGGATGATCAACTCACCACCAACACACATACCTGCACACACATCAACATACATGCCAACAGCCACACACACAGTCATACACGCACACCCACATTCAGACATACACGCACACATCCATACAGACATACATACAGACATACACGCACTCATTTCAAAACACACAACACCCCCGCATGCATACACGCACTCACACACCCCCTCTACATACACACACGCACACCCCCATGCACCCACACAACACACAACACCCCCCGACCCCCCTCCCCTAATGGATGATCAACTTACCTGGTCCGGTGATCCTCCGGGAGGGGACGGGATCCATGGGGGCTGCTCCGCCGCCACCACACCGTCAACAGAACACCGCCACGCCGAATCACAGGACGTGATTCGGTGGGCGGTGTTCTGTTGACGTGGCGGTGGAGCAGCCTCCACTTCCCCGCCGCCCACCAGTATGACTGCTGGCGGCTCTCCATCCGAAAAAGGACGGAGGGCTGCCAGCAGTCATAATACGCCGAGCGGAAAACCGCCACCACTGGCGGTCTTCAGCACGGCGGTCAAAATGACCCCCTATGTGAACCCGAAAGTCCATGGGTGTGCCAATGTCTGCTGTGACGCAGTTAGGTGCCATGTCTTGAGCCCCCCTGAAATGGCGGCTGCCTGACCTGTGAGGAGGGACAAATGGAAATGAGGTAATTACGCTGGCGTTGTTCGGCATTGCGGTAGGTGGTCAATGACCGCCGTGCAAATTCGCATTGGTTATCATTGGGTCCTATGGGTTCCCGGAGCCAATGGCAATGTACACCGGCTGTGACGGTATGCACCGCCGCGGAGGTCACCGCCATTTTCTAGCTATTCACTCACTTGCTACCTGGCCTTCAACAGGAGAGGACCTACCCTGCAAGTGCTGCTGTGACCTGTGTCTGGAAGCAACAATGGCACATGTGTCTGGGGAAAGGGCCCCTGCCTTCACTTCAGAGGAGTTGTAGAAACTGGTCGATGGGGTCCTACCCCAGTATACGTTACTCTAAGGTCCTCCAGATAAAACAGGTGAGTACACTGTGAGCATGATGCGTGGGCCATGAATGTATGGAGTGCTGTGTGTGTGTGTAAGCCACATGTAGGGGGGGAAAGGGGTCCTGGCTAGAGTGCAGCATCCAAGCTGGTCAATGTATGTGCATCAGGGGATGGGAGGGATCTGGTGGGCAATGTGTATGACGGTCCAGACGGGTGACTAATTCCCTTTTCTGCCGTCTTGTCCATGCAGGTTAGCGCCCACCAGAAAAAGGGTATTTGGCGTGCCATCGCAAAGGAGGTGGGGACCTTGGGAATCTTTGACAGGTGGAGCACCCACTGCCGCAAGAGGTGGGAGGACATGCGCCGCTGGGCAAAGAAGACAGCGGAGGCCCAGCTGGGACTGGCCTCTCAACGAGGAAGGGGTGCCCGTCGCACCATGAACCCCCGATGTTCCGCATCCTGGCGGTGGCCTATCCGGAGTTGGATGGGCCATTGTAGGCCTCACAGCAGCCACGAGGGGGTGAGTACAGAATCAGAACCCTGACTTTGCGCGCATTAGGAGGTACCTGGGTGGGGGATGTGTGCTGTGGGTGCCCCTAGGCCAGGGCGAACATGACAGGGTAGGTCACTTGTTCGGCAGGCTCAGAATCACTCCTACCCCAATAGTATTAGCGGCCATCTACTCCTGGGCAGGGTCCTGTGGGTTTCAGGTGTACAGCTAATGGCATTAGGCATTGAACACCATGGGCTGGTGACTCTCTTAGTAATTGGTAGTGCATGGCCTAGTGCATAGGGCTGCTCCCTGCGTGTTGTTTAGGCCAACGGTAGTGTTGTTGCTGGCATTGACCAAGTCTCTCCACTGTCTCTCCCCCCCCTTTTTGTTTTGTCACCCTGTCCTTGTGTGCCTTAGCATCATCTGGCAGAGGAGCTGAGGCACCGGCGACGGAGGGAGCTGCATCCCACATGGGCATGGAGGCCGAATCCACAGAGGGTGAGCGCGCCAGTGGGACGGAGGGCGAGGGGAGCACCACGACGGGGACAGGAGGGGAGACCACAGACAGTGACTCCTCCTCCGATGGAAGCTCCCTGGCAGTGACGGACACCTCTGTGCCCACCCCAAACACAGGTACAGCCGCCACCCTCCCTACCAGCACTGCCCTCCCAGCAGCCCCTCAGCGTGTTTCCCGTGCCCGCTCACCCAGGAGGATGGGCATCTCCTTCGCCCCAGGCACCTCAGGAACTGCACCAGTCAGCCCTGCTGCCCTCAGTGATGAGGCTATTGACCTCTGAGATCCCTCACTGTTGGGCAGTCAACCATTCTGAGTGCCATCCAGGGTGGCGAGAGGCATTTGCAACAAACAAAAATGCATACTTGGAGGGCATTCCCTCTGGCGTGGCGTCCCAACAGAGAACATTTCAGGCTCTAGCCTCAGCACTGATGGTAGCCATTGTCCCTGTGTCTAGCCTCGCCCCTCCAACTTCTTCTACTCAGGCCGAATCCCCTCAACCCCAGCCTATCCCAGGCACACCTTCAGACCAGCATTCACCCAAATCACCACAAAAAGGTGGCTCACGCAAACATTAGCACCACCATTCATCTCACAGGCACTCACACAAACACCATACCCATGCAGACACACCAACAATCACTGCCTCCACTGTGTCCCCCTCCTCCTCTTCATCCACCTCCCTCCCAGTTTCGTCTCCACCCACACCTGCATGCACTACATCCTCATCCACTACCTCCATCACCAGCACGCCCATCACAGCACACCCCTCACTGGCAGTCACCACCCCCACAACCATGCACACGTCCCCTGTGTCCTCTCCCAGTGTCTGTGACCCCTCCTCTCAAAAGTACACAAACGCAAGAACCCACCCACCCAACAGCCATCCACCTCACAACAGCATCCAGCCCATGCACCCTCACCCAAACTCAGCAGAAAGACACCTTCTACAACCTCTCCCTCTTCATCCACTCCCAAACCCTTTCCATCTTCCCGCCCCAGTGTGTCTAACTTTTCCTGGCAAACATTGACCTGTTCCCTACCCCTCCCCCCTGTCCTTCCCCTCGGGCCAGGGTGTCCAGAACCCAGCCCAGCACCTCGGCCACCAAGTCGCCGTCCAATGTGGAACCTGCAACTCCCAGAGCCTCAATGGGGGTACCCGTCAGGACATCCAGTGTATCACCAACCCCTGCAAAGGATCAGACCATTCCGCCACCTGCCAAGGTGAAGAAGGGGCCAGCATACAGCAAGGGCAAGGAGCACAACCCACCCAGCAAGGCCTCCTCCAAACCTCCAGCTGACAGAGCCAAGGGCACAACAGCAGGAAAATCTATGGCAAGGCACTTCAGCCGACGGAGGATGCAGGTGAAGCCCTGGTGCCCACCAGCAGAAGCGCCAGCCCCGCCGCCTGCACCGCGTGCAGCACCACCAGCAGCCCTGCAGCAAGCACCACCACCTGCACCGCCGCTGCCACCACTTCTGTCAGCAACAGCATCCCCAGTAGGCAGCCCACTGAGGCTGCAGGAGAAGGGCTGGAGCCTCCCTCCACCACTGGCAGCACCGGCACCTGCACCACAGCCATTACCGGCACGTGCACCAAGGCCAGCACCGCCAGCATCCCTGCCGCAAGCACTGCCACAAGCACCACCACCTGCACCGCTGACAGTAGCACCACTACCAGCAGCACCAGCAGCCCCAGTGGGCGGCCGTCCGAGGCTGCGGGAGACGAGCTGGAGACTACTACCACCACTGGCAGCACCCCCACCAGCTCTGGCACTACCACCACTTAGCAGCCTTAGGCGCCGTAGGATGGAGTCTAGCCCCTGCCCCATGTACTATCATGCTACATGTTCCCTGCTAATCTCGTGCCTCAGACACCCAGGTGAGGGAATGTGTGCTGGCACACCCCAAGTACTACATCACTGAGCACAAAGCCCCCTCCAGAACCAGTGGAGAAATGCATCCACTCACCCTATCCTTGGCAGGAAGAAGCACTCTTGGCACAAAGCCCTCTCCAGAACCAGTGGAGAAGCTATCCACTTGAGAGACTGTGGCTTTGCACTCCCCAGGACCAAGCAGTGGGCAAACCACCCACTTGAGAGACTAGAGAGACTGTGGCTTTGCACTCCCCAGGACCAAGCAGTGGGCAACCCACCCACTTGAGAGACTTGAAAGACTATGGCTTTGCACTCTCCAGGACCTAGCAGTGGGCATGGAGCTCCCTCGAGGAGCAGTGGCATTATTCCATCTTCTGGCTGAGGTGCCCCCCGTTCCCTATCCTCCTGAGGTGCCTGTGTGTTTTCGACCTGATGCCCTTCAGTGTTCTCTCCGTATTGAGGCAGGAGTCAAGTGCGGGCTTGGCCCATGATTTTTGGCCCAGTGGGTCACGGACATTTGCAAAGGACAATGTACGGCCTTCTGTACACATTGTAAATATTTGTATATACTGTTTTTCTATTTGTTACGTATATATGCCTATTTCTAAAATATCACTCAATCAATCAATCAATCAATCAATCATTTAATTTATAAAGCGCGCTATGTACACGTTAGGGTTTCAAGGCGCTGAGGGGGGGGGGCAGCTGCTATTGGTCGAAGAGCCAGGTCTTGAGGAGTCTCCTGAAGGTGAGGAGGTCCTGGGTCTGGCGCAGGGGGGTCGGGAGGGAGTTCCAGGTCTTGGCGGCGAGGTAGGAGAAGGAGCTGCCGCCGGAGGTCTTGCGTTGGAATCAGGAAACGATGGCGAGGGCGAGGTTGGCAGAGCGGAGTTGGCGGGAAGGGACGTAGAAGTTGAGTCTGTTGTTCATGTATGCTAGTCCGGCGTTGTGTAGTGCTTTGTGCGCGTGGGTGAGGACTTTAAAGGTGATCCTCTTGTCCACAGGGAGCCAGTGGATGTCCTTTAGGTGGTGGGAGATGTGGCATCGGCGGGGTATGTCGAGGATCAGGCGTTCTGGATGCTTTGGAGTCGTTGGATGTCTTTTGCTGGGATGCTTGTGTAGAGTGTGTTGCCGTAGTCAAGTCTGCTACTGACGAGGGCCTGGGTCACTGTTTTTCTGGTTTCCTTCGGGATCCACTTGTAGATTCTACGGAGCATGCGAAGGGTGTTGAAGCAGGAGGAGGAGACTGCGTTGACCTGTTTGGACATGGTGAGGGCGGAGTCGAGGATGAAGCCGAGGTTGCGTGCGTGGTTGGCTGGAGTAGGGGGGGGTCCCAGCACGGTGGGCCACCAGGAGTCGTCCCAGGCCGAGGGGGTGCGTCCGAGGATGAGGACTTCCGTCTTGTCGGAGTTTAATTTCAGGCGACTGTTTCTCATCCACTCGGCGATGGATTTCAATCCCTCATGGAGGTTGGCTTTGGCGGTGTGTGGGTCATTGCTGAGGGAGAGGATGAGCTGGGTGTCGTCGGCGTAGGAGAGGATGCTGAGGTTGTGCTGACGGGCCAGTTGTGCGAGGGGTGCCATGTAGACGTTGAACAGCGTTGGTCTTAGCGAGGAGCCTTGGGGGACGCCGCAGATGAGGTTGGTGGCTTCGGAGCGGAAGGGTGAGAGTCGGACTCTCTGGGTTCTACCGGAGAGGAATGAGGAGATCCAGTTGAGGGCTTTGTCTTGTATTCCGGCTTCGTGGAGACGAGTTAGGATGGTGCGGTGGCAGACCGTATCGAAGGCAGCGGAGAGGTCTAGGAGGATGAGGGCTGAAGTTTTGCTGTTGTCCATTTGCTGTCTGATGTCATCTATGGCGGCGAGGAGTGCAGTCTCGGTGCTGTGATTGCGTCTGAATCCGGATTGGGAGGGGTCTAGGATGGAGTTGTCCTCGAGGTAGTGGGTGAGCTGGGCGTTGACGATCTTCTCGATGACCTTCGCTGGAAAGGGGAGTAGGGAGATCAGGCGGAAGTTTTCGAGGTCAGCCTTGGGTTTCTTGAGGAGGGCTTGGATGTCGGCGTGCTTCCAGCTGTCCGGGAAGGTCGCAGTATCGAAGGATAGGTTGATGATCTTACGAAGTTGGGGGGCGATGGTGGAGTCGGCTTTGTTGTAGACGTGGTGTGGGCAGGGGTCTGAGGGGGATCCTGAGTGGATGGAGTTCATGGTCTTTCGGGTTTCGGCGTCATCTACGTGGGTCCAGGTGGTGAGGCGGTCGGCATAGGAGGAGTTGTCGGGGGTAGGGTCTGGCGGAGGTGTGGTGTTGAGGCTGTCGTGGATGGCGACGATTTTCTGGTAAAAGAAGGTGGAGAGTGCGTCGCAGAGTTTCTGGGATGGTGGGACGTCGTTGGCGTTGGCGCTGGGGTTGGAGAGCTCCTTCACGATGAAGAAGAGCTCCTTGCTGTCGTGTGCGTTGTTGTTTAGGCGTTCTGTGAAGTGGGAGCGTTTGGCGAGTCGGATAAGTTGGTGGTGCTTGCGGGTGGCTTCCTTGTGGGTTGCCAGGCCGTCGGGTGTGCGCTCGAGAAGCCATTTTTTCTTAAGTTTCTGGCAGGTGCGTTTGGAGGTGATCAGTTCGTCTGTGAACCAGGCTGCTTTTTTCTTTTCTTGGTTGACGGTGGGCCTCTTGAGTGGTGCGAGGGTGTTGGCGCAGTTGAGTATCCACTGTTGGAGGTTGATGGCGGCGGAGTCCGGGTCGGTAGGGTCGGTCGGGAGGTTCTTGGCGAGGGTGCTGGTTAGTTGGTCCTCGGTGACTTTGCCCCAGCGGCGGTGCGGAGGTAGTGGGGTGCGGTGGTGTTCGGTGTGTTTCTTGAATGTGAAGTGGACGCAGTGGTGGTCGGTCCAGTGGAGTTCGGTGGTGTGGCTGAAGGAGATGTGGTTGCTTGCAGTGAAGAGTGGGTCTAGAGTGTGACCGGCGATGTGGGTGGGTGTGTTGACCAGTTGTCTGAGTCCGAGGTTGGAGAGGTTGGTGGCCAGTGATGCGGTGTTGGCGTCGTTGTTGTTCTCCAGGTGGAAGTTGAGGTCTCCAAGGAGGATGTAGTCCGTTGAGGCGAGGGCGTGGGTGCTTGCGATTTCAATCAATTCCTTTTGTCCTTGCGTTATTCCTGAGGGTTATGGGGTTTCTCTGTATTGTTGTTGGATCTGTTTGTGTGTATGGTGTTGTGGGTGAGGGTGGGGATGTTGCATGTGTGTGTCACTCTCTTTTCCCCCGTGTGCTAGGTGCAGTACTCACCATGCTCTTCGCCGCCGCCGTCTGTGATGTTCCTGGTATATGAGCAGATACACCAGCATTGGAAGGACCTGCAGCTCGGGCTCCATGGCGTCCTGGTTCTTCGTTGAGTGTCGAGCGGTGAGTGGTTTCCCTTCCAAAGATTGTTTCCGCCATGCTTTTGATGGTGATGGTACCGCCCCGGAAAAGCTGGCGGATTGGTGTGTCATAATAGTGTAGGCAGTACATTGTCTTCTGCCTGTCTGTTGGCAGTGACCGCTGCTGTGTTTGTTGCTACCGCCGTGGCAGTCCGAGTGTGAAAGTGGCTGTCTGTGATGGCGGTTTCCACTGTGGTCGTGATCCCATTTTTTTTACCCCCGGCCTGTTGGCAGTATTAACGCTGCTTTCACACCGTCCGCCATGGTTGTAATGAGGGCCTTAGAGTTCCTTTGGAAAGATACCTTTATTGAAGGAGTTGTTGACAGTTCTGACTGGATTGGCTACAGAGCTATTCAAGAGGACAATTGTCTGCAGACACGTAGCTTAGTCTGCGAAAGTCTAGCAATGTGAATCTCACATTTCCCAACTAAACAAGTGGGAAAACCAACACAGGTGTAGCAGACCTGATTCTGGGCCCCAGAGCCAACTGTCAAGCCATTTATTTAGGGGAGGTGTCACATCCCATACACCCTCCCTGAAGCTATGTCCCTGTTGGTCTGCCACTGATTCTGCTGGCCTACAAGTGTTTGCAGGATTGATCAAGAAGTCTGTGGTCAGGAGGTTAACCCCTTCGCTGCCAGGCCTTTTCCCCTCAGGTGGCAGGCCTTATTTTTGTGGCTATTTGGGGCAGTTCGCGCTTAGGCCCTCATAACCTTTTGTCCACATAAGCTACCCACACCATATTTGCATCCTTTTTTCCCAACATCCTAGGGATTTTAGAGGTACCCAGACTTTGTGGGTTCCCCTGAAGGAGACCAAGAAATTAGCCAAAATACAGTGAAAATTGTGTTTTTTTCAAACAAATGGGAAAAAGGGCTGCAGAAGAAGGCTTGTGTTTTTTTCCCTGAAAATGGCATCAACAAAGTGTTTGCGGTGCTAAAATCACAAGCTTCGCAGCTTTCAGGAACAGGCAGACTTAAATCGAAAACCCAATTTTTCAACACAATTTTGGCATTTTACTGGGACTACCCCATTTTTACTATTTTTGTGCTTTCAGCCTCATTCCAGTTAGTGACAGAAATGGGTGTGAAACCAATGCTGGATCGCAGAAAGCTAAACATTTCTGAAAAGTAGACAAAATTTGGAATTCACCAAGGGGTAATTTGTGTAGATCCTACAAGGTTTTCCTACAGAAAATAACAGCTGAAATAAAAAAATATTTAAATTGAGGTAAAAAACAGCTATTTTTTCAATGTTTTACTCTGTAACTTTTTCCTGCAAAGTCAGATGTTTGAAAGCAATATACCGTTACGTCTGCTGGACTCTTCTGGTTGTGGGAATATATGGGGCTTGTAGATTCATCAAAAATCCCTAGGTACCCAGAGCCAATAATTGAGCTGCATCTTTCAGTGGATTTTCTTTCTATACCGGATGTACAGCAATTCATTTGCCGAAATATAAAGAGTGAAAAATAGGTATCAAGAAAACCTTTGTATTTCCAAAATGGGCACAAGATAAGGTGTTGAGAAGCAGTGGTTATTTGCACATCTCTGAATTCCGGGGTGCCCATATCAGCATATGAATTACAGGGCATTTCACAAATAGACTTCTTTTTTACATAATGCCTTATATTTGGAAAGAAAAAATGTAGAGAAAGACAAGGAGCAAAAACACTTGTTTGCCATTCTGTGTTTCCCCCAAGTCTCCCGATAAAAATGGTACCTCACTTGCGTGGGTAGCCTAGTGCTCGCAAGAAGAAACACAACATGGACACATCACATTTTTACACTGAAATCTGATGTGTTTTTTGCAAAGTGCCTAGCTGTAGATTTTGGCCTCTAGCTCAGCCGCCACCTAGGGAAACCTATCAAACCTGGGCATTTTTTTAAACTAGACAACAAGGGGAATCCATGACGGGGTAACTTGTGGGGCTCTCACCATGTTCTGTTACCCAGAATCCTTTGTAAACCTCAAATTTGGCCCAAAAACACTTTTTCCTCACATTTTGGTGACACGAACGTCTGGAATCTAAGAGGAGCCACAAATTTTCTTCCACCCAAAGTTCCCCCAAGTCTCCCAATAAAAATGATACCTCACTTTTGTGGGTAGGCCTAGCGCCTGCGTCAGGAAATGCCCCAAAACACAAAATGGACACATCACATTTTCCCAAAAGAAAACAGACCTGTTTTTTGCAAAGTGCCTAGCTGTGCATTTTGGTCTCTAGCTGAGCCGGCACCCAAGGAAACCTACCAAACCTGTGCATGTTTGAAAACTAGACACGTAGGGGAATCCAAGATGGGGTGACTTGTGGGGCTCTCACCAGGTACTGCTACCCAGACTCCTTTGCAAACCTCAAAAATTGGCTAAAAAACACTTTTTCCTCACATTTTGGTGACACAAAGTTCTGGAATCTGAGAGGAGCCACACATTTCCTTCCTCCCAGCATTCCCCCAAGTCTCCCGATAAAGATGGTACCTCACTTGTGTGGGTAGGCCTAGTGCCCGTGAAAGGAAATGCCCCAAAACCCAACGTGGACACATCACATTCTCCCAAAGAAAACAGACCTGTTTTTTGCAAAGTGCCTAGCTGTGGATTTTAGTCTCTAGCTCAGCTGCCACCTAGGGAAACCTACCAAACCTGCGCATTTTTGAAAACTAGACAACTAGGGGAATCCATGATGCGGTGACTTGTGGGGCTGTCACCAGGTTCTGTTACCCAGAATCCTTTGCAAACCTCAAAATCTGGCTGAAAAAACACTTTTTCCTAACATTTCGGTGACACAAAGTTCTGGAATCTGAGAAGAGCCACAAATTTCCTTCCATCCAACATTCCCCCAAGTCTCCCGATAAAAATGGTACCTCACTTGTGTGGGTAGGCCTAGCACCCGTAAAAGGAAATGCCCCATAACCCAACGTGGACACATCACATTCTCCCAAACAAAACAGACCTGTTTTTTGCAAAGGGCCTAGCTGTGGATTTTAGCCTCTAGCTCAGCTGTCACCCAGGGAAACCTACCAAACCTGCGCATTTTTGAAAACTAGACATCTACGGTAATCCAGTATGGGGTGACTTGTGGGGTTGTAACCAGGTTCTGTTACCCAGAATCCTTTGCAAACCTCAAAATGTGGCCTAAAAACACTTTTTCCCACACATTTCGGTGACACAAAGTTCTGGAATCTGAGAGGAACCACAAATTTCCTTCCACCCAGCGTTCCCCCAAGTCTCCCAATAAAAATGATACCTCACTTGTGTGGGTAGGCCTAGCGCCCGTGAAAGGAAATGCCCCAAAACCCAACGTGGACACATCACATTCTCCCAAAGAAAACAGACCTGTTTTTAGCAAAGGGCCTAGCTGTGGATTTTAGCCTCTAGCTCAGCTGCCACCTAGGGAAACCTACCAAACCTGCGCATTTTTGAAAACTAGACATCTAGGGGAATCCGAGAAGGGGTGACTTGTGGGGCTGTCACCAGGTTCTGTTACCCAGAATCCTTTGCAAACCTCAAAATGTGGCCTAAAAACACTTTTTCCCACATATTTCGGTGACACAAAGTTCTGGAATCTGAGAGGAACCACAAATTTTCTTCCACCCAGCGTTCCCCCAAGTCTCCCAATAAAAATGGTACCTCATTTGTGTGGGTAGGCCTAGCTCCCGAGAAAGGAAATGCCCCAAGGCACAACGTGGACACATCACATTCTCCCAAAGAAAACAGACCTGTCTTTTGCAAAGTGCCTAGCTGTGGATTTTAGCCTCTAGCTCAGTCGCCACCTAGGTAAACCTACCAAACCTGCGCATTTTTTAAAACTAGACACCTAGGGGAATCCAAGATGGGGTGACTTGTGGGGCTGTCACCAGGTTCTGTAACCCAGAATCCTTTGCAAACCTCAAAATCTGGCTAAAGAAACACTTTTTCCTCACATTTCGGTGACACAAATTTCTGGGATTTGAGAGGCGCCACAAATTTCCTTCCACCCAGTGTTCCCCCATGCCTCCCGATAAAAATGGTACCTCACTTGTGTGGGTAGGCCTAGCGCCCACGACAGGAAATGCCCCAAAACACAACATGGACTCATCACATTCTCCCCAAAAAAACAGACCTGTTTTTTGCAAAGTGCCTAGCTGTGGATTTTTGCCTCTAGCTCAGCTGGCACGTAGGGAAACCTACCAAACCTGTGCATATTTGGAAACTAGATGTAGGAAGTTGGCTCTGTATATACTATCTCAAAGTGAGAGATAGTGTGCACAGAGTCCAAGGGTTCCCCCTAGAGGTTGATAGTGGCAAAATTAAATAATACTAATGCTCTATTTTGTGGTCGAGCAGTAGGCTCATCTGAGGGTAGTGTTAAGCATTTGTTGTACACACACAGGCAATAAATGAGAAAATACACTCAAAGACTTAACTCCAGGCCAATAGGTTTTTACATAGAAAATATTATTTTCTTAATTTGTTTTAGAACCACAAGATTCAGAATTGAGGTAAGCACATAAATTGTAAGGTACTTCACAAAGGTAAGTATAGAACTTTGATTTAAAACAGTAGTACACACAGTTTCGCAAAAAATGGCAAGAAGCTATTTTAAAAGTGGACAGGTAAGTAAAGCAGTTACACATTCAGTCTCCTGGGCATAGGCAGTCCACCGTTGGGGGTTCAAGGCAATCCCAAACACCCAGCACCATCAACACAGTGCCGGTCAGGTGCAGAGGTCAAAGTAGGGCCCAAACAACATAGGCGCCGATGGAGAACAGGGGTGCTCCGGGCCTAGTCTGCTAGCAGGCAAGTACCTGTGTCCTCGGGGAGCAGACCAGGGGGGTTTGTAGAGCACTGAGGGGGTCCCAAATAGGCACACAAAAAGCACCCTCAGCGGCATAGGGGCGGCCGGGTGCAGTGTGTGAACAAAGCGTCAGGTTATAGGTAGAAAACAATGGAGAGACCCGGGGATCACTCTGGCGATGCAGGCTTTGCACAGGGGGGGCTTCTCGGGCCAGACACCGACTGGGCTAGGATGAGGGCCACCTGATGGTCACTCCTGCACCAGTGGTTGGTTCCTCTCGGTCCTGAAGGCTGCTGGTGAAGTGCTTCTCCAAGCATCGGGTTCCTTTGTTACCGAGCAGTCGCATTGAAGGGGAACATCTGGATCCTCTCTGCAGGCATTGCCTTGGGGGTGCAGGGAGGTCAACACAGGGTGTCCACATCATTGGAGTCACCTGGGGGTCCTCTCTGAAGTGTTGGTTCTCCTGCTTTTGCATTTCTCCTCCAATCTGCGGTGGAAGCTGAGCTTGCAGTGCAGTGGGGGCAGCCTCTGATGAGGTCAGCATGAAATTGTGCGCTGATGTCATTAGACACCACAGGGGGATCAGGAGGGGCAGTGGTGGAAGGAGAAACAATTCCCCTTACATCCCTGCCCAGGGGAGGGTAGAGCCAGGCCCCCAGGGGGAGTGCTGGTGCTTCCCCTGTGGGCCCCTGTCTGGACATAACGGTTACATCCTGGGCACCTGAGTGGTGCTGCGCAAGACATAACCATTACGTCCAGGGCACCCGAGGGGTTAAAGGGGTAGTTGTTTTTGTGTTTTCAGGGATGTGGAATTCCTATCGCACGACGCCCTGGACATATTGTTTGGGGTCAAGGGCAACAAGTTTCCATGTTTATTTTGTCCTTGGGACACGTAGGCACAGCCCCCTGAGCACAAACTCTTTGGCTGCCAGTTTACAGAGAAGAGACTGTCTTCAGTTGAGGTAATATGTGCATCCATATGTTAATGGTGTTCAAACTTGTATTTGTGGTTCATTATTGAAAAGCCTTTATTATTAGGGTGAGTGCTGTAAAAAACATTTTAAGGTTACACTGCACTACTGATAGTGGTGGTTCCAGTTTTAAAATAAAGGGTACACACATTTGAAAAGTTTGACAATATGAGGCTAAGTTTAATACTCCCAGAGTGCTCTCTGATTATATGCAAATGTTTGCAGAAGCTTGTAAGCAAGAGTGATGATTCTTTGCTTTCAAAATAAAATGTTCGGAAAAAAAATGCAGGTAGCAAACGAAAATCTATTGCTACTATGAAATTTGAGGTGCTATTTCTTTGAAGTGTCATTTAGTAAAATGTGTTGATGCATGCTAGTGTTTCCAAAAAATATTCCTAATGGAAAATCAGTAGATCTGCAGAAAGGTAGCAAAATAAAGACATTTCTATAGTAGGGATTGAAATTGCAAGTATTCAAACCCTACTATAGTATTTGCCCTGGCATAATCAGAGAGGCTGTTATCAGAGATCTTACAGAATGAGATTGCTGCCATAATTTGTTGCCACACTACATGGCACCAGAGGGACACGTAGATTTGTTTTTACAGGAAAAGTAGATTTAAGACACAACCTGTCCTCTGGACAAGTAGATATTTTATTAAATTCCACACCCCTGGTTTTGTTATCTGGTAAATTAATTCTGGCTGCTAGAATTGTGGTTGAGAAGTGGGAAGGCAAGGAGGAAGACTGACTCTTGTGGGTAGGAAGCATTTCAGATGTGATGCGCAATCAGCAAGGGTCAGTGATGAGGAGGCCATTTGCTGTGTTGCAAAGGAACCAAGATGCCCTTAGGTACTACTACTTAAGATTTGTGGTTGAATTAGCCTTTTTTCTCTGAACTCTTCTAGAGGGGTTGTTGTTCATGACGTTTAGGCCCCTGCATCAGGTCTACAGGCTTACCAACAGCTCTCCCTATTCAGCCCTCCTTTCCTTTGGTACATGCATTTGGCCACTGTCAGCTCAACAGGGTATTAGGCAGGTCTCCCCCAGGTAAGGCAGACATCAAGTATTGTGGTTTGTTAACTTTACTTGTTCCAGTCAGTTTTCCTCACTACTACCCTCTTCAGAAGAGAAAGAAATGAAACATCCACCTCACTCACCATATAAATGCTGTGAAGTGACTATTACTGCATGTATGCACTGAAATAATGTATATTAAGTCCAACTATTATACATTGAGATGTTCATATACACTTGTTTAGTATCCACAAGTATCAGATATACAGGAGTCACTAAACATGTACAGAGTGAAAAGGCCATAAGAGAAGCCATATTAATTTAGGAGAACATAATATTGCCTGAACATGGTGTTGGGATGGGACTGTCCCCTGCATGGTATACAGCCATGTTGCCCTCTCCTGAATGCAAGATTGTTAGTATCTATTTTTCTAGATTATGGTGGTCAGTCCAAACCCTGGCAGTCGGTGTTAAAGCGGCGGTAAGACCGCCAACTGTCCGGCAGTAAAAAAAATGGAATTACGACCGTGGCGAAAACCGCCAACAAAGACAGACACTTTAACACTCTGACCACCACGGTACAGACAAACAGTTTGGCGGTCACCGCCAACAGACAGGCGGAAGACAAAGTAACGCCCACAGTATCACAACCTACCAATCCGCCACCTTTTCCCGGGGCGGATTCACCGTGGATAAAAACACGGCGGAAACAGGACTTCGAAGGGAAAAAACTCACCTCTACACACCCCACGAGGAACCAGGACACCATGGGGCCGGAACTCCAAATTCTCCCTGCGATAGTCTTCCTGCTCCTCTACCAGGAGCACGGATGCCGGCGGCGAAGACCACGGTGGGTACTGCACCTACGACACAGGGGAGGAGGGAGGGAAAAGAGAGTGACACACACATGCAACACCCCCACCCCCACCCTCACCCACTACAACACACACACTAATACATATTTATACATGATAGTTACACCCCCAACCCCCCCAGAAGAATGCAAAGACAAAAGAAAATGAGTGTAACCATTGTAATATATTAAAATCAAGTAGGCAAAAATATATATATACACCATAAACAAAATATACACCAAGCTTATGAGTCCAGGTAGTTCTCCATTGAAGTCCGTGGAACACTGGGCCCACACGGTATGGGCGAGGCCCACACAAGATCCCCGACCATGACAGAGAGAACACTGCAGGGGCATCAGAGAGCAAGAAAACAGGCACCTCAGGGGGAGGGAAAGGGGGGGCACCTCAGCCGGTTGAGTGCATGACGCCAAATCCACAAGAGGGCCACATGCCCACTGATACATCCTGGGGAGTGCAAAGCCACAGTCTCACAAGTCTCTACAGTGGGTGGGTTGCCCACTATTCCATCCTGGGGAGTGCAAAGCCACAGTCTCTTGTCTCTACAGTGGGTGGGTTGCCCACTGTTCAATCCTGGGGAGTGCAAAGCCACAGTCTCTCAAGTCTCTACAGTGGGTGGGCTGCCCACTGTTCAATCCTGGGGAGTGCAAAGCACAGTCTCTCAAGTCTCTACAGTGGGTGGGTTGCCCACTGTTCAATCCTGGGGAGTGCAAAGCCACAGTCTCTCAAGTCTCTACAGTAGGTGTGTTGCCCACTGTTCAATCCTGGAGAGTGCAAAGCCACAGTCTCTCAAGTCTCTACAGTGGGTGGGTTGCCCACTGTTCAATCCTGGGGAGTGCAAAGCCACAGTCTCTCAAGTCTATACAGTGGGTGGCTTGCCCACTGTTCCATATGGGGAGTGCAAAGCCACAGTCTCTCAAGTCTCTACAGTGGGTGGTGTGCCCACTGTGCAATCCTGGGGAGTGCAAAGCCACAGTCTCTCAAGTCTATACAGTGGGTGGGTTGCCCACTGTTCCATCCTGGGGAGTGCAAAGCCACAGTCTCTCAAGTGGATGACAGTCTCCACTTGTTCTGGAGGGGGCTCTGTGCCCAGAGTGCTTCATCCTGCTAAGGACAGAGGTAGTGTATGACAGTCTCCACTGGTTCTGGAAGGGGCATGGTGCCCAGAGTGCTTCATCCTGCTAAGGACAGAGTTAGTGGATGTGTCTCTCCACTGGTTCTGGAGGGGGCATGGTGCCCAAAGTGCTTCATCCTGCTAAGGGCAGAGGTAGTGGATGTATCTCTCCACTGGTTCTGGAGGGGGCATGGTGCCCAGAGTGCTTCATCCTGCTCGCGACGGACTCAGTAGCGTCAGTACCCTTGGGGATCATGGGTCAGCGGTGCTTGGAGCGGCGGTGCCAGCGGTGCTTGAGGCGGCGGTGCCCTGTTCAGTGGTGCTTGAGGTGGCCGTGACCTGTTCAGTGGTGCTTGGAGCGGCGGTGCCCTGTTCGGCGGTGCTTGAGGTGGCGGTGCCCTGTTCAGCGGTGCTTGGAGCGGCGGTGCCCTGTTCAGCGGTGCTTGAGGCGGCGTTGCCCTGTTCAGAGGTGCTTGGAGCGGCAGTGCCCTGTTCAGCGGTGCTTGAGGCGGCGGTGCCCTGTTTGGCGGTGCTTGAGGCGGCGGTGCCCTGTTCAGCGGTGCTTGGAGTGGCGGTGCCCTGTTCGGCGGTGCCCTGTTCGGCGGTGCTTGAGGCAGCGGTGCCCTGTTCAGCAGTGCTTGAGGCGGTGGTGCCCTGTTCAGCGGTGCTTGAGGCGGTGGTGCCCTGTTCAGCGGTGCTTAAGGCGGCGGTACCCTGTTCACTGGTGCTTGAGGCGGCGGTGTCCTGTTCAGCGGTGCTTTAGGTGGCGGTGCCCTGTTCAGCGGTGCTTCAGGCGGCGGGCTCCTTTGCAGTGACTCAGCTGCTGGCGGTCCTCTCTGTCCCAGCGAGACTTGTGCTGGCGGTCCTCTCTGTCCCAGCGGGGCTTGTGCTGGCAGTCCTCTCTGTCACAGCAGGGATGATGGCGCTGGCCTTCTGGCCAGCGGGGATGATGGTGGTGGCCTCCTGGCCAGCGCCTGGCCAGCGGGGATGATGGCGGTGGCCTCCTGGGCAGCAGGGATGATGGCGGTCTCCTCAGCCGTGCTGCTCTTCCCAGACTTTCCTGGTTTCTTGTGGCCCTTCCCCACCTTGGAAGGTGTCGCAGCTGACTCCACACTCCCACCGGGATCCCTGGGAGCGGCTTCGGTGGCTGGAGTCTTCCCCTCTCCCGCCGGGCACTGGCCAACTTCTGGCTGCCCTGGTGGCCGGTGCACTCCAGATTCCGGTGACTACAGGCACCACTGGTCCCGGAGATGTTGTGGCTGAGGTGCTAGTTCGGGACCTAGGAGATGGACGGGGTGGGGAGGTGTGGGAAAGAGGTCAAGGTTGGACAGGAAAGGTTTTTGGGAGACACTGGGACGGGTAGCTGGAGGGGTTTTGGAGTGGAGGAAGAGGTTGTGGTTGTAGGAGGTGTTCGTTTGCTGACTTTGGGTGAAGGTGCATGGGCTGGAGGCTGTTGTGAGGTGGATGGCTGTTGGGTGTTTGTGTATCTTGGGAGGTGGCGTCACAGACACACTGGGAGAGGACACAGGGGACGTGTGAATGGTAGTGGGGGTGTTGACTGCACGTCAGCGGGGTGTGGTGGTGGGTGTGCTGGTGATGGCAGTAGTGGCTGTAGATGTAGTGCATGCAGGTCTGAGTGTAGACGAGACTGGGAGTGAGGAGGGAGACGAGGAGGAGGGGGACACAGTGGAGGCAGTGGATGTTGGTGTGTCTGCATGTGTTTGATGTTTTCGTGAGTGCCTGTGGGATGTGTGGTGCTTATGTTTGCCACAGCTTCCCTTGTGTGTTGACATGTGTGCATGCTGGTCTGTAGGTGTGCTTGTGATAGGCTGGGGTACAGGGGATTGGGTCTGGGTGGAGGGAGTTGGAGGTGGGAGGGTAGAGACAGGGACAATGGCTGCCATCACTGCTGAGGCCAGAGTCTGAAAAGCTTGCTGAAGGGCAGCCTGACCAGAATGAATGCCCTCCAGAAATGCATTTGTTTGTTGCAACTGCCCTTCTACACCCTGGATGGAATTCAAAATGGTAGACTGCCCAACAGTGAGGGACCTGAGGAGGTCAATGGCCTCCTCACTGGGGGCAGCAGGGGTGACTGGGGCAGGGGCTGAGGGGCCTGGGATGAAGGTGATGCCCACCCTCCCGGGTGAGCGGGCACGGGGCAAAGGCTGAGGGGCTGCTGGGAGGGCGGTGCTGGTAGGGGGGGTGGCGGTTGTACCTGTAGATAGGGGGGGCAAAGATGTTGCCGCCACCACAAGGGAGCCGTCCGTGTCGCTGATCTCAGCTCCTGTCCCTGCAGTGGAGCTCCCCTTTCCCTCCGTCCCACTGGTGAAGTCCGAGTCCGTAGTGTGGCCCTCCGTGGCCATGTGGGATGCAGCCCCCTGGTGCTCCGGTGCCACTGCTCCTCTGCCTGATGATGCTAATGCACACAAGAACAGGGAGACCACAAAAAGGGGGGACGACAGAAGAAAGACATGTTGAGTGCATGCATTACTGCTACTGTTGGCGGACACGACAGACACAGAAGCCCCCTGCACTACGCCGCGCTCTTGGGCTCCACTGTTCAATCCCTGGGAAATGGCCTACTAGTCTATGGACGACATCTGCACACATGGATGACACAGGGGCATGACTAGGTGTACTTGGCACTCTACAGAGGTGAGGTGCCACATGGCCTGCCTTACGGAGGGACCTTGCCTACGAAACTCGCCCTGGCCTAGGGAAACCCACAGCCCACCTCCCCCACCCAGACACCTCCACTGTGTGCAAAATCAGCAGAATAAGAGTGTACTCACCCCCTTGTGGCTGCTGTGATGCCCCCAAGCACCCATCCAACTCCGGGTACGCCACCGCCAGGATCCTGAACATCAGGGGGGTCATGGTGCGACGGGCACCCCTTCCACATTGGGAGGCCATCCCCAGCTGAGCCTCCGCCATCTTCTTGCTCCAGGGACGAATGTCCTCCCATCTTTTCCGGCAGTGGGTGCTCCCTCTGTGGTAGACCTCTAGGGTCCGGACGTCCTTGGCGATGGCACGCCACATATCTTTTTTCTGGTGGGCGCTGACCTACATGAATTGTACAGGGGGAGAGAAACTAATTACCAACTGCACCGTCACAGTCATTCGCCCCCATCCCTACACTTACCATGTGGCACATGCACTCACCTATCTACCCCCCTTCTTACATCCACCCCACTCAACATAGGCATAGCCCATACAGCATGCTCCCAGTGTACTTACCTGTCTGTCTGGAGGACCGTAGAGTAGCATGTACTGGGGGAGGACCCCGTCCACGAGTTTCTCCAACTCCTCCGATGTGAAGGCAGGGGCCCTTTCCCCAGACACTCGAGCCATTGTCACTTCCAAACCGAGGTCACAGCAGCACTTGCAGTGTAGGTCCTCTCCTGTCGAAGATCAGGTATCGAGTGATTGAACAGATAGAAAATGGAGGTCACGTCCACGGCGGTGCGTACCGTCACCGCCAGCGTACATTGTAATTGGCTCCTGGCACCCATAGGGTCCAATGTTAACCAATGCAGCATTGCGCCGCGGTCTTCGACCGCCTGCCGCAATGGTGCACAACGCCAGCGCAGTTACCTCACATCCCATTGTCAGGCAGCCGCCATTTCAGGGGCCCACATGGCTTAATTTTTAACTGTGTCACACATACCTAGGCCTAGACTCAACACACATACAGGCCACTTTTTGGATTATGATTTGTGTTCTGTATAAGCTGTGGGTACGTACATCTGAGTTGGTTGACTCTGTGCTCGCTGTTGTCCTTCATAGGCACCGTCCGCTGGGACATGTGAGGAGATGGCAGCATCCTCCGGTGTACCGACCATTGGTGGACCTGTCGACAATGGAGGAAAGACATGTGATCATCACCTACAGGTTTGACCGTGCCACAATCCAGGAACTGTGTACCCAGCTGGAGCCAGACCTGATGTCAGCTATCCGCCATCCCACAGAAATCCCCCCTCAAGTGCAGGTGCTGTCAGTGCTCACTTTCCTTGCAAGTGGGTAATTTCAAACAACTGTGGCCATTGCATCAAGGATGTCCCAGCCTATGTTTTCCAACGTCTTGTCCAGAGTGTTGTCTGCCCTGCTGAAACACATGCGGAGCTACATCGTTTACCCTCAGGTGGAGGATTTGCCTACAGTGAAAGGTGATTTCTATGCCCTGGGACATATCCCCAACATCATAGGTGCCATTGATGAGACACATGTGGCTTTGGTCCCCCCGCAGTGTGAACAGGTGTACAGAAACCGGAAGAGTTACCATTCCATAAATGTACAGATGGTATGTTTGGCCAACCAGTACATCTCCCATGTTAATGCCAAGTTCCCTGGCTCAGTGCATGACGCCTACATCCTGTGGAATAGCAGCATCCCTTATGTGATGGGTCAACTCCAGAGGCACCGTGTGTGGCTATTAGGTGAGCACCTGGAAGCAAGACAGTGGGAATGGTTGTCTGGGTCTGTGGATGTCCCTATGAGTTAGTGTGTGTCTAACAGTTGTCCCTCGCCATTTGCAGGTGACTCTGGTTACCCCAACCTGTCATGGCTACTGACCCCAGTGAGGAATCCCAGGACAAGGGCAGAGGAACGCTACAATGAGGCCCATGGGCGAATACGGCGGATAATCATGCGGACCTTCGGCCTCCTGAAGGCCAGGTTCCGGTGCCTCCATGTGACAGGTGGTTCCTTATTCTACTCACCAAAGAAGGTGTGCCAGATCATTGTGGCCTGCTGTATGCTTCACAACTTAGCTTTGTGACGACAGGTGCCTTTTCTGCAGGAAGATGGTCCAGATGGCGGTGTTGTTGCAGCTGTGGAACCTGTGGACAGTGAAGACGAAGAAACAGAAGAAGAAGACATGGACAACAGGGACTCAGTGATCCAGCAATATTTCCAGTGAAACACAGGTAGGAATACAAACCTGCCTACTACATGTACTTTAACACTACTACCTCTCTACTGTCTGTCGTTTTCACCCAGTGTATGGTCACTGAGTTGTCACTTTCCCTTACAATTTCACAGATGTGGGTCCCACAGTGTGACATCTGCTTTGATTCCACATGGACTACAGCTGTGTGACATAGGTATGTTGACATTAAAAATGAAAGAGCTTTTTGACACTGTAATTGCTAATACACTATTCAGAAATCACAGACTGACTCCAGATTGTTTTGTGTTTTAAGGGTGTTTATTTTAGTGCTCAATATTGGAGGGGGTAGCAAAATGGTGAGGGGTGATGGTGGAGGAATGTCGATGGCAGAGTCAAGTCTATTAGTCTCACAGGTGCATTGCCCAAATGGGCATAGGAAGTGGTGCTGGGGCAGTTTAAGGATGGACAAGGTGACAAACTGGGAGAGAAGGATGACATTCAGGGTGGTCTCATTTCTTGGTGGGGGTCTTGGCATCGTTCTCTGTCTTTGTCCTGGATCTCAGGGACCGTTTGCGAGGTGGTTCTCCCTCTGCAGGGGGTGGGGTGCTGGTGTGGTGGTCCTGTGGCGGTGCCTCCTGTCCACTAGCGCCGGCGGAGGTGGTGGGCAGTTCATCGTCCAGGCTAGTGTCAGGGGCCCCTTGTAGTGCCACAGTGTCCCTCCTGGTGTTGAGTACTTCCTTCAACACCCCTACGATGGTGCCCAGGGTGGAATTGATGGCTCTGAGTTCCTCTCTGAAGCCCAAATACTGTTCCTCCTGCAGGCGCTGGGTCTCCTGAAACTTGGCTAGTACCATTGCCATCGTCTCCTGGGAGTGGTGATAGGCTCCCATGATGTTGGAGAGGGCCTTGTGGAGAGTGGGTTTCCTTGGCCTCTCCTTCCCCTGTCGTACAGCAGCCCTCCCAGTTCCCCTGTGTTCCTGGGCCTGCGTCCCCTGGACCGTGTGTCCACTGCCAGTTCCCCCAGGTCCCTGTTGTTGTTGGGGTGGTGGGTTATCCTGGGTTCCCTGTAGTGGTGGACACACTGCTGATTGACGTGTCCTGGGGACGGTGGTATGGGCCCGCTGGGTGGGTGCTGTGCTGGTGTTTCCAGAGGGGGGAAGCTCTGTAGTGGCCTGTGACTGTGTGATGGGAACCGACTGTCCCGAGGACCCCGATGGGCCGGGCTTGTCATCTAGATCCAGTTGGGCAGAGGTGCTGTCATCCCTGTGGGCCTCTTCTGTTGGTGGTGTGGACATGTGTGGACCCTCCTGTCCGGTGACGTTGGGTAGGCGTCCTGCAGGGGTATACAAGGATGTTTATTACATCTGTGTGTGCCATGGTGTGCAATGGGTGGGTGACCGTGTACCCCAGTGCTTGCATTCCTGTGTGGGACCTTGTGTGATGATGGTTTAGGGGAGTGTATGGGTATGTGCAGTGGACATGCTTTAGTGATGGGTGTCCATGCTTTGTTGTTGCATGCAGGGCTTCGTTTTGGGATGTGTGGTTTGTGATGTTGGGACATTTGTGAGGAGTTAGAGTGATGGGGTGAGGGTGAGGGTGGGGGTATATGATGGCATGCAGGTAGAGTGGGGGATGTAATAGTTAAGATTTGACTTACCAGAGTCCATTCCTCTAGCTACTCCTGCGAGGCCCTCAGGATGCAGAATCGCCAAGACCTGCTCCTCCCATGTTGTTAGTTGTGGGGGAGGAGGTGGGGGTCCGCCACCAGTCCGCTGAACCGCAAGGTGGTGTCTTGAGACCACGGAATGCACCTTCCCCCGTAGGTTGTTCCACCTCTTCCTGATGTCATCCCGATTTCTTGGGTGCTGTCCCACTGCGTTGACCCTGTCCACTATTCTTCGCCATAGCTCCATCTTCCTTGCAATGGAGGTGTGCTGCACCTGTGATCCGAATAGCTGTGGCTCTACCTGGACGATTTCCTCCACCATGACCCTGAGCTCCTCCTCCGAGAACCTGGGGTGTCTTTGCCGTGCCATGGGGTGGTGTAGGTGATGTGTGGGGTGGCGTGTGTGGTGATAAGTGTGCTGATATGTAGTGGGGTGTTGTGTGAGGTGCGTGGAAGTTATGTGGGTGATGGTGTTATGTGCCTGTCGATGCTAGTATTGTTGATGGTGGTGTCTCTGTGTGTGCTTCTTTCTCAATTGTGGTCGTAGGGGTTTGTGGGTGATGTAGGTGTGTGTTTTATATTGTATTGGGTGTGTGGGATTGGTGTGTGTATGTGTATCAGGTGTGTGTATTTCGAATTGTTCAATGTGGCTGTCCTTTGTAAGTGTGTGTGTATTTTGAGCGCGGCGGTGTGTACCGCCAATGGAATACCGCGGTTGAAAGACCGCCGCGTGGATTCGTGGGTCGTGATAGTGTGGGCGTATTTCTGTTGGCGTGACAAAGGAGGTTTTGTTTTCGCCAGTTTATCACTGGTGTGGCGGACTTGTGTGGGTGTCTGAATATTGGCGGATTCCGTGCTGTGGGTCATAATAGCTGTGGCAGAATTCCGCGGCCGCGGCGGTGTGTTGGCGGTCTTCTGCACAGTGGTAAGCGTTTTTTACCGCCAATGTTGTAATGACTGCCTATGTCTCTAGCCTCATGCTAATCTAGTGTATAGAAGCCTTAACTATCCCTTGACATGACTGATGTCCTAGATCTGTCTGGTGCCCTGGAGAGGCACACTAAGCATGTTCTCATTTTGCTGACAGTGGCCACCTGCCTTGTCACAGGTTTCGGGTCGGACTGGGGGAGAAAATAAGTTCAGGCATAAAAATAAAAGTGGCCCCTATTATTGAATTTGATAGCTAAAAAAGTGACCCATATTCGCAAATTGGGTCAGTTTTTAACTTGTAAATACACTCTATAATTACTTTTAAAGATATGGAAGACTTTGTGGATTGGCCTCAAGCAATGTTTGATTTAATATCTGGGAAATCCACAGTAAAAACAGGAGCACAAACAGAGAAAAAACAGGCCACAAAGTGATCTGTCAAAGCAGCCTATTGGGCACTGCCTGATTGCCCTATAGGCAAGTCCAACCCTGCACAGGTTTATCATGTAGATCAATGGTGCAGCACACCTTGTTTTGTGTCTCAATAGTCATGGCTAGAAAGGTTTATCCTTGACATTGGAGTGGAGGCCCCACTTGTGTAAAGTTCTGCTTCAATGCACTAATCCTAATCCTTGTGCAAACATTCCAAACATGTTGTGCACACAGCTTTTATGGTACATGCAATATGTGCACGAGTGTGCCAGAGCAACGGAGGCCTGCAGTTTCCATTTTAGAAACCCCTAACCTGCTCCTGTGCACAAGATGGAAGTAAGATTGTTTACCCAGATTGTGGATGTGTTTCCCTGACATTCCTGAAGCTGGAGGGAAGAGACCTATACAATGAAGTGGACACAGAGAAGACTATACCCCTTTAGAAACTCACAGAGGGCATTTTGCTGGGAGGAGCTACTGATTAGTCTTTCTGCAGTACTGCAATGTGGAAGATGGTTGGGATGAAGTTTGGCACCGAAGTCTCTTTTCAGTGCGGAAAGGATCTTTGTAGGTGAGCCGACCTTTTGTATTTACCATGATCATTATACAATGTGGCTGCTGATAACCCAGGTAAAGAAAGTGTGTGCCTATTTGTTGTAGGCACTCCAGCCTGGAGACAACACTACTATGAGGAGCATCATTCTGCTTTGCAGCATATGGTGATGACTACTGTGCATCCAGAGCTGGTTTATGACTGACAGCCAGCTTCTCGGGTGAGAGGGGTTATTCCTTGAAATCTTGCCTAACAGGAAAACCTGTATCTTTGAACTTAGTGCCTGGAAGCCAGCCTGCCTACTGAGAGAGGGAAAGATCAAGCCAGAATGTGGTGCTGATGGTCTACCCAGTAGAAAGGAGACTGCACAGAGAGATTGGCGAGCCTGCAAGTTTGGGTGCAGTCTATTCAGAAGTAAAGTGCCAACTGGGAATTACGGATTGGCGGCTAACCTCGCTGCTGTGCAATAAGAACAATTGTGACTGAAGCAATTTAAGCCAAGGCCTGTGCCTATGGCTGTCTCCACCACAGCTAGCATGGCATTGTGTTCCTGCCTACGTGACTTCCCATCTGCTGCTCAATACCAAGTGACCAAGAAGTGGGCCCAATGCCTACCTCCAGTCCTCACCAATAACAGTATCTGCGTTAATCAAAGGGCTCTGGGCTAACAATATGGCTCCCAATCACTGGCAACCACCAGTTATCCACCTGAGATGCTTGTCAGTACTTTCCAGCACAGCCAATGATCTCCAAGTGCTGAAGGGGTTGTACTTGGCCCTGTTTGCACAGCTGTAATAGGAGATATTCCTGGACATCAAAGGCAAACAACCCCACAACCAAGAATGAGACCCAATAGCCCAAGCTTGCCCAATGGTCCCCTGAACATGGTCTTACCAGTCCCCTAATAGAAAGGGTAGGTATTCAAACTGATCAACTTTGCACCGTGTGCCTCCTAACCCTATAAGGTCAATGCAATTCACTTAATACTAAATGTTGGCTACTGGTGACTCACCATCCCCGTCATTCAGAGCAGCCAGTATGAAGACCATCAGCGCTAAAGTGTAGGATCAACAAGTATATCTACAACCTGTGCTACACACACACACACACACACACACACGCTTAGCCTGCAGTCCTCACTCAATTCTCAGACCTGCCCATGGCCTCAGATGCAGTGCTTCACTCTTAGACCTGCAGCAGCTTTTGCCTGCATTCCCCTCTTGTACTACAGTGCTACACCCTCCTGGCTCATCCCCACAGACTGAGAGTGATCTCGCCCCCACACCAGCCCACTCAGCCTTGGCCCAAACACCCTGCCTGTTCTATCCACCAGCCTCAGAATACTCTTCCCTCTTGCACCTGCCCTGTGGTTGTGGATGGAACTAAATAGGCATCTAGTACTACAGAAAGAACAGATATTCTGTAAGTGCATTTGTGGACATATGTGCATGTTTGAGTGTTGGGTAATGCAATGTGAAATGTGTAAGAGGTGTTCCCATGTAAGTGCTAAGTAAGTGAGTTGTGTGAATGCATATTTAGCATTGTGAGTGCTGAGTGAAAGGTATGTTTATATGAGTGCTGAGGTAGTGGTGTGCCCACGTGACAGCTGTTTCACCATTTTGTGTATGCCTGTATATAAGAGAGAGTGAGCTGTGTGATTAATGTCTGAGTGGACAATCAATGTGAAGGCAAAACGATGTATTTCAAGATGGTTTTGAGGAACTCACCATGTCATTGACGGTTGAGAAGTGGGGAATCAGGTTTAATTTAAACTAGGGTTATCACGATGTCAATCAGGAACTTAGGGTGGAGAAAATACATTATCAGCTGATACTGCAATAAAATGTCAGCTTTTTGGACAAATTTACTTTTCTAGAGGTGTCTGCACCACTGAAGAGCCAGAGCCAGAGCCAAATCTAGAATTCTGACTCAGGAAGATATTTTTGGAACTCAAGCCAAAACTCCATGTGGTTTCTGCCATCCACCTCCATTTGTCAGTAACTAAGCCCCCAGCCCTTTCATCTACTGGCTATATTTTGCAACATGAAACAAGGATCCCGGTTTACCAGCTTGACTAAATTGTAGGATCCTAGGCAATTACCGTATTTCAATATGCCTCCATTTTCCTTATCCTCTCCTTTGAGTGTCCCTTTAAAAACCTCATTTTAGGATGCATACTCTACAAAAAACCCACTTGTATATGTTGGATAGATTTTAATGTTGCTCTATATGTTATTAAAACTCTTGCAGGGTTAACATATTAATTTACTTGTATCTTGGTTCACTAATAGAAAAATCATTAGAGGCATTAATATATTGGTTAATGTTTAGAAATTATGGGGTAGATTTACTAAAAAACCAAGCAATGTAGCTCAGCAACCAAAGTTGTAGCACTCCATTGTGTGAGTAGAGAGCAGGACAGCACCATATCTGTTAGGTTAGCACTGATGAACAATCCATGCAAGACACACATCTTTGCACAATAATGCAAGGATGTGTGCACGTTGTGTGTCATAGGTTATGCACTGTGGACAAAATACTGCATCCAGGAAAAATATAAAACTTTTCCCCACTTTGGATTTATGCTGTACACTGCAGCACAGATGCTTAATGGGAAACACTTGGAAAAAGAAAAATATTTTCTCCTTTTGAACACCTACCTCAAAGAGGTAATACTTTTTGGCACATAGCCCTCTCTACTATAGTTAGTAGATAGGGCTTTTCATCAAAAAAACTATGGAAACAGAACATTCATGCACTGCCCTTGGAACAGCACTTTGACATAAAGTATAGTAAAGCAGAAGAAAGCACTGTTTTGCATTACTTTCAGGCAATTAGCAGTACAAAACAAGTTTAGCATGCAAACATGAATTCCAAATAAACATTTAAGACCCAGTGCCTAAAGTTCATAAATCTGCTCTAGGACAACTGATGAATGTCACTTAATGCAGCAGTTCAGTCTAGTGTGCTGGAGTGAAACACTTTCACATTAAATAAATATACTTTTTAAGGAGTCTTTAGTGCATTTTTTACATGACCATTTACATACCATGGAGAGGGCTTTGTTTGCATTAGAACGCTTAGAGCCAAGACTGATAATTTCTATTAACAGTCTGCTTGCCCACCTCTACATTGTCCCTGAAATATAGTCAAGGTCACTGGAATTATGTGATTGTGCGGCGGCTGTGATTTTCCCATAATTTTAGTTTTGCCGCATTTTCCACCTGATCCATTGTCTGCCACGTAATCTGCAGATTTGAATAAAAAATTGTTTCTAACTCAGACAGTTCAAAAGTTACTAAAATGCAATGACACGAATTGTTGCGCAGTGGAAGTGACTGGTCACCTTTCTGTAGCTTGTTGCTATTGCAACTAATTTTCAGACAGTGTTAACAAGT
This sequence comes from Pleurodeles waltl, assembly GCF_031143425.1. Taxonomy (NCBI): domain Eukaryota; kingdom Metazoa; phylum Chordata; class Amphibia; order Caudata; family Salamandridae; genus Pleurodeles; species Pleurodeles waltl. The sequence goes on along the minus strand of NC_090440.1, from coordinate 1,441,763,157 downwards.
TAAAAAATGGCAAACTAATGAAGTAACGCTATAACAAAGCGTGCACCATAATTTGCCTTTCCTTGCTGCACAATTTGCTTAACCCTTCTGAATAATTTGGCCCTCCCCTGCCGCATAATTGCATTGGCCTTGAATATACTCCTCCCTGTTGCAACAACAGCCCTTACAAGCATGGTGATGGCAGGGAGCACAGGATGAAGTGAAAACAGACAGAATACTTGTTTACAATTAAATGGCCTTTTGAAGACTTGCAAAATACTGCAAATGCGTCTCAGGCGTCAGCCCCATCCCAGCCCCCGCAACAGCTCAAGAACTGCCTGCGTCCTTAAAGCTGATGCTGTAAACCCTGGGCCACGGCAGATGATGTGGGGGACTAAGGCCCTTTAGTTTCAAATGGCATTGCACTCCTGGTATAAGCAGTATGTAAATATCTGGCTTGAACCATTCCAGTTCCATGGCTACAAGTATACAGAGATAGCATATACTAAGGCCTTGATCGTAGGCGCTTTGTTAAAAACAGTCCCTGCTATTTTTCACAGGTATAGCAGTTGTCGGTAATCACCCAGTGCTTTAAAGAGGCATGTTATACATTTCAGCAAATCACACCTGCCGAAGCTTTAAAAGACCCTGTAAATATCAGGATATGCAGATTTTGTTGCAGAAAGCACCAAGGGCCATATTTATACTCCGTTTGCGCCGGATTAGCGTCGTTTTTTTTTACGCAAATTCGACGCAAAACAAACTCCATATTTATACTCTGGCGTTAGACGCGTCTAGCGCCAAAGTCCATGGAGTTTGCGTCATTTTTTAGCGTGGACACCTACTTTGCGTTAATGATATGCAAGGTAGGCGTTCCCGTCTAAAAAATTGACTCTGAGGCATGTGCACCGTATTTACACTCCCGGGCAAAACTGACGCCCAGGAGTGGGCGGGTCAAAAAAAATGACGTCCAGCCGATTTTGCGTCGTTTTTTAGCGCCTGGCCAGGGCAGGCGTTAAGGGACCTGTGGGCTCGGAAGGAGCCCAGAGGTGCCCTCCCATGCCCCCAGGGACACCCCCTGTCACCCTTGCCCACCCCAGGAGGACGCCTAAGGATGGAGGGACCCATCCCAGGGAACATAAGGTAAGTTCAGGTAAGTAATATTTTTTTTTTTTGGGGTGACATAGGGGGGCCTGATTTGTGCCCCCCTCATGCCACTATGCCCAATGACCATGCCCAGGGGACATAAGTCCCCTGGGCATGGCCATTGGTCTAGGGGGCATGACTCCTGTCTTTGCTAAGACAGGAGTCATTTCAATGGGGGTTGGGAGTCTAAAAAAATGGCGCTAATCGGGTTGAGGCGAAAATTTTGCCTCAGCCTGACTTGTCCCATTTTTTGGCGCCCAAGCTCCATATTCCCCTACGCCGGCGCTGCCTGGTGTACGCCATTTTTTTAAACTCACACCAGGCAGCTCCGCCGGCTAACGGCGGCTAACGTCATTGAATAAATACGGCGCCCGCATGGCGCTTCAGAATGGCGTTAGCCGGCGTTAGATTTTTTGACGCACAACTGCGTTGGCGCAGTTGTGCGTCGAAAAGTATAAATATGGCCCCAAATGTGCACATTGTGTCCCTTTTTGAGGGCTTAATTTGTAATAGTTGCTACTTATTGCACATGTTAAATTCCAAACCCCAGGCCCAGAAGTTTAGGCCCATATTTATACTTTTTTAGCGCCGCGTTTGCGCCGTTTTTTTGACGCAAAATCGGCACAAACTTACAAAATACAATTGTATTTTGTAAGTTTGCGCCGATTTTCCGTCAAAAAACGACGCAAACGCGGCGCTAAAAAAGTATAAATATGGGCCGTTTTTTAATGCATGTGCTAAACAGTACCCCCCCCACAAAAGCACTCATAATCGAAGCCTGAAACCATTGAGTTGAAATAGGCGCTAGTACAGCAGACGTCACCGTAACCAGTGACACGTCTCTGGGCCAATGTTTCAAAGACACAGTGACTTTGAAAGGCACACTTTATGTTCTTCGATTGACTCCTACTCAGAGTATGCAAATAAACATTTGGAGTCCCACTCTTGGTATGTAAATGAACCAAAAGAAGAGTATTCCATACTGTTTGCAGCACTAATATTGACAGTAATATTCATTGTATCTTACTGTTTGCAGCACTAATATTGACAGTAATATTCATTGTATCTTCCGCTGTTTATCACCACTGTGGATAGGTAAATAAAGCAATATAGGCTATTCCTCACTGTTCGCAATATTTGTCACTGAAAGGCAAGCTCACTATGGCCCATATGTACGAAGGCATTTTGCATTTATTAATGGTCGGGATTGCTATTTCGGGCCGTTAGGAAATGCAAAATGCCATATCAGGATGTACAAAAGTAATTTGTGCTGGCGCAGAATGCAATTTCTACTGTGTAGAAATCGCATTTTGGAAATCACTAAATAGGAAATTGCAAATAGGGATTTCAAAATAGCGAATTGCTAACCACATGTGCAAAGGATTTCCTAATTGTGATTTGTCGCGATATGGCCAAGTATGAAATGCAAGGTTAACTAATATATATCATTCCCCAATACCCACCAATTAATGCAACAAACCAAATAGTTTTTCTACGGGGTAGCACAGTTCCCCAATGTCATTGGCTGTGTTAATGCCACATATATTGCCATAAGCACCCCCCTCCCACTCGGCAACTGAATACATATACAGGAACAGGAAAAGCTTACACTCACTCAATGTGCAGGGAGTGTGTGATGCGTCCTGTATCATAACAGACGTTGTGGTCAGATTTCCAGGCGACACCCACAACTCATTCATGTTCCACCACAGTGGAATGCAAAAACGAATGGCACAGGGTGAATTTGGCGATGGTTTCCTACTAGGTAAGAAAATGGCGATTCTTATAGGTTTACTGCATAAATAATCAGGACTTTATTAAAGATGAGGAGGCTAGCATTATGCATTAACTTTTATGTACTCCTTCTGAGCCGCAAAAAACATTCAAAGCTTCCAATAGAACTTTAAAAACATAATAATAGGATAGCATCTTCCGTCCCATATAAGCTGAGCGTCCTCCATTTTCTTCCTCTTTTGTTTGATCTCTTTGCCTCACCATATATTCATTCTTACACTGAGATCAACCTTTCTTAAGATTCTGCAAAATAAAATATAATTTGTAATTTTCTCTTTAAACTCCTATACCTAAAATAATAACCTCTTTAAAAAAAAAAAAAATTGCAATCTTGTTTCAATTACATAACCATTATTGCTATACATCATGATTACAGGTGATTTTACCTTTCCCAACCACTTCCAAGGGAAAGGGGGGTGGGATAATGTTAGCCTCCTTGTCTTTAATAAAATCCTGATTCTTTATGCAGTAAACCTATAAGAATCACCATTTTACGTCAAGACAGGAGGCTAGCATTATGCATGTTTAAAGTCTTTCAAAACACAATTTGAAACACAATCTATAGACTTGAAATAAAATGTCCTAAATGTTTCTGTGGAAGACCAATCAGCAGCTTTCATTATATCATCCAAACTTCCTCCCATCATACAAACCTTACTCGCCGTGGCTCTTCTGACAGAATGTGCTGTAAACTTTGATACATCCACAGCAGCTTCTACAGTAGCTTTGACCCATCTTGCAATAGACACCTCTAAAAGGTTTCACATATGAAATTAATAATTTGTCAACTCCTGCCGCTCTCTTTTCCAGCATCCTATTTTCGTACTCTTCTAAACATCGTACCACATAAAGGTTAGGAACTTCATCAAAAAGTGGGTTAAATATAGTACCAGACATGTTTTTTTGTGTATTTACCCACTTCAAACAGCACACCTTTCGGTTGATAAAGCCAATGTGACACCTCCAAAACCTTCACATCTGATACACTTCTGAAAGATATGAGACAAAGCAAAATTGATAACTTCCATGAAAACTCCCTTACCTGTAAATATTTCTTGGCTGGCCAGGTCTGAAACAGCCCAAGTACCAAATCCACATTCCATAGTATTTGATATTTCGAATTCGGTGGTCTCTTCAAACAAATCCCTTTCATTACCCTGCAAACTAAAGCACTCTTACCAATTGAAATTCCCTGTTGTAGTGTATGACCAGCAGCTACTGCAGATCTCCAACAATTTACTGTTCAATAAAACCTTCCCTTGTCAAACAATTCTGCCAAATAATTTGCTAACTGAACATCATCTGCCTTCACGGGATCCAAATGCCTTTCCAAGCACCAATGTGTCCACACTTTCCATGCACCTCTGTACCTTTTCTTCGTACTCAGTGCCCAAGTTTCATCTAATAACTCTGTAGCTGACCCTGAAAGCTTGTGAGTCCTCTGGAACACTTGATATCTTCCAAACTAGAAGGTTCAGAGCCTCCAACTCCACCAGAGGATGCTCTCTGCCATCTACACCTGACAATAGGCCCTTGCAACACCTTACTAAATTTGGTTGTTCTACTGCCATTTCCATTACTGTTTTAAATCAAGGCTAAGTCGTCCAGGAAGGCGTCATCAATACTATTTGACATCTTTGCCGTCTCACCTATACCAATACTCTTTGAATCATAGAGAATGGATGAAATGCATAACCTTTCATTCCCTTCCAATGCTGCATAAACATATCCACTGCAAACGCACTCGAATCTGTTCTCCAACTGATATCATTCGGTAACTGAAAGGTTAGTCTGGAAGCGAACAGATCTATCTCTGAAGGTCCCATAATGTGCAATATTTCCTTCATTACTTCCTCTCTCAGTTTCCAATCGCTGTAATCCCTCACCTGGCAAGAATTCCAATCCACCACAACATTTTGAATCCCTGGAAATTATTTCACCTTCAAGCTTATTTTGTGTTCTAAACAAAATTCCCACATCTCTTTTGCTAATTCCGCTAAAACCGTGGACCTGGTTCTTCCCAGGTTGTTTATGTATGCAACAGCCAACACATTGTCCATTTTCAACAGAACAGACTTGCCCCTCAGAACTGTTTTGAAACTCTGGAAAGCAAATAATCCTACTTGTAATTCTAAGAAGTTTATGTGTCTCTCATTCTCTAAAGATGTCCACCTTTCTCTAGTCTTGTGACCTAAACAATGAGCTCCTCAAACAAAGCTGCTTGCATCCGTGTCTAATACAAAATCTGGCTTTGAACCAAAAACTACGCTGCCATCTCATTCTTCCAAATTCTTTCTCCACCAAATCAATTCTTCCTGTGCCTCCTGACACAAAGGCACTAAGGAGGTCATTCCAATATTGGCGGGCGCCGCCCACCAGGCGGAAACCGCCAATTGGCCGCTCCGCGGTCAAAAGACCACGGAGGCCATTCTGGCTTTCCCGCTGGGCCGGCGGGCGCCCGCCAAGGGAGCGCCCGCTGGCCCAGCGGGAAAGGCCCTGCAACCCAGAAGCCGGCTCCGAATGGAGCCGGCGGTGTTGCAGGGGTGCGACGGGTGCAGTTGCACCCGTCGCGATTTTCACTGTCTGCTAAGCAGACAGTGAAAATTATGCTGGGGCCCTGTTAGGGGGCCCCTGCACTGCCCATGCCAGTGGCATGAGCAGTGCAGGGGCCCCCAGGGGCCCCACGACACCCGTTTCCGCCATCTTGTTCCTGGCGGTAAAAACCGCCAGAAACAGGGTGGCGGGAAGGGGGTCGGAATCTCCATGGTGGCGCTGCTTGCAGCGCCGCCATGGAGATTCATCCCAGACAGGGGAAATCCGGCGGGAAACCGCCGGATCCCCTTTTCTGAGAATGGGCAGGGAAGCACCGCCAGCCTGTTGGCGGTGCTTCCGTGGTCATCCACCCTGTCGGTCGATGACCGCCAGGGTTGGAATGACCCCCTAAGTCTCCGTACCATAATCCCTTTATTGGATCCAAAGTCTTTAAAGGCTGTAAAGCCCTGTAATGCAATGGCCCTGGAAAAATTGCCAGAATGGACGAAGACAGTAGCCCAATCACACATGCTAATTCTTTCAGTTTTACCTGCAGTTTCCCCAACAAAAACGAAACTTACTGTCTTATTTTCTTCACTTTCTTCTCTGGAAGCTGCAATTGACATAACTCTGTATCCACTATGAATCCTAATTAATTCCATTCTCGTCATTAGAGTTAACACTGATTTCTCTTGATTTATTATAAAACCTAAATTCTCCAATAGATTCTTCACCAAGAATAAATGTTACTTCAACTCCTCAATATCCTGATTCAATATCAGTATATCATCCAAATAAATTATCATCCTTTCTCTCTGAGAAAACCAACTACTGGCCTCATCACGTTTGTGACACACCAAGGGGCCGAAGCTAGTCCGAAACGTAGACTCTGAAATTGATATAATTGATTTCTCCACCCGAACGGCAGGAATTTCTGACTGGCCTTTCGCTATTGAAATCATGAAATAAGCATTTTTGAGATCCAACCTCACCATCTAATCCTGCCGTTGCAAAAGGTCCTGTAAAAGATGAATACCTTCCATTTTGAAATGTTGGTAAGTTACACATTGATTCAATTTCCTTAAATGTATTACTGGCCTCCAGCCCTTGTCCTCCTTTACCACCAAAAACAAAGTACTCACACGTCATTTGTTCTGTTACCCTATCTTCACAATCGCATTCTTTAACAGCATGTTTCTTATTTCTTGTTGAACTCTTTGTTCCAACTGATTTTGAAACACCAATACTCTTGGTTCTATTACTTGTACAAGTTTGTGATCGAACTCTATTAAATATCCCTCTATAGTCTGTAACACCCAAACATCCTGAGTAACTTGTTGCCAATTTTCTCTGAAAAATCTTAATTTTCCTGCCACACTTTCCGGGATAAAAATAGAAATAGTCGTTATAATCTCCCTGGTATTGAGCTTTCCCAAGCGACTGACCCCTTGCTCTGGCGCTACGATTTTGACCTCTCCCTTCATTGGGGATAAAACTCCTTGGCTTCCTCTGTAATATACATTTCCTTGGTTTTGATTTTGGGCTTTAAATCCTGCCCGGCCGGTAAGTCATCCCCTCCTGCCAGCCCATCCATAAAAACTATTATTAGAAAACACTCTACGCATTGAAAAATGAGCTTTTTCTAAGCTTGTAAACGTGCGAACATACTTTGTCAAAGATTTGACCATCACATCACCAAAAAGTAGGCCACAAGCCTTCTCTGAGGACTCTTTATTTGCCAGTTCCCTTCATTTTGGACTAATACACATTAGAACTGTCTTCATTCTTTTTGCTAAAAGCCCTGCATTTGCATCCCCCAAAAAGCAAATGGCTCTCTGACACCAACCACATAAAAGATGCATGTCTATATCTATATGCATTTCTGCATGTATATATCAGATATCTTTGCCACTGGTCCAAGAATGCCAAGTACTTTATTTTGACATTGCTTTAAGGACTTCTCCAGTCCTTTCCTCGGATCTTTACCCAGTTTAAATAAGTATGTTATAATCTCTGGGTCTAACTTTGTTGTTATGGATACCTTTCCATCAGTAATGGATCTAGAACACTACACCTTCATCACATTTCTCTCATCTCTTTCCAATGGTTTACGTAACCTTGCCTTTATATATTCAGCCACATGATCAAACGGTCACCATTCCTTCTCTCTCGGGTGGCTGATATCTTTCAGATTAAATAGCTTTTGGCCAAATGGATCCACTTTATTTTCTTTACTCTTCCCACCAACATTAGAATAGCTTTTCACTTCAAAAACATCCTTATACTCTAGATCTAGAATATATTCACCTAAATCATTGTTTTCATTATCATCATTTGCCATCCCAACACTCTCATCTGAGTAATGATCTCTTTCAGAGCCACGCTGACTTTGTTTTGTACCGCTTAGGATACCTTTCTTTTGTGAGCCGCTTTGGACTCCAATCCCACCTGTCGTCTCTCGTGAGTGCTTTGTTTTTTAAAGACACTTTCCTCCACCACCCCTTTGACAATCCTTCTCTTTTGATAAAGAGTAAATTTCCTCCTCATCATTACCTTTACTTTTGCCTAAAACCTGTTTGACAGACTCCCCCACTACAGCCTTTAATTCCTCAGACACAATTTTCCTGATTGAATTCTCCGGATGTAATTTTCCTGATTGAATTCTCCGTATGTCCCTCTTCTCTGTTTGTTTCCGACATTTTCCTTGAATTTTTATAAATTGCCGCTTGACAATAACTTAAATGATCGTATTACTACTGCTCTGTCAGCTTCTGATATCGCTATAGCAATGAATCACTCAACGGTGACTTGTTGCCTAGGAAACGGCTTAACAGAGCAAGCTGCTCACCAAAAAAAATCTCCTTTTTAAAACAAGGGCTATTTATTTAATAAAGAAGCCCAAATGTTTTCCCTACGAGGAAGTGAACATCGACATACGGCCTGATGTTCACTCCTCATCACACGCTAAATCCAAGTTACAAAACGATCTGTTGATCACATCCAGGATCCCGGCATCGTCACAGTCCAACACGCGCCATGCCAAGGCCTACCCTTCATACACTGTGGAAGCAATGCAAGACATTGCAATTCACCACACACACCTACAACCGTCAGTGCTTGCGTTTTCTCTTTGTTTTTTTTGTTTTTTAATACTTTAGACACTGACCATTTACCTGAGTTCCAAAGCAGTCCCACTCTCACACATATTCCCCCTTAACAAGAATAGTGAAATAAATATACCCAAAAAACTATTTCTAAAAATAAAATACTAAAACATATCACATCTCACACACCTATGCCCCTAAATTGGGTAAAGCCTTCAACTTGTCCATCTTAATTCATAATCACATCCAGACATGCCCAAACAAATAAATATAACATACTTATCTGCTCAGAAGCAGCAAACAAAAGAGGGAGAAAATGAAGGACGCTCAGCTTACATGGGACTGAAAATTCTATGCTATTATGATGTCATTAAAGTTCTATTGGAAGCTTTGAATGTTTTTTGCTGCTCAGAAGGAGTAAATACAAGTTAATGCATAATGCTAGCCTCCTGTCTTGACATACAATCACAGACTCAATTAATACAGTGGCCAAGATGATGTGTGTATTGTTACCTAATAGTTTTCTTTCTCATGCATTTAAGGTGACAGTGCATATGCCTTACATCCCTGGCTACTCACACCATAGGTGACTCAGAAGACAAGAAGTGAGAGGCAGTATAACAGGGCACACAGGACAATACATTCAATAATAGAGAGGACTTTTGGGATCCTGAGGTCCTGCTTTCACTGCCACCACAAGACTGGCGGGGCACTACTGTGCAGACTGTATACATGCTACAAGATAATTGCCACATGTGCCATACTGCACAATATTGCAATGAAGAAGGGTACGCAGAACATTCCCATAGAGCCTGATTCTGACTCTGATGATGTATTACCTCCATTTCAGGTGCAGCAGGAGGGCACAAGTGGAGCAGAGGGACACACACAGATCACCAACAACTATGTCTGAGGGAAGAGAAATGAAAACATCCAACAATGAGACATCACACATGATGGTAATGCTTTTTGCATAACTGAGAGACCACCTTCTATTCAGGTAGCAAAAACATTGTTTCACTCAAGGATCAACTGCACACTTGTGGATGTTACATTGTTGTGCACTAAAAAACAACAAAATAAGTAATGCCAAAAAAACCAAAGGCTATTCATTCTGAGTATCCAGTGGTTCACCTCTTTCGGCCTCTGTGGTTTGAGGCTTTGTCAGCAACACAGGGCTGTGAGACTCGTGACATGTCAGTCTGAAATGTTTGTCTGCATGAACGCCTGCTACTGCATGCCTCCTGAATCGTTATGCCGCTCAGGAAAGAACCCTCTTCGCTCTCAGGTGGGGACAGGATGTTGGAGACACAGAGGTTGTATTCTCAATGACTTTGGTCACGTGCAGTAGTCCATGTGTAACATCCTGACAGAAGTGCCCCATGTCTGGATGTTTACTGTCCATTTGCTATCATTGTTTTGTCTACTGCCAGGCGGTTGATGGACCGGGTGACCAAATCAAACCTTGCCAGGTACTCCCTGTGTCTCTGTCTCTGCACACGTTTCTCCTTCTCCACTTCCACTAGCCAAATTCTGGAGCAGTGTAGACATCCGTTGTAGTTGCCTACTGACAGCCAGTATGTGTTTTGTCTGCAGGCACTGCACAGAGGTGATGGACCTCACCAACATACCATACACTGGAGGACTCTCCAACATACCGTTTGACACATTCTTGGTACAGCCTGCTGACCTTTGATCTCTGCTCTCTCTGTGTGTCTTGGCATCCAATGTTGTGGGGTCCCTGCTTTGCGATTGACCCGCATCACTGTCCACAAACTCTGGCAGCGGTGAGATGGTTGCACTCCTGCCAGTTGGAGTTTAGGTGATGGGCTGAGGAGATGGTGGTGTTGTTCCATCAATTACCACATCAGTGTCATTACGCCCTTTGGCTGCAATGGTTCCTGACATGTCCAGACTGTGATCTGTGTACATACATGTAAATAGTTAGAGTAAGTAAATAGATAAAGGGGGTCATTCCTACCCTGGCGGTCCGAGACCGCCAGGGTAGGGGACGGAGGAAGCACCGCCAACAGGCTGGCGGTGCTTCTGGGGCTATTCTGACAGCGGCGGTAAAGCCGCGGTCAGAAAAGGGAAGCCGGCGGTTTCCCGCCGGCTTCCCGCTGCCCCTGTGAATCCTTCATGGCGGCGCTGCAAGCAGCGCCGCCATGGGGATTCCAACCCCCTTCCCGCCAGTCTGGTTCTGGCGGTTTTCACCACCAGAACCTGGCTGGCGGGAACGGGTGTCGTGGGGCCCCTGGGGGCCCCTGCAGTGCCCATGCCACTGGCATGGGCACTGCAGGGGCCCCCTAACAGGGCCCCACATTGATTTTCAGTGTCTGCTTGGCAGACACTGAAAATCGCGACGGGTGCAACTGCACCCATCGCACACCAGCAACTCCGCCGGCTCCATTCGGAGCCGGCTTCCTCGTTGCTGGTGCTTTCCCACTGGGGGGGCGGGCGGCCTTTTGGCGGTCGGCCGCCAGCCCAGCAAGAAAGACAGAATGACTGCCGTGGTCTTTTGACCGCGGTACGGTCTTCTGGCGGTTCCCGCCAGGCGGGCGGCGACCGCCGCCCGCCAAGGTAGGAATGACCGCCAAAGTTTCCCCACATTATTGTTGTGATTCTGCTTCATGTGGTTAGTAACGTATTTATATTGTACAGACATGTTTGGTGTTAGACCTGGAATCCTTGGTGTGGTCTCCCCTAACTTTTTGCCTCTGCTTCCCAGGTTGTTGCTATGTGCTGGACTCTGTTTTTGCTGTTTTTGTTACTCTTAGCTCTTTATCACTGCTGACCAGTCCTAAAGTGCAAGTGCTTCTTATGTGAAATTGTATGTGTAAATGGATTTTCCATAATTGATATATTTGATTTACGAGTAAGTCCCTAGTAAAGTGCACTAGAGGTACCTAGGGCCTGTAAACCAAATGCTACTAGTGGGCCTGCAGCACTGACTGTGTCACCCACATAAGTAGCCCTGTAAACATGGCTCAGACCTGCCACTGCAGTGTCTGTGTGTTCAGTTTTAAACAGCCAATTTGACATGGCATGTGTACCCACTTGCCAGGCCCAATCCTTCCCTTTTTATACATGTAAGGCACCCCTAAGGTAGGCCTCAGGTAGCCCCATGGGCAGGGTGAAATGTATGTTAAAGGTTTGACATGTACTGATGTGGGTTACATGTCCTAACAGTGAAATACTGCCAAATTTGGTTTTTCACTGTTGCAAGACCTATCTCTCTCATAGGTTAACACGGGGGCTGCCTTTAAATATTCTAAAAGTGAAGTTTCCCTTTGAGAACAGCCAGAGATATGAAGTTTGGGGTTTCCGAACTCACAATTTAAAAATACATCTTTTAGAGAAGTTGGTTTTTAGATTGTTAGTTTGAAAAGGCCACTTCTAGAAAGTAGGCCTTTACCTTGCTTAAACCATTCTGTGGCTCTGCCTGTTTGTGGATTCCCTGTCTGGGTCAGACTGACTGTTGGGTTGTTTGTGAATCTCCTCTAGACAGTGACACAAAGGGAGCTGGGGTGTAGCCTGCATATCCTGATGAGCCATCTGTGCTAGAGTGGAGGGAGGAGTGGTCACTTACACCAGAATGGGCTGTGCCTGCCCTCCAACCCCTTGGTGTGTGTCTGGGGCCTAGCCTGGGCAAGGCAGGATCCTGTAAGCAACAGAGACTTTTCCTTGAAATTGGGCAACTTCAAAGGCAGAAAGAGGTAGAAGTAGGGGACCCGAAACCCCAGTCTTTAGATTTCTTCAAGATTTGCTTCTGGGACCAAGAGGAACCTCTGTGAAGGAAAAGAGCTGAAGAGCTGAGGAGAAGTGCTGCACCTGTCTGTGACTGTGCTTCGTTGGGCTGTTCTGCAGTTGCTGCTTCTGCTTGTGAAAGGGGAGAAAGAATGGGCGTAGTGGTATATACCTGCTTGAGAAGAATCTCCAAGGGCTTGGACTGAGCTTGCCCCCTGCTCTGAAGTCTCACGGCCATCAAAGACGTCCTCTGCCAGCACATGGACTCTCTGCTGATACTCCTGCCCTGCCCAGTGGTGCCTAATCCAGTCTCTGGGCCCTTGAAAGGAGAAGCTGGTGGTCAATTAAGAAAAACTAAGTAAACCGATTTTGGACGACTCCAGACTAACACTGCTGCTGAATCCCGTGACGCCGCTTGCAACTGAAGCTGTGGTCCTCGCTAGAGTGCGATGACCCCACAGGCACAACACCGATGCATCCTGACTGAAGTCCGTGACTCTGTGGAGGTCGCCACACCACGTCATGACCGCTGGATACAGACTCTGCTGGAAGTGGGCAGATCCAACGCTTCGCATTGACACTGCTTCACCTCCACCACTCTGCAGCAAGGACCAGATGCCTCTTTGTGACACCTCTGCTCTGCAGCATCGGAACCACAGCCGCCTCAGATCCACCACCGCCGCAAACCCAGACACGGTGCACTAGCTGGTTTCCTCTTTTTCTCAAGGTACTGTACCTGAGGCTCCGTGTGACTCCGTGACCGGCGGCATTGGCGTCGGATTGTTGGGAACGACTCCGTCACGATGCCATGATATCACCAATTTGAAGCATTTGTGTTTCTAAGCACTACACTGAAGTTTAATTGTTAAAATTTCATAACTTTGCTTGTGTATGTTGGATTTTTGTTGTTTGTGTCTTGTTTTGTTTACATAAATATTTACTATTTTACTAACCTGGTGTTGAGTCATTTTGTAGTGTTTTCACTGCATTACTGTGTGCGTTAGTACATATACTTTACACATTGTCTCTGTGTTAAGTCTTTCTGCTTGTGCCAAGCTATCAAAGGGGTGAGCAGGGGTTAAATGGTTGTGTTTCTCCTTTGCCCTGACTAGAGTGAGTGTCCTTGCTTAGACAGGGGTTAGCCTGACTGCCAACCAAAGACCCAATTTCTAACATTTGGTGTAGTCATCAGCACACAGTTCAGCAGCACGCCAATAACGTGTACTGCAGCTCCCATGATGCATTGCCAGGGTTGGACAAGCATGGAGTTATATATGCTAACATTGTTAGGTAAGTAACGGTAAGATGACCTACCCTGGATGGTGCTTGCTGGATTTGATGTGTCGATGTCTTATACGCCCAGTCGTCTTATACGCCGGAAAATACGGAATGTGATTTCCTATTAGGAAATCGCAATTTTGCATTATCCAAAATTGCAAGTTCCTAATTGCGAATGCAAACTCATAGGAATCGCTATTTGTGGAATTGGCGGTTACATACATACCATTTTGTGACTTCCAAATAGTATTTTACGGATTCGCTATTTGTAAATCGCAAATCCAGAATTTTTTACATACGGGCCCTAGTCTTCTATTTACTCCCACTCTGGATATGTATATAAACTGGTGGTTGGGCGTTTCTCACTGCATACAACACCAATGATAATCACACCTCATTGTGTCTTTTATTTACTTCCACTCTGGGTAGGTAAATGGACCTGCAAAGGCTTGATCTTCATTGCTTGCGGTATTTATTTTTGACAGGCACACTCCTTGCATCTTGTTCTATTTACTACCACTCTGGAGCTCAGATTCACAAAAGGAAATGTGCGATGTAAATTTACTCATGTGTAAATTTACTCTTGTTCTTTGGTATAAGTCTACACTTTTTGCTATTTACCATTTATGAGTGTATATTCCCCCTAAATGTGCGTACTTGTCTCCTCACCATCAGTTCCGTGGGTCAAGACAACTAAGATTGAATTTACAAGTGTAAAATTACTACTAGTAACCTTTTACACATAGGTGGATATCTCTGCCACAGGATTTGTAGTTTGCTTTTGGTACTACTAAATGTGGTTCAAATTGCAGATTGTGAATTGGGGGGCTTTGGGTGTTTTGAAGAACCCATGGAAGCTGTTTTTTACTGTATGCAACACTAATCACTGACAGTTATAAGTTGCTGTGTCTTCTCTTTACTCCCACTCTGACTAGGTAAATTAACCTGTGGGGCTAATTCCTCATTGTTTGCAATACTTATCACTGAAAAGCGCACTCACTTTATTTATTATCCCTTCCTTGTGAGCGGGGTGGGCATTGGGGTGATGAACAGAGGGGAGTGCACTGTGCATGTGTGTTTGGCCGGTGGTCTCGGACCACTCAAACACACATGCGCACAGGGCTCCCTCCAGCCCAGCAACTGAGTTGCTGGGCTGGAGAGAGCCTGCACAATCTCCCAGTCTGCCTGGGAGCGCCCTGGTTGGGTGTTCCCAGCCAATCCTGACGCTGCTTTGAGCAGCGTTAGGATTGGCCGCAGGGCAGGCTGGGAATCTGTGCCTGCGTGCAGCAGAGAAGCGAAGGATGGTGCGAGAGCAGAGGTGAGTTTTTTAAAATTTTATTTTAAAAAAATGTTAATTATTAGCCCCCTGCGCACACTGCCCCTCCCTACCCCGCCCTACCCCCAGGAATCCCCGTAAGCCGGAACTGTGGAACACTCACTACCTTATCCTGCCTACTCCCCCTCTGGCTATGTAAATAAACCAGTGGAAGCTTGTTCCTTACTGTAACATGTATCATTGTTAGACACACACTGTGCTTCCATTTACTCCTAGTCTGGGTAACCAGTGAAGGTGCGTTTGTTACTTGAGTGCATGGGCAGTGAATGGAAACATCTATACACTGCAGGAGTGCTATGTATGTCCTCTTAAAAGTGTTATCACATTCTTGTTGATTATGTACCATAGGTGACTTTAAACCTAAAATGATTTTACACCCTGAGGTCATTTAAAACCTAAGTGTGTTTTTTTCTTCTAAACGTTTTTCACACTCATGCTCTTTGTCCAGCAAGTGTGAATTTGCACCTCAATATGTTGTCAAACAAACGCTACCTCAAACATGCATACCACGTAGACCAGGCTTCTCAAATGAGTAGCTCGTGAGCTACTTGCAGCTCCCCAGCGACCTTTAAGTAGCTCTCCTGTTTGCAGCTCTGCTTCTTAAACTAGAAGCTTTTGCGTTATTGAATTAATATACATACACCAAAATTGAGATTATGTATTTGAGATGAATATGTTTATTTTCAGAACGCATAAGCTGATTTTTGAATTACAATGGCTGAATTTCCAAAATATATGTAAAGTTGATTTTTGAGTGATAAGTAATATCGCAATGGGAAGACTTTGTACAAATGTTGTCACCTTGGTACCAGAGGCATTGTAGCTATGGCTGTTATGTATTACCATGTAGAGGCATTTCATATGGACAAAGCCTATGTTACATAACTGCTGTCAACCAAGTCTGATGCACTGAGGTGATCGCTGGTAGTAACCTTTCATATCATGGCCATTAATGTAATCTTGTCTGATATGAACACTATTGCAACACTAATAGCATTAGCAGCTTTCGATGAGTTTCACTGAACATAAGTAACTCTTGTTACAGAAAAGGTTGTAGCCCTCGGTGCTGTAGAGTGAAGATCAGAGTGACTACAGTGAGAGGCACCGTACAGAACGAGACACTTCTGGCTTTGTCTGAGCTTTGGCCTGAAATGTGTTTCGTCTCATCCCATCCCTCTCATTTTCCCTGAGTTCTTACTTCTGTAGTTGCGCACTAGTATGCCGCAATAGGGGAACTGAGAAGGTGCAGATTTTCATTGAGTCCAACTTCAGCGTACAGCATGAGTGTTGTAGTTTACAAGCCCTGCTATGGACTTTGACAAATTCCCATTACAACCCATAGCCCAGGCAATGGCAAAGATACCAAAGTATTCATTTACCGCTTGTCAGGAATGGGCATTTACGTTAAATTACATAGCACTTTCAAAACTGGCGCCATCTGCAGGGCATTGTCTTTCACTTCTGGGAGACGTCAAAGTATCATGCTCTAGTAACCCCACCCCAGCAGTGATGTTGCTTCAAGGCTTGCCATACAGAATTACCACAGCACAAATCACTTTTGACAAATACACAGGGGATCCTTTCAATTTCCCAAACGCTCTAGTTTCTAGCATGAGTCCAATTACAATATCAGTTCAGCAATATCTTAATGACTCTGCTAAAGTGGCATTTATCCTTTCTTACTTATCAAAGATATCCTGAACTGGACTACATCCATTAAGTTAAACAAGAGTTAATTGTTTCAGATTATTAGCAGTTTTTATTGCACTTCAAAGCGATATATGGAAAACGCCAGATCACCCAAGTGTCACATACATGATTGCTTACTTTGAGACAAGGGAATAAGGCATTAGTGTCATATATCATCTACTTTCAACAATGAATAGCTCTAATCTAAGTTGTAATCTGGTTGTCCATTAAATAGACATAGTAAAACGGATGCTTTAGCACTTCAGAAGGAACAGACAGATCCTGTTCAACCACCTCCAAATATCCTTTCATTCATTGTTCAGACACCTCCTACATCTTTTTCGGGTCAGGTGGTACAAGTTCATAGAGAAATAGATTCACAGAAAAGGCTACAAGAGGACTTGGAAGTACAAACCCTGGAAAACATTTTTTGTACTGAGAACATGCCTTATACTTACCCACTGAGATTTTCCATCAGCAAGCACGGGATTGACGTCACAATTTCCCAGTCATGGGTCATCCCAGGAGAATGAAACTGCTAGATTTGCTCAAGAACAATTTTTGGTGGAAGAAGACAAAAGACAAAGTTAATAATTTTAATCAGGATTGTGATACTTGTAGTCTGGTTAAGATAGATCACACAAAACCTGAGGACATATTGCAATCTCTGCCTGCACCTAGACAACCGTAGGCCATGATTTAAATGGACAACATAGAAGAGCTCCAATAGTCCTGTGGTTTTACAATATTATTAGCAGTATTTACATTTTTCTCTAGGAAGATACACATCATAGGCTTGAAATATTTCCCACATAAGTTGGTCTAGCTGGAATTTAATTTTGATCACATGTTTGGACTTCAGGGACTTCCAGGAAAAAACCTTTATTGAACGTGACATAATTCACTGATCAGTTTTGGAAAGAACATATGAGGTGAGTGGGAATTATGCACATAATGCCAACAAACCTATATTGACCTAGACCACGGAGCAACACCTCAGATGCGTCTTAAATAATTATTTGTCAGATCGATTCAGATTGGATGCAGTGGTTAGGACTAGCAGAGTTCATATACAACAATTCCATACATGATTCATCAGCACTACCCTCTTGTTACGTTCTTATGGCATACATCAATGCATTTTTCCTTCTGAGCTCACACCATTTGTCATACCATCTGTAGCTAGTGTTTTACATCACGTCTGCAACTCGTTTTTTAACACCTATGTAGATCCATCATTGATCACAAGAGCTATGCAGGCAGGCAGAGACCCACTCAGTCATAATGTAGGGGAAAGTCTGTGGATATCAGCAAAATACAACTAATCCCAGGACCGCCTTCACATCTGCTCCGGGGTTTGTGGGTTCTTTTTCTGTTAGCGGTTTAGTGGGCCTCTGTACTGTTAGACTACAGTTACCTTCAAGGTGGAATATACATCCAGTGTTTCATGTATCCTGAATTGAACCATTCCTCCTCTTGACAGCGTTTCCCTCTTCCTCCAGTATAAATCTTAACTTCTCCAAAATGTGAAGGAAAAACCATATTAGATTCCAAGCTCCTTCATGACCAGTTGCAGTACCTAGTTATATGGATAGTTTAGGAATCTTTAGAGCGCTCCTGGGAACCAGCTTCCTTGTGCTAAGGGCAAACTTCCAACGGTGATTATTTCCTCTGCAGGGTACACACCAACATTCTATTACACCATGCCCTCCCAACATTTTAGAAACCAGCTCAGTTTTACAGGGAATTGGGACTTACAGTTTGCTACAGCGCCCCCTTCGTACAAACAACAGAACCATGAGAAGCCTTTCTCTGCATGTAAAGTACAAGTACAATTATTCACCATCACTCAGTCTTCAACATGTCTAGCTTACGCATTCACTCAAAAACAGCATGTTAAACTCTCCAATACACACAGACAAGAAAAGACAACAAATGGCAGTCACAGAACCTTTACAATGGGTCAAGCCATAAGGTTCTCCACATCTCAAAGAAAGAAATGAGGCAAAAACTAGGTTGTGACTACCACTGCGCAATGGTCCTAGACACGCTGGTCTTGTAACCTCCTCGGACATGAAGCCCTGCTACCAATGTCTGGACACTCACAATAATGCCCCCCTATATTTCTGCATTCAGGATATGTAGTCATGGATGACCAGTCATGTAACAACCAAGACACAGAACCCACTGCTTCCTTCAACAAAGGTTTCCCAGTCACCCCTATGTCCACATGTTTAAGGTGCAAAACAAATCATAAGTGGAAGTTTAATTATACATCACCTCAACTCAAAATTCCCATGCCCAGACCCAACACAAAAACTGTCTTCACAATTATATTCATACAAAATATCCCAGCATCCGCCTCACTTCCCTAAACTACACAGCACAAAAAACTCTCACTCCTTTCTCCATCTTCCACAAGCAACTCTCTTATCACCACAGGGACAACACACTGCACAACACACTTACATACAAAAATGCAAACCAGTGTTTCAGCACTCTCCACACACAGTCACACTGGCTGGCCAAACCAACATGACCAAATGCTGGGCCACAGAAAGCACCTAATCTGCGCCCAGTGTAACACCCTCTGGAAACTGCACCAGAAAAAGTCAAAACGTCCTCCATACAAAATGATGACACCCTCCAATAGATGCATACTGAAATCATTATCGACACAACAGGAATCAAACACTAGAGCAGTCTAGCAATAAAACAATAGAAGGTAAAGAGGTACTCACCTGCAACACAGTAGAGCTACATCAAGCAACAAAATTCAGATACAGCACTGACAAGAACCATTATAAGCACGCTGAATAAAACTAACAACAAAACAATCACAAACTTATCATGCCTCCTGTTCTTCACACCTGTCACATCATTCACTTTGTATAGAATAATGACTGTTCTGTTTATTACGAGTTTATTAATTAATAAAAACCATAAACGTACACAATTGAAGGAGTCATAATAAATACAGTACTAAATACAACAAGATAAGGCACTTTAAAATCATCAAATCAAACCTGTTTCAGCATAAGAGAGTGTGGGGGATCATACTAAAAAGTTCATTGTGCCAGCGATCAAAAGTGTGGAACACTTTAAGCGCCTAGTTGTCAAGCAAAGAGGTGTATTGGGCAGGCAGTCAAGCATGTAGAGCATGCATGGGCGGATGTAAGTGGCCTACATCTCAAGCATGCGTGCTGCAAGGTGCTAACTTGTCAAACTGCGGTATGCAGGCTGTCAACGGACAGGTAGGTTGGTGTTTCAACAATAGTGGTGCTAATACACATCCCTGCTTCAGACCTAAAGAGTTGTTAACTTTTCTATACAGGATATGCCCGTCCCTTACCTTGATCTTGACCTTGGTGTTTGTGTATACCAGCCAAATTGCCCTCAGACGTTTTGGCCGAATTCCCCTGCGCTGTAACTTTTCCCAGAGCTTATCCCAGGGGACATGGTCAAAGGCTGCCCTCAAGTCCACAAAACACATGAACAGAGGGGTGTGGGTGAAGCATACCCTTTTCATAATGAAGCCCATGACCATCAAATTAGAGAGAGTCCCTTGCTTTTTAGTGAACCCCGTTTAATTAATTGGCAGCCTTCAAGCCTCTGTTGCCCACTCCAAGAAGTCATGCAGGAGGAAGATTAAAAAGTATTTAAGGACCACATCCAACAGGGCTATCAATCGATAATTACTTGGGGAGGTGGCAGCCCCACCTTTAAAAATGGGATGAATAACTGACCCTCTCCAGCTTCTTGGGATAGTTTCAGTCAAAGGTATGATCATTTTGTTTTGAAGAGTGGAGAAGCTTGGCCCATATCGCTTTGTGCTTACCTTTCTTATGTGACCAAACCTCTCTTTTTAACCACCAGCAATCAGCTCAAAGGCACTTTAAAAGTCCAGAATTCTGTGGTGAGCACTGTAATTGCCAGAGGGTTCTATTAATTCGAGATTTGACAAAGTGGATTGTCTTTGGCCAGTTGTCAGTCCTATTATGACTGATGCTATGCTTATTCCTTGGTCGTATTGTTGGCTGGATACCTTGGAACTGAACAGCCTGAGAGATGTTCCCATGCCTTTATTGGATATCCTCACTCTCTGAAACTGCTTTCAGAACCCTCACTGCCTCTTCTGCCATGATGTGTCCGGACTCCATCTGAGGTGCTCTAAGTTCCCAGTATGAGCATCTTCCTGCACTATCCAGGCACACTTGAGACCAGTTGTGTTCGCACTGAGCCAGATGTTTTGTGGTAGGTGATCACTCTCGAGTCTCTGGTCAATTTTAAAATCAATTATCCTGCTGTGCAAACAAACACTCACCAGGGTGTAATAAAAAGTAGGAGGTCGTCTTAATGGAAGACCTTGTCCAGGATGGTGGGTTGTCCCCTGGAAGGTGGCCGTTTAACATTATCAATCCAGCTAGTTCATAGGCCATCAGAACATTTTTCCAAAGGTTATCATACCTTCTACTTGGGGAATAGCTTTGATCATGCAGGGCCTATAGTGCTTCATAGCTGTCCTTATTTGTATCTTGGAAGAGATTCATATTGAAGTCACCAGTGATTACCAGGTTCGTCATCCGTGAGTCTCCTTTCCATTCGAGGAGCAGGGTGATCAGATTGTCCATGATGGCTGTTGTTTCTCTCGGGTTAATATTAATATTAACCAGGACCAACGGGGGTGTCGATTCCCACTCATCCAGGCGCAGTGCCAACAGCCATGGCTTATTTATATCTAGTGTTGTGACCTTTGCGATTAGGTTTGAGCTCAAATTCGTGGTTAAACCGCTTTTTGCTCTTCTATAAATGCTATTTTTGCAAGCCAACCTATTGTGTGCAGTCAAGCCAATTAATAGAATGCTGGATTGTGCTCATGTCTCTTGAACACAAATGGATTAAAACTTGTTGAAGTACTCCGATAGCAAAGCATATTCAACTACTTTCGATGCAAGGCCTCCAAGATTCAAACCACAGATACTCAAATTACTATACTCTGTTGTGTGGTGCCCAGAGATCTTCTCTTTTCAAGCTCTGTGGTGCTCTGCTGATAGAACAGATGGAAGCCAACTCCAGTTGTCTATTTCACCCTGGCTGGTTACTAATTTTAACCTCAGGCCTTCCTCCACATGGGCCTTTGTTGTCTGGATCGTCATCCCAGAAGCTGCTGTAGAGGAAGACCAACCACCTTGCCTTACAGGATTGAGGGTGCCTTTTATGTCAAACCTGTCTTTCGTTTCTGCGGGGTTGAGATGTGAGTTCCACTCTCCCTTGCAGATTGATCTGGTACTGAAAGTGGGAGGAGGATGTATTGATCCTCTTGAAATTGCGTTTTTTTTATACCCTAACTCTTCAGCAACTCCTTGCAGGCCATGATTTTAGCTTGAATATGTGACTAGTTAAAGGTGACCAGTCTAGGTCCCGATGCTTGCTTACGTCTAGGCAACAGGAAATTAATGGAAAAGATATCCTGAGCTTTAGGATATTTACTTGGTTTAGAATATTGTGGATTACACTGGATCTGAATTCAGGAATCCACAATAAGCTTACCTTAGGACCAAGAAATTCAGCAGAGGTATGGGCATCCCCTGTATTCTTTCCTGGGGGACTTCAATTCTCTTCTTTGTGCATCCTGACATTTGCACCAATGTCACCACCTTGGGCAACCCGTGGTATTTTATGCTGCACCGGCTTCTCTGGTTGAGTTCTACACTGTCTGCTGAACAACCTAATGCCAGGACCGGATCCCAAAGTCTCTTCCTTTTGTGTCTGGTTGCTCCAATGTCCTCGGGCACATGGTGGCATAGCGTTATATTCTAACTTTTCTTCTGGTTGAGCACCACACAGACCCCTGGACATCCTGGCACATGAGCGAGTCAGCTGTGGCGCCTTTTCCTCTCTAGCCTCTCTAGCCTGTTCCGGCTCGGGGTTCTCTGAGACATGACCCAACTGACGACGAGCAATTCCAGAGCTTGTAACTGTTTTGGGGCCTCCTGGAGCATCTGGCAACATCCGGTTCTGTTGTAAGGTGCTATTAACTCTGTTGCCCCAAAAGCTAGTTACTTTGTTAAGGCTTCCTAAGACAATGGTGGTGCTGCGATCCTGCTCGAAGACTAATATTGGCCTTTTGCTCCACTATATCGATAGCTGGTTTAAGGGTGCTAATATCTTCTGTTGTGATCTTGTCCTGGCCCTCTTTATCTGTGATGTACTGTGAGTTGATACAATTGTCCTGGTGCTCGTCGGAGCTTTAAAGCTCTGCTTCTGCTTGCTTCACACCTGTTGGGGCAGGGTCAGTGCCCCCGCCATGAATCTTTTCATAAGCTTGCCCTATAATTGTTTTTGCCGGGTATACCCACTTTCTGCCTTTTGGGGCACATTTTTGTTCCCACTTGGTCATGCAGGGAGGTGCTACAGTGTTAGGTGGAATGATCGGGATGGCCTTGGGGCTTTGCCTAGGCTTCTGGTTGCTTGGATCCTCAGGGTACTTGGTGCCCACTTGATTGCTTGTGATTATTTGAAATGTTTTTTTTGTATTCTCCTGAGCAGCTAGATTAGATGTTACCAAATTCTTTGCTGTCTCTGATATAAATTCCCCTCTTGCGCTGGATACTTTTTCCTTTTCCCCATTTGCTGCCTTGGGAGGTTGCATGTTGCTTCTTTTTGATACTTCCTTGTTTCCCCAACCAATTACTCTAGGAGAGAGGGTAGGTGTACCAATTTGCCGATCACTTCCTTACACGAGCAGATCGTAAAATCATGACCTTTCTTAGTTTGGACTCTTTGAATCGTAGCGTTTAGGTTCTCCAACCTGCTATTTATTCCTGACACAAAGACAGCAAACTTGCTAAGCAAATCAACTTGAATATCCATCTTGTTAGCATGGTGATTAAGTGCTTCCACTGTGGCTTGCCTTGTGTTTAATATGGGCCCCCAGAGATTGTTGGTAGCTACTACGGAGTCTTTTGAAACCTTGGGGCCCTCCATACTTAGGCTGCCTGGTGAGATTACTTCACTTGTGTTGGACGCACTCTCACCCATCTGAGAGGGTTCAGGATGGCTCGCCACTATCCTCACAGAGACATTAGATTGTGCATGCGGAGTGATGGCAACTTCTTTAAAGAACAGAAATGAAGTAAAGATTGATTGGCAGCCTTCTTTATCTGTTTTCCCTACAACATCGGAAAAGGTGATCTGCGATTCTACATGCTGAGAATCCATGGGCCCATGTGGAAGAATGACGTCAAGTGAAGAGAGCACAGGGTTCTTTCCATTTGAAACAACAATCACTGGGCTCAGGGGTGGTGGCGGTGGTATTTGCTCCCAGCCCTTATCTGAAGGACCATCTTCTGAGTGGCCAAAAATGAGTCCAAGATTGTAAGATGTGTGTCTATCTTCCTCCTCATTCAGGGGTGAGAAGAAATCTAGAATTATTTTGAGTTCTTGTAGCCTTTCCCCAATCTCCCTGGTTCTGTGTGACTTGTAGGCCACAGGAGATCATTGCCCATCACACCCCCAGTATTTTCACTGATTACTTCATCCGTTGGTAGGGATCTCCCCTCAGCAGGGGTCACTGTCGACATTTGCACTTTGTGCTTCTTTCCTGGCGGGGTGTCTCGAGTGTGGGGGCCTCCTGCTTTCTTTTTTTCTGGCTGGCTTGTGCGCTGATCCTGATCTTTCCTGATCTCATTGCAGAAACTGGGCTTTGGCCGGCTACAACACATTTCCTCTGCCCCCTTATTCCTTGATGTATACTTGCGCTTGCACTTGACCGCCGTAAGTCTTGCACTTGAGCTTGACCTTGTCTGACAGACTTGCCGTTGTTTGTCTAGCACCAGCGATGCACTTACACAATGCTTGTGGGGGACTTACTGGCTCATATTCTTTGCTAAGTCTGCTGGAGCCACGCTTAGTTATTGCTCTGATTTGTTGGTGCTGTTTTTGTTGCCCCTTGTTGGCTTTATACTGTTTGCTTGCTATGCTGCCCCACTTGACTTGCCTTTACTACCCCACTTAACTTCTTGTTCTTTTTGCGCCTTGTTGCCTTTATGCTTTTACTGCCCCACTTGATTTGCCATGTCTTGAAATGCCTGATTGAGACATTAGAGGTGGGGGCAGGGGAGGGGGAGCAGGGGCGCGTCAGAGATAGCAAGCTTCACCTGATCTAATCGGGCCACTTCAAAAGTACTCGAGGCTCAACTAGCAGCAGTGGCACTACCCACAGCTCTCCCCCACACTCCTTACTCCCTTCTGTGGCACGTAGCCTTCCCTCACAAGCCGCACCTTCACAGGCCACTCACGGTTGACTGCCAAAGAGTTGCGCTGGATCCTGCAGGGCTGACTTGGGACTGGCTCAGGACTGGCTCGGCGAATAGCAACCGCAGGTGGGCGGTGGCCCTAAGAGGGCCTGCCCTGAGTCAGTCGAATCAGCCGGGTTGAGCACGGTCGGCGGACGATCTCCTGCAGAATGTGTCAGCCTCCTGGTGCCTCCGAGGACCTCTGAGGCTGATGTTGGTGGGGGGCTGAATAGAGGCCCTGGAGGGTATCACGTTGTCCAGGTCTTCCTGTCAGCCCATTCGACTCCTGCTGTGGCAGCCAGCCGCTGCCTCCTCATTCCGCACTCCTCGCTCCTCTCTGTCATTTGTGTGACATGTGAGTAACCCATCACAATTTTCACTGGTCTGGTAGCACACTCAGGCAAAGCTTGTGGCTATCACCATGGTCAATTACATTTTCCTATATTTTCACACCACATGTGCTTCCCTTTATAACCTCTGACGAGATGGTAATTCTCTTCTCCCTCATTCCACACCATGGGGTACTCCTCCATACAACTTCTCACAACAGGCTGTTACTCTTCCCCACTTTTTTTCCTATGGGGTACTTCACTATGCAATCTCTCACAGCACAGTACTACTCGCCCCCACCTGTGCATACCATTGGGTACTCACCCCAAAATGCCTCCAGCGGTCGGGCATTGCTCGTTCCCCTGTTTGCACAAATACACATATGTGTGCTACACTCATATCTCTCGTAAGGGAGTACTATTCTTTTCATATTGTCGACATTTACACATGCACATTTAGACAGACACAATAACATGCAGATGGGTACTTCACCCTTTCACCTACACGGCTAACTAGATTTCATCATACTTAAACATATGGATTTCAAAGTAAATGCTCACAATGTACGCCCACAACAAGTTATAGGTGGATAATTTAAACTTACCAACCTGTCTTGCAATACTAAGGGGCATATTCTGAAATCTAAATCTAAATGTGTAAATTAACTACAAGTAAAATTACTCTTACTTTTGAGTAACTTTAATACTTTGTTCTGTTCACAGTTTACTGGTGTAAATTTGCTCAAAAGTGTAGACTTGCATGTCCCCACCCCCTTGAAATAGGGAGTGGATTTACCAAAAATTTCAAATAAGACCATAAAGTTACTATTGGTAGTAACTTTAGAATTGTATTTGATATTCTGCACTCAGGGTGGGCATCTCCCTGTGGTAACATATAGAGAAATTTATAAAACTTAATAAACTAAATTGTAGCTAAGCCCAGAGATATTGGTGTTGGCATATAATGAGAAGAAGAGCTGTCAAAGGGGAGAAGTGGAAAGGATGCTTGCGAAAATAGTCAAGGAAGGAATCATTTGAATGTATAGAAGCTTCTAGTTAGATTTCCTTAGTGATTTTAAATGAAAAGGCTGATGGCCGTTTGTGATTCTGTGTGGATTTGTGGCTCCTCAATCAAAATATTGTGGCAGATAATTTCCCCTAAGCCAATATCAAAAAGCCCATCTTTTTTGCTCAAAGGGGTTGTGTTCATTTCTAAACTTCACAGCAAAAGTCCATATCATCAGATTAGTTTGCACAAGGATTCTAAGTTTCTTACTGTGTTCATCACCACAGAGGGTACTTTTCAGTTACAAGGATGCCTTTTATTCTATCCTCAGCCAGCATTTTTTAGAAGATAATGGCAAAAGTCTTCAATGGAATGAGCAACATCATATATTTTCCAGATGACGTTTTGATTTCTGGAGAGACTAAACAAAAACACGATTTGTCACCTAACTAGGCTATTGATAGATTGTCTGAGGCTGGTCTCACATAAAAAAACGGAAAGGTTTGAATTTTAGGTCAGTAAAATTGAACACCTCGGCTACACAAGACCAGCAGAGGGAGTAAGACCCAAAGCAGGCTTACTGAAGGCCATCATCTCCTCCGCCACAAGATAAAGAGTGGAGAACATTTATGGGCTTCATTGAATATTGCTCTAAATTAATTGGGAGTTTCACTGATAAGACTGAAGATTTCAGGGTTTTATTGAGAAAAGAGAATAGCTTAGGTGGGAAAGGCAAGCAAAGTTCTTTGAGGAGACCAAGTAAGATATTTGCATTGCTGAATTGTAGCCCCGTTTGACACAACTTAAATCTATTTTAATAGTGCATACAAGTGTGACGGAAATAGGCCCTTTTATTTCCCAAATGCATAGAAAGATCGAAAAGACAATGACTTTTGCCTCATGCTCCCTGTCAATCTCTGCACAGAATAATTCTGTTGCACAGAGTGAGCCATTGCCTGCAGTTTGGGGTGTTGAGTATTTCACAGGATTTTTGTGGAGTTTGAAATGTATGGTCCGAGCTGATCACAAGCCCTTGGCTAGGATGGTGCTGCCTGGGGAGGCATTTAAACTGTCTGCAAGATTGGAAAGGACTGTCACTCGCATTCAGTAGTACAGCAGTGAAGTTGAGTAGATTCCTGGTTGGCGTAATACCCAAGCCAACTGTCTCTCCCATCTTCTTGTGCATTGACTTGTGATGGATAAAGAACCAGTCCTTGCTCCAGAGAGTGAACCTGCCATTGCAAGTGTGGAGATGTCATAGAGTGGGATCATATTGATGGTGCTATCACACTGAGTGACTGGGAAACAGAAATGGAGGGATATATAGGCCCGTATTTATACTTTTTTTAGCGCCGCATTTGCGCCGCTTTTTGACGCAAAACGGCGCAAACCTACAAAATACAATGGTATTTTGCAAGTGTGCGCCGTTTTTGCGTCAAAAAACGACGCAAATGCGGCGCAAAAAAAGTATAAATACAGGCCATAGTTTGAAAGGAAGTGGTTTGTTTGGTTTTAGAGGGTGTAAGAAGAGAGATTGTGGTCATGAGGGTAGATATGTTTTTGGCATCAGAATAATTGGCATCAGAATAATTAACTTGCCACACAGAGAGCACCTGGGCCAAACAGAGACCAAGAGGAGAGTCAGATTAAATTTGTGGTGGCTGGGTGTGGATGATAAAGTGACTATGTGAATTGAGTGGTGTGTGGAAGGCAAAGAAGGTGAGAAGTGATTGAAAGTGGATGCGTTAACCAATGGAGGCCATATTGATGAACCTGGCAAGGCATTGGACTGTGTTTTTATGGACTTAATCAGACTTTTATTAGGAGTTAGAAGGGTGTTATGTGTGTTATGTGTGTAGGAAGGCGAACACACCTGCACAGATAGAAGATGAAATGGAACTCTGCCAGGTCCATCAGTGAAATGCACTGTAGCACACATACACAAACATCAACATGAGGAACTAGCAATGGTAACAAGATCATTGTCTCCTGGCAATGCCATGCATGGGGTGGTGCTAGGTATGAGCACCGCATAGGTGTATGTGAAACATGAAAGACTGGGACAGGGGCGTATTGCCATTTGTGGTGCTCTGGCATCAGCACAGCAACACCCGTTGCAAGGCCCCACCATGCAAATGGGGGCATAGGGAGGGTTGATGAGGACAAGAAGGTGCTAAGCCACAAATAGGACATAACTCACACCTAGAAGATGTGACACAGACAATTGCGCAAACTGCCATTCCCTACATGTGACATGCAGGTGGGGAATAGGGCTGCAAGACTGCAAACATTAAGTACAGGAACAATGTATGGGAACCAAGATGACACTGAGCCACCAATAGGAAGTCAGTGACATCACATATCAACTGCCACAACACAGACACACAACTTTTACAACATCTCATTGCAGAGGACGATGGCTCGCCTGTGGATCTGCCTGTCCTGGACTACCCTGATGATCTAGATGACCAGCTGACAAACATCAGCCAGAAGACCCTCCAAGATGTCCTGGGAACTCTCCAGGCACCACCTGCATTCGCAAAGAGGAGCATTCATGTAGCAGCCATCGCAGAGGCCCCACCCACCACCCCTACAGTACGACCTGCCAGCTCCAACACAGCTGAGTATTCCGAGGACACAGGGACCACCTTTGAGAGGCTCGTAGTGGGAGTCCAGCAGGAGATCAGATTAGTTTGCACAAGGATTCTAAGTTTCTTACTGTGTTCATCACCACAGAGGGTACTTTTCAGTTACAAGGAGCAAGGAGCTGCGGGTGGGGATGCAAAGTATGGCAGTCAGCCTTGAGGGTATGCGCATGTGCATCATAACGGCCACTGAACAGACAGCAGCCAAACAAGGCACACAATCCCCACTGCATCGAGTCCAGCAGTGTCTGAGGGCCCTAACCACTGTCATGAGGGAGTTGACACAACACATGCCATCTCAATCTCGCTGCAGCATGCATGACAACAAGCTGGACTCCATGCACTGGGAACTGGCCTCCCTCAGGGCAGACGTGGCTGCCTACCAGAGGGATGTTACTGTCATACTCAAAAGTCAGCAGCTCCTCCTTGCTGTAATGATGCCATATGTAGTTCCACAGATGGCAGCTGCTTTGAATTTGGTGTCCACTTCTCCAACCACTGAAGTGTGTGTGGCCCCCTCTACCCCACCACCGTCAAGAGCAGAGGAGACAACACACACATCAGAGGATGAAGATGTGGAACAGATCGTTTTCACCCATAGGAGTTCCCGGTAGCACCAGCCCATGCCATATGGGCAGTGATTTCCCTTTGTCCTGTGTTTCACATCATGCAAGTGTTGCAACAGTTGGTGACATGCACTCTTCACCGACACACTGTTAACCTTTCCACTATGGACTGCAAATGTCTCTCAATACTCAATTGTCAATTCATGTTCTCCTGCACTGAACAACACTTTACCCAAGCTTGGCCAATGACATACCCCTCAACCCTGGACTTGTGTTTTGTCACAATTGAATGGATTTCACTAATAGGGTCACAGACCTGGACAATGTAAATATTGCAAAACAACACTGGTAAATAAACACCACCAACAAAACCAGCATGTCTCTGTGTAATGTGACACATCTACTATGCTGTAGAATTGTGATGCGTGTAACATGTCTATAGTCACAGAGTGTCAGTACAAGAGGGCAGAAATTTGGGGTCACATATCTATGCATAAGGTGCCTACATGATGAATGTCATACTGGACTCACCCCCTACTAGCAAGTCACTGTCTATTTGAAAAATGTTGAACACATGTCTGCCTCACCCACTAAATACAGCAGGAATGGCTGCGAAACATTGCTCGGGCAATAACGCCAGCTGGGAGTACCAGTGGAACACATTGGTGTGAAACAGATATACATAACCTCATCTGAAATTGGTACTGCTCAGTTTAGCAGTGTTGACATGAAATGCAGGCTGTAGTCAGACGTCACACAGTGCCCAACATTCCGCCACAGCACCCAAACAATGACAGCTTAAAAACCACACCTACCTGTCCAATATATTGGAAACATAGTCACCTTGAGTGGTGGGTACACTGGATGGCGGATGCATAGACAAGTAGATGTGTTGTAGCTGCCAATGTGACAGCTCAGTTGTAAGTGGGAGTGAACAAGTCAAGAGAGGGATCTGGATGCATGATGGAATCCCTAGGCCAACAAAGAATTCTTACTGTACTCTCATGGGAAGAGCCTGAGACCTAAGCATATGACACATGCAATAAGGAATTACCCAAACTTTTATTATATAGACATGAAACGGAACTAAAAACTATGCAAAACGCCTGTCCTAACCTAATCTATCCCACCTATACTTTACCCACAACAGGCCCTAACTACCCTACGCTAAACTTACCTACCGGATTTAACAACACACTTTAAACATTGGCCTCTCACCCCCCCTTATATCACAAGACACATGCAATACAACATATACTACCTAAACATACACTACCTAATCAAAAATATAAATATATATGTTTTTTGCATATTTTTAAAAGGTTTTATTTTATGTTTTTACACATAAATGCCACAACATTACCCAACACCCACAAACTAACATGTCATAATTTGAAAATCCACCCCCAAACCTATTTATCCTATCTAAACAACTAACCTAATCTAACCTATCACTAACCCCCTAAAACTCACTACAAAATATGAAAAAGAATTAGGAGGGAGGTGTCTGAACTGGGGGTGAAAGGAAGGCATCAGTTCATAGGTTGGCCCTCTTGAGTATCCCCTTGATGACCTTCAGTCTGCTGGAGTTCCGGTCCACTTCCTTCTTGAGGCTGTCATGCTTCTTGAGGACCTGTTTCTTGTCCCTCTGTGGGAACTTAATGTCCGGCCTGTCCATGCCAGCAGGTGTGGTGGCCTGTGGTGCTGATGTAGAGGGTGTTGCAGGTGGAGCAGAAGGGACAGTGGCAGCTGTGGCCCCTCTGTGTTGCTGATGTGCTTGGTCCACTTCTTGTGGGCATTGTGGGTCCCCCCTGGCTGAATGCTCCTTCCTATAGCGTCGTGCCACCCGGCGGTACCCACACTCCACTGCCAATATGTGGCAATAGCCCACTGCCCTCTTCTGGAACGCCCTGAGTTCCTCACTGGCCACGTTGACAGCTGGTAAATTGAGACAGGCAACCATCAGTGCCAGCAGTGTCAGCATTGTGTGATGTATGTACAGATGATACTCTAACACTCTACCTCGATTTGCACATGCACTCCAAATCACATTCCGGATAATACAATGTCCTTGACGAATGTAACAGCAATGCTGCCTACCCATCATGTCATTTGCACCAAAACGATGCACAAAAACAGTTGGAAGCAAAACAACTTATCTGAGCATTGATTTAGTGCAATGTGTCACAAGGCAGCAACAACTTCACATGGGCCAGGGCCACTAATCTTCATTTGAGTCAACTTTAAACCACACATCACCAGTAACTAGTATATGTTATTGGGGGTATGGTATGCAGTTGGTAATCATGAGGGGTCAGTGTTGATTGGGACACATGCAAACCTAATTGAGATGACTGTCATCTACACTGTGACCATCACATCTACCTACAAATATGTTGTTCCCCTAACCCTGTGCCTCAGGGGGTGGCCATGCAATCCATCATCACAATTGTTGAGGTCAACCACTAATGCATGTCCACTTATACATGAAGTAAGAGAGTGGACCACATGTGAGGAGGGCTGCCAACTAGGAAGCAGGTATCCATAGGTAATTTACATCTACATTCATGTGTCCTGGTGTGGAAACCCATCAATACTTGATCTGCCAACACTATTCCCTAAACACCCATATCCATGCCAGCACGTCTGGCCTTGACCTGCATGCATGCCTATTACATACCACATAAGTGTCACGCAAATGGAGTACTACTTATGGGGCACCATGCTGGGGGGCAGTTGCCCACCCAGTCCTACATGTACATTACAATTTAGGGATGCACCAATTTGTGTGGAAAACTGGTGCATCACTGTGTAGTGAGAATGACGGTATGACCCAGTGCCAATATATTGACAGTGGTGCACTTCCAAGTCACATATGGGCCTACATGTGGCTAGTTATCACCCTATTCACACTTAGCTGTCCACTGCGCAGCACAAGACTCCCAAGATATAAGACTCTGCTTGTGAATGGGTAAGCCTTGCATGGGACACAGTGTCACCATCCAGCCTACTTTGAAATCTTATCATGTGCCAGCTAACCATATCTAGCATTGAGTGCAACACACAAGACTCACTCACACAACAGCCAAAATCACTACACAGGACAGACATTATCACACTTACTGGATACATCTGGGCCCTGAAATCTTGCCACTTCTCCAATGGTGTAGGGGGCAGGTACCATAACACAGTGCATAACATTTTAGATGAGTTAGCTAGTGATCCTGCTTGAAGACAGTGCAAAAGACACACCATTACAAACTTACATTGACACTGATACTCCGGTGATTGAGAGCCACACATATGACCACATGCACTAGGCCTAGGACTCATGTAGTGCTATACCCTTCAACAACCATATGTGGGCAATCCATTACAGATGGCACTCTATGGTATGATTTGGATTTGGGAGCCAAATCCATGGCACTACCCTGGTGCACTACAATACAAGGGACTCAGGTATTGTGGCTTGTTCTTCAAGGCACACAGAGTAACTGTTTGATGGACAAGGGGATCCATTTTCAGTCTGCAATTATCATGCGTTCAGTGATCCATGACTGATGTGGCACAGTTGTATGTTGGTGACAAATGCCCCATTGCCAGTGTCCCCTAAGGCGGGAATGCCCCTTTGCCAACATGATGGCAGGGATCATGTGTGTATAATGATGACAATGTAGCGCTATATATGGATTGCCCAATTTGCTGTCAGGATCCCGTGAAATATGTTATGCTGCCAGTGTCTTGCCTTATCATCATTGACACAATGCTGGGGCACAGGTGTTGCTATGGCCCCTGAAATGTGTGACTTAGTGATAGTCGTACATGACTCAACAAACCTCTGACCTGCATTGTTAAAATTATATAGACATGTGAACTCCATCTTAGTCCTGGGACAGTTACACTTCGTTCTGGTTGCATTCAACCTGTCCACAAGCACTGCATGCAGCAAGCCAACACATCTGCTACTGTCACTCAGGAACGTTCTACAGTAAACGTATGTCAGTGGGATACTCACCAACAGGGCCACCGATCACCACACCCAGATGGTCTTGCAGATCCTGCTCTCTGGCCACCAGATCAGCCCAGCGATGCTTCAGCTGGTGCTTGTTACGGCTGCTCTGGTACACCCTGTTCAGGTGGTGGAGCACCTTGCCCCACCGCAGCCGCCTCGCCTCCGTCTGATACACCTGAATAACTCTACCCCCCAGCTCAAGCATTATTGGTAAGAAGTGGTCAACCAGCCACACAAAGCCTCCGAGCTCCTCTTTCTGCATCCCTGTCAGCCTCACCATTCCTGACATGTCCCTCACGCACAAAGTGAAAAAGTAAATAGCAAAAGAAAATGTGACAAAAAAGGAACCTTACAGCCCAAACTTATTAACCCCAACTAACCCAACTAATATAATACCCGGACAGACACCCCACAGTACAAGTACAAAGAGAAATACAGTAAACTAAACAAAAGCACAGACACTGGTACAAGTAACAGTCACATTACACACCAGACACAAGAGAGACACCACAAGATTCAGAAATCACCTAAAATACACCACCAACACCTAGACACAGCCACACAGTTGAAAGAAGAACAGACTGTAAAGTGGAAGTGAAAGAACACCCACTGTACCGTGCCTGTAAATAGGATTTCCTATTACACCACTTCCTGTGCCCTTGTGTCATGTTATACGGCATGT
Source organism: Pleurodeles waltl (assembly GCF_031143425.1). NCBI lineage: Eukaryota > Metazoa > Chordata > Amphibia > Caudata > Salamandridae > Pleurodeles > Pleurodeles waltl. Next base: position 1,441,729,015 of record NC_090440.1, on the reverse strand, counting down.
GTGTATTTTTGTGAGGCATAAGATATCTGCGTGACTATTTCTGATGCATTACCTGTATGCTTCGATTTAACACCATAACTGCAGGAGTGTAGTGCGAGGGTGGAATTCACTGTAAGGGCCCATGGTTCTCAACTTTGCGTTTGCAGATGTTTTAGATGCATTTCCGTCAGTATTTTTTACTCTATTTGTGATTGAGTGATTTTGTTCCATTGACCATGGATGCATCCTGTATCAACATGCAAATGGGATGTCATGGGCTGCAGTGTGTAATATTGTGTATGGTCACATGTGGTAGACCATGCAACTTTGTGATTTGGGTGTGTATTGTCTATTACACCGATGTGTGTGTTTCTGACTGAACGGCATGCAAAACTTTGTACGTCATGCATATGTATGCAAGTGTGACAACTGTGTATCTACATTCTATGGCAGTCAGTGATCTACAACAGTCATGGTATGTGTTTGTGAATTGTGTTGACTCATGTGATGTGTGTAGTTGTTTGACTTACAGGGCATTACATTTAAGACGACATACACAACTCAGGCATTGTTGATGATGGTTGATGAGTGATATGTAGGATATGTTACCCCTCAACTGTCTCAAAATGTAGGTAACGAGTTCATGGTAACATGTGTGGGCTACACATATGTCTGACATCTGTACATATTTGGTACATACTGTGTTTGACACACTGTGCCTATATTCCACCCATATCATGTTTTGAACACATAAGTCAGTTTGTACTCATTACATTTAACTATGTTTATTGTGTTGTTGTGGTGGACCTGCTGCCCTAGCTGCATGTGTTCTCATTATTTCTGATGTGCATTCCACAGAAGTGTCCAGTCCAAGAGTGTGGCCATGTGTACCCTGTGTCAGGATTGGGTCCCATGGCAGTGGCAGGGCTGATTTCCAGGAATGTACTGAGCAGGGCAAGTATTTTTACCATTGCTTGTCAAACCTTGGCCAATCATGCTATCCATTGTCACAAATGATGCCCCCCTTATCACACAAGTTCCTTGCAGCCATTGCAAGTCTCACACTTAGAAATGTCAGTGGTCTGTTCATACATTCCTGTCCTTCTGATATTTTACATCCAGTGGCTCATGTGTGGGGTCCTTGTTTACCTCATTATTGGAGATGTTATAATTTATGTGTCATGAGCTACAGTTGTACAAGTTGGCAACGTGGATGTAACTCATATGTTGTGGTCCATAGATTGTGTCCTTCAGTTGTGACATGCAAGTGATGAGTCTATTTGTGATGTGTGTGATAGTAGCAGTACAATCATAGGCATCACATGTGATGTTACAACAGAAGTTTTCAGAATTATATTTGTAACATGCTCCCTGAGGTAATACTAACATTCCTAAGGTACATGTGATGGAGAATGAAGACACCAGAGGAGGATTGTGTGATCAAGTAAGGTTTCTATTTACAAATATTTACAAGGTGTGTAGAGTGACTATAAAGTGAAAAAGTTTTGTACGATTTACTGTCTGCAGAGCATTCCAGCAGCTGTGTTCTGCTGTTCCACCTCATTTTCCCTGCCACCATCCTCCTCCTCCTCCTCTGGAATTTCTTGGTCTGGCTCATATAATGGGGTGTTCATCCTCACACAAATGTTGTGCAGGATAGCACAGGTCAGTATCATTTTACAAACAATGTGTGGGGCATATAGGAGGCTGCCTCCTGTGATGTCCAGGCACCTGAATCTGGACTTCGGGATGCCAAAAGTCCTCTCTACAATGGTGCATGTCCTCCGATGTACCTCATTATAGGCACACTCTGCTGCTGTGCTTGGGTTGGGGAATGGGGTCATGATCCATGGCTGGATCCCATAGCCCTGATCCGCTGCAAAAGATTACATGAGTGAGTATTACGTTAATGCTTGCAAAAGGATTGTCATGTAGCATGGCAGTTGATATATTGTATTGTTTGTGACTCATATGTGTTTGTGGTATAGTGTGAGTTCCTGGCCTTCTGTAAGGTCTTCTCAGCACTAGGTAACTGGACATGACAACTTGTGCTAGGATCAAGGATCTGGGAAATATGATTTGATTTCCTAACTGTTGGTCTGTATGTATGTACCATGTGTTGTGTAGTGTCCATTATGTATCAGTGTGCTTTCACTAGAGGGGACATGATACATCCAAACACACAATGGGTTCCGATGTAGTGGTAACATGGTTGTACTACATGGCCTGGACTTCCCATCCATTTAGACATGTGTCATTGCAGATGAACTGCAACACTGAGGCCCATTGAATTGGGTAGGTAACAATGCGTAACACATCTCCACAATTGGCAGCACTGACCTGTTAAGTTTTGACAATGCATGATTGTCTCGTGTGTGACTTGTTTTTTAGGAAACCCTTTGTTGTTCCCTCTGCCAGTTGCTCATGTGCAGCCGAGCACCTACACTACCAACCTTGCACCAGGGAACCTGGCTAACTGCCTTGTGGAGGTGGATGTATCTGTGCAGGAAGGGCCACCTCCCTATACATATGCTGTTTTGATGGACAATTGGCTCTTTCAGTTTGTGCAGCAATGTGCAATATGCATTGGTGGCACATTAATATGTGTTCATAGCACAGTCCACTTCCTTATTGCAACCTGCAAACAGCACCCCTGGAGTGGTGTTTGATGTTGGCATTGCCTCAGTATTTTCGTGACACATACATATGAGTCAGCATCATCATGCTATGTGTCTCATGGTGTAAGACCTGCTGCAACACACATTGCACAGCCCTTCAATGCTACATACTGCTTGGGAGAGTGGCTGATTGACTATGTTGCCTCAAGTCATTGGAAATAGTTAATCTTTCAAGTTGTACTTACAGTGCAGGCCATGACATTGTCACTGTGGGCTTTAAATGTTTGTGGCAGCTATCAGGTGTCTAAGGGTGTGTATCCAATTGTGTCAGGGTGTACAACATGACTACCAGTGTCACACCTCAGTGTCACCCTGTCCATTTATTTATGTAGTGGTATATGTCTTGTGTGTCGTACAGGGTTGTTGTGCTGTGTGTATATTGCTAGGTTTGGAAACTTACCGACAAGTAGGCCATTTCCGTATTGCCCATCCGGGATGTGCTGATTGATCCTGTTGTGCCAGAATATGAAGGAATCATGGACACTCCCAGGATACTTGGCCAAGATGTTAGTGAACAGTCCCTGGCGGTCAACTATGTCGTGCACATTGATAGAATGCGTGTGCTTTCTGTTCCTGAATAGGTGCTCTGTTGCTGCAGGTGGGACGATCCGGACATGGGTGCAGTCAATTGCACAGAGCACATGCGGGAAGCTATGGATTTGATAAAAAACCTTTTTATCTACTGCTGCTTCTGCTGGGTGTTGGGGAAGCTGATGTAGCAGGGTGGCAGGGAGATTATGGCATCTAACACCTTGGGCAGGAAAGCCGAGAATGAGGGCTGTGATACCCCAGCGACCAGGGCCCACGTTGTCTGGAAGAAGCCACTTGCCAACATATGCAGGACAGCTAGCAGCTTGGTCCCAGGTGGTATGTTGTGGGGTGTCTGCAGGCTAGCTATTAGTTGTGGCTCTACATGGCGCAGCAACTGCAATATGGCTTGGCAGTTGAGTCAATAGCTCTGAATGATGTCCTGATCCCCGAGGCCACGGAGGGTTCTCCTGTTTCTGAATATTCTCTCCTGCCTTCTGAGTTGTCTTTGTGGGCCGCGTTGAGGTGGTGGTGGTTGCTGCCATTGGTCCTGTACTGGCAAAGTCTTGCATTCTGCATCAGTAGCACCTCCATGTTGTCCTGTTGGTCTGTGATGTTGCTTGTGTATGTTTTCCTTTAGTAGTGGTGAGTTTGCCTCATTTTCATGCCTGCCCTGACACAGGTGTTAAAATGTGATGCAAATTCAGAGGTAAAGTCATTTTTTGGGTCTGCCCCCCACCCGTGCGCCATTTCTGCCCAGTTGTATAAATATGGCGCTAGGGGCTTTGAGTAATTTTTTGGACGGGAACACCTACCTTGCATCTCATTGATGCAAGGTGGTTTCACACATCCAAAAAATTACGTTATCTCCATATTTTTTAAGTTAGACAGGTCTAGCGTCAAAGTATAAATATGGAAGTAAGTTTGCGCTGAATTAGCGTCATTTTGTTATGCTAATTCAGCGCAAGCAGAGTATAAATATGCCCCAGAGTCTCTGACTCTTTGTGTATTTCCAACAAAGGCAAAGTGGTCTTCTTCTCATATTTGGTCCTAATCCAGCCAGTACTGAAATCTCGGTGCCAGGGTTGACCATTATATCCCAATAAAGTGCCCCTAGGGGACAAAGCAGTCACTAGCCAATGGGCTAGGGAGTCGCCCTTTATCTGGTGACACAGTTTCAGTGGTGTGTGGCATCTAGCTATCCCAGAATGCATTTTACACACTACAACTGACATGGTTGAAGTCTTCCTCAAGTGTGAGGATCTTGATGCCCCACTACGGGTGTGGCTGCCATGGGTAGTAAGCCCACGGAAATCTGGTTGTAAAACCGGTTTCCTCTACTTTGGTCCTGGCTCTACACTGTCTAGGGGAAACAAAAGGCTTCCTGCGCAGGAGTGTTGTCATAGGTGCCCTTCTAAGCAGCATCACAATATGATGCTTGCATTTTGGGCTAACACCCTTTGCAGCCTATCCTGTGGGTGAGGGTCACACTTCCAGTAAAGCAACAGCCTTTGTTCTCAATGCTGGCGGTCTTAATACCGCCCTATTACGACTGATTTCAGAATTCCGCCCGAAATTGGGTGGAATTCCGGCACTGGTCATGCTGGTGGTCGACGTTGAAGAGGTGGTTCCACCGCTGGAACCACCACTCCAAAAGGATGCTGCATGCCGTATTATGGCACGTAATGTGATGTGCTGATGGTGGGGCGCTGGCAGCGGTGGAAGTGCCGGGACCCATCCCCTCCCGGACGACCTCCTCATCGGACGAGGTAAGTGGATTGTCCGACCTGGGAGGGGTGTGAGTGTGTGAGTGCATATGTGAATGTCGTGAATACGGGGGAGGGTGTCTGCGTGTATGAGTGATTGTGGATGGGGTGAGGGGGGTGTGTGAGTGTTTGTGGATTGGGGTGCATGTGTGTAAGTGGATTGGGGTGGGTGTGTTTGTGTTTGTGGATGGGGTGCAGTGTGTGTGTTTGGGATGGGGTAAGTGAGTGTGTGAGTGGACGGGGAGCGTGTTTGTGTGTGTGAACGGGGTGAGCAGGTGCGTGTGTGTCAGTGGACAGGGAGAGTAGGTGAGTGCTTGTATGCGGTGCAGGGGGAGGGGTGTGTGAATGTATGTATGCGCTGGGAGGCCGGGGGTTTGAATATACGTATGCACTGTGGGGAGTGAATGCGTGCATGAGTGCGTTGTTTGTGTATTTATGTTAGTGTGAATGGGATGTATGGCGCGAGTGCGTGGGTGAGTAGGGGTGTGTTTGTTTGAGTGTGGGAGTATGTGGGTGCATGTGTACGGGTATGTGGACATGTGTGCAGGAGTATCCCGGTGACAGGAATGCAGATTCCTGTCGCCAGGATACAAGACCACCAGCTTTTTCTGGCGGTGGGACTGCCAGAAAAATGCTGTGCTCACCTCCAGTCTGGCGGACTGTGGAAAAGCGGCAGGACGGGCAGAGTATTTTTGTGAAATTTAAGAAGGAGGTAACAACTACCACCATTAGTACCTTAGAAGAAGTTTTTAGGGATGAAAGCTTTCATTCCGTTGTGATTAATGATCATGGCACACAACTAACTTTAGTGGATGTGAGGACATTTTTAAGTGATGGTGGTCGCTAAGTATATAACCTAGGTTTCCAGAGAGTTTCCCTTCTGAATTGGCTCCATCCTCCCTTCCTGTCTTTTTGCTTTGGTCCCTACCGTTACCTACTTTGAGTTCTCACTTTCCCATAGAGGGTGGGATGTTTCTTGGCCTTTGTTACATTTTTCAGAGTAAAGTCCCTTGAGAACCAATAAGACATTGTGCTATCTTTTTTGCAATCTCATACCATATGTTGTCAAGTAGCTTCTTAAACTGTGTTTTGTTCCACAGCATAAATATCTGAGTGGAAGCACTGATTTACACCTGCAGACAGTGCTTAATTTGTAAAAAACAAAAAAGGCCAAGGTCCTCCTCAAGAGATCACTACAGCTTGCACAAACCATTGCCCATGCCAGTGCTTTCGACAGTATCAACGTAACTACTAACCATCACTCTCCTACAAGTGTGACAATTCAGAATATTCCATGCACCCCAACACTATAAGAATAGCTTGAGTGGCAGGTATTTACTCCTTTTTAGTGCATATTGAATTAATAAAACAACTGTTGTGCTAATTTCTAAATTTGACTTACAGCATCACCATGTCATAAGTGCTGGATTGTCAATTAAGTGTCAGTGCCGAGGACCAGAAACCGCCGGCTCCAATTAAGCACTGCCTGCAGATCTAGACTGCACCAGAGCTGTCTGAGCTTTGGTCAACTTATGTTTTTCCTTTTCCTGTCCTCTATTTCCCTCAAATGCCTACTTACAGTAATTGTACAATAATCTGTTGGGGCTGGGTAACTAGAAAGGTGTGGGTTCTCAATGTGAGAATGGAACCTCCGCTTTCGACTCTCCCCCTTATTACCCATATACCACTTTGGAATTGAATAAGAAAGTACAATGCCAGCACAAATCAAGACAATGCCGGTGTTTTTTTCAGTAATTTGACACTAACACTTGGTGACGCCATAAAGATGTTGCCTTAGGACCATTTATGGGAAGTCCAGCCCTGCAGAGCCCCCTTGTAGCGCTGTCAGACCACAATCATCGGTCTATATTTAAATCTCTTTTCTGGTTCCTATTGCTTGAAAATTGTCCTTTGCTCTGAAATGCTTCTCTTGGCTGATGTTTCCAGAAGTATACTTGTGGTGGGGCTAAATAATAGCAGAAGCCCTTAAAAACTGTACTGTTTATATGGAACTCTCCAGAGACAAAACACTTTTTCGAAAGGAGCGTTGAAAATTCTGGAACCCTTCTAACTGTTTCTTCCTTCTGTTACATCAACACATCCTCTTGGTGGAAAACTAATGTGCAATTCAAAGTCTACATAAACTGCTGAGCACAATGAGCCATACTCTGTCCTGGCATTGTCTGCCTTCCGCGCACACAGCTGCGGAATCCGCTAATTTGGCATTTTCACAAAAAACCGGTTGCATTGTCAGCGCTGAATTGAGGGGAATTGCAAATGGAAGACAGTATGATTGTTCTGGCTTCCATCCTGACCCCAGAATGCAGTAATCCTTGGACTGCTTGCAAACACATATAAACGTTACGAGATTTTTAGTCATTATTTCAAGTAAATTCAAAGACTTTCTGCATCACTCATGAAACATTTATTAATCATGACCATTAATATCTTCTTTTTTTGATTGGGAGCTAAAACCCAAACTGTGGCGATTAAGGGCCAGATGTACAACACGTTTTGCATGGTGCAAACTGCGAAATTCGCAGTTTGCGCCTTGCAAAACGCACATCGCTATGCACATTCTCATTTTGCGAGTCGGTACCGACTCGCAAAATGAGAATGCGACTCGCAAATAGGAAGGGGTGTTCCCCTTCCTATTTGCGATTCGCACCGTGATGCAGAATTGCTTTGAGACCGTGAATGCGGTCGCAAAGCAATTTGCAGTTAGCACCCATGTGAAGTGGGTGCTAACTCATTCGCAAAAGGGAAGGGGTCCCCATTGGAACCCTTCCCCTTTGAGAATGACGCCAAAAATATTTTTTCAGAGTAGGCAGTGGTCCAATGGACCACTGCCTACTCTGAAAAAATTAAACCAAATGGTTTCCTTTTCCCGAGTTTATTGCAACTCGTTTTCCTCTAAGGAAAACGGGCTGCAATAAAAAAAACTGCTTTGTTAAAAAAGCAGTCACAGACATGGAGGTCTGCTGTCTCCAGCAGGCCACCATCCCTGTGAGTGCAGGGAATCGCAAGGGGGTCGCAAATTGCAACCCGCCTCATTAATATTAATGAGGTGGGTCTTTGCGACCCCCTTGTGATTCACAGATGGTGTCATAGACACCATTCTGCATATGGTTATGCGACTCACAAATTACGAGTCGCTCCGACTCTCAATTTGCGAGTCGCAAAACCATTTCTACCTACATCTGGCCCTAAATTCTGTTTTGAAGTATATGATACACAATTATCATGTTGTGTTGTGGTGCATTATGTTACTTTATGCTAAGTTACAGAAAAAATATTTTATTTGTAGTCCTCATGGTGCTCTGATAATGAAAGCTTTGTTGGGATAAAGGAGTTTAGGAGTGCCCTCGCCTGTCTCCCTTGGTGAGGAACGACCACACACGTGAAATGCTGTCTGAGGAACTGCCGGGTCAGCAGCCCCTGCTTTATTTATTACATCGGGCTGACACCCGCTCTGTTGCCCTCAGAGGGCAACAAAGTATACGAGAGCCCGGGTGGCTCTCTGCAAGGAGAAGCAGCGTGCCCTCTTCTCCTTACCAACAGCACTAAGAATTACTGGGAAACCCAATCCTAAATATTATGTGAAAATGAGACAGTCAGCAAGATTTTTCTTCGTTCCTGCATGCCTCTCTCCTATAGAGATGACCAGTGGATATCATCTGCATAGGAGCATGTGTCAAAAAAATCACTTTTTGAGCAGTGTAGCAAAAGATGAGACAAACGAGTTAAAGAGTGTCAGGCTAAGCGAGGAGCCTTGTGGTACTCCACAAATAAAGTTGTGAGGGGGGGCGTTCTGACAGTGTTTTGCTGGACAGACTGAGTTCTTTTGCACAGAATGAATAACAAGATAAAGACTACTGGGCAATAAAGAAGACCTGTAATAATGAACTAAAAAGATTTTTAGGCAATATAAACATTTGGCATTTAAAATAATAAAACTGGGTTAGGGTTAAATTAATGTCAGATCTTGGAGAATAGCTCATCAGAAAAGACCCTGGAAACTACATTGATGGAGGTGGAAAACAGGGCAGTGGAAACTACACTCTCGGAGGACAGGCACTTCCAGATATTTGCTATCTGCATGCTGCACCAACTCTGGTAGGGCTGGTAGGCCTTGCTGACATTTCCAAGTCACAAAGCATAGAACTCTATAAAGGCTCAAGAGACTGGAGAGGTAGGGCCAGATTTACAAAGAATTTGCATTGTCTTTGCATTCATTTTTATTGCAGACCTGATGTAAATTTACTGGTGGGATTTACAATCCAATGCAAATCATAATTTGTGTAGAAATAACCCAAAATAATGCAACGCAACGCAACGTGTACTGCCTTTCATTACTTTTTACCAAGGGGCCTTCCATGGGTTCGTGTGTGTACATTCCCATGTAAGAAGAACAGCTGATGAACGGAATGCTCAACAATAAAAACATTCACCCACAGGCACAAAGATCTGGGTTTAATCCATCGTTTTTTTGCCACCACCCCACCCCAGTTCAGTCCCGGCCATACGCAAATCAGTCTTGACCCTATTTCCCATGTGAATAGTCCAGTCCGAACTGCCAAGCCACGTCCTCCATGGACTGAAAACAAGCATCCTAAGTGCAAAGGGTATGCTCAGACCTAGGTCCCTTGCTCACTGCGCCACTGGATTCAACCTTGCCTGGCTGATGAAGGGTGATACCCTGAAACCAGTTCCAGGATGCTTGTTTCCGGTCGAGGGAGGAATTGGCTTGGCAGTTCAGGCTGGACTGTTCCCATGCAGAGCAGGGTTGAGACTGATTTGCAAATAGTTGGGTCCAAACTGGAATGGCATGGGTAGCAAACAAACAACTGATTTAGGCCCAGATCTGCTGTACTGGGGGTGAATGTTTGAATCTGTTCAACATTCCATCCATCACTTGTTCTTTTTATATTCCCATGCAACCACCCAAGTGTTTTGATGCAAATCCATATCTAAGAATTGTAGATAGGGATTTTTGCACCAAAATCCTGCACCTCCCTGAGGCAGGACTGATGAGGGGAAATGTTTTCATTTCCTCTTGTTTTTTCCAGGTCAGGGCAAAATTGCCATTATTTTGGCAATTGCCTGTAATGAAATGTACACATTAGTTAGCAAAATTATGCCATTATGCCACATCACATACTTTTGGGGGGAAACTTGAATGCAAGATGTACCGGTCAGGTAATTCTTTAATGCAAGGAGCATTTCAGGTAGATTTTTTGCCCAAGCAGATAGTTCAGGCAATTTTTGAGTACTAACCTACAAATCCAAATGAAACTGGCAATGTTTTGAATGTGAGTGGCAGTTTTCTATTGTGGGTGGCCCACAAACATTTTAAGTAGATTTTTACTGGAGCAGACTATTTGGGTAATGTTTTAGCTGAAAACTGCAAATTTGAATACAAGCGGCAGTGTTATGAACAGAAAGTGGGATATAGAGCAGCAGCAGCCATTCAGGTAATTTTTTGAGTGCAAGATGCATTTTATGTAATTATACGTAATTTTGGGGTAATTTTGCCTAATTACGCTACAGCAAATTGCTAATTTTGGGCACCCCTAGTTTCTTTCTTCTTGCATGTGTGCCGCATTCTACAGCACACATACGTAGAGGAAAATGCCTTAAAGCATAGTTTTGTAGAAGATAGAAGAACTACGGTGACCACAATGCAGACACCCTTACACAATGGCACAAAAAGTGCTTGGGTTGGTGCATGGCTGTCAAAAGTGAGCCATTGCAGGAAAGGAGCAGAATTGCACCACATCTTAGTAGATATGGCAAAATTCAGCTCGAACTTGTTCATGCAACATAATGGAGCATCTTTACCTGCTGCAGTTCATTGAGGGAACAATCCTGCCCCCTGATTGGGATGCTTCTCAGACTCATCAGTAACAACTGAAGCATGTTGGCCCACTTTAAAGATGTGGATGGACACACTTGGTCTGATTCAAGAGAAATCGGTATGCCAAAACAAGGGATTAGTTTCCTCAGCAACATCTCAGCCACAGTAAGCTTGTCAAGTGTGGTATGCCTCCATCCATCAGGAAAAAGACAAACCACCACCAGAATATAGCAGAGCTCACTACAAGCAGACAGTTCAACAAAATAAAGTTGGATGCGATGGAAAGTACACCCTGATCTTCCTATGTGGTTTTGAGACCTACTGTTCTCGTTTCTGCATTTAGATATTGACATGCTGCACAGAGGTAACAAAGCTCTGCTGCAATAACATGGAACCAGGTATTAAAGAAATAGATGCTAAAGAGATGGGTCATCTTGGCCTACGTAGTTGGCCCTATGAAAATGTCACGCCATGGGGGGGGGTCAAAATAAACTCAGGTTAAACAGGTCTTCCCATTACTGAAACCCAAACCTCATACTCATTCTTTGCACATGCTGGTCTGACCCACCTTTCCAGTTCACATTCTGGTGGTTCCTCTTGCAAGCCCTTAACCTCTCCCCATGTGTCAGCAACGGTCAACAAAAGGGTCATGGAAGTGTCACTTTCTGATTTGTTCAAATAGTCTTGAAAGCCCAAAAAGCGTAGTATCTGACTATTTGATCTGTGCACTGATTGCCAGCAGTTACAAAATCACCTCTCCTCTTAATTGCTGCACACTTTAGCATTGCCGCTTCAGCAGGCATTTGTAAGGCCTCAAGCTGTTCCAAACTATAATTTCCATTTCTGATGGGAGAGGCAAAGAGGTCATGAAAACCCCCTCTCAGACCACAAGTGCCAAAATGATGGACCACCCCAAGCCCGTATTGACTATCAGTGTAGATGGTTAGATGGTGACTCTCAAATTGTCAGAGACACAACACGCTTTGGTAAGAGCGATCATTTCAGTCACGTGTGCAGAGGTTACATTAGGCTTCCACTACACCTCCTAAGGTGCAAATGGCATAGGCTGCTTTTAAATCCCCTCTTTCATCTGAAGCTAGAGCTGTCCTCAAACAGCATCTAATCAGGCTTTTCCAGAGGGACATCTTGAATGTCAGGTTTTGGCTTGGTACAGAATTCTGTCATAAGAAGGCAGTCATTTTCTAGCCCATCATCATTTTATTAAGGTAACAGATTGGGTGGTGGTGGTGGTCACAGAAGCACCCCACAGAGTGATGTTAGCTGCGGCGATGATAACCTGTTCATATTATGTAAGTCTGCTGTTGGACATGTGTTGCACTGGAGTGCAGATGAGTAGAATTTTAACAATACGGAAACGTGAGTATAAGAGGATACCCCATGATGATACCCTCATATTGCCGAATGCGGACACAAAATGCAGTCATCACCTTTAGGCAACTTAGCTACGCTGTGCCTACCACGTAAAAAGTGGCTGTGAAGTATGACAACAGGTCATTTAGCGTTACCATGTTTCTGTATAAATACTCCTAGGTAGCACCGTTACCTCTCAGAAAGATACAAAATGAATGGATTGCCATAATCAGGCATTTCTACAGCCACGGTGTGACAGAGACGTTTTTTCAGCTCCAGCAAGGCATTCCTCCAGCAAGGCATTCCCATGGTAACAGGTCAAACATGCCTTGCGTGTAAGCCTCTGTAGAGGCTTTGTCACTAGGGTAAAGGTAGGTGGTCATTCACCTCTCTACCCACATATGGGCTACTCTGGTCTACCTCAAAGACTACACCAAGCACATAATCTTCCTCCCTTCTCCGGCACCGTCATTGTTGTTGATCAGACCCTGGAAGCAGATGAAAACCGAGAACTGTTAAGACTGTTATAGTTCAGAAAGGGCTTCTATCAAACTCTGGGGTATAGGTTCCCATTAAATCTCAGGTATGCAGATTATGCTGCGCTAATGAGGTTTGGGCATATTAGCATTCTGAGGTCTTGGCATGTGCATATTCTGGTCTGATATAACATTAGCGTTAGGAATTTGACCATTGGGTAACATTCCACTCAGTTTTTACCTACATTCTTGTTTCCAGTGGCCCAGCATGTTACAATGGTCACACAGCATAGTTTTCTTTAATATGGCAATGTTCATCCCTGAATTCAGGTCAATGGGTATACTTGGACCTCTACCTTGTGGGATACAATTCCAATTTTGCGTCATTTGGTCGCCACCTTGATATCTAACTCCCCACATTCCAGCGCCAACACCAGAATTATACCCAGGGTTTGCTATATAGGAACTATTCTGAAATCCCTCCTGGGCTAACTTTGTCTGAGTCGCTGTGAATTTGCATATTCCAGTATTTCATCCAAAGGCTTTGACTGCCAACAAATTACATTCTGTTAGATATGCTACTGGGACACAAAATTACTAAGATTTCATCATTCAGGACACAACATTACTAAGATCTCATTCTGGGTTTTCAATACCACTACACTGATGAAAAACCTGAATAAGCTCATGCACCAACTCTTTAGACTCTTGAGTAGTCCTTGATATTTTCAACCAATGCACCTCTTTCTGTGGTAAGTTAGCTTTCAATTAGTTACTCACCTGATTATACTTTTCTATAACAGCTGTAGAGGGAACATGTGTTTGAGCATCCCTCAGTGGTTCTGTGTTCAGCCACTGACAAGACACCTACAGTCTAGCAATAGATCATTTGAGGTACCAATGTCAAAGAAGATATTCAAATCCTCTCAGAGCACTGTCGACCTAGCTATATCAAAGATCAGGATTTTCTTTCAGTTTTGGAAATCGATTTGTGAATGTGAAAAGATGACTAGGACTAAAAGGTACCTGCACATATCCACCCCTATGCACATCTCTCAATGGGTAAGTCAAAACGTTTCAGTCACTTTTGCTAGTTTCACCTTCTGGCTCCCCAATGTCACTGTCTTTCCTCTTCTTCCTGACTTTCTTAGCCCTCTTCTCTTTGATATTGTGAGCATCAATCCATTTTTGGATTCTCCCAACTAATTCCCTCAAATGTAATTTCAAAACAGTTGTTTTCATATTTGTAACAGTTTCCTCCATCATGAACATCCTAAAGGTTTTCTGCAAAGTTTGGCTTTTGAACAGATAAACCCCATATTCTGCTGCTATTCCTTCTAAAGCTATGTGAGCCTTACATGCACACCTAGCAGCTACTATGCACAGGAATAAGAGTTTGTTTTTAAATTCCAACCTCAGAGTACCTGTCAAGATTTATTCAAACTCTATTTTCATTTTCACAATGTCCTTGCCGGTGTCTTTTCATCTTCCACGGCATGTGACTCGGAATGCTTGTCAACTTCTACAGCTGGTACACTCATAAAGGGAGTTGTTACCATTCAGAGCCTCACTTCTGGATCTACAGCGACACTAGTGCTTGTGGCAATGTGAAAAGTTATGACTGGAAGCACGATTGGGGCTCCTGTGACATCAGTAGTACTCCGAGTCAATAACAGTAGACCTGGTGCAACAATGGGCAATCATGTAACACTAGGCAACCTTTCCTCTTGGATGCCCTTCTACAAGAGGCCCTCTTGCAAGCAGGTCAACAATGGATGGAGGTCTCCAACTGCCTGATTTCCTCCCCGTGGGTGAACAACACTATGCAGAGGAGACCGAGAAGCCAGTAAGTCATCTAAAAAGTCATAATTAGAGTCCCTGTCAGCGATTTCTTCCTTCTTTGCTCAAATCCCACCCCCTTATGCTTTCTTTTTTTGCCTGTTCTCCCACCGGTTTGCATGAGGAACATCCTGACTCCCCCATCACATCTTTCTTCCATACCTGCTGCTCTACATCCCACTTCACTTCTATCCAACCACAATGCTCTTTTTTTGCTCTAGTTTGATACTTCTCTTTCCCCTTCATATATGTTGCCCACTACCATGCATTCAAGGTCATATTGAGCAGGTCTAGGAGGGGGTTTCATCGCATATAACACTCGCCGCAACTTCTCAATTATTCTCAGGTTAAAGGTACCATACTGGGGAAAATGCAAGGACCCTTCATTCGTAGTGATCTTTTTCTACTGTTTGAGCCAGATACATGTGTGTAAACTGAAATTGGTTGTCATGCAATGTGTGAGTGTGCCCTTGCGAAAGGCCTCTTCACACTCAAGGACAGATTTTCGTACATAATCACTAGGCAAAGCTTTCAATTTCTTGAAAAATTTGATCTTTTCTCTATGGGCGATGCAACACAAGATCAATAAACTTCAATTGAAATAACCGGCAGCTCTCAGGAAATCATAAAGCAGTACGGAACAATACAAGCATTAAATCTCAGCACAACACCACTGACCTGGCCACTTACTGGGCATCACTCTCTGATTGTAATATACAATCCTAGTGTGCCACACACACACCGATCATTTCCTAGCGAGGCACCCTATGACATCACTTGCAGCTCCGTACAGCAGCCCTTGCTCAACAGTGATAATTATTGAAAATTCAAACAATAACTCTTGTCTGTTCTGCTAAAGAAATTCAAAGTTCACACTCCCTCCAAAGAGAGTGGGGAATAACACATTCCTCGTGCCATTACTCGTGCAAAGGAAAGTCTCAATCACCCTGAGTAGTGTGGTCAGGTCCTCTGTGCAAAAGGGCTAACCAACCACTAATCTCGGAGATTCTAAATGTCTCTGGTGCAAATTCAACTCTCTGTGCCTCAATTAGAACCATCCTCTCCTACAATTTGATAGCCCATCTAAAGACAGTGTTTGCACCATGCAGGGGCTTGATACAAATTCAAGTACAAGCTGCACTCGGATGAACAATCTTTGTCTCGAATTGAGGTTTAACATCAACAGTTCAAAAACATATCCATAACAGGAAGCACGTTTTGCTCCACAAGAAGGACGGAGTGTAATAGGTTTGCAAATCATGAAGGTTAATTACTAGCTTAGCAAAATTTAAAAGTCAAATATTCAGATTAGTCACAAATCAATAATCACTTGGTTACAGTATAAATTCATATAATCCAAGTGAGCCAGAGTCACATTTATAGAGTCAAGTTATTTAAAGATTTTTTTAGGCAAATCATGAAAGATTCAGTGGGCTGGGGAAGTTTAAGTAGAAGATGTCTTCAAATGTGGTCTCCAAAGCAGAACCAAATGAAGGTTGTAATCAGACAAAGGAGAGAAATGTTTGCTTGAGAGATTAACTGCAAGAGCAGTACTAAAGTATGCATAGGGTCTCAAGAGAGGCACACGGGTTGTATGACAGAATCATGCATGGCAAAACCACGCAAGCATAACAACGCGATCGAAACCACGACTTTGTCTTTACCACGCATGCCTTTTCCCATGCATATCTTTATCATGCAAATTTTATCGTAAAAGCAGGCTTAGTAGAAAACATATGTGGTAACACCATGCGTCATTGTGTGATACAACTCCCCCAACCCCCTCGCCCCCACCCTAAACCTTAAAACCTACTCTGTCCTAAAAACTACCCCACCCTGCCCTAAAACCTACCCTGCCCTGTCCTAAAAACTACCCTGACCCCTCGTCCTAAACTCTAAAGCTTACCCTACCCTGTCCTAAAAACTATCCCATCCATGCCCTGAACCCTAAAATCTCTCTCACCCTGTCCTAAAAACTACCCTGACCCCCTTGCCCTGAACTCTAAAAGCTACCCAGGCCTGTCCTTAAAACCCCACCACCCGCCCCAACCCCACTTACCCTGCCGCCATGCTCCTCTCCCAAGTGTTCATGCTGTGTGCCTGAACCACGCATATGCATGGTGCCTTAACCACGCATTTATGTGGTTCAGGAACATGCATGGTTCAGGCAAGTGTGGTAATGCTTGCGTGGCTATGCTACATGCTGCTCCAGCCGCAAAGTAAATGCTGTTTCCCCACACGGGCATCTGTCTTTGAAGGTATACATGAGGAAGTTTAATTGTCTAGGACAGAAATACACAATTAAAATGTGAAGTTCAACAAGCTAGACACGCCTACAGTTCCCACAGAGCAAGAACCAATATAATCTAAACATTCATGAAACTTGCTGTCAGCCTTCTTCTTATGAATCATACAATTAAAGATATTCCAATACATGGCCTTCATCGATATTCATCTCCTCCAGTAGTCTCACACTCAGATTTACTACCCAACTTGTTAAAAGATGCATTCAATGACCTTCACACATAATTTAACACTAACAATACAGTTTTAATAAGAACACTGTTGAAACTTGGCTTCTAAAACGATTAAAAGTTTATGCACAGCCAGCAGAAACACATTTCATTTAACATGGTTTTTTTAAATCGAGGCCTACAGTAACTAAGGCTAACTTAAAATGAACACTTTTACCTTTGCTCTTCATTAATTTGATTTGTCTTTATGTTAGGTTTCATCTCAGAACTCGAGGAATCAGATGAAATTAATCTTAAAGAAACAGATTATAGAAGCAATTGTCAGCAGAATTGTATGCTTTGCTTGAAGTTATCCTCCTAAAAAATGTGATTGAATCTTCAAGTCCCCATAAAAACGCAAGATTAGAGTGGGATACTGGGACATCATAAATAAGATACGAAGGACTAGTTCCCAAACTATACGCTCTGATTCCAAGCTCCTATTATTGCTTACTTGCCTAGGCCCTGGAGATTCAGTGCAAACCCTTTACTCTTCGCGGCTTTGTTCAACAGTCTAAATGACTCCTAGGCTGACATTATTATCCCAGGCAGCCAAGAAACCCAAATTAGCAAGGGACGGTGAAACACTGCCTTGTGATTTAAAAGAAGGGTTAGAACTCTTCCAATATTTTTCCTGAACAGACCTTTGATAACGCGTCCAGCCCTTATAAATTACCTGTACCTGGACACGTTGGAGGTCGGTGAATCTTTTAACCGAGTCGGGCTCTCCTCATCCTAGAATAGTCGGGTCACTCAGATCAATAATCAATAACTATTATAATCGACAATCAATACCCAATTAATAGATCAAAATAACACATCAGAAATCAATAACAGTTGGTATTTCGGCGCACCATGACCTTTCAGTCATGAATAATCACACCAGTTTATTAAAAGTTAGTGAATTTATTTCCCTATATTAACAAAGCTAACACGATGTATATAAGTCTCAAAACCAAATGATATATGTAGATGAACATTGCTAGCTGTCCATAGCGGCGGAAGAAACGCAATCTACGCAAAATCTGAATAATGATACACTCAGTTATGGCAATGCAAATCACTAATATGACTAACTGTATTTGACTAATTTCATACATTGGTCAGCATAACAAGATTTGAAATTAACATGGTGCATCGAATGAATACCTCAACTAACCTCTAATTAGCATTGGCATGTGGGATTTCATGCAAAACGAATTTAGTCAACACAAATTTGGAAACTTCTAACTTGGGCCCTATCAAAATAGCAGTTGGTACCTAAAAGGAAAAACACAATGCATAATACATTTATCCTTTCATATTTACCAAATACAAACAGCATTCAAGAAAAGACTTCGTCCCTCAGGTACCGGTTCGATCAGCATGGGGCAGGTTTCAAAGGGGCAAAATTAAGGGCAAGTTTCCTTGCAGCGGCAAGAAGAATGGGGCAAAGTTACTTCATGGGCAAGACGGGGCAAATCAAAGTTAAAGTCTCTAGGGTGAGAATTCTTAAAGTCTCTTTCTCTGGAATAGAAAAAAGGGCATCAGGGTGTCGTCCAAAATGGAGTCTGGCATCTGGCTTCAAATTGGCATCAAGGAAAATGGCTGACTTCTCTTTGTCCAGTGGGTTTAAGTAAGAAACATTCCAAATTCTGCAGGGTCTTCCATTGGAGGGTTCATAGGTTGGCTTCAAATTGTCCAATGAAAATTGTCCTTTACTAGCACTCATTTATGCATACACTGTCCTTGGAGCCTTGGAACACAAGTTGTAACATGGTTTGCCAATTATTTTACTATCTGTACCTTCATTGTCCGCACCTGCAGACTGACCTTGTATCAAAGGGGATGAAACCGGCCTAGTACGAAACCTTGGAGATAAGTTTATTAGTCATCCCTGCTGGAAAAATACAACTTCAAGCAAGAATATATGTTTCATTAGTTCAAGGAAAAAGCCACGCAGTTAAAATTTGAGACCAGACAACTAGGCCAAAGCCTCTACTAAATTTAAGCTAAGCAAAACAGTTTCATGTAAGAAATCATGGCATACATTTGCAATTATGACGGATCACTACAATTTTCAATACTTCATGATTAATAAAGCTCGTTTACAATGATGGCGAACTACCCTGAGGGCACAATTTCCCTCGTACATTATTTTCTTTACTAAAATCACACTACATTATATGCTTTTGATTACATGATATGTATGAATATATGTTGAACCCTCTTTTTCTGCGTCATCGCCTTTTAACAAATTATCCCCAGCCTTCCTGCCTCGGTAACAGAATTTCAAAATAATGTGCAGCTTGTTAACCTCTGCACACGTTTCTAGACTAAAAAAGTAATTGCCTTCCTCAGAAGAGTCGAATATTGAGCTTTTCTTCCAAAACACTAAACAAACATAAACAAACACTAATACTTTTTCCTTTTTGCAATATTTTTTATCAGTCTTTTTATTGCAAATAATCCAACAGAGAAGATGCACTCTGATGAAAACATCAGACATATTAGGAACATGATAACACCATCGATGTTGCTTACACCTAACAAATGCAGAATAAAATAAGAAACCCCAACATCCAACTCCCACCCACCGTTAAAGTCCACAGAGAGTGTGTGCAGGGGGACTTTACAAATGCAGGACCACATGGCTTGAACCCACGGGGCGGGGGGGGGAGGGGTGCAAAGACCACCTCTTCTTTCATTCCACTTTCCCCAAATCTTACTTGGTTAGCATGGCCCAGTCCATATCCTCTTTTCATTCTCGCAACTGGGGTGCCAGTTCGGCCCTCCACAGGTGTACAATGTTACACTTAGCAATGATTAACCCCAGGGTCACCCACAGTTGGTCCATCCTGGCAAGATTGGACGTACCTCATAAATTTAGGAGACACCTCTTTGCTGAGGCCACGTTGGTTGTCACTACACATCCCATTCATACATGCAACCACTGCCTCCCAATACTGCTGGATAACGGGGCAAGACCATATCATATGAAAAATGTTCCCTCTAGACCGCATTTTCGCCAACAGAGTGGGGAGGCGGCTTTAACCATTCTGACCAGTATAGTACAGGCATACTAGCTTCTGTGAAGGAGCTTCAGCTGGAATAGATGAATCTGGGAATGAATAGCCAACTCCCAGGGGCAACCCAGAGCTTCCCGCCATTCATCATCATCTAGCCCCTCCAGATCACGCTCCCATTGTTCCCTCAGATTAATTAGTTTTTCAGGGGAAAATATTGATCAGCTTGCGATAGGTGAGGGAGATCACTTTCTTGGGCATGTGTTTGTCTAGGAGCCTGTCCTCAAGGGGCAAAGATTCCCTTGTTGCAATATTGAACAGTTTCCATTCTCTCCTACGCAAGTATTGCTTGGCCTGGAAGAAGATGTGATCAAAACAAAAGCTCTCTTCAAGAGCCATAACATCATGAGCCTAAATAATGGCTTCAACATGAGACAATACATAAATTACCCAGAGACTGCCTCCTACTGCGACACATCACTTTCGGTACCTAAAGAATGTCAGCTACCCAGAGACCCTACAAAGTGAGCTGCGGGAGAGTAGTCAAACTAAAATGATATACCCAAACAAAAAGATAAATCCTCCTTAACAAGCCTAATGTACATTCTCCTTTGCTTTGCTCTACTCACATTCTTTACTAAATATGGTACATCACACTCAATTACAGACGGCCTTGATGTTTTTAATGTAAATTATTTTAGTCCATTCCTGGGTTAGCGATGATGGGTAGAGTTCTGGGTTTGTTGAACAATGAACCCATTTAGTTGCTTCTGTACAGTTTTGTACCCTAAATATTTCATCAATTTTTGCTCAGGAATTTCCCAGCAAACAAAAACAAAATGGCATTTGTTTAACGCGAGAGCTATGAAAAATTAATTTGCTGATTCAAATGATGATTTTCAAAGCTGGAAAGTAAAGTGATTTGATTGTCTATGTTTCTGTTTTGTAAGCTTTTAAAATTTTTCCAAGTAAAATGTATTACCCTCTCATCTCCATCCTCCTTGTACCAGTCCTTATGTGTGAGGATATACCAAGCAAGAACAACACCAACACAGTTATGTATGCCAATAGATTTAATGAGGCAACAATGACTTCATTGCTGTTCTCAATACAGTAACTTCAAAAGAGCCTGCAGAATCAGATAAATCCAACTGATAATGTTTAACAAAAGTCTGCTGGGATGACCAAGTAGCGGCACAACAGATCTCATGAATGGAAGCCACATCAGCCTCAGCTGAAGAAGTCACCACTGCCCTAGTAGACTGCCCCTGGATGTGGAAAGGAGGAATCTCCACAAATGATCTGTACACCTGAGTTTAGGATTAGAAAGAACTGGCTTCTAAAACCTGAAACTCTAAGGAACCCCTTATACCCAGGGTGAAAATTTAGTAAAATCCCCCTGAATATGACAGCCCATTGAGAGGAGGGAATAGTTGACATACGCCCTTTCAAAAATACGTCCCTCAGGAAATCCAAAATCAAAAAGCTATCCAGAGATAAAGGATCCAACCCCCTGGAAAGAAACCATTTCTGAAATGAATCCCAGTGCTTCTTATAGGACTTCAGAGTAGATGGTTTTTCAGCAGCTGGAATATCAAGAGCCACTACCCAAGAACATACTAGATTTTCAAGCCCTACCCTTTCACATTCCAGGCTATCAACCAGAGATGCCAAAGATGTACATTCAGAGGAATCAGGAACTGGAGGGGAGATGGATGGACTGACAGGTGAACATATTTCCTGTATGGAAACAGATGTTTATCAGGTTTTGCTTTTGTTTTTTTCTCCCCATTTGGACTACTACCTGTGGTTTTTTCGACTTTGAGAGTGCGCCAAGGCCTGCCAACCAGAACAAAGTGCCAGTGTCCTGATCCATTACAAAATGTATGTCGAATTGGCTATACCCAATAGGCAAGTGCTGACTTACTTATAAATCCTTAGTATATGTTACCCAGAGTACTCGGGGCATGTAAGACAGAGGCCACATTATGACCTAGGCGGTAAATGCATAGAAATAACGCTACCAAGTTGTCACTAAAATCAATAGACTAGTTCCTACCTAGGCTATAATGGAGCACAGCATGATAGTCTCTAATTCTGCCCTTCAGGATCCCCTGGGAAGACATCATTCCCCATACCTGAGCAAAGGCCTGAAGTCTGCTTAAGCAGCTGTAGCGAAGCGTTCAGCAATCAGCATACAGTTGTGGTTCTTTGGCTGGAATCTCCCTCTAACGTGTAAGGGACAAGGAAGTGTTTTTATAATAAAACAGCTGATGTTCTGAGAAAATGTCCCTACGTAAGGATGTGTGTTTTTCTATGAATGTCGGAGACAAAACTTGTGCCACGTTCACCAGCAACCTATCTTACTACAGCCTTGAAAGAAGCACAGCGCGAGCAAGAATGTCTTGTTTGAGAACATAGTGCTGGCATAGGCAAAAACAGTTAGATAGAAAGAAATAAAACAAGACCATAAAAATGGCTATTATAACAATAATAAAATGAAGCCAAATAAAATATGTCTAGATTAAAGTGCACAGCGGCAAGCCTAGTATGCTAAAATAACGTGCATGGCGCTATGACTAAAATGGCTACACAACACTCTCCCCTTGTCGCTTGAAGGTGGTTCAAAGCCTAAATGTACATAAAAGCTACTAAAACTCAACCTAAGATATATATGTTGGAAACATCAATATTGACAAATTAAAGGGACACATGAGCATATATAAAAGGACAATTTAAAATGTTAACATGTGGCATAAAAGGTCTGAATTTCAAGAGTCAGAGTTATTTGTAGAATTTCCAATCGATTCTTGGACAATGGAGGACAGAAAATCTTCCACTTCGGCAGGTGTTAAAGTTGGAAAGGCATTGCCTAGAAGGAACAAGGAGCAGTCGTGTTCCATAGCCTGAGCCTCAGCCAAGGCGGCATATTGTGTTGTGCCCAATAATGAGTTAAGAGCCGCATCCTCCAGGAAGGGCAACTCATAAGCAGCTTCCCATAGCAAACGCACCCTCAACATGCATGTCTGGTAATGAGCCCTTAGTGAGAACATCAACAGATCAGCATCCAATGAAAGCAAACGCTGCGTAGAAAGACAAACTTTCAGTGCATGTTCAAAAGAGCATCAGAGGCACCAAAACATGGGCTGCACACAATGCAAAACCGGTCTGAATGACAGGGACCAGTCACACTCCAATTGCTTCAGGAGTGTTGCTCCAAAATACTGCATCATGCGTTCACGACACATCTGCGCTGATGGGAACGCTCTCATTCCTCCTTGTTGCGGCGGGACAGCCATTGTACATAAAAAACAGCAACAGCAAAATGCCAACTATTATAGCCAAAGTTATTGGAAATTCCCCGAAAATACAGGAGAATATTGAGTGAATGGCTGATGGTATTAAACCGAATATGAAGGAGAAGGTGTGAATGAAACCAGAACCAACAGCCTTAAAGAAATGTACGGTTCCAGTAGTACTGGACGCATTAAATATTCATCCCACGACTTCGGAAAGTTGGTACTTAAAAGGGACTGTATCTCTGCTGATGACCTTGCCTCCTGAAGTGCGTAGGTCTCGCGTGCAGATGTGAGAGCCACATGCTTTTGAAACAGTAAAGCTTTGAGTCTGCTCAACTTGTCAAAATTCACATTAGAAGTAGCAATATGAGGACAAATGTCAGCTACCTCTTTTTTTCTAGTGGGTGGGGTGGAAAGTACTTTCTCGCAATCTTAGAGACTGAAACAGCATAAACTATTCCGGCTCGCATCCGACAACAGTCTTCACCATTGAGGAGAACATAGCTGCCGTTTGAAAGCACCTGGAATGTAGGTCTAATCAAGGGAACTGGAATTCCCTTCAGATAACAAGCCAAGTTTGCAGCAGATGCATTACACGCCCCATGCAAGGACAGCTGTTTACAAACCACTGAATGGCTGACAGATGTCTTGCATTCACTACGGCAAAGAAAGACTTCTTTCATGCCACTGAGACATTTGTACGAGAAGGGTAGCTTCCACACCTCATGGATGTAACTATCTCCCAGCCTTTCATATCTGCCTACTGGAATGTGTTTTAAGCAGGAGGTGAATTGAAGTGTGGAAATAGGTAGATTAATGACCCCGTGTATTAACCACTCAGCAGATGGTATTTCAGCCACAGTAAAAGGCAACTTTTCAAACTTTTCGATGTTTAGCATGACATAAGTCGCTTCTTTCTTAGCCTTTAGTTGTTGTTGTCACGTTCAATTAAATGTAGAAAATATTTCCCTTGCGCTGACCTGTTGCGAGGGAACGCAACCTGCCTTTGATGTTTGAAGTGTCCAACCCAACCGCACGATGGACCTTAATTGACTCCGTCCATGGTATAATGAAGACATATCTGTTTGTATGATGTCTATTGCAGAAAAGACAATGCTGTTTAAGGTGTATATCTGGTCAAACAAGGTATTAATCCCATTATCTACAACAGCTAATGCCCTCTGTAAGTTTTCCTGGTCTATTTGCCTTACCCGGGCCGGACAAGGTATTAATCCCATTATCTACAACAGCTAATGCCCTCTGTAAGTTTTCCTGGTCTATTTGCCTTAACCGGGCTTCCTGTTGTTTTCTGGGGCCTAACAGGAAGTCCTGTAAGTCGGTGTTATTAGACAGGAGACTGAGGTGTTCTCTAACTGCATTTAGTGAGGAACTCTTTAAACAATGCTGGCATAGTTTCCCTACACTGTATGTTGTTACTATACTCGCATGTTCGGACAATGCATAGCAAGGTTTCGGCCTGCTAGTTCTAAAAACCCTTGTGGAGTTTATAAAATGTATACCCATTGGTATCTATTGGCTACAATAACCACCCGCCAGGACGTGACAGTGAAGCATTAAACGTGCCATTCTCGCCCCATTCATCAAGCAGATCTTCAGTTGCGGTTATATATTTTTGCCACTTATAAAATTTTGCAGGTGCAGGAATACTAGGCGTTTTCAATTCCTTAATCTTTGCTAAGCCTAAACAACTTGTTTGTTGTACAGTTTAATTTAAAAATATCATTTGAACAGGTATTGGGCATGCTCTAAATAAAGCTTCCTTTCCCCCGTATTTGCCAATGTCTAGTTCCCCACACACTTTTTAAGTCAATCAACTTCAGCCAATATTCATAGCCTTCTATAGTCAACCGGGAAACAAAGGAATCTGAATAAATACATTTCGTATTTGTCATTAGTATGCGTACATTTGCTGTCGGTGGCAATTTAAAATAATATGACTCAGTATTTTTAACATAGTGCCCAGAAAAATATGTAAACTTTTCAGAGCATGTTTTAGAACTCCCTTGCGGTGTTGTTGGACAATGTTCCCATTGTGTGTAATTAAAAATTGTCTTTGGGGTACTTGCTCTGTGGATGAAATGGTGCCCATAATAATTATATCAAGACATATCACCATCCTTCTCTTTAGATTGATAAACATCTTCATTTTCAAATACATTGTAATACTGCAATTCAGTCATCATAGAATCAACTGTTTTCACATCCCAATCATCAGAAACAACTCCGGGTATTATTATATCATTAATTGAAAGTGACTTCTGTGGGGCTGTATGTATCAAATGTTACTTTATCCCAAACAATCCCATCAGGAATCAGTATAGCGGAAATGTTCACAAAAGACAAGTCTCTGCGGACCTTGTGAGAAGAAAAGGAGGTTTTAGGACTTCATCCATAAGTTCAACTGTTGATTTTTCAGGAAGAAAATGACCATGTATTAATAAAAAGAACGTTATGACAAACCCAATCCAAAGTAGGAAAGCTAGCACAGTCAAGGAAAGCCATGGATAGTTCCATGGAAGAATAAAGTAAGTTGCTTTAAGCCAGTTTATGAGCTTACGTGTCTGTGACAGTTCAGGTGTCGAAGAGGCGAATGAGTCGGAAACTTTGTTGTTGATGTCAGCAAAGTATCCAGAAGCAGTTTGTGCAAAAACTGGAGTGTTGTCTGTAGGTGGAGTGGGTATTTCCCGTGGTGGCTCAGAATAAATGGCGCCATCTGTCTGTGTTGAAGTTGTGACAAATTGATCAGTTATTTCTGTTTTATTTGATGTTAGTGGAACTAATGCAAGATCATTTTCCACCCTCCCCAAGCTCGGAGAGGTGTCAGTGTTGCTGCTTACAACTTGTAAAGGAACTTCTTGACCAGTAGTGAGAGGGATTCAGGAACTACTGGCTGTTCCTTTTGGTCGGTTGTGCACGATCGGCCACATGGTGTAGTTTGACATTGTCGACAGAGACAAAGTGATTTTCTTTGGCACCTAGAATGACAGCTCTGGTACTGTGTATTCCCAAGTCTGGGAGCTGTGCACAATAAAAAGGGCCAAATTCCTTTTTCACAGCAACCTTTTGATGTACTAGATCCCCGACTTTAGGAATTCAGTCTGTAGGCACTACAGGTACATCCTTAATTCCTGTGTAGTTAGCACTGGCAGAAGCGTTGTTGTCATGAAACTGTTGCAAATCCTGTAAGACAGTGACAAGTTCATTTATGTCAAAGGGTGTTTCTGCCGCCTCCCCATCAGGATCATCAAGATCTGGAACATACATTTGAGTTCCGAGCAGGCACTCATATGAAGTACGACCCCACAGGGACCTTCTAGGCAGATTGTTAAGTGCTCTATGGACTCCATACAGGTGGTTAAGCCAACTACGACCCGTACCTAAGACTCTAGCTGTTAAGGATTGCTTTAAATCACAGTTTAATCGCTCCACAACACTATTTCCTTCGGGATGAAATGGAGACGAGTACTGGAGTTGGACCCTCAATGGAGCCATGTATAGGTCTGGCCACCAAAAACGGGCTTGTAACAATGATATTGTAGCCGCCACACCAGCATGGGCAGATGCTGCCCCCTCATGCGCTGCTTTAATCAACTCTGGTCTTATATCTTTATTGGGAATTTCTCAAAACCCTATGCCTGGTATCTTAACTTCAGCATTTAGGCAGCCTCCCAAGTGGTAGAAATATTTAGCAGGAAATGTTTTTGTATAGGGTGTACCATCAGCAGTAGCTTTCATGGCAGCCCATATATCTTCGTCCGGTTTCGCACCTAAGCGGGTTACTGCAGCAACAGTGGCCGCAGCGACTGCTTCATCAGCCAGTGTATTCCCAGCAACGTGTATTCCACAGCGCTGGTGTCCAAGTGTATGTACAACATGGACATTTGGTAGTGTTTCCTTAAGATCCACTACTTTCCCCCACAGAAGTTTGTGTTTAATGGTGTTGCCTTTAGAATCTCTGAATCCATTTTGTCGCCAGTAATGCAGGTATTCATAAAAGGACTGGACAGAATAATAAGAATCACAAACAATCAGTTTTAACTGTGCAGGATCCATATGTACCAGTGCCATCACCAGAGCCTTTAGCTTTGCCAGCTGTGCTGTGCAATACCCTAGGGTTTGCGTGAATGTATGTTGGGGACAAAATATATCCTCCTCCATGTAGCCACCTACGACTGCAGTGGGTATTGATGCTTTGTGCCAATTGCAGGTTGTGCAGAACCATTGGTGTACATGACTCTTTGATACTGATCAATAGGCAGTGTGTTTGCAAGAACTTTGTATTCTAGTGCATATTGCAAAAATTCTTGAGTTTGTAATTTTGGGCCAAATATGTCATCTACATCAGTAGCTGTCGAAGACGTGGCCCATTGTATCCAACGTGGATGTAATGCTTTAGCGATTGGAACGCTGGCTTTAGTGACAGCCTCAAGGGCTGGTATTGGGGAGACGACGATAATGCGTTTGCCCTGAGCTAGAGGTCTCTCTTTAATGACAGCCATCTGTACAGCAGTGAGAATTTTCTCAGAGGGAGCAAAGCGTTGTTCTGCTGCTGAGCACAAGTGTGACTTGTATGCAATCGGGACGGTCTCACCCTCATTAAAAGTTACATAGATGAAACCAATGGCACCAGCAATTACTCTGATGACCAAGTGTGTTTTAGTGTCCCTGGTGTGTAGATGTTGTGCTGCAAGCATGTCTGTCTGCAGGTCTCTGAGAATGTGTGTGTTTGACTGTCCAAAATTTACTTGAAAAGTCAGGATGTATTAAGTCATATAAAGGTTTTATGCGTGTTGCATAGTCAGGCATGTAAGTTCTGCCAAAATGTAGGAAACCAGACAGAGATTGGAGTTTTTTAATGGTGTTTGGAGGTTGTAATTGTGTGCATTTTTCTAAGAGTTGTGGTGCTAGGCTCTTTCCTTCACTCTATAGCTCATATCCCAGAAATAGGACGTTGAGGAAGGCTATTTTTGTTTTTTTTTTAAGTCGAATTTGTAGCCAAATTCAGCAAATCCCACAACAATGTGGGCTACCCATCTTAAATGTTGTAGAAATTCTTTATCTGGTAGGTAGATATTATCCACATAGGACAATGCTTCAGGGTCAATGTCGTGCAAAATTGTAGTCACACAAGCTGCAAACAGTCCTGGACTGTTCTTGTACCCCAGGGGTAAACAACAGAATTTGTTCTGAAAGCCTAGTGCGCTGAAACGTGTTTACTCTCAGGAGCTATATTTTGACAGAAGAAACCATTGGAAATATTCAGTGTTGTTTTGTATTTTTTGCGCACTATGTGGTTCATCAGTGCTGTGCTATCTGAGTTTTGTATCACATATGTGCATGTATGGCTGTTTAAATGTATATAGTCTAAGACTATTCGATATGAATGGCCCGGTTTACCTACTGGGAATAAAGGATTATTCATTGGGGAGACACAGGGTTCAATTACGCCCTGGTACTCCAGTTGTGTGAGAATCTCTCTCATGGGTGCTTTAGTATCATGTTTTAATGGATATTAAGGTTGGGGGTTGATTTTTAATAGGAATTATGTGTTAAGAGGATTCTTTGTCCCAACCTACGTGGTTGCGATATAACGCAGGTACCTGCGCCAATGCCCAATCGATGGAGTAGGATTCTGCAAGCTCCTCTGGAACAAGGGGCGAGAAATACGTTTTGATAACACCTTCCCCACATGGGCAGGTACGGCCAAATTAAGGTGGCCAATCTTGTTTGGCCAACAAAATATCGTATATGTTTACTACGCGATCCCAGAAGATTGCGTCTATTGTGCTTTCAATGTCTCCTTCTAACTGTATCGTTACTTTGTACACCCTATCAGGCGTGGAGACACTCATGTCCGCAATTTCTGCTTGTAGAAAGTCATCAGTTGCTTTCACCTCCAGATGCTCTAGAAGATTCCGGTGAATTATTGTGATCTCTGCCGCGCTGTCTAGCAGCTCTAGTGCCCACTTCCTGTTCTTCAAGAAGACCTTCTTCTTGAGTGGGATGTCGAACCGCAACTGCTGCCACCTTTTTCTTTTTAAATTGGGGTTTTTGTTGGAGAGGTTTCTCTTACTTTTTAGCAGAAACCTCTGTTGAGCGGTGTGATTCCTGTCTCAGTTTCACGTACTCTGTTCTTCGCTCTGACCGCCCACCTCTCTGACTGCGTTTTTCCGATGAGTCCTGAAAGGACCAAGAATGGCCCGTATACGTATATTGATATCTGTCAGGCGGTTTTATATAATCTTTATTTCTGAGATTATATCTATTCTGTGGGGTCTTCATGCGTGGACATTCTCCCCTTTCTTTTTTAGGAGTTTGTTGTCTTTTATCCCACCATTTCTTATTACCCTCAGGAGCTTGCTTGGGAAAATCTTTATTAGATTTACCCTGAAATTGTAGTTTTGTTGGTCTGGCCCCTAGACTATCTTGACCAATGCTAGTGTAGATCTCTAAGATAATCTTTGGCAACTCACATTCTTGATCCTGTTGATGAACATCCCGGAGCCGCATGTGCACCGCTAGAGCGACCGCTTCCCCTTTACTTAAAATAATTGAGGATACTGTGGCAAAGTTGCCCATTAATTGCATCCCCAAGACTAGGGCCGGGGCAGCCCCGTATACATCTTGAATTTGTTTCAACACTTCCGTTAAGTTGGCAATTGTCAGTGTACGGTGTGCGGTAGTATAGAGTGCAGCAAATACCGTGCCCCATGTAGTACAGTTTTCTACTGTGGGAACCATCCTAAATGGCAAGCACATTGTTAGTATTCTGTGTTTATCCTGAGGTCCCCTATGGGGAAAAACTCCCCCCAGTGCATTTATTTTTTGAGCTAACCAAAACGGATTTCTCCTCGTTTGGCAGGTACCTTACCCATGATCGAATGTACAGTTGCAGGACTAATGCTTGTTGTTACTGCATGTGGTTGCACTGGAGCAGCACGCGATGGGTTTGTATTTATTGTTTGCATTACAAATTGTACTAAACATCTATATATTGTCATCAGCTCAGTATATAAGCGACGGACTTCAGCTACTGCTAAGTTTGCTACTGCAGGGTGAGATGGATAAGTGGCCAATAAAAGGTAGGTAGGACCATCATTACTTAGAGGACCTAACCTAAGTGGTAAAATTGTGTGGGGTAGGGTGCCATCAAGCCAATTATTATGTTCTTGATATGATAAAGGTATTTCTAAATATGCGTGTGCTCTGTATTGTCCAGGTACGTTTGCAGGTGTATAATGATGAAATGTATTTGTGTTCCCATCAACTGCTGGAAAAGTGACCTAAGAATAAAATAGTTCTGTTCTATATGCCTCATCTGCGTCAACAACAAATGTGACTGGACCCCCCTGGGTCGTTAGGCCATTTGCCAATAAATGTGTAGTCAGGATTTGTCTCATATTGACTGCAATTGCTACCTGCTGGGGATTCGCCATATTAGTTGGTAAACTTGTTCAGAGATGAGCACACCAAATTGGGATTCTCCTTTTAAGGTTCAAGCTTGAACAACCTCCAGCATCAGATAGGTGTTGTCGCGCCGCGCGGTGCGGCGCGAGCCGAGAGCTCGACTTCTGCCGGGCGTTCGGCTCGGGCCGCGCATCGTGTTATTAAGACGCGGCGCGCCCCCAGCCTCTCCTGCGCGTTTCGAGGCCCCAGATTTGCTTGGGGCCTCGTTCTTCCTTCTGCCTTTCACTGTCCCAGGGGTCTCTGAACCCTCTTACCTGTTTTTCTTCGTTTCTTTGTCCTTTCTTCTTTTTGGCAGTCTGTTGTGTGCCTTTCTTTATGTTTTTTCCTCCTTCCCAGATTCCTGTGCTTTCCCAGCATTCCTTGTTCCCTATTCTCTATGGTTCCTCTACTATTCTGTTCTATGTATTATTTCCCTATCTAAGATGGTGTCCTTTTACTTCCTGTGGGTCACTTCCTGTTTTTTGGTATATAAGGGCTGTGTTTTTCCTCTTTCTTTGCGCTGCAACACTTTCTGCTCAGTTAGTGTCTTCGCTCCTGATTTCCTTGCCTTTTGGTTTTGGACTCAGCATTCTGTGTTTTCTGATTACTGCTCCTTTTGGATTCCTGTTTGTTTGTTCTTGTTTTTCTCCAGGAGTCTTCCTGTTTGGAGGTTTTTTCCCCTTTTTAAGGGTTTTTTTCCCTCTGGCGCTACTTTCTGAAGGGCACGGTCTGTTCTTGGTGTCTCCATTGCCTACAGCACCGTGGCTACCAGAAAGAGTCGCCCCTTTTTGGGCCAAAGCCGAACATTGAAGATTCACGCCACCAGATCTGCAAATTCCAGGCGCAAGCAGCACGTGAGTCGTGACAGATTGCAGCGCCAAACCATTCCGACGTCCTCAAACACCATGGATAATACAGTGGCGGCTGCTGCAGATCCGGAGCAATCTCTGTTGACCACGATTCACCAACAAGCCCAGGAATTGCAACAACTACGTAATGAAAATGCTGCATTACGACAGGCTTTGGCCCTCCGCACCAGTGATGTTCCGACAATCTCCGCTTCTACCCCTTGTTTCTCTGGTGAACCAACCAAGCTTCGCGAGTTCTTGGATGCTTTAACGGTGTATTTCGCCTTCCGACCTACTCAATTCTCCCTCGACAGGACCAAGGTGGGTTATCTTATCAGTGCCTTATCCGGTCCAGCCTTGGCCTGGGCAACCCCGATGGTGTCCTCCAACGACCCTGTATTGTCAGACTATTCCGCCTTTGTGAGTCGCTTCAAACAGATGTTTAGCCGTCCTGGATTGGAAGCATCCGCTGAAGAAGCCTTGTGCGATATCCAACAAGGCTCCCAAGACGTCCTGCAATATATAACCCGTTTTCGTCAGCTGGCGGCAGAGACCACTTGGGTGGAACGTACTCTGGTAACATTATTTCGTAGAGGACTCAAAGAAGAAATAAAAGATGAACTAGTGCATTCTACCAGAGCGGAAGATCTTCGTGGCCTGATGGATCAAGCACTGTCCATCGAATATCGTCTTCAGGAACGGAGATCGGAAAAGAAAAGGAGTAGAGGGTTTGCCCAGCCAAGTACCTCACGTGCATACCTGCAGCGTTCCGAGGAACCTCGCACTCCTGCTAGAGACATCGAAGGGGAACCCATGCAGGTGGATACTACCCGAGGTCCGCTCTCTGCTAGTGAACGAGAGGACAGACGCAAGAGAGGGTTGTGCCTGTATTGTGGTTCTGCTGGTCACATGCTCCGTACCTGTCCAGTACGTCCGTCCAGGCCTTCGGGAAACGCCACCTCCCGTCCTCTGTAAGAAGGGAGGGGACGGGATCTACAGCTATACCTTCCATCAGCTCCTTTAATGACAATACAACTGCCTTGTTCATCTTTCCTGTCCTGTTACAACTTCCTGACGGTCGTCAAGAAATGACTATGGCATTACTAGATTGTGGTGCTAGTGGTATATACATGGACAAGACGTGGGCTGCTACTAACCTAGTTCCTACTCAAGCAAAAGAAGTACCCGAACAGGTACACACTGTGGATGGATCTTTGATATCCTCTGGTCCTGTAGACACCACAACCCTGATGTTAAGTCTACAGGTGGGAAACCATCAAGAACACATCTCCTTCGATCTTATTACGTCCCCTAACCATACCATCATTCTTGGAATTCCGTGGTTCATCAGACATAACCCATATATAAATTGGGTTACCCGGACAGTCTCATTGTCTTCGCAATTTTGTCATGAGAACTGTTTTACTTCCGACAAGTATTGGTCTCCAAAAAGATCCTTAGCTACTGAAGGTGCCACTGGTATGTCCATTAATACGGTCCAAGGGGTCCCAGACCACTATTTGGAGTTTCAGGATGTTTTCCAAAAACCGTCAAAACCTGTGCTACCTCCACATCGAGAATATGATTGTGCAATTCCATTGGAACCCGGCACAATTGTTCCTTTTGGGAGGATATACTCCCTCACGGAACCCGAAAAGGAAGTTCTAAAGGAGTATTTGGACGAAAATATACAGAGTGGTCTTATTGTTCCATCGTCGTCTCCGGCTGGGGCCTCTCTCTTTTTTGTGCCCAAGAAGACTAAGGATCTTCGTCCGTGCCTGGATTTTCGAGGTCTGAATAAAATTACCATTAAAGATCGTTATCCTTTGCCTCTCATCAGGGACATACTGGAAGCAATCAGAGGGGCCCAACGTTTTACTAAATTGGATTTACGAGGAGCCTACCACCTTTTACGCATAAGAGAAGGCGACGAATGGAAGACAGCATTCAGGACCCCATTTGGCCATTTTGAATATAGGGTTATGCCGTTTGGTCTTACTAACGCCCCCGCAATCTTCCAGAGATTTATGGACTCAGTGTTTTCAGACCTACTGAATCAGACAGTCGTGATCTACCTAGATGATATTCTAATTTATTCTAGAAATCCTGAACTCCATACTTCCCATGTGAAACAAGTTCTTCAAAGACTTCGTGATCATCAACTATTTTGCAAACCAGAGAAAAGTGAGTTCGACATGACGGAAGTCAAATATCTGGGCTATCATTTAAGTCCCACCGGCATAGCTATGGATCAAGAAAAGATACCACCAAACAATTTATAGTAGTAACTGATGCTTCTGAGAGAGCCATCGGAGCTGTCTTACTCCAACGACAAGAGGATGATGGCCTTGAACATCCTGTTTTCTATTTGTCTCATATCCTTTCCACAGCTGAACAACATTATTCCGTACTTGAAAGGGAATTATTGGCTCTGAAAACAGCCTGCCTTGAGTGGAGACAGTTTCTGATGGGTTCCAAGGAACCATTTGAGGTGAGGACAGACCACCGTAATTTACAATGTTTAAGAAATTTTGTATGCCAGAATAGTCGTCAGGCCCGCTGGGCCTTTTTCTTCAGTCAGTACGATTTTTATATTACATATATTCCAGGATCTCAAAACATTCTGGCTGATGCGCTGTCTCGCCGATATCCAGAGTGTTCTCCTTCCTCATCCCAGTATCTTCTAGAACCCAGTAAGATCATTGGAGTGGCTCAGTCTTTCCTGGAAGAAGTACAACAAGAATACGCCAACCTATCGGACCATGACATAGAAAAACTAAGACCATTATTGTACAAGAAACAAGGATATTTTTATTACCAAGACCTGATATTCCTCCCTACAAACAAGGTGCAAAAGAAAGCATTACAAATGTGCCATGATTCCCCTGTAGCTGGTCATAGAGGCATCAAAGCCACACAAGAACTACTTTCACGATTTTTCTGGTGGCCTACCTGGAAACTGGATGTGGAAAAATACGTTCAGGCCTGCCCCATATGTGCCCAAGTCAAGATACCTCACACCAGACCGGCAGGATTACTACAGCCTTTGCCTGTTCCATCGGCCCCATGGCATACTATCTCTACTGATTTTATGTGTTCACTCCCACCATCAGCAGGAAACCGGGTTATCATGGTCACAGTGGATTCTTTCACAAAGATGGCTCATTTCACTGGCCTAAAAAGGCTGCCTACTTCTCAAGAACTAAGTCAAATATTCATAGATCATGTCTTCCGTCTCCATGGACTTCCCCATACCATAATATCTGATAGAGGACCTCAGTACATCTCCCGATTTTGGAAGCATTTTTGTAAAACACTGAATATAAATAGAGCCCTGTCTTCAGGGTTCCATCCTCAGACCAACGGACAGACTGAGCGTCTGAACCAAGGACTAGAGCAATATCTTCGATGCTTTTGCAATTCTACCCAAAGTAACTGGAGCACTTACCTCTCTTTAGCTGAATTTTCCTACAATAACTCAGTCCATAGTGCCTCCAAGGTCACTCCCTTTTTCTGTTCCTATGGTTTTCATCCTACCTCTTTCCCTACTTCTCCACAATCCAACTCTCCTCTACCTGCTATTACCTATTTCTCCAAACGCCTTCTCCAACTCCATAAACTAATTCGATCTAATTTGTTACATACCAAGAGGTATATGAAGAAGGCTGCAGACAAGAGACGTACAACCAATCCAAATTATCATCTGCAAGATAAAGTCTGGCTCTCCTCCAAATTCTTGCCCTCACGTCTCTCTCAAAACAAGTTCACACCTCGTTACTATGGGCCTTTCCGTATTATCCAGTTGGTCAATCCTGTCACTGTCCGTCTTCACTTACCCCATACATGGAAGATCCATCCGGTTTTTCATGTTTCTCAGCTTAAACCTTATGTGCCTGATCCTTACTCACGTCAGTTTCCTTGTCCACCTCCTGTCCTTGTGGATGATGTTCCTGAATATGAAGTGCAGGAAATTTGTGACTCTCGTCTTTTTCATAAACGACTTCAGTATCTGATTCATTGGAAGGGTTATCCTCTCAGTGAATGTTCATGGGAAGATGCCTCTTCCGTTCACGCTCCTCTCCTGATTCAACGCTTTCACTGTTTATTCCCTCTTAAACCTGGGCCTTCGGGAGGGGGACCTACTGTCGCGCCGCGCGGTGCGGCGCGAGCCGAGAGCTCGACTTCTGCCGGGCGTTCGGCTCGGGCCGCGCACCGCGTTATTAAGACGCGGCGCGCCCCCAGCCTCTCCTGCGCGTTTCGAGGCCCCAGATTTGCTTGGGGCCTCGTTCTTCCTTCTGCCTTTCACTGTCCCAGGGGTCTCTGAACCCTCTTACCTGTTTTTCTTCGTTTCTTTGTCCTTTCTTCTTTTTGGCAGTCTGTTGTGTGCCTTTCTTTATGTTTTTTCCTCCTTCCCAGATTCCTGTGCTTTCCCAGCATTCCTTGTTCCCTATTCTCTATGGTTCCTCTACTATTCTGTTCTATGTATTATTTCCCTATCTAAGATGGTGTCCTTTTACTTCCTGTGGGTCACTTCCTGTTTTTTGGTATATAAGGGCTGTGCTTTTCCTCTTTCTTTGCGCTGCAACACTTTCTGCTCAGTTAGTGTCTTCGCTCCTGATTTCCTTGCCTTTTGGTTTTGGACTCAGCATTCTGTGTTTTCTGATTACTGCTCCTTTTGGATTCCTGTTTGTTTGTTCTTGTTTTTCTCCAGGAGTCTTCCTGTTTGGAGGTTTTTTCCCCTTTTTAAGGGTTTTTTTCCCTCTGGCGCTACTTTCTGAAGGGCACGGTCTGTTCTTGGTGTCTCCATTGCCTACAGCACCGTGGCTACCAGAAAGAGTCGCCCCTTTTTGGGCCAAAGCCGAACATTGAAGATTCACGCCACCAGATCTGCAAATTCCAGGCGCAAGCAGCACGTGAGTCGTGACAGGTGTTCCCTACTTTGCTGAGGAGGAAATCCTCAATACCACGGACGCCTCCGTATGCAGCACTGAGGTGTCTTTGTATATAGTGAGACAGAGATACTCAGGAGGACCTGACAATTAGAGCCTGACCAAACGTTGACGTCGCCATGTCACGTAGGCTCTCATTATTCTAATGAGACTACTGGATTTTGAGCGGCAGAATCGCCTGCGGTGTGGGAGACTGAGTCTGACCCACTACAGGTGACACCTGTCGCTCCAATCCGAGTTTTGCTCTGGCTAACTAGCAGTGCTTCATCTCTACCCAAGGGCAGGGATGATTGGGCAGCCGAGCGCATGACATGACATGATTGATTTCTCAGGGAAACCGTGGTCACTCAGGTCTCATCCATTTCTCTCAGTTACATTAGTCTCACATACACAATGACAAGCAGAGGCAGTATATGTTTCAATAAGATTTCAATGAAGCGACTGCATCTTAGATAGCAAAGCGAGGGCTGCAATAACCAGGACGATACAGCATGACAAGAATAAAATTGTGACAAGGAGAGTAAAGCATAGAAATAACACTACCATGTTGTCACTAAAATCAATAGACTACTTCCTTTCCTAGGCTATAATTCTGCCCTTCAGGTTCCCCTGGGAAGACCTCATCCCCCATACCTGAGCAAAGGTCTGAAGTCTGCATAAGCAGCTTGAGCGAAGCGTTAAGCAATCAGCATACAGTTGTGGTTCTCTGGCTGGAATCTCCCTCTAACATGTAAGGGACAAGGAAGTGTTTTTATAATAAAACAGCTGATGTTCTGAGAAAATGTCCCTACGTAAGGATGTGTGTTTTTCTATGAATGCCGGAAACAAAACTTGTACCACGTTCACCGGCAACCTACCTTACTACAGCCTTGAAAGAAGCACAGAGTGAGCAAGAATGTCTTGTTTGAGAACATAGTGCTCGCCTAGGCAAAACAGTTAAATAGAAATAAATAAAACAAGACTTTAAAAATGGCTATTATAACAATAATAAAATGAAGCCAAATAAAATATATCTAGGTCAAAGTGCACAGCGGCAGGCCTAGTATGCTAAAATAACGTGCATGGAGCTATGTCTGAAATGGCTACACAACACAGGTATGACCTCCTCTCCCAGGATGGCCACTCAGGGTGATAGCCCAAAAGGCGAGCTTCAAAGAGGAAGTCTCCTTTGTTGGACAAATGGTGGTAACACTTCCGGACAGGCTACCTTTTGTTCATTTAGACACGTTGGAGACAGGGACAGAGAGGGCAACCCAATGCCCAGACCAGTTTTCCTGTAGGCGTTTTGCCCTCAGGTAGCCACACCTCTAGGGTGGGCTACTTAATGTCCTAATGACCGAAGAGGGGGTCCTGAAATCTTGAGAGTGGCTAGAATAGTACACTCTGGAATATCCAGATGCCCCACACATGTCACCAGAAGGCAGGGGAACTAGTAGCCTGTTGGCTAGTGACTGCATGGTCCCCTCCGGGCACTTTCCTGGGATAAATATGGCACCCTTGGCACTCCCCTCAGGTCATGTTGGATTTGGAGATGGGACCAAAGAAGGACTGCCAAGCTGAGTTTGAAGCTGCACGAAGAGAGGCTTTACTATCGGAAGTGCTGCACCTTATGCACTGTAGACTAGTGAAGTTTCGACTGTGACTCCTTACTCAGGGAAAAGTTGTTTGTTGGCCCCAGATTGAAGCAGTGACTCCAAAGATCAGTTGGCTGATTTCCTAGAACCATCTTCAGGGACAAATTGGCAGCCACCACAGACGTTTTGCCATTATCAGTCACAGGCACACCAAAGGACATATCCGAGATAGCCAAAAGTTGCCCCCAAGCCAGCTGGACTGGGAGTGCTATCAGAGTCTGAATTCATCACCCACAAAGGGCAAAAGCTCCTACCTAAGGATTGCACTCCAACCGAGTACAAGGAGACCAGTAGCCCAGCTACTGTAACGTAGAGGATTTCAAGGGTCCCTGACCTCTGTCACCAAAGCTGCCTCACTTCACCCTGGGACCGCGGAATAGCAATGAAGGAAGCCATGATTGACCACACCTCAACTGGAGCATCATTTGCCTGCATCCCCAGCACCAGGATCACTTCATTGAAGTCTATGGTAGTCATCCTGTAAACTTTAGAACATGTCTTAAAGAAGCACTGGTGGCCAGGTAACTGTTCAAAGTATCCTTTGTGGCTCCCTAGAGACCTCCATCCTGTCGGATTTGGTCACCCAAGCCAGGCTAGAGTAGCCAAACTAATTATTTCAAACCTTTCAAAAGGGCTTGCTTGCAGTTGCATTTGAAAGTGACTGTGGGAGTCATCATGACCCTGGCGGGCCTGCCCCGCTGCGCCAGCGGTGACGGTCAGACCACCAACAGCATGGCAGTGCAGGACCGCCAAATTATGACCACTACAGTGACCTGGCTGCATCACAGCCAGTTCATTACCAGTACCGCTGGGAGGGGACTGCCTGGCTGAAGCTTGACCACCTTCGGCCCAGCGGTCCACCTAACACCGCCCATGGTATAATGAGTATCCTTACTGCCAGGAATTATACTGGCCACAGGAATACTCATTCCTCTCGCCACTCTCTACAGGACTCCCCAATCCCCCTGATCCCCATTCTGTACCCCCGCATCCCTTGATCCCCGTACTGACTCCCCGATCTACGCACGCACACACCACACATACAGACATACACGAACATCCACGCTCACTCATTCACGCACACATGGCCACGATCCCCCACCCCGCATACATGCACACATACTCCCTCCACCCCGCATAAAAGCATTCACACAAGCACACAGACACTTGCGCACACACACACACACACACACACACACAAACACACACAACACCCCCCAATCACACACACACCCACTCACAACACAACACTCAACATCCCCCCTCCCCGTCGGTCGATCACCTTATCTGATGGTCACGGTGGTCCTCCGGGAGGAAACAGGGTCCATGGCTCTTGTTCCACTGCCAGCACCCCGCCAACACAACACCGCACGCTGTCTTCAATGTTGTAATACGGCGGGCAGTGTTGTAGTGACGTGGCGGTGGCGATGGAGAAAGCTCTTCTAGACCGCCAATATGGCTGCCGGCGGCTTCCCTGCCAAATAGTGGCAGAGAGAAGCCAGCAGCCAAAATATGGCGGTCTGATGACCGCCATCACTGGCGGTCATGTGGCGGGCGTGACTTCGGCAGTCTCCTAAGAAGACTGCCTAAGTCATAATGAGGTCCTATATCTTCTAAAACCTGTATCTCCTGAACCCTCCTTGGATTTTGCTCATCATGGTCTCTGAACGTTCATAAAAATAATCTCTATTTTTATAAATTGGTGCCCAAGTTCTTTAGTGTTGTGTGACTTTCTAATTTCATTGTTTGGTGTTAATTGCTTTACACTAAGGGGGTCATTCTGACCCCGGCCGTCATGGACCGCCGGGGCCAGGGTTGGCGGGAGCACCGCCAACAGGCTGGCGGTGCCCCGCAGGGCATTCTGACCGCAGCGGTTTGGCAGCGTTCAGAAGTGGAAAACCGGCGGTCTCCCGCTGGTTTTCCGCTGCCCAAATGAATCCTCCATGGCGGCGCAGCTCGCTGCACCGCCATGGAGGATTCTGACACCCCATACCGCCATCCTGTTCCTGGCGGTTCACCCGCCAGGAACAGGATGGCGGTATGGGGTGTCGTGGGGCCCCTGGGGGCCCCTGCAGTGCCCATGCCAATGGCATGGGCACTGCAGGGGCCCCCGTAAGAGGGCCCCACTTTGTATTTCAGTGTCTGCTTTGCAGACACTGAAATACGCGACGGGTGCCACTGCACCCGTGGCACCTTCCCACTCCGCCGGCTCCATTCAGAGCCGGCGTCCTCGTGGGAAGGTTGTTTTCCACTGGGCTGGCGGGCGGCCTTTTGGCGGTCGCCCGCCAGCCCAGTGGAAAACCCAGAATCACCGCAGCGGTCTGACGACCGCGGTGCGGTGTTCTGGCGGGGGTACTTTGGCAGGTAAGAATCACCCCCTAAGTTCCTTTGTTAAGCCTTGCTGCTCGAAGCCACAGCTATCCAGGGTTGAGCTAAAGGTGATACAAGTGAGCCTGATTGGACCCAAGACAGCATTTGTGGATGTATTTCATGATAAGGCCCCCCAGGCATATCATATAATACACCCAGATCCTCTCATTTCCCTCTGGAGAGATTCATCAGAAGTGGAAATCATGGCCATCGAGACTAGAAGAGTGCAAGGAGAATGACAGTTTTCCTCTCCTCCTGAATCTTCTGAAGCTTCTTCAGGAGGTGGGTAATCAGAGTAAAAGCACAAAGAATTCCCCTGGGCCATGGGACTGACAGAGCATTGATCACTCAAACCCTAGGAGACCATGTCTCAGAGTAAAAGAGAGGAAATATTGCATTGTGTGGTGACAACCAAGGAGTCCTAAAAAGTGCACAGTCTTGATTCAGTTCCCTGACAGAAATGTGATACATCACAGATGAATATTATCATGAAACAATGGTTATCATATACCTGAATATAGAGTAACACAAAACAACAATACCGGTATGCAATTGTACTGTTCAAAACATGAAATAGGATAAAAACAAGTAGTCAGTTTATGCAACAAATTGGCATTTTTTATGATAAATATATATCTATTTATATATCTATATAACTATATATATGTATACATTCTGTTCAGGAAACTGTGATACCATTATATGGAATAAAATTGATTAAATTCAACTCTGAACTTTGAACTTTACTTCGCCCTCAGGATCTGGAGACGATCAAGGGATTAGTGCAGCCGTCGGGTGGATACTGTTTCATCTGTTGAGGATGTTGAGGATTATATATATATATATATATATATATATATATATATATACACATACATATATATATAAATCATGTGTGTAGTGTCCCATGTGAAAAGAGAATGGAACTAAAAAGGAACAATAATATGCAATACATACATATGACAGTCAAATCAACATAAACGTATGTGTTCCACAGAATGACAAATAAACATGTAAGTATACCTATCCCACAAGAATTGTAATAAATCATTTCCCTTATGTCAGTTAAAGGAATCGCCAAGTTAGTTTGTTTGTGTTACATGAGTGTCAATGACGTTTCAGACCAATTATGTAAATCAACTATTTTTCATTTCGGCACATTGTGCAGTTTTGGGGCACATCTGCATGTGGTCCTGTTTCTTCTTGGGGTTTCCTGCCTTGGGCACCCAAGTAAGTCGTTTCTCCTAATATAGCACTTTGGGTGATGTTAACACCCGCTTTTGAATTCGGAAGGAGACCACTAAGGTGTGCCTTTATTTTTGTTGGTCCTGATGAGACCATATTTCCTTAATTGCGTCAAAACGTTGTCGACACATTAGTGCAAATAGCCTGATTTATGAGTGAAAAGACACTGTTTGATGACGAAAATGTGGTTTTGCATTTATCAATGTATTTACTAATATAGGGATTTCTGTGTAAGTGCATCTATTCCTGTGGGTAGGGAGCATGAATGACCTGTAAATGTGTGAACACTGACAAACTTACTGTTTGTGGGTGTTCACAAACCGTTTTCCTACCCCTGTGTACACCGGAAATAGTTATAGATTTACTGCTGTCAAGGGCATGTGTAAAACTCTTCCATGTAAGGAAAGAAGAGGGCAACACAGCTCAGAAAATGGTGCTGAGGAAAGGGTTCGCCATTTGCATGTATGACCGTTTACAAGTGTAACATGCAAGAGTTTTGTGAATTCTTGGAATACTTAAATCTACCACCGATATGTGGTCCTAAACCTCAGAGTGCAGATTTACCATTTCTCTAAAAATATGCCTTTTAGGTGAGGGGCTAGTCAAGACCTTTTGATTTTATTAAGTGATATAATAACTTGCTTTTAGGGGCTTTTAGCCAGCCCTTTTAATCCAATGGTCTGTTATTATGTCTTCCTCCCACCAACTACAGCATACAGCATAGAGCAATGGGGCAATGGGCCAGCCCACTTCAGCCATTGGCTTGACTTCACTGTGAGTGACAGCATTCTGCACAGTCATAAACAAAGTAGACCCCAGCAGCTTCCCCAACAGTAAAGACTTCTTCCAAATAGATGCAACCAGATCCAAGCAAGGCAACACCCATGGATTTGCTATTTCCAAATATGGAACTGGCCACAGATCAAATTCCATAGTGGAGTGCAACGCTCAGCTCAGGGCACTTACCAGTAATTTCTTCATCCCAGTGGTTT
This sequence comes from Pleurodeles waltl, assembly GCF_031143425.1. Classification (NCBI taxonomy): domain Eukaryota; kingdom Metazoa; phylum Chordata; class Amphibia; order Caudata; family Salamandridae; genus Pleurodeles; species Pleurodeles waltl. The sequence continues at coordinate 1,441,686,199 of NC_090440.1, read as the reverse complement.
AACATGCTGTAATTGACATGAAGAGCTTCTGCCTTCTCCAGATGTTTCCTGGCCACCAGAGACAGAGAAGGAAGTCTGATGCCCCTCGGATGTTTTATAAAGTATTTTGTGATCAGGGTAGATGACATTTCTAGGGCTGGAGAACTCTTTAAGGGTGCCTCAAATCCCTTCATATCTTCATATTGTCAGTAAAGCTGAGTCAGAGAGCGGGAGATTCATTCTTGGGGACAGATGTCCTCTCAACAGCCATTATTGTAGTGATCATCAGATTCCTCTAAGGCCATCATCAAAGCATAAAAATCACATAATCAAAGACTGCATTCTACACACTTCAAAAGTGTGGGATCATAAAGCAAAAATTTGTATCGGAAATGATTCTTTTTTTAAGTCTAGTTCCACTTTTTTATCTACAGCATAAGATAGTACCACTTCTTTAATGGCAATGAACGCACATCTGGTTAGATGAGAGAGGAGACAAAATCTTCTGCATTTTTAGGATCTCTTCAGAGAACTCCAATGGAGGGTACAACTTTTGCCTATACTTTGTTACTGCAATCCTATCAGGTTCTTCCTATTCTTGTAAAATTAAGGTCCTGATCCTGGACCACAAATGAAGCCCAGGGCCAGATACCAGTCAGTATCTTCATGTATGCTTTATCTACCAATGGTGTGGCAGAAGTGTGTGTAGAAGTTGAAGGTATAGGCACTTCATGTCGACCCAAATGTTCACTAATTTGTGCCATTACTTCTGCCATAATCTCCTTCCTTAAGTATTCGTCCATAGCTTCTTTAGTGTTCTTCTCTGATTGGTCATTAGATAATCATTCAAATTGCTTTGGCAATACTCCTCTGTTGCCAACATCTCACAAGGCGGTGAATAAATCAGCAGCCTGGAGTTGATAACAGAATTGACTCAATCAGATCTTACAGCCAATAGTCATGGATGCCTATGGAATTTCCCCAGGATGTGCAGCCGAAATAGAAGAAGAACCTCCTTCTATTCTCTGAGGGCAGAAATTATGGCTTCTGGATTACAAATGCTCTATGTACCACTTCTTAGAATGCTTGTGGTGGGAACAATGTCTTCCCTCACTAAAATACAGAGTCGATGACCCAGGGTACACATTGCACTTTTTCTCTGTGTGCGTCTAAGTCTCTCTTTATCATCAAAACTAATAACACCACCAGGCAGTGAAAGTAATTTGTTCACCAGTTGCAAGTTTTCAAAGGTAATATCTCATACCTTTTCCTCTTCCGTGGGGGTCAGGATTATTGCAGCTTCAAGAGTTTCATTCAGCTGCCACTTTCCGCAGAGACTCAGAAGTGGAGAAATCTGTATTCACTGACCTCTTTCTAGCTTTCGCTCTTTTCAAAAGGTGAGGTGGAAAACAGTTTAGAAAAGGAGGATTGATGTGTGGCAGGATCTCTGTGCACAGTGACTCATGGGCAATTAAGTAGCATCCAGGCATCAATGATACCAAATACTGCCTGCCACCAAAGCTTCTACAAAGTTAAAGCTTTGGTGAACCATCATCCAGGTACATCGATCTTCAGGAGCAGAAAGCAACGATTGTTAGACCTCGTCCATTTACCTATAGAATTTGCTAGATGGTCTCATGGCTGACAGGCTAAACAGGAAGAGTAAGAAGTGTGCCACTCCTTTGACAAAAAAAACTTGCAAGACGACTGTCAAGAAGAGGGATTAACCTCAGTCCAAAGGACTATGGCAAACAAGTGAGTAAGGGAGGTTATGATTTGCTGGAGATCACTCGCTGGTTCAAACATGGGAATGGCTATTGGACTTTTCCTTCAGTCATAAATGCCAGGTACTCCAGTACTATGAGTGAAACATATCTCGCTCTCCATTGTCAAAAATATTCTGATGCCCCAAACTGCTGTTACCGTAATCCCGGATGGATGCATGAGGGGATCCAGCTGGGATGCAGGGGCCCTTAGGTTCCCCGGTAGCCCGCAACATAGTGTTTTGTGGGTGCGGCCGGTGGGCAACGCAGCACTCACGTAAGGACTCTGGAGATGGTTTACTGGGGGCCACTATGGGTTAGGGGTGGGGGGCACGTGCCCCTTCCACTTAAGGAAAGGGCCTGGAGGATGGGGTCCCCAGAGCCACTATTGGCTTGGGGGATGAATGCATCCCCCTCCACTTAATAAATGAGAAAGGCACTGGAAGGGGTTGGGGTCCTCAGGGCCCAGTGCAGCTTGGGGATGTGGGCTGTGCACTTCCCTTCAGAAAAAGTAAAGGCCCCAACAGATGGGATCCCTGGGGCCCTAAAGGCTAGGGGAGGGGAGCAGCATGCCCAAAGGCTGTTTTTTGTGGAGGTTGGCATCCTGCTGGTAGTTTGTCATAGGGCTTGGTGGGAGGCCTTGCCCCATGGCCAAACTCGCTGCACATGGCCAGAGCTATGTGCAGCATGGGGGTGGCTGTCTGTGGGGAGTTGTAAGCAGGGCCTGGCTGAAAGTCATGCCCTGCAGCTTACCTCACATCATAAATGACCAAAGGCTGTGCACAACGTGGGGTTGGGGTGCGGTCGGCTGCCACCAGTTGACTGCCTGTTGCCAACCCCACATCGTGCACGACAAAACACCATGTGGAGTGTGGGGTTGGCTGCCTGTGTGGGGGTTGGCTGCCTCTGGGTCACAAGCCAAACTCTGCAGACAACCCCCCACTGTGCACTGCAGGTGTTGGTTTTACGTACTGTAATAAGATTGACTTCACATTAAAAAAATCCTAGAAATTCACTGAAGAAAGGTTAAACTAATCTTATAGTTAGGTGTTATAAAAAGATCTGTTTTTGCTTTTAAAAAACCCTTAGAAATTCACTGAAAATAGGTTAAAGTAACCTTTTGGTTAGGTGACTATGTCAGTAACAACATTAACCTTTTGAACTAAAAAAACACAGAAGTTCACCAGTTATAGTTAGCAGAGCCAACTATAACTTGTGCCCTCACATTGCACTGCTTATGACATCTTCTATGACATCATTTATCACATCGCTGGTGACATCTCAAATGCATTTCTTTCTCAGGGTTGCAGCCTAAAGGAACGTTATTACACTCTCCAAGAATCCCTTGTTGTAATGGGACACATATTTTCTTTTTTCTAACCACCAGTCATTGTTTGTATTGTCTTCAGGGTCCCCTGCAGACAGTCACTTTGATTTATTATTTATTGAACTTCCTGACTCTGTTGTAAGAAAATGGAATTGTAGCCAGAATCGTAGGAGCAATGTCTGAAGAATCCTCTTCTTTCCCTATATTGATAAGGCATCTGCCTTTCTTTGACAATTTCCTGATCGAAAAGGGATATAGTTGAAGCAATTGAAAAATAATGGTCATCTCGTATGTCTAGGTTTGGCAAAATTCATTGACTTTAAGAATTTCTCATTTTTTTAATCGTTCCAGACAGTTTTTGTATGAGGCCAGTCTTCCAAATAATACCTCCAATCGGCAAATTCATCTTTAATGGCTAAAAGTTTACGACCATAGATAAATTAGTTCTTTTTACACTGGGCTAATGCGCAGGAAAATATGCCACTAGATGTAGTGCTTGAGTGGCTAGATCTTGTTGTGAATGAGTAGCTCTGATGGCAACGGCAGAAACAACAGTTTTCTACAATAATACACTGCAGATTCATTTGGATGGTTTAATATTGGGCCCAACATGAATGCTTACTTTAAGGTTTCAGATGCTGTTTCTTGTCTACTTCCTCGTTGAAAAAGGTATGCCTTTGCTGATTAATTCAGTGATGATGCTACAATCTCTGAGACTTCTTCAGTATATAATAGGTATAAATTAACAAATCTCACAAATCTTTGGATTTATAACCATCTTGGACAAGGTATTAGTTCAATGCAGCAACATTTAGAATGTGAATTAGAAAACCAGTTGGGCTGTGTCCCATACATGACACACTGAGCAATACTGTGAAGGTGGTGATTTCTGGTCCCCACAGCACCGAGACCGCCCTTCTCGCTGCCACAGACAACATCAGAAGCCAACTCGACAATGGCAAAACATCAGCCCTCATCCTCCTAGACCTGTCAGCCGCCTTCGACACGGTCTGCCACCACACTCTGAAAATCCGCCTCCACGAAGCTGGGATCCAGGGGAAAGCCCTCGACTGGACCACATCCTTCCTCTCCGGCAGAACCCAGAGAGTCCGCCTCCCTCCCTTCCAATCCGAAGCCACCAACATCATCTGCGGCGTACCCCAGGGTTCATCCCTCAGCCCGACGCTGTTCAATATCTACATGGCCCCCCTCGCACAAGTGGCCTGCCAACACAACGTCAACATCATCTCCTACGCCGATGACACCCAACTCATCCTCTCCCTCACCAAGGACCCACACACCGCCAAAACCAACCTTCACGAGGGTATGAAGGCCATCGCCGACTGGATGAGAGGCAGCCGTCTGAAACTGAACTCGGACAAGACGGAGGTTCTCATCCTAGGGCCCACCCCCTCCGCCTGGGACGACTCGTGGTGGCCAACCTCGCTGGGTGCCCCACCGACACCAACCGACCACGCACGGAACCTTGGCTTCATCCTCAACTCTTCCCTCTCCATGTCAAAACAGGTCAACGCCATCTCCTCCTCCTGCTACATCACCCTCCGCATGCTCCGGAGGATCTACAAGTGGATCCCGACCGAAACAAGAAAAACAGTGACACAGGCCCTCGTCAGCAGCAGGCTTGACTACTGCATCGTACTCTACGCAGGCATCCCGTCCAAGCACCTGCAACACCTCCAACGCATCCAAAACACCTCCGTTCGACTAATCCTCAACGTACCCCGCCGCAACCACATCACCCCCCACCTGAGAAACATTCACTGGCTCCCCGTCGACAAGAGGATCACCTTTAAGCTCCTCACCTATGCACACAGGGCACCCCACAACACCAGGCCAGCCTACCTGGACAGCAGACTCAGCTTCTACACCCCGACCCACCAACTTCGCACCTCCAACCTCACCCTCGCCACCGTGCCCCGCATCCATTGAATATCCTCCAGTGGCAGATCCTTCTCCTACCACGCCGCCAAGACCTGGAACACCCTCCCAACCAACCTAAGAAAGACCCAAGACCTGCTCACCTTCAGAAGACACCTAAAGACCTGGCTCTTTGAGCAGAAGCAGCAGCCCCCCCCACCGCCAGCACCTTGAGACCCTCGCGGGTATGTAGTGCACTTTACAAGTATTATGATTGATTGATTAGTGTAATTAGATGAGGTCAGGGACATAGTGGAACTCTAAACCCTCTTTTGTAAATGAATTACACATCTCAAATTAGCATTAAGAAGCAAGGGATACAACTTTAAAATGTGTATTTCTATAACACAAGTCTAGGGCATAAAATATGAACAGTAACCACACAGAATGAGAAAATAGATGCAGCAATGCATGACAATACCAATGAAAATAATATGACCGTTCCTAACATGGTTAGCAAGTTTGTAGTATCCTAACACCCTATTGCTATTTCTAAGCACTATGCTAAATGTTAGTAGAAGCAGAAAAGAGCAAGAATTTAAATAGAGTTTCATTGATGGATTCCACCGCATAACTTCTTTAGATAAAAACTAGCTGTTTAGCTATTCTCTATCACAGCCCTTGTCCAGGTATGATAATCAGCCTCTTGCTGAAGGACACTTCTCTGCACTGCTCCCGGATCATGCCCCGACTGGGGCTGGTTTGTCACAGCCAACCAGTGTGACCTCTCATTTGATAGTTCAGTTGCAAAACCTCTCAGATAATGGTGAGATACCTCAGTTTTTCTAATAACAACTTTAGCTAATGTTTGTTGAGCCTGGCAACAGTTAAGTCCCAAAAAGACTCAATAAGTATGGCAATAATTCTGTCATCTAGATTTACATGTAGATAATTTATATATTTTATAAATAAAGCAATTGAAACGTATCAGCTTTTACTGTTAGCATCCATAATGTCATGGCAATACCTAAAATATAAGCAACAGAAATGTGTCAGGTAAGAAAGGAGGCAATTATGTTGCTAACACTTCTGCAGTGTCCAAGAACCTCATACTTTCTTAAAGAAAGAGATAAAAGAATCTGCAGTCAAGCATACAATAAGAATAGAAAAGTTGTCAACGGGACTTGTCACATTGTTCACAATACTTTCTGTGGAGGATGTTGACCAATTGGCAGCTGCTTCAATTGTCGTTTTATCCATACTGATGCATTTAGCTGAGATCTCATAGACCAGTAACAAGAGGTATGAAATTTCAAACATGCACTTTCTGACTTAGCATCAGGACCATGATCTCATAAACTTAATATAATTTCCCACACACATCTTTGGTTTCTTCAAGTTTGGCTAAGAATGCCAACATAGAATCCATTTAACTAATGACACAACTATCCACAAAGCTCTTAAGACCCTGTGAATAAAATGCTGAAAAGTGTCAGAAGCATTGCGCAAGGGAAAAGGCATCACTAGGCACTTGCTTTGTCTGTATTGGGTTTTCAACAGCATCTTCCATTTCTCACCTTTCTTGATTCTCAGTTATATACCCTGTCAAGCCTAACTTATCAAATGGGCTGCTTTGAAGTTATTCAGAAGCACAGAAATCAGAGGTGGCAGATAGCAATTTTTGATTGTAATAGCATTGAGTTCTCTAAAGTCAATGCAAAGGTCTAAAAGTGACATCCGTTTTTGGAATGAAAAGACAGGGGGCACTGCTGGAGAGGTGAAAAGACTTATAAATCCTTTGGCCAGATTTTCATCCAAATATTCCTTCACCACTTGATCTTTTTTGGTTGTAAGAGATTACATTCTACTATGTGGAACCTCATCCCCATGTACTAACTTGATTGCACAATAGTAGCTGCGATAAGGTGGCAGTTGATCATCTTCTTTCTTTTTTTCGTTTTTATTGAGCAGTTCATCATAAAAAATCAAACCAACCAAGAGAAGAGCCATCAGAACATCAAGTTGATACAAATTAGACAATCTTACTTGAAACAAGATTTTTCCCAAATTCAGTACATCCCATCAAGTTCATGTATATAATAAAAAGTGCCAAAGTGTTTATAAGTTTTGGTATATACCGCTTCTATAAGTTGATACAGATGCATGTGTATCATGAAAAATTGCTAGAAGCATTGCACAACTCGTATCGGTGTTTACCAAATGATGTTAGATGTTGATTGACATGCATTCCTACCCCATAGAATTACTTTGCATTCAGGCGCTCTTTTAATCGACCATGAATGTATAGAAATGCATTGGTGTCCGGTAAGGAGCTGGAATTATGGACTGCGATTAATCCTTCAAAGAATCATTAGACTGTGGAGAGTCACTTGGTGCTCCCGTCATGCTCTGTGACTGAGCTCTTTGGAGCGTAGCAAGATGGCCGGCTCTTCCTGAGGCTCCCTTTGGTTGCCGTGAATTGCCAGTGTCAAGCAGTTGTCGTTCCGCCTGAGTAGCCTAAACCTGATTGACAATGGGATCTCTTTTTGGCATATCTATAGGCCTGTCTATGTTGGTGCTGTAACGGTAACCAACAGCATTCGACAGATGGATGGCGGGTCAGGAGCAACGAGACACTTGCTGAGTGGAGAGACACAGCACGGTGTGGTGAGCTGTAGCAAAACGCGAGGGAGCATGTTGAGAGCACTCTGGAGGGGGCACTGGAATGCACTTTCATTGGAAAAATAACAGAATCAATCTCTCATCCTACTACTCCTTAAACCAACTTACTTGCTTGTACTTTTTTTTTTTGCGACTTGCTGACCCTGTTTTGCTCATCAATGCATCATACCGCACCCCTGGGCATAAAGAGCTAAAACCTTTGAGGAGGAGATTAGAGTTTTGGAAAGCACAGAGGAACTTGGTAAAACCAGCGACCTTCAAAAGTACTTTGCACATTTATCACATGGGGCATTATTTGGCTGACCCAATGGATTAAAGAGTGGATTAAAGAACGGAGAGAGGAGACAAGGACAAGACAAGGTGTGAAGAAGAAAGGAAGGGTGGCAAGATCTAATAAAGAGGGTGGTTCCTGCTGAACCTGTTGCGATAGCAGTAGACAGTACTGCATGTGAAGGGTGGTTTGATGTTGTAGCGGAAGCGGTCTGTGGAGTACAGATGCGGCTTGCTGCACTCTAGCCCCGCTTCTCCTACAGCTATCCATGACGCTTCCTCCAAAACACATCTGATCAATAAAGCCCCAAAAGTCAGTAAAACACAAAGTATGACCCTTGGGGTGCGAAGACAAAGATGAAGGACTGGTTCTAGTAAGCGGGACCATCAGGAGTTCCCTTTATGTGACTCTTCGGAGGCCCAAGAGTCTACTAACTTACCTAGGCTCACTTATTTGTGGACTATTGCCCTAGTCATGTCTACCAACACTGCGAGTAGGTCACCAACATGTCAGATTCTGGAGACTCCATTGTTATCCTACATTTTGGGGGAGATCCATTCCAGCCTGGAGCAAGATTTGACACCCTCCTCTGCTTTCAACACAGACGTCTCTCCACTCCCTCCACCTCCTTCTGCCATCGATCGTTCTATTGTTATGGATTCAATCGAACATTCTAAAGTGAAACCCGCATATCCTCTGTTTTCCTTAAGTAGAATGAAGGGGGGGCGAGAAAGAGAAAGAAGAAGAAAGAGAAAGTTAGGACATTGCCTAATGTAACCTCAAACAACCAATTAACATCAAATTCAGCAAGCACCTTAACAAGGGGTGTATTGGGTCAGACCTCAGAGTTAATCTCCAGCAGTGGAACTGGCAGTAGCTAGGTTTTGTCCACTAATTCAGCTAATACCAACTCTGCAACTCCCCCGGCCAGTTATCAGTTGAAATAATGCTCAATCAGATTTTCGGGGAGCTACGTGCAATGAACGTTTCACAGGAGGAGGCCCATAGGGAAATTAATGAACCACTAGGTCAGTTGAATACCAATTTGACCCCTCTCTGCACATATCTCTCAGGCAGAACAGAGGGGCTCCGATCTGGAAGAAGCGCAAACCTGCTATCGCTCAACAACTAAGATGCAGGCTGAGCTTAAAGAGCTACAACAAAAACTCAATGACACAACTTTCGAATCTGAGATTCACTGGGATCCCCGAAGAGCTAGAAGCTAAATCCTCTGTAACCAAAGTGATATCCGACCTCATTTACAAGTATATTCTTCCAGAGAAAGCTGCAGCCAATGTTGATCTATCCATCATTCGGGCGCACAGGGTTCCTACTACGAGAATCGCAACTGCAAATTATCCACGTACTATCCTGGTTAACTTTGTGGATTTCAGGATCAAGGATCAGGTCTTATCACAAGCAATCAGAGCTAAGATGTTCAATACTACTGACAACTGTAGTTTTCGTGTCTTCTCTGATATGTCCGTTACAGCAGCACGTCGACGTCATGAATCTGTTAGTCTCATTAATAAGTTTAAGAAATTAGGGGCCCCAGCCTGCATTGTCCAACTTGCCAAACCTGGCTCGTATCACCCCATAAGTTTATTAAATTATGATTACAAACCTTTTACAAAAATACTGGCTGCTAGAACGGCACAGGTAGCCCAGGGGCTGATTCATGAGGATCAATGTGGCTTTCTTCCAGGCATTCTATTATCAACTAACACCAATTTTTTAGCCCAGGCAATCGATTATTTTCCCCAAAACAACTACCCTGCTGCTGTTATCATTTTTGATGCTGAGAAAGCATTTGAATCCGTCCAATGGGAGGTCCTGTTTTCGATTTTAGACAGGTTTGGTTTCCCAAAGCAGTTTATTCAAGTCTTACGCAACCTGTATTTTAAGACACAAGTCAGAGTCCTTATTATTGCCCAAATAGTGGGGACTGTTGAAGTTTCACGGGGAGTGCAGCGGGGATGCCATCTTTCCCTAGTGCTTTTCGCTCTCTTTATAAAACCTCTTGCAGTCACTCTTCGCCAAGACAACTCCATTCATCCTCCTCTTCCTCAAGCACTTAAACGTAAACTTTTCACCAATGATATGATTCTCTATCTGCGTGCTGACCCTCTTAATATCTCTAGGGCATTTGCAAAGATAAAGGTTTTTTTCGGACCCCAGTGGTTATCGGATTAATCATTCGAAGTCCAAAGTGCTTCTCTTTAATACTAAAGATTCTATCCTTCCAGCTGGAATATGGGGCCAATCCCACTCAGGTAGCCCTAAACGGTATTTAGGCGTCTATGTTATGCATAATTATTCCGATCTCTTTCAGTTCACCTATGTATCTTTTTTCAAGAAAGTTCAAGGCCTACTCCAAAAATGGCAGGCCTCTTTATTGATGATCATTGGGCAAGTAGCATTAGTTAAGTTGAGGAACATTCCTCTTTTTTTGTTTATCTTTTCCAGCTTGATCCTCAAAATACCTCAAATGTTTTTTCAAAGAGGTAGATGCAATGATCCGACAATTTATATGGGCCAATAAGAAACCTCAGATTCAGCTGGAAAAATTAGCTCTGACAGTGGAGGACACGACTCCCTAAACGCTTGAGATATAAGTTGCCGTTTGCGGTGTGCGCCAAAGTTTTGTCAATACAGGATAAATATCTAATTCCTAGTTTTCATCTGGAATTCAAGCTCTGCGATGCTTGGATGCTAGGACTAGACCTAAACCAAATTTACGTTCAAAAGTGGGAACAGGTGGGTTTTGCTAGTTTCTCAGATATTTTAATAGGTGACCAAATTAAGGCATGGGATCAATGTCATACAGAAGGGATTCCTGTCCCAGATGGTCTCAAGTTTTCCTTTTCCCAAATCCAGCATTTTCTCCTGGCAGTTGAGAGAATACCCGATGCATCCAGCGCCTCAGTGTTCCTGGCCTTTTATGGGAACCTCCAAGGCTTAGGGAGCTGGTATCGGATCCTTTACTCTTGGTTCTACTCCCGAATTGTCTGTCGGTACTTAACGAGGGCCAAGAGCATAATAGGATTGAAGCTCGATTTACAGCTACGGAGAAATGATAATACTCTACCACATAAAGTAATTAGAGGGGCACATTTTTTTTTATTGCATTTTTTTCAAAATGGATGCTCTATTACACCCCAGCCCGATCAGGGGAGATGTTCCCGGCGGCGTCCGGTTCTTGTCCACGTTGTAAGACAAATCATGTTGATTGGCTCCACCTCAGTTTCACTTGTTCATTTGTGACATAATTCTGGGAAATAAATGTCTGTGGATAAGCTCCACAGTTTCGTTTACTCTCACTCCAGATCCGGCTGGAGCGTTGTTTGGTATATTCAACCATCTAGGACTGTCAACTCGCTCGAAGCAAATGTTGTTTATAGCATCCCTCATTGCTAAATCTTTGATTCTGCAAGCTTGGAAGTCACCTGTGCCGCCCACTTTTCAAGCCTGGGAAGCTAAAATGAATGCTGTACGCGGGAGAGAACAACTTTATGCTCAACTTATTGGTGCTGTGCTTAAATTTGAGGCCATTTGGGGAGTAACTAGTGAATATGTTCAGAATAAGGGGGGGCAACTATAGAATTATCTTTAAAGCTTGAAATTCAACAATCATATAATTCAAGTTGTTATAATTGTGTGGTGTTGTTCTTGTTTTACACCTGCCAATTGAATAAATAACATTTATGAGAATGTACTAAATTGTTCTACAATGACCCCCATAGAGTCATCCGTCTCGTTCATATGAAATAAAATCAGTGTTTATAAAGCGCAACTACTCACCCGCAAGGATCTCATTGCACTAAACGGGTTTATCCTCTGAGCTTCAATCGAAGACCGGGTTTTAAGGTCCTTCCTGAATTGGGGTAGCCATAGTGACTGCCTGAGGTGCAAGGGCAGAGTGTTCCAACTCTTTGCCACGAGGTAGGCGAAGTATCTCCCACCAACCGAGGTCTTCCATATGCAGGGTACGGTGGCTAGTGCATGTTGGGGGGAGGAAAGAGGTCTAGTGGGGGAATAGGAGATGCGTTGGTTGAGGTGGGCAGGTCCTAGGTCATGGAGGGCCTTGAAAGAGTGGACGAGGAGCATGCAGTTAATTCTCTTCTCTATAGGGAGCCAATGCATGTCTCTTAGGTGTATGGAGTTATGTTCGCAGAGGGGAATGTCCAGTCTGACCGATGTGTTCTGGTTGTACTGTAATTACTTGAGGTTCTTCTGGGTGGTACCGGCGAAGAGGGCGTTGCCTTAGTTGAGTCTGCTGGTAACCAGGGTATGGGTTATGGTTTTGCGGCAGTCCTTTGGGATCCATTTGTAGATCTTCTGGAGAAGTCGGAGAGTGTGAAAGCAGGAGGATGCAGGAGGACCAACTTTGCGGGTCATGATGAACGATGAGTTCAGGATGATGCCATGGTTGCGTGCATGGTTTGTTGGTGTGGGCTGGTGCCGAGAGTCAGTGGCTACCAGGAGTCATCCCAGGCTGATGTGGATGGTCCCAGAATGAGGATCTTGGTCTTGTCTGAGTTGAGTTTGAGGCAGCTGTCCTTCATTTAGGTGGCGATGGCTTCCATCCCATTATGGAAATTCTTCTTGGCAGTAGAGGGGTTTTTGGTCAGTGAGATGATCAGCTGGGCATCGTTGGCGTAGAAGACAATGTTCCGTCCATGGTCCCTGATGATGGGTTCAAGAGGGGCCCTGTAGATGTTGAAGAGTGTGGGGCTCAGAGAGGAGCCCTGTGGAACTCAGCAGCTGATCTCCCTGGGTTCTGACAGGTAAGGCAGGAGTCTGACTCTCTGTGTACGGCCTGACAGGAAGGAGCGTATCCATTGTAGGGCCTTTCTGTGGATGCCAGCTATGTGGAGCCTGGAGCAGAGTTGTTGTCCTCAATGTGCTTACGAAGGTGAGTGTTGATGTCCTTTTCAGTGACCTTGGCTGGGAAAAGCAGTAGAGAGATGGGGCGGTAATTCTTGAAGACCAGTGGGTCGGCCGTGGGTTTCTTCAAGAGCGGTAGGATCTCTGCATATTTCCAGCCTTCTGGGAAGGTGACTGTCTCTATGGGACAGTTGATGCTGTGTTGAAGTTCAGGTGCAATGGATGTGTTGGCTTTGTTGAAAATGTGGTGAGGACAGGGGCTCTGGAGTGGATGCCTCTCATGATGGTTGCAGATGATGCCTCTCATGATGGTGCAACTCTCGTCTGTGGTGAGACCTCTTGAAACTTTTTGATTCTGGCTATTTTTGCCACCCAATGATCTAAGGAAGGAGCCTCTTCCATTTGTCACCAATGGAGAATTCAGCTTTGCGTAATAGTGGTACCTACATAAAGTATAGATTGAACTCTTTTGCCTGCCTCAAATGCAGTGTTAAAAAAGCCAAATAACGCAATCATGGGTTCCTGGGGTACAGTTGTCTCGGTCAGCTCCGTAAGCTTCTGGAATACATTACCCCAAAACTCTTGGATATGCGGGCATGTGAAAAAGACATGGCACCAGTCACCGTCAGTTTACATTGAAAACACTGACTGTGGCATTCATGTGATGCAGCCTATGAGGTGTATAAGAGGCCATCCTTTTTACCAGCAACCCCATTCTTTTGAAATTAGCAGCCCTTAAAGCTTTGTTTCCCAGTTCTGCAATATATTTCCAGTCTTGAGTATTGACCCGATTAGCCCAATATCAGTTACCTGTGCCGGTTAAGTGACTTTTACAAAATAAATGCAAAAGTACATATTTTTCAAGACTGGCTATCGTATATGTGGCCGTAGGAAAGCTTAATATCCGTAGCCCACTGAAAGTCATGCTCCCGACCACAACTCCTAGACGATGGCTTATTTCAGGCCAGGTTAGTCGTCTTTCATTATTGTAAAAAATCACCAAATGTACTGAAACCTTTCTGTAACCATCGATCTAGTACCACCTTGGAAAATATGCCTACCTAAGGCTGGTCATACATTCATCTATTGGGATCAATGCATGACATCTGGGGATATCCCAAATCCTAAATAATTCATTTGAGTGATGCCCCAAGTTGATATAAGAACTTGTGCCTTGTCTGCTTGGGTAGTTTTGGTATTTTTAAGAAGGAAGATAGTGCAATGGAGGATACTCTTTGTAAGGAAATGGCTCCTTGGCATGGTTACCCCCTAACTTTTTGCCTTTGCTGGTGCTAAGTTATGATTTGAAAGTGTGCTGGGACCCTGCTAACCAGGCCCCAGCACCAGTGGTCTTTCCCTAAACTGTACTTTTGTCCCCACAATTGGCACAACCCTGGCACTCAGGTAAGTCCCTTGTAACTGGTACCCCTGGTACCAAGGGCCCTGATGCCAGGCAAGGTCTCTAAGGGCTGCAGCATGTCTAATGCCACCCTAGGGACCCCTCACTCAGCACATGCACATTGCCTCACAGCTTGTGTGTGCTGGTGGGGAGAAAATGACGAAGTCGACATGGCACTCCCCTCAGAGTGCCATGCCGACCTCACACTGCCTGTGGCAACGGTAAGTCACCCCTCTAGCAGGCCTTACAGCCCTAAGGCAGGGTTCGCTATACCACAGGTGAGGGCATATGTGCATGAGCACTATGCCCCTACAGTGTCTAAGCAAAACCTTAGACATTGTAAGTGCATGGTGGCCATATGAGTATATGGTCTGGGAGTTTGTCAAACACGAACTCCACAGTTCCATAATGGCTACACTGAAAACTGTGAAGTTTGGTATCAAACTTCTCAGCACAATAAATGCACACTGATGCCAGTGTGCAATTTATTGTAAAATACACCCAGAGGGCATCTTAGAGATGCCTCCTGAAAACATACCCGACTTCTAGTGTAGGCTGACCAGTTCCTGCCAGCCTGCCACACAGCAGACATGTTGCTGGCCACATGGGGAGAGTGCCTTTGTCACTCTGTGGCCAGGAACAAAGCCTGTACTGGGTGGAGGTGCTTCTCACCTCCCCCTGCAGGAACTGTAACACCTGGCGGTGAGCCTCAAAGGCTCCCCCCTTTTGTTACAGCGCCCCAGGGCATCCCAGCTAGTGGAGATGCCCGCCCCTCCGGCCACTACCCCCACTTTTGGCGGCAAGGCTGGAGGAGATAATGAGAAAAACAAGGAGGAGTCACCCACCAGCCAGGACAGCCCCTAAGGTGTCCTGAGCTGAGGTGACCCCTGCCTTGAGAAATCCTCCATCTTGAGTTTGGAGGATTCCCCCAATAGGATTAGGGATGTGCCCCCCTCCCCACAGGGAGAAGCACAAAGAGGGTGTAGCCACCCTCAAGGACAGTAGCCATTGGCTACTGCCCTCCCAAACCTAAACACTTCCCTAAATTCAGTATTTAGTGGCTCCCCAGATCCCAGGAAATCAGATTCCTGCAACCTGAAGAAGGAAGAAGGATTGCTGACCTACAAGCCTGCAGAGAAGGAGGAAGACAACAACTGATTTGGCCCCAGCCCTACCGGCCTGTCTCCAACTTCGAAAACCTGCTCCAGCAACACATCCGACAGGGGTCAGCGACCTCTGAAGCCTCAGAGGACTGCCCTGGACTACAGGACCAAGAAACTCCTGTTCAAAACCTGCAACTTCTTTACAACAAAGAAGCAACTTCCAAAGAATTCAAGTTTCCTGCCGGAAGCGTGAGACTTCACACTCTGCACCCGACGCCCCCGGCTCGACCTGCAGAAAACCAACACCTCAGGGAGGACTCCCCGGCGACTGCGAGCCCGTGAGTAACCAGAGACGACCCCCCTGAGCTCCCACAGCGACGCCAGCAGAGAGAATCCAGAGGCTCCCCCTGACCGCGACTGCCTGTAGCAAGGGACCCGATGCCTGGAACCAACACTGCACCCGCAGCCCCCAGGACCTGAAAGAACCGAACTTCAGTGCAAGAGCGACCCCCAGGTGACCCTCTGCTTATCACAGGTGGTGGCTGTCCTGAGAAGCCCCCTCTGTGCTTGCCTGCAATGCTAGAGTGACCACCTGGGTCCCTCCATTGTTTTCAATCTAAAACCTGATGTCTGCTTTGCTCACTGCACCTGGCCGCCCCTGTGCCGTTGAGGGTGTACTTTGTGTGCCTTCTCGTGTCCTCCCCCAGTGCTCTACAAAACCCTCCTGGTCTGCCCCCCGAGGACGCAAGTACTTACCTGCTGGCAGACTGGAACCGGAGCACCCCTGTTCCCCATAGGCGCCTATGTGTTTTGGGCACCTCAGTGACCTCTGCACCTGACCGGCCCTGAGCTGCTGGTGTGGTAACTTTGGGGTTGCCTTGAACCCCCAATGGTGGGCTGCCTATGCCTCAAATGTGAGACTTGTAAGTGTTTTATTTACCTTCAAAACTAACCTTTACTTACCTCCCCCAGGAACTGTTGATTTTTGCAGTGTCCACTTTGAAAATAGCGTATTGCCATTTTTACAAAGACTGTACATGATATTGTTTTTATTCAAAGTTTCTAAAGTATCTAAGTGAAGTACCTTACATTTAAAGTATTAACTGTAAATCTTGAACCTGTGGTTCTTAAAATAAACTAAGAAAATATATTTTTCAATATCAAAACCTATTGGCCTGGAGTAAGGTGGTCATTACAACCCTGGCGGTCGCTGTTAAAGCGGCGGTAAAACCGCCAACAGGCCGGCGGAAAAAAAATGGAAATACGATCGTGGCGGAAACCGCCAACATAGACAGCCACCTTAACACTCCGACCGCCAAGGCGTTACAAACATACACCGCGGCGTAACCGCCAACAGACAGCGGAGGACAATGTACCACCCACAGAATTACAACAGGCCAATCCGCCACCTTTTCCGGGGCGGATTCACCGCGAACAAAAACACGGCGGAAACAGGATTTGGAAGGGGAAACGCTCACCTCTACACATCCCACAACGAACCAGAACGCCATGGAACCGGAACTTCAATTCTTCCAGCCTTTATCTTCCTGCTCCTCTACCAGGAGCACGAACGCCAGCGGCGAAGACCACGTGAGTACTGCACCTATGACACAGGGGAGGGGGAGGGAAAAAACAGTGACACACACACGCAACACTCCCACCCCCACCCTCACCCACGACAACACACACACTAATACATCATGATACATTACAGTTACACCCCCCAAACCTCCCTGGAAGAATGCAAGGACAAAAGGAAATGAGTCGAATGATTGTAATATATCCAAAGACAGTAATCAAAAATATATACATATATAAAGATATTCACACTATAAACAAATATATACACCAAGAATACAAGTCCAAGGTATTCCACTTTCATAGTCCGTGGACCACTGGGCCCAAAAGGCATGGGCGAGGCCCACACTCAATACCCGAACAAGACGGAGAGAACACTGCTGGGGCATCAGATAGAAATATAACAGGCACCTCAGGGGGAAGGAAAGGGGGGGCACCTCAGCCGGATGAGTGCACGACGCCAGATCCACAAGGGGGCTCCATGCCCACTGTTCAATCCTGGGGAGTGCAAAGCCACAGTCTCTCAAGTCTCTCCAGTGGGTGATTTGCCCACTGTTCAATCCTGGAGAGTGCAAAGCCACAGTCTCTCAAGTCTCTACAGTGGGTGGTCTGCCCACTGTTCAATCCTGGGGAGTGCAAAGCCACAGTCTCTCAAGTCTCTACAGTGGGTGGTCTGCCAACTGTTCAATCCTGGGGAGTGCAAAGCCACAGTCTCTCAAGTCTCTACAGTGGGTGGTCTGCCCACTGTTCAATCCTGGGGAGTGCAAAGCCACAGTCTCTCAAGTCTCTACAGTGGGTGGTCTGCCCACTGTTCAATCGTGGGGAGTGCAAAACCACAGTCTCTCAAGTCTCTACAGTGGGTGGTCTGCCCACTGTTCAATCCTGGGGAGTGCAAAGCCACAGTCTTTCAAGTCTCTACAGTGGGTGGTTTTCCCACTGTTCAATCCTGGGTAGTGCAAAGCCACAGTCTCACAAGTCTTTTCAGTGGGTGGGTTGCCCACTGCTGCATCCTGGGGAGTGCAAGGCCACAGTCTCTCAAGTGGATAATATTCTCCACTGGTTTCTGGAGGGGCGTTGTGCCCAGAGTGCTTCATCCTGCCCAGGACTGAGGTAGTGGATGTGATACTCCACTGGTTCTGGAGGGGGCTTTGTGCCCAGAGTGCTTCATCCTGCCAAGGACTGAGGTAGTGGATGTCTTTCTCCACTGGTTCTGGAGGGGGCTTTGTGCCCAGAGTGGTTCATCCAGCTCGTGGCGGCCTCAGTAGCGTCGGAATCTTTGGCTCTCACTGGCCTGCGGTGCTGGTGGCGGCTGTGTCCTGGGCAGCGGTGCTGGTGGCGGTGGTGTCCTGGGCAGCGGTGCTAGTGGCAGCGGTGTCCTGGGTGATTTTCCCAGACTTGCTGGTTTTACTGTGCCCCTTCCCCACCTTGGATTGTGGCGCAGCTGTCTCCACACTCCCAACTGTACCCCTGGGAGCGGCTTTGGTGGCTGATTTCTTTCCTCTCTTCCGCCAGGCACTGGCAAACTTTTTGTGCTTTACAGGTGGGGGACTGTCCGTGCTCTGGCTCCTTGCCACACTGGCTGCCCTGCTGCCTGGCGCACTCCAGAAGCCGGTTACTATTGGCACCACTGGTCCCGCAGATGTTGTAGCTGAGGTGCTGGGTTGGGACCTGGAGAGGCGGGCCCTAGGAGACTGAAGGGGTGGGGGAGGTGAGGGGAAGAGGTCAAGGTTGGACAGGAAAAGTTTTCTGGGAACACTGGGACGGGTAGATGGAGGGGGTTTGGGAGTGGAGGAAGAGGTAGTGGTTGTAGGAGGGGTACGTTTGCTGACTTTGGGTGAAGGTGCATGGGCTGGAGGCTGTCGTGAGGTGGATGGCTGTTGGGTGGGTGTGTGGATGCGTTTGTGTAGTTTGGGAGGAGGGCTTACAGACACACTGGTAGAGGACACAGGGGATGTGTGAATGGTAGTGTGGGTGCTGAGTGTACGTGAGCCGGGTGTGGTGGTGGGTGTGCTGGTGATGGACGTAGTGGCTGAGGATGCAGTGCATGCAGGAGTGAGTGGAGACGAGACAGGGAGGGAGGAGGGAGACGTGGAGGAGGGGGACACAGTGGAGGCAGTGGATGTTGGTGTGTCTGCATGTGTATGATGCTTATGTGAGTGCCTGTGGGATGTGTGGTGCTTATGTTTGCCAGAGCTTCCCTTGTGTGTTGAGGTGTGTGCATGCTGGTCTGATGGTGTGCTTGGGATAGGCTGAGGTACAGGGGTGTGGGTCTGGGTGGAGGAAGTTGGAAGGGGCAGGCTAGAGACAGGGACAATAGCTGCCATCAGTGCTGAGGCCAGAGTCTGAAAAGGTCGCTGAATGGCTGCCTGGCCAGAATGAATGCCCTCCAGGTATGCATTGGTTTGTTGCAACTGCCTCTCTACACCCTGGATGGCATTCAAAATGGTAGACTGCCCAACAGTGAGGGACCTGAGGAGGTCAATGGCCTCCTCACTGAGGGCAGCAGGGGTGACAGGGGCAGGGGCTGAGGTGCCTGGGGCAAAGGAGATGCCCACCCTCCTGGGTGAGGGTGCACGGGACACACGCTGAGGGGCTGCTGGGAGGGCGGTGCTGGTAGGGGGTGTGGCGGCTGTACCTGTAGATGCGGGGGCACAGATGAGCCCGCCACCGCAAGGGAGCTCCCATCAGAGGAGGAGTCCGTATCGCTGGTCTCAGCTCCTGTCCCCGCCGTGGAGCTCCACTCGCCCTCCGTCCCACTGGTGAATTCAGACTCCACTGTGTCGCCCTCCAGCGCCATGTGAGATGCAGCTCCCTCCTGCTCCGGTGCCACTGCTCCTCCGCCTGATGATGCTAATGCACACAAGAACAGGGAGACCACAAAAAGGGGGGGAAGACAGGAGAAAGACATGTTGAGTGCATGCAATACCACTACCGTTGGCAGACACTACAGACACAGAAGCCCCCTGCACTACGCCGTGCACTTGGAGTTCCCTAATCAATCCCAGGGACATGGGTTACAAGGCTATGCCCGATTGCTGCACACCTGGATGTCACAGGAGCCTGACTAGGTGTAGTTGGCACTGTACACAGGTGGAGTAGGGTGCCACAGGGTCTGCCTTAAGAAGAGACCTTGCCTATTAAACTTGCCCTGGCCTAGGGGATTCCACAGCCCACCTCCCCACCCAGACACCTGTAATGCGTGCTGAATCAGCAGAATGAGAGTGTACTCTCCCCCTTGTGGCTGCTGTGATGCCCTCAAGCACCCATCCAACTCCGGGTATGCCACCGCCAGGATCCTCAACATCAGGGGGGTCATGGTGCGATGGGCACCCCTCCCACGTTGGGAGGCCATCACCAGCTGGGCCTCCACTGTCTTCTTGCTCTAGCGGCGAACGTCCTCCCATCTTTTCCGGCAGTGGGTGCTCCGTCTGTGGTAGACCCCCAGGGTCTGGAATTCCTTGGCGATGGCACGCCAAATGTCCTTCTTCTGGTGGGCACTGACCTACAGGAATAGTACAGGGGAAAAGGAGAAGATATTACCGTCAGCACCGTCACAGTCACTGGCCCGCATCCCTACCCTTGCCATGACGCACATGCACTCACCGTCGTTTCATTCACGCCTCATTCTCACCCCCCCTATCTTTCATCCACACCACTCCACACAGGGATTGCCCATACAGCATGCTTACAGTGTACTTACCTGTTTGTCTGGAGGACCGTAGAGTAGCGTGTACTGGGGGAGGACCACGTCCACTAGTTTGTCCAGCTCCTCCCTGCTGAAGGCAGGGACCCTTTCCCCACACACACGAGCCATTGTCTCTTCCAGACTGAGGTCACAGCAGCACTTGCAGTGGAGGTCCTCTCCTGTCGAAGATCAGGTATCAAGTGATTGAACAGAGAGAAAATGGCGGTCACGTCCGCGGCAGTGTGTACAATCACCGCCGGCGTACATCGTCATTGGCTCCTGGGACCCATAGGGTCCAATGTTAACCAATGCCGGATTGTGCCGCGGTCTTCGACCGCCTACCGCGACGGTGTACAACGCCAGTGCAGTTACCTCATATCCCCTTGTCCCACTTTACAGGTCAGACAGCCGCCATTTCAGGGGGCCACATGGCATTATTTTGGACTGCATCACACATATCTGGCCTTGCTTGAACACTAATACAGGCATATGTCGATTTGCTAATATTTTCCAATTAAGCTGTGTTTACGTACCTCAGGGTTGGTTGACTCTCTGCTCGCTGTTCTCCTCCATAGGCACCGTCCGCTGGGGCAGGTGAGGAGATGGCGGCATCCTCCTGTGTACAGACCGCTGGTGGACCTGTCAACAATGGAGGAGCGACATGTGATCATCACCTATAGACTTGATCGTACCACAATCCTGGAACTGTGTGCCCAGTTGGAGCCAGACCTGATGTCAGCTATCCGCCAACCCACAGGAATCCCCCCTGAAGTGCAGGTGCTGTCAGTACTCCATTTCCTAGCAAGTGGGTCTTTTCAAACTGCAGTGGCCATAGCATCAGGGATGTCCCAGCCTATGTTTTCCAACGTATAGTCCAGAGTGTTGTCTGCCCTGCTGAAACACATGCGGAGCTACATCGTTTTCCCTCAGGTGGAGGATTTGCCTACAGTGAAAGGTGACTTCTATGCCCTGGGACATATCCCCAACATCATAGGTGCCATTGATGGGACACATGTGGCCTTGGTCCCCCCACGCAGGACTGAATAGGTGTACAGAAACCAGAAGGGTTTCCATTTGATGAATGTGCAGATGGTGTGTTTGGCAGACCAGTACATCTCCCATGTGAATGTCAAATTTCCTGGCTCAGTGCATGACGCTTATATTCTGCGGAATAGCAGCATCCCTTATGTGATGGGGCAACTCCAGAGGCACTGTCTGTGGCTATTAGGTGAGGACATGGACCCAATACAGTGTGACTAGGTGTCCGGGTCTGGGGATGTCCCTATGACTTAGTGTGTGTCTAACAGTTGTCCCTCGACATTTGCAGGTGACTCTGGTTACCCCAACCTGTCATGGCTACTGACCCCAGGGAGGAATCCCAGGACAAGGGCAGAGGAACGCTACAATGAGGCCCATGGGCGAACTAGGAGGATTATAGAGCTGACCTTCGGCCTCCTGAAGGCCAGGTTCCGGTGCCTCCATATGACAGGTGGATCCCTATTCTACTCTCCAAAGTAGGTGTGCCAGATCATTGTGGCCTGCTGTATGCTTCACAACTTGGCTTTGCGACGACAGGTGCCTTTTCTGCAGGAGGATGGTCCAGATGGAGGTGTTGTGGCAGCTGTGGAGCCTGTGGACAGTGAAGACGAGGAAGCAGAAGAAGAGGACATAGACAACAGGAACACGGTGATCCTGCAATACTTCCAGTGAGACACAGGTGAGAAGACAACACTGCCTGCTACATCTGATTTAATTCTACTACCTCTCATCTGTCTGTCATTTTCACCCAATGTATGGTCACTGAGTTGTCACTTTCCCTTATGATTTCACAGATGTGGGTCCCACTGTGTGAAATCTGCTTTGTGTCCGCATGGACTAGAGCTGTATGACATAGGTATGTTGACATTACATTTGATATAGCATTTTGCCACTATTATTGCTAATACACATTTTCGAAAGCACAGACAGACTCCTGATTGTTTTGTGATTTAAGGGTGTTTATTTAAGTGCTCAATAGTGGTGGGGGTTGTAAAATGGTCAGGGGTGATGGTGGAGGAATGTCCATGGCAGAGTCCAGTCTATTAGTCTCACGGGTGCATTGTCCAAAGGGCCATAGGAAGTGGAGCTGGGGCAGTTTAAGGATGGACAGGGTGACAAAGTGGGACAGAAGGATGACAATCAGGGTGGTCTCATTTCTTGGCGTTGGTCTTGCGGGGTGGTTCTCCATCTGCAGGTGGTGGGGTGCTGGTGTGGTGGTCCTGTGGCGGTGCCTCTTGTCCACTAGCGCCGGCGGAGGTGGTGGGCAGTTCATCGTCCAGGCTAGTGTCAGGGGCCCCTTGTTGTGCCAGAGTGTCCCTGCTGGTGTTCACGAGTTCCTTCAGCACCCCTACAATGGTGCCCAGGGTGGAATTGATGGATTTGAATTCCTCCCTGAAGCCCAAATACTGTTCCTCCTGAAGCCGCTGGGTCTCCTGAAACTTGGCCAGTACCGTTGCCATCGTCTCCTGGGAATGGTGGTAGGCTCCCATGATGTTGGAGAGGGCCTCGTGGAGAGTGGGTTCCCTGGGCCTGTCCCCCCCCTGTCGCACAGCAGCCTTCCCAGTTCCCCTGTGTTCCTGTGCCTCTGTCCCCTGAACCGTGTGCCCACTACCACTGCCCCCAGGTCCCTGGTGTTGTTGAGGTGGTGGGTTAGCCTGGGTTCCCTGTAGTGGTGGATACACTGCTGATTGACGTGTCCTGGGGACAGAGGTATGGGCCCGCTGGGTGGATGCTGTGCTGGTGTTTCCAGAGGGGGGAATCTCTGTAGTGGCCTGTGCCATTGTGAGGGGAACCCACTGTCCCAAGGTCCCAGATGGGCTGGGCTGGTCATCTTGATCCAGTTGGACAGAGCTGCTGTCATCACTGTGGGCCTCTTCTGTGGGTGGAGTGGACATATCTGGACCCTCCTGTCCGGTGGCGTTGGGTAGGGGTCCTGTACGGGTGTAAGGGCATGATTATTGCATCTGTGTGTGCCATTGTGTGCAATGAGTGGGTGACCCTGTACCCCAGTGCTTGCATTCCTGTGTAGGACCTCGTGTGATAATGGTTTAGGGGGGTGTATGGGTATGTGCAGTGGCCATGCTTTGGAGATGGGTGTCCATGGTTTGCTGTTACATGCAGGGCTTGGGTTTGGGATGTGTGGTTTGTGATATTGGGACATACGTGAGGAGTTGGAGTGATGGGGGTGAGGGCAAGGGTGGGGGTATGTGATAGCACACAGGTGGGTGGGGGATGAAGTAGTTAAAGGTTTGTCTTACCAGAGTCCATTCCTCCTGCTACTCCTGCGAGGCCCTTAGGATGCAGTATAGCCAAGACCTGCTCCTCCCATGTTGTTAGTTGTGGCGGAGGAGGTGGGGTTCCGCCGCCATTCCTCTGAACCGCAAGGTGGTGTCTTGAGACCACGGAACACACCTTCCCCCGTAGGTCGTTCCACCTCTTCCTGATGTCATCCCTAGTTCTTGGGTGCTGTCCCACTGCGTTGACCATGTCCACGATTCTTCGCCATAGCTCCATCTTCCTAGCTATGGTGGTGTGCTGCACCTGTGATCCGAATAGCTGTGGTTCTACCCGGATGATTTCCTCCACCATGACCCTGAGCTCCTCCTCAGAGAACCTGGGGTGTCTTTGCGGTGCCATGGGGTGGTGTGGGTGATGTGTGGGGTGGTGTGTGTTGTGATTTGTGGGGTGATATTTAGAGGTGTGTTGTGTGAGGTGCTTGGATGTTGTGTGAGTGATGGTGTTGAGTGCCTGTGGATGCTGGTTTGTAGATGGTGGTGTCTCTCTCTGGCCTTCAGTCGCAATTGTTGACGTAAAGGTTTGTGGGTCATGTGGGTGTGTGTTTTATATTGTATTGGATGTGTGGGAGTGGTGTGTGTATGTGTATCAGGCGTGTATATTTGGAATTGTCCAACGTGGTGGTGTTTTGTAAATGTGTGTGTATTTTGAGCACGGCAGTGTGTACCGCCAATGGAATATTGCGTTTGAAAGACCGCCACGTGGATTCATGGGTCGTGATAGTGTGGGCGTATTCCTGTTGGCGTGACGGTGGAGGTTTTGTTATCGTCAGTTTATCACTGACCTTTGGTGTGGCGGACTTGTGTGTGTGTCTGGATTTTGGGGGATTCCGAGCTGTGGGTCATAATGACCGTGGCGGAATTCCACTGCCGCGGTGGTGTGTTGGCAGTTTTCTGCGCGGAGGTAAGCGGCTTTTACCGCCAATGTTGTAATGACCCACTAAGTCTTTGAGTATGTGTTCCTCATTTATTGCCTGTGTGTGTACAACAAATGCTGTAACAAATGCATTCCCAACCTTTTCCCAAACTCCTGGTTCCTTCAATTCTTTTAAATCCTTACTTGCAGTAGTTAAATTAGTAAATAGATCTTTTATCTCTTTCTCATTCTCAGGAATGTAAGAACAGCAGTGCCTCGCATCAATCATTTTACAGATTCCTCCGTCCTTCGCTAATATTATGTCTAAAGCAAGCCTATTTTGTAGCATCATAGCTCTATCCGCAGCTAGTTCAGTGTCTAGTAAAAGTATGGCTCCTATAAAATTGGTTAGCATGTTATCCACAATAGTAGACAGTTTTCGTATCTTATTTGCATTCAATATAACTCCTACAGAAGGAATTATTGCTCCAAAAATATCCCCTACGATTGCAGAGGCTGTTTCTCTCCTTTGTCTCATCTGGTGTAACTCAATCATTTTCGGTATCTTTTTTAGATCATCTATTTGATAAATCTTAGGAAAAACTATTCCCAAGTAACATGTCCCATACCATCCTCTAGGAAGACGGTAATAAGCATTAAGTCCACAAATATAATAAATTCCAGGAATCACAGGGTCTGCACCATTCAGCATAAATGCCCATTTACTCTGAAACAAAAACACATGCCTACATTCACTCGTTCCCACAAATAAAGTGTCAGTGTGTGATATTGGCCTATATATACAAAACTTCCCTACATGCAATGCATCTAAAGCTAATCTCCCTTTTGTTTTAATAG
The DNA here is from genome assembly GCF_031143425.1 of Pleurodeles waltl. NCBI lineage: Eukaryota > Metazoa > Chordata > Amphibia > Caudata > Salamandridae > Pleurodeles > Pleurodeles waltl. Next base: position 1,441,660,601 of record NC_090440.1, on the reverse strand, counting down.
CAGTGTAAGCATAATCATTCTTAAGTTCTTTTCTCTAACCCTTTTCCTAGTTTCTCTTTCAGTGCTTTTCTCCTGTCGTCAGTATGCCCAATAAAGCCCTTTTCCATGGGTGTTAATAAGCAAGTTAAATTGTTACGATGCGCATAAGCCATGCCAAAAGTCAGTGTAGGCTCAAAGAATCCTCTAACTAATAGTATTTCATGATCCTTAGCTACCTTACTCAAATATCTAATTATAGGAACGAAGGAAAATACGTCATAATTTGAGTAAAAGAACTGTATATACTCCTGATTATAGAATCGGGTTAGTAGCAAACTACAAGTTATACCATAAGTCAGAGGTAGACTATGATAAGTGACCCCTTCTTCCACAGAAGAAGGAATATACGTGCACACAAGACAATCCTTTGCATCCAGCATTTCCATATATTCACTCAAGAACCGATACAACCGATAAAAGACGTTAGAAGACAGCTCTCCCTTTGTGTTATTATAATCATGCAGATATTGCTCATCTAATTTAAACCTCTCTAAAGCTGTTAGTGTTGTATTTGCTGATACAGATGTAACATCAGCCTCTCTCATCTCATGAATAGACATTCCCACAATCATTATTACAAACAATATATCACACACAATTGCCATTCCTACACTTGAATGTTCTTAGTGTTATTATCTAATCCAGCCATAACCTGTAAAGAATCAGAAAGCAGAATTAACTCTTAAGTAATGTGCAAAAAGAAAAATCAAAAATATACTTCTTTCTCACGCTTCAGATTCATATAAAAAATACCCTTTTTTTTCTTCCTTTGTCAAAATCGGTTAGCAGCTGGTCATCTCCGGATTTCCAAATGTCATATCAGGTTATCAGTGTCTCTTCCGGTAAAGTCAATAATTTTCAGTTTCTATTTCTTCTGGCTCAACAACTCAGTCTATTGATTTCTTTTAAGGTTGCATCAAAATACTGATTCAGAACTTCTCTGTCAAACCAAAAGGACATAAATTCATTTTGCCAATCACTTGTTGCGGCATATGTCCACTCTGGTCGTGCATATCTTCGACTTGCTACTCTCTTCCTTTTCAACTTTCGTTCTCCCGCTAGTCCTCCATCACTTAGTTTGTCTTTCCTTGTAGTGTCTATTTCTTCCTCTATTGTTTCATTTATAACCAAGTCCTTTTTCTTGCCTATTTGAGATTCAGGCCAATGGTCTCCTTTTCTTGTTCCTTCTGTCAACAGTCTCTTTCAGATCGGACTTTTCTCCTTCGCCTTATCTGTAGTGCCTTCTCTTGATGGACCTGCGACGGGTTCAGGAGGATTCAGATCACCTTGGCTTTGACTTGTCTCAACTCTTTTCCCCTCAGGCTCTGACACTTGGTCGCCTTGTGGTTCTTCACCATTTGCTTCTGAGAGAACCTCCGCTGTGCTTGGTTCTCCAATCACTTCTGCCGGGTTGATTTCTTGCTCTGTTTCCTGCACTTCCGCACCCTCGTCTCTCACTGGGGTGATCGATCCATTTTCCGTCAGTTCTGGATCTACCTCAGGCTCGACCTGCTCTGTTTCTGGTTCAGGAAGAACTATTTGCTTTGCTGCTGTTGGTGTCCTCAACAGCACTTCTTCATGGTCCCGAGGACTCAACACTCCTACTGCTCGACCACACTACCACAAAATAGAGCATTAGAATTATCTACTTTTGCCACTATCTTACCTCTAAGGGGAACCCTTGGACTCTGTGCACGCTATTTCTTACTTTGAAATAGTATATACAGAGCCAACTTCCTACACTCTTGTCATCTGTATCAAGAAGAAGTTATCAACTGTAAGCATATTAGACATAATTTGGGCCAAATAATTTAAAAGTGCAGCATGATAATATGTTTGGTCATCATCTTTCTTACTAAATACATCACTAAAGTCTTGGAAAGCTGGGGGAATTGCATAAGCTTAAGCAAGGGTGGAGAAGCAGGATAAGTGTCAAGGATTTTGAGACTTAAGAGACTTACTGTATAGAGAAATAAATATTGCTGACTTAAAATCTAGTTAAACATTTTTGTTTTATTGATGCCTGTGTATGTGCAGGTTCTGCAGTTATATCCAAGTAGTTTCTAACACTGCAGGAAAATATGGTGAATCAATGAGAACAAAAACTCTTCTACATGGCCCTTTTCTGTTGTCATTAGTTTGAAACAACTGCTCCTAAAGTAGGTGTTGCACTATTGATTCTCTGGATTTCCTCTGTCTGCTTCTTCGCAATACTGAGGATTTGGGTTTCAGCACAAAAGCTGATATTTAGAAAGCAACTAGAAGCTCTGAAACCAATTAAGGCCCATTACGACAATGATCTACTACTGGTTGGAAACATGATTTGTTGTGCATAATTTGCCCTGTTGATGACCTATGCAACATATTATTAGATGTCCTCCTTTGGTCTGTCATTCCGGGTTGGGCGATCTCGTTTCCCTTAAGCAAGGGGAATTATGAAAAAAATTACAAGGTTTGTTTCCGCCCTATAAACACAGTCCATTCTTTGTTTCTCCTATTCAGATGTCAAGATTTTTCTGTCATTTCCAATCTGTATTGGTTCTGATGTAGAAACAACATTGGTAGAAGGAGGAGAAAGAGGAAACCTCCTGAATGTATGTTTGAAATTTTCCACTTCTTTCATCTCAGGCTGTCTCCACTGTGCTTCAATTTGTGTTGACGGATCGATAAGCGCTGTTGTGATTGTAGGGCGGTTCACAATCATTGATAATGCACCTTTTATTTCTACATGAAGCTTTTGATAAAAAGTAGCTACTGCAGTCTCATTCTTCCAGGCTGCTGCTTCTTGTAATTGCTGAAAGCCACTGATATAATTCACTAGTTCAAGGCTTAGTAAACCTGCATGTGGAGTCTGTGAGGTTTGCGTTTTGCCAAAGAGAGCATGGAAATATTTAATCAGTTCGCTAAAAACTTCCAATTATGGACTAGGTTGCAGAATTTAAGGAATGGATCATAGCATAGCTTCTTGTGAAGTATGACAACATGAAAGATACTTTGGCTATGGGTAACAAATTTCTGAGGCCAAGCTTTAACCTATCATTGATGTTGCACAACAGAAGACTGGTAAGGTTGAGAATCTCCTGTAAATGTATGGGGGGGGATTATTACATGAGGAAATTGAGACCAAATGACAAATTAGCTGAAAACCCAGTATTGAGATATATCCCGTAGAGTAGGAGGAGGAGGTGGAGATGGAATTGCAGTCTCTGACTGAGGTTGAATCAGTAGCTGATTGATTCTATCAAAAAAAAAACTTGTGCATGGGCATATTTACTATTATGTCATACAATGCATTGCAGCAAGGGAAGTTGTGCATGGTTGCATGACATGGAGAGAGTAGAAGTGCTCCATATCTGCAAGGATATGGAGAATTTCTGCTGTCCTCTTGCACTGGTGCGCAATGTGCTGCCTACTATCAGCACAGGCTTTGCCCAACCCATTGAACTGTCTCGAAATGTAATGTAATGCAGTCCAAAGCCCTGAACTGCGGTGCAAATTGCCCCTTGTGTGGCTTTGTAACTCTGAATCAAGATTTTGTGCTGCTGTGCATCTACTTGTATGATGCAAGGGCAATGCAACTCCTAATAAATCTGCCCCCAGTTTCTAAATGTTAGGTCGATTTGTACAGAGCACTAATGTCACGTGAGGCTGTGGTGTATCACAAAATAGTGGGGCTACTGCAAAATGTGATGAGGGGCCCGTTGTTTCCCATATGGCACAGATATTCATTGGTCTTGGGCTCAATGGGGTCCCCCTGAAGGGTTGAGCTCCCCTATACTGCAGGTGGCCTGCTCTGGAAAGCAAATTGACTTTCCCGATTGTTTACCTATTTCTTAGTCCATGCCATTGCACACATTCTGCTAGGCATGAAATGGCATGGCTTTGGGAGGTGAGGGGGCCCCTCCAAAACAAGGAACCCTGGGGGCCCCTTGCATTGTGGGGGCTGCAGGGGTCTTTGTTATGCCTGTGACGTGAGGGTATGCAGGGCATGAGTGGGTGTGCAGGTGAGTGGTCCCTGTCGAGTTATTCAAATAGCCAGATTTCAGCCTCTTGAGGAACCCAAGAAGAGAGCAGGAGGCTCTGGTGTGTTGGAGGTCATTCCATACTTTGGGTGTGATGTATGAGAATGAGTGAGCTCCAACTCTGTTTTTGAGATTGCAGGGTTATGTGCCAGTGAGTGTAAAAATGGGCTTATGTGCCTTGTGGGCTGGTGAAAGTGTATGTGGCAGTTCAGGTATGCTGGTCCAGTGTTGTGCAAAGTATTGTATGTGTGCGTGAGAAGTTTATTTGGCTGCATTTGTGAATGGGGAGCCAGTGGAGTTCTTCGAGGTGGGGTCAAATGTGGGTGCTGTGTGGAAGGTTGAGTATGAGTCTTGCAGTGGCTTTCTGGGTGGTCTGAAGTCTGCGTAGGAGCTACTTGGAGATTCCAGTGTAGAGTGCATTGCAGTAGTCAAATCATCTTGTGATAAAAGCTTTTGTGATGTGTATGAGCACCATGAATCTTGGCCATTGCTATAACCATAGCTTGTAAAGGGTTACATCGGAATCCACCTACCATGTTATTTGGACCTGACAAAATGTCAAACCATTTGGAACGTGCAAGTGTACTGGCAGACAGATTTGACACAACCCCCAGTTTGCCACAAGAGCACCACAAGGCTCACCTAGTTAAGGCCCCAAGGTAAAGGTGGAAACAGAACAAGATAGGGAAAGCACATCTCAATGGTGACTGGGACCAGGTGACGTCAATTCTTAACTCCAGGCTGGCCTTCACTATCTGTCGTCTGATAAACAGGGCTTCTTTGAAAGGGTGATTAGACATCAGTATTTGCAAAAAGGTAATAATGTAACACTTAGATGCAGGATACAAGTTCACTAACCAGCGCGTGCTGTTAGGCTTAAGGGACACCAGGACAGTTTCTAGAATCCGAGCACCGCTGGAACACACCTGCAAGGTGGACAACAAACACAACCAGCCAACAATGAGTGACACTGGATTAGAAAGAAGGTGGGAAATGCGAAACACATTGTACCAAGGAGGGAACAAAACAAAAAATGTATAGAAACAGAAAAGCCAAAGAACAAAGTTGTTTAAGTAGCGGGACCCACAACAACACAAACACAATGCCGCCAAGCACCATGAGTTTCCTTCCTCTTATTAGTATTTTATTTTTCTGGGACCTGTTTCTACCGTCCTGATACTCAAATGTATGTGCACACCTCTTGTTCTCACTGGAGTGTGCGTCATGCCTGTTTCATAGCTGTCTGATTCCTGACAATTACCGCCCTCACAAAACCCAGGTAATATGAATCTTTTTTAGATAGCAGTCAATCAAATGCAAGAGACCAGAAAGGTGGAAACCTTGCATGAGGGGTACACATTTTATCTGAGCAGCAAAAACATATGGTAAAATCCTTGATAAATAGGCTGCAATTATGAAAGCCATGGCTGTTATGTGTGATTTCAACGATATTTCAAATGATCAAGTAATGAAAATAATGTCCAAAAAAGAAAGATTGGGTCTGAGATAATTTCAAAGCAGTGATAACTGTTGCAAGGAGTTCTAAACTAACAGGAAACTATGTACACGAACGAAAGGGCTGGTTCGAGGAGTAAATATCCAAATATATTAGGAGTAACATAAAATGTTAAGAATTTTTCCGTCTTCGAAAACAAACTCTCAAAGTTGGGGTTTGTTATATTATAAAAAACGAACTGTCCCAAAACCCAGGCAGTTTTTCCCCTGGGTGTGGGAGTCATTATTTGTTTTTTTTCCCCTCAAGACCACGATTTAGTTGGTGGTGAGGGACAGAAAAAAAGTAGATCACACTGTCAACTCTAAATAGACTGGGTGTGGTAATGCCCTTCCTTCCTCCCACTGCCCCTACTCCTTCGGACTGTCAGATTACACTCTGCTTTGATGTAGCCAATAAGGGCGCTGTCAACAGAAAGATGGCAGACCTTCCGACACAAATTAGCGATGGAGTACTACCCTCCCCCTGCCAAACTCTAAATCATCCCCTATGTAAGAATACTAGAGTACAGGTGAACTGTGGAAGTGATGAGATTTTAAAATGTGATGTTAATGTGGTCGTATATTTATATGAAGGTTGCAGTTTTACAAAGGGATGCAAACGAAATCCCTCGTGATTTATTGACTGTGTGGTTAGCAACATTATGGTACCTTTGTGTGTTGTAGGAAGTTGGCTCTGTATGTACTATTTCAAAGTAAGAAATAGCATGCACAGAGTCCAAGGGTTCCCCTTAGAGGTAAGATAGTGGCAAAAAGAGATAATTCTAATGCTCTCTTTTGTGGTAGTGTGGTCGAGCAGTAGGCTTATCAGAGGGTAGTGTTAAGCATTTGTTGTACACACACAGGCAATAAATGAGGAACACACACTCAAAGACAATACCAGGCCAATAGGTTTTTATATAGAAAAATATATTTTCTTAGTTTATTTTAAGAACCACAGGTTCAAGATTTACAAACAATACTTTAAATTAAAGGTATTTCACTTAGGAACTTTAGGAACTTTGAATTAGCAAAATAGCATATACAGTTTTCACACAAATGGCAATAAGCTATTTTAAAACTAGACACAGTGCAATTTTCAACAGTTCCTGGGGGAGGTAAGTGTTTGTTAGATTTGCAGGTAAGTAAACCCCCTACAGGGTTCAAGGTTCGGTCCAAGGTAGCCTACCGTTGGGGGTTTAGAGCAACCCCAAAGTTACCACACCAGCAGCTCAGGGCCGGTCAGGTGCAGAGGTCAAAGTGGTGCCCAAAACGCATAGGCTTCAATGGAGAAGGGGGTGCCCCGGTTCTAGTCTGCCAGCAGGTAAGTACCCGCGTCTTCGGAGGGCAGACCAGGGGGGTTTTGTAGGGCACCGGGGGGGACACAGGTCAACACAAAAAGTACATCCTCAGCGGCATGGGGGCGGCCGGGTGCAGTGTGCAAACAGGCGTTGGGTTCGTAATAGGTTTCAATGGGAGACCAAGGGGTCTCTTCAGCGATGCAGGCAGGCAAGGGGGGGGGCTCCTCTGGGTAGCCAGCACCTGGGCAAGGGAGAGGGCCACCTGGGGGAAGCTCCTGCACTGGAGGTCGGATCCTTTAGGTCCTGGGGGCTGCGGGTGCAGTGTCCTTACCAGGCGTCGGGTCTTTGAAGCAGGCAGTCGCGGTCAGGGGGAGACGCGGGATTCCCTCAGCAGGCGTCGCTGTGGGGGCTCGGGGGGGTCAACTCTGGCTACTCACGGGCTCGCAGTCGCCGGGGAGTCCTCCCTGTAGTGTTTGTTCTCCACACGTCTAGCCGGGGGCGTCAGGTGCAGAGTGCAAAGTCTCACGCTTCCGGCGGGAAACGTGTGCTCTTTCAAAGTTGCTTCTTTGTTGCAAAGTTGCAGTCTTTGTGGAGCAGAGCCGCTGTCCTCTGGAGTTCTTGGTCCTTCTAGATGCAGGGTAGTCCTCTGAGGCTTCAGAGGTTGCTGGACCCTGTGGAACGCGTCGCTGGAGCAGTTCTTTTGAAGTGGGGAGACAGGCCGGTAGAGCTGGGGCCAAAGCGGTTGGTGTCTCCGTCTTCTCTGCAGGTTTTTCAGCTCAGCAGTCCTTCTTCGTCTTAGGTTGCAGGAATCTATCTTGCTGTGTTCTGGGAGCCCCTAAGTACTTGATTTAGGGGTGTGTTTAGGTCTGGGGGGTTAGTAGCCAATGGCTACTAGCCCTGAGGGTGGCTACACCCTCTTTGTGCCTCCTCCCTGAGGGGAGGGGGGCACATCCCTATTGGGGGAATCCTCCATCTGCAAGATGGCGGATTTCTAAAAGTCAGAGTCACCTCAGCTCAGGACACCTTAGGGGCTGTCCTGACTGCCCAGTGACTCCTCCTTGTTTTTCTCATTATCTCCTCTGTCCTTGCCGCCAAAAGTGGGGCTGTGGCCGGAGGGGGCGGGCAACTCCACTAGCTGGAGTGGCCCTGGCGTGCTGTAACAAAGGGGGTGAGCCTTTGAGGCTCACCGCCAGGTGTTACAGTTCCTACAGGGGGAGGTGAGAGGCACCTCCACCCAGTACAGGCTTTGTTACTAGCCACAGAGTGACAAAGGCACTCTCCCCATGTGGCCAGCACCATGTCTGGTGTGTTGCAGGCTGCTAAAACTAGTCAGCCTACACTGGTAGTCAGTTATGTTTTCAGGGGGCACCTCTAAGGTGCCCTCTGGGGTGTATGTTACAATAAAATGTACACTGGCATCAGTGTGCATTTATTGTGCTGAGAAGTTTGATACCAAACTTCCCAGTTTTCCGTGTAGCCATTATGGTGCTGTGGAGTTCGTATATGACAGACTCCCAGACCATATACTCTTATGGCTACCCTGCACTTACAATGTCTAAGGTTTTGCTTAGACACTGTAAGGGCATAGTGCTCATGCACTTATGCCCTCACCTATGGTATAGTGCACCCTGCCTTAGGGCTGTAAGGCCTGCTATAGGGGTGACTTATGTCCACCTGTACGCAGTGTGAGGTTGGCATGGCACCCTGAGGGGAGTGCCATGTCGACTTAGTCGTTTTCTCCCCACCAGCACACACAAGCTAGCAAGCAGTGTGTCTGTGCTGAGTGAGGGGTCTTCATTGTGACATAAGACATGCTGCAGCCCTTAGAGACTTTCCCTGGCATCAGGGCCCTTGGTACCAGGGGTACCAGTTACAAGGGACTTACCTGGATGCCAGGGTGTGCCAATTGTGGAAACAAAGGTACAGGTTAGGGAAAGAACACTGGTGCTGGGGCCTGGTTAGCAGGCCTCAGCACACTTTCAAATCATAACTTGGCATCAGCAAAGGCAAAAAGTCAGGGGGTAACCATGCCAAGGAGGCATTTCCTTACACAACCCCCCCCCCCCCCCCCCAAACGAAAGAGGATGAGACTAACCTTTTTCCAGGAGAGCCTTCATTTTCTAAGTGGAAGAACCTGGAAAGGCCATCTGCATTGGCATGGGCTGTCCCACGCCTGTGTTCCACTATAAAGTCCATTCCCTGTAGGGAGATGGACCACCTCAACAGTTTTGGATTTTCACCTTTCATTTGCATTAGCCATCTGAGAGGTCTGTGGTCAGTTTGAACTACAAAGTGAGTACCAAAGAGGTATGGTCTCAGCTTCTTCAGGGACCAAACCACAGCAAAGGCCTCCCTCTCAATGGCACTCCAACGCTGCTCCCTGGGGAGTAACCTCCTGCTAATGAAAGCAACAGGCTGGTCAAGGCCATCATCATTTGTTTGGGACAAAACTGCCCCTATCCCATTTTCAGAGGCATCAGTCTACACAATGAACTGCTTGGAGTAATCTGGAGCTTTGAGAACTGGTGCTGTGCACATAGCTTGTTTCAGGGTGTCAAAGGCCTGTTGGCATTCTACAGTCCAGTTTACCTTCTTGGGCATTTTCTTGGAGGTAAGTTCTGTGAGGGGTGTCACTATAGATCCATATCCCTTCACAAACCTCCTGTAGTACCCAGTCAAGTCAAGGAATGCCCTGACTTGAGTCTGGGTTTTTGGAGCTGCCCAGTCCAGAATAGTCTGAATCTTGGGTTGGAGTGGCTAAACTTGGCCTCCACCTATAAGGTGTCCCAAGTAAACCACAGTTCCCTGTCCTATCTGGCATTTGGATGCCTTGATAGAGAGGCCTGCAGATTGCAGGGCCTTCAGAACCTTCTTCAGGTGGACCAGGTGATCCTGCCAGCTGGAGCTAAAGACAGCAATATTGTCAAGATAAGCTGCACTAAAGGACTCCAAGCCAGCAAGGACTTGATTCACCAACCTTTGGAAGGTGGCAGGGGCATTCTTTAAACCAAAGGGCATAACAGTAAACTGATAATGCCCATCAGGTGTGGAGAATGCTGTCTTTTCTTTTGCTCCTGGTGCCATTTTGATTTGCCAGTACCCTGCTGTCAAGTCAAAGGTACTTAAGTATTTGGCTGCACCTAGTTTGTCTATCAATTCGTCTGCCCTTGGAATGGGATGGGCATCTGTCTTAGTGACAGAGTTAAGTCCTCTGTAGTCCACACAAAACCTCATCTCTCTCTTTCCATCTTTGGTGTGAGGTTTGGGGACTAAGACCACTGGGCTAGCCCAGGGGCTGTCAGAGTGCTCAATAACTCCCAATTCCAGCATCTTGTGGACTTCCACCTTGATGCTTTCCTTAACTTGGTCAGACTGTCTGAAAATGTTGCTTTTGACAGGCATGCTGTCTCCTGTGTCTACATCATGGGTACACAGGTGTGTCTGACCAGGGGTTAGGTAAAAGAGCTCAGCAAACTGTTGCAGGACCTTTCTACAGTCAGATTGCTGTTGGCCAGAGAGGGTGTCTGAGTAGATCACTCCATCAACTGAGCCATCTTTTGGTTCTGTGGAGAGGAGATCAGGGAGAGGTTCACTCTCAGCTTCCTGGTCCTCATCTGTTACCATCAACAGATTCACATCTGCCCTGTCATGGGAGGCGGCTCACATGGATCACCCTTTTGGGGGTCCTGCTAGTGCCTAGGTCTACCAGGTAGGTGACCTGACCCTTCCTTTCTAGCACTGGGTAAGGGCCACTCCATCTGTCCTGAAGTGCCCTGGGAGCCACAGGCTCCAGAACCCAGACTTTCTGCCCTGGCTGAAACTCAACCATACAGCCTTTTGGTCATACCAAAACGTCTGGAGTTGTTGGATGGCCTCAAGGTTTTTGCTTGCCTTTTCCATATACTCTGCCATCCTGGAACGTAGGCCTAGTACATAGTCCACTATATCTTGTTTAGGCTCATGAAGAGGTCTCTCCCAGCCATCTTTTACAAGAGCTAGTGGTCCCCTTACAGGATGGCCAAACAGAAGTTCAAAGGGGGAAAACCCTACTCCCTTCTGAGGCACCTCTCTGTAGGCGAAAAGCAGACATGGCAAGAGGACATCCCATCTCCTTTTGAGTTTTTCAGGAAGCCATTGGTTTGTGGATGGTATGGTGTGGTGAATTTGTAAGTCACCCCACACTCATTCCACATATGTTTCAGGTATGCTGACATAAAGTTGGTACCTCTGTCAGACACCACCTCCTTAGGAAATCCCACTCTGGTAAAAATACCAATGAGTGCTTTGGCTACTGCAGGGGCAGTAGTCGACCTAAGGGGAATTGCTTCAGGGTATCTTGTAGCATGATCCACTACTACTAGTATGTATTGGTTCCCTGAGGTTGTGGGAGGTTCAAGTGGACCCACTATGTCCACACCCACTCTTTCAAAGGGGACCCCCACCACTGGAAGTGGAATGAGGGGGGGCTTTGGGTGTCCACCTGTCTTACCAATGGCTTGACAGGTGGCACAGGAGACACCAAACTCCTTGACCATCTGGGACATGTTGGGCCAATAGAAGTGGTTGACTAATCTCTCCCACGTCTTGGTCTGTCCCAAATGCCCAGCAAGAGGAATATCATGAGCTAAGGTCAGAATGAACTCCCTAAACTCCTGAGGCACTACCACTCTCCTAGTGGCACCAGATTTGGGATCTCTTGCCTCAGTGTAAAGGAGTCCATCTTCCCTATAGTCTCTATGTGTTCCTGTTATTTTTCCTTTGGACTCTTCAGCAGCTTGCTGCCTAAGGCCTTCAAGAGAGGGACAGGTTTCTTGCCCCTTACACAACTGTACCCTTGAGGGTCCCCCTGGGCCCAGGAGCTCAACCTGATAAGGTCCTAACTCCATGGGCTCAGTTCCCTCAGAGGGCAGAACTTCTTCCTGGGAAGAGAGGTTCTCTTTTTCTTGTTGTGTTGAAGCTGGTTCCCCAGTCTTCTTTCCTTTTCTCTTGGAGGGTTGGGCCCTTTCCCAGGCTCCAACACCTCTTTTTCACCCTGAGCCTTGCACTGTGCCCTTGGCTTGACACACTCCAGTTCAGGGATACCCAGCATGGCTGCATGGGTTTTGAGTTCTACCTCAGCCCACGCTGAGGACTCCAGGTCATTTCCAAGCAAACAGTCTACAGGAGACCACCACCTGTTTCAGGCCATTGACCCCTCCCCACTCTAAAGTTACCATAGCCATGGGATGTACTTTAGTCTGATTGTCAGCGTTGGTGACTGGATAAGTTTGTCCAGCCAGGTATTGACCAGGGGAAAACAGTTTCTCTGTCACCATGGTGACACTGGCACCTGTATCCCTCAGGCCTTCTACACTTGTCCCATTAATTAAGAGTTGCTGCCTGTATTTTTGCATATTAGGAGGCCAGGCAGCCAGTGTGGCTAAATCCACCCCACCCTCAGAGACTAATGTAGCTTCAGTGTGAACCCTGATTTGCTCTGGGCACACTGTTGATCCCACTTGGAGACTGGCCATTACAGTGTTAGCTGGAGCAGAGTTAGAAGTGGAACCTTTCTTGGGACAGGCCTTGTCTCCAGTTTGGTGTCCTGGCTGATTACAGCTACGACACCAGGCCTTTTTGGGATCAAAGTTTTTACCCTTGTACCCAAAATTGGATTGTGAAGAGGCTTGGGACCCTCCCTCCTGAGCAGGTTTTTGGGGCCCTATAGAAGACTCTTTACTTTTCCCTTTGGATGTCTCAACACTCTTCCCCTGGGGAGTCTTTGTGACCCCTTTCTTTTGGTCACCCCCTGTGGAAGTCTTGGTCACCCTAGTCTTGACCCAATGGTCCGCCTTCTTTCCCAATTCTTGGGGAGAAATTGGTCCTAGGTCTACCAGATGCTGATGCAGTTTATCATTGAAACAATTACTTAACAGGTGTTCTTTCACAAATAAATTGTACAGCCCATCATAATCATTTACACCACTGCCTTGAATCCAACCATCCAGTGTTTTTACTGAGTAGTCAACAAAATCAACCCAGGTCTGGCTCGAGGATTTTTGAGCCCCCCTGAACCTAATTCTATTCTCCTCAGTGGAGAATCCAAAGCCCTCAATCAGGGTAGCCTTCATGAGGTCAGATGATTCTGCATCTTTTCCAGAGAGTGTGAGGAGTCTATCCCTACACTTTCCAGTGAACATTTCCCAAAGGAGAGCACCCCAGTGAGATCTGTTTACTTTTCTGGTTGCACAAGCCCTCTCAAAAGCTGTGAACCATTTGGTGATGTCATCACCATCTTCATATTTAGTTACAATCCCTTTTGGGATTTTCAACAGGTCACAAGAATCTCTGACCCTATTTATGTTGCTGCTACCATTGATGGGACCAAAACCCATCTCTTGTCTTTTCCTTTCTATGGCTAGGAGCTGTCTGTCTAAAGCCAATCTTTTGACCATCCTGGCTAACAGGAGGTCATCTTCACTGAGGCTGCCCTCAATGCTTCCAGAGTTGCTGGACTCTCCTGTGAGAGAAGCAGCATCTCTGACTATCACATTTGGAGTCAGGGTTTGAGGGACCCTGTTCTCCTTAAGTAGGAGTGGGGGTGGGAAACCCTCCACTTCACTAGCTTCCTCCTCTGGGAAGGTATCCTCAGAGGGGTTGTTCTTAGCAAACTCTGCCAAAAGCTCCTGGAGCTGTACTTTGGTAGGGTTTGAACCAGTTTTAATCTTTTTGGTTTTGCAGAGAGACCTTAACTCTGACATCCTAAGATGCAGGTAAGGGGTGACGTTGAGTTCCATCACACTCTCTTCTGCATTAGACATTATGGGGGTCATTACAACCGTGGCGGGCGGTGTTAAACCGGCGGTAAGACTGCCAACAGGCTGGCGGTCTTACTTTGGGGAATTATGACCATGGTGGTTACCGCCATGGTCATCCGCCGGTTCTCCGTTCCGCCCGCCAGGACGGAGACGACCGCTGGGCTTGAGACCTGGGTCTCCAGCCAGGCGGCCGTCACTATACCGCTGGCGGTGTTTGGACCCGGCTTACCGCTGTGGATTTCCAGCGGTTTGAACCGCCACCTATCAGTGCGAGGAATTCCTTCCCTGGCACAGATAGGGGTCTCTCCCACCCCCACCCCGACTCCCTCCCCTACACCCCCCACCACAACTGCCACCCCCCAAAGGTGGCAGGACCCCCCTCCCCACCCCGACCCCCAACATCACATCACCCATACCCACGCAACACGCACGCAGGCACCACCTACACACACGCACACATGCCGACATACATGCCTACATCTATAACACACAGTCAGACACGCACACCCACATTCAAACATACAAGCACACATCCATACAGACATACCCACAGACATACACGCACTCATTCCCATACACAAAACACCCCCGCAAGCATACACGCACTCACACACCCCCTCTACATACACAGACGCACACCCCCATGCACCCACACAACACACAACACCCCCCTACCCCCCTCCCCTCACGGACGATCGACTTACCTGGTCCGACGATCCTCCGGGAGGGGACGGGAGCCATGGGGGCAGCTCCGCTGAAACCACACTGCCAACAGAACACCGCCACGGCGAATCACAGGACGTGATTCGCTGGGCGGTGTTCTGTTGGCGTGGCGGTGGAGGTGGAGCAACCTCCACTTCCCCGCCTCCCGCCAGTATGGCTGTTGGCGGCTCTCCGTCGGTAAAAGGACAGAGAGCTGCCAATGGTCATAATAGGCCGAGCGAAAAACCGCCACCACTGGCGGTCTTCCGCACGGTGGTCGCTCGGAGGTCTTCAAAAAAGACCGCTGAGGTTGTAATGACCCCCTATGTTTCTAAAAGTTGGAATACTTTTTAAGAATCTAAAACTATCTCTAGAACTTACTTCAAACATTTACAAAACTTTTAAACTCTAAAAGAAATGCTAACAGGGACTAACACAAGGCCCTAGCAGGACTTTAAAAAATTTAGAAAAATAGCTCAAATTTCAAAAATCAGTTTCTAATGACAATTTTTTGAATTTAGTTGTGTGATCAGGTATTGGCTGAGTAGTCCAGCAAATGCAAAGTCTTGTACTCCACCGCTGATCCACCAATGTAGGAAGTTGGCTCTATGTACTATTTCAAAGTAAGAAATAGCATGCACAGAGTCCAAGGGTTCCCCTTAGAGGTAAGATAGTGGCAAAAAGAGATAATTCTAATGCTCTATTTTGTAGTA
Organism: Pleurodeles waltl; assembly: GCF_031143425.1. NCBI lineage: Eukaryota > Metazoa > Chordata > Amphibia > Caudata > Salamandridae > Pleurodeles > Pleurodeles waltl. The sequence continues at coordinate 1,441,645,536 of NC_090440.1, read as the reverse complement.
GTGTGGTCGAGCTGTAGGCATATCAGAGGGTAGTGTTAAGAATTTGTTGTACACACACAGGCAATAAATGAGGAACACACACTCAAAGACAATTCCAGGCCAATAGGTTTTTATATAGAAAAATATATTTTCTTAGTTTATTTTAAGAACCACAGGTTCAAGATTTACAAACAATACTTTAAATGAAAGGTATTTCACTTAGGAACTTTGAATTAGCAAAATAGCATAACCAGTTTTCACACAAATGGCATTAAGCTATTTTAAAACTAGACACTGCAATTTTCAACAGTTCCTGAGGGAGGTAAGTGTTTGTTAGATTTGCAGGTAAGTTAACCCCCTACAGGGTTCAAAGTTGGGTCCAAGGTAGCCCACCGTTGGGGGCTCAGAGCAACCCCAAAGTTACCACACCAGCAGCTCAGGGCCGGTCAGGTGCAGAGGTCAAAGTGGTGCCCAAAACGCATAGGCTTCAATGGAGAAGGGGGTTCCCCGGTTCTAGTCTGCCAGCAGGTAAGTACCCTCGTCTTCGGAGGGCAGACCAGGGGGGTTTTGTAGGGCACCGGGGGGGACACAGGTCAACACAAAAAGTACATCCTCAGCGGCATGGGGGCGGCCGGGTGCAGTGTGCAAACAGGCGTTGGGTTCGTAATAGGTTTCAATGGGAGACCAAGGGGTCTCTTCAGCGATGCAGGCAGGCAAGGGGGGGGGGCTCCTCTGGGTAGCCAGCACCTGGGCAAGGGAGAGGGCCACCTGGGGATCGCTCCTGCACTGGAGGTCGGATCCTTCAGGTCCTGGGGGCTGCGGGTGCAGTGTCCTTACCAGGCGTTGGGTCTTTGAAGCAGGCAGTCGCGGTCAGGGGGTGCCTCGGGATTCCCTCTGCAGGCGTCGCTGTGGGGGCTCAGGGGGGTCAACTCTGGCTACTCACAGGCTCACAGTCGCTGGGGAGTCCTCCCTGTAGTGTTTGTTCTCCACAAGTCTAACCGGGGGCGTCAGGTGCAGAGTGCAAAGTCTCACGCTTCCGGCAGGAAAAGTGTGTTCTTTCAAAGTTGCTTCTTTGTTGCAAAGTTGCAGTCTTTGTGGAGCAGAGCCGCTGTCCTCTGGAGTTCTTGGTCCTTCTAGATGCAGGGTAGTCCTCTGAGGCTTCAGAGGTTGCTGGACCCTGTGGAACGCGTCGCTGGAGCAGTTCTTTTGAAGTGGGGAGACAGGCCGGTAGAGCTGGGGCCAAAGCAGTTGGTGTCTCCGTCTTCTCTGCAGGTTTTTCAGCTCAGCAGTCCTTCTTCGTCTTAGCTTGCAGGAATCTATCTTGCTGTGTTCTGGGAGCCCCTAAGTACTTGATTTAGGGGTGTGTTTAGGTCTGGGGGGTTAGTAGCCAATGGCTACTAGCCCTGAGGGTGGCTACACCCTCTTTGTGCCTCCTCCCTGAGGGGCGGGGGGCACATCCCTATTGGGGGAATCCTCCATCTGCAAGATGGAGGATTTCTAAAAGTCAGAGTCACCTCAGCTCAGGACACCTTAGGGGCTGTCCTGACTGCCCAGTGATTCCTCCTTGTTTTTCTCATTATCTCCTCTGTCCTTGCCGCCAAAAGTGGGGCCGTGGCCGGAGGGGGCGGGCAACTCCACTAGCTGGAGTGGCCCTGGCGTGCTGTAACAAAGGGGGTGAGCCTTTGAGGCTCACCGCCAGGTGTTACAGTTCCTACAGGGGGAGGTGAGAGGCACCTCCACCCAGTACAGGCTTTGTTACTAGCCACAGAGTGACAAAGGCACTCTCCCCATGTGGCCAGCACCATGTCTGGTGTGTTGCAGGCTGCTAAAACTAGTCAGCCTACACTGGTAGTCGGTTATGTTTTCAGGGGGCACCTCTAAGGTGCCCTCTGGGGTGTATGTTACAATAAAATGTACACTGGCATCAGTGTGCATTTATTGTGCTGAGAAGTTTGATACCAAACTTCCCAGTTTTCCGTGTAGCCATTATGGTGCTGTGGAGTTCGTATATGACAGACTCCCAGACCATATACTCTTATGGCTACCCTGCACTTACAATGTCTAAGGTTTTGCTTAGACACTGTAAGGGCATAGTGCTCATGCACTTATGCCCTCACCTATGGTATAGTGCACCCTGCCTTAGGGCTGTAAGGCCTGCTAGAGGGGTGACTTATGTCCACCTGTACGCAGTGTGAGGTTGGCATGGCACCCTGAGGGGAGTGCCATGTCGACTTAGTCGTTTTCTCCCCACCAGCACACACAAGCTAGCAAGCAGTGTGTCTGTGCTGAGTGAGGGGTCTTCATTGTGACATAAGACATGCTGCAGCCCTTAGAGACTTTCCCTGGCATCAGGGCCCTTGGTACCAGGGGTACCAGTTACAAGGGACTTACCTGGATGCCAGGGTGTGCCAATTGTGGAAACAAAGGTACAGGTTAGGGAAAGAACACTGGTGCTGGGGCCTGGTTAGCAGGCCTCAGCACACTTTCAAATCATAACTTGGCATCAGCAAAGGCAAAATGTCAGGGGGTAACCATGCCAAGGAGGCATTTCCTTTCATGTGTATAGTGCACTATCATGGTGAAAGAACTGTTTGGTGATGTTTGGTCAAGAATGTGCTTGTTACAAATCCCATACATGCCAATACACCTAATTCAGGTGGGGGAATACGATTTTTGAAGGGCTTTATTTTGGCTGTCTCCCACCCGAAATTGCCTCTGCTTGTATAGAAGTCAATGTGGGATGGACATTCTCCAGATTCTTTTAAACTCTCCTGTTTTTCTCCTTCTGAACTGTTGGCAGTGTACCATACTATAGAGTTGAACTCAAGGGTTTTTGGTTGAAATATGGAGTACAAAGAGAGTGAGAGGAAAGATGTGTGTATCTGTGGTTGGTGAACAAATGTTGGGCTGACCACATAAGGAGGAGTTGTAGATAAGACTAAATTCCACAGTAGATCACTTAGTGTATGTTGTTAACAATATAGATGGGAAGGATTTAGGAAAACAAGTATTGGGCTCTGAAAAAAAGAATTTCATGGTTTTCTTAAGAATGAATTAGGCATAATAATACTAAAACATGATTCACTGTCAGACAACGTTTTTTTCGAGTTTCACTTTCATTTAACAGAATGACAAATTTAACACCATGGAGAAACCTAAGAAGTTGAAATGAATCTATTTGTAGTGACAGTTGTATGCGTCCACATATGCACGACATGTTGCCTTCTGTTTCAGGCACTGGATTGTTTTTGAATACATACCTTATCATCATCATCATCATCAGAGTGACTTAGGGGATTAAAAGCATTTTACCGTTTTAAAAACATCACGAAGAGTATATCAAAATTAAAGAATGCTGTTTGGACTAGTGATCTTTCCTACTGTTTTCTAAAGCGTTTTGTAGAATGGTTTGGATGGTTTAGAGAGAGGGAATGTCTTCCAAGATAATATTTGAATTTTTGGGAAAAACCGACCGGAGTATCATATCAGTTTGAAAAGGGTTTTATCAGATCTATAAGATGCTAGGTTAACAATTAAAGGCAGAAGTTGGCCAGGCCAGAGTGGAGTATTTAGGGTCAAGTTCTCGAAACAAGGAATACAGTTAAAGAATGACTCCGTCCTTGAAACTGACAGGCCGCCTGAACCAAGGGACAGTTGTTGTTGCTTCTAGGACTGACGTAATTTTATGCGAGACTTTTAGAAAACTATAAGTAAGATGGAACTGCTGTGCTAGTTGCTAAGGGCTGTGAAGTTTGCTTGGGGCGGGGAAAAAAGGTATTGTTTTGAACTGATCAAAAATGAAATTGACCAGGTACCGTATTTGAAACCATGTGTGATGAGGGAACACTGTGTCATAGCAGTGTATGTGAAATTTTACTAGTTGGGTGCAGTATTAACGCAGAAGATGGGTGGTGATAAATGAGTAGTGTCTATACTTCAAGGGCTGATATCCTCTGAAAAGAATTCTTCCATAATTGAGCGTTAATCGTAGCGTATTCTTAACTCAACCTACACGTACCTGGAAGATTTGTATTAAGATACATTTATGCTAAACTAAGTGTAGAAAACCTATACTTACCTATATATACTCACCTTCACTATATTTTGGCTACAATATTTTTGTATCACAGTATTTTTTTTATGATGCTCTGGAAATATAAATGTTAGGCTTGACATCCTTGGTGTGCTATTCTCCCAAACCTTTTTCCTTCACCCCTTCTGTTTTTCTGAATTCCCTTTTGTTGCTTTAGGACTCAGCTAGCTAGTACTGAAGTGTCTGTGCTATCTTCTTCAAACATGGTGACATTGGTATATACTTAACTGGCACATTTAATTTAACAGTAAGTCCCTATTAAATGATCTTACATGTACCCAGGGCCTGCAAATAAAGTGCTACTAGTGGACCTGCAGCACTCATTGTGCCACCCACTAAAGTATCCCTTTAAAACATGTCTCAGACCTACAGCTGAAGTCTATGCTGCACTTTTAAACTGCCATTTCGACTTATAAAAATAAACCTTTTGCCAGGCCTGAACCTTCCTTTTTAATTCTTATACTTTACCCTAAGGTAGGCTCTAAAGGCTCATAGGGCAGGGTGTATTGTATTAAAAACATAGGACATGTGTACTTAGGGTGTACCTGTCCTGGCAGTGAAAAACTCCTAAAGTCGCAGTTATAGTTTACTGAGTTAACCACAACTTGCACCCCTGCCATGAACTGCTTATGACCTCACATACATCACTCATGGCATCTGCAATGACATCACTAATGACATCACTAATGTCATCTCAAATTACATCATTGATTGCATCATTGATCGGCTACGAGGGCAGCCAGTGTGGCACGGAGCCACAGCACGGACAGTCCCCACCTGTCAAGCATCAAAAGTTGGCCACTGCCCGGCGGGAGAGGGGGATGACTCCAGCCACCAAAGCCACTCCCAGGGGTACAGGTGGGAGTGTGGAGTCAGCTGCGACACCTTCCAAGGTGGGGAAGGGCCACAAGAAAGTCAGCAAGTCTGGGAAGAGGAGCACGGTGGAGAAGACCGCCATCATCCCCGCTGCCCAGGAGGCCACCGCCATCATCCCCGCTGCCCAGGAGACAACCGCCATCATCCCTGCTGCCCAGGAGGCCACCGCCAGCACCAGCCCTGCTGCCCAGGAGGCCACCGCCAGCACCAGGCCAGCTGCCCAGGAGGCCACCGCCAGCACCAGCCCAACTGCCCAGGAGGCCACCACCAGCACCAGCCCAGCTGCCCAGGAGGCCACCGCCAGCACCAGCCCAGCTGCCCAGGAGGCCACCGCCAGCACCAGCCCAGCTGCCCAGGACAGGACCGCCAGCACCAGCCCCGCTGCCGAGGACAGGACCGCCAGCACCAGCCCCCTGGGCCAGACAGGACCGCCAGCACCAGTCCCGCTGGGCCAGACAGGACCGCCAGCACCAGCCCTGCTGGGCCAGACAGGACCGCCAGCAGCTGAGTCACTGCCAAGGACCCCGCCGCCACAAGCACCGCTGAACAGGACACCGCCGCAACAAGCACCGCTGAACAGGGCACCGCTGCCACAAGCACCGCTGAACAGGACACCGCTGCCACAAGCACCGCTGAACAGGACACCGCCGCAACAAGCACCGCTGCGAAGGACACCGCCGCAACAAGCACTGCTGGCCCATGAGCGCCAAGGGCACTGACGCTACTGAGTCCGTCACGAGCAGGATGAAGCACTCTGGGCATAAGGCCCCCTCCAGAACCAGTGGAGAGATACATCCACTACCTCTGTCCATGGCAGGATGAAGCACTCTGGGCACAAGGCCCCCTCCAGAACCAGTGGAGAAAGGCATCCACCTGAGAGACCGTGGCTTTGCACTCCCCAAGATGAAGCAGTGGGCAACCCACCCACTGTAGAGACTTGAGAGACTGTGGCTTTGCACTCCCCAGGATGGAACAGTGGGCAACCCACCCACTGTAGAGACTTGAGAGACTGTGGCTTTGCACTCCCTAGGATTGAACAGTGGGCATGTGGCCCCCTCGTGGATTTGGCGTCGTGCACTCAACCGGCTGAGGTGCCCCCCCTTTCCCTTTCCCCTGAGGTGCCTGTTTTATTGCTATCTGATGCCCCTGCAGTGTTCTCTCCGTCATGTTCGGGGATTGAGTGTGGGCCTCGCCCATGCCGTGTGGGCCCAGTGTTCCACGGACTTCAATGGATTACTACCTGGACTACTATTCTTGGTGTATATATTTGTTTATAGTGTATATATATTTTTGTGTCCTGGATTTTAATAGATTACAATGGTTACACTCATTTGCTTTTGTCTTTGCATTCTTCCTGGGGGTTTGGGGGGTGTAACTGTAATGTATCATGGTGTATTAGTGTGTGTGTTGTAGTGGGTGATGGTGGGGGTGGGGGTGTTGCGTGTGTGTGTGTCCCTGTTTTTTCCCTCCCCCTACCCCTCCCCCCTCCCCTGTGTCGTAGGTGCAGTACTCACCGTTGTCTTCGCCGCCGGCGTTCGTGCTCCTGGTAGAGGAGCAAGAAGATGAGGGCTGGCAGGATCTGGAGTTCGGGTTCCATGGCGTCCGGATTCCTCATGGGGTGTGTAGAAGTGAGTGTTTTCCCTTCGAAGTCCTGTTTCTGACGTGTTTTTGTCCGCGGTGAATCCACCCCGGAAAAGGTGGCGGATTGGTAGGTTGTGTTACTGTGGTCGGTACATTGTCCTCCGCCTGTCTGTTGGCGGTGTCCACCAAGCCGTTTGTTTGTACCGCCGTGGCTGTCAGAGTGTTAAAGTGGCTGTCTTTGCTGGCAGTTTCCGCCACGGTCGTAATGCAAAATATTTACCGCCGGCCTGTTGGCGGTCTTACCGCCGCTTTAACACCGACCGCCAGGGTTGTAACGACCACCTAGGTGTTTATGATGTCATGGTGTTCCATGTGTCTTCGTTTTCGTTATTCTCTGTGCTCCTTTTGCACAAGGCCCCCTCCAGAACCAGTGGAGTATCACATCCACTGCCTCTGTCCTTGGCAGGATGAAGCACTCTGGGCACAAGGCCCCCTCCAGAACCAGTGGAGTATCACATCCACTACCTCTGTCCTTGGCAGGATGAAGCACTCTGGGAACAAGGCCTCCTCCAGAACCAGTGGAGACTGTCATCCACTTGAGAGACTGTGGCTTTGCACTCCCCAGGATTGAACAGTGGGCAACCCACCCACTGTAGAGACTTGAGAGACTGTGGCTTTGCACTCCCCAGGATGAAGCAGTGGGCACCCCACCCACTGTAGAGATTTGAGAGACTGTGGCTTTGCACTCCCCAGGATTGAACAGTGGGCAACCCAACCACTGTAGAGACTTGAGAGACTGTGGCTTTGCACTCCCCAGGATTGAACAGTGGACAGACCACCCACTGTAGAGACTTGAGAGACTGTGGCTTTGCACTCCCCAGGATTGAACAGTGGGCAAACCACCCACTGTAGAGACTTGAGAGACTGTGGCTTTGCACTCCCCAGGATTGGACAGTGGGCAGACCACCCACTGTAGAGACTTGAGAGACTGTGGCTTTGCACTCCCCAGGATTGAACAGTAGGCAGACCACCCACAGTAGAGACTTGAGAGACTGTGGCTTTGCACTCGCCAGGATGTAACAGTGGGCATGTGGCCCCCTCATGGATTTGGCTTTGTGCACTCAAGCGGCTGAGGTGCCCCCCCTTTCCCTCCCCCTGAGGTGCCTGTTTTATTGGTATCTGATGCCCCTGCAGTGTTCTCTCCGTCATGGTCGGGGATCTTGTGTGGGCCTCGCCCATACTGTGTGGTCCCAGTGTTCCACGGACTTTCTTAGAGCACTACCTGGACTCCTATGCTTGGTATTTATTTTGTACATGGTGTATATATTTTGTTCTGCCTACTTGTTTTTAATATATTACAATGGTTACACTAATTTTCTATTGTGTTTGCATTCTTCCGGGGGGTTTGGGGGGTGTAACTGTGATGTATTGATATGCATTTGTGTGTGTTGTAGTGGGTGGGGGTGTTGCATGTGTGTGTCCCTGTTTTTTCCCTCCCCCCTCCCCTGTGTCGTAGGTGCAGTACTCACCGTGGTCTTCGCCGCCGGTGTTCCTGCTCCTGGTAGAGGAGCAGGAAGACTATCGCAGGTAGAATTTGGAGTTCCGGTTCCATGGTGTCCTCGTTCCTCGTGGAGTGTGTAGAGGTGAGCGTTTTCCCTTCGAAATTCCTGTTTCTGCCGTGTTTTTATCCGCGGTGAATCCGCCCCGGAAAAGGTGGCGGATTGGCCTGTAATAATAGTGTGGGCTGTACATTGTCTTCCGCCTGTCTGTTGGCGGTGACCGCCGCGCTGTTTGTTTGTACTGCCGTGGCGGTCGGAGTGTTAAAGTGGCTGTCTTTGTTGCCGGTTTCCACCACGGTCGTAATGGCAATTTTTTTAACCGCCTGCCTGTTGGCGGTCTTACCGCCGCTTTAACACCGTCCGCCAGGGTTGTAATGACCACCTTAGTGTCTGTTGCTAACAATATAGATGAGAAGGATTTAGGAAAACAAGTATTGGGCTCTGAAAAAAAGAATTTCATGGTTTTCTTAAGAATGAATTAGGCATAATAATACTAAAACATGATTCACTGTCAGACAACGTATGAGAAATAAGCCTTTGATCTAAAGAAGCCAATTGAAGGAAATCTTGAAGCAATAAGGATGAGAAGGACATACGAAGGCCATTGAAAGCTCATACTGGTTTTTGCGAGTTTCACTTTCATTTAACAGAATGACAAATTTAACACCATGGAGAAACCTAAGAAGTTGAAATTAATCTATTTGTAGTGACAGTTGTATGCGTCCACATATGCACGACATGTTGCCTTCTGTTTCAGGCACTGGATTGTTTTTGAATACATACCTTATCATCATCATCATCATCAGAGTGATTTAGGGGATTAAAAGCATTTTACCGTTTTAAAAACATCACGAAGAGTATATCAAAATTAAAGAATGCTGTTTGGACTAGTGATCTTTCCTACTGTTTTCTAAAGCGTTTTGTAGAATGGTTTGGATGGTTTAGAGAGAGGGAATGTCTTCCAAGATAATATTTGAATTTTTGGGAAAAACCGACCGGAGTATCATATCAGTTTGAAAAGGGTTTTATCAGATCTATAAGATGCTAGGTTAACAATTAAAGGCAGAAGTTGGCCAGGCCAGAGTGGAGTATTTAGGGTCAAGTTCTCGAAACAAGGAATACAGTTAAAGAATGACTCCGTCCTTGAAACTGACAGGCCGCCTGAACCAAGGGACAGTTGTTGTTGCTTCTAGGACTGACGTAATTTTATGCGAGACTTTTAGAAAACTATAAGTAAGATGGAACTGCTGTGCTAGTTGCTAAGGGCTGTGAAGTTTGCTTGGGGCGGGGAAAAAAGGTATTGTTTTGAACTGATCAAAAATGAAATTGACCAGGTACCGTTTTTGAAACCATGTGTGATGAGGGAACACTGTGTCATAGCAGTGTATGTGAAATGTTACTAGTTGGGTGCAGTATTAACGCAGAAGATGGGTGGTGATAAATGAGTAGTGTCTATACTTCAAGGGCTGATATCCTCTGAAAAGAATTCTTCCATAATTGAGCGTTAATCGTAGCGTATTCTTAACTCAACCTACACGTACCTGGAAGGTTTGTATTAAGATACATTTATGTTAAACTAAGTGTAGAAAACCTATACTTACCTATATATACTCACCTTCACTATATTTTGGCTACAATATTTTTGTATCACAGTATTTTGTTTATGATGCTCTGGAAATATAAATGTTAGGCTTGACATCCTTGGTGTGCTATTCTCCCAAACCTTTTTCCTTCACCCCTTCTGTTTTTCTGAATTCCCTTTTGTTGCTTTAGGACTCAGCTAGCTAGTACTGAAGTGTCTGTGCTATCTTCTTCAAACATGGTGACATTGGTATATACTTAACTGGCACATTTAATTTAACAGTAAGTCCCTATTAAATGATCTTACATGTACCCAGGGCCTGCAAATAAAGTGCTACTAGTGGACCTGCAGCACTCATTGTGCCACCCACTAAAGTATCCCTTTAAAACATGTCTCAGACCTACAGCTGAAGTCTATGCTGCACTTTTAAACTGCCATTTCGACTTACAAAAATAAACCTTTTGCCAGGCCTGAACCTTCCTTTTTAATTCTTATACTTTACCCTAAGGTAGGCTCTAAAGGCTCATAGGGCAGGGTGTATTGTATTAAAAACATAGGACATGTGTACTTAGGGTGTACCTGTCCTGGCAGTGAAAAACTCCTAAAGTCACCAGTTACAGTTTACTGAGCTAACCACAACTTGCGCCCCTGTCATGCACTGCTTATGACCTCACATACATCACTCATGGCATCTTCAATGACATCACTGATGACATCACTAATGTCATCTCAAATTACATAATTGATTGCATCATTGATTACACAATCCAGGCTTCTTCTGTTTAAATTACTGTACAATCCATACAGCATTTCAGCTACGAAAGTTTTTTTAACATGTTTATTTTAAGTTTAAACATACAGTGCAAACATAAGTCTGTTCCCCCATGCACACATTTGGATTTGCCACTCCTTATATTGACAGCAGTTAGGTCAAGGAAGGTACCAATGATGACACACCAGTACCATCCCGGGCACCCATTCCACAATAGTGCAGTACTCTCTATATGCCACTTAGTAGCTCACTTAGGTCCCTCGCTCCAAATTTCCCATCTATGTCTTGTGACTGATGACCCTTGGCTGACTGTGTCACTTGCTATGCGGTGCATCATGGCCGCTCAGTCTCTAAGGTCCTCCTCAACCTTTTCCTCAGGTGAGGTTTGTTTAAGGCATAGTTCCTCTGTTAATACCCACTTCAACAAGTCCCAAAGCCATCTAGCTATTGTGGGCCCAGCGTTAGCTATGCATTGAATCCTAATACACTGTTTTGCAAGCAAGAGGCCTAATTTTTCAAATTTATACCATCAAGCTCTCCCCTTTGGTCTAGGTACTGTGCCAAGCAGGCAATGATGGATTGACTTTTAGACACCCACCACTGTCTCCCTACCACTGCCTCCCAGTATTCTGCTAACTTCCTGCATGTCCATGTCATATGAATAAATGTAGTGTCTGGTTTGTTACACTTTGGGCACATCAACGGTTTAGTGTGATATATTTTGTGTAGCCTGTCGGGTCTCATATAGATCCAGTGTAGATAGTGGAAGAGCCAGACCTTAAACCTGCCATTGCTAGCTATCTTTAGGAATTGGGCTAAAGCCTGCTCCCATTCAGACTTGGACAGGAAGGCCTGCAGATCCTCAGCACAGGCACACCTCTCTTTAATGATTGTTGACGGTCGATCCGCCACCAGTGCCTGATAGAGTCTGGAGATCAATCGTCGTCCCTATTCTTCCTCCATTAACACCTCCACTGTTTGTGACACTAGTGGCATGGTCAGAAAATCCATTCCGATCTCTCTAGTGGTTCCTGACAGTTTAGCAAATTGGAAGAATTGTGCTACTGTGACCCCAAACGTCTCCTGAGATTCCTCAAAGGTTAGAAATTGCTCTGCAGGATAAAGGTCTCCCAGAAGGAGTCACCCTTCCTCTCTCCATGTGCCCAAGGTCATGACTTCAGTGATTTGACGAAACGGCGGGAGCCAATCTAGGGTCAGGGATCTACTAAAGGGCAGCCGCTTCAGTACCCATCGCACCACTCTGTTCCATACCATCATGAGCTGCTTGAACACCTCCGGTCCCTCTGCAGGTTGTCAGTGACCTCACATCAGAGAGACTGGCAGGGTAAATGCCTCCACCGTAGAACCTAAGACACACGTTTCCCTGTTTAGCTCAGACCTGCACCCTTTTGCGGCATGCTGCAGCTGTGATGCCAAATAATACTGTTTAGATCGGGCAGTCCAAGTCTGCCCTTGTACCTAATATCACAGGCCTGCAGGTGTCCGTCTGATTGCAGCGGCCACCAGCCAGCCTGCTCAGCAATGCCACAAAGAATATGTTCTCCCCTTAAACAAGGTTGATCATATTTATCTCCTTGTGTCTGCCTTCCAATGTTCTTGGCTGCCATCTCCAACCAGGGGTCACAGCTTTGCCCAGAACACAGAGGATGATATGTCCCTGCAATCATGTCAGCTCTAATCTGTTCGTTAAGGCAGCTGATTCGCCCTCTTCAGAGCCCTCCGTGTCACCCATGATGCTTTGTCCATAATCTGGAGAATCTGCTATCGCCAGCGTGCCGTCTAGTTGTACCTCTACTTCGGTAGCCAGTTGCTCTGTCACCATAACCCAAAACCACCTTTTACTGCTCCTGGCATCTCTCTTTCAGCGGGCCTGGGAGCTTGCGTCACCATTAGGACATCGACCGCCAAGCCAATCCCACACCTCCTTCGGTCTGGCAAAAAAGTGCATATGACCCTTATGCAATACACAGAGTTTTGCCGGGAACAACAGCATGTGATGGATATTTAATTGTTGTAACTTCCAGTTCAAGGCCAGGACACTTAAAGTCCCTTAAAAGAGTAAGCACCTAGTATGTAAACCTTAACCCTGTAACAACGCTTTTACAGATGGCCAACCTCTTGTGGGTGATCAACGAGATATGAGTTGGCAAGTCTCTGCTGCACACAGTGCTCACTCTGTGCACAACGTTTGATTGACCATTCACTCCCTTCACATACCCAAGACCCATTAGGAGGCCAAGCATGTTGCAAAAGCTGACACTCATTAATAGTAAAGAGACTACACAAATTGATGTACCTTGCGGAATACCTTCCAATGTGATAAACTAATCCCAAACTGTCACATTCATTGGATGATGTCATGAGTGATGGGATTGAACATGTCATGAGTGATGATATATGTGATATCATAAGAAGTGCATGGTAGGGATGCAAGTTAGAGTTAGCTCAGTAAACTGTAACTGTTAATTGTCAGTGTTTTTTGGGTTTAAAACAATAGTTTTTATATCATTACAAGGCCTTACTATAAAGTCCCTTTAATCTTGGTTTTCTTCATTGAATTTCTAGGGCTTGTTAATATAAGCTAAAATGAAAATACTTTACCTAAAAATGACATCACCTTAACCTTTGATTTTTTTTCAGAATATATATTTATTTATTTTTGTTTTGCACAAATTAAGCCAAAGGATCAGTTGCCATCACAACTTGGGAGTCTGACTGGTGAACGATTTGCAACCAGAATTATGGTTGCAAATCATTGGTATATCAGAGTCTGAATCACAGTTTGGACGGGACGCTCAAAACATGCCCCTTTCAAGTAGCAATTCAGAAAAGCATTTTTTAATCACTAAATGTGTCTAATACATTAGGAACAGCTTACATATCAATTGCAAACGCTTTGATTTACGGACTAAAACTGTCACACATACACGTACCACACATAGGCACCCCTTACAAACAGATATATAGACAAGCACAGACACGAAAACACACACAAGCACACACACTAGCAATCGCACATGCATATACAGACACACACATCACATGCACACATGTATAGACACAAACACACACCAGCCCACACATGCACAAATAACACACACAAAAGCACACTCACCTCTTACATACAAGCACGCACACACCAAGTGCACACACACACATACGACATACCTATAATGATGAGGACCAGCCCTTGACCATAATAAGTGTGTATTTATTACTTAACTCCACACGCGCTTTGATAGCAGAGACGATTATAAAGCGGATAGAGGCAAATATGACTGCTTTCCGTTTTTTTATGCACTTGCTCGAAACTACCTAAACACACTATGGGGACCGGTCCACACAAGGCTAGTGTTTGTCTGGAACTGACAATGTTTACCCACGCTATGAGGGCTGAGCATGGGACACACACACACACTTTCCACCGAGGCACACCCCACTGTGTGGTTTGTAGAACAGCTCTCCTACATTTATTTCCCTTAATAACAGCAACCCATCGCGCATTTCATGTGAACTTAAAGAAAAAGCCGGAAGCTTGTACACTGTATATAAGAGCTCGGGTTTAACCCCGGTCAGTCCCTGGTCAGATGCCTCCGGTCCACGTCTTTTTCTTGCAATCTGTCTAATCCAATGTGTGCCCTTAAAATGCCCTTTTAAGCCAAGCCTTTCTGCGCTCTGGGGATGATAATTTCATGCTCAGCTCATTCTAATGGTCGATAATGCTTGCTTTGTAGGCGACCTCAAGTTCATTGTCATTTCTCTTCAGATTCTCATTTTTATAAAGTGTAGAATGATTACAAGCTGGAGCTTGGCCAGAAATGCATCCCTCTGCTTCCAGGAAAAGGGTGCACGAACTACAGAGTTGTATGTCAGCGTGTTGAAGTCTTTTGTGGTCAGTCAGCAGGCTGCATCTACCAGAGGCAAAATCAAAGTATGGATCATGTAGGCTAGGACTGATATGCAGACACAAACACATAGATAGACACAAAGAGAGAAACAAATAATCAGTCAGACACACAGACTGACGCAAACATAGATAGACACACAATGAAAAGAAACTTGGTTAAATGAAGACATAGGCATCCAAAGAAACAGACAACCTCGCAGAAAGACAGACAGGCTAGCACCCTGATAGACAAAGAGGCAGATTTATAAACAGACACACAGATTAAAAGATAGAGATAGACGCTATATAAACAAAATGAGTATCAATTTCGATTTGTTAATGAATGTTTATAAACATGTAATATGGGAAGAAGTCAGGCGTGCAGTATGACTTATGCATGTGAAACAATAGGTAGAAAGGCAAAGGTAGATACATAGATAGATGTAGGAGGTACGGATAAACGGACGGACAAACGGGTGGATGAATGGGCAGGTGGATATAAGGATGGATGGATAGGAACATAACACAGGAACACGCAATACCATTGATATATCCACTAAAATCAAGCCTGCTATTCCTCGGCATTACCTCTTAGAAAGTGGAAGATCTCTTCGCCCTCCGTCCAAATTTAGATCAGGGTTAGATACAGCTGGGCTCTTTGATACAAAATCAGCAGTTCTTAGGAGCCCCCAGCAAACAGTTCTGAGAAGTCACCCAGAGCAGCCATGGTAACTCTCATCAAAGTTGCATTTCACATCGACCACACACACACCCCCCCCCCCCCCACCCCTCCACCCATGTCCAATACCGAAAAAAAAAAAACACAACCAGAACACCTTTTTCTGAAAAACGTAATTAGCTGTACTCGGAATCCAAAATGTTTTTAACAAGAATAAAGTGGACTTCGTGAACCAATAAAATACATTGAAATCAAGGCTTTGAATGCAATAAAAAACTGGAGGGTATATGACTCGGCTGTGGCCTATGTAGTTAAGGGCGTGGCTTGAACATGAATATTACCAATGTGTGCTTTCCTTAGTGTGCTGCCTGACCGAGATTTCGCTGCTTCTCTGTGCTTTCTGTTATTGCATGCAGATATATAGCACAACAACTTACATACCCCCCAAAAAGACAGAACTATTGCCTTTGTCAGTGGTTAGTAGCTGTATAAGACAAATGATTAACAAAAACGATGTTGTAAATAATAATGAAGAATGTGTCAATTCAGAAATGATGGGACTGTGAATTAAACATCATTGAGGTCTGTGGAGGGTAGTGGTCTTCAGTGTTTCAATCATTCCCGTTATTCCCTCGACACCACATTCCTCTGAAGACTGTATTAGACACCAGTGCTCTCTTTCTCTTCACATCTTTCTGAAATTCTCCATCTGCAGACCTCACACTTAATATCTTTCCACTTCAGCACCTTCTTTTCAGTCTCCCCTGTATGTACTTCCTCGCATCTCCTTCATTTAACCCCTCCCCACACACACCTCACCCACTCACCGACTGCATATTCTTTTCCTTACTCCTTGTCAGTATTTTGACCACTGTTTACCTCCTTCTCATATATTTGCATAAAATCACAGTTGCAACTAGCATGCGCGCCTATTGCTCTGGAAGCTCTACAGAGTGGCCAAGGATCCGATGACTATGCATTCTGAACACCTTTTTGACCCAGTAACAGCCGCCGTGAGAAACTGGCACTTTCTTGATGCTCAACTCCCGAACTCTCAACCGAAGTAAATTATAAACTCATGAATGCTACTCATTTCAAAGTATTCCCTATACTAGAGTAATAAACCGTGCAAAAAATAGAAACATACCATTGCAAAAATACCAAACGCTCTTAGGGAATGGAAAATTAAGTAAAACGTGAAAAACAGTGACAGTGCAAACTTTATTGCATGATCAATTAAAATCGTTGTACCAAATACAATAAAAGAATATAAACACCCATAAAATGCTAAGAATATTATCCAACACAAACCCTGACCTAAGAACTCATATGGGTTACTAAGTCATGTGTTATCCTAAAATAGATACATATAAAATAAGTTTAAAATGACCCAATTATGCAGCAGTTTAAAATTCTACAATTGCAGATTATAAACCTCCGTTGCCACTCCATGCACGAGTGTTTTCTGTTTGTTAGTTCATTAATCCCATGTGCATCAAAGTTATCAATAGGCTCCAATCTCTTGTTGGCACAAATGCTGAGTGTAATTTTCCATACGCCCCACTAGTTAACCAATCTCCTGGGAGTAAAGTGAAAAATTATACATTCCACGTACCCGTCTTGTTGACCACAAACCTTATCTGTCTCAATGTCATGGGCTCACTTGGTTAGACTATGTTCACATAAAACCATGAGAGAGAACACCACCCCCCCAACTAAATCTGCAGTGTCATTTTTCATGTGTCCCACTAGTTAGCCGATCTCTTGGGAGCAAAGTGCAAAATGATACATTCCATGTACCTGTCTTGATAACAACAAACCTTTATTTGTCTCAATGTCATGGGCTCACTCGGTTAGACCAGGTTCACATAAAACCCTGGGATAGAACACCCCTCCAGCTAAATCTGCCATAGGCTGCTTAATCATCAGCTCTACGGACATGTATCAAGCTTTAAAAAGTGCAAGTGCTAACTCCCGTATGCCCCTTATGTTATCCACAAAGTGAAAGGAAGCCATCCCCACATGGGTGATTTGTCTATCGGCTCTTTGGGTTCATACTGAAAAAGTGCAAGTGCACCCATTCATGTGCCATAGGCTGCTTAATTCTCAGCTCTATGGACATGTATTAAGCCTTAAAAAGTGCAAGTGCTAACTCTTGTATTCCCCTTATATTATCCAGAATGTGAAAGGAAGCCATCCCCACATGGGCAATTTGACTTTCAGCTCTTTGAGTTTGTATTGAAAAATTGCAAGTGCAAACATTCATGTGCCCCTGCTCTTTAGAAGTGATGAGGGGTAACCTCTTGCACCTCATCACTACAGTGCCCAAAGCCATCTAGAAGCAATGTGAAATCAATTAGGAGGTATTTCGTCAACACCGTTTCTTTATAGACCTCACCCCTTCTGTGGGTTACCGCACTAATTTGGCCCCGTGCATGGTGTAATGCCTGTCTCGTTTTATGGAAACATTTCCCAAAGCAGGGCAGTTCCATGGGGACCACAGCAGTAAATATGTATCTTATAGCTTCTTTATATGTTCTCAACCCATGTTTCAGAAGCAGGTCAGTTCCATGGGGACCACAGCAGTAAATATGTATCTTATAGCTTCTTTATATGTTCTCAACCCATGTTTCAAGAACAGGGGTTTTAAGAGTTGACGTCTGTCTGAGGCCAGGCATGGGCAGCAGCATAAAAGATGTGTTATAGATTCAGTGTGATATTTACACAGAGTGCATTCCTGCAAGTGACCCTGCGACGTCTTCCACGTGCGTTGATAGTCCCAGACAGAAAGAGTTGCTCTGGAACGCTTGAGCTCCTAAAGGTGCTTTCCTGTAAGGCTGGCCTTTAGTGGTTGCATACGATTCAAGTAACCCATCGGCTCCGCTGATATTCCTGATTGTAAAGATGTTTTTGTCTCTACAGGCTTGCATGCCTATCTCTTTCAATCTTTTCTTCAGCACCGCCTTTGTGATAGCGAGATCTGAAATATAGGAGGGAGCCAGATTAAACTGTTCCTAGGCCTGTGTTAGATAAATGGCCCAGCTGCTGGTTTTGTCTTTAAAGATTGATTTCAGAGTCCCACTCAAGCTGTTGGCACTTGCTTTGCAAACACTCTGGTGGAACGTTATCGTGTTCATTTTGCACATTATGTCCAGTCCTACTATGTCTAATTCCAGCTGTATCCCTGCATGCCTAGTTGGTCTGGGGATCTGGAATACTCTTTTGTAAGCTTTCATCTGGCAATTCTCCAATGGAGTTTCAGTCTGCAGGGAATGCAAGATGACCGTAGGAAATTCCAGGTAGTAATTTCACCTTTAACACTCTCCTTATTGCCTCTGATGTTGGGGCCTTAAGCCGATGATGGAGTTTTGCTAATGCATAAGAGATGTTCTCTGTTTTGGCTGTCAATGCCACTTCCTGATGTGATATTCTCACCGTGTTTGATATCAAAACTCCAAGGTAGTGATATTTATCTTCCATCTCTATGATTAAAGGTCCAAGTTTCTGAGTTCTTTGATATTTCTTTACATGGCGGCCAAACACCAGAACCTTGGTCCTTGCTGCATTTGCTCTTAAAACATTTCTCTCATTGCAGCTGTGCAGTATATCTAAACCCATTTTTATCCCTATCCGGGTTTGGGCGAGCAGGACCAAATCATCTGCATATTGGATTATGGGGAGCACAGTTTGTCTCAGTTTCAAAGGGATTGTATTTACTCTAAGCAAGTCCGCGCCCTGATCCGCTGTGTACAGATTAAAGAGGGTGGGGGCAATAATATAGCCCTGCTTTAAGCCTTTGTTGGCGTGGATTTTCCTGGTTACATGTGTGTTTGTAATTTTTATTTGCACCCAGGTGTCGGAGTATAGTGCCAGTATTGATGCAAGCAGTTTCCTTGGTATCCCCCTGGTCACCAATTTCTTCCAAAGGATATGGAGCACCACCCCATCAAAGGTCACACTGTAATCAATAAAACATGCAAAGAGCGGCTGAGATGATAGTTTCAATGCTTTTTGACCTACATATGAAAGTGCAAGGACATTATCTAGGGTAGAAAAACTAGGTCTGAAGCCGGTTTGATATGTAGGTATGAAATCGTTTTCTGATATCTAGCTTTCGAGCTCTTGAAGCAAGACCCTTGTGTAAGCTTTAACATCTACATCTAGTAAGGCTATCAGCCTATAATTTTCAGGTAGGGTGGTGCCCCCCTTTTTTTGTAAATGGGTTTAAGTATTGAACCTTTCCAGGCTTCTTGGACCACCGAGTAGTGTAGGCAGTCATTAAATAGAGCAGTCAGAGGTTCAACCCAATAAGCTTGATCGTCTCTGAATGTGCTCCCTGGAAGACCCTTGGGGCCGGGAGCCCCATCTCATCTCATGTTACCAAGCACCATTTGTACAGTTTTAATAGTGACTGTTATTGCCGTACCCGGCGATTTCTTGGGCCTCTGCATACTTTGGGTCCACATAAAGATTTCCGACGTGCCTTTCCTAATCACTAGCAGAGATCACACGAACAGTGGTTTCGGATCCATGTAGCAGCGACTTGATATAGTCCCAAAATTAACTTCTTTTTTTAGGCAGCAGCAGGACAACCAAGCGTTTCCAACATTCTTCGGTCTCTTTTACCTTCAATTACCATAGTGCGCTTTTGTACTCTTTCCGTGACAGCCTTCTGTGGGCTTCCATTGCAGGAGTTTTGTTCCTCTTATAGTGCCTTTCTGCCTGCTGACACCTCCTTTTAGTCTGTATACATTCCTTGGTTGCTGGCAGTTTGCCCACACTCTGTCTTTTGCACCCAGTGTGGCCAACCTGCGCTCTGCTACAAAGCTGGGCATGTAGATTCTTAAGCATGTGACCCCATTGGTCAATTATCTGAACCGCCCCAGATTGAAGATATATAGGGCCGTTAGCCTACTTCCATGCCTCATATTTTACTTTGCAAGCTGCACTCTATTTAATTAATTTTGTTAATGGGCATAAGCCAGATGTAAGTTGATGGCCGCTAGCTTTATAGGGCTCATGTCTCATTGCGCCAAGATCAACTTCTATTACCACTGGATTATGGTCACTTTCAGTTCTAATGATCACCTTGTGACTTGAGCATCTGAACATCAATGCTGGGCTTAAAAAGATGTAATCTATTGTATAGATATTCTGAGCGTTGGAATGGGTGTGTAGTGAATACTAGTTTGTTTTAATGGGATAACAGGAGTTAGCTTAGCCTTTGGCTTGCAGACTCGTGCCCCCGTCACCTAGTGACTTTTAACCTACTTAGCTTGCTCTGCCTTAGCCCGTTTATTTAATTAATTCTTCTAAGATGGCTGCCTTGTTTATAGTTAGGCCATTTTGTTTAGCTTTATGTTATCAGTGCCACCGCGCTAATGCGTCAACTCATGCGGCAAAGACAAACAAACTGTAAGTGTTCACATTAGGTACTTTCCCTCTTCACGCTTTTGAGGGAATTGTTTATATTAATTACCGTCCCAAGCATGCTGTGTTATCTATTGTTTGGGAACAACCTACGTCAGGGGTCCAAGTAGATCTGTATAAATACATCACACTTTAGACAGATCATCAGAGGGATTCCGACCAGATACCATCACTGCTATCGATGCTGCACGTCACCTTGGCGCTGACCCAGACTTCGTGTTTCTGCGTAGCCTGAGCTCAAGACCTCATTCCAAGGTAACAAGGGTTGGGGGCTCCTTCCAGGGACATGGCATTGGCAGATTAGATTTAACATGCCCAGCTCTCCTCTAGGTAGCAGGTTAGGCCTATTACAATAGGATACTAAGACATATTAGACACTCTGGCCCTCATTACAACCCTGGCGGTCGGTGGTAAAGCGGCAGTAAGACTGCCGGCGGAAAAAAATTGAATCACGACCATGGAGGAAACTGTCAACATAGACAGCCACTTCAACACTCCGATCGCCACGACGGTACAAACAAACAGCATGGCGGTCACCGCCAACAGACAGGCGGAAGACAATGCACCGCCCACACCATTATGAGAGGCCAATCCGCCATCTTTTCCGGGGCGGATTCAATGCAAACAGAAATGTTGGAGAAACAGGACTTGGAAGGGAAAACGCTCACCTCTATACACCCCACGAGGAACTAGGATGCCATGGAGCCGGAACATCAAACTCGACCTGCCATTGTCTTCCGGCTCCTCTACCAGGAGCACAACCGACGCAGCGACAACCACGGTGAGTACTGCACCTACGACACAGGGGAGGGGAGAGGGAAAAGAGAGTGACACCCACATGCAACACGCAACACCCCCACCCCCACCCTCACCCACAACACTATACACACAAATACATGTTGAAACCTTACATTTACACCCCTCTACCCCTCCTGGAAGAACGCAAGGACAAGAGGAAATGATTTGAACGATTGTTATCAGGAAAAATCCATTAGCCAAAAATATATATATACACTATTAACAAATATGTACACCAAGATTTCAAGTCCATGTACTGCACCTACATAGTCTGTGGACCACTGGGCCCAAAATGCATGGGCGAGGCCCAAACTCAATACCCGATCCAAACGGAGAGAACACTGCAGGTGCATCAGATCGAAATAAAACAGACACCTCAGGGGGAAGGGAATTGATGTATCCTGGGGAGTGCAAAGCCACAGTCTCTCAAGTCTCTCCAGTGGGTGGGTTGCCCACTGCTTTATCCTGGGGAGTGCAAAGCCACAGTCTCTCAAGTCTCTCCAGTGGGTGGGTTCCCCACTGCTTTATCCTGGGGAGTGCAAAGCCACAGTTTCTCAAGTCTCTCCAGTGGGTGGTTTACCCACTGCTTTATCCTGGGGAGTGCAAAGCCCCAGTCTCTCAAGTCTCTCCAGTGGGTGGGTTGCCCACTGCTTTATCCTGGGAGTGCAAAGCCACAGTCTCTCAAGTCTCTCCAGTGGGTTGTTTGCCCACTGCTTTATCCTGGGGTGTGCAAAGCCACAGTCTCTCAAGTCTCTGCAGTGGGTGGTGTGCCCACTGCTTTATCCTGGGGAGTGCAAAGCCACAGTCTCACAAGTCTCTCCAGTCGGTGGGTTGCCCACTGCTTTATCCTGGGGAGTGCAAAGCCACAGTCTCTCAAGTCTCTCCAGTGGGTGGTTTGCCCACTGCTTTATCCTGGGGTGTGCAAAGCCACAGTCTCTCAAGTCTCTCCAGTGGGTGGTTTGCCCACTGCTTTATCCTGGGGAGTGCAAAGCCACAGTCTCTCAAGTGGATAACAATCTCCACTGGTTCTGGAGGGGGCTTTGTGCCCAGAGTGCTTCATCCTGCCAAGGACTGAGGTAGTGGATGTGATACTCCACTGGTTCTGGAGGGGGCTTTGTGCCCAAAGTGCTTTATCCTGACAAGGACTGAGGTAGTGGATGCCTTTCTCCACTGGTTCTGGAGGGGGCTTTGTGCCCAGAGCGCTTCATACTGCCAAGGACTGAGGTAGTGGATGTGATACTCCACTGGTTCTGGAGGGGGCTTTGTGTCCAGAGTGCTTCATCTTGCAAAGGACTGAGGTAGTGGATGCCTTTCTCTACTGGTTCTGGAGGGGGCTTTGTGCCCAGAGTGCTTCATCCTGCCATCCCAAGGACTGAGGTAGTGGATGCCTTTCTTCACTGGTTCTGGAGGGGGCTTTGTGCCCAGAGTGCTTCATCCTGCCAAGGACTGAGGTAGTGGATGTGATACTCCACTGGTTCTGGAGGGGACTTTGTACCCAGAGTGCTTCATCCTGCCAAGGACTGAGGTAGTGGATGCCTTTCTCCACTGGTTCTGGAGGGGGCTTTGTGCCCAGAGTGCTTCATCCTGCCAAGGACTGAGGTAGTGGATGTGAGACTCCACTGACAGTGGGCCAACATGGAAGCTGTCCAGGCCCCTGGAACTGACCACCAGCCACGTACGACTGACCACTGGGGATCGCAGCCATGTCTGTGGTGGTGCCACTGGCACAGGATGTGGCGTGGCTGCTGGCGGTGCTGGCGGCGGCCTCAGTAGCGGCGGTGCTTGCGGCGCTCATTGGGCAGTGGTGCTGGTGGGTGGCTCAGTGAGCGTGCTGCTGGCGGCGGTGTCCTGGGCAGCGTTGCTGGTGGGTGGCTCAGTGAGCATGCTGCTGGCAGCGGTGTCCTGGGCAGCGGTGCTGGTGGGTGGCTCAGTGAGCGTGCTGCTGGCGTCGTCGTCCTGGGCAGCAGTGAGCGTGCTGCTGGCGGCGGTGTCCTGAGCAGCGGTCCCCGTGGCGGCGGTGCATGTGGCGGTCTTGTCCACCGTGCAGGTTGGCGGCGACTTCCCTTTCTTTTTCTGGCCCTTCCCCACCTTGGATGGTGGCGCAGCTGTCTTGCCACTCCCAACTGTAGTCCTGGGAGCGCCCTTGGTGGCAGGTGTTTTGTCCTTCTCCCTCAGGGCTGCGGCCGACTTCTTTAGTTTTTGAGGTGGGGGAATGTCCTTGGCCTGGCTCCTTGGCACACTGGCTGCCCTGCTGCTTGGCGCACTCCAGAAGCCGGTTACTGCTGGCACCCGGTGATGTGGTGGCTGAGGTGCTGGGTTGGGACCTGGAAAGGCAGGCCCTAGGGGATGGAAGGGGTGGGGGAGGTGTAGGGAAGAGGTCAAGGTTTGACAGGAAAAGTTTTTTAGACACACTGGGACGGGTAGATGGAGGGGGCTTGGGAGTGGAGGAAGAGGTACTGGTTGTAGGAGGTGTTTGTTTGCTGTGAAGTGCTGGGTTTTTCAGAACCCAGCGGTGCCAGGGAACACACCCTAAGACTTCGAGTCCTTCCTGTTTCAGACTACAGAAACACAGAGTCTTCTTGGTGAAGTCAAAGATCTTGTTTATTGGCTGCAGCCAGTAACAGGTATCCTAGAAGTACAACACGGTGTATATTCTCAGGAGACTGCTCCCTTTGCAAAGCTAACCTTCTCTTTTATACAAAATATTATGCTTTAGGCAAACATTCCTTATTTTACAGTTGACCATTCACATATTTTCACTACAAAGAAATAGCAGGTTTATGATGACAAGCCCATATTTCAGTTTGTCCAGCCCTCAATCAATTACCCGGCAAGGCTTAGTACTTTCATCAGATATCGACGGACCCCCAATATAAACGGGCACCTCCTCCTTGTAAAGCAAGTCATAAAGAAAGAAACAGGGACAGGTGTGTGTAAGATTAGGCATGGTTTGTGTGTGATGAAAGGTTTATGATGTGTTGTGCCTTGATACTAATCTCATTCGGCCACTGGGAAAGAAACTGGCCGAACAGGTTTGGCTTCAGGCAGTGGAGTCAGCTTGCCCAGGTCACAGAGGAGTCAGCAAAGATGTACGTGTCCTTCAGACTCGTTTTCAGCATTAGACATTGGCCTATGTGAGGGCAATCATAAAATGGCTGTCGTTTAAATGGAACACGAGGGTTCAAGACGGAAACTCTGATATTCGGGTGATTTCGTTACCCGAATATGAATACAATGCTTGTGCATACTATTCTGATCATTCTCGGTCTGCTGATACCAAAATCGTTGTGATACGACGATGTTTATAACACGGGTCCAGAATTTTCAGTACCACAGACCCTCCTTTTGCCCTTACATAGGCAATAACCTATACTCACGCTAATCTGAGTCCAGGTCTATATTCATAAAGTCGTTGAGATGTTGCTGTAGCATCATCCTATTACTTAGCTCGTCCCTTGATACAGGTTTCCTTACACACGATGTAGCACAGAGGCCACATATTGCAGGAGCACACTGTACACACAGACAGGACAGGAAAAGAATGGCTAAGATCATCCCAATGACTACCAGAGTCTTCCATCCCCAGGCGGATATCAGCTCCGAGAACCACCCCATCAATGGCCAATCTCCTTTATCCACGTGAATAGACTCGGAGATCTTATGCAGTTTGGAAATGGCCTGGTAGACTGTCGGAGCGTTATCTGGGATGAAAACACAGCAACTTGATTGGATCACTTTACATACCCCACCTCGGTCTGCAAGTATGACGTCTAATGCGACCCTGTTCTGAAGAGTCATAAGGCGATCCGACTGGAGCTCAGCAGTCAAATTACTAAGGGCACCGGCGGTTTCAACTACCGTGGATTCAACCACCCTTGTCAATTGCCTTATGTTCCTGCTGTTAACCATAGGACCCCAAAACGGCAGAAAACCCTTTACGAAATCTCCAAATTCTTGTCCTGTAGGGTCTTCTTTACTTATGACACCTCTAACTATCCTTGTCTTATGGTAATCTGCTGCAGCCGTATAGGTGGGAGGTAACAGGAACGAAACAAAACATGTGCCTGAGAAGTCAGGGGGCAACCATGTATAGGCTCTATTATGGCAGATGAAATAGGTACCCTTAGCTGCTAATAACAAAGGAGAAGTCTGAGACGCAAAAACATATGTTTCAGTGCAGATACTTTTCCCTAACTGAGCTCTGGGATTTTTGCCATTACCTTGCAGACATAGGTGACCCTGATGGGGTACAATCCAAATCGGGGAGGATCTCTTTGCTCGCTGGTTTCCACTCAGAGTAACTCCATAACCTGTTATGTTCCATCCAATATATGCTAGTGTCTCATCTCTCGGGATAGTCTCATAGGAAATATCTTCCCTAATCATATCTACAATACCCTTAGCTAGAGCACTATTCTTAGGATTATCTTTCACAGAACGTAGGGGGTTGGCTTCATACGCGTATATGAACACTGTTCTATATGCCCACACAGAACCATTATGGCTGAAAGGTAGGACCAGATAAGGGATACCTTTATCAGTAGTATGAGGCATAAGACCACACACCCAACAGTTAGTTGTGTTCACTACTAATTGGTGTTGGTGTAGAAGCTGAATGAATGAATTGTTGACAAATTCTAATCTTCTGGCAGACTCGTGTTCAGGCAGGGGGTGAAAAGAATGCGAGGAAACAGTAGAAGGAGGTATGGGCTGTGTAATGGGTGCAAATGTCACTTGAAAAGAGAATAAAACATATCCTATTAAAAACGTCATTACACTAAGCAACATGAAAATACATAATATCAAAAATCGTTTCTTTGTCATTATTATACACATTCTGGCTTTAAAATCCCTCTGTTTGGCAGGTCTCTCATTCTTGAAAAACTCCATCCTCTCTAATTGCTGCTCGCGGTGGTAGGGTGTTCTATGCTAGGGAATGCTTCTGTCAGTCCAGGGCAACTCCCTTAGACCGACCAGAACTGTCGACCTAACGTCTTCAGCTGCACTCCAAAGACTTGGGCAACCACGACCCTACAGCTGAACCCGGATGGCGGTTCGAAAAGAAAAAAAACAAAAATAAGAAAGTTTCTCAGATGAGAGAGCCGCACTTAAAAAAAAAAAAAATAGCAAAGGAACGGGAAAAAAAATATTTGTCCTTAGTTCTTAGTCTCAAATTATAACGGCTTTTTCCAGGTACTGTCTGGTTCTGGAACAAGAGTTCAGGCTCTGTAGTGTTCAATCGAATTGACGGTGACACAGCTTCTTGCAAATCATTGTCACTTTCTCGTTCAGAAATTGTTCCTTTTACACGTGCATCGCTAAATGGCAAAAAACGAGGCACAGTCTCAGTCTCAGAGTCACCGATCCCCTCCTGGACCCACCGGTCGTACGGTAGAGGAAAAGGGACCCTCTTGCAGTGTACGCCGTGGATCCAGTTCTTTTTCCCTTCCACTCGAACAGCTGATCTTGTTGAGAGAAGGACGAGGTAAGAGCCGGTCCAACGGGGCTGGTCATTCTTTGTCCGCTGGAAGTTCTTGACCAGTACCCATGATCCAGGATCGATAAGATGTCCTGGAGCTTCAGAGACCTGAGGCAGAGTATCGTGAACCTGTTGGTGTAGAACACGCAATTTAGCCGTCAATTCATACAAATAATCAAGAAGTACAGGGTGTTCGATCTCACTGAATGTTGTTGGTCTTGGCACTCCCCATATGTTGGCCGGGCGGCCAAACACAATTTCATAGGAACTAAGTCCCACTCGCGAATGCACAGTCATTCTTGTTGATAGGAGTGCTAGAGGCAGAGTGTCAGGCCATTTAAGACCAGAGCTCGCTTGTATCTTTGCCAACTTCAGTTTTAGCGTGCCATTATAGCACTCTACTAGTCCAGCTGATTGGGGGGGTTTTGCAGCGTGGAATTTTTGCTGGATACCTAGCCCTTCACATACTTTTTTCATCACTCGACCCACAAATTCACTCCCATTATCACTCCAGACCATTCTCGGCATTCCAAACCTAGGGAAGAATTATTTGACAAGGGCTTTAGCTGTGTATAAGGCAGTGTTGTCTTTTAAGGGATATGCTTCTACCCATCTTGAAAAAGCACAAACAACAACGAGTACGTATTTCAGATTGTTGCACCTTTCCATGTGGATGAAATCTAGCTGCAAAACCTCGAACGGATACGTTGGAGGTGCAAAATGACCAGCTGGAGTTGGGGTTCCCCTACCAGGATTGTATTTCAGACACACCATGCAATTCTTGACCACATTCTCTGCACATTTAGGAATTCCAGCATTTTTCCATACTGGAGCCAACAACTTACAAATCCCTTTCACACTGATATGGGCCATTCCATGAGCCATTGTCACCACTGCAAGCACATACGCATCGGGTAACAACCATCGCTGATGTTCTGACAAGTCAACCCAACAACCATTTTCATCCAATTTACCCGTACTTTCTTTCCACACACTCAACTCTTTCTCTGAAGCTTCAGCTTGAAGAGACTTCACACCCTCTATCGTATCTTCACACATTCCAACGTCACCAACCCATCTTGCGGGGCCTGCAACATACATTCGATTCATCACATCTTTTGCTGTTTCTTTTGCGATTTCGTCAGCAAATGCATTGCCACGACCGACATCATCAGTAACCTTCTTGTGTGCACTGCATTTCACAATCGCAACTTGTAATGGCAAGGTCAGTGACTCAAGAAGCTCATTCACCACCTGACCATGCTGAATTTTAGTTCCATGCGAAGTCAGGAACCCACATTCTTTCCACAATCGTCCAAAACTATGAGCCACACCAAACGCATACTGGCTGTCGGTATATATGGTCACTTTCATTCCTTTCGATAACGCACACACTCTCGTAAGTGCAATCAGCTCTGCTGCTTGAGCTGAATTATGTGTACGTGCAGCTTCAACAATCGTATGCAAAGTTGTGACAGCATATGCTGCAGTCGTATCACCATTCGGAAGCTTGAAGCATGAACCATCCACCCATAAGGTACCATCACACTTTACAAGAGGAGTATCTTTAAGATCTACTCTCCCTTTCGTTTCTTCTTCTGTCCTAAGAAAACAATCATGTTGTTCAACATCATCTGTTTCTACTGAAATTGGCAATAACGTGGCTGGATTCAACGTATTGCACCTCTTTACGTGCACATGACTCGCTAACAGTGTCAACTCGTAACCTGACAATCGAGCACTAGTTAAATGCTGTGTCTTGGTCCTGTTTAACAACGTGTCCACTACATGTGGAACCATCACAATCAACATATTATTCATCACTAACCCAGCAGACTGTCGAATAGAAACAGCTGCTGACGCTGTGGCTCTCAAGCAACTCGGCAATGCTTTAGCTACCGGATCCAAAGTCGACGAAAAATATGCGCATGGGCGCTGCTTGACTCCAAAAGACTGTGTCAGCAATGACAATGCACAACCCTCTCTCTCATGGACATACAGTGTAAAGGGCTTACTGTAGTCATGGGGTACCCAACACAGGAGCCGAACATAATGCATTACGCAATTCGGAAAAACTTTTCTGACAATCTTCAGACCACGGAACGGGATTCGGTGTATCTTTATAGGTCAATGCTACCAAAGGTTTGGCCAGCAAAGAAAAATTCGGTATCCATTGTCTGCAGTATGATGTAATACCCAAGAAAGCACGTACTTCTCTCTGTGTCTTTGGCACACTCAATTTTGCAATTGCCTGAAGTCTTTCTGAGGTCAGTTTCCTTCCCTCCTTCGATAAGAGATGACCTAAGTAGGTCACTTCTTGTCGACAATATTGCAGTTTTGAAAGGGACACTTTGTGATGTAAATCAGATAAATGACGCAACAACGACAAGGTGGCTTCTTTACAAATCTCTTCAGTATCTGTAGCGACTAGCAAATCATCGACGTACTGAATAAGGGTAGCGCCGTCAGGTAAAACAATTGCATCAAGCTGTGTTTTTAAAGCCTGACTATATATTGATGGACTTTCACAGTAGCCTTGAGGAGCGCGTTTGAAGCGGAAACTTCGGCCGCCTAAACTGAAGCCAAAAATATCCCTGCTCTCCTCAGCAATCGGGATGCTGAAGAAAGCATTCTTTAAGTCAATCACCGAGAACCAGGTGGCGGAAGCTGGAATCATAGTCAATAGGGCAGTGATATTAGGAACAACCGGAAACTGTGGCACAACTATTTTATTTACCTCTCTAAGATCAATCACGAGCCTGTAAACAGGTGGCTTAGAGGGGTCAGTACGTTTCAAAACAGGCAGAACAGGACTATTACAAACGTTGCCTCTTGTCTCTTCAATTACATCTTTTTCAATTAAATCATAAATGATCGCTAGCAACGCCTTTTCACCTTCACTAGAGATCTTGTATTGTTGAATGCGTGGTAATTTAACATTGGCTTTCAATGTCACAACATAAGGCGGTATTTCCAACAGACCCACATCATTAGGACCAGTAGCCCAAATGATATCAGGAAGAAACGACAATTTGGTCGGAAGTTTATCCTTCGACAAATACATTGGAGAGACCAATTTCCTACCCAGTGTAAGTTGTACTCCCGAAGGAGAACAATATAATGTCGCATACAATCTTTTCAACAAATCCAATCCTAACAAGTTTTCACCACAACCTGTCGTCAGAATAAGGGGTGTTTCCAATTCACAAGGTCCAACAGAAAGGGACATAGGACTAGAAATCGGGTTCCTAACCGGGGTGCCAGAAAAACCTACTGAAACATTCATCTCGCCAGACAAAGGTGCGCCAGGGAGTTTTGAGTGCATAATATAACTCTTTGTAGCACCAGTAACCAACAGAAAAGGCTCCGACACACCTGAGGTAATCACCTTAACATAAGGTCCATTCTGATCTACTGGAACTAAAAAAACTCCCTCTCTTCGTCTATGGCTGTCCTAGCAATTATTACCTTCCAGGTTCTCATCTTCTGCATAGTAGTCGTCAGCATAGTACTGAGCCGTCCTACCAGACGCGTTATGTTGCTGGTCAAAACTATTCATTGAGTTTTGAGACGGAAAGGAACGCGTGTTCTGGGGGAAACTTCCACGTCCTCTACGAGCTTGTTGAACACCTCGACCTCTTGCGCCAGAAGCACCATTCGTACGCTGTAACAAAATAGGACAACTATACTTAAAATGACCCTCTTCTTTACAATATGAACACTGATTGGGACCTACAGGAACACGTGGTTGAGAAAACTCAAACCTTTGCGAGTTTCTCTGGAACTGTTGAGGTTGCTGATAGTTACTCTGACCACCACGTGGCGGATACGCCTGTTGTAAAAGAACCTTCGTCTTTAATTCTTTAGTTTTCTTGTCTGCTCTATCCTTCTCATCTTTATCCCTATTTTCGTAGTACTGTGCAGTAGCCAATATTTGTGCTGAAGAGGAAACGGCCCAAGAACTCTCTGAATCCTTCAATTTCTTACACAGCTCGGCAAGCAAATTGTGCACAAACTTGTCGACGAACAACCGTTGACCACCTTCTGTACTCATATCTTGACCACTGTGGTCGATAAACGTTTCCTCAAACCTGGTGAAGAAATCAGACACTGTTTCATCTTTCTTCTGCTTACACGCAGACAATTTATCCCAATTCACACGCATCGCAGGCATTAAAGTCTTCATGTAAGTAATGATCCTAGCAGGCAGTTCTGCTACCAAAGGCTCAGGCTTGGCACCACCAACTTGTCTATCATTTGCAGCACTAATATTAGCCCATGAGTCACCTAACTCTTGTGCATGATCTGTATGGCGAATCAATCCCCACAAAGGCTGTGGAACAACATTCCTAAATAACATGTCTATGTCGGCTAAATTCATAATGCATGAGTCTGCAGTCTGTGATAATTCCTTCCAATACCCTTCAGGGTTTTTACGGGGATCAGGCAAAGTCTGCTTAAGGGTTAAAACTTCAGCTCGCTTCCACGGAACATGTACCCAAACACGCTGAAAATGAGCTGGGACAGCATCAATTTGATTAGCAACATCAGCCGCAACGGCGTCCTTCCATACCGGAGGGACTTCTCTCATCGGGTACTGTCGCACCTTTTTTTTAACAGAGGAGTCATGTTGGAACAATGACTGAGAAGGATCCTTATTCCTAAAGGACAACAACGTCGCAACTGCTGTCTCAACATCCGAACCCACAATCGTGCCCTTTGCAAACTCAAACCGTACACGGCACAAATCAGGCGGATTTGTTTCCAAATCATTATCCTCTAATTCCTCACAAAGGAAAGCACACATTTTCTCAAAAACGTATCTTTGTTTTGGTGCTCCCCATTGGCGGAAGACATCCATAACAGACTCTACATCGTATCTTAAAGGGTAAACAACCCATTTACGCGCCATACGGTCAAACATTTCTCTCTCTTGAGAATTAGGCAGTTGACTACGCGACTGTTTACGCTCCGAATCTGGGGTCACACCAGACGACCCAAAGAGAGGAAATATAAGGCTGGCAACAGTATCTGTCATTCTCTGTCGGACAGAGGGAGAAGTTGATGAAAGAACAGGAGGAAAAACAGAGGGAGGCAAGGCAGATGCAGAAGCAGACGCAGAGGCAGTATCAGGAAGAACACCAGAAGAGGCAGTCGATGTAGTACATAAAGTCGTAGGAGGTACAGATGGAGCAGGTAGCGAAGTCGGCGGCCCTTGAAGGGGCTGCGCCATAGTAGTAGGAGCCAACTGAAGAGGAGCTGGCGGCTGTGGAAGAACCTGAGGCACAATAACCGGAGGTTGCACAGCTAAAGGTTGGGGAGGTGCTGTAGCATTCTGCGCATAAGGGGGTGGCGAACTCAACAAGTGTGACATTAAAGGATCTTTCTCAAGTTCTTTTGCTGCATCTTGCTGAAGAAGCGGAAGAACTGGATAACATTTATCGGTCACCAATTTACGTTGCCTGTGCAACTGCTCATTCATCTGTTCTTCTTCATCATCTTTAAACTGCATGGCAGCTTGCATTATTGAGATACCCTCTTCCCTCTTATTTCTCTTTGCTAATTTAATTTCCTTCTGTTTGGCTTCCTTACGCCATAGGCGGAAAGAGTCAAACATCGCCGGCCGGGCTTCCTTCTTAAAAAGTTTAACCTCCAGATTATTCAGAATCTCTGTGTCAAAACTACCATATTGGGGCCATTTTAAAACACCATCTTTCCTGGTGTATCGGATCCATACTTCATTATATGTGAGGGGGCCTATGCCATGTTTCACATATAGTTCATAGGTTGGAGTTCCAATCGGAGGAACCGGACACGGGTCCTCCAATCGGGAATCCCTATTATAACCAAGACAAAACAAATTTCCATATCTGCTAAGACCAGGCATCTTCGCTCTCTAGTCTAGCTTCAAACTTCAAAGGATTATCGAATACGATAGCCTCGTGAATACACGAATCCCTCGGCTTTGGTACTTGCAAGTTCCAAATCAAAGATCCCAAGGGGATACCAAACTAAGAACCAAACTAAGGACTGGGAGACGCTCCACTTATACTTAACTGAGGTATCGATGACGTCACCAGAAGACTCGTTTATCGTTTCGCTCTACCAAATCATCAAGGGTCCAAAACAGGACGATAGTCAGGGCAGCAGTCCTTCGTAGCCGTCGGGAAGCGGGGAACCTCGCAGCAAAGACTTTCGGACCACGTCGACATACAGGGGTCGATGAAGTGGCGGCCTTCCTCCAGAATTTTCACACGAAGCTCCTCACGAACCTCTGGCTTGGACTGGTACCGCTGAAATCGCCCCACGCTGGGCGCCAACTGAAGTGCTGGGTTTTTCAGAACCCAGCGGTGCCAGGGAACACACCCTAAGACTTCGAGTCCTTCCTGTTTCAGACTACAGAAACACAGAGTCTTCTTGGTGAAGTCAAAGATCTTGTTTATTGGCTGCAGCCAGTAACAGGTATCCTAGAAGTACAACACGGTGTATATTCTCAGGAGACTGCTCCCTTTGCAAAGCTAACCTTCTCTTTTATACAAAATATTATGCTTTAGGCAAACATTCCTTATTTTACAGTTGACCATTCACATATTTTCACTACAAAGAAATAGCAGGTTTATGATGACAAGCCCATATTTCAGTTTGTCCAGCCCTCAATCAATTACCCGGCAAGGCTTAGTACTTTCATCAGATATCGACGGACCCCCAATATAAACGGGCACCTCCTCCTTGTAAAGCAAGTCATAAAGAAAGAAACAGGGACAGATGTGTGTAAGATTAGGCATGGTTTGTGTGTGATGAAAGGTTTATGATGTGTTGTGCCTTGATACTAATCTCATTCGGCCACTGGGAAAGAAACTGGCCGAACAGGTTTTGCTTCAGGCAGTGGAGTCAGCTTGCCCAGGTCACAGAGGAGTCAGCAAAGATGTACGTGTCCTTCAGACTCGTTTTCAGCATTAGACATTGGCCTATGTGAGGGCAATCATAAAATGCCTGTCGTTTAAATGGAACACGAGGGTTCAAGACGGAAACTCTGATATTCGGGTGATTTCGTTACCCGAATATGAATACAATGCTTGTGCATACTATTCTGATCATTCTCGGTCTGCTGATACCAAAATCGTTGTGATACGACGATGTTTATAACACGGGTCCAGAATTTTCAGTACCACAGCTGACTTTGGGTCAAGGTGCATGGGCTGGAGGCTGTCGTGAAGTGGATGGCTGTTGGGTGGGTGTGTGACTGCGTATGTGTAGTTTAAGAGGTGGGCTCACAGACACACTCGGAGAGGACACAGGGGATGTGTGAATGGTAGTGGGGGTGGTGAGTGCACGTGAGTGGTGTGTGGTGATGGGCGTGCTGGTGATGGACGTAGTGGCTGAAGATGTAGTGCATGCAGGTGCGAGTGGAGACGCAACAGGGAGGGAGGAGGGAGACATGGAGTAGGGGGACACAGTGGAGGCAGTGGCTGTTGGTATGTCTGCATGGGTATGATGCTTGTGTGAGTACCTGTGGGATGTGTGGTGCTTATGTTTGCCAGAGCTACCCTTGTGTTTTGAGGTGTGGGCATGCTGGTCTGATGGTGTGCTTGGGGTAGGCTGAGGTACTGGGGATTGGGTCTTGGTGGAGGAAGTTGGAGGGGGGAGGCTGGACACAGGAACAATGGCTGCCATCAGTGCTGAGGCCAGAGTCTGAAAAGCTTGCTGTTGGGCTGCCTGACCAGAATGAATGTCCTCCAGGTATGCATTTGTCTGTTGCAACTGCCTCTCTACACCCTGGATGGCATTCAGAATGGTAGACTGCCCAACAGTGAGGGATCTGAGGAGGTCAACGGCCTCCTCACTGAGGGCAGCAGGGCTGACAGGGGCAGGGGCTTGGGGCGAAGGAGATGCCCACCCTCCTGGGTGAGCAGCCACGGGACACACGCTGAGGGGCTGCTGGGAGGGCGGTGCTGGTAGGGGGGGTGGCGGCTGTACCTGTAGATGCGGTGGGCACAGAGGGGCCCGCCACTCCAAGGGAGCTGACATCAGAGGAGGTATCTGTGTCTGAACTGTCCTCTCCAGTCTCCGCCGTGGTGCTCCCCTCACCCTCCATCTCACTGGTTCCCTCACCATCAGTGGACTCGGCCTCCTGGGTCCTGTGGGATGCAGCTCCCTCTGTCGCCGGTGTCTCTGCTCCTCTGCCTGATGATGCTAATGCACGTAAGGACAGGTTAACAAAACAAAAAGTGGAGGGGAAGAGGCAAAGGATACACTTGGTCAATGGCGGCACCAACACCACTGTTGGCGTACACAACACTCTCACACACACGGAACAGCCCTATGATCTAGGCAATGCACTACCAGTTACAATGCTAGTCGCCAGGCCATGGGTAGGGACACATGCCACCAACTGCAGCATACTGGAGACCCACACACCCCTGCCCAGTAGAGGATGCCTACTAGCTAGGTTGGAGGAATTTCACATAAGAACCCTGGCCAATATGGGACCTACTCTGCAATGTCAGAACTGGCCTAGGGGCACCCACAGGCCCACATCCCCTACCAGGATACCACCCCACCAGGCATAAGTAGAAAGGAAGGGCACTGTATTCACCCCCTTGTTGCTGCTGTGATGCCCCCAAGCGCCCCTCCAGCTCCGGATAGGCCACCGCCAGTATGCGGGTCATCAGGGGGTCATGGTTCGACGGGCACCCCTTCCTCGTTGGGGGGGCCATCCCCAGCTGGGCCTCCGCCGTCCTCCGTGCCCAGTGTCTCAGGTCCTCCCACCATTTCCGACAGTGGGTGCTCCGCCTGCCGTAGACCCCCAGGGTCTGCACGTCCTTGGCGATGGCACACCATTTAACCCTTCTTTTGATGGGCACTGCCCTGCAGAGAAAATACCCAAAGGGAAAGGTATTAGTCAGACGGTCATACCTGTTACACTCATCGCCCACCATGCCCCTTCCCATCCCCATTAGCACAGACATGGCCCAGCATACATGCTGCACGCTGCCCAGAGCACATCCACCAACCCCCCACCCTACATGAGGCCTTCACACACAGCACTCCATGCATTCATGCTCCATGCATCGTACTCACAGTGTACTCACCTGTTGGTCTGGAGGCCCATATAGCAGTCGGTACTAGGGTAGGACTCCATCCACTAACCAATCCAACTCCTCCGAGGTGAAGGCAGGAGTCCATTACCCAGTCACACGTGCCATGGTAGGTCCCAGACACAGGTCACAGCAGCACATGTAGTGTAGGTCCTCGCCTGTTGAAGGTCAGGTAGTAAGTGAGAGAACAGATAGAAAATGTCGGTGACGTCCACGGCGGCGTGTACCATCACCGCCGGCGTAGATCACCATTGACCACTGTACCCCACAGGGCCCAATGATAACCAATGAGGATTTGCACGGTGGTTCCCGACCACCTCCCGCAATCGTGCACAACGTCAGCAGAATTACCTCACTTCCACCTGTCCCTCCATACTGGACAGGCGGATGCCATTTCGGGGGGGGGCATGGAACCTAACTGAGTCACAGTTCACAATTTCACATTCTGGACATATGTCACCAAAATATTGTAACAATCACAATTTGCATTGAACTCAAGTGGTTACAATGTACAGATAATGACCAGCTGCTCACTATTTTACCCCATAGATTGCAACCGCTGAGGATGAATAGGAGATGGAGACATCCCCCCTGGTGGACTTGGCAACACTGGAGGACAGGCACATTATCCTCACCTATAGACTTGACAGGGCCACAATCACAGAGCTGTGTGCCCAATTGGAGCCTGACCTGATATCTGCTATCCGTCACTCCACTGGGATCCCCCCTCTTGTGCACGTTCTATCAGTGCTCCATTTTTTGGCAACAGGTTATTTCCAAGTGACAGTTGACTTGGCAGCAGGAATGTCACAGCCAATGTTCTCAATAGTGCTGTCCAGAGTGTTGACTGCCCTGATTAAACACATGTGTAGCTACATTGTTTTCCCCCAAATGGAGGATTTGGCCACAGTGAAGGCTGACTTCTCTGCAAAAGGACATATCCCCAACATCATTGGTGCGATTGATGGGACACCTATTGCATTTGTCCCCCCCCCTGGCAAAATGAACAGGTCTTCAGAAATCGTAAAAGTTATCACTCGATGAATGTGCAGATGGTGTGTTTGGCGGACCAATACATCTCCCATGTCAATGCTAAGTATCCAGGCTTGGTGCATGATGCTTTCATCCTGGGGAATAGCAGCATCCCAAATGTGATGGCCCAACTCCAGAGGCACAGGGTGTGGCTAATAGGTGAGCCCTGGTTCCCACCCAGTGGATGGTGGTGTATGGGTTTGGTGTGGGCCATATTTGCAGGTGACTCTGGTTACCCCAACCTATCATGGCTACTGACCCCTGTGAGGAATCCCAGGACACAGGCAGAGGAACGTTACAATGAGGCACATGGGCGAACAAGAACGATTATTGAACTTACATTCAGCCTCCTGAAGGCCAGGTTTCAGTGCCTCCATCTAACAGGTGGATCCCTGTGCTACTCACCCAAGAAGTTCTGCCAGATCATCGTGATGGGAGTGAAGGTAAGGGCGGGAGGATGTGATGGCATGCACATAGGGGGGTGATAGTAATAGAGAGTTGATTTACCAGAGTCCAGTCCTCCTGCTACTCCTGCCAGGCGCTCGGGATGCATTATTGCCAAGACTTGCTCCTCCCATGTTGTTAGTTGTGGGGGAGGAGGTGGGCGTCCACCGCCAATCCTCTGTACAGCGAGTTGGTGTCTTGCTGCAATGGAACGTACCTTTCCCCGTAGGTCGTTCCACCTCTCCTTGATGTCATCCCTGGTTCTTGGGTGCAGTCCCACGGCGGTGACCCTGTCCACGATTCTCCGCCATAGCTCCATCTTCCTAGCAATGGATATCTGCTGCACCTGTGCTCCAAATAGCTGTGGCTCTACCCGGATGATTTCCTCCACCATGACACTTAGCTCCTCCTCAGAGAATCTGGGGTGTCGTTGTGGTGCCATGAGTGTTGTGTGAGTGGTGTGGGTGAGGGTGTGTAGGGTGGTGTGATGTAAGGTGCGTGGGCGATGTATAGGTGATGGTGGCGTGTGTCTCTGGTCTTGTCTGTGGTTGTGGTGTCTATCTCGTGGCAATTGTTTGAAATGGTAAAGGGTTGTGGGTGGGTGTTTTATAGTGGTGTAGGTGTGTGGGTGTTGTGTGTGTATGGGTGTCAGGTGTGTGTAGTTTGAATTATCCAATGTGGTGGTGTTTTGTTTGAATGTTTGTATTTTGAGCGTGGCGGTATGTGTGCCAATGGTTTACCGCAAATGAATGTCCGCTGTGGTGATTCGTGGGTCATAATGTTGTGGGTGTTGTTCTGTTGGTGTAACGGTGTGGGTTCTGCTACCGCCAGTTTATCACTGACCTTTGGGCTGGCGGATTTGTGTGTATGGCTGAATAGTGACAGATTGGTGTGTGTGTGTCATAATATGGTTAGCGGATATCTGCCGCGCTGGCGGTATGTTGGCGGCAGTCATCATGGCAGTGAGTGGGATTTACCACCAATGTCATAACGAGGGCCTTTATGTCTAATGCCCTATTATACTCCTGGTCAGGCTCAGGACTATGTGTGATAAAATGTTGACATCTTTTTTCTCTGCTCCAGGCCTTCTCCTGACCCATCCCCAATCCTTCTGTGGATGGAATTGCTTCTTGTATGTCTTTGTATTCTTGATGGCCTCCATTTTGCTTTCCTTGGTTAAATGTTGTGCTGGTTGCTCCCTGTATCCCATGAGGTTCTAGCCCCTTTGCCCAATTGGGGTCAACTGTGGTGTTTTCAAGGCCAAGTGCCAATCGATGGAGTGCACTTGATTTTCTCAGCTGCATTTTTGTTTTAGGATTGACCCACCATTATTTACATGTGGCTTATTGTACAGCACTTTTTTTTAGATTGCTCTCTGTGGTGCTCCTCATTCCCTCTAGGCCAGGTTGATAGGTCAAAAGTTTTGTCTTAGGGATGGCCCCATCTAGCATTTCCACGCCCCCCTTGAGCTCTTGTTCCTTCACAGGATCTGACTCACCGGATTGTAACGGCCCCTTTGTTATCCTTGGGTCATCTATTCCATGGTTCTGGCCTAATGCTGTGGGGGGTGCTTGGCAGGATTTTGCAGTGGGGTCTTCCGACCAAATGCTGGCAAGTTGAGAGTTGTAATCTCCTTTGCTGGCCGGGACGTCCTTATTGCTGGTAATTTGAGGTTTAAGCTTGACATTAGCAGTCTGGTCTTCCCCAGTTGGCTTGGTAGGATTAGTATATGGGCAAGTGCCAGTTGATGGAGCAGATACCGATCTCTGCTTAAAGATTGGATAAGCAGAATTGGGATGTTGCTGGTATAGTCGAGCGTTTTCTTAGTATGTCTGTGTTTGTTAGTTTTTTTGTGGCTTTGAGTGTTTTTTTCAGTCTCTTCTTCTGTCTTCTTGTTAATTGTGGTTGTTGGTTATTCCCAGTATCGGACTTACACGGTTGATTATTGGCTGTCTCCAGAGTTGGCTCTTCTAGCCACAATAATAGTGGGAGAGAGTGGATGCACCACGAAAGGTGGCTTATTTCTTGGTTCGTTCTTATTGCTTTCCACCGCCTCTGCTGTTAATGTGGGTGTGGAGGGCCTCCCTTTGCAGGTTACTTCCAGGGGTGCTATATCTTGCGTCTTGCCTCCTGGCGACGTGCAGCTGGCTGTTTTATTGGTTTCCCCAGCTGGTTTGCAATGTTGAATGAGGCTAGTTAACAACTCTGACAATATCGATAGCTTCACTTTGGCTTCCATCCACTCCCTTACCTGGTGTGCATCTGTGATCCCATCTTCCCAATTAGTAAGCTCAGTTTATTATCTAACAAGAGTACATTCTGATCCAGCATGTGGATTAATTCTAAATGAATCTCCATCTTATGTGTCTGCCATGTAAGAGCCTTAACTGTGGCTAGAAGGGAATTGTTAATAGTATTTATGATGCAGTCAGCACTACCTGTTTCCTCCCTCCCTTCACTGGGCGAGTTTTCTTCTTCTATATCCTCTCCGGGGTCTCCCCTGAGCTCATCCTCTCGGCCTTGTTCTTCCAGGCATGTTTCTTGCAGTATCCAGTCTTCATGGGCTGTTGCACCGTGAGAGTCCTACAAAACCACCTGTGAACCCTGTGGGGGGGAGGGGAGGGGTCTGACTGTTGTCAAGGGACTCTTGTACATGAGATTCCACTGATTGGGATAGTACCGTCTGATGGATCTCTGCCGCTTGTAGCAGTTAGTTATTGTTTGGGAGTGCTGCCTGCCCCCTAATTGGCTGTTTAAATATCAAGGTTATTCTCATTGCTTCAGCTTGGTGAACAAGGACCATCTGATTAATATTAATGTTATTACTGGTGTTAATGTCAGTGGTAAAACTATAGTGGTTCTTGTTATACATGCTCATACTTTCTCCTGTTGCGGTGTCCGCCACCTCTATCAGCTCCCCAATTATTGAGGCGTCCAGGCTGCTGTCTGTGCCTGAGGAGCAACTGACATAGTTGTGTGCTTGCTCTGTTTGCGTTGACCTGATTGCTGGGTCAAAAGCCATTTTCGGGAAGGCAGCGGCGGCCCATGAGCCTTGATTACCCTCAGATTTAGTGGATTCAATAGTTTCCCCCTGCGGTGCCTATTCCACTCCTCGCCCTTGTAAAGTAGTTATATGTGTATGTTTTGCTGTCATTTGGGACCTTTTGCTTCAGGCCCATTTTTTTATCTTTCTGATGGGTCTGAGCCTTAGATCTTTCCTCCAAGGATACTTCATTGACATTTCCATCACGGCTATTCAGTTTTATGAGCTCTATAGAATCTATTGCTGATGTCAGGGCAGGGCCTGCAGAGCTTGAGGAGTGGTTTTGTAGATTTGTTCCTTTGGTTTTTAGGACCTTTCACTTCAGACCCATCTTTTGGTCCTTCTGGTGCTCCTGGGCCTTAGATTGTTTATCCAATGTCAGCTCATTGGAATATCTGATACAACTATTCAGATCTATGGGTTCTGTGAGCTCTATCACCCATGTCATAGGGCTTGTGGGGCTTGCAAGGCCTGCTGGGCTTGAGGGCCTCATATGGCACCAATACTTTTAGCTCCTGTTTTAGACATGTTGAGTTTACTACGCAGCCCCAGACCCTTATATCCTGATTGAGCCGGATCTGCTGTGTCAGGCTGCCTCCTTAGTTTACTAATATCCCTGCCTGCAGAGAAAATTCTGTGTACCAACTTCCAGTTACCTCCAAATATTTTGAAGGTCCTTTGTTCCTTCTGTCTCTTATGATTTGCCTGTGTTACTGTTTTGCCTGTTTCACCTGTTTTACCTGTAGCATTTGTACCTTTTGCAACCTTTGTGACCTTTGGTACTCAGTTCTTGCCCTCGGTGGACTTGAGGGACTTCAGGGGCTTAAGGGGCTCACAGTACTTAGAGGAATCAGAACAGACAGGTGGTGTTATTATTGCCACTGTTGAAAATGTTGTGAAATCGTTATTTCGTTGAGCCGCTCCAGGCCCATCTCCGACTCCTTTCCTTGCACCCGAGCCCGGTCTAAGGATGTCATATAGCAATTTTGCAACTCTGGTGGTTTCTGTTTTTTTTTGTCTCCTGACTCGTGACTTCTGATTTTCCAAGCTCCAAGATTTTGCGAGGATTTGCGAAGATTTTACAAACTTTTGTAGATTTGTGCACATTCAATGTTCGTCTCGTAAATTAGTTGCTAGTAGAATGTGGCACTGTGCAACAATGCTAAGCTCTGCCACACTGCCTGCCACTTGCTGCTCTACTTCACTTCATTAATTTAGGGCGGGGGCACGAGCATGCTTGTTCCAAACTTCTAGAGCTGCTCTATTTCTGTTGTGATGGCAGTGTCTGCAGCTGTGGCAGTACTCCTGGTGAAAACAAGTATAAACCAGCACCAGCTCCAGTACAAGATGCAAATTACAGAGTGGGGGTGCGGGGTGCAGGGTGCAGCACTTATTGCGCTGTGTTTCGCTGCTGTGGAGTGAGTAGTGGTCAAGTAGTCGAGTGGTCGAGGTATGGTAGGGTAGGGTAGGGGAGTGGTGAAGCTAGCAGCAATACCCCCGTGACATCGTGGCGGACAGGTTGGGCCAGGCTCGTTTGCCTTATTCAGTTTGTTGCAGTGGGGGTGCAGTACGTAAGCAAGGGTCGTAACGATGTGAGGCGTGGTATCAGGCTAGAGTGACTGCTATGGGGGATTAACGTCAGTAACTGAAAACAGCACATGCAATGAACAACACCGCTGCGCACGACAAACAGAGCACAGAGCGCACCTGGGGGCTGAAGCTCACTGACACTGCTGTCCCGCTGACCAACTGCCGTAGCCCCCGACCTCGGGGGGGGGGTGTTTGAAGTACCCAAACGCTGCCGCAGTCAGCACTCCTTTTCCGCTCTCCGCCGTGCACTCTGCCCCGACTGCTTCGACAGAGCTGTGCTCTTGCGCCTGGCTCCGCCACCGCCTCTGACTCCGACAGGAAGTGCTCGTGATCTGATTCAGGCTGGAAGCGTGTTGGTAGCTAGTGGGCAGCAGCTGCAAACACCTCGTCAGGACTATCTGGAAATTCAGCCTCATGTCGGTTGTCTGTAGCTGAAAAACAGGAACTAATTCGCTGACTTAGATTACCTTAATTTTTTTTGTATGTATTGTTCTGAAATCGAACAGTGTTTCTCTGTAAAGGTAAGGACATGACTGTAGGGCCTATTAAGGACTCATTTCAACATTAGTTTTTAATTACTACCAGGTCTGAAACTTAGAGGGAGCCAGCCCATTTTAAAGTCTGACTAAAGCCAGGGGCAACAAACACCTTAAAAAAAAGAGAACAAACAACTGTGGCTGTATGTTAAAAAACTGCACTTGGTCAAAGCTGAGCCACATGCCAGTCCACTGTGCAGGGGTGGCGGGCCTCTGGCCTGAGAGCTCCATACTGAGTCAGGGGCCCTCCCTTCCTGTACTTTGTGAGGGACCCTCCTTAAGTTTTGTTACGTCACTGTCCCCCGTGCTCACTGTTTTTGACATTTGTACTCAGCATTTCCGGCATGCATTTGGAGAAATCGCAAGTTCCACATATTGACTTTAGGGGTTTCTCTGTGCAGGAGTCAACCTGTCTGCACTTTTCAGAGGGTTTAGAGATATTCTTGCAGGCAGGTGGAGTGAGTCACTGCACCTACCTGCAAGGAGATGTCTGGGTAGTCAATGGGACCATGTTTCATCACTCCAAAGGGCTGCCTTAGAAGTTGCACAGAAAGTGAGCCACCTTTTTGGTGGTGCACTTTTAGTGCACCTTTTAAAGGCATGTTTGTCTCTGCGTCCATGTTGGTAATACAGCCCGGGACCAGTGTCAAAGAGATTCCCTCCTACACAAATGCTGCAATGCCCTCTAATGCTAGAGCTGGCACTATATGTGCGCTAATGCTATCCGTATTACAGAAGGGGCTGCAAAAGTGTCTGCTGCCCCTTCTGTAGTACCAAAGTGCCCTGGCGGAGTGCAAATTGGGGGCACATGCTCATTGCACCCCTGGGAAACTTTGTGTAATATGGCCCCTCAAAGGCAAAGAGCAGGCGCTCATCTCTGTGCTGAGCCAGCACTGCTTTTCATGATATAGGTCCATAATAAAAAAAAATGTAAATGCTTTATTGGTGCACTCTGGGCAACTTGCGAAATGATACAAGTAATGACTGTTCTATGCCACACTCTGCTATGTGACTAAGGGCCATATGTACAAACACATTTTCCCACAGACACAGAATACATAAAAGTTTTGATGCATCTGGGCCTCATTTCGTTCAGGGTGGGACAATGAGTGCATAGCTAGTACTGTTGCACAATGCACCTAGAAGCATAATTGGTGACGTCTATGTGGCTTAAAATAAGTTGCACAAAAGCACTGATAAGCTGGTCATCTCATGTTTGGAACAACTCATCATTGACATATCTCCAGTCACCAAAGAGACCTCCGCTTGCTTCCTATCAAGAAAATAATTAACTTCAATCTTCTTGTCCATGCCTAAAAGGCCCTCCATTACAGGCACACTGGTACATCTGCTTTGGCACTGCCCCAAGTTACATCGTTACTGGGAAAACATTATAGATGATATAGATGCAGCGTTCCAGGTTAATATCCCGAGATTCCCATCGTACATTTTATTGGGGCTGCCCAATCCTCTTACTTTTCCTTTAAGATCTCTAAAAGGGAGGCAGATGGCCCTAGCACTCAACGCGGCGCTGCAGCTGACTTTAGCTCTCTTGGGTACAGATAGAGTCCCGACTCATGTCTCGTGGCTTCAGAAGCTCTGGTTTATTCTTGCAATGGAGAAACTTACATTAGCCTCCTAGCAGCGGGTAGGAGAATTGTGGAAGCCGTTTGAGCTTCTTTCTGCAGAATTTATTGAGCTGACATGCCCGACCTACCTGAGAGTTTTGAGGATGATTTGAATCCTTGGTTGGAGTGCTGTGGGGGAGGTTGTTCAAGGGGGGGTGTGCTTGGATGACGGAAGGGGTTGAGGAGGGGAGAGGTAGAAGGATGACATGGACTCTTGGAGGGAAGCATTGTTGAAGTGTTATTATTTA
The DNA here is from genome assembly GCF_031143425.1 of Pleurodeles waltl. Taxonomy (NCBI): domain Eukaryota; kingdom Metazoa; phylum Chordata; class Amphibia; order Caudata; family Salamandridae; genus Pleurodeles; species Pleurodeles waltl. The sequence goes on along the minus strand of NC_090440.1, from coordinate 1,441,601,182 downwards.
TATGAATATGTGGTTCTCATCTGCGGGACTGACATCTTGGATGATTATTGGACATCGCCAGTAGGCACAAGGCTCAGCAAGGAGAGGATTGACAGGGGGGTTCCTCTGAGCATGGTTTTGAGATTCACGAGAGAGACCTTTGTATGAAAACCTGGCATTGCTTCTGTGCTGATATATCTCATTTTATGCCCCGCGATGAGTGGTGTTTTGTATGTTTATATTTCTATAAAACAATAAACAGATTTGATCTTAAAAGGCCCTCCATGACCTAGGACCCACCTACCTCAACTACCGCATCACCTTCTGCTCCCCTACCAAACTTCTCTGCTGTGCTCAACAAGCACGAGCCACCGTACCCTGCATTTGGAAGACCTCTGCTGGTGGAAGATCCTTCGCCTACCTTGTGGCAAAGAGCTGGAACAGCCTTCCCCTGCACCTCGGACACTCTCCATCGCTACCTCAATTCAGGAAGACTCTGCAACTGAAGCTCAAAAGACAAACCCCCTTAGCGCCTTGAGACCCTTACAGGTGAGTACTTACACTTAATAAACCCTCATTTGATTTGATTTTGATTCTGTACAAGTGTTACACTTGCTGTTCCACTCATTCATCCAATATTTATATGATATTCACATACAAGTATTTGATGGTCTGCCCTCCTCAGTGGTGTCCAAGAGGGCTGGATTAATGTTACACTTTCCGCCTCACAGTTGACTATATGAATGAGACCTTTAGAGATGCAATGTATGTACATTTATCTTATCAGATTATCCTAAAATTGTAGCATGGATCTTAGCCTTCCGGTCCTATGTTGACTACCCCTGATATATCTATTCTGTACGTAGTCAATTGTCTCTCACATTAGGGAAGACAGCAGAATAAGTTAGAGAATCTGGTATTGTGTTAATTGATGATCAATAATACACTTTACTTCTTGTGGGATATGCTGTTAAATGAACACAATTTATGTCAGCAGCTCCTCTTGAAGACCTGCGAGGCTTCATTATATAAGGGATGAAGTAATTCATGCCATACATTATAAGGATATTGAAAGTCACTGAGAAGTTCCATAACCATATAGAGGAACGAGGCCAAAGGCCGAGTTCCTTTATATAAATTATGGAACTCCAAGGTGACTTGCAATATCCTTATCATGTACACCAGGGGGTACGTGAGCCCATATGATACATGGTCACACCGTCATCTTTTCCACCAACCACTTAAAACCTTGGTGCCTAGCACCTTCATATGAAAGAGCAGGCATGTTTGCCACATGAAGAATACAAATAAAATCTCTAGTGCAAAATTAATCCCATCAAAAATGTATTTGTTGCAAGCAGATATTAGAAAAAGTTCAATTAATTCATTTTTTTAAATATTAAAAAGTAGCAGTGGCTTGGAATGTATACACCCATGAAGAAAGATTTGAGCTTTTCTTTATCTAAGGAGTGCACAAAATAAACATATTCTCTGTGCTTGTCAATGTAAGCTGTTTAAATAGAGCAGAAGAAAGAAAGGCAACCTTCCATTTTCATTGCTTCTTTAAATATCTGCCTCAATTAAGTGACCTGACCTGCCTTCTACCTATGCTGCTGGCTCTGGCAGCAGACATTGGTATGTCAGAACTCAGCGATAATAACTTATAATAGTTGACTGGGTGCGTCAGAAGTTGCCAAGTATAAAGAAATGTAAGATGTGCATTTATACAGGGTTTGCAGAATTCCATGTATTATATTTCCATACCTCCCCGCTGCACTAGTAAGCAACCTGTCGTTTCTCTTCAAAACCTTCAAAATGCCCTTTTTTGCATTCTTATTACTGGTAGATTGTGCCACAACTGACTGCTCCGCTTTTGGTTACCACGGCAGACACACACTCCATATCTCCGCATTGAATGTGCAATTATGTCAAATGGTGAATAACAATCTAGTCTCATTTAGCTCCAGATCATGAACACAATAAATGAAAGTGTGGACTTGACTTGTGTTTTGATGGGCAGGAATGGTACAAGGTTTCCTGAATTATAACCCCATATTCTCTAATTTGGACCAATTGTTTCTTCCTGTGCTTCATCACTCTTCTCCAACAAAAAACAGGAACACTCAGTGGCAGCCAGAAATACACTCATCAGCATACTAAGAGCAGAAATACACATAGAAGCAGGCTAGCATCACAATTACTCCTGGAACAAAGGCTTTTGTTAGAATTACACCTAGAAACGTGCTAACTCAGGAACTGAAAAGCACACAAACATCACAATTGCACACAGAAGACCAGCATGAGAATTACAACTAGATGCAGGCTAATTGTAGAATTAAACCTTGAAGCAGACCAACACCAGTATTACACTTAAAAGTATGCTGACTCCAGGATTACATTTAGAAGCAGGCTATCTCTAGAATTATACTTAGAAGCAGACCAAAATCACTATTGCACCACTAAGAAGGCTATATTCAGAATACAAATAAAAGCAGAAACACACGATAATTACACACACAAACTGATGAATACCTGAATTGTACTTAAAAGCATGCCAACTAACTCTTAAATTACATTTAGAAATAATAATGTCAGAGCTGCGATGAAAAGTAGGCCAATACAAGATTTATTCTCAGAAGTAGTCTAACTAGCTCCTGAATGACGATTAGTAGAGGACAGCCACCAGAATTCTTCTTACAAGCAGTAGGCTGACACAAAACTTACTGTAAAGCAGGCTAAGATCAGAATTACATTTAGAATTAGAATAATACCAGAATTAAGTTTAAAAGGAGGTTAAGACTTGGCTAGCTCCATTGCACATAGAAGCAGACAGAATTGAGAATTACTCTTCGAAGCATGATAACTCCCTAATTAGGTGTAGTAGTAAACTAACAACAGAACTAATCTTTGAAGCAGATGAACACCAGAATGACACCAAGGAAGAGGATAAAACCAGAATAACATTTATAGGCCGGCTAATGCGAGTAGTAGACCTATAAGTAGACCATCATCAGAATTACTCTTTGAAGCAAGCTCCTACCAAAAGTACAGTTACAAGCAGAATAATTCCAAAATTCCAATAAACATCAGGTGAACACCACAATCCGTATTATAGAAAGTGCTACTTATATGTAATTGAGATTTATGCATGTGTTTTGCATCCCTGCAACACTTCGTTATTACAGAAGGTGCTGCAACCTCTTGTGCAGCCCCATCAGTAACGCATTAGGAACCAATTGTCCCAAGTGGTCATGTGCATTAGGAATGAACCCATGAAAGTGAGGGAACATATTTTGCCTCTGCATTCATGCCATATTGGAAAGGTACAGAAACAAACAGGCCATTGGGGGGAATGTAAGCACCACATTGTAACTGCACCCTCCATGGATATCTCTTGAGAGGGGACATAGGTAACCCTTGGACCTTCTATGTATCCCCAGCAGATCAGTTTAGTAGTCGCACACTTTAATACCTATGGGAGGATCTCTTCCCCCTCTGCAAAAGCAGGGTGGATATTTTTTTTTTAATCTAAAGCAGTTTCAAACTGCTGCTCTGTCTCTCAATTCTGTGGCGTCCCAGTTCAGGCATGAGTTTGTGCATGTACTCCGGAAAGCACAATTTGCAGCATGCCCCATGATCCCACTTTCTGTTGGACATGTATGCCCTGCACAACCTGGGACTAAAGAGGCTTACATCCCGCCCTTGCTTTTCATTGGTTCCTGTGCTTGCCACTTACTTTTCCTCTGTTTCTATTGGCTGTAGCGTACTATTTCCTGCATTTACCAATACTTCTTCCTTATGCGTTTCCTCTTATCAGTAGCCCAAGGCCTAAGTACTGTTTTCATCTGCTTTTGTGGAACTCCTTTTTTAGATTTTGCCTGCTCAGTGCTGGCTTTGTTTGTCCTCCATCCTTTACCTAATCTCTCCATGGCTGCACACATTTCAAGTATGCTTTTTTCCCATCTTTGCACTCCATACAAATGCATGTGTTTTGTTTGTGCTCCCTATCACCTCCCACACCCCCCTGTTGTTTCCCACTATCCCTTGTATTTGTATATAATCCCTTGTATATCCCATTGTTCATTCTTTTTTTTAAATGAATTACAGGATTTTGAGCCTCCTGCTAAGACTCGAACCTGGTTCCCCACCTTCAGCATCAGCTGCTCTAGTCCTTATGCCATGTGCTTTCTCCTTTCTATGGACATTGAGATCACCTTATAAGATGGCTGACACTCCTTTGGAACGTACAATTAATAAGCATTTCAGGTATGGGTTCCAAAGCAGCACCAACAATCTTGTTCATTGCTCTGTGACCGCATTTCTATAGAAGTGCTCTTTCCACAACCACAGCCCCCTGCCCTCCTCCTTCAAACTGTTTAAACAGAGGTGGCTCAGTGATGTGAGACACCAATAAGTAGTGGTTAACTCACTTAAATATCTTGCAACTTTTCTTCAAACATGAGTTCCAGAAAATACTTTCTATGCTATTGTTAACAGGCTTCATTTTATTATTTTACTGAGAGGTTATTAGAACGTCTATCCAGCGCTCTTTTAGCAGGCAACAAACACAGAGAATGGTTGGTGGACACGTGAAACGGCAAACGTTATTTCTTTTCATTTGTGCATCATGAGTCCATTTTAGTAAGCGTACTATGGCTTTTGATTAAATTTTGAAAATGCAGACACCGAATAACTTGTGTTATTTATTGTCTCTTCCCCCAGAACTGTGCTGAAGTTCAGCAACTAGGCATGGCAAGAGAATTCAGCTCTGTAATAATAAGGTGGCAAAATGTAGACTTTTGGTAAAGATAAGTGGACTTTATCCCAAACAATCATGGAAACTTTCTAAGGTAATTAGATGTATAGTACGGGTTGAGAATGAGTGTTATAACAACTTTATCCCAAGTCGAAGTTTCCTGAAAGGTATGCAGGAACATACATGCAACATTCGATAATGTTGAAGTCTCGCAGGCAGCGTCATGCAAAAATGTCTATTTCGCCATTTAAGAATTCTCAGTGGCTCATATTGTCAAAGGGTATTCCAACCATTTGAAAGAGGGGTCTTCATAGAACGCATATACCTAGAAGGTTAGGTAGGCTTTGGCTTTCATGCAAGCTTAGTTGCATGCATTGCATCCAGAGATCCCTTGTTTTGATCTGTGCAATTGTGGAACATATGAGAGTTTGGGGGTGGTGGCGTAATACCCAGAGCTGCCGACTTTGGAGCTGGAGAGCCAGGTTTGAGTCTTAGCATCCGCTCAACATCCTGTGATTCTAGGCAAATCACCGGCTTGAGTTTGTGCTAATTAAAGCTGCAGCAAAAAACAGTACAGAGGATTTTGTTTCATAGTTTTTTTACTAAGAGGGAGCTGTAGCTGCTGCCAGTCTAAAGTGGTAGGGCGGTGCAGCATAGGGGTTTGTGGGCAGGGAGTAAAAATAAAATAAAAAGACTTACCTGCCACTCCTGCTGACGCTTCCGGCTGCCTCTGTGCTCTTCTTGTCCTGGCAATCCATGGGACACAAAGCACCGGCTCCCCACCCAATCCAGACTCTGCTCTTATGCTATACCTAACATTAGAGTAGCGCCGGAATTGGCCTGAGTGGGTGGTATTTTCTCCACCCGGCTGTGTAACCCCGATGGCTTGGAGAAACATAAGTGCGCATGTCAGTTTGGCTGGCCTAAAACGGCCGGCCAAACAGACATGTGCACTTACAGTGCCCAACACTCCTCCTCCCTGCCATGGCCTGGCCCCTCCCCACCCTAGACTCCATCGGCTTTGGCTCAGACAATGAGTATTAAATGATAATAACATTGTTTTATTATAAAAAAATTTATCGCCTGCTGGCTCTGAGCACTGGGGGAACGCTCCTCCGCAATTATGGAGAAGCTGCCCCTGAATTTATTAAGCAGTGAATTCATTATTCTCTTCGGCTGAGTGTCAGACCCTGAGAAGTTCTTCCATGCATCAGTGAATTTACGTATTGTCCAGTGTGGCTGCACAATCTCCTCGATATCCATGCCCAACAGTCCGTGCAGAACACACGGTGACACACTTGAAATGCAACTTTGCGCCTGCCTGCCACACTTATTGCCACATTTGCCCGTCAAACTGCACGGTGTTTTATGCAGAGCAGGACCTTGCCTCTTTAAGCCATGTTACTTAGCAGCTCGCGCTGCTGTGCAACGTGTAAAAAACATTGACAACGCTAATGGGTTTTAAATAGACGAAACCTATTGACTTTACCCATGTTGTTCTACTTATCTTTGGCTGATTGGGCTTTCCTCTCCAGGGAAGAGGAGGGGTGGGGGGTAGGGGCGGGTGTAGACAGCCGTATTTGAAAGGACAACTGTTTGAGAAGAGACTGAGGGAACCGTTTTTTGCACTTAAAAATTCAGGTATGTGGCTACTAATGCTCTACAGTGCACAGGAGAGACGTTGGCAGCAGGCTAGACACAGAACGCTCAATTTTCAGGACGTGAACACTCAATATAGTTAGGAAAAGGAGCATTCTGGTCCTGTCCGTTTTCCGATGTTCCACTCCGGGAGCTAATATATACTACTTAAATTGCTGTTGTATGTGTAGAAACATGCTTCATGTTGGAAACAAGGTGTATGAAGAAGAGGGGGGCTTGGGGTGGATGGGTAAAATGGAATGCCTGCACTGACATTGTGGCTGGTGTGGGATGCTGATGTAGGGTGGATTGGGGATGCAGATGTAGGGGAAATTCATTGAGTCGATGGTGGTACCCAATTCTGATACTTTACCTTTCAAGAATTTGCGGAGAAGGAGGTAAACAGGATTGAGCTTTCAAGATAAGATAATAGCAGAAATCGAGGCCTACTAAGTACTTATCTGATACCGAGACAACTCAATAGGGTCTCCCTGCAGCGTGCCAATGAAAATCCTACCTAAACATAAAGCAAGATTTATGTAAAGCATTCCTTGGACTAACCTGTTACTGCCGGCTATTAGAAACACCAAAGCCTACACTGCTGCTTAAAACTGTTTAAGGCAGCCAAAAATGTAATATTCTTATTGGTGAGCCAGATTGCTGCAGCTGGGCAGATGTCAAGCCTATTCAGGAAGTTAAGTACTTCAGTATGTTTGATGAAGGACGGGATCACATCAATGCTGGCATAATGAAGCATGCACTTGAAATGTGATTGCTACTGGAACTAGAGGAACAGACACACTCAGGAAAACGGGTAAACGATTGGGGATCCAAGTTTCTACAAATGCATTTTTTACATTCCCATCTTTATGTATACATATTTATACTGCTTATCTTCGCATTAGAGTTTATTCATAATTATTTTCCGATAGGCAAAAATCTAGGTCGTAACAAGTATACTTCTACATATCCTTAACCAATAACACTAATTTCTGGGGATCAGAGCATATTTGTCATCTTCATACTTTGACTCAGAAAGAGAAGGGCAGAAAATTAAAAAATGAAGAAGGAGGAAGAAAAGGAGAGGAAAATAGTGGCAAAGAAGGGTGAACACGAATTTGCAAGAGTGAGATAAAGGGACTGGAAGTGTAGGGTGGTGGACGAGAGAGCCATGTGTGGAATGAAGACTAGACACCCTCTGTATTTGGCAAACCAAGCACTTGTCAGTGCCATCAGCGTGCTACTAGGTAAATCTTTGGACTCTGCACTTACGTGATACAAATGAGGCACAGTATTTAACTAATAAACATATACTCACACTTCGATGTCTGTAGTGTGTTAAATTGCATAGGAGCTATCTTAAAAAACACAGCACACCATGTTGAAAAAACGAGCATTTTAGTACCAACACATGTACCAGATAACTTCAATAGGAGATATAGGCCCCCATTACAATCCTGGCGGTTGGTGATAAAGCAGCGGTAACACCGCCAACAGGCCGGCAGTAAAGAAATTGGCATCATGACCATGGGGGAAGCTGCCAACACAGACAGCCACTTTAACACACCAACCGCCACGGCGGTAGCAACAAACACCACGCCAACAGTCAGGTGGAAGACAATGTACCGCCCACTGCATTACAACACGCCTATCTGTCACCTTTTTCGGGGCGGTACCAATGCCATCAAAAGCACAGTAGAAACAGTACTCTGAAGGGAAATGTCTCACCTCTCGACACTCAAGGAAGAAGCACGACGCCATGGAGCCCGAGCTGCACTTTTTCCCAATGCTGGTGTACCTTCTCATCCGCCACGAACGTGAACGCCGGCGAAGATGACCACGGTGAGTACTGCACCTAGCACACAAGAGAGGGGCAGAGGAAAAAGAGAGTGACACACACACGCAACACGCAACACCCCCACCCCAACACCATACACACAAACAGATGCAACAACATTACATATATACCTCGTAACCCTCAAGAATAACGCAAGGACAAAAGGAATGGAGTAAAATGAGTGTAATAGTACAGTTTTAGAATAATATGTACTTAAATCAATAAACAGTATATATAATATATACAATATATACAAAAGGAGGGACAATGCCCACTCCAAAATGTCTGTGGCCCACTGGGCCAAAACACATAGGCCAAGGCCACACTTGACTCCTGTCTCAATACGGAGAGAACACTGCAGGGGTATCAGGTCGAAAACACACATGCACCTCAGGAGGACAGGGAATTGGGGGGCACTTCAGCCGGAAGATGGTACAACACCACTGGCCTGGAGGGGGCTCCATGCCCACTGCTTGGTCCTGGGGAGTGCAAGGCTACAGTCTCTCAAGTGGATGGTTTGCCCACTGCTTGGTCCTGGGGAGTGCAAAGCCACAGTCTCTCAAGTGGGTGGTTTGCCCACTGCTTGGTGCTGGGGAATGGAAGGCCACAGTCTAGTGGGTGGTTTCTTCCACTGGCTCTGAAGGGGGGCCTTGTGCCCAGTGTGCTTCATCCTGGCAAGGAGGGGCTGAGTGGATGCCTTCTTACACTGGTTCTGGAGGTGGCCTTGTGCCCAGTGTGCTTCATTCTGGCAAGGAGGGGCTGAGTGGATGCCTTCTTCCACTGGTTCTGGAGGAGGCCTTGTGCCCAGTGTGCTTCAATCTGGATGGGGCAAGGTCACAGTCTCTCACCTGTGTGTCAAACTGACAGGTGTTGCAGGGGCCAGGATGCACTGCAGCCCATGTAATCACACATTACACACTGTTCGCTGACGGTGACGGCTGTCACGACTCACGTGCTGCTTGCGCCTGGAATTTGCAGATCTGGTGGCGTGAATCTTCAATGTTCGGCTTTGGCCCAAAAAGGGGCGACTCTTTCTGGTAGCCACGGTGCTGTAGGCAATGGAGACACCAAGAACAGACCGTGCCCTTCAGAAAGTAGCGCCAGAGGGAAAAAACCCCTTAAAAAGGGGAAAAAACCTCCAAACAGGAAGACTCCTGGAGAAAAACAAGAACAAACAAACAGGAATCCAAAAGGAGCAGTAATCAGAAAACACAGAATGCTGAGTCCAAAACCAAAAGGCAAGGAAATCAGGAGCGAAGACACTAACTGAGCAGAAAGTGTTGCAGCGCAAAGAAAGAGGAAAAGCACAGCCCTTATATACCAAAAAACAGGAAGTGACCCACAGGAAGTAAAAGGACACCATCTTAGATAGGGAAATAATACATAGAACAGAATAGTAGAGGAACCATAGAGAATAGGGAACAAGGAATGCTGGGAAAGCACAGGAATCTGGGAAGGAGGTAAAAACATAAAGAAAGGCACACAACAGACTGCCAAAAAGAAGAAAGGACAAAGAAACGAAGAAAAACAGGTAAGAGGGTTCAGAGACCCCTGGGACAGTGAAAGGCAGAAGGAAGAACGAGGCCCCAAGCAAATCTGGGGCCTCGAAACGCGCAGGAGAGGCTGGGGGCGCGCCGCGTCTTAATAACGCGGTGCGCGGCCCGAGCCGAACGCCCGGCAGAAGTCGAGCTCTCGGCTCGCGCCGCACCGCGCGGCGCGACAGTAGGTCCCCCTCCCGAAGGCCCAGGTTTAAGAGGGAATAAACAGTGAAAGCGTTGAATCAGGAGAGGAGCGTGAACGGAAGAGGCATCTTCCCATGAACATTCACTGAGAGGATAACCCTTCCAATGAATCAGATACTGAAGTCGTTTATGAAAAAGACGAGAGTCACAAATTTCCTGCACTTCATATTCAGGAACATCATCCACAAGGACAGGAGGTGGACAAGGAAACTGACGTGAGTAAGGATCAGGCACATAAGGTTTAAGCTGAGAAACATGAAAAACCGGATGGATCTTCCATGTATGGGGTAAGTGAAGACGGACAGTGACAGGATTGACCAACTGGATAATACGGAAAGGCCCATAGTAACGAGGTGTGAACTTGTTTTGAGAGAGACGTGAGGGCAAGAATTTGGAGGAGAGCCAGACTTTATCTTGCAGTTGATAATTTGGATTGGTTGTACGTCTCTTGTCTGCAGCCTTCTTCATATACCTCTTGGTATGTAACAAATTAGATCGAATTAGTTTATGGAGTTGGAGAAGGCGTTTGGAGAAATAGGTAATAGCAGGTAGAGGAGAGTTGGATTGTGGAGAAGTAGGGAAAGAGGTAGGATGAAAACCATAGGAACAGAAAAAGGGAGTGACCTTGGAGGCACTATGGACTGAGTTATTGTAGGAAAATTCAGCTAAAGAGAGGTAAGTGCTCCAGTTACTTTGGGTAGAATTGCAAAAGCATCGAAGATATTGCTCTAGTCCTTGGTTCAGACGCTCAGTCTGTCCGTTGGTCTGAGGATGGAACCCTGAAGACAGGGCTCTATTTATATTCAGTGTTTTACAAAAATGCTTCCAAAATCGGGAGATGTACTGAGGTCCTCTATCAGATATTATGGTATGGGGAAGTCCATGGAGACGGAAGACATGATCTATGAATATTTGACTTAGTTCTTGAGAAGTAGGCAGCCTTTTTAGGCCAGTGAAATGAGCCATCTTTGTGAAAGAATCCACTGTGACCATGATAACCCGGTTTCCTGCTGATGGTGGGAGTGAACACATAAAATCAGTAGAGATAGTATGCCATGGGGCCGATGGAACAGGCAAAGGCTGTAGTAATCCTGCCGGTCTGGTGTGAGGTATCTTGACTTGGGCACATATGGGGCAGGCCTGAACGTATTTTTCCACATCCAGTTTCCAGGTAGGCCACCAGAAAAATCGTGAAAGTAGTTCTTGTGTGGCTTTGATGCCTCTATGACCAGCTACAGGGGAATCATGGCACATTTGTAATGCTTTCTTTTGCACCTTGTTTGTAGGGAGGAATATCAGGTCTTGGTAATAAAAATATCCTTGTTTCTTGTACAATAATGGTCTTAGTTTTTCTATGTCATGGTCCGATAGGTTGGCGTATTCTTGTTGTACTTCTTCCAGGAAAGACTGAGCCACTCCAATGATCTTACTGGGTTCTAGAAGATACTGGGATGAGGAAGGAGAACACTCTGGATATCGGCGAGACAGCGCATCAGCCAGAATGTTTTGAGATCCTGGAATATATGTAATATAAAAATCGTACTGACTGAAGAAAAAGGCCCAGCGGGCCTGACGACTATTCTGGCATACAAAATTTCTTAAACATTGTAAATTACGGTGGTCTGTCCTCACCTCAAATGGTTCCTTGGAACCCATCAGAAACTGTCTCCACTCAAGGCAGGCTGTTTTCAGAGCCAATAATTCCCTTTCAAGTACGGAATAATGTTGTTCAGCTGTGGAAAGGATATGAGACAAATAGAAAACAGGATGTTCAAGGCCATCATCCTCTTGTCGTTGGAGTAAGACAGCTCCGATGGCTCTCTCAGAAGCATCAGTTACTACTATAAATTGTTTGGTGGTATCTGGATGTCTTAAGATGGGGGCTTGGGTGAAGGCTCTCTTTAAGCTTTGAAAGGCTGCTTCAGCAGCCTCAGTCCAGACAAACCCCTTCTTTAGATTGTCCTTCTTTAAGGTGTGAGTTATGTGGCTAGTCTGACTGGCAAAGTCTAGAATGAATTGTCGATAGAAGTTTGCTAAACCTAGGAAACATTGTGTTTCTTTTATGGTAGAAGGAGAAGGCCACTCTAGGATAGCTTGTACCTTTTCTTGATCCATAGCTATGCCGGTGGGACTTAAATGATAGCCCAGATATTTGACTTCCGTCATGTCGAACTCACATTTCTCTGGTTTGCAAAATAGTTGATGATCACGAAGTCTTTGAAGAACTTGTTTCACATGGGAAGTATGGAGTTCAGGATTTCTAGAATAAATTAGAATATCATCTAGGTAGATCACGACTGTCTGATTCAGTAGGTCTGAAAACACTGAGTCCATAAATCTCTGGAAGATTGCGGGGGCGTTAGTAAGACCAAACGGCATAACCCTATATTCAAAATGGCCAAATGGGGTCCTGAATGCTGTCTTCCATTCGTCGCCTTCTCTTATGCGTAAAAGGTGGTAGGCTCCTCGTAAATCCAATTTAGTAAAACGTTGGGCCCCTCTGATTGCTTCCAGTATGTCCCTGATGAGAGGCAAAGGATAACGATCTTTAATGGTAATTTTATTCAGACCTCGAAAATCCAGGCACGGACGAAGATCCTTAGTCTTCTTGGGCACAAAAAAGAGAGAGGCCCCAGCCGGAGACGACGATGGAACAATAAGACCACTCTGTATATTTTCGTCCAAATACTCCTTTAGAACTTCCTTTTCGGGTTCCGTGAGGGAGTATATCCTCCCAAAAGGAACAATTGTGCCGGGTTCCAATGGAATTGCACAATCATATTCTCGATGTGGAGGTAGCACAGGTTTTGACGGTTTTTGGAAAACATCCTGAAACTCCAAATAGTGGTCTGGGACCCCTTGGACCGTATTAATGGACATACCAGTGGCACCTTCAGTAGCTAAGGATCTTTTTGGAGACCAATACTTGTCGGAAGTAAAACAGTTCTCATGACAAAATTGCGAAGACAATGAGACTGTCCGGGTAACCCAATTTATATATGGGTTATGTCTGATGAACCACGGAATTCCAAGAATGATGGTATGGTTAGGGGACGTAATAAGATCGAAGGAGATGTGTTCTTGATGGTTTCCCACCTGTAGACTTAACATCAGGGTTGTGGTGTCTACAGGACCAGAGGATATCAAAGATCCATCCACAGTGTGTACCTGTTCGGGTACTTCTTTTGCTTGAGTAGGAACTAGGTTAGTAGCAGCCCACGTCTTGTCCATGTATATACCACTAGCACCACAATCTAGTAATGCCATAGTCTTTTCTTGACGACCGTCAGGAAGTTGTAACAGGACAGGAAAGATGAACAAGGCAGTTGTATTGTCATTAAAGGAGCTGATGGAAGGTATAGCTGTAGATCCCGTCCCCTCCCTTCTTACAGAGGACGGGAGGTGGCGTTTCCCGAAGGCCTGGACGGACGTACTGGACAGGTACGGAGCATGTGACCAGCAGAACCACAATACAGGCACAACCCTCTCTTGCGTCTGTCCTCTCGTTCACTAGCAGAGAGCGGACCTCGGGTAGTATCCACCTGCATGGGTTCCCCTTCGATGTCTCTAGCAGGAGTGCGAGGTTCCTCGGAACGCTGCAGGTATGCACGTGAGGTACTTGGCTGGGCAAACCCTCTACTCCTTTTCTTTTCCGATCTCCGTTCCTGAAGACGATATTCGATGGACAGTGCTTGATCCATCAGGCCACGAAGATCTTCCGCTCTGGTAGAATGCACTAGTTCATCCTTTATTTCTTCTTTGAGTCCTCTACGAAATAATGTTACCAGAGTACGTTCCACCCAAGTGGTCTCTGCCGCCAGCTGACGAAAACGGGTTATATATTGCAGGACGTCTTGGGAGCCTTGTTGGATATCGCACAAGGCTTCTTCAGCGGATGCTTCCAATCCAGGACGGCTAAACATCTGTTTGAAGCGACTCACAAAGGCGGAATAGTCTGACAATACAGGGTCGTTGGAGGACACCATCGGGGTTGCCCAGGCCAAGGCTGGACCGGATAAGGCACTGATAAGATAACCCACCTTGGTCCTGTCGAGGGAGAATTGAGTAGGTCGGAAGGCGAAATACACCGTTAAAGCATCCAAGAACTCGCGAAGCTTGGTTGGTTCACCAGAGAAACAAGGGGTAGAAGCGGAGATTGTCGGAACATCACTGGTGCGGAGGGCCAAAGCCTGTCGTAATGCAGCATTTTCATTACGTAGTTGTTGCAATTCCTGGGCTTGTTGGTGAATCGTGGTCAACAGAGATTGCTCCGGATCTGCAGCAGCCGCCACTGTATTATCCATGGTGTTTGAGGACGTCGGAATGGTTTGGCGCTGCAATCTGTCACGACTCACGTGCTGCTTGCGCCTGGAATTTGCAGATCTGGTGGCGTGAATCTTCAATGTTCGGCTTTGGCCCAAAAAGGGGCGACTCTTTCTGGTAGCCACGGTGCTGTAGGCAATGGAGACACCAAGAACAGACCGTGCCCTTCAGAAAGTAGCGCCAGAGGGAAAAAACCCCTTAAAAAGGGGAAAAAACCTCCAAACAGGAAGACTCCTGGAGAAAAACAAGAACAAACAAACAGGAATCCAAAAGGAGCAGTAATCAGAAAACACAGAATGCTGAGTCCAAAACCAAAAGGCAAGGAAATCAGGAGCGAAGACACTAACTGAGCAGAAAGTGTTGCAGCGCAAAGAAAGAGGAAAAACACAGCCCTTATATACCAAAAAACAGGAAGTGACCCACAGGAAGTAAAAGGACACCATCTTAGATAGGGAAATAATACATAGAACAGAATAGTAGAGGAACCATAGAGAATAGGGAACAAGGAATGCTGGGAAAGCACAGGAATCTGGGAAGGAGGAAAAAACATAAAGAAAGGCACACAACAGACTGCCAAAAAGAAGAAAGGACAAAGAAACGAAGAAAAACAGGTAAGAGGGTTCAGAGACCCCTGGGACAGTGAAAGGCAGAAGGAAGAACGAGGCCCCAAGCAAATCTGGGGCCTCGAAACGCGCAGGAGAGGCTGGGGGCGCGCCGCGTCTTAATAACGCGGTGCGCGGCCCGAGCCGAACGCCCGGCAGAAGTCGAGCTCTCGGCTCACGCCGCACCGCGCGGCGCGACAATGGCTGCTTAGTGGATGCCAGTTGTGCTGCAGGTGGTGGTGCTGGCAGTGGTGGTGGTAGCCTCCAGGCCTTCACCTGCAGCCTCAGAAGGCTGCTCACTGGGTCTGCTGCTGCTGGCAGAGGTGCTGCTGGCAGCAGTGCATGTAGCGGTGCTGGCCTTGGTGCAGGTGGCGGTGCTGGCAGTGGTGGTGGTAACCTCTAGGCCTTCACCTGCAGCCTCGGACGGATGCCCACTGGGGCTGTTGCTGCTGGCGGCGGTGCAGGTGGCGGTGCTGCCAGTGGTGGTGGTAGCCTCCAGGCCTTCACCTGCAGCCTCGGGCGGCTGAAGTGTCATGGCTGGTGTTGTGTGCCCCTTCCTACCCTTGGTAGATGGTGATGCCTCCTTACTTCTGCCAGCTGGTGTCTTTTTCTTGCCCCTGCTGGCTGCTGGTGCCTCCTTCCCCTTGCTGGCTGGTGTCCCCTTCTTGCCCTTGCTAGGCGGCGGACCCTTCTTGGCCTTGGCAGGTGGTGCTGGCACACTGGCTGGGCTGACGGGTGCCTCCTTGGAGCCTCTCACACCTGCAGTTGCTGCAGAAACCACAGTGTCTGAGGTGCTGGGCTGGGTTCTGGCCACCCTGGCCCGAAGTGAAGGATGGGGGGGGGGGGGGGGGTAGGGAATAGGTCAAGGGTGGCGAGGGAAAGCTTCTTAGGGACACTAGGGCGGGAAGAGGGTAAAGGTTTGGGCATGGAGGAAGAGGGAGTGGTTGTAGGAGTTTTCAGTCTGCTGTGTTTGGGTGCATGGCTGGATGCTGTTGTGAGGTGGATGGCTGTTGGGTGTCTGTGTGCTTGCATTTGTGTACTTTGGGAGGAGGGGGACACAGACACAGTGGGAGAGGACACAGGGGACGTGTGTATGGATGTGGGGGTGGTGACTGCCAATGAGGGGTATATAATGATAGGCGTGCTGGTGATGGGGGTACGGGATGAGTATGTAGTGCATGCAGGTGTGAATGGAGATGCTACTGGGAGGGAGGTGGATGAGGAGGACGAGGGGGACACAGTGGAGGCAGTGGATGTTGGTGTGTCTGCATGTGGATTGTGCTTTTGAGATGAAGTGTGGTGCTTGTGTTTGCCTGAGCCACTTCTGTATGTTGATTTGGGTGATTGCTGGTCTGAACGCGTGCTTGGGATAGACTGGGGTTGAGGGGATTGGGACTGGGTAGAGGAAGTTGGAGGGGGGAGGCTGGAGACAGGGACAATGGCTGCCATCAGTGCGTTGGCCAGAGCCTGGAATGCTTTCTGGTGGGCCGCCACGCCAGAGTGAATGCCCTCCAGGTATGCATTTGTTTGTTGCAAATGCCCTGCTACACCCTGGATGGCATTCAGTATAGTTGACTGCCCAACAGAGAAGGATCTCAGGAGGTCAATAGCCTCCTCACTGAAGGCAGCAGGGCTGACTGGGGCAGGGCCTGAGGTGCCTGGGGCGAAGGAGATGCCCACCCTCCTGGGTGAGCGGGCACGGGAAACACGCTGAGGGGCTGCTGTGAGGGCGGTGCTGGTACGGGGGTGGTGGCTGTACCCATAGTTGGGGTGGCCACAGAGGTGTCCGCCACCGCCAGAGAGCTGCTATCAGAGGAGGTGTTGCGGTCGGTAGTGTCCCCTCCTATCTCCGTCGTGGTGCTCCCCTCGCCCTCCGTCCCACTGGTGCCCTCACTGTCGGGGGATTCGGCCTCCAGGCCCATGTGGGATGCAGCTCCCTCCATCGCCGGTGCCTCTGCTCCTCCGCCAGATGATGCTAATGCACACAAGGACAAGGTGATGAAACAAAAAGGGGAGGGAGAGACAGAGGATACACTTGGTCAATGCCAGCAACAACACTACCGTTGGCGTGCACAACTCACAGGGAACAGCCCTATGCACTAGGCCATGCACTACCAGCTAGTCACCAGCCCCAGGGGTACAATGCCTAACGCCATTAGCTGCACACCTGTAACCCACAGGTCCCTGCCCAGTAGTAGATGCCCACTAACATTACTGGGGTTAGTATGCATCTGAGCTTGCCCATCATTGAACATACCCTGCCATGTTCGCCATGGCCTAGGGGCACCCAAAACCCACATCCCCCACCCAGGTAATAACTTCACACGTGCAAAGTCATGATTCAGGAACTGTACTCGCCCCCTTGTGGATGCTGTGATG
Organism: Pleurodeles waltl; assembly: GCF_031143425.1. Classification (NCBI taxonomy): domain Eukaryota; kingdom Metazoa; phylum Chordata; class Amphibia; order Caudata; family Salamandridae; genus Pleurodeles; species Pleurodeles waltl. The sequence continues at coordinate 1,441,583,926 of NC_090440.1, read as the reverse complement.
CCTTTAAGCGCCCATCCAACTCCGGATAGGCCACTGCCAGGATGCTGAACATCAGGGGAGTCAGGGTACTTCCTCGTTGGGAGGCCAGCCCCAGCTGGGCCTCTGCCGTCTTTCTAGCCCAGTAGCGCAGGTCCTTCCACCGTTTGCAGCAGTGGGTGCTCCGCCTGTCAAAGGCCCCCAGGGTCCGCACCTCCTTGGTGATGGCAAGCCAAATACCCTTTTTCTGATGGGCGCTGACCTGCAGAAAAAATACAGCAGAAAAGGTATTAGTCATACCATCCGGGCTGTTATACTCATGGCCCAACATATCCCCCTATCCCCTTACGCACATACATTGACCACCATACATTCAGCAATCTGCCGAGGACCCCTCAGACCCCCCCACACGAGGCTTACACACACAGCAATGCATACATTCATGGCCCACACATCATGCTCACAGTGTACTCACCTGTTTGTCTGGAGGACCATAGAGTAAAGTGTGTTGGGGTAGGCCCATATCCACCAGTCTCTCCAACCCCTCTGAAGTGAAGGCAGGGACCCTTTCCCCAGACACTCAATCCCTTGTCGCTTCCAGACACAGGTCACAGCAGCACTTGCAGTGTAGGTCCTCTCCTGTTGAAGGTCAGGTAGCAAGTGAGTGCACAGATTGAAAATGACGGTCACGTCCGCAGCAGTGCGTACCGTCACTGCCGGCGTACATCGCCATTGGCTTCTGGAACCCTCAGGGCCCAATAATAACCAATGCGGTGTTGCGCTGCGTTCGTCGACCGCCGACCGCAACGGCTCACAATGCCAGCAGAATTGCCTCATTTCCACTTGCCCCTCCTCACAGGTCAGTCAGCCGCCATTTCAGGGGGGCACAGGCCATGGCACCTAACTGCGTCACAGCAGACATTGGCACATCAACTGACTTACAAGTTCACATACTGTTTCTGTAAAGCAAAAATTGCATATTAATGTTGAAATATGTGTGAATATGATCTTCTGCTCACTGTTTTTCACCCTAGGGTTCAACCACTGAGGATGAATAGGAGATGGAGACATCCCAGTGTACAGACCCCTGGTGGACCTGGTGACAATGGAGGACAGGCACATTATCCTGACCTACAGACTTGATAGGGCCACAGTCCAGGAACTGTGTGCCCAATTGGAGCCAGACCTGATCTCAGCTATCCGCCACCCCACAGGTATCCCCCCTCTAGTGCAGGTCCTGTCAGTGCTCCATTTCCTGGCAAGTGGTTCCTTCCAAGCGACAGTGGCCATGGCATCAGGGATGTCACAGCCTATGTTCTCAAACATGCTGACCAGAGTGTTGTCTGCCCTGCTGAAACACATGCGCAGCAACATCGAATTCCCCCAGGTGGATGATTTGGCTACAGTGAGGCTGACTTCTATGCACTGGGACATATCCCCAACATCATTGGTGCCACTGATGGTACACATATTGCATTCGTCCCCCCCCCCGGAGAAATAAACAAGTGTTCAGAAATAGAAAAAGCTTTCACTCTCTGAATGTGCAGATGGTGTGTTTGGCGGACCAGTACATCTCCCATGTCAATGCCAAGTATCCTGGCTCTGTGCATGATGCCTTTATCTTGAGGAATAGCAGCATCCCATATGTGATGTCACAACTCCAGAGGCACAGGGTGTGACTAATAGGTGAGCCCATGGTCCCTACCCAGTTGATATAGGTATATGGGTGTGGGGTTGGCCATAAGGGTGAGTGTCTGGCTAACAGGTATCCCTCAATATTTACAGGTGACTCTGGTGACCCCAATCTCTCATGGCTACTGACCCCAGTGAGGAATGCAAGGACAAGGGCAGAGGAACGTTACAATGAGGCACACGAGCGAACAAGGAGGATCATTGAGCACCCCTTTGGCCTCCTGAAGGCCAGATTCCATTGCTCCCATCTGACAGGTGGATCCCTGTACTACTCACCCAAGAAGGTGTGCCAGATCATCGCTGCATATTGCACAACCTGACCTTGAGAAACCAGGTGCCTTTTCTGCAGGAGGATGAGCCTGGAGATGGTCTTGTGGCAGCGGTGGAGCCTGTGGACAGTGACGAAGAGGAGGCAGAAGAAGAGGATGTGGACAACAGAACTACTATAATTCAACAGTACTTCCAGTGACACACAAGTAAGACACTGTAACTTCACCTTCCATTGCAGTTTCGTGTTGGACATTGTACATGGCAGCCTGATTTTCCTATTTCTATGGCCACTTAATGTACCCTTTGGCATCTCTATTTTCAGATATCTGTGCCCCACTCTGGCTCCTGGTGTGTTTACTGCTGCCCACTACAGGTCATACCTGTATGTATAACTGTACATTTCAATTGCAATGTGTACAGCTTGTTAAACTAATACATTTTCTCAATCAGTTGACAGACTCCATACTTGTATTAGTTCCAAGGGTGTTTATTTCTGTGATAATAAGTGTAGGGGGTATTGCAATGGGCTGGGTTGATGGTGGAGGTAGAGTCCGGTCTATTTGTATCACAGGTACATTGTCCAAGGGGGGCACAGGAAGGGGAGCAATGGCACTTCAAGGTGGACAGGGTGACAGAGTGGGACACAAGGGTGACAATCAGGAGAGTCTAATTTCTTGGCGGGGGTCTTGGCAATGTTCTCTGGCTTATGTCTGGATCACAGGAGCCGTTTGAGTGGTGGTTCTCCTTCTGCAGGGGGAGGGGTGCTGGTGGCCTGTTGTGCCTGTGGTGGGGCCTCGTGTCCACTAGCGTCGGCGGAGGTGGAGGGCTGTTCTTCAGTGTGGCTAGTATCAGAGGCCCGTTGGTGTGCCACTGCCTCCCTCATGGTGTTGGCCATGTTTGCCAGCACCCCTGCAATGATGACCAGGGTGGTGTGGATGTCTCTCAGGTCCTCCCTGATCCCCAAATACTGTCCCTCCTGCAGCCACCGCTGGGTCTCCTGCAACTTGGCCAGTGTCTGGCCCATGGTCTCCTGGGTATGTTGGTGAGTGCCTCGTGGAGAGTCGGTTCCCTGGGCCTGTCTGCCCCCTGTTGCACAGCAGTCCTCCCAGCTTCCCTGTTGTCCTGTGCCTCTGTCCCCTGAACCGTGTGCCCACTGCCGCTGACCCCAGGTCCCTGACCGTCCTGTGTTTGTGGAGTTGCCTGGGGTCCCTGTAGTGGTGGACACACTGCTGATTGACGTGTCCTGGGGACAGAAGGATGGGCCCGCTGGGTTGGTGCTCTGGTGGTGTTTCCTGAGGGGGAGGCTCTGTGCTGGGTTGGGAATGTGCCTGGCTAACAGACTGTCCAGAGGTCCCTGATGGGCCAGGTTGGTCATTGTGATCCAGGCGTGCAGAGCTGCTGTCATCACTGTGGGCCTCTTCTGGGGAGGGACTGGATGTGGCTGGCGCCTCCTCTACGGTGACATTGAGTGAGGGTCCTGTGGGGATGTAAATGCATTGTTATTGTATCTGCGTGTGCCATCTTGTGCATGGATATGTTTCCCTCTATGGTTGTTATTAGCAAGGCAGCTTTGGCTTGTGTGAGTTGTGATTGGTTTGGCTAAGTGATTGTCACTAGTGTTCCTGCTGTGGTGATGGGTGTACATGCATTGTTGTTGCATGCAGGGCTTGGTATTGGGATGGGTGGGCTGTGATGGTGGGGTATGTGTGAGGTGGTGGGGTGATGGGGGCGTGGGTAGGGGTTGTTGTTTGTGATCGCATGCAGGCAGGGGGGGATAAAGCAGTAAAGAGTTGACTTTCCAGAGTCCAATCCTCCTGCTAGTCCTGCCAGGCCTTCAGGATGCATGATCGCCAAGACTTGCTCCTCCCATGTTGTTAGTTGTGAGGGAGGAGGTGGGGGTCCACCGCCAGTCCTCTGTACAGCTATCTGGTGTCTTGCAACCATGGAACGCACCTTCTCGCATAGGTCGTTCCACCTCTTCCTGATGTCATCCCTTGTTCTGGGGTGCTGTCCCACGGCGTTGACCCTGTCCACGACTCTCCGCCATAGCTCCATCTTCTTTGCAATAAATGTCTGCTGCACCTGTGATCCGAACAGCTGTGGCTCTACCTGGATGATTTCCTCCACCATGACCCTTAGCTCCTCCTCTGAGAACCTGGGGTGTCTTTGTGGTGCCATGGGTGTAGTGTGAGTGGTATGTGTGAGGGTGTTTGGGGTGATGTGTTGGAGTGTGTGCTGTGAGGTGCGTGGATGGTGTATGGGTGATGGTATTTTGTGGCTCAGATTCAGTGGGTGCTCCTGGCTTGTCTCTCTCTCACTTTCCAAAATCTTTGGGTCGTAGAGGGTGGTGGGTATTGTGGGTGTGTATATTATAGTGTTGTGGGTGTGGTGGGTGTATGTGTGTGTTTTGAATTGTCCAATGTGGTGTTGTTTTGTTAGTGTTTGTGTATTTTGAGCTCGTCGGTGTGTACCACCTATGGTTTACCGCAGTTGAATGACCGCCACGGTGATTCATGGGTCATGATGCGGTGGGCATATTTCTGTGGATGTAACGGTGTGGGTTTGCGTACCACCAGTTTATCACTGACCTTTGGGCTGGCGGACTTGTGTGTGTGTGTCTGTATAGTGGCGGATTTCAATGTGTGAGTCACAATAGGGGTAGCGGTATACCGCCGCGGTATGTTGCCGGCAGTCAGCATGGAGGTAAGTGGCACTTACCGCCAATGTTGTAATGAGAGCCATAATCTTTTTTAATCCACTACTCTCTGTATAAGCACAGCTATTGGCCCAGCAGTTGTGACTGCCAACACATAGAGACACTCAAACAAAGTAATTATTTCTGCTGGTGCTGGTTTTCTGACTGTACTGATGTGTAAAGATCAATCAAGCAGAACATTTGGAGCCTTAGTTATGAGACACTCAAACAAAGTTGTATTTATATGGCACAAACTACATAGATTCTCAGGTGTGCGTCAATAGCAGATCCTGGCAGTTACAAAGGGTCAACTCATAAGACAGGGTGTGCACATGATCCAGCATAGACCTAGCGCTGTGACCTGCAGAGCCGGCTGATGAGAATATGCCTTGTGTGACAACAAGGACCCCAAACTTTATCTTTAAAATTGAAAATAGGGTTACATAACTCCCTCCATCAACCCTGCCTGATTTCTGTGAGGAGCAATGTTTTGTTTGGAGATCCAGTACTTCTGAAGGACGCCCAATTCCCAGACCCGACAGCCCTGTCAGAGGTAGCATTGTTCTTGGGAAAGGGTGAGGCTTAAGCAGGCTGGCCAGATTTCATTATCCTTGTTATCAAACATATTCAAAGAGACATAGTTGGCCTTTCGTTGACCGTCTCTGACACAGAGACCGAAATGAGAAACAACTAAATTCAAATTAGTCAAGTGACACCTATAAAGATGAGGACTCCAAACAGGTTCAGGAAGTTTTATCCTGAAAAACAATAGGACAGCATTACACCTCCTCATTATCTTCCACATAACTGTCACTATTCCCCCATCATTCCATAACATTACTGCCTCCACATTCTACTCTGACACAATACATTATATCCCAACACATGTTCCTCCTTTACAATAAACAAAACAAGATAAAATAGAAAAGTTGTAAACAAAACGAAACTTGTTCACAACCAATTTATATAAATTCAATCCTTTACAATAAATGCTACAATAAAGATAAAGTTCATATTTTTAAACATAGTATCACATTTGTATGTCTTGACCATGAGAGCATACAGCTTGGTCTTAACCTTAAAAATAACAGAGCAATACAGAAGAGCTTTTACTTTTTCAAAACGTTTTCTTGAAATGTACAGGGTATTCCTTTTTCATCTTAAGGAAAGTTCTCGTTTTAATCTGCATTTTCTCTCTTCATCCTTATCAGCTCCTTTGACACACATCTTTTTCATCATTTCATCACTCAGTTTGGCCACTCCTTCTGGAAAATGAGTTACTGCTATTTTATGTTTGTTCCACTATTTTCCATCTTCTAATTTCACTACACTTTCCCTTACTTCCAGTATTTTTTTTAAGATCTGAAAATTTAGACTCCCATGTGGGTGGGATTCTTGAACATTTCACATGGACAAAATCTCCCACATCCGTGCCTTCATTTTTCTTCCTCTTGCAAGAATTTTTGTCATGAGTTTGAACATATTTGCTTTGTGCCTGTATCCTTTTCTCGATCACTTTTTCAACCTTAGATGTAGGGATGATAAAATCTCCCATCCATCCATCCCAACATGTTGGATGCCGGTACACGCCCTCTCAACAGCACAAATGGAGACACATCTGTGTCTGCATTGACTGTGGTGCGTACTGCCAACAATCATTTCTTCAGTTCCAACTTACAATTTAAACCATTCACCTTTGCTAATTTTACATTCTCCTGAATTACTCTGTTAAATCCTTCTAGAAGTCCATTCCTGCTATGGTGATATAAAGAAGTTTTGGTATGTCTGATTCAAATAAACCTCAAAAGCTCTTCAAACGGTGCAGATGTAAACTGACTCTCATTGCCTGTTAAAATTTCCTTAGGAATTTCTTCCCGGGCAAACATTTATTCCAAACACTTCATTACATGGCGGGTGTTGAGACCTTCACAAACTTTACTTTGGGCTAACAACTATTATATTCCATAACTACTATTCCGTACTCCACCGTTCCTCCTGATAATACCATGGGACCAATTATGTCAATTGATAGTTTGCTCTATGCCTGTTGGGAACAGTCACTTGTGATTTGTTGCTGATGGCACAATAAATGCAGTCTCTAACAAAATGTTCCACCCTTCTGTCAAGACCTGCCATACCAATGTGTCCTTTGTGTACCAGAGTCAGTACATTGTTTCTTTCACTCTCTGGTACTACTAAATAGTTTACCCTGAACAGAAGACCTTTAACTATGGATAGGTCTTCAAAACCATGTTTGTATCTTGCACCTGAGACATTTTCAGGATGCTGCCTTGACCACCCCTGACAGATACCAGTCTTAACATCCTTCATTTCTTTATCTGCTTCACATGCAGCCATCCATTCTTCTCCCATTATAGCGCCTTCAGAATGACTCAACTGTACATATTATTTCAGAATCATCTTCTTATACCTCATCATCCATATCATACTCATTACATGGTAAAAGAGACAAACAATCAGCTAATAAATTCCTTTTTCCCTGGTACATATGGTACTCTAAATTTGTATTCTTGCAGCCTATTCTGCCATTTGGCGATTCTCTGGGTAGCTCGTTCTCCCCCTTTCATAGTAAACAACTGCATTAAAGGTTTATGAGCCACATGCACCACAAACTGTGATCCCATAAATATGGTTTAAGTGTACAACACCCCACCAACACGCCAAAGCGTTGTGCGATATCACAGAATATGTTACTTCCGCACCTCTTATACCTCTAGATGCAAAAGTCACAACTTGGTCCCTTCTACTCCTGCATTGCATGAGAACTGCCCCTAATCCTTTTTGGCTTGCATCAGTTATTATTATGGTTTGACCTCTGGTGTCAGATGGTTGTAGTGGAATGGCATGTGCAATCTCCTTCTTAATTCTATTGAATTCTTCTTCACACTCATTACTCCATACGCATTTACAATTTTTCTTTAACAGATATCTTATGTTGTACATTTTCCCTGTGCACCTTCGGACAAATCCTGTCTAAAGTTCAACTAAACTAATGAAAGATCCCAATTGATCTTTATTTTCTGGTGAACTAAAATCCTCAATGGCTTTTCCTAAACTAGTTTTGAGTTCAATTCCATTTGCAGGTAATTTGTATCCTAAATACGCTTTAGTGGGAATATTAAGTTTGCATTTTCCTAAACTGCAAGTCACTCCTTTGTTCCTCAAAATGTCTAACACCTGATGTGGTATCATGTTGTGTTTAATCTTCACTATATACTAACACATTGTCTTGAAATGCTCTCACCTTGCTTGCCTTTAAACAAACTTTCCACAACTCTTGGAAGACTGCCGACGTGGAAGCCAGCCCAAAAGCCATTCATTTGAATTGATACAATCCTTTTGGTGTAATGAACGCTGTGTAGTGTCTGGATTCTGAATACAAATTATTCTGATGGAATGCTGACATCATATCCAGCAAACTGAATACATTTCCATCTTCAAGAGTAGACAGCATCTCTGCAATATCAAGCAAGGGGTACTGATCTTTCCATATTTGAATTTTTAGATCACGTAAATAAACAGACATCCTAATTGAACATTGGCCTATCGAGCTATTACAATAGGTGCTACCCAATCAGATGCCTCAATGGAATCTATTTCTCCACACTTGCATAGTTTATTCAATTATTTCTTTAACTCTCATTGTAAACCTAGGGGAACCCTCAAAACCTTAGGTACCACTGGGTGAGCATTTTCTCTCAGTGTTATTTTGTGTACAAACCCTTTGAATAAGCTTAGATTCTTCTCTAAAAACTCCTGGAAATAGCCTTACGCTCTTACCTTTCTCTATTGCACATGCTTGTACATAGTCTTTCTTAAGTATAACCTGATCTGGATTATGAGTATGTAGTAAAATTCCTCAGTTTCTTTATCGTACCATCCAAGTAAACAAGCCTTGTAGTTAGCTACATATACAGTTCCTTGTGTGATATTGTTTTTAAAGCTTATATTTGCATTAAACTTGCTTACTACTTCAATGTGTTTACCACCGTACCCAAAAGGATGTATGAGAGACTTTTTAAAATGAATCCCTTGCCCACTAAAACTTGTTTCCCTTTCTTTTCACTCAGTAATGTAAATGGAGATCCCGAATCGGACATAAACTTGACTTCTATACCAATAATGGTTAACATGAAAAATGGTCTTTTCTACTCACCTGATGGCACGCTCTACACTCCCTCTTCCTTTCTTATATCCTTAATAGTGAGCACCTCATTTTCTTCACTCGAGAATGTATCACTTTCATTACCATTAATTGTTTCAACTTCATATATTTTATTTGCAAACCTTTTGGTAACTGATCTACAATCATTGCGAAATGGCCTTTTTTTTTACACTTGGAACACAACTTATTTATAGCCGGACACATACTAGAATTATTAAAGAGAGTTGTACTACCGCACCTGTGAAATTGTAATTGTTTTTTACTTGGTATTTTTGTTAATTTTTTCATTCTTGTTTGCTTTTTCTATATCACTTTTTTCCTTTTTTGTATTTACTTTCACTGCTAGGATATCTTGTGACTAATTAATTGACCTGCCCTCAGATACAAACATTTGCTCCATGTATAATGTAGTGCTTTCTATTCTAGATGCAATTTCCACGCACTTCTGTAAGGTTAAATTTGGAGTGAACAATGTTTCCTGCACATTTTCGTTGTTAGTCTTTTTCCACTAACTGGTCTCTAATCATTTTGCAAGATACAGCTAGCATTCTTAAAGCTCCTACAAAACTTGCTGCTGATTCACCGGCCCCTGGCACTCTTTTATTCAACTTGTATCTTTCCATAGTTAAGTTCTTACATGCCTTGAACCTTACATCCATTGACTTGATGGCAGATGCATATTCATCTTCACTCTCATCTCCTTTGACTTGTCTTAATAAATACTACTTCTTAAGGACTATGTTTTAAAACTTTGTGACCTTCAGAGCCTAAACAATGTTTCAATATAACAAACTTCTTTTTGTGAGCAAAAGAATCTCTATCAATGGCATCAACATTCGCTTACAGTTCTACCTTCAATTCTTCCCATGCTGCTTCTGGGGATGTTGGATTTGGTAAAAATGCATGGGGTGGGACTTTAGATTGTTGCATGCTTGTAAGTAATACAGTGCACTTAAAAATTCAATAATGCACAAATCGCTGGAAAGCTGAAGTTTAATGTGGTGAGCACAGGTTAATTCTCTTGAACATGTTTCACTATAACCTATTGTTATGAATTTATGCACTGCCCAGTTTATAGAGGCGTTCAGAAAGGTGTGCGTATCATTGATGTGTACGTCACACTCCTTAAGGTAGTGTTGAATATGTGCAAACAGATACATACAGATACACTCATGTGCAACACTGAAATATGTTGTTTAAATGTATGCAATTTGTCGAATGGTGTACGTAACACCGATGTGTACTTAACTAACTATGGTAGTATCCAATATGTGTAGGAGGCACACACTTTTTGTTGCGTAGGCTTATATCCACTATTTTGTCAAAATCATATGATGGTGTGAATATCAACGCTAGATACACTCCTCTATTCAAACATGATGACACTATGTAGATTGTGCAATTGTGGGATGGCGTGCGTATCACCACCAAATACGCTTCTTTCATTCTCACAGAAATGTGTTGGGTGAAATAACCCGATCCAAAATTAGCTGCGAAGCCTGGTAGGGATGTCGGTACGTGTGCACAAACTCCTCAGTAGTCCTCGCACAGCACTTGCACTGAGAGAGACACATTGAGGAGAATGTTTTAAGCAGCAGCAACATGTGTTCAAGGCTCTACCCTTAGATCTGTGCACAGAGACAAGCGCTGGGAGCTCGCAGTGAGAAATATTTAACAATTGCTATAAATATTTTAAAATGGTTTAAATAGCACTGAGAAACACTTAGTACACAATGTAAGAAGGCTTGTAGAGGCAAAACGCTCTAAAACAGTTCATTGGTTTTCCACAGTCGAATTTCTCTTTCTGGTCCAAGAAAGAGTTAGATTTGAAGTTATAAGTAAAAAGCACTTCCCCTCCCTTCCGCTCTGCTCCAGATACACACGTTAGGGTCCTGTTGTTGACACCTTGTCACCAATATAAAGATGAGGACCCCAAACAGGTTCAAGAAGTTTTATTCCGAACAACAAGAGGACAGTGTTTCACCTCCTCGTTATCAGCAACATAACGGTTACTCCTCTTTCCCCATCATTCCAGAACATTCCACCCTGACACAATACATTACATCCCAACAACACCCTTTATGGCTGTTGTTCCATCCTTCAAAAAAACATTTCTGGGTTTAGAAAATTGGAACAGACAATACAACCTTCGCATCTTTGACTTACCTGAGAATGTTAATGACCAAGACCGTCATCACTATCTGCAAAATCTTTTACACCAAGTTAAAATTAATTGTACCCACTGCAGATGATCCCACCTTCTGGAAGGATTGTACTACTGGGATCATCAACCTTGGCAATGTCCCACTAATAGTTGAAAGTGATTTTAGAGTTTCACAACTGGACCGCCTTTCCTCAACTAAATTTTACCTTCTAAATCTTTGCCAGTGTTTAAATCTTTTTCCAAAAGTACTACCTTATTAGATGTTTGGAAACTCCATTTTGCTACTCAGAAATAATTTACATGTTTTTCCCACTCTTCTCAGTCTAGAATTGACTATTATGTGTTTTCTCACTTTGCAAAAAAATAGCAATTACATAATCAAAAGATAAAACACATAAAAATTAAATTGAGAAATTATCTTTGCTTCCTTTAACCTGGTGGGGCCGAGTTTATTTATTCATTCAATTAAAATGGTTCTCATGCCCAAGGCATTTATCTATCTATCTATCTATCTATCTATCTATCTATCTATCTATCTATCTATCTATCTATCTATCTATCTATCTATCTATCTATCTATCTATCTATCTATCTATCTATCTATCTATCTATATATATACATATACATTAGTGTTGTTTTTTGAAGATTCATCAACCAGTGTCAAAGATATAGGCAAGTAAATAAAAGCTTTTACTATAGAAACTAGGGGCCAGATGTAGCAAAGGGTTTTACCCAGTCTATGTCTATGGGAAAATGTGTTAGTACATATGGCCCTAGGTCTTAACTATAACTACCTAGTGGGGACCGCCATTAGGATAGATCTATATATATATATATATATATATATATATATATATATATATATATATATATATTATATATCTATATATCTAGATAGATAGATAGATAGATAGATAGATAGATAGATAGATAGATAGATAGATAGATAGATCCATCCTAATGGCGGTCCCCACTAGGTAGTTATAGTTAAAACCTAGTTTCTATAGTAAAAGCTTTTATTTACTTGCCTATATCTTTGACACTGGTTGATGAATCTTCATGAAATGTTCCCCCCAAAAAATGACACTCATGTTGGCTGCTGTCAGGAAAGTTTCAGGGCGATCTGTCAAGCAGGGGCTTGGATATATATATATATATATCTCTATATCTATATATCTATATATATATATATACATATATATATATATATATATATATATATATATATAAACCTAATGACGGTCGCCACTAGGTAGTTATAGTGACACTGGTAGATGAATTTTCACGAAATTTCCCCCCCACAAATACAACACTCATGTCGGCTGCTGTCTGGAAAGTTTCGGGGTGATCTGTCAAGCAGAGGCTGAGGAAAAGTGTAGGTCCTAAAACGTGTTTACGCCATGTTGATTTCTATAGGGATTTTGAACAGGAATAGAGGCTGAACTGCTGGACAGTATTACACCAAATTTGTCAGAAAGGTAGCTTTTGGTCCAGAAAGAGCCCTTTTTGTGGTGTATATCCATTCAGTAGTTTTTGAGATATTAAAGAAAATTCAAATTTGTATATATAGGGACACAGATCCTCTGCGTATACTTGTCGGATCCTCCTCAGATTCGCAAATTCACACGCCAACAGCAATGTTGTGATTGGCTTCCTGAGAGGAAAGTTGCACCAGCCAATTTGTTCGGCGGGACTCATTACCCAGTGGGGAAAATAAAGATAAAAAGTGATAGAAGAGGTAGAGGTGCCCTGACCCAATGGGACTAATGGAGGGGTCTTTGAGGAACCCCTCATGGGTTTGAAGTTGTCCAAAACCCTTTTTTTTTAACCATGGCAGGAGACACAGATCTTACCCGGATCCTCACGGATTCAGGTAGATTTCGATGGATTTGGAGATGATGAGGGGAGACCCTAATTATGAAAAAACATACTCTCACCCAGAGATCCACTTACCTACTCACACACTCACTTACACACCAATACAACCACTTACAAACCCACTCACACACCCACACAGCCACTCACACACCCATTCACAGGCCCACAAAACTACCCACACAACCACTTACACACCCAAACACCCACTCACACACCCATACAGCCACACATACACTCATTCAGCAACTCATACACCCACTCACAGACCCTCAAAACCACTCACAGACTAACACAGTTTTCACACACCCACTTACACTCCCACACAACCACTCACACGCCCATACAGCCATTCACAGACCCCCGAAAACACTCACACACCCACTCACAGAGCCACACAGCTTTCACAAACCCACTCACATACCCACTTCCTCACACAACCACTCACACATCCATACAGCGACTTACACACCCACTCACAAACCTACAAAACCACTCATAGATCCACACAGCGAGTCACCAATCCACCACACACTCACATACCCACTTACACACCACACAACCACTCACACACCCACTCACCCACCTCCTCACGCACCCAGGCTGCAGGGACTTTATAGTTAGGAAATAGCATTAAAATTAATGGAAATTCACAGAAAAGAACAAAGGTCATAGGGACGTTACAGTTAGGAAATACATTGTTTTTAAAACTTAGAAATTCACTAAAAGTTCTCTAACGTTATTTCAAGTAACTATAACTCGTGACCTAAGATATCTATAACTCGTGCCCCAACCACGCACAGTTTTTTCTTCAATAATTTGACTGCTGTTTTCATTCATTGATATTTTTATTGAAGTTATAAAAGTTGTCATGAGTGCTGTAATATCTGGGGTAAATAGCAGTGCATGGCAAGGGTGTGAGTTATAGTTATCATAAGCAGTTACTTGAAATGACTCTAACTATAACTCCTGAATTTCAATGGCTTGTATGGTTTGTACGAGTGAAATCTGAGCCTAACTATAACGTCCCTGTAATCTTTGGTTTTTCCAGTGAATATATATATATATACATATTTTTTTTATTAAAACCACACTCCTCACTTCAGTCGTGATGACAGCAAGCACTCCATGCAGAAAAACACAGTCAGTTACCATATGCATATAGTGCTTGCTATCATCACAATTGAAGTGGGGAGTGTGGTTTTAATGTACTGGGTACCTTGCCTCGGAAAAGCACCAGCATTATTAGGGTCCCAGCCAGGGAGGAACTTCTGTGGAACTGAAAAATATATATAAGTGCTGCAACAGTGGAATTTGGAGCACTAGCATCAACGCTATTAGTAAAAGCAATGTCCACCGATGCGCTGCGGGACCTACAAGAGGCCACAGACGAACTCTGGAACAACATAGGGACAAGTGCAAGTGGCACTGTAAAAGAAGGAAATTTCAACAATAGCAATAGTGGTGATTGGAAAACAAAAGTACGAGTGTTGGGGAGGCTTATGAAAAGTGAAATATCAAAATGGTGGGAGAAAACATTCATGATGAAGTATTTGGAAGTGGAAACCGTACCATGCTGTTTGAGAATTTTGACAGCACCTAGCTACGATAAGCCCCGTCCTGAGATGAGGAAGGAATGGGCAGAAAGAAATATAACAGGTTTCAAGCATTTTATGGAAATAATCATAAAATATGCTGAGCTACACCGACTAGAATTACAACTAGAATTGAAACTTTGAATACAGAGATCGACCAATGCAAAAAATAAAATGCAATCGAAAAGTATTGTGAGGAAATGATTACTCATTTAAAAAAGCATGAGGACACAGTAAAAGCAAGAAAAGCACAGAAGTTTTTGAGAGATAAAATAGATTACGAACAAGGGCAAATCTTTACTTTTGCAAAACAATTTTATACTATGAGGAGACAAAAACTGGCTGAAGGAAGTAGAACCATACAAGAGAGAAAGACAGTGGATCCAAGTTCGGAACTAAGCCCTGCTCTTGAAACTGAACTAGAGGTGGGGAGAACAGGAGCAAGTGGTTTATCAATCATCAGTAAACTAACCATAATTGATGAATTGGATTTTTTTAACAACAGACCGATTAGTCTTTAAGACCAAGACCAAAATACCCTCCAGACAAAGGAAGAATCACAGAAGGCGGAAACGCAGACAAGCCAGAAGGAGAAGGGAAGTCGCATCAATGGTGAACATGGAAGAGGAAGTAGGGCAACAAGCTGATATGACAGTCATCAATTTATCTGACATGCAATTAAATGAGGAAGAGAAAAGGATTTTGCAAGTGGGTCTATCTTTCTGTCGTAGGAGTGACATGAACTACTGTGAACCACGTATTGATATATACATTTATTAGAGAGCTGAAATTAACTTAATGGCATTTGCAAAATCCAGCAAAGAAACTGCACACTCATGAATCCATGGTGAAAGACTTGGAACACCAAAAGGGGCTTCAAGTTTTGGATATAGAGGCCCTAATTGAATTACACGATCTTGAGAGAGAACATATTGAAGCAGATGGTGTAAGCGTAGAACAGCAAGCTATTGAGACAATGGGTTTTGGATGTGTGCAGGTCCAGTAAAACATCATTTAAACCACAGTCAACATTTGTGCATGTTTCATCAAAAGATACAATTAATGTCTTTAATGATTTGGTGATACTTGATCAAAAGAAATTGTGTTTAAAATCTGAGTCCAAAAAACGTAATGAATGGAACAATCAGACAGATAAGAGATATTTTGATTTGATGAAAAAGATTGGATCTGACAACCAGCTAATAGTAAGGAACTCGGACAAGGGCGGCAATGTAGTACTATGGCGTCGCTCGATGTATGTAGCTGAGGCCAGCCGCCTATTTCTTCCATGAATATGTGTGTAATCTGTCATCTTACATAAAAGACACAAGTGACTTTTTAAGACGAATCTATGACATTGTATGGAGTCAAGATTACAGTTTAATGACACTGGATGTCACCTCGTTATATGCCAGCATACGTCATGATCAGGGTCT
Source organism: Pleurodeles waltl (assembly GCF_031143425.1). Lineage (NCBI taxonomy): Eukaryota > Metazoa > Chordata > Amphibia > Caudata > Salamandridae > Pleurodeles > Pleurodeles waltl. The sequence continues at coordinate 1,441,568,036 of NC_090440.1, read as the reverse complement.
CAAAGCAGTAGAGTATTATTTGAGGAATCAATCCTTGATATTACTTAAACACACTAGAATGTTGTCAACAATGATAAGAATCTGCCTACAGAGTAACTTTTTCCTGTTTCAAAATAGGATGCCCAGACATGTGCAAGGTACCGGGAATGACACCTGCTTCACCCTCAGCTTTGAATGTTTGCATTTATGCTGGTGGGAGGTGCAGATGCTCATTGAGGACAATGCACTAAGAGACAGTGAGAGGATTGTATGTTGGTTACGGTTCATTGATGATGTCTTTGTTGCTTGGCATGGTACTGAGGAAACAGCATCAGAGTTTGTAAAAATTATAACAGTAAATTATCTCAATTTGCATTTCTCTGAACATATTAGCAGAAGCCAAGTAGAGTTTTTAGACTTACAGGTATCTGTATGTGCAAATAAGTTACAGACTAGGATGTTCAGAAAGCTGACCACTGGAAACTCATTACTCCATGCTTCCAGTTTCCATCCAAAACACATAATCAACAGCATTCCTTGTTGGGAGTTGTTGAGAGTAAGGAGAAAAACCATTGAGGGAGAAGATTGGGAAACTAGTAAAATGGAGACTGTACAAAGATTTTATCAGAGAGATTATAGCAAGAGTGTGGTGGATGCAGCAATAATGGAACTAGAGAGCAAAAGCAGGGAATCCATACATTTCAAACAGGATGAACGAAAGATTTACATTGATTTGCAGGATAGATTAATCACAACCTACAGCACAGAGCATAAAAATTTATGAGCGATTATGAACAAAAACTGGGCTTATTAAAAGCAGACATCATTCTTGGTCCAACCTTACCAGGTGCCGCAGATTACTTTTAGGGGGGCATGTTAGATGAGAGACATTCTTGTCTCTAGTGCTCCTGAATTGAAAACGTCTTCTGCGTGGCTTAAGAGCAATGGCTTTCATAAATACCTGTTGGAAAGTGGATTATTGGTAAGGGCAGGTAAGTACCTACACTTATCAATAGGCCACTAAACCCCACTAGGTCCAGTGAGGTCTCAATAAATTAATGCAGCTCAACCCTTGGTAGCTTGGCAATGAACAGCAAGGCTTAACTTAGGAGAAAGGTTTGTAAAGCGTTTAAAAATCACATAACAGTAACTAAGTGAAATACAAAGAACAATAAAAGTCCAATTCCAATTTATAAAAATAGATTCTATTTTTATCTTTAAAATGACACCAACACAATTAACATTGGATAAGGGGAACCGGACATATGAATTTTTAAAGAATTAGGGCCTGATTCTAAGCTTGGCGGGCGGCGGGAGCCGCCCGCTAAGCGGGAACCGCCAGAAGACCGTACCGCGGTCAAAAGACCGCGGCGGTCATTCTGGGTTTCCCACTGGGCTGGCGGGCAACCGCCAAAAGACCGCCCGCCAGCCCAGTGGGAAACACCCTTCCCACGAGGAAGCCGGCTCCGAATGGAGCCGGCGGAGTGGGAAGGTGCGACGGGTGCAGTTGCACCCGTTGCGAATTTCAGTGTCTGCAAAGCAGACACTGAAATTCTTTGTGGGACCCTCTGACGGGGGCCCCTGCAGTGCCCATGCCATTGGCATGGGCACTGCAGGGGCCCCCAGGGGCCCCACGACACCCCATACCGCCATCCTGTTCCTGGCGGGCGACCCGCCAGGAACAGGATGGCGGTATGGGGTGTCAGAATCCCCATGGCGGCGCAGCAAGCTGCGCCGCCATAGCGGATTCCCATGGGCAGCGGAAAGTCGGCGGTACACCGCCGGCTTTCCGCTTCTGGCCGCGGCTGTACCGCCGCAGTCAGAATGCCCAGCGGAGCACCGCCAGCCTGTTGGCGGTGCTACCGCCGACCCCGGCCCTGGCGGTATTTACCGCCAGGGTCAGAATGACCCCCTTAATGTTTTTTAGCGCATAGAAACTAAAAGCGCCAATCTGGTCATCTGGTCACACTCAACCGGGGCAAAGTAAAAATGTAAGGCCGACCACGATGGATCCCTGCTTGGCTACGGGCAGCAGGAGGCCTCAGTCAAAAGTTTACCTTCGGACTTAGGCCCATATCTATGTATGGTTAGCGCCGCTTTAGCGCCATTGATTTTGGAGCTAAAACGGCACTAACCTAATTCCATGTTTATATGTTAGCGCCATGTTTAGGTTTTGCAAAACCACCTTGCATCAATTAGATGTAAGGTAGCCGTTCCCGTCCTAAGCACAACGCTAACCCCCTAGAGCCATATTTATAACCAGGTGTAGAAATGACATGCAAGGAGGAGATGGGCCTAAATAATGGTGCTAAGCCCGCTTAGCGCCATTATTTAATGCCTGGGTCTTACTAGGGGTTAGGGTGCAGGTAGGAAAATTTCCATGGTGTTCCACCATGGAATGGGCACAAAGCTGCCTACCCCAAGCCCCAGGAACTCCACCACCCACACCACAGGGACACTACAGGAGGAGGGCCCCAACCCAGGTAAGTTTAGGTAAGTATCATATTTTTTTAAGTGCCACTGGGGACCCCTTACATGGGACCTCCTGTCTGGCATTGGGTATGTTGGACTTGACCAGGGGACACTAGTCCCCTGTGGTAGGCATTGGGGTGGTGGTAATGACTCCTGTCTACCCTTAGATGGGAGTCATCTTGTGGCTGCTTGAGCATCAAAAAATGATGCTAGACTGGTTAGAGGCATATTATTTGCCGCTAACGTCATTTCAGACCCACTAGCTCCATTTTCCCTACCGCCATCCCTGACCGATTAGCATTGTTTTTTAGATGCTAGCCATTCCTTAGCGCCATGTTGCATCGTTTAATAAACATGGCGCTAAGATGGCTCTAGGGAATGGCGTTAGTGCAGTTTTGCATCATTTTTCATAAATATGGACCTTAGTCTTTTTCTTGAAGGTTTTTCCCACCAGGGCGAAGTCACCAATTCGATCCGACCTACCTGGAGGCCTCTTCAGATATGCGTCGCAGGAGACCTCGGTGGAGAATTCTACCTTCGGACTTAGATGATTTTTCAGGAAGGAAATCTTCGTCTGTGCCAAAGTTGAAATTGGATCCGACATCCCTGGAGCCCTCCTCAGATACGCTGAGTGGGAAGTCCAGATCAACTTTTTACATTTGGACTTTGTCACTTATTTGGAGCTTTTTCTCTCTGACGTCAGTCAACTCTCCTCAGCAAGCCGATTTTGAGTTGATGGCATCAGATTGCCTTTCCAGGAGCCCCCGGTGAAATCCTGTAAGTCTGGGGCTCAGGAGCTTTTCAGCAGGAGGAACCTGCAAGTCAGGTCAGGTCGCGGTCGATGTAAGTCGGCTTGACTCACAACATGTGGTTGGTCCCACTAGGGAGCTTTTTTCCAAACGTTCTCCAATCTTCTGCAAACTTCTGAATCTTCTTCCAGAAGGTCTTTGATAGTCCTTTGGGAGTCCACAACTCAACCCAGTGAAGGTGGTTGCTGGAAGCTCTGAGTTGCTCTTTGAGGGTTAGGACTCCAACTCCCAGAATGCACCTAGTTCAAATCCAAAAATGACCACTAGCCGCTGGTCAGTTTCTTCAGGTTTTGATTCAGGGGACTCTGGCCAGCTATTTTCTATCTGTAGCAAACAGGGAGTCCCCTCTTGAACCAGATGAAGATAGGCAAAGTCCTTTTAGTGGTGAAGCCCAAGTGTGCAGCTGGTGCAGTCCTTCAGAGTGCCGTGTCCAGGTGCAGGTCAGGTGTCCAGCAGGGCAGTCGTTCTTCTTCTTTCCTTGTGCCTTGTAGGGATCTGAGGTGTGGGTGCAGCTCTGCCATATTTTCCTTGCTCCTGGGGTGGAAAGCAGGGTGGGCTGACTGTCCAATCATAGGCAGGCCACCACCCTCTTGAACGACCACTTCCTGGGAAGTGTGGCAAAAATCAATCCCAGGGAACAACATTCCTTAAAAATCCCAAATGGCAGAAATTTGGAGGTTAGGTCTGGCTGAGTCCACCCACTGCTGTGGCTAAATTCATTAACACACCCCTTTACTGCCCTCTTCTAATTTAATCAAGGTGAAACTGGTTGTCTGGGTTTGCAGTAAATGGGAGAGGTTCTGAGCTGCTCTAAATGTCCATCCCTCCTTTGAAGACCAGTTTGGCTGCTCTCACCCCAAACTGTTTCACCATCTGCTGAGGCGGATCACTTCCCCCAGGCACTTCCTTTGTTCTCAGCCTAGGCCACTTCACACCTCATCAAGGCTGCATGGCCAGGCTGCCAGAGGCTGGCCAATCAGAGAAGGGTACTACAGAGCTGACGTTGGCAGCCTTCAGGTAGAGTTCTAAAACTCTTTCCCTCAACAATGGCAACAATGGCAAGTTCTTTGATTTATTGTAACAATAAGTTTGATACAAAACCTGACAAATCTAGCTCCTTTTCAAACTTTATAAATTAAAAATAAAATTTCCCCATGTTAGCCTATGGACCCCATTCAGTACAGTGAGTGAAAGAGAATGTGTCTATTTTTCTATCACCAGGGCTTATAAAACATATTTTATATGGTCCCTGCTTATAGTTACATAGCACCCAGCCTTAGGGGCACTTAGGGCACACTTTAAGGGTGACTTATATGTAAACAATTTGTCAGTTTAAGACTTTGGAAATACTTTTAATTCCAAATTCGACTTTGAAGGTAACTTTAATTTAAAAGTAGCCATCAGGGCAGGCCTGCATTTAAAATGACACTGGGCAGTCCTATGCTGGGGGCCCTGAACCTACATACCATACCATATACTAGGGACTTATAGGTAGGTTGATACTGCCAAGTATAATTTGCATAAACATGTTAATCCGAGCACATGCGCTGGGACTGTTTAGCAGTGCACACGGAACCATCAGAGTCAGGAAAAAAACAGCAAAAAGTGAAAAATGGGGGAAAAAAGTTAGGGGGATTCTGCAATCAGCCCAGTTTTCTCACAAAGCCATAGATCTAAGGCATGTAAGTATGGGATTGATATGGAGGAGATAAATTCTGCATTCAGTAAAGCACCCATCAGAATAAAGGGACCTTATCTTCCAGTCAGAATTTGCAGTTTATGTATTAAGGAGCCAATGTGGTCTACAATATGTAGGAAGCACAAAGTTGCAAGTTCACAAAAGAATATAACAACATTTACAAGCTATTGTTAAATTTGACTTTACACATATCTGGTGGCCAGACACATACCAGAGCTTCATATGGGTGGCTTGAAAGGATTGAAATACTGTGTGATAGATTCAGTCCCTATACAGCAGAGAGGCTTAAGACCCCTAAAGGTTTAAACATGGAGGAGTAATTATTCACTGTTTTAGCTTCTACATAAGAGTATCATGTTTGAAGTAGTGGCGATACAAAAAATGTTTTAGGATAGAACTTTAGAGGTGTACTGCACCTAGGCCCTGGATGGTGGTCGAAGTTGACATATTTTGAGAATGAATTAATGGGTGGGGCAATTTTTTGTTTGGTATTGTGCTTGTACAATTAGGGGAAAGAGATCCTTATCATTGTTGCAAGTTATGTAAAAATTATGAGCCCTATCAAAAATTAGATTTAACAAAATGGAATTACCCCACAAGGGTAGGATCAGAAGCAGTTATATTATCCACTATACAATAGCAGTTAATGGTAAATGGTATATAGAAGCAAGCCAGATCCATTGTATACACTGGGCCACGTGGCATGATATAACCCTCTGTTTGGAACAATGAGTATTGGAAAGGTGCTTTTATTGCATTCATTGGACCATACCCACATATACTACAACATGGTGTTTAGTAATATATGATCATGCATGCATATACATAATTGTGGGGTGAGAATAAATGAAATACAGAAGCATGTCATCCACTGTAAATATTGGGGATTGTTATGTTTTGAGGGAGCCACAAGGCCTAATACGAATCCCTATTTGTGATAATGTATATTGGAGCAGGGTGTTGATTGACTTGGATCATACCCATATTTGATATACCTGGTACTGAGCAATATAAGATTGTAGTGACTGGCAATAGATGGGCGCAATTATGAATTTTATTTTTACTAGAGATATCATTAGTATGATGTAATGTTTCGGGCCTTTTTAGAGAAGCATGAATACATATACAAAAATAAGGATTTGATGAAGTGCCATAGACCCCAAATATGGGCACAAAAGTGACATTTTGAGTATCAGCATCATCAAGTGTCAGTGCCCACAGTAGTTAAAGGAGTTCGAATGTGAGCAATTATTTTTTGTTTAGTTGAGTCTTTTTCTATGTTAATGATTTGAAATTCTGTGAATTGAACTTTGAAGTAGAGGTGGAATTGATGTGGTATATCATGTGATTAATGCCTGCTTGGGGCCGAAACGCGTAATGGCGGACTAAAAAATAAAGAATATATATATATATATATACAGAGAGAGAGAGAGAGAGAGAGAGAAAGAGAATAGAATAATTCTATACCTATTTATATGCAAATTAAAGTTAATGTAAACTGCATAAAATATCTAAATATAAAACCACATTTCAGGAATCTCTAGCACTGCCTGAATTCCAGATTGGGACTGTGGAGGGATTATTTACATTAGAAGCTCTACAAAGGGAAGGGAGTTGGAGAAGATCCTATGGTTGACGTCCCATATCTCTTAGAATGATTGGGGATGAACAACACATCCACCACAAGCAAAAGTGGGTTGCGACCTAAATCCAGTCTGATACCGTTTTCCTGCATGGCAACATTGATGTTTTATATGAAATACGTATTAAGGAACTGGTGACCCTAAGAGGCAATACACGAAACCATCAGGACACCTGTCTATCACACAAAGGTAAGCTCTTGATGCCCTGCAGTCAAACCCAGGATGATTATTAAAGCTTATGACAAAAGAGGAATGTAGTGGTAATGGATATGACTTTGTATGAACAGGAGGTGATGAGACTGTTGACACAGGCAAAATGCTATGAGGTTATTACCTTAGATATATATAAAACTGCAGTGCACAATTTTAAAGATCGCCTAATGAAATGGCGAGATCGCGGGGTCCTAGATGATGATAAGTACCACTTTCTTAGAAAGGATCATCCTAAGGTACCGGCATTCTATGTATTGCCTAAGGTACACAAAAGTGTCTACCGGGGAGACCAATGGTCTCCTTGAATGACGGTGTCTTGGAAAACACTGCTATTTACATAGACTTCTTTTTGTTCCCCCTGGTCCAGGCCTTATCCGTATATTGTACGGATAGTGGGGATTTTCCTCACTAAAATACACAATATAGAGAGGGATGACACATTCCTTATGGTAACCATGGATGTGCTATCCATGCATAGACCACTCCTTTGGGCTACGTGCATGCAAGCATTTTCTCAAAATGAGATCCCTTAGCTTTCTGGAACACAATAAGGTATTTCTGGAGATGATACAGATTTGTCTAAAAGGTAACATCTTTTTACATAATGGGGTCTTTTGTTGTCAAAGGGTCAGGGCCACGATGGGCATCTGCTTCGCCTCCAGCTTCACGAATCTCGCGATGGGCTGGTGGGAGGATAACCAAGAATTGATGCAGCATGTTTTAATTTGGACCCGTTATATTGATGATTTATTTTTACTTTGGAACGGCTCTGAAGTGAAAGCCCAAAGTTTTGGGCAGAAATTGAATGACAATCGTTTTAAGTTAAGGTTCACAACCACAATGAGTAGCAATCATATTGACTTTCTAGATGTTATATTATGGGTGGAAGGGTGCACATTACTGTACACTGAAAGGCAACGGCTGGCAACAGTGTACTACATTATAATAACCATCATCCCAAATTTTTTATTTAAAAGCATCCTGCATGGGAGATACTGCACCTCAAAAGAGTGTGTAGCACAGAAGCAGAATTTAGGAAACAATCAGTACACATGAAATCTAGTTTTCAAGATAGGATACATACACCTAAGGTATTGAGTTTGGCAGAGAACAAGGTAGCCCTGTTGACCAGGGACCAATTGCTTTACCCGAGATTAAAAATCAGAAAGATGTGTGTATATGTTTCATTACAACATACTATGCTGCTTCGGGTAGCATTAGGGCACTAATGTTTAAACATTTGGGACATTTTGAAAAATAATTCTATTGTACCTCCTGAATTAATAACGAAACCTTCTATTACATACAGAAGTGTGAAGACCTTGAGAGATCACCTCACACATAGCTATTACAGAGGGACTCATAACAGAAATATGTGGTTGTTAAGAAGTAGAGATTTTTATAAATGTGCCCACTGTAAGGCTTGCAAATATATTTCCAATACAATGGAGTTTCCTACTTCAGGTGGGCACTAGAGGAAAATCAAACGTTGAACATGTTCATCTGATTTCTGCATTTATATCTTACATTGTCCTTGTTCTGTGATTTATGTAGGAAGTACTATCTTCCCTTTAAGTAAAGTTATTCTCGAACATCAACGAGCAATATGGAACTCAGATTTTGCATACCCCGTGGCTAGACATTTCTCTGAAATGCATGATAAGGATGTGTCAAACATGATGTGCTTTGTGATAGATAGAGCCGAAAAGAATATACGAGGGGGAGATAGGGCTAAACAACTGAGACAATTGAAGTCCAAGTATATCTTGGATTTACATACTAGATTTTATTTTGTTTTGAACAAGGACAAAGAGCTGGAAGTACATGTGGGATAATTCTTGTCCTATATATACAAAAGTATTGTTTCTAGTTCACTTGATGTTTTTAATATAGTTCCCCAGGAAGTCACGTTTGATAACATTACGTCTTCATATTGGTTGACCATGAAGTGCTGTATAGTGGACTGTTTTTTCTTACAGGGATAATACTGTTGATTTTGTATTTGTTGCCAACACCTGTTTGGCCTACTAAATGAATTCTAAGGTAGTCATGTGACATTGGGCCTCTTGACCATAATTGCTATTATTATTTCATTGTGAGTAGCTATCTCAGGTTGTAAAATGTGAAATTGGATTAAGCAGGGCTTTATGCTTTCATATTATATATCACTGAAGTTTGTCGCTGCTTATTAATTATGAATACAGTGGTTATGTTTAATGTAATTCATTTTTCCAAGTATTTGGAGCAGCAGCCACCGACAACTGTAATCAATTATTTGATTTGATGTGAAAACCCACATTTGTTCCTGCGGTTATCATGATTTGTGTTTGTTAAAGTCATATTTGCTTTGTAACAATATTTGGCATGATGGATGCTTTAAGATTAATTAAAGCCACTATTATACATTTCTGATGTCTTGTTTCTTTGTATAAGATTTTTGTTAGAGGCTGGATGATGGCAAGCACAGAAAATGTAATTAACGGAGGGTTTATGCTGGAATGTGGTAGTATTTCTTTGGTTGCCATTACTGAATTGTTGGTATTTATTCTCTAGGGGAAATGGGGCTTCTTCACATTGACAAAGACTGTGTTAAGCCGAAACACATTGGGAAGTGTTTGTTTCCGTGTCCTGAATAAAGATTTTCTTAAATTCACAACTCCTGGAGAGCCTGCATCTTCTGTTGGCCGAAGCAGGACGGAAATATTTATGCATATATGCATGAATGTTACAGTTATGTTCATGTTTTACCCAAACAGTAAAGATCACAGAGGTGTTATAGTTAAGAAAAAGAATTTAAAAAACATAGAAATTCAACAAAGGTTACAGAGAAGTTGTAGTTAGGTTCTGAATTTTCTCATGCAAACCTTAGAAATTCATCAGTAGCAGTTATAATTATTTCAAGTAACTATAATTTGTGCCCTAAGGTAACTAAAAATCGTACCCTCGCCATGCACAGTTTTCTATGAATAATTTTACAACAAATGTTACAGTCATATTATCAATGATGTTATAAAAGATGTCATGAGTGCTGTAATATCTGGGGTAATTAACAGTGCATGGCGAGGGCGCAAGATATATTACTTGAGATCACACCAAAACTTCCCATGTATAAAATAATTACTGGAACACTTTTTTGGGGAAAAATTTGTGAAGATTTGCCAAACGGCCCCAAAGATATAGGCAAGTCAAAAACGTTTTTTCAATGGAAACATGGTCCTAACTATAAAGGATTTATGCATTTATATAAATCTCACTCTGAGACACTTTTCGTCCTGAGTGAACTCAGACCTCCTGGATGCCTTTCCACCAATACCACTCCTGCCCAGAGATCTCAAGAAGACCAGGAAAGACTGGTCCTAATTCATTCTTGTGGCTGTGGATTGGGCATGGAGAGTATGGTATCCTGAACTCCTGAGCATGTTCATCGGTCCTTCACTCAGACTGCCCCTTCAGGATGATCTACTGTTGCAGCAACAGGGCAAGGTCCTGCACCCAAACCTGTGCATGCTCCGCCTTCATGCTTGGAGATTGAGCGGTGGCAATTAATAGTTTGTGACCACCCTTCAGAAGTCTGCAATCTCATTCTGGTAGCCAGGCCACCCTCAGTCAAGGCACTCTACAATTGGGACAAATTTGTCGCTTGGTGTGCTACCAAAAATGTTGATCCCCTTTCTGCACCTTTGTCCAAGGTGTTGTTATTTAAGGGTATCTTTCAGCCATTACAACATTCTTGTGGTTGCCGGATCGGCCTTTCCTGTTTAAATCACCTTTTGTGGCTCATTTTCTAAACGGACTACAATGAATGTTTCCTCCAAAACCCTTCAATGTGCCTCAATGGGATTTGAACATAGTCTTGATGTTCTTAATGTGCTCACCCTTCCAGCCCTCTGCACGACTGCCATCTACGTCTTCTGACAATTAAAACTATCTTTCTAGTGTTAATTGACCAGGAGGCTTATCAAACTGCAGGCACTCTTGGTGCACTCTTCATACACTACATTCTTTCCAGACAAACTAATTTTGAGAACACATACCTCTTTCCTGCTGAAAGTGGTGACACCCTTCCATGTTGGCCAGGTCATCACAATTCCAACCTTCTTTGCTCTGCCCCAGATTTACAAAGAGGAGGGGGGACTCCATTGCCTGGACCAAAAAAAGAGCATTATCGTTCAACATTGATTGTACCAAGGAACACCAGGTGGATGATCAACTCTTTATTGAGTTCATGAGAGCAAAGAAAGGAAAAGCCATTCCGAAAAGGACCATCTCAAGATGGAGTGTGCTCTGCATTAAAAACTGCTATGCACTGGCCAAGAAGCAAACCCTTGAGGGCTTGCATGCGTGTTTCACCAGAGCCAAGGCTGCCACCACTGTTAGCTTACCGAGCTCCTGTTGTCAACATTTGTCAGTCTTCAAAGTGGGTATCTCAGCACTCGTTTATCAAGCACTTCTGCCGCGACAATGAGGTCTGTCATGACAGGCTGTTTTCCTACTCAGTCTTCCAGGACTTCTTGGTCTAAATCTGTTAGCAGATCAGAGAAGTATTGCTTGGGTATCTATTCTAAGGTAAAGAATTGCATGCTAGAAGTCTCTGTCAGATGAACAAGTTACTTATCCTTGTAAACACCTTATCGGATAGAGGCTATCTAGTCAAAAAAAATGTACTGACCCTTCCATCCTCCCAGCTCTGAAAATGGATTTCTTCAAATAGGGTGAACCCTGTAGGTCCTTAGTGTTTGCCCACTGGTCCATCAGCATTCTGTCATGGCTCCATGTTTCTGGTGCAGGATTGTCACAAAGAAAAACTGATGTCAGTGCGCTGGGGTGGTGCCTATGTAGGCACTGCACGTCACTTCTAGCACGATGACACAGATATGAAGCTGAATGACTCCACCTGCAGCCACACAAAGGTAGTGTTCTAGAGTTTTTAGATCCAGTCTGATGCCTGTGGGAACATTCTGAGATAAGGAATCTGCAGCTAGATAGAGTTCCTACCATACAAGGTGCTACAAGGGTAAGTAACTTGGTCTTTCTGTTACAGTGACAAAATAAAATGGCACATGGGAAACAGATGCAAATAAACTTCTGGTCTGCTTGGGCTACCGGAGATCTGAGGTGCATAAACGGCGTGACCCAGTTTGAAGGAGTGTGCCAACTAACTGTGCTAGGCTGTCATGAGGGAGTAGCCTGGATATCAAAGCGAAGAAGAGAAGGGACTCCGGACACTAGATTGAAATCAGTGAACTAGCCAGGAGTTCGGATAAAATTCTCAACAGAGTGAGGTGATTGAAAGATGGCATGATATGAAAAAAGCAGACTTGCAGGTGAAAGAAGCTACGGCCAGTTGAAGATGTATATTGGTACTGCAAATTGACACAAATGCAACAGAAAACACCCTTAATTGATTTAAAATTAAATAAAATGAAAACTAAATGATTATTGGTAGCCCACCAGGAACTACATCATAATGTGACATGCATCTAAGTAGGGTGTACATAACGCACCTTGACATACTACTGCAAGTGGATCATGAGAAACATTGAGGTTTGTAGTGCAGGCGCATAGGGAGGAGGAAACCTGGCAAGCCACAGAAGAGATCCAAATCACTGAGGAGACCTTGTATTGAATAAGACACTACTACAATATTGTGAGTGGCCTCATATAGGTTTTGGTGAGAACTGTCAACCCTGAATGCAGATGCACCTGGCCCCAAGCCAAAGCAGGTGGATTCTGATATGAAAGAAGACACACAAGAGATGGCATCTCTTTGCGGTTACGCAGCTCATCTCATCAAATGGAGGTTCTCTTTCATTTCCTACACACCGTGTAGCTTTTTATGCTACATGGTACACAGGACTATGGTTTCTGCTGTTACATAAGCTTAAAATAAATGAAGTTTTTCATGGATATCACAATAATGGGAAAAAGTTCTACAGGACATGAGACATACACAAGATTTCCTCTAGTAACAGGTGCACTGTAGTAAACAGTCACCATTTCAGTGGCACAATGTCTTTATCTTGCTAAAGCCAAAGGCCTTTTCATGAGGCTTTCTTGTTCCAATGGCCTACAGAAGTTGTTACTGCTTCACAACACGAGGCACTGACCAAAAAGAAAGGTTACATGTGATCTACATATAACACTTGGGAGGGTCAAGAGTAGGCTGTTGGTGCACAACTTTGAGACCATAGCAGAATCCCAGTACATATCCAGGGGATCAACATTAGTTCCACAATCCTGATAAGTATTTAACTTTCCCTAGCCGTCGCTTATCTACAGCCTCTGAAAGCAGTCTTTGAAGACAGCACTGATAGAGGTTGATTAATTTCAACAATGCAAATAAAGTCTCTGAGTTGACGCTACAGGAGGAATTTCAAGAAAATGTCTGTGAATGTGTTTTTGACATCTGCCTTGACAATAATCTCAAATGAACAATCAAGAACAGTAGTGGTGAGCAGAGCCTAAGGAGAGACTTCCTCTCATCAACAGGCACAAAATCCAAGCACTTGCACATGCCTTCGTGTGGCTTATATAGCCTGGGGTATCCTCAAAGCCTGTGATACATCGTCAAATCTCAGGATCTTCATATTCAAAACGTTTAGTAGATTCTTGAACCCCAGTATCGTTGAATCCTGCAGTAGCTTCTTGAATCCCAGTCAAGCCAATCACTCAGATGGGACATGTGGTCACAGCTTTTTTTATCATAACTGAATGTGGACATGGTCGACTGTGCTGTTGATGAGGAGGTAACAACTGGGCAGCACACATGTGAAATACTGAGTAGACTCCTGTCTTGCCAATGTGAGTGGCATCCTGAGTGTCAATGCCTTGATCAAAAGGTGGAAGAAGTGGCCAATAATGTCCAGGACCAGAGGTGGATAGGAGAGAGGGCCAGCACCTCTGACAAGCCATGGCATAAGGCATAAGTAAAACACTCAAAGGGAAATTGTAGAAGGAACAATATTTAGCTGGTAGGGGTACTGGAGCAGGTGGAAGGTGAAGTTTGGAATTAATCATAGGGGACTGAATAGTCAACACTCAAAACCTAACGGCCTACCTACCTTCCTCTTGGTAAAGCAAGCAAATATGTTGCTTCCCCCAAGTCCAGAAGCACTGCCAAAATACATTGTAGCTCATCCTTTTAATTATCAAGCCCATTGTGCAATACTGCAATCTGCAAGGAGTCAAGAAGGGAATCATTATGAATGTTCCACAGTATGACGCTTCCCTTATTTTACTATGGTTGGGTTCTCAGGGAACAAGACATACAGTAAATGGTTGGTGTTTCACACATTGCAAAGAAGACCAAACACAAGAGCAATGCAGGAGTACCTGAAGCAGCAGTGGAAATGCCAATTTTAACAGTGCTGCTGAGATTAGTACAAAACAAGGACAGCAGGCCCCAACCAAAGGAGTCCAAAGTGGTATGCTCTTCCACACCACCATTGGCCACTAACTGCCGAACACGAAATTGAGACTATAAAGGGTTTGTCTCAGAATTACCTTGTTAAATGTCTAACACCAAAATGCAATGTGGTTATGCTGTGTGAAATCAGTTGAGACTTATGAACAACTACAACAAAGATATTATTTTGATGGAAATGTTCCCTGCAACATGTACAGGTGTGTTCCATTGGCATCCTGACTTTTGTATTGGTATCGCGGTAAACTGGTGTGTTCAGAAGCATTAGCCTCTCCCTGACATGAGTCCTGGACTTATTCTGTGACCTGGGGAGGTGCACAAAGCACACCCTCTTGTACTGACAGTGGTTTTGCATCATTGTCAATGATTTATTATATACAGTGGTGGTAGCATTGTACTATGGTTTGAGAATCTAAAGTGTGATCATACCTTTTTATCTGAATCAGTGGAGTGGAGGTCTACTGGCCCACTTGCATGTGTGTTTACCGAGCCCTTGCTCTAACATTCAGGGGCATATTTATACTCCGTTTGCGCCGAATTTGCATCGTTTTTTTCGACGCAAATTCAGCGCAAAACTAACGCCATATTTATACTTTGTCGTTAGACGCGTCTAGCGCCAAACTATGAGTAAAGAGCGTCATTTTTTTGCGTGAACGCCTTCCTTGCGTTAATGAGATGCAAGGTAGGCGTTCCCGTCTAAAAAAATTACTGCGCCGCAAATGCGTCGTATTTATACTCCCGGGCAAAAATGACGGCCGGGAGTGGGCGGGGCAAAAAACCCCGCATTTGCGCCGGATTTTAGCGCCTGGGTCAGGGCAGGCGTTAAGGGACCTGTGGGCTCAAAATGAGCCCACAGCTGCCCTCCCATGTCCCCAGGGACCCCCCCTGCCACCCTTGCCCACCCCAGGAGGACACCCAAGGCTGGAGGGACCCACCCCAGGGACATTCAGGTAAGTTCAGGTAAGTATAATTTTTTTTTTTTAAATATTTTTTTTGGGCATAGGGGGGCCTGATTTGTGCCCCCCTACATGCCACAATGCCCAATGACCATGCCCAGGGGACATAAGTCCCCTGGGCATGGCCATTGGGCAAGGGGGCATGACTCCTGTCTTTACTAAGACAGGAGTCATGTAAATGGCGTCTGGGCGTCGTTAAAAATGGCGCAAATCGGGTGGAGGCGATTTTTTGCGTCAACCTGACTTGCACCATTTTTAAGACGCCCTAGCGCCATTTTTCCCAACGCCGGCGCTGCCTGGTGTACGTGGTTTTTTTCCACGCACACCAGGCAGCGCCGGTCTGCTTGCGCCGGCTAACGCCATTCAATAAATACGGCGCCCGCATGGCGCTTCAGAATGGCGTTAGCCGGCGCAAAAAATGTTGACGCTAAACTGCGTTAGCGCAGTTTAGCGTCAAAAAGTATAAATACGGGCCTCAGAGAGAGTGTTGATTGTGGTGGTACATGTATGGTGTGTGTGAGTGAACCAGAGTAATGGAGGCCGGTGGAATCCATTTTGGATACCCGGGGCTTGACTTTGCACAAGATGGAGGTGAGATTTTGTTCCCAGACAGTAGAAGTGTAACAGTCACATTCCTGACGCGGAAAAGAGGAGGCCTAGACATTAAAGTGAGTGAATTTGAAATGGGGCTCCTCCCTATAAGGCATTTTGGTAGAAAAAAACTGCTAATTAGTCTTTCTGAACAATGCCATTTGGTGGATAGTAGGGTTGATGGTGGGACTGCAGACGCTGTTATGGCAAAGTGAGGAAACCTTTGGGTGAGGTCTGCCTTTTGTCTTTCCCTGATTACTCCTTCAGTCAAGCTGATAATAGTAGGTGTAGAAACCTCACATCTCTTTGTACCTATGTTGTGGTACTCCATGAAGGAGACAACCTTGCTTTGATGTGCCTCACTCTACACAGAGGCTGTATCTGGAGAACAGCCTGCAAGGAGAACCACCCTAAATTGGTTCCACAATTTCAGACAGTGGATCCACATCTCAAGTGTGTCAGTGTTTCATAAAGGCAGGACATACTTTCCCTTTTTGGTGTTCCAATTCAAAGTCATTGATGGCCAAGGGAGTGAATGCTCCCAGAGTACACAGAGGACTGATGTGTGACAGTGGCTTGAGTCTTCCTGACATCCAGTTTCCCAGAGGAGAGCAGACATCACCTGAAGTTTGGATATCTTGTCAGAGAAGCTGCATACCTGTTCTGAAGCCTGCCTGCATAGAGAGAAATGGACACTGGCAACCCGAAAGGAGCAATGCCTTTCCAGAAAGGAATGAGGTCATGATTTTCCCAGTGTCTGTGGGACATGCAGAAGAGAGGACTGTAGGACAGCATTTGTGGGACCTGACCATCAGCATACCTGTATGCCGATTCCTAGTGCAAAGCGCAACTCTGTGACCACAATGCAAACCCTGGTCAGAGCTGTGATTGTGTTGGGATCAGCCTGTGAGATGCCACAACTGCCAAGTGATGATCAGGCTGTATGTGGTTGCAGCTGCCCATAGGAGATCAGGCTGTACATGGATATGACTGGCCTGTGTGACTAGCCTGTGTGGGGGCTGTAACTTCCCATTGTACCTGGCCCTTGCAGAGCTGCCTCTAATGACGTTGTGACCAGCTTAAGGAGACTGCATCTGCTAAAGTGTCGCTGAGCCCAATTGGGGCCCTACAGAAGACCTGCTGCCTCTTGCCTAGGCCTACCACCAAAACTCCAAAACTAGAGACATCCACTTTCGGTCGAGGTGGGATCATTGCCAAGCCAGGACTTCAATCACCACTTCTGCCACCAAAGGATCCACTGCAGGTGCATTGCCGTGTATGGCCCAAGCACACAAGGTGGGAGAGAAGAAGAGTTGCTGGCTGGTGTGCTGCCTCTTCATCAGAGACTGTGAGGTCATGATTAGAGTACTGTGGCAAGGCTGACCTGGAAGGACTGATTCACTTTATTTTAGTAA
The DNA here is from genome assembly GCF_031143425.1 of Pleurodeles waltl. Classification (NCBI taxonomy): domain Eukaryota; kingdom Metazoa; phylum Chordata; class Amphibia; order Caudata; family Salamandridae; genus Pleurodeles; species Pleurodeles waltl. The sequence continues at coordinate 1,441,550,836 of NC_090440.1, read as the reverse complement.
GAATCTGACCTGAGACTGTGCGTACACATATTTGGGGGAGTCTAATTCACACATAAGCTATAGTAACAGTCATGGTACTACTACATTTCCAACAGAATGGGAAGGAGGGTGACCCAGAACTGGGAGCGGGTGTGGACCAGGCGGAGTTCACAGAGGAAGCAAAATGACGCAGAGCACTGACCTGAATAGTGCCTGCAACACTGAAGTAATTTCTGTTGTGTACCATATTGGGAGTTGGTGTGTCATAAAGTACTTTTATTTCTGGTAAAAATAAGCACCAGACTGGATATTCCCTAATTACATTTTTGATTGATTGTTGAGCTCTGAGCTCGAGCACTCCCACACTATCTCCTCGAGACGACTGTGACTGCTTACCATCACTACCACTGAGAGTCAAGTGCTGAAAAGGTTTTATTTGGCCCCATCAGTGTAGGATGGACCCAGGGATATCAGAGGCAAAAAAACATAACTGCCACAATTGAGGTCCTATAGCCTCTGCTTGACCCATGCCCAACCAAGGCCTCTGGGCCTCTCATGTACAGTTCCCCTTCTATGCGCTTATCCAACTCCTAGTGCTAACATTCCAAGTGTTTGCTTTATGTCTTTCTGTATGTAACCTGCATATTACATGCATGTTATTTTGAATGATCCCAAGTAATGGGGACGTGTGGGATTTATTTTCCAAGCGCTGGTGGTAGGTTTTTTTTAACGGACAGTGGAAGTGAACCTCATAAGTGTGACATTCATGAAACTGCAGAGAGAGACCTAGACACCAAAGTGAGGGAAGAATATAAAAGGCTCCTTTAGAAATTCAATTAGGTCATTTGCTGAACAAGAAGCTCCCTATTAGCCTTCCTGAACTGTGATTTAGTGGATGAGAGGGGTAAAGGGAGCGACAACAGACTGTTGTGAAAGTCTTTTCGTGACTACACTTTCAGTTGACTGATGACAGCCAGGTGCATAACATTGTTGTGGGTGCTGCAAGCTGAAGACAGCCCTGCTATAAAAAGCATCACTGTACACAAAGGCCCTCATTTTAACCCTGGTGGTCTTTTGACCACCAGGGTTAATGTGGCAGTATCACTGCTAGTATACTGCCACATCATGAGTGTGGTAGTTTGGCCGCAGCCAACCCGCCACATCACCACTCATACTGGCATGGCAGTAAAAACCGCCGGGCCGGAGATATGCATCTCCAACCCGGCGGTCCACACATGACCGTCAGTGGTATAATGAGCCGTCCTACCGCCATGGTTTTTGCAGCGGTACCACTGCCACGAAAACTATGGTGATAGGGCTACCAGTGACAGGGAATTAATTACCTGTCACCGGTAGACGGCTCCCACACCCCTCCAAGCAATCACCTAATTCCCCCGCTCCCCTAGAAACACAGCGCCCCTAAACCACAACCCACCACCCCACCCCCACCACCTGCATCCTCTTTATTTGTCAAAAAGGCACAGTAAGGGGTTATTGTTGAATCTCTTATCTGATAAGTTACGGAGAACTTCACAAGATTAACCCTTCGATTGCCTACCGTATGAACGGAAAATATGCAGCGTTTTTGTGCTTTGAAGCTGGTATAGAACACCAGCCGAAAACAAACATGCCTTGCCATCTGGTTTAATTGTTAAGAAACCATCCAGCACATTGTATTTGTTCTCTAAATGCAGTTTAAAGATGTTTTCACATGGTCCACCTGTATTTTTAAAAATAGTGTCTACTTCAGTAATTTCTTAGCTCAATTACACATTAATATGTTAAAATTCTACATGTGATTTATAAAGAGTAAAGCAAACCAAATATTGTTCATATCAAATTTCTGCGTGGTCAACTTAACTTGTTTTTGGTAAATTGGCCACTTTCAATTGTAAGTGAGGAATATTCTGAGGGTATGGCATTACATATCATGACATTACTTCCTGTGACATCATTCTGAATTAAATATGTTAATTAGCCCCCCACTATGTTTCCTAGGACTTATGCCCTGCCACTACCCCACTTCTTGTTCCAGCACCAAGTCCTACCGGGCTGAGGAAGGGAGTGCTGCACAGACTACTCAGGGGGCTGCTGTGCATCCTGAGCCTGTGTCTGCCTGACAGCTTGTCAGACGTGACAGGACATCACCTAATCAGACTCCACGCTGGAAAAGCAGTATATATGTGTTGAACTGAATAGGACCCTGCCTGCTGAGGGAGGGAACAAGCATACAGTTTCTTGGAAGCAGTTTCTGGTGGTAACCATTGTGAAAAGTGAATTAATTGCTAATAAATTTGCATTGATTAATGGTTAAGAATACACATGAATTAGGCTAACATAGTGAAAATGTTGTGTCTTGAAAATGTGCCCACTTGCGTGGCCACCATAACTTGTACAATATTAATAAAGAATTCACATTTATAATTTAAATAATGTGCACATGGAAAACATAATGTCGATTTTTTTTTATTAGTGGATCATACTAGTGTATGAGTTTTACGTAACTGCTTTAAACATTGATTAATCACGAGGTCTGGGCCTAGTCTACAAAGCCTCATGTTAAGTTTCATGGCATAAATAAATGTTCATAAATGTTTTATGAAAGCAGAGAATTGGCATTGTCCATTGTACACACAGCCCTAACCAAGCGATATGTATATGTCTTAAACTTCTGTGAGAACTGTCTGCTGAAATGTACTGTACTACGAATTTATACTAATGTTACCTTGGTGCGTGAGAAGCAAATGTTCCCAGGCCTGGACAATGGCCGCACTGACTGGAGTTATGACTGCAACAAAAAAAAAGTTTTATGACGTAGCTGATGATGGGAACAGGAGAAGAGGAGCCAATCATTTTTGTGTTGAAGAATGTCTAGTTATATCATAGATTTAGAAATGAGTGTTTATTGGTTCTACTGTGAACGCACAATATTCTGACCAATGGTGATGTGAGAAAGTAGATTTTAATTTATTCTGACTACACTTGGCAGATGAGAGCTAGTCTTTTCCTAGCAGCTGCTAGTTAGTCTTTTCCTTTTCAGCCCCCTAGCAGTTAGTTCCAGGGGCTATGCAGTTCATGATGTTCTTTTCTTAACTTTAGCTTTATAGCTTAATTGTAATTGCTATTGATGCAGTTTTCTTAGCTTGATGCCCTCTCTAAGTTGGTTCATATAACTTAGAGCCCAACCGTGACTGAGCCATTCACTATCACTGTTCTTTGCTGAAACTGACCAGGCGGATGTCCAACTAACGAAGAAGTCACAGCTTGCTGATTCAGACAGGAGAGGTATATGAGGTGCTGTTACTTCTGTTATAGATTTTTGTGCTTTTCTTTCAGGTACCAACCGCTATTTTGATAGAGCCGTAGTTAGATATTTTTCAGATCAAGTAAGGCCTTGGAGTTTACCAATGCTTGTTTGAAGATGTTCTCAGCGTGCCTAGTGAGAGAATGAATGGAATAGGTTCTGCGCTTGCACGGCTTTAGCAAATCACAGGTGAATTTTGATGTTTGTGAGTGAATAGGGAGTCTGTGTAATCCAAATGAAGTTGTTTAAGGAGTTTGCATACTCCAATGAAGTTGTTTGGGGAGTTTGCTTACTCCGAATTGTGTGTAGGGAAGTCTTCGAACTTCACATGTGTATGGCCATTTGTGCTAAAAAATTGCCCAACTGGTTGTTGGTATATCAATCCTGTGTGGTCTAAGACTCTGGAGTACTGTACAAGTGTATGAGACACTTGGTCTGATGTTGTAATTTGTCTGTTTAATAGGTCAATCGGGCGTGGTTGACAAACTCAGAGTGCGTGTTAAAGTGAGTGATAGTTTTCGACTGAGATTTGGTGAATCCTATGTGCACCAGGAAGATCCAATGATCAGTTGAGAGTAAAATTTGCTGGTCGAATTTTGTTTGCGAGTCAGGGAAAGTGAGATAGAAGGAGCATCTGTTAGAGCCAAAAGCCGCAGTTACAATTCAGTAAGGTTTCTAAAGCGATCGTGTTACCTGAATTGAGGAAGACAAGGCGAAGGGCTTTGTCAGCCACTGTGCGTGTTAATGTGACGTCACTAGAGCCACACTGGGATAGGTTGGTTGGTGAGAAAGGCCAGGAAGGGATTGGTGGACAACCTTGAAGCAATATTGGTGGAGAAGGCAAGCGAAAAGGATTTTGGGATTGAAATTCACTTCCTGATTTGATTGAAGAGTAGCGTAAAATACAGAAATGAAACTTTTCAAAGCATTAAAGAGTGCCCTAAGGGGAGATGTGTTAATTCCAGTTTGAGTAGGAGAAATTACACCGCCAGAAGGTACACCCACATATATTGTATTTGAAGAACAAGGTGCTGTGCCATGTCTTTGTTTAAAACAATGCTGCAAAGAGACAGAGAAAGAAAGGAGCCTAGCGTTTCCTGCCCATGGAACATTTAATTTGAGAATTTTAGAGAATTTAAGGAGAGTACTGCATGATTTGAAACCTCCTCTGAGACCTGCACAGTTTGAAGCCTTAGCTATTTGGGAGTTAGTGGCCAGACTGCAACAGCAACAAATATTTGAGGGACGAATGAGAAAAGCTGAGAAAACCTTAGCTGAAGCGAGATGGGATAGTGAGCAGAAATTTTAGAGAACTGAGACTTTAAAGGGAATTAAGATGTTTCCTGCAATTACACAAGAGAACAAGAGCAGTGCCAAACAGAATACCTAGAAGAAGGGTTCATATCCTTTGAACGACCAAGAGCAGAAAGCGACAGAAACTAGAAAGTCTTTGACTTATGATGAAGAATCAGATGGTGAGTTTATTTAGCAATTATTGAAAAGTCGTCCCCTAACATATGCAGCACATGAGACAGGCCCAAGTACTAATGCAGACCCTATAGCTCCGGTACCTAGTGAAACTACCCAGAGGCAGATACAGGTTAACCATATTATCCCGAACACCTCCACAATTCAGACACCTATGACGCAGGTTGACATACCAAGAACTTATCCAGATGTACCTACTGCAGATACTACAACGAGCTTAATGGTGCCAACAGGACAAGTTCCACAGATGTGACAGGTTTATCAGAAACTGACACTGATCCAGATAGAGTCTACCCCTAAGTTAATGTATCTGATGCAAGCACAGACAATCCCGAGGTACACCCCCATAACACTGTCACAGACAGATATGTCTGTAGTAACAAGTCAGAATACTGTATAGGTGTAATGTACCCCAGAGATCAAAATGTCCAACTGAGTCCAGATGATATGTCAGTACCTGTTAATATTAGTCCTGTTATAACATTGTTTGCCCAGGGAAACAATAATAGCAGTGAACAGAACGTTTTGAATTCAAGTGTAGAGATAGAAAGGTTCAATGTACATACAGGAGTGATAACTCCAATGAAAAAGACTTTTGATATGAAAGGTCCGTTAACTGACTTAAGTTATTCAAGGACTCCACCAAATAATCTGGGGCGTTCAGACGTAGGTCCTAATCCAAATTTGATGACATCAGAGACTCCGTGTCTAACGCTGCAGCAAGTGCCCAATGTAAGCAATAACAATATCTCGTTACAAGGTTTGACAGCCCAGCAATTAACTGAATGGCTGGAAAAGCTGAATAGCACACCAGGAGATTCAAGGGGAAGAAGTCCATTGAATTTGACCAGGCTTAAATTAGAAGTAGAAGAATTAATTGAGGGAACAATTGGATTACAGAGAATTGATGCATACAGTATAGTTGCGCTTTTTGTGCAAACTAATTACCAACAAAGCAGGACTGGTACAACAGAAACTACAGGATCTAACAGAGAAATACAATATAGAGATTGAGAAAACGAAACATTTGAGGAGAAGTTACAGGATAGAATTTGAATTAAAAGACATTGAGAACATGAGAATACCGAGAATGAAAATTCACATTAGGGAATTAATCCAGAGCATTCAAACATGGGGAGCATTAGATAAATGGGAAGACAGATGGGTAAAGAAACGAGACAAGAAGAAAAGGGATTCTGAGAATTTAACTGCTGGTGTGCAGCAGACTGATAACCCAGTGATAATATTACCAATAAGAGAAATTCCGGGAGGGAATTTTGTCCATGTCCCTTGGAGCAGAAGTGACATATTGTCATTTACAAATGATTACCCCAGGTTGAGAGAGAAACCAGTGGAATGGTACCAGTAAACAGATAGGTTTCTAATGCGTGCAAAATGCTTGTGGGAGGATAAAGATACCCTATTAGAAATAGTGGTTCCAGCTGATTTATGGGTTGAATGCGAAAGAAGTATAGATTGGCCAACGAGTGAGCCTCCACGAGATCCAGCTTCAGGTGCACCATCCCCAGATGTAATGAAGTACTATTACAAAGTGATTGAATTTTTTAAAACAAGAATTTCTCCCAAGAATATAGATTGGCAGAGAATAAACAGGACAGCTCAAAAAATGCGTATTATGAGAGATTGTTGCAGGCATTTAAACATTACAGTGATACACAAACAATTCACAGAAAGACATGATCCATTTTGTATTCAAATTTGTTGAAGGATTGAGACGTGAAATTAGTCAGATGATTAAAAGTAATTTGATTTGTTGGCAAGCAAAGCCAATTGATGAAGTATTGCTATATGCCAAGTACTGCAGTGATAACATTGAATTGAAGCAGAGAAAGTTGAAAGGGAAGGCAATTGTGATGCAGATTAAAGCAGCACAATCAGGAATGCAAGGGAATCTTCCACAGCAGTAGCAGGGAAACATGTGGTTTCAGAATCAGGCAAAGGGTAGAGGTCGAGGTGGAAATGGAACTGTGAATCGTGATGTTGATTTGAATACGGTGGTTGCCGAGAATGACACGCAGACAGTAAAAAGAACGTTACCTTGTCACGCTTGCGGAGGCTCGGACATTGGAAGCGGGAGTGTCCGATCCTAGGACAGGAAGGTGTTGTTCCATAGATGAATGAAATCAGTTATTTTCCAAACATGAGAGGAACAAGAATGAGAGGTAAAATTTTTTACTTCCAAAATAATGTGAATCTTGTGCAAGGTCCTCGAACCATACAACAGATGCAAATGCCACGTTTGCAGATGCCCCAGTCACAGAAAATGCAACCCCAAGTTCAAATGGTACCTAGGCAACACATTCAGATACCTCAAGCTCTAATGGAACAGCACCAGATGATGCTTCCTCGGCAGGGCACAGGTCAAAGGTTTAACATGAGTAATAACACAATACACCAATACCCATAACAAGTGCGGATGAATAGAAAGATGACTGGGTGAGTGAGAGTTCAGATGAAGAACAATATGTGTTAGCAGTTTCATTAGAAGTAGACCAGAAGAGTCCATATTAGAAAGGAAAAGTGATGGGCCACAAAGTCTCATTCTTAGTTGACACAAGAGCTACCCGCTCTACTATGAGAACAGCAGAGGTTCTAAACTTGCCCCTTTCAGGGAAAACAGTACAAATTGTAGGCGTTGCAAACCAGTATTTGACAAACCCGATAACAGAACCAGTTTCAGTTAAAATTGGAAACTTCAAAGGCTTACACAAATTTGTAGTTTGTGACTCCTTATTAGGAAGAAATTTGCTATGCAAAACGAGATGTTCAATTACCTGTTCAAATGTGATGGATTGCCATTCAGACAAATAGTGATGCCGAGGATGACCAGGCTCAAGGAACAGATTGTGACTCACAGAATGAAGAGTACCCCTTGATCAGTTTCTTTCCTGTTTTTACAGTGCAAGATCTTTCATCTGACTCACAGGGAACAGTTAAGATGAAGGTATGGGATTTTTAACGGAAAGACATTGGTCTAATCAACGGAGTTGAGCCAGTTAAAGTCCCAGTCAAGCCAAATGCAATTTCCCCCCAGACTCCCCAATACCACATGTCACAGGATACTATTGAAGGGATTGAACCTATAATTGCAGAATTTGTAAGGCAAGATGTTCTAAAAGAAGTATTGAGTAGTATAACATGGGAACACTGAAAGCATGATATGCTGTGTGCACAATTTCTGGTACACTCGAAGCTTCCTGGCTTCAGGGAATGTATTCAGCACAGGTGGCTGAATTAGTGGCTCTTACTAGAGCATGCCATGTCTCTGCACATCTTAAAGTTACCATTTATACAGACAACCAGTATGGATTTGGAATAGTCCATGACTTTGGTCAGCTATGGTCACAGAGAGGTTTCCTTATGTCTTCTGGTTCGCCAGTAAGAAATGGTGATCGAATCCATAATTTGTTACAAGCCTTATAATAGCCTGAAAAGATCGCTGTGGTGAAATGTAGTGCACACCAGAGATCGCAAGATTTTGTATCAATGGGAAATGGATATGTGGATCAAATCGCAAGGTTTTGTGCATTGAATTGTATATCTTTCCAATACAAATGGGAACTGTTACCTGAAGAAGAGATTAAACAATTTAACTGTGATTGACACATGGGAAGAGCTGAAAGCTCTCCAAGAAAATGTTGACAAAGATTAAAAGAAAACGTGGGTTAAAATGAAACGTGTACAAAGGGAAAATGACATCTGGGTATCAGGGGAAGGTCAAATAGTCCTACCAAATAATCTCTTGACTCAAATGGCTAGATATTGTCATGGTCCAGCACATATTGGGAGGGATGCTATGATTCATACCTTCAAGCAGTTTTGGTTCAATCCAAAATTTAGACAGGTTGCTGAAGCAGTTTTCCACAGTTGCATTAATTGCCAACAGATGAACGTGGGTAAAAGGACTGTGCTTAATATGAGCCACATTGGAAGAGAGGGAGGTCCATTTAGCAGAATGCAGATGGATTTTATTGAGATGCCTGTGTGTGAAGGATATGTGCTGGTGATTGTTTGCATTTTTAGTCACTGGATTGAAGCCTACCCCACACGAAGGAATTACAGCCTTCCTGTAGCAAAGCTATTGCTTAGGGAACTGATATCTCTATTTGGTTTTCCGGTCTGTTTAGAATCAGATAGAGAAGGTCACTGTAACAATGAAGTAATTAAATTACTATGTTCAGCCTTAAACATGGAGCAGAAATTGCATTGTAGTTACCGCCCTGAAGCATCAGGAATTGTTGAGCAAATGAATGGTACCCTGAAGTCAAGACTTGTGTGTCCACAAATTTGAAATGTCCTGACGCACTACCACTAGGTTTAATGAGTATGAGAAACACACCTTACAGGGAGACTTGACTCATGCTGCTTGAAATCCTCATGGGCAGAGCAATGAGGTTGCCAGCGGTTCCTGCCAATGCTCTTGTGAACATAACAGATGATATGGTGTTGGATTACTGCAAGGGGCTGGCTGATGGGGTTCTCTCTTTCTCTCATCAGGTGGAGGCCACAACTGTGCAGCCATCCCAAGATCAAAGCCACAACCTGAGAGCTGGAGGCTGGACTGTGATCAGAAAACATGTGAGGAAGACTTATTTGGAGCTTCGGTGGAAGTGTCCTCCCCAAGTAGTACTGGTTACTACTACTGCTGTGAAGTGTGCAGGAGTTCTGAACTGGATTCATGCCAGCCATACTCGGAAAGTACCCTGTCCTTTAGACAATGAAGAAGAGTTGTTGAGAGTAACAAAAACATCCAGACAAAGTCCAAAATCAGAGAAGGAAGCTGGAGAGTCAGAGACAGACTCTGAGCAAAACAAAGACAATCCAGACACTCCTGTGAGAGATGAAACGGAGGACCTTCAGGAGAGTGACACTGAACCAACCTCAACTGAAGTAGCAGGAGAGTCTAGTCAGAGGAGGGCACATTCAGAAGCAGACGATCTCAAAAGACAAACAGAACATCCTACATACCCAGTGGAGGGATTTGAGTTGAATCAAAGTCAAACAGATCTGACTCCTCCAAGAGAAATCGCAGGTACATCAAGTCAAAATCAAGCATAAGAAGAAGGAGAAGCTGAAAGTCCAACATTGAAAGGAGCATTAACTAAAGGTTCACTGAAAGGAGATAAGTGGTTGAAATCACAAGCTAAGAGAAAATAATTGATCACAGTGTCAACAATTAAAGAAGAAGAAGTAGACACCACAGAAAGGAAGATTTGAGTGATAGACAGTTAAGTGGAGATCGAAGACTGAAAAGAAAGCGAATTACAAATCGAAGATATGCAGGTCTTAAATGGGCGTATGCAACAACTATTGATTGGCAAAGTTTTTGTCATTTTGTTTTGATCGTGAGATTCCAGGTCAATATTTTGGCACGTGAAGTTGGTCTATGAACTGAACTTTGAGAAAATTCTGTGAGACTAAGAGAAGCAAAGAGACATTGAAACAACATGATGAGACTTTTGAAATAAACTGATTTGACAAGCTGCTAAACCGATTTTGTTTTACAAATTGCAGATTTGTACAAAAGTTCTTGAAAAAAGACTGAAAACTGTAAATAATTGCAAAGAAGATTTTTGTTTTGCTGCATAGTTCTATTTTGTCCTTCTACTTTTTGATCCTTTACAAATCATGAGTAACCACAACAAGCAGGTTTGAAAGAATATATGTTGTAAATACATGGGTATTGGCTTAGCAATAGTGTTTATGATGTTGTGCTTGCTATTGATTGTGAGTATGAGCTTTCTCAATAAAGCTATAGCTAATCATACCTCTGCTTTAGAAACTACTACTACACTTACAGAGTTAGACGAATTAAAAAGGGATGAGATGTATTTACATGTACATAATTCACAAAGAGATCTTTCCTCTAATGTTTTCTATTGCTTATTGTATGAATACGTTGAGACAATGAATGTGAGAGTATTATGTTTGCACGCAAATTCCTTCATTGGTAGAGGAATATATAACCTATCATAGCTTGCCACTAATGCATGGAATTAGTTGCAGTCTTCCATTAACAAGATTCTATAAACAAGAATACATACATTAATTTTATTCAAACCATGATTTGGTGTTTTCGTTTGGCACTATTATTAAATATCTGGCTAAGGAAAATAATATAGAATTCGTGTGAGGTTTCTTTGAACCTACATTGACATTTGGCACAGCTCACACACACAGGAACAACCTTACATGTTTGCTCACACCAGTAGAAAAGAGTTTCTTAGATCAAACTGATGACAGGAGAAAGGCATTAAAAGAAAAAATAGATAAGGGCTTATTAAAAAGGACATTTAGAAATGATTATGCATTTAGCAAGACTAAAGCACAAGGGAAGTTAGCTTCACATGTGCATCACGTAGGGAAGCTTTGTATATATAGGGCACAATCTAGAACTGATACATTGTTTGTGGGAAAGAGTGAATGCATACATGTGTTTCTCTTCCAGAGTAAATGGACTTTCATGTTAAATAGACAAGACCCTGCAATTCCAGGAGTTTATTACATATGTGGACTAAATGCTTATTACCCTCTTCCCAGAGGATGGTATGGTGCATGTTACGTGGGAATGGTTTTCCCAAAGATTTATCAATTTGAAAACCTGAATGAGACACCTAAACTGAAAGAATTACACCTTGTTAGACCAAAGAGAGAATCTTACTCTGGCATAATTGGAGATATATTTGAAGCAATGATTCCCTCATTGGAAGTTATTATAAATTTCATGAAGATTCAAAAGTTATGTACTAATGTGGATAACATGCTGACTAGTTTTTCAGGAGCCATGATTCTACTGGACACTGACATGGCTGTGGTGAGAACTATGACCCATATTTATACTTTTTTAGTGCCGCCTTTGCGCCGCTTTTTGATGCAAAAACGACGCAATCGTACAAAATACAATTGTATTTTGTAAGTTTGTGCTGTTTTTGCGTTAAAAAGTGGCGCAAATGCAGCGCTAAAAAAGTATAAAGATGGGCCTATGACTCTTCAGAACTGCCTTGCCTTAGACATTCTTTTAGCTAAGGAGGACGGAGTTTGCAAAATGCTGAAATCGCAAAATTGTTGCACATTTATTCCTGACAATAGCAGAGAGATTAAAAGCTTTATTAACAATCTAACAGATATTAGCTCTGACTTACAAGTTCTGAAAGAACCTGGAGTTCGGGAAAAGGTTGGCAAAGGTTTTGCTTCTGTGGGAAGTTGGCTGGGCAAACTAGTGAAGGGTGTAATCATGAAAATTGCAGATATTATTGATTATTATAATTTGCATCATTGGCTTATGGGGAGTTTATAAATTGTATACTGCGATTAAAATGCAAAAGTTGAAAAATGATCAGAGGAGGGAAGAAATTAAATTAGAAAGATACTATAGAGAAAATTGGGAAAAGAAAATAAATGTTACATATTGTCAGGAAGCACAATTTTAGACTAACAAAAATTGTGTTGTTGGATGTAAGGTGTGATGACACATTTAGTCATCAAAGTAGGGATTGTTAAAGCTGAATTAATTGCTAATAAATGTGCATGGATTAATGGTTAAGAGTTTACACAAATTAGGCTAACATAGTGAAAATGGTGTGTCTTGAAAATCTGCACACGAGTGGCCATCATAACGTATACAACATTAATAAAGAATTCACATATATAATTGAAATTATGTGCACATGTATAAAATAATGTAGAATAAAATGTATTAGTAGATCATACTAATGTATTAATGCTATGTATTTGCTTAACAGTATTAGGCATTGATTAATTACAAGGTTTGGGCCTAGTCGACAAAGCCTCATTTTAGGTTTCATGGCATAAATAAATGTTTGTAAATATTTTGTAAAAGCAAAGAATTAACATTGTCCATTGTTCACACGGCGCTGACCAAGCAATTTGTAGATGTCTTAAACTTTCTTGTGATAACTGTCTGCTGAAATGTACTGTACTACGAATTGATAGTAATGTTGCCTTGGTGCATGAGAAGCAAATGTTCCGAGGCCTGGACAATGGCTGCACTGACTGGAGTTATGATTGTGACAAAAAAAAGTGACCCCACTAAGCTAGTGATGGGAATGGGAGAAGAGGAGCCAATCATCGACCTGTGAAAGACTGTCTATTTATATCACAGATTTAGAAATTAGTGTTTATTGGTTCTACTGTGAACACCCGATATTCTGACCAATGGCGACATGAGAAAACACTTCATGGATTTTATTTTATTATGACTGCACTTGGAAGATGAGAGTTAGTCTTTTCCTAGGCGGCTGCTAGTCTTTTCCTATTTAGCCCCGTTGCAGTTAGTCCCAGGAGCTACACGGTTCCTGATGTTCTTTTCTTAACTTTAGCTTTATAGCTTAATTGTAAATGCTGTTGATGCAGTTTTCTTAGCTTGATGCCCTTTCGAAGTTGGTTCAGTTAATTTAGAGCCCATCCGTGACTGAGCCATTCTCTATCACTGTCCTTTGCTGAAGCAGACCAGACGGATGTCGAAATGACGAAGAAGTCACAGCTTGCTGATCCATGCAGGAGATGTATATTAAATGCTATTGTTGTTGTTATCGATTTCTGTTCTTTTCTTTCAGCTACCAACTGCTATTTTGTTAAAGCCCTAGTTGGATGTTTTCCAAATTAACTTTTGAGTAAATTAACTTTTGCATGAAGCCCAAACATGCTATTCGGATTGGAGGGTTAGTTACTATGGCCAATGTGTTGACAAATGTTATTAACAAAGAATTGATTTTGTTCACCTGTTGAATCTAGATGTATGCTATCTCTATTGTTCAGTTATTGATGTTATTAATCTGTACTGTAACTCTTGAATGTCTGATGATAAATGTTTTAGTTAAATTGAGATTATTGTGTTGCTTTAGTCAGCCTGTGTTGTTTTATGCCTTTATCATTTGTTTTGTGATTAATTTACGTGATATTACCATTGTTAATATAGGGAAATAACCTTTCTAATTTTACTAAAAGGTGTGATTATTCGTGCCCACATGGGTCATGATGTGTAAAGATTACTGACTCAAAGTTTCAGATAATTGATATGTTAAACATGTTATGGTGTTGCTGGTTAGATTATGAGTAAAGATTGGATACATGGTGGAATCACGCTAAGCGTAGTCAAAAGGTCCATCGAACCTCTAACTCATCCCCTTATAAATATATTCCCAGAGATCAAATAAGGCCAGATGCACTCACACCATGGCTACTCGTCCTGAGAGTGTTGAAACCTGGTTGGGGCTGTGGTCTAAGTCTGAATTGGCCCATGCATGGACAAATTGCCCAGAAGAAGATTGGCTTGTGCTTGGCACTATTGCCCAGAGGATCGGCCTGGTGGTGACCATACTGCAAACAAGAAGACTGACCTGCGAGTGGCCATATTGTTCAAAAGATCAGCCTATATGGCCTTGTTGTCCTGAAGAACATTGGCCTGTGCATGGTCGCACTGAGAGAAGGAGATTGAGCAGTGTGCGACCGTATCATATGATCGAGATCTTAGGTCTGGCTGCACTGATACCAGAGACCTTGCTAGCCCAGGACAAAACTTTTTTGTGCCTAGGTTAAGTCTTCAGTTCGACTGACGTCTCTGACCTTCGGCAATGACCATTCAGATGTGCAGAAACAAAACTGCTGAAGCCCGGTCTGTAGTGGTGCAAGGCAGGCTCCCTACAGACCCTGTGCTGCAGAGGGCCCCCCATCAGCCCAAGGCAAGTGTATGTCTGCGAGATCTGGTCGTCCCAATGGCCCTTCAGCACATTCTGCAGGGGAGCCCCATCATTTTGTGTTATGTGACTAGTGCACCTAAGGAAATCCCGAATGAAGCTCATGGTGAGCGTGCCTCTTCCCAGAAGTGAGAATGTGTGGGCACACAGAGACGTAGCTGGGGGGAGGCTACCGGAAATGACTGTCCCACCGTGGATGCTTAGAACTGAGCTGCTAAACTGAATGGGAATTAAAACAGCTGAAGCATGAGAGACTGAGCACAAATACTTTAAGGAAGGAGATCTACACCATTTGACATAAATTCCATGCTGCGATCATAAAGGCGGTGCTGGGATGAGAGTGGATAGAGGACCTGCCCTACTCGCTAGCACCAAGGGAAAAAAACAAATTCAGCTTTAACTATGTGTGCGTATGCATGTAGTATGTTGTTCTAGAGTCCATTACAGTAACTGTATTTCCTGAAAGATAATCCCTGGGTTGGGCATTCAGTTACTGCCTGCTGAGTTCTGAGCCAGAGCGGCACCACACTACCTCCCTGAGAAGTCTGTGACTGCTTGCCATTTCTACGGATGGGTCAAGTGCAGGGGCATAACAAAGGCCCTGCAAACCCTGCGGTTTGGGTGAGCTCCAGGCCCCCCCCCCTCAGCACAGTAACCTGGCCTGAGAGCTCTGGAGTGAGTCCAGAAGGGGGCCCTCCATGTACTTTGCAGGTAGGCCCCTACAAGTTTTGTTACACCACTGGTCAAGTGCTGAAGGGGTTGTGTGCATCCCAGTTTGCAGAGCCATACTAGGACGGACTCAGGGGCATCTCAGACAAAATACCCCAAACCCCGATGTGGCACTGTAGCCTCAACTACCCCCGGGGTCAGTCAGACAGGATAAAATCCGCTTTCATGCCCACTAGTTTGGCCTGAGTGCGCTGGTTTTCTTTGTGCACACTGCTGAAGACACCAGCAACAGTGGTAGAATGTGCCATTGGGGTCTCCGAGGGCCGAGCGTGGACAGCTCTGCCAGAAGACCCTCGCATTCAGCGAGCAGCTGTCACCTGCTCTGCTTTTTGGGTTTCCTTCCCAGCCAAATTGGGGGCGAAGGAGCTCCCGGCGATGAAGGCTATTGATGCTCGCAATAGACCGCGCGCCAGTGGGCCTGTCCTCCTGCCAGGACCACTCTAACGGCATTTATCCGAGTAGCGCCGGTCGCGGTGCCCGGCGCAGCCCCCTTCTGTGATTCTTTCGCTTCACGTCGTTGCCTTGTCTTGCCAACTGACGTCCATAGCCTGTGCCTCGTGGTATCGTAGTTTTGCTCATGTTGGCCCCTCGTCATGAAGATACCCATGCCAGGGAAGTCTCTCCAAAACATTGTCATTCAGTCTCTATTTTGGTGTAATAGTGTGCTTCTGTTCTGCATGTGAATGTGTGTGGGAGCCACAACCGGGACATTAATAATCTCCCAATCAAGGAGCCATTTAGATTACTGGGCACAGCAGACTACATTCATTGAAGAAACACGCTGTTGGTGCACACAAAGGACTGATGTGCAGCGTGTGCCATTTAGAGCGTTCTTTCAATGTTTTGTTCTCCATTTCATTTTTAAGTCACTCACAAACGTCTCCTAACAGAATGGTGCACTGGGTGGCCATATACTTGTTGATGACTGCTGTTTTGACAGAATGGCCCCAGCAGAGGCTTTGCCCCTCGATGGCTCCCAAAAGTAAAAAAAAAGATCTACATGCCTCCACGGTACCTGTAATTTTCTCCCCTTCTGCCAATATAGCACACCATGGCACTGTAATCTACCACCATCCCATTTGTATAATGCCTACGACCTAATTGCTTCAGATCATTCTTATACACCATAGCGTCTAATTTGCCACCATTCCCGTTAGATGTTGCTACTTAGCTGCAGTGCACAATTCTTTCCCTTAATGCCTTTTAATTTACCCCATTGCATCCCTCAATTTTGACTACTTACCTCTCTGCGCACTCGAATAAGTCACACTTTCTAATTTACCACTGTGCCCCTTAATGGCTAATCCTTTCCCACCCTGCACCACTTTAACACATTGCAGCCCAAATTTATACTTTTTGCCGCAAAACTGTGCTAACGCAGTTTTGCGGCAAAACGTTTAGCGCCAGATCGTGTCATTTCACAGTGCCAGCTGGGCCCCATATTTATTGAATGGTGCAAGCCGGTGCTAAACTTGAGCTAGCATCCCCAAAAAAAATACGCTAGCCGGATGGCGATGGCGGTAGGGAAGGAGGGGCTTGTCCATCAGAAAATGACGCTAGCCTGGTTAGAGACAAAAAAAATGCCTCTAACCAGACTAGCGCCATTTCCTGGCACTCAACCACCAAAAACATGACTCCTGTCTTAGGAAGGACAGGAGTCATGCCCACCACCCCAATGGCATGGCCATTGTAACCTGTACCATGCAGGGGGCCCCAAGTTAGGGCCCCAAAGGCAAAAAAAATACTTACCCGGGATGGAGTCTCCCATCCTCTGGTGTTCCTCTGGTGGGGGTGGGGGTGTTCCTGGATGGCACCTGTGGACCCATTCTATGGTGTTTAACCATGGAAATGGGTCCACGGGTCCCCTAACGCCTGGTCTGACCCAGGCATAAAATAATGGTGCTAAGCAAGGTTAGCACCATTATTTAGCCCCTCCTCCCACTCGTGCATAATTTTAGCAAAGGGAAGAAATATAGGGCTATGGAGATAGCACCATTTTTTGGATGGGAACGACTACCTTGCATCTCATTGATGCAAGGTAGGTGCACACATCCAAACAATGGTGCAAACTCCTTTGTTTTGGCGTTAGACGTGTCTAACGTCAAAATATAAATATGGAGTTAGGTTTGCACCGAATTTGTGCAAAAAAAAGGACGCAATTCCGGCACAAAAAAAGTATAAATATGGTCCTCAGTTCTCTCCTCTTTGCTGCTACAATTCAGCTCCTTTCTGTATCACTCTAACTTAGCACTTCTGTCCACCTCTGCACAATTTAAGGACCACGAATCTGGCCATGTGTAATTGGGAAATGCCTTTTGGTCGTGTTTTGACACCATCACATGTCTGAAAGGACCACTAGCAGTCTTTGTTTTGCATGGATTTTGAGCCAGTCCTTATGCCATTTTACATGAGTTTTCTCCTGCAGTACAGGGAAGCAGGTATAAATCCTAGTTCGCCTACCTGGTCGTAAATGGACCAGAGCAACCCATAAACTGCTCAGCCACATAATTTGCATCCAGGGCTTCAGTACAACTCTTGGAATGTTTATGCAGCAGTTAGCTTCATGGTATCATTCACTGAATAAAACAAGTTTCATTGGCTTCCCTAATAATGACAACTACTTTTCAGGTGCCAAGAGAAAATAACCTACAAATGGATGAAAAATCTACAAATACTTCACTGTAGATAAGGTTTCGGACTTCTCATATTATATCCCTGCAGACCTACGCTAATCATTTTAGACTCACACAGCAAGAGTTGCCCCAACCTCAGGGTCCACATTAACCTTTATGTTTATTGGTTTCAGCAGCACTTAACACGTTTCACAGGAATAACCTCAGAGCTAGGATTCATACTGCTCCCAACAACTAATTGCAAGTAGGAACTGGTATACTGGTTTCAGGACAAGAGTTTTGGGCATTGTGGCCGGGAATTTAGATTCCACTTAGGTTTTTATCCCGTGGCTATTGCCCATTGCACCACACCACTTTGGAAACACTGCAGACCACACCAAACAAGCAATCCCGTTGGTTTGCACTTTACCACATCATAGTACACCATACATGCCAATCATTGTACAACAATATGCAAACACAAAACTCACCATATCAGTCCTAGACGCAACATGCAAAGCCATACTGCATTGCGTCATACCTCATCACCCAACATCATACTACACCATACTACTGTACACCATACATCGCACCATATCTCATTACACAGTCCACGGAACACAACTTTAATACATCTCGAACATAGCATATTACTTCACACCATGCTATTTTAAACCATATCAGATGCGGCAAACCACAACAGGACAATTCAAACTCAAAAGAGCAAAGCCCACTTCACCATCAGAGCTAATGAAAATATTACACCCATACCAAATCATACAGTAGAACCCCATATTATGCTGGTTTAC
Source organism: Pleurodeles waltl (assembly GCF_031143425.1). Taxonomy (NCBI): domain Eukaryota; kingdom Metazoa; phylum Chordata; class Amphibia; order Caudata; family Salamandridae; genus Pleurodeles; species Pleurodeles waltl. Next base: position 1,441,532,178 of record NC_090440.1, on the reverse strand, counting down.
TTTATCTTGGAAGTGTACCAAAGGCTGGGGGTTGGGGGCTGCACACTTTAAACAATAATCACAACCCTTGTGAGGGGGATTTTTTTTCAAGTCACTAAATTAACCTGAACTCATTCCCTTGGTGGCTATGGCAAACCTAACAGAGGCTGAAAGGTCATAATGCAAGGCCCGCAAAAATTAAACAAGCAATTATGGTCCATAATTTCGATCTTACCACGCTGTTGAAGGGTCAGGACAGGTCCAAGAAGGCCAGGCAGATGGATCCCTGCCTAGCGAGGGTATACTTGCTAACAAGCAAATGCAAATTCAGGCATTGCTCCGCCGTGCCTAGACCCTCCCAGAAACCATACTACACTTTCGACAACATGTTCGACTCCCTGACCCATAACAGGAGATGCTCCAGCACAACCCTCCCTGCAATCTTCACCGCAGAGTCCAACAGGGAGATTGGCCTATAAGAGCTTGGAGACTGAGGGTCTCTCTTTTTAAAAATAGGGACAATGGTGTCTTTATGCCATGAGTCAAGAAGACCAATGCTGGGAAACGCTTTATAAGAATTACATAATAATTGGGCCCAAAATTCAGGAAGGGGTTTGTACAAATCCATGGTCACCCCATTAGGTCCTGGGGCCTTAGTAGATGGAGAATTCATAATGGCCACCCAGATCTCTTCAAGGGTGAAATCCATGGATATAGGAAAATATACCTATGTCTCAGAGCACTCCCGGGGCACACCAGAGCCTTAGAGAGCACTAATATGGTTCATGCATACCTACAGTAGTGATGATAGAATTATCAGTAGCCCCCTGATGACAGAGTTATCAGTAGCCTCCTATATTCCACTCAAATGAGTGCCTTGGGGATTTGTCTGGCCATACAGATCTTATCACCAGCACTTACTGAGGCAAAAGACGGTCTGATGTTGGATTCTTTCTAAAGAAGTCCTCTAATGGGTAGCCCCCGAAACCACAGCCATCCACCATCGAAAACACAACAAGGATAATCGTCTAAAGGACTTGTGATTGTGACAGAGTATCATAATACATGCCTTTACATAGCATAATTGTAGTTCTAAAAAATAATATAAATTAGATATCCTGAACACAATTTATACAATTGTCACCATTTCTGACAGCATACTCTCATGCCTAATGTGGAATTTTATGTGGGCCGAATGCCAATGACACATAAGGAAACAAGCACTGGCAAAGCCAATCTGTCTCTCCTATATGATCTACCAGCTTTAGCAATTAATTTTATGCATGCTGTAGCGCAGCAAAGGCTGCAGTGCAGAATGCCTGAAAATAATCTAAAGAAAAAAGCCAAGATGGATGCACACGCCTCCAAATGAGGTGATAATTTTTTTGTTTTATTTACCATTCTGGGATAGATTACTAAATAAAATGTTGCACAAAATATGCTTTTTTGACATAACACTAATGTGCTTTGTTTAAAAAAAACAAGTGGCGGCGCATGCAGAGGGCAAGGCATCAAGGTGGGAGGTAGGATGGGAGAGGAGGATGCAGGTAGAGAAGAGAAGGAGAAGCAAGAGACAACAATGGAGGGCAAGAGACAACAATGGAAAAGCACACTAACAAAGGAAAGTGGGTGGGCGGATAGAGAAGAACAAGGACAACATAGGGTGCATATTAGACTTGGCATCCCTGGCGTGGTCTCCTCTAACCTTTTGCCTCTGCTTCCCAGGTTGTTGATGTGTGCTGGACTCTGTTTTTTGCTGTTTTTGCTACTCTGGGCACTTTACCACTGACAACCCGCGCTAAAGTGCAAGTGCTCCCATGTAAAATGTATGGGTAATTGGCTATCCATTATTGACGTATTTAATCTAGTAAGTCCCTTGTAGAGCGCACTAGAGGTGCCCAGGGCCTGTAAATCAAATACTAATAGTGGGCCTGCAGCACTGGTTGTGGCACCCACATTAGTAGCCCGTAAACATAGCTCAGTCCTGCCACTGCAGTGTCTGTGTGTGAAGTTTTAAACTGCCAATTCGACTTGGCAAGTGTAACAACTTGCCAGGCCTAAACCTTCCCTTTTCATACGTGTAAGGCACCCCTAAGGTAGGCCCTAGGCAGCTCCTTGGGCAGGGTGCAGTGTATTTTAAAGGTGGGACATGTACTAATGTGTGTTACATACTGCTAAATTCAGTCTTCACTGTTGCAAAGCCTATCTCTCTCATAGGTTAACATAGGGGCTGCCTTTAAATTAACTTTAAAGTGCAAACTCCCTTTGAGAGCAGATAGAAATTTGGAGTTTGGGGTCTCTGAACTCACAATTTAAAAATGCATCTTTTAGTGAAGTTGATTTTTAGATTGTCACTTTGAAAATGCGACCTTTAGAAAGTAGGTGTTTTCTTCCCTAAACCATTCTGTGATTCTACATGTTTGTGGATTCCCTGCCTGTGTCAGACTGACAGTTGGACTGTTTGTGAATCCCCTCCAGACAGTGAGACAGAGGGAGCTGGGGTGTAGCCTTCATATTCTGATGAGCCATCTGTGCTAGAGTGGAGGTAGGAGTGGTCACTTGCAGCTGAATGGGCTGTGCCTGCCCTCTCACAATGCAGTCTCCAACCCCTTGGCGTGTGTCTGGGGCCTGGCCTGGGCAAGGCAGGATCTTGTGAACAACAAAGACTTTACTTTGAAGAATGCCTACTTCAAAGGCAGAAAGGGGTATAAGTATTGGACCCAAACCCCCTGAAAATTAGATCACTTCTTGATCTAAGACGAACCTCTGCCAAGGAGAAGAGCTGAAGAGCTGAGGAGAAGTGTTGCCCCTGCCAATGACTGTGCTTTATTGGGCTATCCTGCAGTTGCTGCTTCTGCCTGTGAAAGGGGACAAAGACTGGACTTTGTTGTGTACTCCTGATTGAACAGAATCTCCAAGGGCTTGAACTGAGCTTGTCTCCTGTTTTGAGTTCTCAGGGCCATCAAAGACTTCTTCTGCCAGCACCTGGACTCACTACTGAGACTCCTGCCCTGCCAAGTGGTGCCCTATCCAGTCCCTGGGCCCTTGAAAGGTTAAGTTAGCAGATTAAGAGCTGAAAATCCACACACAAAATGCTGTGTGGGGAAATTTTCGATGCACCATCTACATCATGGTTGATAAATGACACGCTGCCGCCTTTGCAGCTAAAATCAATACTCCACCTGCATCGCACCTGGTAGATCGGGGCATTGCGGCATCGTGGCTGGAGAAACGATGTGCAATACCTGCTTGCGGATGCTGATAACGATGCAAACGCCACGCAGTGCGGTTTTCTAACACCGTGCAAATGGATTTTCCACGTATCGTCCCTGGGTGTCAAAGTCGTCCTGACTCTGCGTGGATTCGAGGTGCCTCATCTGGAAATCGGCGCATCGCTCTCTTGCGAGAGAGAAAAATGACGCATCACTGACCCGACGGAGAAGAAACGACGCACGGCCTCCCTTGCGAGGAAGGAATTGACGCATTGCTGCCTTTTCCGATGCACCCTTGCCCGTGCAGCTTTTTTTTTTATCGCTAACCAGGTACTTTGTTTAAAATCATTGTTTCAATTGTTTTCTATGGAGTAAGACTCTTAGGCGGTCATTCTGACCGCGGCGGTCGCCGCCCGCCAAGCGGTTCCTGCCGAAAGACCGCACCGCGGTCAAAAGACCGCAGCGGTCATTCTGGCTTTCCCGCTGGGCCGGCGGGCGACCACCAGAAGACCGCCGGCCGGGCCAGCGGGACAGCCCCTTCAACAATGAAGCCGGCTCGGAATGGAGCCGGCGGAGTTGAAGGGGTGCGACGGGTGCAGTGGCACCCGTCGCGATTTTCACTGTCTGCTAAGCAGACAGTGAAAATCTTTGTGGGGCCCTGTTAGGGGGCCCCACGGCACCCGTTCCCGCCATCCTGGTTCCAGCGGTGGACACCGCCAGAAACAGGCTGGCGGTAAGGGGGTCGGAATCCCCATGGCGGTGCTGCAAGCAGCGCCGCCATGGCGGGTTCCCTGGGCCAGCGGGAAACCGGTGGGAAACCGCCGGCTCCCCTTTTCCGACCGCACCGCGGCGGGAATCGCCCAGGAAGCACCGCCAGCCTGTTGGCGGTGCTTCCGCCGCACTCCGCCATGGCGGTCATGGACCACCAAGGTCAGAATGACCCCCTTATTCTTTTAAAGATTCATATTTTGACTTGTGTATGTTGGATTTTTTTGTTGTTTTGGTCTCGTTTGATTTAGATAAATATTACCTATTTTTCTAAACTGGTGTGGTGCCCATTTTGTAGTGTTTTCACTGTATTATTGTGTGTGTTGGTACAAATACTTTACACATTGCTTCTGAGTAAAGCCTGCCTGCTCATCCCAAGCTACCATGGGGGCAAGCAGGGGTTAACCAGGGGTGTTTCTCCTTTGCCCTGACTAGAATGATGGTCCTTGCTTGGACAGGGGGTAATCTCACTGCCAACCAAAGCCCCATTTCTAACAGTGGGTGAACGTACAAGCAGAGGGACAATGGAAGGTGGGCATGAATGGGGAAGCACAGGGGCAAATGAAGGTGGGCAGGGATGGGGAAGCACAAGGACAACAGAAAGGGTTGTGGAAGCAAGAATGGCAATGGAAGGTAACTACAACTGAAGGAGGGAGGGCTAGGGTAGAAACAGATGAATGATGAAGAGGAACACAAAGTACATGAGGGAGACAGCTGGAAAGCACATGTAGGGGGTCATTCTGTCAACGACCGCGAGAGCACCGCCAACAGGCTGGCGGTGCTCTCAAGGGCCTTCTGACCACAGCGGTTTTCCGCTGCCCTTAGGAATCCTCCATGGCGGCGCAGCTTGCTGCGCCGCCATGGGGATTCCGACACCCCATACCGCCATCCTGTTCCTGGCGGTTCGGCCGCCAGGAACTGGATGGCGGTATGGGGTGTCGTGGGGCCCCTGGGGGCCCCTGCAGTGCCCATGCCAATGGCATGGGCACTACAGGGGCCCCCGTAAGAGGGCCCCACAAAGAATTTCAGTGTCTGCTTAGCAGACACTGAAATTCGCGACGGGTGCAACTGCACCCGTCGCACCCTTCCCACTCCGCCGGCTCCATTCGGAGCCGGCTTCCTTGTGGGAAGGGGTTTCCCGCTGGGCTGGCGGGCGGCCTCCTGGCGGTCGCCCGCCAGCCCAGCGGGAAACACAGAATCACTGCGGCGGTCTTCGGACCGCGGAGCGGTGTTCTGGAGGGGGAACTCTGGCGGGGGGCCTCCGCCGCCCGCCAGAGTTAGAATGACCCCCGTAGTCTTGTAGAGTGCTTAACGAAAAAGAAAAAAGTGGTGCCTGAAAAGGGTGCCATGGAAGGACACAAGTAGTTGGTCCTTGCTGCATGGGAGGGACAAACACCAGAAAAGGAAGGAAAGCCCATGGATACAGATGAATAAAAAGCAAGCAAATGAAAGTGGCAAAAAAACAACCAATAGTAAGCAATAGGTGGGCTCTGTAAGCTAACAATATTTTTCACAACAGACACAACAGACAGTGCATGCTCTGTCTTAGGCAAGACATAAAATCAGTTGCGAAGCCAAAACACTATTCACAAGAAATCGCAGAAATTAATTTGCAACTCATTGCGAATGGCTGGGAAACCAGGGTTTGGCCGACGAGGGACAGCGGACTTCCAACTGTGGATTCATATTCAAAGAATACCTACTTTTTCTATTTAAAAATTTAACAAGCATTGTGACCAGCATGCAGTGGTCCCCTGGGTGACAGGCTGCTCCCACCCATGCCCAAGCTGAGTGCAGTGATGTAACAAAGGCAAGCTCCAGGGGCCCCCCTCAGCACAGCACCTGAGGGCCCCCTCTATGTTCTTTGCAGGCGGAAGGAACTCCAGTTTCCTTATGCCACTGCCTGAGTGGAACCTTTAAAAATGGAAAGTTCCCAATTTGAGAGTCACTACCACCTGCTTTGACAGGTCGGTAATTGTTTCAAAGCATTGATGCATTGCACAGCAAATTGGGAGGAGCAAGGAGTGCCAGTTAACGTTGTCTTCACTTTCCCAGTTTTAGTTGCAAGTAGTTGCAAATTGTACTACATGACTAGCAAAAATATTCCAATTTACAAAGTACCTTTGGCACATTAAACTTGCTATTTTGCAGGTGCAAAGACTGTGATTTTGCAAACTGTAGGCTTTATGACTGTTAAACTGTTTCGTACATCAGGCCCTTCGTTGGGTAGCACATGCTGCTGTGAGAGTGTGAATTTTCTAATATGTTTATTAATGATTTTGGTATACTAAATGTATGATGAATTAACGTGTAAAACGGTTGACTTTTGAAAATGGTCACCACAGTTCATTTTCTGTTCCTAACTGAGCAACATTCTAACTAAATGCTGTGGTTATTTTCCATAATTCAATGCTTACATAAAAGTGCATTCTGTTCTTCAATGGATGTGTCCACACCTACCCCTAGTGGGTTGCTGAATTATGTCTTACAAGACCATGTTTTAACCGAGCATTGCATAAGTTGAATGTTCTACTGTTTGAGAATGTTACTAATACGTGATTTTTCCCTCGAGATGGAAGTGAAGTTTGTAACTGTAAAAGTTTCTTCCTGAGAAGAGAAGTTTGGGGCGAGATGGAACAATGAAGCTACAGACGAGACGGAAGAGGAAAAGCTACTGTTGAGAAAATGTTCTAGATAAGGTAGTATTGTTGTATTTTAGGTTATCAATTTAGTTTTCTATTGGTTGAAACATAACCACCACATGAACTGACCAATCATAAGTTTTTAGGGATTAGTATAACAACCTAGGTGGGATTTTCCAGAGGCAGATGAAGGAGATGAGATTGCAGATTTTAGCCGGAGAAATTGAAGCTGTTAGATTCCAGTGTTCCTGCAGCAGTGTGAGTTTAGCTATTGTTAGGCCCAATTCTTCTGAAGATAATAACTGATGGTGTCCCCTTGCTGAAGTAGACTGCTTGTTGCTATCAGTTTTGGTAATGTGTGTGTTATTGTAATGTTATATGTGTCTCTTTTCCTTTCCAGGTACCAGCTGCAATTTATCATTTGACTGCTGCATATTAATAATATTTTTTTATTTGTTAACCCAAGTTAAAGAGTTTTTCTAAATTTGTGTTTCTAAATTCTTTTTACATGAAGCCCAGCATGTTAATGCTAATTTGTGGTTAGTGAGGGCATTAACTTGAAATGCTCATGACTTACATTGACATCTTTTGAGTGTTGTACTAATATATACTTTGCCATTATTACCAGTTCTGGTATTATTAATAAGTGTAATTCTTTTGGAGATTATTTGTCTGGTTGTTTTGATTAAACTGAGATATATAAGAAGTTCTAATCAACCACTATTAATTCTATATGCTTACCATTTGTGTTTGAGAGTTATTTTCGTAACATTAGTATTATTAATCTAGGGAAATACATTTTATAATTCTTCTTAATAAACTGGTGTGGTTATTGTTTGAGGTTTAATATTATTGATTATGCTGATTATTGTTGATGCTTACATTACTCATTGATGACATCCCCTCTTACCTATGTCGCTTTGATCCATTGTCTTCTAGCGCAGAATCCACTATACAGTTTAAATAATAGCTAGGATTCTGTGGTGCTGTAGCACTGCTAAAATGCTGTATGAGTGGTGTAGTCCAGTGGTTCCCAACCTGTGGTCCGGGGACCCCTGGGAGTCCGCGAAGCCTTCTCAGGGGGTCCGTGAGAGCCTAGAAAATTAAAAAATATCAACAAATATTGACAAATTAGGTCTCCAGCTTCCAGTAATGACTCAGGCGGTGGTCCCCAGATTCCAATGATGATTTAGTGGGGGTCCCTGGGTTCCATTAATGTTAAAGTGGGGGTCAAAAGGTTGGGAACCACTGGTGTAGTCTGCTTTACAAAAATATTGCAACATAATGAATCTTACCAGCACTGAGCTCATTTTAATTTGAGAATTAACACTTTTATTTTAAGTAATTATCTGGAAAAAAAACAGAAGACAATTGTCTTGTACTACAGTGTGTTTTAGCTACATAAAGGCAACCACTGGTCAGGCAGGCAAAAAAATAACGTGCACCTTTCATGATTTATTTTGTCACTGGACCATGATAATTTGCATGCTTCGGGTTAGTAATTGACAGTATTCACTCATAACTTATGAGTCTGAAAGGATGAAAATCGTAAGTGCCTCTAAATGCACAGCAGAATAGCTACATTTCATGCATTCCCGGCCACACTAAATTGTGGTTTTCTTCTGTTTGCATGAAAGAGGTGTGTGAAGTTCATGAGTGTAAACAGCTGCCAACTGGCACCTACTGTCTGGAGGTGCCTTGCTGATCAACCCTGCATACTGCGCCAGTACTGGCAACGCTTTCCACAAGAGCATCCATGTTTTTGTGGCTCGGTCTTGTGACACAGCACTCTAAAGATGACGCTTCTTCGAGAAAAGCTTACACATACAAAGCATTTTCCTTCATGTTTCTGGTCTAGTAGTTCTTTTCCTATATTTTTTCCTCTAATTGGTTGTTAATTTAGTTATTTACCCAAGAACCGGTATAGTGACTAAATGAGATGAAAAATGCTTCTAAACGCAGTGGGAATACCAAAAGGAACCTTGGCGTCCAGAAGAACTCCCGATGCCCCGGAAAGGCAGGTGTAGGGAAAATTTGGGAGAAAGAGAGGATGGGATAATGGAAGCAAAACACTGTGGTCGCATTTCAGAGCAGCAGTACTTAAGCAATCAGAACGTTTTCTTGAAAAGTACAGGAATTTCTGTTTGAGGTCTGCTGTCAGAAAGGTTTAGACATTCACCTCAAAAGAATGATTTCCAACTTTGAGTGTTATTTATTAATTTTTTTGAATAATTGTTCAGTTATCGCCCAAGGCATGCGAGCAAAAGGCAGCAAATTGCAGATTTCCTTGTAGAAAACGGTTGACCACAAACAGCATAATATTTCTGGGTGTTGCTAAAAAGTACACATTTGTTGTCAATACTGTTTATAGAGCTAAACACTACTGTTTATAACGTTTTACCTACCCTGTTGGCCTGGTATTTTTAGATCGTCTTCAGTGGCGTAACAAAACTTTAGCCCCCACCCCTGCAAAGTGCATCGCGGCCCCCCATCGTCGACCCAGTCAGGAGCGCCCAAGCAGCGGCTTGCCGTCCGTACACAGTTTACTGGGACCCCAGGAGCTCGGGGGTTGCGGGGTCTATCATTACGCAAGTGGTCACCTTGTTGGCACTGTGCATGTTTGCGAGAGAACTGGATCTTACTTAGATTTTTTTTGTTGGGAGAAGCACAAAATGAGTAACAAATAAAACCATACAAGGGGCGCTGCTATGAACACGTGCATGGAGTGTTTTACAAGAAAGAAAATAAAACGCGTGCGTGGAGTTCTTCACCAGAAAGGAAAAAAGTTCTTGAAAAGCAAGCACTCGTGGAAGAATAGAGGGAATCAATCAGATAAGTGGTAAAGAGGCCATGTACCACTAAATGGACAAAGACATGCTGGACAGGCTAAAACAAATAAAGCCAGCATATAGTTAGCACACAAATGTAAGTACCAAAACACAGAGCCAATGGTAATCAATGGGAGAAATGCATTCCTAGATAAGATGTCAGCATATCCCCAATATGTCTTTGCAACTGTGCATCTGCGCTGTCTGATAGGCTTCAACCTAACAACAGAATGGGATGTGAGAAATAGACGAGTGGTAAAAGGGAGGGGAGCAAGTCAGCACCGCGGAGTAGCTGTGAGCAACAAGGGGGCATAGGAGTTACGATGGGGGAGTTTAAAAAATAAACTTTGAGTGAGACGTGGAGGGGTGTGGAAAGCAAGGATGAGATGGGGTGAAGAAAGAACTGGGAAAGAACAGGGCCTGAGATGTGAGGGCAAAGCAGTACACAGGCAATAGCAAAAAAACACACGCACTCCCTTGGAATGTTAAAAAAAATAATTCTTGAGTGTAAACAGTTGAATTACATAACTCACCCATTGGTGAAGAAGCTATGTTAAATGGGAAGTACCAACACAAGTGGAGGAAGGGAAGCCATCGAATTTGGAGCAAGCAAATTAGATTTACAATAAAGCAAAACAGTGTTAAACAATAGGCGGACCGAAAGCCAACCCTAATTATTGTCATTGTACTCAATAGTTTCGTTTAAACACAACCACTAAAAGTGCAGCACATTAAAAAACATACATCACATTACATTACAGAAAAAAAATCACATAGCAAGCAGAAAAAAGCCTCACAAAGAGAGTCCCTATCGTTAATCACATCTACATTAGATTATATACAACATGGACTCACAGGCCAGAACAAACAATTCACAAAAAGGTGTCAAAATGCTAGCAGAAATTCATGTATGAGGTGGGACACCCCAGCTGATAGACACCTGCCTGGGTAGTAAGATAAAAAGCAAATGCTAATTTGTTACAAAATATGTAAAATAATGTTACAGTATTAGCTATCAAAGCTAAAAAGGCTACACTGCTACAAAAAAAAATAGAAACAGATTACAAAACGTTAAAACAACATTGAATTCCTTCTTTTGATGGCACATCTTAAAAAGGAGCATACATTAATAGAAATTGTTGGAGACTCTAGGGCTTGTAGGTATTCCAGGACTGACAGGGAAAAACGAATCCCTCGTTTCCTAATAGGAAGTAAATACATTTTAGTATGATCCTGGTAGAATCTACAAAAAAAAGCAAATTAGAGCAGACTTTGTGGTGAAACGTCATTGCATGCACATATCACAATGCTAGTTGTGTTGTGCTGCCCCAGATGAAGACTCGGATGCTATCTTACAAAGCCCAGGTGGAAAAGCATTTATAACACTCTCTTCCATGAATAGTCTATCCACACGAGATAAGATGCCATTCCCGGGATGTTATACAGTGCTACATACTCTCTGACAGTGGTTTTGGAGGACTCATTTGCAACTCTAAAATTATATGCATTCGTTTGAAACAGGGATTTAACTCAAGCCACAACTTGCTTAGACAAAGTGTTGGAAATGGCCTCTCTGCAGAGTCACCCCCAAACATTTTACCTTCCTCCTCTTCTTTTTCTGATTTAATTTTTGCTGGCTTTAGGGCTCGGGACACTTTACCACTGCTAACCAGTGCTGAGGTGCATGTGCTCTCTCCCAAAAACATGGTAAGACAGGCTCATACCCAACTGGTATATTTAATTTACTTGTAAGTCCCCAGTAAAGTGCACTACAAGTGCCCAGGGCCTGTAAATTGAATGCTACTAGTGGGCCTGCAGCACTGGCTGTGCAGCCCACATAAGTAGCCCCTTAACCACGTCTCAGGCCTGCCATTGCAATGCCTGTGTGTGCAGTTTCACTGCCACTTTGACTTGGCATTTCAAAGTACTTACCAAGTCTTTAACTCCCCTTTTTCTACATATATCACCCCTAAGGTAGGCCCAGGGTAACCCATAGGGCAGGGTGCTATGTAGGTAAAACGCAGGACATATATAGGTGTGTTTTATAGGTCCTGGTAGTGGAAAACTCCTAAATTTGTGTCCACTACTGTGAGACCTGCTCCTTTCATAGGCTAGCATTAGGTCTGCCTTCACATACTGTTTGAGTGGTAGATTCTGATCAGAAAGGGGTAAACAGGTCATGTTTAGTATGGCCAGAATGGTAATGGAAAATCCTACATATTGGTGAAATTGGATTTTATATTACTATTTTAGATATACCACTTTTAGAAAGTGAGCATTTCTCTGCACTTAAAATCCATCAGTGCCTTACAGCCTGTCTCCAATCCACATCTGGAGTGGTTGACGGCTCCCTTTTGCATTCCACCTAGACAACCACAAACACAGGACACTCAAACACATCTGCATTCATCTGCATACTGAATGGGTCTTCCTGGGATGGAAGGGTGGAGGGCCTGACATTTACATTTCAAAGGCAAGTGGCCTGGCCTCACACAATGGACTGCCAAACCCCCTACTGGGACCCTGACAGACATACCTGCACTGAAAAGGGACCATGCGCACTTCAAACCCACTCTTTGAAGTCTCCACCTCAAAGGCATTTTTAGGTATAAAAACTGGGTCCCTGACCCCACCAAATCAGACACATCCACACCTGAACCTGCAACCTATCAAGAGAAACTGCCTGGCTGCCTAAAGGACTCATCTAAACTGCTTTACTGAGAAGGACTGCTGCCCTGCTGTTGCCCTACTGCTTTGCGGCCCTCTGACTTTGCTGAGAAGTGCTCTCCAAGGGCTTGGATTGAGCTTTCCTCCTGTTTTCTGAAGTCTCAGGGCCAAAAAGACTTCATCTCTTCAGGAAACTCTTCGTGCGCCTTAAATCGACACAAAGCTTGCCAGAAATGACGCACAGCCTGCCTTGCGATGAGAAAATCGCCGCACAGCTGAACCTGAACGACACAGCCTGACTTCCTCAGTGAAGATTTTGCGCATCGCCTGCCTTGCGTCCGGAAATTCGACGCACAGCCATACCGACTCGACATACAGCCGAACCGGAACGGCGCAACCCGACTTCCCAAGTGAAGAATCGACGCAGTGCCTGCCGTGTGACAGAAAAATCGACGAAGTGCCATGTCGGATCGAAGCAACGCCTGTGACTTCATCCCACATGCCCAGGATTTCCACGCTTTGTCCTTGGGCGTCAAAAAGATCCCCGCATTGCAGTGAGTGTAGGAAGGTAGCCTCTTTCTAGCCTTGTTACCCCCACTTTTGGCCTGTTTGTGAGTATGTCAGGGTGTTTTTACTGTCTCACTGGGATCCTGCTAGCCAGGGCCCAGTGCTCATAGTGAAAACCCTATGTTGTCAGTGTGTTTGATATGTGTCACTGGGATCCTGCTAGCCAGGACCCCAGTGCTCATATGTTTGTGGCCTATATGTGTTCCCTGTGTGGTGTCTAACTGTATCACTGAGGCTCTGCTAACCAGAACCTCAGCGTTTATGCTCTCTCTGCTTTCTAAAATTGTCACTGCAGGCTAGTGACTAATTTTACCAATTCTCATTGGCACACTGGTACACCCATATAATTCCCTTGTTTATGGTACTTAGGTACCCAGCGTATTGGGGTTCCAGGAGATCCCTATGGGCTGCAGCATTTCTTTTGCCACCCAAAGGGAGCTCAGACAATTCTAACACAGGCCTGCCACTGCAGCCTGAGTGAAATAATGTCCACGTTATTTCACAGCCATTTTTCACTGCACATAAGTAACTTATAAGTCACCTATATGTCTAACCCTCACTTGGTGAAGGTTGGGTGCCAAGTTACTTAGTGTGTGGGCACCCTGGCACTAGCCAAGGTGCCCCCACATAGTTCAGGGCAAATTCCCCAAACTTTGTGAGTGCGGGGACACCATTACACATGTGCACTATACATAGGTCACTACCTATGTATAGCGTCACAATGGTAACGCCGAACATGGCCATGTAACATGTCTAAGATCATGGAATTGTCACCCCAATACCATTCTGGTGTTGGGGGGACAATTCCATGATCCCCCGGGTCTCTAGCACAGAACCCGGGTGCTGCCAAACTGCCTTTCCGGGGTTTCCACTGCAGCTGCTGCTGCTGCCAACCCCTCAGACAGGATTCTGCCCTCCTGGGGTCTGGGCAGCCCTGGCCCAGGAAGGCAGAACACAGGATTTCCTCTGAGGGAGGGTGTTACACCCTCTCCCTTTGGAAATAGGTGTGAAGGGCTGGGGAGGAGTAGCCTCCCCCAGCCTCTGGAAATGCTTTGATGGGTACAGATGGTGCCCATCTCTGCATAAGCCAGTCTACACTGGTTCAGGGATCCCCCAGCCCTGCTCTGGCGTGAAACTGGACAATGGAAAGGGGATTGACCACTCCCCTGATCAGTACCTCCCAGTGGAGGTGCCCAGAGCTCCTCCAGTGTGTCCCAGACCTCTGCCATTTTGGATTCAGAGGTATTGGGGGCACACTGGACTGCTCTGAGTGGCCAGTGCCAGCAGGTGACGTCAGAGACCCACTCTGATAGGCTCTTACCTCTCTTGGTAGCCAATCCTCCTTTTCTGGCTATATAGGGTCTCTCCTCTGGGGTATTCTGTAGATAACGAATGCAAGAGCTCACCAGAGTTCCTCTGCACTTCCCTCTATGACTTCTGCCAAGGATCGACTGCTGACTGCTCCAGGACGCCTGCAAAACCACAACAAAGTAGCAAGACAACTACCAGCAACCTTGTAGCGCCTAATCCTGCTGACTTTCTCGACTGCTTCCTGGTGGTGCATGCTCTGAGGGATGTCTGCTTTCACCCTGCACAGGAAATCCCAAAGAAATCTCCTGTGGGTTGACAGAGTCTTCCCCCTGCTAACACAGGCACCAAACTTCTGCATCACCAGTCCTCTGGGTCCCCTCTTATCTCGACGAGCGTGGTCCCTGGAACACAGGAGCTAGATCCAAGTGACCCCCACAGTCCAGTGATCCTTCTGTCCAAGTTTGGTGGAGGTAAGTCCTTGCCTCCCCACGCTAGACTGCAAATCTGTGTACTGGGTGATTTGCAGCTGCTCCAGCTTCTGTGCATTTCTCCAAGGATTCCTTTGTGCACAGCCTAGCCTGGGTCCCCAGCACTCCAACCTGCAGTGCTCTTGTTTGCAGTATTTCTGTGTGGAAACACTTCTGCAACATCCAGCACGCCGTGGGACATATTCCATCCAAAGGAGAAGTTCCTAGCCTTTTTTGGTGTTGCAGAATCCTTGGCTTCTTCCACCTGGAGGCAGCCTCTTTGCACCTTCATCTGGGGTTTCCTGGGCTCCTGCCCCCCCTGGACACTATCGCGACTCTTGGACTGGGCCCCCTTGTCTTGTAGGTCCTCAGGTCCAGGAATCCGTCTTCAGTGCTTTGCTGGTGTTTGTGGTTCTTGCAGAATTCCCCTATCACAACTATTGTGTCCTTTTAGGGTAGTAGGGGAACTTTACTCCTACTTTTTAGGGTCTTGGGGTGGGGTATCTTGGACACCCTGACTGTTTTATTATAGTCCCAGCTACCCTCTACAAGCTCCCATAGGTCTAGGGTCCATTCGTGATTCGTATTCCACTTTTGGAGTATATGGTTTGTGTTGCCCCTAGACCTATGTTCACCTATTACATCCCATTGTAATTCTGCACTGTTTGCATTACTTTTCTTACTATTACTTACCTGTTTTGGGTTTGTGTACATACAACTTGTGTATATTACTTACCTTCTAACTGAGGGTACTCACTGAGATACTTGTGGCATATTGTCATAAAAATAAAGTACCTTTATTTTTTGTAACTCTGAATATTGTGTTTTCTTATGATATTGTGCTATATGATATAAGTGGTGTTAGAAATGGGGTTTTTGGTCGGCAGTCAGGTTACTCTCTGTCCAAGCAAGAACCCTGACTCTAGTCAGGGTAAGTCACACACAATCCAAAATTAGCCTGTGCCCACCCTCTGGTAGCTTGGTACGAGCAGCTAGGCTTAACTTAGAAGGCAATGTGTAAAGTATTTGTGCAATAAATCATACAATACCATAATATAACACCACAAAAATACACCACACAGTGTTTAGAAAAATATATAATATTTATCAGGATAATTGTAGGTCAAAACGAATAAAGTTGCAATGTGAAATTGTAGTGATATCACTGGAAAGTGATATAAAGGGCCGTATTTATACTTTTTTTAGCGCCGCATTTGCGCCGCTCTTTGACGCAAAACGGCGCAAACCTACAAAATACAATGGCATTTTGCAAGTTTGCGCCGTTTTTGCGTCAAAAAACGACGCAAATGCGGCGCAAAAAAAGTATAAATACTGGCCAAAGTGTCTTAAGTCTTTAAAAAGCAAACAAAGGTGGTCATTACAACCCTGGCGGACGGTGTTAAAGCTGCGGTAATACCGCAAACAGGCCGGCGGACAAAAAAAGGGAATTACGACCCTGGCGGAAACTGCCAACTAAGACAGCCACTTTAACACATCGCCCGCCACGGCGGTACAGACAAACAGCGCGGCGGTCACCGCCAACAGACAGGCGGAAGACAATGTACCGCCCACACTATCACAACACACCAATCCGGCACCTTTTCTGGGGCGGATTCACCGTGGATAAAAACACGGCGGAAACAGCTTGTGCTATGGGAAAACGCTCACCTCAACACATCCCACGAGGAACGAGGACACCATGGAGCCGGAACTACAAATCTTACCTGCCCTTGCATTCCTGCTCATCTACGACCAACAGCGACGTAGGCGCAGAACATACCGGTGAGTACAGCACCTACGACACGGGGGAGGGGGGAGGCAAAAGTTACGGGGACACCCACCAAACACCCCCACCCCCACCCTCGCATATTACAACATATACACCAATGCATTCACAAAAATCACAGTAACAACCCACAATCCCCCCGGAAGAATGCAAAGACAAAGCGAATAGCGGTCAAACTTTGTATTGTGCCAATATACTACTCATTAAAAAATATAGGGATATATATATCACAAAATCTGTCAAAAATAAATGTACAATACAAGAAGTAGTGCAGAGATGTACACAACAATGTCCGTGCACCAATAGTCCAAAAATGCATGGGCGACGCCCACAATAGATACCTGACCAAAATCCGAGAGAACACTACCGGGGCATCAGATAGAAACAATACAGGCACCTCAGGGGGAAGGGAAGCGGGGGCACCTCAGCCACATGAATGCGAAGCCAGATCCACGATGGGGCTCCATGCCCATTGATGTATCCTGGGGAGTGCAAAGCCACAGTCTCTCAAGTCTCTACAGTGGGTGGTTTGCCCACTGTTACATCCTGGGGAGTGCAAAGCCACAGTCTTTCAAGTCTCTCCAGTGGGTGGTTTGCCCACTGCTTTATCCTGGGGAGTGCAAAGCCACAGTCTCTCAAGTCACTTCAGTGGGTGGGTTGCCCACTGTGCCATCCTGGGGAGTGCAAAGCCACAGTCTCTCAAGTCTCTACAGTGGGTGGCTTGCCCACTGTTACATCCTGGGGAGTGCAAAGACACATCTTCGCAAGTAGATGCAGTTCTCTACTGGTACTGGGTGGGACTGGTGCCCAGACTGGATGAGTCTCCCTGTGAAAGTACATGTCCTGTCACAGTCCCAGCTGCACATGGGAGAACGATGCTTGATGTGCCAGACTATTCATACCCACACGGTCTTTGCCCTGTTCAGCGGTCTACACCATGGCAGTCTTGGCCTTGTTCAGCGGTGCTTAGCCATGGCGGTCTTTGCCCTGTTCAGCGGTCTTCACCATGGCGGTCCTTGCCCTGTTCAGCGGTCTTCACCATGGCAGTCTTGGCCTTGTTCAGCAGTGCTTAGCCATGGTGGTCTTTGCCCTGTTCAGCGGTCTTCACCATGGTGGTCTTTGCCCTGTTCAGCGGTCTTCACCATGGCAGTCTTGGCCTTGTTCAGCGGTGCTTAGCCATGGCGGTCTTTGCCCTGTTCAGCGGTCTTCACCATGGCGGTCTTTGCCCTGTTTAGCGGTGCTTTGCCATGGCAGTTCTGGTACGGATATTGGTGTGTGGCATTACGATCTCCACACTGGACATTGGTGTGTGGCATGACGATCTCCACACTGGACGTTGGTGTGTGGCTTGACGTTCCATCATTGCCCAGCGGGGCTGTGGGATTCTGGACCCTCATGGGCTGTGACTCCGGCGGTGGCGGTGGTCTCCTGACCAGTGACAATACTTGAGCCCTCCTGGGCTGTGACTCCGGCGGTGGCGGTGGTCTCCTGACCAGTAACGATACTTGAGCCCTCCTGGGCTATGACTCTGGCGGTGGTCTCCTGACCAGTGACGATACTTAAGCCCTCCTGGGCTATGACTCTGGCGGTGGTCTCCTGACCAGTTACGATACTTGAGCCCTCCTGGGCTATGACTCTGGCGGTGGTCTCCTGACCAGTGACGATACTTGAGCCCTCCTGGGCTATGACTCTGGCGGTGGCGGTGGTCTCCTGACCAGTAACGATACTTGGGCCCTCCTGGGCTATGACTCTGGCGGTGGTCTCCTGACCAGTGACGATACTTGGGCCCTCCTGGGCTATGACTCTGGCGGTGGTCTCCTGACCAGTGACGATACTTGAGCCCTTCTGGGCTATGACTCTGGCGGTGGTCTCCTGACCAGTGACGATACTTGGGCCCTCCTGGGCTATGACTCTGGCGGTGGTCTCCTGACCAGTGACGATACTTGGGCCCTCCTGGGCTATGACTCTGGCGGTGGTCTCCTGACCAGTAACAACGGTGCTGGCGGTTGTGTCTGGACCGCCGGAAATGATGGCGCACTTCTCCGCTGTGACACTCACAACAGGTTGGGGAAACTTCCTCGGGACCTTCCCCACCTTCTTTTGAGTTACAGATGACTCACCAATCGCCTTGGATCCCATTTCACTGTTTGCCCCACCAGGACTCTTGACACGGTCCCGTTGTCCACTCTCCAATTTCGGAGCCTTTACAGAGGGTGGGCTGACAGTGCCTTGGCTCCGGGTCCTACTGCCTGCCCTGGTGGACGGGGCACTCCAAAAACCTGGTACATGCACCACTGGTACTGGAGGCTTTTTGGCTGAGGCGCTACGATGGGACTGATGAATTGGAGGGGCGGGGTGGGGGCAAAAAGGTCAATTTAACATAGGGACAGTTTCAGACGTACACTGGGATGGGTAGCTGGAGGGGCTCTGGGAGTGGAGGAAGAGGAGGTGGTTGTAGGAGGTGTCACTTTAGGTTTTTGGGGTGCAGGTACTGGAGGCTGTCGTGAGGTGGATGGATGTTGGGTGAGTGATTGCCGGCGTTTGTGTACTTTGGGAGGGGGCGTCACAGACACACTGGGAGAGGACACAGGGGACGTGTAAATGGCAGTGGAGGTGGTGAGTGCAGGTGAGCGGCTTGTGGTGCTGGGTGTCCTGGTGCGAGTCCTAGTGCCTGTAGATGTGGTGCATGCAGGTGTGTGTGTAGACGACACTGGGAGGGAAGAGGGAGAAGAGGAGGAGGGGGACACAGTGGAGACAGTGGATGTTGCTGTGTCTGTATGGGTCTGATGCTTGTGTGAGTGCCTGTGGTGTGTGTGGTGCCTATGTTTGCTTGAGCTACTTGTGTGTGTTGACTTGTGTGCATGCTGGTCTGTAGGTGTGCTTGGGATGGGCTGGGGTACAGGGGATTGGGTCTGGGTGGAGGAAGTTGGAGGGGGGAGGCTGGACACAGGGACAATGGCTGCCATCAGTGCTGAGGCCAGAGATTGCAGGGTTCGCTGAAGGACAGCCTGACCAGAATGAATGCCTTCCAGGAATGCATTACCGTGTTTCAACCCTCGTTCTACACCCTGGATGGCATTCACAATGGTAGACTGCCCAACAGTGAGTGACCTGAGGAGGTCAATGGCCTCCTCACTGAGGGCAGCTGGGGTGACTGGGGCAGGGCCTGAGGTGCCTGGGGCGAAGGTGATGCCCACCCTCCTGGGTGAGCGGGCACGGGGCGAACGCTGAGGGGCTGCTGGGAGGGCGGTGCTGGTAGGGGAGGTGGCGGCTGTACCTGTAGAAGTGGGGCGCACAGATGGTGCCGCCACCACAGGGGAGCTCCCATCGGCGGATGAGTCCGTGTCGCTGTTTGGTGATCCTGTGGCCGACGTGAAGCTCCCCTCGCCCTCCGTCCCACTGGTGAATTCAGAGTCTGTGGTGTGGCCCTCCATGGCCATGTGGGATGCAGCTGCCTCGTGCTCTGGTGCCACTGTACCTCCGCCTGCTGATGCTGATGTAGAGAAGGACAGGGAGAACAGAAAAAGGGGGGAGACAGAAGAAAGAGAGTTTTAGTGCATGGCATACCGCTACCGTTGCGGACAAGACAAACGCAGCAGCCCCCTGCATTACGCCGTGCTCCTGCCCTCTGCACATGCAATTTCTGGGATATGGCCTACATGGCAATCGTAGAAATCTGCCCACATGGATGGCAAAGGGGCAACTATACATCAATTTGCCATTTTTTTGAGCAGGGGTAGAGTGCCACATGGCCTACATAACGGAGGGGCCTTGCCTACCTAACTCGCCCTGGCCTAGGGACACCCACAGACCACCACCCCCACCCAGACAGCTCCACTGCACGCAAAGTCCATAGGATGAGGTTGTACTCACCCCCTTGTGTCTGCTGTGATGTCCTTAAGCGCCCATCCAACTCCGGGTAGGCCACCTCCAGGATCCGGAACATCAGGGGGGTCATGGTGCGACGGGCACCCCTCCCACGTTGGGAGGCCATCCCCAGCTGAGCCTCCGCCGTCTTCTTGCTGCAGCGGCGAATGTCCTCCCATCTCTTCCGGCAGTGGGTACCCCGTCTCTGGTGGGCCCCTAGGGTCCGGACTTCCTTGGGATGGCACGCCAAATGTCCCTCTTCTGGTGGGCGCTGACCTACATGACATGCACAAGGAAAGAGGAACAGTCATTACCTACAGCACCGTCGTTGTAATTGGCCCCCTCCCAACTCTATCCCTGTGGCCCATTCATCCCCATGAATGACTGTTCTATGTACTCTGCCCCCTTCCCTCATCCATCCAGCCCTCTCCACCCAGGCCTAGCCCATACAACGTGCTCCCTGTGTACTAACCTGTTGGTCTGGAGGACCGTAGAGTAGCGTATACTGGGGGAGGACCCCATCCACAAGTTTCTCCAACTCCTGTGCAG
Source organism: Pleurodeles waltl (assembly GCF_031143425.1). Classification (NCBI taxonomy): domain Eukaryota; kingdom Metazoa; phylum Chordata; class Amphibia; order Caudata; family Salamandridae; genus Pleurodeles; species Pleurodeles waltl. Next base: position 1,441,511,535 of record NC_090440.1, on the reverse strand, counting down.
TGAAGGCAGGGGCCCTTTCCCCAGATGCAGCAGCCATCGTCGCTTCCAGACCGAGGTCACAGCAGCACTAGCAGTGTAGGTCCTCTCCTGTCGAAGGTCAGGTATCTAGTCATTGAACAGATAGAAAATGGTGGTGACGTCCGCAGCGGTGACATCCGCGGCGGTGCGCATCATCACCGCCAGCGCACCTGTTCATTGGCTCCTGGGACCCATAGGGTCCAATGTTAACCAATGCAGCATTGCGCCGCGCTCTACGACCGCCTACCGCGACGGTGTCCAACGCCAGCGCAGTTACCCCACAATTCCAATGTCCCAGTTTAGAGGTCAGGCAGCCGCCATTTCAGGGGCCCACATGGCTTCAATTACTACTGTGTCACACATACCGAGGCCTACACTCAAAACCTTTCCCAGATGGGTTAATTGTCTGTTGTAGTCTTGTGTGTGACTGTGGGTACATACCTGGAGGAATGCTGACAGTTTCTTCGCTGTTGTCCTTCTTAGGCACCGTCATTTGGGACATATTGCAAGATGGCGGAATCCGCTGGTGTACCGACCGCTGGTGGACCTGTTGACAATGGAAGAGCGACATGTCATCGTGACCTACCGGTTTGACCGTGCCACAATCCAGGAACTATGGGGCATATTTATACTCCGTTTGCGCCGGAATTGCGTCGTTTTTTTTTACGCAAAACTAACTCCATATTTATACTTTGGCGTTAGACGCGTCTAGCGCCAAAGTCCATGGAGTTTGCGTAATTTTTTTGCGTGGACACCTAGTTTGCGTTAATGAGATGCAAGGTAGGCGTTCATGTCTAAAAAATCGACTCCGAGGCATGTGCGTCGTATTTATACTCCTGGGCAAAATTCACGCCCGGGAGTGGACGGGTCAAAAAAAATGACGTACGGCCGCTTTTGCGCCGTTTTTTAGCGCCTGCAAAAGGCAGGCATTAAGGGACCTGTGGGCTCTGAAGGAGCCCAGAGGTGCCCTCCCATGCCCCCAGGGACACCCCCTGTCACCCTTGCCCACCCCAGGAGGACACCCAAGGCTGGAGGGACCCATCCCAGGGACATTAAGGTAAGTTCAGGTAAGTGTTTTTTTTTTTTTTTTTTTGTGGCATAGGGGGGCCTGATGTGTGCCCCCCTACATGCCACTATGCCCAATGACCATGCCCAGGGGACAGAAGTCCCCTGGGCATGGCCATTGGGCAAGGGGGCATGACTCCTGTCTTTGCTAAGACAGGAGTCCTTTTTATGGGGGTTGGGAGTCGAAAAAAATGGCGCAAATCGGGTTGAGGTGAAAAAATTGCCTCAACCTGACTTGCCCCATTTCTTGACGCCCAAGCCCCATATCCCCCTACGCCGGCGCTGCCTGGTGTACGTCGTTTTTTTCCACGCACACCAGGCAGCGCCGGCGGCTAACGTCATTGATTAAATACGGTGCCCGCATGGCGCTTCAGAATGGCGTTAGCCGGTGCAATTTTTTTTTACGCAAAACTGCATTAGCGCAGTTTTGCGTCAAAAAGTATAAATATGGCCCTATGTACCCAGTTGGAGCCAGACCTGATGTCACCAATCCGCCATCCGACTGGAATCCCCCCTGACGTGCAGGTGCTGTCAGTGCTCCATTTCCTTGCAAGTGGGTCTTTTCAGACAACAGTGGCCATGGCATCAGGGATGTCCCAGCCTATGTTTTCCAACGTGTTGTCCAGAGTGTTGTCTGCCCTGCTGAAACACGAAAGGAGATACATCATTTTCCCTGAGGTGGCGGATTTGCCTACAGTGAAAGGTGACTTCTATGCCCTTGGACATATCCCCAACGTCATAGGTACCATTGATGGGACCCATGTAGCTCTGGTCCCCCCCGCAGGAATGAACAGGTGTACAGGAACAGGAAGAGTTATCATTCCATGAATGTCCAGATGGTCTGTTTGGCAGACCAGTACATCTCGCAGGTAAATGCAATGTTCCCTGGCTCAGTGCATGACGCCTACATCCTGCGGAATAGCAGCATCCCTGATATGATGGGTGAACTCCAGAGGCACCGTGTATGGCTATTGGGGGACTCTGGTTGCCCCAACCTGTCCTGGCTACTGACCCTAGTGAGGAATCCCAGGACCAGGGCAGAGGAACGGTACAATGAGGCCCATGGGCGGACTAGGAGGGTGATCGAGCGGACCTTCGGCCTCCTGAAGGCCAGGTTCAGGTGCCTCCATATGACAGGTGGGTCCCTATTCTACTCACCGAAGAAGGTGTGCGACATCATCATCGCCTGCTCCAAGCTCCATAACTTGGCATTGCGACGCCAGATGCCTTTTCTGCAGGAGGATGATCCAGATGACGGTGTTGTTGCAGCGGTTGAGCCTGTGGAGCCTCTGGACAGTGATGAGGATGAAGCTGATGAAGATGAAAACGACAACAGGGAGTCAGTCATACAGCAATATTTTCAATGAGACACAGTTGAGTACAATTTCATGTTTCACATTATATTACATTTCACACGTCTACCTCTATCCTGTACCTACATTTCACTCCCTATTTGGAAACTGAGTTGTCCCCTTCCATTTCAGTTTCAGTAATGTGGTAACCTACGTGTCAACAGCTTGCACCCTTGAAAGGCTTGTGATGTGTGACATTGGTATGTTGACCTTCCAATGGGTAACCTTTTTTAACATTGTAATTGACAATACAAAGTTAACAATCATTGACTGACTCCAATATTATTGAGGTTTCAAGGGTGTTTATTGAAGTGCATAAAAATGTAGGGGGGTTGTGAAATGGGGAGAGGTCATGGTGGAAGAATGTCCATGGCAGAGTCCAGTCTATTAGTCTCACAGGTACATTGCACATCTGGCCATTGGAAGTGGAGCTGGGGCAGTTCCAAGCTGGACAGGGTAACAAAGTGGGACAGTGGGGGGACAATCAGGGTGGTCTTATTTCCTGGCGGGGGTCTTGCCATCTTGCTCTATCCTGTTCCTGGATCTTAGGGCCCGCTTTCGTGGTGGTTGTCCGTCTGCAGGGGGTGGGGTGCTGGTGTGTGGGTCCTGTGGCGGGGCGTCCTGTCCACTAGCGCCGGCGGAGGTGGTGGGCATTTCATCGTCGTGGCTAGTGTCAGGGGCCCCTTGGAGTGCCACGGTGTCCCTCAAGGTCTTTTGAATGTCCGTCAGCACCCCTACGATGGTGCCCAGGGCGGAGGCGATGGTCCTGAGCTCCTCCCTGAACCCCAAATACTGCTCCTCCTGCAGACACAGGGTCTCCTGCAACTTGTCCAGGACCGTTGCCATCGTCTCCTGGGAGTGGTAGTATGCTCCCATGATGGAGGATAGGGCCTCGTTGAGAGTAGGTTCCCTTGGCCTGTCCTCCCTTTGTCGCACAGCAGCCCTCCCAGTTCCCCTGTGTTCCTGTGCCTCCGTCCCCTGGACCGTGTGCCCACTACCACTGCCCCCAGGTCCCTGTTGTTGTTGGGGTGGTGGGTTGCCCTAGGTGCCCTGTAGTGGTGGACACACCGCTGATTGACCTGTCCTGGGTAGGGAGGTATGGGCCCGCTGAGTGGGTGCTGTGCTGGGGTTACCAGAGGGTGTAAGCTCGGTGTTGGGCCGTGGCTGGGCAAGGGGAACTGACTGTCCTGAGGCCCACGATGGTCCGGGCTGGTCATCAAGATCCAGTAGGGCAGAGCTGCTGTCGTCACTGTGGGCCTCTTCTGGGGGTGGAGTGGTGTTGTCTGGACCCTCTGGTGTGGTGACGTTCCTTCGGGTTCCTGCGGGGGTATAAGTACATGATTATTGCATGTGTGTGTTTCATGGTGTGCAATGGTTGGGTGTGCGTGAACCCCAGTGCAGGCATTCCTGTGTGGGGGCTTGTGTAGTGATGTTTGGGGGGTGTTGTGGGTATGTGCAGTGGGCATGCTTTAGTGATGGGTGTCCATGCTTAGTTGTGTCGTGCAGGTCTTGGGGTTGGGATGGGTGGTTGGTGTTATGGGTAGATTAGTGAGGAGTTAGGGTGATAGGGGAGGGTGTGAGGGTGGGGGTGTGTGATAGCATGCAGGTAGGGTGGGGGATATGATAGTGAAGATTTGACTTATCAGTGTCCGTTCCTCCAACGACTCCTGCGAGGCCCTCAGGATGCAGGATGGACAAGACTTGCTCCTCCCATGTTGTTAGTTGTGGGGGAGGAGGTGGGGGTCCGCCGCCAGTCCGCTGTACCGCAATGTGGTGCCTGGATACCATGGAACACACCTTCCCCCGTAGGTCGTTCCACCTCTTCCTGATGTCCTCCCTAGTTCTTGGGTGCTGTCTCACAGCGTTGACCCTGTTGACTATTCTTTGCCATAGCTCCATCTTCCTGGCTATGGATGTGTACTGTACCTGTGAGACAAATAGCTGTGGCTCTACCCTGATGATTTCCTCGACCATGACCCTGAGCTCCTCCTCGGAGAAGCGGGGGTGTCTTTGGCGTGCCATGGGGTGGTGTGTGTGATGTGTGGGGTGGTGTATGTGTTGATGAGTGTGGTGAGTGTAGTGGTATGTGGTGTTTTGTGCTTGGATGTTGTGTGGGTGATGGTGTAGTGTGCCTCTGTGTGATGGTGTTATCTATTCTGTGCTGTCTCTCTCTGGCCTTCTCTCAGAAATTCTGGTAGTAGGGGTTTGTGGGTGATGTGGGTGTGTGTTTTATATTGTGTTGGGTGTGTGGGAGTGGTGTGTGTATGTGTATCAGGTGTGTGTATTTGGAATTGTCCAATGTGGCGGTGTTTTGGAGGTGTGTGTGTATTTTGGGCGCGGCGGTGTGTACCGCCAATGGAATCCCGCGGTTGAAAGACGTGTTTCTGTTGGCGTGGAGGTGGAGGATTTGTTTCCGCATATTTATCGCTGACCTTTGGTGTGGCGGACTTGTGTGGGTGTCTGAATTTCGGCTGAATCCGTGATGTGTGTCATAATAGCTGTGGAGGTCTCCCGCCGCAGCCGCGGTGTATTGGCGGTCTTCTGCATGGCGGTATGCGGCTTTTACCGCCAATGTTGTAATGACCCCCAAAGTCTCTTTCAAGCACAAAGTACCTGGTTTGGAGTGGAAAAGAAGACATACGTGGAAAAATGGTGTGTGCGTCGATTTCTCCCCAGCACACACAGACTTGCGTCGTTATTTTTCATGCGGGGAAGTCGTGCGTTGTTTTCTGGCACGCGGACAGTCTCTTTCCGTGGGTCGCGGGGATTACCAGATGTTCCGTGTCTGTGCGTGGATTCTCCTGCTTGTTTCCGGCTGCGCGTCGTTCAGCGTGGCTGTGCGTCGAAGTTTCGCTCTCACAGCAGGCGTCACGTCGATTTCCCCTCTGGAAGTCGGGTGACGTTGTCCTTGCGAGGCCATGCATCGAAGTTCCGGTCGCCCCGAAGTCGTCGCGTCGATCAGCGTCAGTGTGCTGCGTCTTTCTCGACGCGGAACAAGCTGCGAGTCGAAATTTTCGGTGCACGAAGAGTCCAAATGAAAAAGAGAAGTCTTTTTGGTCCTGAGACTTCAGGGAACAGGAGGCAAGCTCCATCCAAGCCCTTGCAGAGCACTTTTGCAGCCAGACAAGAGTTCAGCAAGGCAGCAGGCCAACAGCAAGGCAGCAGTCCTTTGTAGAAAGCAGTCAGGTGAGTCCTTTGAGCAGCCAGGCAGTTCTTCTTGGCAGGATGCAGCTTCTGGTTCAGGTTTCTTCTCCAGCAAGTGTCTGATGAGGTAGGGCAGAGGCCCTGTTCTATACCCAAATGTGCCTTTGAAGTGGGGGAGACTTCAAAGAGTGGCTAAGAAGTGCACCAGGTCCCCTTTCAATTCAATCCTGTCTGCCAGGGTCCCAGTAGGGGGTGTAGCAGTCCTTTGTGTGAGAGCAGGCCCTCCACCCTCCCAGCCAAGGAAGACCCATTCAAAATGCAGATGTATGCAAGTGAGGCTGAGTACCCTGTGTTTGGGGTGTGTCTGAGTGAATGCACAAGGAGCTGTCAACCAAGCCCAGCCAGACGTGGATTGTAAGGCACAGAAAGATTTAAGTGCAAAGAAATGCTCCCTTTCTAAAAGTGGCATTTCTAGAATAGTGATATTAAATCCAACTTCACCAGTCAGCAGGATTTGGTATTACCATTCTGGCCATACTAAATATGACCTTCCTACTCCTTTCAGATCAGCAGCTACCACTTCAATACTGTATGAGGGCAGCCCCAATGTTAGCCTATGAAGGGAGCAGGCCTCACAGTAGTGCAAAACGAATTTAGGAGTTTTACACTACCAGGACATGTAAACTACATAGGTACATGTCCTGCCTTTCCCCTACACAGCACCCTGCTTTAGGGGTTACCTAGGGCACACATTAGAGGTGACTTATATGTGGAGAAAGGGGAGGTTTAGGCTTGGCAAGTACTTTTAATTGCCAAGTCTAGGTGTCAGTGAAACTGCACACACAGGCCATGCAATGGCAGGCCTGAGACAAGGAAAAGGGGCTACTTTAGTGGGTGGCACAACCAGTGCTGCAGGCCCACTAGTAGCATTTAATCTACCAGCCCCAGGCACATATAGTGCACATTACTAGGGACTTATAAGTAAATTAAATAGTCCAATCAGGTATGATCCAAGATTACCATGTTTAAAGGGAGAGAGCATATGCACTTTAGCACTGGTTAGCAGTGCTAAAGTGCGCAGAGTCTAAAAGCCAGCAAAAACAGTGTCCAAAAAGTGGAGGGAGGCAGGCAAAAAGTTAGGGGTGACCACCCTAAGGCTGTCAGGTCTAACATGTGTCCCCCCAGCTGAAAGTGGGGAGAGCTACCCGACCTCCTGGGAGCTCTCATCGCTAAGGCGGAAGTATCTGGAGAGACCATTAGCATTGGCGTGGTCAACCCCTGGCAGATTCTCCATCGTAAAGTCCATCCCCTGTAGGGAAATGGACCACCTCAAGAGTTTTGGATTCTCACCCCTCATCTGCATGAGCCATCTGAGGGGCCTGTGGTCTGTCTGAACCCGGAAGTGAGTCCCAAACAGGTAGGGTCTTAGCTTCTTCAGTGCCCAGACCACATCAAATGCTTCTCTCTCAATAGCACTCCACCTTTGTTCCCGTGGTAATAGTCTTCTGCTAATAAAGACTACTGGTTGGTCTGAGCCCTTCTCATTCAGCTGTGCTAGAACAGCCCCTATGCCATGCTCTGAAGCGTCTGTCAGCACAATTCATTCCTGGGAGTAGTCAGGGGCCTTGAGCACGGGGGCCGTGCACATGGCTTCCTTCAGAGAATCAAAGGCTTTCTGACAGGCCTCTGTCCAATTCACCAACCTAGGTTGTTTCTTGGAAGTGAGTTCTGTCAAGGAGGACACAATGGTACCATAGCCCTTGACGAACCTGCTGTAGTATCCAGTAAGGCCCAAAAAGGCTCTCACCTCAGTCTGTGTTCTAGGTGGTTGCCAGGCCTTGATGGTTTCAATCTTGGCCTGGAGTGGCTGCACCTTGCCACCACCTACTAGGTATCCCAAGTACACCACGGAACCCTGCCCAATCTGGCACTTACTAGCCTTGATAGTCAGGCCTGCCTGTTGCAGAGCCTGAAGCACCTCCTTGAGGCGGAGCAGGTGTTCCTCCCAACTGGAACTGTAGACAGCTATGTCGTCCACGTAAGCTGCACAGAAGGCATCTTTACCAGCTAGTACCGCGTTTCCAACCGTTGGAAGGTAGCGGGGCATTTTTTAGCCCAAATGGCATCACCCGGAATTGGTAATGGCCATCAGGGGTGGAAAAAGCAGATCTTTCTTTCGCCCCCTCAGTCAGGCCAATCTGCCAGGACCTGGAAGTAAGATCAAACGTACTCAGGAACTTGGCAGTGCCTAGCCTGTCAACGAGCTCATCAGCTCGGGGGATGGGGTGAGCATCAGTCCGGGTGACTGAATTGAGACCCCGGTAGTCCACACAGAACCGGAGTTCTGGCTTCGCACCTGGGGCAGTAGCCTTGGGAACCAATACCACAGGGCTGGCCCAGGGACTTCTCAATAACCCCCAAAGTCAACATCTTGGAGACCCCCTCCTGGATGCTGGCCTTCACCTTATCCGACAACCTGTAAATTTTGTTCTTTACAGGGGGACTGTCACCTGTGTCAATGTCATGGACACAGAGGTGGGTTAGTCCAGGAGTAAGGGAGAACAGGGGGGAGAACTGCTCTAACAGCTCATAGCAGTCCCCTCTCTGGGTTGTAGTCAGGGAGTCAGAGAGAATGACACCCCCTACTGATCCATCCCCTTCTTTGACAGCGAGGAGGTCGGGGAGAGGTTCACTCTCCTCTTCCATGCCCTCATCTGTGACCAGGAGCATACTGACCTCAGACCTCTCAAAGTGAGGTTTGAGCCGGTAGTGATGGAGGACCCTTAGGGGGTGCCTAGAGGTATTGAGGTCCACTAGGTAAGTGGCCTCTCCTTTATGCTCCTTGATCTCAAAGGGGCTAGTCCAGCGGTCCTGGAGAGCCCTGGGCTCTACTGGCTCCATCACCCATACTTTGTCTCCAGGTGAGAACTCAACTAGAGTGGCCTTCTGGTCATACCACTCCTTCATCACCTCTTGACTGGCCTCGAGGTTACTCTGGGCCTGCTTCCAGAAGCATTGGGTTTGTTTGCGGAGGGCCAGCATGTAGCTGACCACATCCTGGGGAGGTGCCTGGGGAGCTTTCTCCCAGCCCTCCTTAACAATGCTTAGGGGTCCCCTGACAGGGTGACCATAGAGAAGCTCAAAGGGGCTGAACCCCACCCCTTTCTGGGGCACCTCTCTATAAGCAAACAATAGGCAGGGTAAGAGGACGTCCCATTTACGCCTCATGGCCTCAGTCAGGCCACCAATCATGCCTTTCAGGGTCTGGTTGAATCTCTCAACAAGCCCATTGGATTGAGGATGATAAGGGTTTGTAAACCGGTAGGTCACCCCATACTCATCCCACATGGTCTTCATGTATGCAGACATGAAGTTTGTGCCCCGGTCAGACACAGCCTCCTTAGGGAATCCCACACGGGTAAATATTCCCAACAGGGCTCTGGTCACCACCCGTGCAGTCACTGTTCTCAGAGGGATTGCCTCTGGATAGCGGGTGGCATGGTCCACCAAAATCAGGATAAACCTGTTGCCCAAGGCAGTTTTGGGGTCCAAGGGACCAACAATGTTGATGCCCACCCTTTCAAAGGGGGTGCCAACGACTAGGAGTGGGAGCAGGGGAGCTTTAAGCCGTTTCCCTGCCTTCCCACTAGCCTGGCAGGTAGGGCAAGCTCTGCAGAAGTTATCTGAGGCTTTCCTCATTCTGGGCCAGTGAAAGTGGGTGTCAAGCCTGTCAAAGGTCTTCTCTTGGCCCAGGTGTCCTGCCAGGGGAATGTCGTGAGCCAGGCCTAGTAGGAATTTCCGGTAACACTGGGGGACCACCAGCACACGGGGTTCCCCAGAACTTGGAATCCTACGCTCACTGTAAAGGAGATAATTCTCCCAGTAAATATGGTGAGTGCCAGAGGCGTCACCTGCTGCGTGGGCTGTGGCCTGCTTCCTCAGACCCTCAAGGGTAGGGCGTTCTTTCTGCGCCTTGCAGAATGCTTCTCTGGTTGCCCCCCCCTCTACTTGCCAGCCAGCAAGTTCAGGTAGGTTACCCAGGTCAGCTATGTCCTCCCCAGTTGGCTCAGGGGCCTCCTCCTCCTCCTCAGGGGCCTCGTCTACCACCGTGGGAACATTGGAGGTGGGTTTCCCACGCCCCTGGCCCTCCCTTTTGGCAGCTGTCTGGGCCATCTTTCCAGGCTCCAGACGCCCTTGTCTCCCTTCCCGGGCAGCCATGGACCGTGTGGTCATGCAGACGCACTCAGGTAACCCTAACATCTCCAGGTGAGATCTTAGCTCTACTTCTTTCCAAGCAGTATGCTCAAGATCATTGCCTAACAGACAATCTACAGGCATGGCAGGACTCACAGCTACTTTCAGAGTACCAGAAACCCCCCCCCCACTTAAAGGAAACCAGAGCCACCGGTAGGTGACTCTCACAATTGTCAGCGACTATGACCTGGTGGAATGTATTAGGAACTATCTGCTCTATTGACACCAGCTGACTCTTGATAGTAGTCATACTGGCTCCTGTGTCACGCAGAGCCTCCACCTTCTGCCCATTAATGGTGACCCACTGCCTGTACTTGGAAGTATTTCGGGGCATGTGGGCTTTGGGCACCATTTCTCTTTCTCCCAGGGACACTAGGGAAATCTCTACCTGCTCCACAAAGCTACCTGGGTCCATCTCCCCCCCAAGCACTACACTAGTCAACCCAGGTGTCTGTCCGGTAGTGGACGGTGCCCTCTTGAAGCACTGGGGGTCGCCTTTATAGTGACCATACTGGTAACATTCCATGCATTTGGGGTTGGATATCCCTGACCTATCATATGTTCCTGGCTTTTTCCCAAATCTGGAAAAGGAATGGTTGCCACCCCCTCCCTGGGAATTCTTTTGGGGGCTTTTTGAGAGTTCCTTATCTGTAAGTTTATCTCCCCCCTCTTTCTTCTGATTGGGAACCCTGACCACCTTTGTGGGTGTCCCCCCCAGGTACCTTTTTGGACACTCTGGTGCTAACCCAGAGGTCCACCTCCTCAGCAAGCTTCCTGGGATCAGTCAGCTTACTATCTACCAAGTGCTGGCGCAACTCTGTATAGGTAACATTGAGTATATGCTCTCTCAGAATCAAGTCATATAACCCTTTATAATTATCTACTTTGTTACCCCCCACCCATCCATTCAGTGCCTTACTGGAAAAGTCAAAGAAATCTACCCATGTTTGTGTGGTTTGTTTGGTGCTGTCCCTGAACCTCTGACGGTATCCCTCAGGGGTCAGCCCAAACTTGGCAAGTAAAGTGGCTTTCTGAAGTGGGTATGTGTTTTGATCAGGTTGATCCAATGTGAGACGTGTGTCCCTCCCCAATGGCGGCACATAACCCCACATAGCTACCCCCCATTGCCCTTCAGGAACCTCATGAGCCCTTAGTGCAACTTCATAAGCAGCTAACCATTTATCTATGTCATCTCCCACCACAAAACTGGGCACCACATTTTTGGGTATACAAACCTTCTCTCCAGCAGGTCCTGTCTGTATGCTGCCACCATTATTGCTGGATTCAGACTGCTTTGCCTTGAGATCCAGCTCCTTGAGACTCAGTTCATGAGCCAATAACAGTTTCTTTTCAGCCAAGGCTTTCTCAGCTTCAATCTGTTTGGCTGCTCTTTCAGCCTCAGCTTGCTTGGCTTCTCTCTCTGCCCTTCTTTCCTCCTGTTGAGCCTTAATTTTCAGTCTTGCCATTTGTAATTGGAACTCCCTATCTTCTCTCCTTTTCTGTGCAGGCCCACTAGTAGCATTTTATCTACAGGCCCTGGGCACATATGGTGCACTCTACTAGGGACTTACAAGTAAATCAAATAGCCCAATTGGGTGTGATCCAAGGTTACCATGTTTAAAGGGAGAGAGCATATGCACTTTAGCACTGGTTAGCAGTGGTAAAGTGTGCAGAGTCTAAAAGCCAGCAAAAACAGTGTCCAAAAAGTGGAGGGAGGCAGGCAAAAAATTAGGGGTGACCACCCTATGGCTGTCAGGTCTAACAGCCTTGATCTACTGGGTCTTGTCAATAAGCCTCTGACCACTGAGCCTAGTTCTACAAAAAGGGTAGACACTGCATGGGGAGAATCGGGTGACTTGAGGCAAGCAAGTACCAGGGAAAGGTGATTGGAGCATAAATTCTTTAAGATAGTGGCCATGTCCACATTTCTCCACACCAGACGCTGCCCTTGAGTCTTGGTTTTCAGGGACTGCGAGGTCAAGGGCTTCCCTCCTTGGAATTCATATGCAATAGTTTTTTGACAGTGTATAGGCAAAGTTTTAACAAAATTAATCTCCTTGGAAAGGATGAGCACAGAACTGGATCATAGGAAGGGAGGGGCATCAAGGAAATATTTAGGAAAATTCAAACATTTGCGAATATTGATTAGAATGAACAAGTGTAAAATCAAAAGACCAGAGTTCTGATCCCTTGGCAAATCATGGCAGAATACGAGAAAATTGGTTTTGTCGTTTTACAGTGGTTCTTTTCCTTGCACAAAAATTGGATCTGCAAAACCTGTTGCTAAACGCTACCAATTTGCACTGAGAAAAAAGTGCAATATAAAAAAAAAAATCCACATTTAAATTTGGAATTCATCATTGCAGAAGAGTGATGATACTTTGTGTATTTCACATGGCGGTGATTAAAATGCGTGTTTCTGTTCAGAATATCGAGTGCATAAAGGCGCCCATTGGCTGCGATCTTATCGAGCACACTGTCCCAGTTTGACTACATCAGAATTGTAATTCAACTCTGTAGAATCTAACCTTGCATCTCGTTTAATGTTTTATATCGCCTCAGTACGTGCGTCAGAGCCTTTGTTAGTATAATTTGCGTCACCAATGGAGTCCATTTCTTTCGCACGCCTGTCTCCATCTCTTCTGGCCTGTAATCCTTTTAAATAATGCGATATTCATCGTGCCCACGGTGCATACATTAATGAGATGTGATCGCGTCGACCGGGCTGGTCGCGAGCAACAGTGTTTCCAGCACGGCAACTTTGATACCCCATTAAATATTTCACGAGGTTGCCATTCGTTGTCCCTCAATAAACTTGACTGAGCTGAGAGAAAAGGGCATTTCTTATTTATAAAGTGGACAGTAATACCTAAGAGCACGACCACCCTGAATCAGGATAGTCTCATGCACATTCAACTCAGATTTCATTCCACTACGGAGGAATAATAAATTAGTAGGGGTGTGTGGCCCTGGTGCCACAGTTTGGGCTTATGTGAAAATCTCGAATCCATCACCATAAATTCCATGGTGAGAAAAAATAACCAAGAAAACCTATAAGCGTGATATTCAAAAGTGGAAAACAACGCAAATAACTACTACGACAGAGGAAATAGGGGAGAAACTTAATTTTAGTGTAGTCATGAAGAATGTATATAAATGCTTGGAAAATGTGTAAAGAAATGTTTTATTCAAGACAAGATGATTAGATATGTTTACTAAACCACTTATTGAGAGCAATGATAGTAACAGAAATAAAATACAACATACCTAAACATATTAAAAATGCTTGTACAATAATTTAAAGTTAACTGTAAAAAATAAACTTTACAGTGTGAGACGAGTTGGGGTGAAGTGGACAGCATTGGGTTTATATGATAAGGAGGGAAACAGCAGCTTTTGAGGTGTCCCCACAAAGACAGTCAAACTCAGAGAAATCGGCTAGGAATGAAGCTTGGAGGAGTGTTGGAAAGATCGAGAAGATCAAGTCTGGTCTTGGTCACCGTCAGCCTAGCTCACTCTATGGTAAAAATAAACCTAGGCTTACTATGGACTTCATCAACAAATAGCAACAAAGCCAAACAAATGTGGAATATGGTAAAGAGTGGTGTCAGTGATGTAAGAGTACTGTCACACAAGGGTTAATAGTGCTTTTTCGAATTCTGATGGTGCTGGTCAAACCACCTGCTAACACTCATTGACAAAGCCATGAAGTCTAGTTTTAATGTGCTAATGCATGCAGCATATTGAAGTCAGCAGGAGCAGACAGGGATAGCTAGAGTTATAAAATGGGCACCTGACAGAAAATCGAGGACAAACATGTAGGAGCCCACCAATCACACCATCCAATCTTCCAGACACAATTTACGCAAAACTGTTGTGGTCACAGTTTAAGAGCCAAATTGATCTGTATGAATCACAACTTCTTGAAGACTTCCCTGGCTTGAAGATTAATGTCATTATGGTTTAATCCCAGGACGGGAATAGCTGGATTCCTGTCTTCAAAATCTCTCCAAATAGTTTAGTCATAATTGATGTTATACTGTCACCAACACCTTGTAAACTTTGAGAGGGAGACCATCTGGGCCTGAGGCTTAACCTGATTTACTAGTCTTAATTGCCTGCTCCACTTTGAACTGTTCTATATATATATCTATATCTATAAATAAATATGGTGAGTAGTATATTCTGCTCATCACTTATTATAGCTGAATCTTTGTTCTTAAACCAATTTCTTACCATCTCCTCCAGAACCACCAGATCTTCTGAGAACAAGTCCTAAAAACATAAGTGAAATGCATTTTCAATATCTTCACTACTCCTTTGGATCCCCTGTACTACTACAACTTAATTCACTTATTGTATTTCTGGCCAAATCCAATTTTCTTCTTCCAGGCCAATAACTTCCCACAATTTCCTCGTACTCTAAATGAGTTAATCTACTAGTTTTCCACCTTTTCCTGACTCTACCTTCCACAACTTCCGCCAGTCTATCCTTAGCTTTTCGTAGTGACACCTTCAAGTGCTCTATCTCTCCAGACTCCAACCGCTGCCGGGTTAATTTCTCCTCTACCTCCCTCCTGCACTTTTGCCTCCAGCTCACTTATTGCTTTACAGTACGCCTTTCTTGTAAAGGAGACCAACCTAGTAATTCTACCCCTTAGAAAAGACTTAAAGGAGTCCCATACCACACCCAAGGATGTCCAGCCTAAATTGATATGAAAAAAAGTATCTGTTTCTATTCAATACGCCTTTATAGCATTCTCATCTGGCAAAAGCACACAATCTAGCATCCGCCTATGCTGTTCAGCCTTGCTAACCAGATTGGTAGCCAAACATATAGCAGAATGATATGACAGATGGGCCCTTACATGGCAAATATCTTGAATCTGCTCTTTCAATTTCCGACCTATTAATAAGTAGTCGATCCTTGACTGATGTCCATACTTTTTATTGTTGAAAGTGTACCCGCGGAACTGCCCCATCGTCTCTCTCCACACGTCCCATAACCCCAACTGCTTCAGAATGATTTTTAACAGGTATAGCATTTTCTCCTTAGCTCTTGACATACTCTTTTTTTTACTTGTATAAGGTGTGATTCAGCACTACATTGCAGTCCGCTGCTAAGATAATAGGATCTGGTAATCGCAGTAAATGTATCCTTCAGTGGACCTGTATTATCAACATTGGACCCATAGCAGCCTGCAAGGATATATGTTTTACCATATACTTTCAATTTTAAGATGACCCAACTCCCCGACTTGTCTATGACATTCTCTTCATCCAACAGCTTTGGTTACTTCTTAATTAAAATAGAAACACCTTTTGTTCCCACACTGTGATTTGAACACACCATTTGTTGTACAATTTTAGCGGTTTAAATAGGTCAGTGTACTCTAATTTAGTCAAGTGAGTTTCCTGTTGCACAATAACATGGGCTGGGGAGTCACTTAAATACTGGACCAGTTTTTCTCATCTACTCTTCACCCGTAGCCCATTAATATTCCATGACAGGATTTTTATAGTGACAGTCATTGCCTATCCTTCCGCTCCCACACCCAATTAGAGATTTCCCTGCACCACTGATGTAAAACCTGAGAATTAACTTCTAACATTTCTGAGGTTCCTGAGTGCATTTTTTTATTTGTTTTAGCTCCCCACCGAGGACCCTTGTCTCTGTCCCCACCCTCCCCAGTACCCCACCATAGGAGAATCCTCCCAGCCTTCCTCATGGCCCAACACCTTTGGAAGCTCCCCACCCAAGAGCATCCATACAACAACCAACACACAAAGAAAAACATCATGAGAGCTGAAACAATCTCTGAAATGTTCTAAACAACAGCATACCCATTAAAGTCCAGCTGACAGCTCGAGACCTGACAGAGAAAGGGAAGAAGATGGAGTGGATTAACAAAGGGGGACAGCTCCTAGCTAAATGCACCTCTTTGCCTTTATCATTATTCTCAGTTAGCACTATCTATTTCCTTAATTAAATCATCCACCCCCTAACATCGTCTGAATTTGTACATTTTTTATTGTGCCTTTCTCTTAAGGTTACAGGAAACTTCAACTGGACCGTGACCCCCAACTTCTTTATGGGATCTATTCTGTTCCCCAACTCCCACTGCTTGTTGAGGGTGATGCGAGACATGTCTGAGCCAATCTCAAAAGCCATCCAGTCAGCACTTAGGGGGACATTCTGACCGCCAGGGCCAACGACTGCGGAAGCACCGCCAACAGGCTGGCGGTGATTCCTGGGCCATTCTGACCGCGGCGGTAAAGCCGCGGTCAGAAAAGGGGAACCGGCGGTTTCCCGCCGGTTTACCCCTGGCCCAGGGAATCCTCCATGGCGGCGCTGATTGCAGCGCCGCCATGGGGATTCCGACCCCCTTCCCGCCATCCCGTTCCTGGCGGTATTTACCGCCAGGAACAGGATGGCGGGAATGGGTGTTGTGGGGCCCCTGGGGGCCCCTGCACTGCCCATGCCACTGGCATGGGCAGTGCAGGGGCCCCCTAACAGGGCCCCATAATGATTTTCAGTGTCTGCAAAGCAGACACTGAAAATCGCGACGGGTGCCACTGCACCCGTCGCACCCCAGCAACTCCGCCGGCTCCATTCGGAGCCGGCTTCATCGTTGCTGGGTCTTTCCCGCTGGGCGGGCGGGCGGCCTTTTGGCGGTCGCCCGCCCGCCCAGCGGGAAAGTCAGAATGACCGCCGCGGTCATTTGACCGCAGTGCGGTCTTTTGGCTGTCTCTGCCCGGCGGGCGGCGCCCGCCGGGGTCGGAATGACCCCCTTAGTGTTTTTTGCTTCCATGCACCAAACAGAGGTGCTCATTATGACATCAGCAGTAAAAACCACCTACTGTTGCGGTGATGGTTGCCAAAATACCACCACCGCGGGAACCATCCACCCGCCATATTATGAGCAATGCCTGACTTCCACCACAGGAAGGGCGCACATCCGGCAGTGGTCATGCTGGTGGACGGTGGTAAGCTGGTGCTGATACCACCAGCACCGCCACACCAGTAGAACGCCGCCAGCCGTATTATGACAATTCATACGGCCTGGCAGTGTTCTGTTGGCGGGCGCTGCTGACTGTAGTAGTGCCCCTTTCCATTCCCTGTCGGACGAGCTCCTCGCTCAAGGTAAGTCGGGCTTCTAACAGTGGAGGGGGGTGGGAGGGTGTGGGGTGTTGCATGTGTGTGTGTCTGAGTGTGTGCATGAATGTGTGAGTGAGTGTGTGAATGCGTCTGTGTGTGTTGTGTTGTTGGCGTGGTTGCATGCGTGTGAGTGAATGCGTGTAAGAATGGTGAAGTGAGTGCCTGTCTGCATGTCAGTGTAGTCGGAAGAATGTGTGTGAGCATGTCTGGTTGTATGCATGTAGGAATGCGTGTATGGCAGTGTGCGTATGAATGCGTGTAAGCCAGTGTGAATGATTGGGTGTATGCGTGGTGCATGTCTGCAGTATTGTGCCTGTATGGGGGTGTGTGACTAGAGATGGGAGGGGGTGGTGGGTGTGTGTGAGGGTCAGAGGGGGTGGGGGCGTTTGGGTAGAGGGGTTGGGGGAGCCGGCTACCGGTGACAGGAAAGAAATTCCACCATGGTAGGGCTTACCACCATGGTTTTCGTAGGGTTGCTAACGCCACGAAAACCATGGTGGTAGGCAGGCTCATAATGCCGCTGGCGGTACAATGCCGGCCGCCAGACTGTAGATACACATCTCCGGCCCAGTGGCTCATACCGCCATGGCTGTATGAGTGGAGAAGCCAACCCCCCCAATCTCATAATGTGGAGGTATGTACCGCCAGCCTGTTGGCGGTCATAACGCCATATTAACACTCACCGCTGGGATCATAATGACCCCCCCAGAATGTGTTCTTTGATAGTATAAGTGTGGAAGTTCACTAAAATATTCCTAGGTTTATTTATGTTAGGGATCTTTCTGAAAGGGTCTCAATGAAAGTCTTTTAGCATTGCTTCTTCTATTTGACCACCCCAATCAACCTCACAACAAAGGCTTGCAAGTCCTCACCTTCCAGCGCTCTAAGACATCCAAGATCCTCATGTTATTTCACCTTTGGTTATTTTCAAGGGCCTCTAACTTTGCTTGACACCCCTCTTCGTGTGCCTTCAGTTGGCAAATGTCGTCCTTGTTAACTTCTACTGTTGACTTTAGATTGCCAACCGCTTCATCCAGATTAACTGTCTTGCTTGCTACATTGTCCATTTCTTTCCCAAGTCCTCACACATTCCTCAAATTTCTCTTTGATTACCCTCAGAGACCTCAAATCTGCTCTTAATTTCCATTGACAAAGAGTATAACATAGCTGCTGCAGATTGATCTACTTGATATTGCTCTTGCTCCTCTCCTTCCATTATAGAAGCAGGTTCCTCCACTGACTTTAATGAAATTGCCACATACGTCACCTTGGAAAATTACATAACAGACACAACAGGAGGCTCAGGAGGTTCCTTGCTCAGAAGTATTTGTTCTTCTGCTCTTCCCATGCCTGAGTTCTGCTGCATGGCCATCTTCCCCTCCACTAGGTTTACTTCACCCAGAATCTGAAACCTATTGGGGCTAGGTAAACTCAGAAGGGGTCCTGGGTCAATAACGACCACTAAGGCGAGTTGACCATGCACCTTCTGTTACCCCCTAAAAGGCACCTTCCATCTGCTTCCTGCTCCTTCACTTAAAATAAGCATCTTGGACAGAACTTTAAAATATGTCCGCAGAGGGGGGGTAATCCTAACCTTCTTATTCAGGTCCTTAAACTGCCTTTCTCTCCAAGGTTTCATGTGGCTGCTAAAGCCAGGGCATATGTCAGAGACCCCTGACAAAGTCTCTTCACCCTGCAAGTTCACTGCCTCCTCAAATTTGTCACCCGGGTATGATTGATCAGTAACCTGAGGGACCTTGTTTGTGGCATTTGTTATACCTTTGTAAACACTTCTCAGCGCATACCCTGAACGCTTTCTATGCCCAATCGCAAACGCTATCTCTTCCTTATTTTTCTCCAAAATGTCCCATCTCTGATCAACCCCAAAACACCTTCCAGCCCCATTTCTTCTTCTCCATTTCTAGTAAGGTGAATGCAGCTAAGACAGGGTGCTCCCACGGCCCACTCTTAGCTGGCCACCATGTTCTCCGGTGCCTCCTTAATAGCAGCTGCTTGGCAGCGTTGTCTTCTTAAAGGGAGGTTAATACATGAGCTGACTTCTGGTCTGATTGGTTCTATAGATCTTGCTACGACCTATAAGTCTCAGCTGGCAGTAGTTATGCTGTATGCCTCGAAGGCATTTGATTGAGTGAATTGGACATACCTGCAAACTATGCTTAAGGTCTTCAATTTAGGGGAAAACTTTTGTAGGGCACTACAAAGGATCTATCAAAGTCCCTGCACAAGGGTTTTGGTGAATGGAAGTTTGACTCAGACCTTTAAAATAGCTAGAGGAACAAGGCGAGGAAGTC
This sequence comes from Pleurodeles waltl, assembly GCF_031143425.1. Lineage (NCBI taxonomy): Eukaryota > Metazoa > Chordata > Amphibia > Caudata > Salamandridae > Pleurodeles > Pleurodeles waltl. Next base: position 1,441,492,231 of record NC_090440.1, on the reverse strand, counting down.
CACTATCTCCGTTATTGTTCAATATCTATATAGAACCGCTAGGGTGCAAAATCCGAAATAAGAAGCATATCTTACTGGCTAGGTTTACCGGATGACAAAAGAAGGTTGTGTTGTACACCGACAACCTTATGGTTTATACATTGGACCTACAAGGCACTTTGCCGGCATCGGACAGGCTGACCACAGAGTTTAGGAGGGTTGCAGGGTATCTAGTTAATAATGCCAAGATGGAAGTTATGGTCTGGAACATGTCAAGGGAAAATGAGCTAATTAAAGAGGAAATGAGGTTTCAAGGGGTAATGTTTACTCAGGATATTAATAAGCTGTCTGAAACATTTTTTAATGCTGTGAAGGAATCCTGCAGGTTCATGAAGAACTGGGAACATCTACCGGTCACTATAGTGGACAGGGTAACTTAGTTAAATTGTGTATACATCCTAAATTCATGTTTAGATTTAATTCTGTTCCATTGATCTTGAGGAAAGAGTGATATGCTAAACTTCAGGGCAAGGTAAAGAGATTCATCTGGGTCTTAGAAAGGGTATGCGTTTCCTGGAAAAAATAAAATGGGGGCCTAACACTTCCAGATTTTCAGTACAATGCATGGGAGTTTTTAATTAAAGTATTACAATTATAGTAAGCATGCACCTATCTGGCATCCCCCTTGATGGTGGCGGACGTTCAAAAATGGGGTCATTTATGTCAAGGTGGTTTATTGTTATCCTGGGAAGAGTTCAAGACAATGTGAAAGGCAATTTATCAAGGTTGAAATTAGGGGTCAGCTAGCAAATCATTACCCAGGATGACAGCCAGTATATCTGGGGATTGGTATTAGTGCAAATCTCAATCAGGTAGTCAAGGCCATTATCCACCTGATAAATGGAAAAGCAAGGCAAGCTTTTGGGAGATGGAACAACCTTTGCATATCCATTGTGGGTCTATGTAACGTTGTAAAAAACCTATTCCTGCACAAAATTCTATATCTTTTCCACATTATACCTCTGGAGTTTGAAAACCTGTGGCTTAGGACAATGGACGGTATGATCTCCAGATTTATCTGGTGATAACGTGTCCTGACCTAGGTACTTTGCTTGCACGGGGACTTGTTTTAAGCTGATGAACCTTTTGACCCTGATGGGAGACATCTTAAGACGAGATATCTATTCAGCATATCAATCATTAGATCAATAACCTCAACATTCACAATAACGAATCAATCAAATGAGTAAATTGCATTAATAAGAATTTAAACACAACATGACCGTTCAGCCATAAATAACCACACTCGATTTAGTAAGATTCATGAGATTTATTCCCTATTAGTTACACTCTACTAGCAAGTTTATTAGTCTCAATACCAGAAAACACATTAACAATGTCACAATGTGGCAACTCGAATAAGACTTCATCAAAGCAAAGATCACAAACATTAGAACAAAGCACGACGTCAACATGAACCAACTTTAGCAGAGTATCATTAGCACATTTATTCAACAAAGCAAGGATTCAGTCATTTGTCTATTTGCGCTCAATTTTAGTCGTGAACTTCCTTAACTAACCTCTAGTTAGCATCAGCATGTTGGGCTTCATGCAAAACAATTTAGTAACATGAATTTAGAAAATATCTAACTATGGTCTATGTCAAAAGAGCAGTTGGTACCTAGAAAGAAAAGGCAAACAGACAATTACAAATTCATCATCATATAGTTACCCTCCGTAATGGGTCAGCATACAGAGTCAGTCTTTGTCCTCAGGACAGCAGTCGATTCGCCATCAGCCGGGGTAAGCAGCAAAGTCTCAGAAACTAGGTGTAAAGAAGTGGCTCCCTGTTGCAGTTACCCCCCACTTTTTGCCTGATACTGATGCTGACTTGACTGAGAAGTGTGCTGGGACCCTGCTAACCAGGCCCCAGCACCAGTGTTCTTTCACCTAAAATGTACTTTTGATTCCACAATTGGCACACCCTGGCATCCAGGTAAGTCCCTTGTAACTGGTACCCCTGGTACCAAGGGCCCTGATGCCAGGGAAGGTCTCTAAGGGCTGCAGCATATCTTATGCCACCCTGGGGACCCCTCACTCAGCACAGACACACTGCTTGCCAGCTTGTGTGTGCTGATGAGAACAAAACGAGTAAGTCGACATGGCACTCCCCTCAGGGTGTCATGCCAACCTTACACTGCCTATGCAGTATAGATAAGTCACCCCTCTAGTAGGCTTTACAGCCCTAAGGCAGGGTGCACTATACCATAGGTGAGGGCACCAGTGCATGAGCACTATGCCCCTACAGTGTCTAAGCAAATCCTTAGACATTGTAAGTGCAGGGTAGCCATAAGAGTATATGGTCTGGGAGTCTGTCAAAAACGAACTCCACAGCTCCATAATGGCTACACTGAATACTGGGAAGTTTGGTATCAAACTTCTCAGAATAATAAACCCACACTGATGCCAGTGTTGGATGTATTAAAATATGCACACAGAGGGCATCTTAGAGATACCCCCTGTATTTTACCCAATTGTTCAGTGCAGGACTGACTGGTCTGTGCCAGCCTGCTGCTGAGAGACGAGTGTCTGACCTCATGCGGTGAGAGCCTTTGTGCTCTCTGAGGACAGAAACAAAGCCTGCTCTGGGTGGAGGTGCTTCACACCTCCCCCCTGCAGGAACTGTAACACCTAGCCGTGAGCTTCAAAGGCTCAAGCTTCGTGTTACAATGCGCCAGGGCACTCCAGCTACTGGAGATGCCTGCCCCCTGGACACAGCCCCCACTTTTGGCAGCAAGTCCAGGAGAAATAATGAGAATAACAAGGAGGAGTCACTGGCCAGTCAGGACAGCCCATAAGGTGTCCTGAGCTGAAGTGACTCTGACTTTTAGAAATCCTCCATCTTGTAGAAGGAGGATTCCCCCAATAGGGATAGGAATGTGACCCCCTCCCCTTGGGAGGAGGCACAAAGAGGGTGTACCCGCCCTCAGGGCTAGTAGCCATTGGCTACTAACCCCCCAGACCTAAACACGCCCTTAAATTTAGTATTTAAGGGCTTCCCTGAACCTAAGAATTTAGATTCCTGCAACTTACCGAAGAAGAAGACTGCTGAGCTGAAAACCCCTGCAGAAGAAGAAAGAAGACACCAACTGCTTTGGCTCCAGTCCTACCGGCCTGTCTCCTGCCTTCTAAAGAACCCTGCTTCAGCGACGCTTTCTCCAGGACCAGCGACCTCTGAATCCTCAGAGGACTGCCCTGCTTCCAAGAGACCAAGAAACTCCCGAGGACAGCGGCACTGCTCCAAAAGAACTGCAACTTTGTTTCAAGGAGCAGACTTAAAGACCCCTGCAACTCCCCGCAAGAAGCGTGAGACTTGCAACACTGCACCCGGCGACCCCGACTCGACTGGTGGAGAACCAACACCTCAGGGAGGACCCTCCGGAGACTCCGAGTCCGTGAGTAACCAAAGTTGTCCCCCCTGAACCCTCACAGCGACGCCTGCAGAGGGAATCCCGAGGCTCCCCCTGACCGCGACTGCCTGAACTCCATTTCCCGACGGCTGGAAAAGACCCTGCAGCCCCCAGCACCTAAAGGAACGGAACTCCTGTGCAGGAGTGACCCCCAGGAAGCCCTCTCCCTTGCCCAGGTGGTGGCTACCCCGAGGAGCCCCCCCCTTGCCTGCCTGCAACGCTGAAGAGATCCCTTGATCTCTCATTGATTTCCATTGAAAACCCGACGCTTGTTTCTACACTGCACCCGGCCGCCCCAGTGCCGCTGAGGGTGTACTTTTTGTGTGGACTTGTGTCCCCCCCGGTGCCCTACAAAACCCCCCTGGTCTGCCCTCCGAAGACGCGGGTACTTACCTGCTGGCAGACCGGAACCGGGGCACCCCCTTCTCTCCATTGAGGCCTATGTGTTTTGGGCACCTCCTTGACCTCTGCACCTGACCGGCCCTGAGCTGCTGGTGTGGTAACTTTGGGGTTGCTCTGAACCCCCAACGGTGGGCTACCTTGGACCCAAACCTAAGACTTGTAAGTGATTTACTTACCTGACAAAACTAACAAAAACTTACCTCCCCCAGGAACTGTGAAAATTGCAGTGTCCACTTTTAAAACAGCTTATTGTGTTTTATGTGAAAAGTATACATGCTAATGTAATGATTCAAAGTTCCTAAAGTACTTACCTGCAATACCTTTCAAATGAGATATTACATGTAGAATTTGAACCTGTGGTTCTTAAAATAAACTAAGAAAATATATTTTTCTATAACAAAACCGATTGGCTGGATTTGTCTCTGAGTATGTGTTCCTCATTTATTGCCTGTGTGTATGTACAACAAATGCTTAACACTACTCCTTTGATAAGCCTACTGCTCGACCACACTACCACAAAATAGAGCATTAGTATCATCTCTTTTTGCCACTATCTTACCTCTAAGGGGAACCCTTGGACTCTGTGCATACTATTCCTTACTTTGAAATAGTGCATACAGAGCCAACTTCCTACACTAGGGCAGAAAGTTCTTCCCTCATAAGGAGGAGAAGTAAATGTCGGGCAACTAGAGGATGGTTAAAGTAAGGACAAAAGTAATATCCACAAGTAACGGCGAGAATGGCTAAAATTTGGCTAAGAAATGGCTAATTTTTCCTTGTGACACGTCGTTAAATTTAATTTGCCAGAGAAGTCTCTAATTTCCCATTGGTCAGTATTTGATGCATCATTATCTCTATCCAATGATCCGTTGATCGCCATACTAAAATCTTCACTTAGGACAGTTCTCATGCAGTTTATTGGCTCCTGTGATTTACGTCTTCAACGGGTAGAATGTTAGGTAGAAAAAGTAACACTCCTTGCTTTAGTCAGTAGCTCCATTGTCTTAACCAGTTTGGGCGACCTTGTACCTGTTGCGAATTACACTGCTGCATTCAACAAAAATGTCTCCTTGAGCAAGTCGGGTCTCATGAGAAAGAATTTACTACGGTTATACACACATCCCCAGCTTCTGGAAAAGTACAGCTACACATCTTTTAGGAAGACAGCACATTACACATTAGAAAAACACATTTAATATGAGATCAGGCAGCTAGGCCCAGACTCTTGCTAACTAAGGCCTAATGATTAAATTAGCAAATCCTTACTACATGATTCATAAAGCTGGTATAAATTCACACATTAGTAAATCATTAATTCGTTATTAGTCAAATTTATTAGCCAACATATACATTGGGGGCCACTCCCCGTGGACACATTTCAAACGCGTACATTAGAAGCACATGAATACATTTTTTATGCGGCATCAGTGTATATTAAATTGCAAGCAGTTCATGTTAATTTTGATTATAAAAGCTAGACTCCAACACTGGTCATATGGTAAAATGAGGAGGGCGATTAGGTATTTGACCCTACTCAGGGAAGGAGCAGGATGGGCTCTCCCTTACCTAAAGTTGTAACAGCTGCTCACTGTTTTTAAATTCATGAGACCTCTCATAGGAAGTAATGATAGGGCACAAGGGTCCATAGAACACGCACCTTCCATTTCTGAGTTGCTAAATGGGCAAGGTGTTAAGGGATGCTTTTTAAGGTTGGTGGAACCCAGTTATAAAAAAGTTTGGTTCGAAGTGCTAGGAGCAGCCTTCAGGAACTGGGATGCCTATCGAAAAAAGAGGTACTCGGTAGACTTAACTGGCCCACTCTATTACAGAGGAATTCAATATTGGCAGACATATTTCATAATGCCTGTCTGCTAAGGTGGGAGAGACAGGGCTTTCAAAACTGGAGGATCTCTTCAAAGGACGGAACTTGTCATCTTTTAAGGAGCTCCGGCTAGATTAAATTTAAATCACAGGGACTTTTTCAAGTATCTGCAAATCCATGATTTTTGTACAGAAAAACACAGGGTTTTGTCGGGTTTTCTAGGGCATCGCTTCTTTAGCTGTTGTTAGGGTCTGACGTGCACGATCAGCTCTATCTATTCAAACCTGTGCTCTGGTTTACTGGACGATCTTGAGAATCAAATTAGGAAGTGACAGCAGAGACTCGATAACAGTGACCTCAGTTTTTATGAGTCTCTGGAATATAGCTGCACTGTACTTTGCTCCACGGGACTTCGGGCACAGCATTTCAAAACATTTTTTGATTCACATTTAATTCCAGCAAAATTGCTAAATGGGGGCGGCTCAGAGGAGACACACTGTCCACGCTATCAAGCCCTTCAGGCTGATTGTTGCCATATGTTTTGAATATGTCCACAGCTAGATGCACTTAGATTAGAGATCTCTAAATATTAGGTGAATGTCTTATATAGCAATTTGGTACTGGCCCCACAATTTATGCTGTTAGGGGTACAGGAGTCAGTGGATTCCAGAGGTGGAGAGTTTTTTTTATATTTATTGCTATGGCAGTATATTGTATCTGTATCGCCCCAGCATGGCTTGATCCTCAACCCCCACTCCTTACAACAATGGCAAGGGTGCTTTCTTTCAGTTTTTAGTCTAGAGTCTGCTCTGTATGAGCAGAAAGGAAGGGGCGGAGGAAAAAATCTGGGGGCCCCTGTCAGATTGGGTAAACTCCTGCCAGAAGGCCAGGGGATCTCCAACTGGTTGTTTTAAGAGTATCATGAAGCCCTTTATCGATATCGCAGGAAGGCATCTGTAATAGATATTTGCATGTTTACAGTGCGGTACTTCTTAAAGAAATGCACTCCTACATCATTTCAAGATATGAAGATCTTAATATAGGTTGTTGGGGGCATAGACACTGCACTTTTAGGTATTGGACCTAGCTCTTTTAATAGCTTTTTGCTTACCATCAAATCAAATCACAAGCATTTATAAAGCGCGCTACTCACCCGTGCGGGTCTCAAGGCGCTAGGGGGATGGGGTTACTGCTGCTCGAAGAGCCAGGTCTTGAGTTGCCTCTGGAATGCGAGGTGGTCCTGGGTGGTCCTGAGGTTGGTGGGGAGGGAATTCCATGTCTTGCCCGCCAGGTAGGAGAAGGATTTCCCACCTGCCGTGGTGTGGCGGATGCGAGGGACGGTGGCGAGCGAGAGGTTGGCGGAGCGAAGTTGACGGGTGGGCGTGTAGAAGCTGAGGCGACGGTTGAGGTATTCGGGTCCCTTGTTGTGGAGGGCTTTGTGTGCATGGGTGAGGAGTCGGAAGGTGATCCTTTTGTTGACGGGAAGCCAGTGCAGGTGTCTCAGGTGGGCGGAGATGTGGCTGTTGCAGGTTATGTCGAGGACGAGGCGGGCGGAGGCGTTTTGAATTCGCTGCAGACGTTTCTGGAGTTTAGCAGTGGTTCCTGCGTATAGGGTGTTGCCGTACTCCAGGCGGCTCGTGACGAGGGCGTGGGTCACTGTCTTTCTGGTGTCGGCGGGGATCCAACAGAAGATCTTTCGGAGCATGCGAAGGGCGAGGAAGCAGGAGGATGATACGGCGTTGACTTGTTTGGTCATGGTGAGAAGTGGGTCCAGGATGAATCCGAGGTTGCGAGCGTGGTCAGAGGGGGTTGGTGCGGTGCCAAGGGCCGTGGGCCACCAGGAGTCGTCCCAGGCGGACGGGGTGTTTCCGAGGATGAGGACTTCCGTTTTGTCTGAGTTCAGTTTCAGACGGCTGAGTTTCATCCATTCTGCGACGTCTTTCATTCCATCTTGCAGGTTGGTCTTGGCGCTGGTGGGGTCCTTGGTGAGGGAGAGTATCAGCTGAGTGTCGTCGGCGTAGGAGGTGATGTTGATGTTGTGTTTGCGTACGATGTCGGCGAGGGGGCTCATGTAGACATTGAAGAGAGTCGGGCTGAGCGAGGAGCCTTGTGGGACGCTGCAGATGATCTCGGTGGGGTCTGAGCGGAAAGGTGGGAGGTAGACTCTTTGGGAGCGGTTGGAGAGGAAGGAGGTGATCCAGTCCAGGGCCCGTCCTTGGATCCTGGTGGAGCGGAGGCGGGATATTAGGGTTCGGTGGCAGACGGTGTCGAAGGCATCCAAGAGGTCGAGGAGGATGAGGGCGACTGTTTCTCCGTTGTCCATCAGAGTTCTGATGTCGTCTGTGACTGAGATGAGGGCGGTTTCTGTGCTGTGATTGGCTCGGAATGCGGACTGAGAGAGGTCGAGTAGGTTGTTGTCTTCAAGGAAGTTGGTAAGTTGCTTGTTGACGGTCTTCTCTATGACTTTGGCAGGGAAGGGGAGGAGCGAGATGGGATGGAAGTTCTTCAGGTCGCTGGGGTCCGCCGTAGGTTTCTTCAGTAGGGCGTTGACTTCGGCGTGTTTCCAGCTCTCGGGGAAGGTGGCAGAAGCAAACGAGCTGTTGATGATGGTCTGGAGATGCGGGGCGATGATGTCGTCGGCTTTGTTGAAGATGAAGTGTGGGCAGGGGTCCGAGGGGGCACCGGAGTGGATGGAGTTCATGGTGGCTTTGGTCTCTTCCGTGTTGATGTGAGTCCAGGCGTTGAGGGTGATGGCTGGGGTTGCAGGTTCTGTGGTGGTTGGCTGGGTCTGGTGACCGAAGCTGTCGTGAAGGTCGGTGATCTTACGATGGAAGAAGGTGGCGAGGGAGTTGCAGAGGTCTTGTGAGGGCGTGATGGTATTGGTGTTGGCGTTGGGGTTGGAGACCTCTTTGACAATGTTGAAGAGTTCTTTGCTGTTGTGAGTGTTCTTGTCCAGTCTGTCTGTGAAGGAATTTATTTTGGTGGCGCGGATCAGTTGGTGGTGTTCGCGGGTAGCGTTCTTGAGGGCAGACATGTTCTCTGCGGTGTGGTCCTTGCGCCAGGCTTTCTCGAGGGTGCGGCAGTTTTTTTTAGATTCCTTGAGGGTGTCTGTAAACCAGAGAGGTTTTTTGGTGTTAGTCTGTCTTGGGAGGCGTCTAAGGGGAGCGAGGTTGTCTGCGCAGTTGGTGATCCAATGCGTGAGGCTGAGGGCAGCGTCGTTGGGGTCGGTGGAGAAGGTGGGTTGGTTGTCGCTGAGAGTGGAGAGAAGCTGTTCTGCGGGGATTTTGTTCCAATGTCGGTGTGGGATGGATTGTGTGCGGAGGTGGCGAGTCTTGCGTTGGAAGGTGAAGTGGACACATCTGTGGTCGGTCCAGTGTATTACGGAGGAGTGGCTGAAGGATACGTGGTTGCTGGCGGAGAAGATGGGGTCGAGCGTGTGTCCGGCGATGCGGGTGGGGGTGTTCACCAGTTGCTTGAGACCGAGGTTGGCGAGGTTGTCGAGCAGGGCAGTGGTGTTGGGGTCGTTGTTCGGTTCCAGGTGGAAGTTGAGGTCACCGAGGAGGATGTAGTCCGGCGAGGCAAGGGAGTGTGGGGAGATGAAGTCAGTGATAGAGTCGCTGAAGAGGGCGCGTGGTCCAGGGGGTCTGTAGATGAGTGTTCCTCTGAGGGTGGTCCTGGGGTAGGTGTGTATCTGGAAGTGCAGGTGTTCGGCGGCGAGGGGGGTTTCTTCGTTGGAGGTGGTGAGGTTGATGGAGTCCAGACGATGGCGATTCCTCCACCGACTTGGTTGGAGCGGTCTCTCCTGGAGATCTTGTAGCCGTCGGGGATGGCTATGGCGATGTCGGGGGCCGAAGAGGCGTTCATCCAGGTCTCAGTGATGAAGGCGACGTCCGGTGCGGTGGAGTCCAGGAAGTCCCATAGTTCAACGGCGTGCTTGTGGACGGAGCGTGCGTTGATCAGGATGCATTTGAGGTGGTTGTTGGCACGTGGGCTGGCGGACAGGGTGGTTTCGCGGTGGAAGGTGAGTTTGCAGGTGAGGCATGCGAAGGGTCCATGGGTGCATTTAGGGTTGGCTTGGAAGCAGGTACTGGAGCGCCCTGGGTTGAGGGCGTGGAGGGTGTAGGGGTCGTAGCGGTGCTGTGGGGATTGGGAGTGCTGGGGGCCAGGGGTCGTGACGCTGGGTGCGGTCCAGGCGTGGACGGGCGCAGACAGGCTTGCCTTTGGCGCGTCTTCGGCGCGCCAGCGGCACGGCCGCCATAAGAGATAGGAGGGGGTTAGGAGGGGACAGCTGGGGGCGGGAGGGGGGCGACGAATGGGAGTGGGGGGCGGGGCCGAGCAGGAGGTGGCGCCGGGAAAGCGGAGGGTGGGGGGGTCAGGTAGAGGGGAGGGGAGAAAAGATAGGGGAGGAGGGGTTACAGAGGTAGAGGGGAGAAAGGAAGAACAGAAGAGGAGAAGAGTCAAGAAGAAGAGTGAAGAAGAAGAGAAGAGTCAAGAACCGAAGAGAGAAGAGTCAAGAAAAAGAGTAAAGAAGAAGAGAAGAGTCAAGAACCAAAGAGAGAAGAGTCAAGAAGAAGAGTAAAGAAGAGAGAAGAGTCAAGAGAGAAGAGAGAAGAGTGAAGAAGAAGAGGAGAAGAGTCCGGAGAGAAGAGAGAAGAGTCAGGAAGAAGAAGAGTCAGGCAGAAGAGGAGAGACCTGAGAAGCAGAGGGGAAGCGTCCAGAAGATGAGGAGAGGCCACAGAGGAAGAGAAGGAACACGCAGAGGAAAGTACAGAGGAGGAGAAAGAACACGCAGGTCGGGTGCAGAGAAGAACACAGATGAAGAAAGAAGAAAGGACATGCAGGTCGCGGTGCAGGGGAGAAAGAAGAAACACAGATGAAGAACACAGAAGAAGAACACAGAAGAAGAGAGAACACGCGGGACGGGGTGCAGAGGAAAAAGAAGAAACACAGATGAAGAACACAAATGAAGAACACAGATGAAGAACACAAAAGAAGGACACAGATGAAGAACACAGAAGAAGGACACAGAAGAAGACCACAGATGGAGAAAGAAGCAGGAAGAGAACGCGGTGAGGAAGAGGAGCGGGGCCGAGGAAGAGCAGAACACGCAGCAAGAGGGCTGCAGAAGAGGAGCAGAGAGCGAAGGGAAGAAGGACAGCAGAGGTGCGGAGAGAGAAGACAGAGGTACAGGAGAAGAGTGGTGAGTAGCGCGGGGCTGGGCGGGGGGAGTACTTACTGTTTTTAGCAGGTCTTGCTGGGAGGTGTCAGGAGCCTGGGCTGATGGAGCTGCAGCGGCAGGGGGAGCAACCTACCCTTGGGTCAAGGGTCGCTAACTCTGACGCGCAGCGGGCGCCATAAGAAGGAGGAGGGGAGGAGGAGGGGTCAGCTGGGGGCGACGAATGGGAGCGGGGGGCGGGGCCGAGCAGGAGGTGGCGGCGGGAAAGCGGAGGGTGGGGGAGTCAGGTAGAGGGGAGGGGAGAAAAGATAGGGGAGGGGTGGTTACAGAGGTAGAGGAGAGAAAGGAAATGAATTAAGTACATATGCTTTCAGGGGATGCAGAATTCAAATTTCATCTTAATGACCTGTCGAATATAACTCATTCCTTGCTATGTGTCCCCCGTAGCACTTTAGAATTCAAGTAAATGCATTTATTCAGCACTCTCTGTTTGAGATGATTTGGAAGTCAGTTTATTATAATGTATTGTATAAATTGTATATGTTGTATTGTATTGTTATATTGTATAATCCGCTGTGCATTAAGCATGTATGAGTTAGAAGACCGTATCTTTACTTTTTATGAAACATGTATGTACATTTGGTTTAGCTAATACTGAGTGCTCATTTTCTTGATGTTGATATCGACATATATTCTTGATGAAGTGCTGATTATAATCCACTCTCTCTGTGGGTGCATTCCTCCTCTGTACCCCTATTTTACTCTTGGTGAGATGTAAACATGGAATATTGAAAAAGCATTGATACATTTTTTTTAAATGTCATGAGTGACATATCAACGCATAACAAAAGTTTATTTCATGACAATCTCTAGTACTTATTCTCGGCAGCAGTAGTAATCGTAGTTTCAAAATCTACCACTAATTTAATTTTAAGACCATCAACCATGCAGAACTTGGCATTTTTGACCTTCCAATTCCTGTAGTATAAATGGTTTAAAACTCCACCGCGCAACTCCAAATATTTTGTCAAATTCTGTCAGACAGGTATAGTCCATGTGTTTGAAAAATACGTTTCACATTATTTTGTGGAAAATAATTCTTAAAATAATCATTCTTTGAGACGTCACTTTTTTTAGAGAACTTGTCCATTGGCTCCGAACCAACACTTTAGTTCTGCGCTCCTCAATAGGCCCTTCCTCACGTGTAACCTGTCGTTCACGAAAAGTACATAAAGTACTAGAACCTTCCCAATTTTGTTTGATTACTGACACTTCTCTGCTAAGTCTACCATGTTTTCCAATACATGTCTGTTCTCCACAAACCTTACATTCATTCTTCTTCCACTCCTACAAAGACTGCTGAAATAAATGACTCTGCGACACCACCTGGATTATTGTCCGACTGCACAGCTTTAACACTAATACCTATTGGAAGCTTTGTGGCATTGCTTTGCTTACCATTTGGATTTCTTCTCATCTCATTTGCTTGCTTTATAGTTAATGGATTTCCTTCCTCTTCTTCAGTTTGTCCATCCTCTGGAGCATTACTTGTTTCAATTAGATGACATATCTTTCCACTGCTCACCTTCAGAGACCACTTTTTTCTTTTTCCTTTAGCACTCTTTGCGAATGCATGCCACGTAAATGTATGTGTTTTAGCATTCTCTCCCCCGTGTGCTGCTTTACCACTCTTTACCAAGCTTGTTGTTGATTATCCCGCTTGGTTTTTGGTTGTGTCTTTTTTTTTTAAAAATGTAAGCAGTTCCCACATCCTATCTTGCCCCACCAACCTGATCTGCGGTTCATCTCACCTCTCGTGGCATTTTCTCCTACCACACCCCTTTCCATTCCACCGTTCTTCTCCTACCTTTCCCGGTTGCAACTTTTTACTTTTATTTCCTTTTCGGAGGGCTTGCAGCTGCAATTTGGTGCTCGGCTGCTCTTTTTTTAAACAGACGCATATTTAACATACTTTTAGTGTAGATACATTTAGAAATGGTGGTTGTGTCATGCAGCATGTGCGAGCATACAGAGTGATGCATGTGCGCGTATAATTCATCACAATGGGCTGCCGTAGCGTCATGACACATATGCATGAGTGACGACACATGCAGACTAACGTGTCGTTGTGATTTTTTCTCACTTATGTTTGCCCATGCTGCACATAATCAGCAAAAGGAATAGGCAATAGGTCCACATTGGCAGTCAAAAGGCGAGACTTATTGGCTTTGCCAATGCTTGCTGTATTTGCCATAAGTGTTGTGAAACAACACTTGTAAAATGCAGTTCTTTCCTAGTTTGACATACTATTGAGACCCAGCCACCTTCTCTCCTCTTCCACTTAAAATATGTTCTTTCTCTCTAACTACCACTACTTAGAAGAAGCCATTTGGTGCTGTTTATTCAAACTACTTAGCATCACCTCGTCATGCCTGAGTGATTTTGGCAATGCCTATTTTCATTCAGTGACGTGATTTTTACATGCCAAGAGATGCACTTGACCCTTTATTGGAAATACACTGCCCAAAGTCGGGGCCAGATTTATTAGCATTCGGCACAGCAAGACAACTTACTGCACTGCGCTGCATCAAATAGAGAGAGCAGGAATGTGGTATATTTACCAAAATAAGGTGTATTCTTGCCCTCTCCCTGTACTGGCACACTATATGCTCCCTAGCGCCAATGCAGACATTCTTGCTCCATGGTACAAGGGTGCCTGACTCATAGGCAGGATTGTTTTCGTGGAGGAAGGGAACATTCCTGCACAAACACAATCCTAAGAGGTGTTTTCCTGTTTCTAAGCTTGCTGAAGAATACATTTAGAAAGAGGAAAATACCAGGAGAAATAAAGATATTTCCCCTTGTTGCGCCTTTATTGGGAAGGTGGTGTATACCCAGGTTTTTGTGTGTTGGTAAATCTGGGAATGTGTCAAAAATGCATTGGTGGGTAGTCTCCATCCATGTAAAGCTTTCCTGGCAGAGAATTGTGCTGCCTTCTATTACTCCAGATTTACCAAGTAATGCTGAGCCACACAAGGTGCCCTAGCGTGGCTTGGTAAATAGGACCAAAGGACTGCGTTGCCCTTGTGTCACCCTGCATGGCACAAGGGCAACGCAATCCTTTGATAAATCTGGGGCTCGGTCTCTGCTTAGCAGTGACACCAATTACTTTCAAAGTCATCACTGATTCCTCAGGACCTTAACCCCCTGACCACACGATTTTTCTGACTTTCAAAAGATTTTTTCAAGCTTTGTGACTGCTATATTGAATTCATCAACATTTTCTTTTTGTGTAGGTATAAAACTGAGAAACAGCTATTCAAAGATATTTTCACACCTACAGCCAGATAACAACACAAAATATTTTTCTTGTATGATCTGTATTTGTAATCTTAGGCAATCAATTCTCCTAAATTGAAAGTAAAGAATTTGATTCATAACCTCCATTTCATCAAAGTAGCCCAGAATCCTATAACAATGGTGCCGATAGTGTGAATGCTAGGCAGGGCCCACACACCTAGTTCTTGCTCCTGCGTACACACAAACGACAGACCCATGAGGTTCTCATCAACAATCAGATCCCTGACCCTCTTCGGGGCCAAGTAGTTCCTGGTGGTGCTGCTCATTAGTGAATGCCGTTTTTTCCTTCGAGGCCCCTCTCCCACTTGGCTGCCACCTCTGTGAGTGCTCTCAATGGTTCCAAAATGGTCACCAGATTGGTCAGGAACTGCCCAAATGGATAGCCATGCCCAGGAAGCTGCGCACCTCCATGGCTTTGTGGGGTGCTGAGACATGCTGAATGGCCTCCTATTTCCTCAGGTCCACCCTTAGGCCATCTTTTGGAAGCACAAAGCCAAAGAACTCTATCTGTGACTCAAAGAACGTGTCTTTTTGCCGTGTGAGTCTGTGATCACAGAGGCGCAGCAGAGTATCTAGCAGGTGAGGGTCATGTTCCTCTATTGTGGATGAGTACATCAGGATATCATCGCTGATATTCATAACACCTCAAAGGCCAGACAGTGTTGCTTTGCTAGTGTTCTGGAACACCTCTGCAGCTGTGGAGTTTTCAAAGTTCAAGCGTGTAGTGGTAGAGACCCAAGTGGGTTGAAAACATTGCAATGTACCACTCTCATGGTCCAGGTAGCTTGTGATAGCCGGGCTTGAAGTCCAGCTTCGAGAGTCACCTGGCTCCGTTAAGGTTGGCCACAATGTCCTGCATGGTTTGGGTGATGTGCCTCTCCCTCTTGATTGCCCTATCGGGGTGGTGCATATCGATGCATAGCCGGATTTTTCCAGGCTGCTTGAATCTATCACCATGGGCAAGACCAATGCGGGGGCCTTGACACCTTCTTGATAACGTTGAGGCATTCTCAGCTCATCCAGCTCCTACTCCACCAGCGGCGGGATGTGGAAAGGTATCCTCCTGTGTCTAAGCATCATCGGCTTGACCAATTTATATATGTGGAGTTTCACCGGAGTATCATGGAGCCCCTTTAGGCTTAGGCATCCCAGCCCTTGGAACAGGTACAGGAACCGTACAAGGAGCTGGCTGGTCTGTGACGCCTGAATAGAATGCACAAATTATACGAGTTCGAGGAATTCGGCTGTGTGGCATCCTACCAGTGTCTTCCCACCCCCTTCTTTGTACTGAAATCTCATTGGTGTTTCTGTATGAGCATGTTGCTCCACCACTCCATAAGAGCCTGCCAGGAGAATGGGCTTCTGCTGGTGTTGATTTTTGTTTTGGTTGGTGTTAGAAATGGGGTCTCTAGTTGGCAGTCAGTTTACACCCTGTCCAATTAGGGGCCTTCACTTTAGTCAGGGTAAGGGAGACACACAGCGGAGATAACCCCTGCTCACCCCTTTAGTAGCTTGGCACAAACAATCAGGCTTTTTTTAGAGGGACTGTGTAAAGTATTTACACAAACATATACAGCAACACAGTGAAAACACCAGCAAAAGACCCCACACCAGTTTAGAAAAATAGCCAATATTTATCTAAATCAAACGGGACAAAAACAACAAAAATCCAACATACACATGTAAAGATATCCACTTTTAAAGTAAAAAGAGTTTTAATCAATAAGAATCAACGGATGCCTTGTTTTCACACAAAGTACCTGGTATGCATCAAAAATAAAGCTGTAGGGAAGACCGTGCATCAGAAAAGCAAGCGATGCATGGATTCCTTACTTAAAAGTGAGGTCTTGTGTTGATTCTCTCTCCGCTGGGTAAGCAATGTGTGAATTCTTCTTTTGCAGAGAAGGGATGCCCAGGAACGATGCGTGGGAAATCTGGACACACAGCAACAATGGATCCGCGCTGAGCTTGCAATGTGCTGATTTCTGCAGCCGCAAGGCAGACGCTGCATCGACTTTACAACCGTGAGGCAGGTGCTGCTTCGATTATTCTGCTGCTCTGCTCCGATGCGTGGACCTTCACTCAGGTTCTGCCAGCTTCTCTTTCCAGTGGCCCAGGGACTGGATATGGCACCACTTGGCAAGTCAGGGGGTCTCAGCAAGAGAGTCAAGGTGCTGCCAGAGGAAGTCTTTGATGCCCCTGAGACTTCTTAACAGAAGGCAAGCTCAATCCAAGCCCTTGGAGAATCTTTACAGGCAGGATACACAGCAAAGTCTAGTCTTTGTCCTCTCTAAGGCAGAAGCAGCAACTGCAAGCCAACCCAGGAAAGCACACACAGCAAAGGGGCAGTACTCCTTCTCACAGCTCTTTGGCTCTTCTCCTCGACAGAAGTTCCTCTTGATCCAGAAGTTTTGTAAAAGACTGGGGTTTTGGGTCCACTACTTATACTAATTTCTGCCTTTGAATTAGGCAAACCTCAAAGGGAAGTCTTTGTAGTGCACAAGACCCTGCCTCTTCTTTGCTCTGCCCCAGCCACACAGCCCTTTCAAGTGCAGGTGACAGCTCCTCCCTCCCACTCTAGTCCAAGAAAATTCATCAGGATATGCAGGACACACCGCAGCTCCCTTTGTGTTTCTGTCTAGAATGAATTCACAAACAGCCCAACTGTCGGTCTTACCCAGACATAGATTCAGCAGCCAAGCAGAGGCACAGAATGGTTAAGCAAGAAAATGCCTACTTTCTAAAAGTGGCATTTTCAAACGGACAATCTAAAAACAACATTACCAAAAGATGTATTTTTAAATTGTGAGTTCAGAGACCCCAAACTCCATATTTCTATCTACTCCAAATAGGAAACTGCACTTAAAAGATATTTAAAGGCAATCCCCATGCCAACCCATAGGAGAGATAGGCCTTGCAATAGTGAAAACAGAATTTGACAGTATGTCACTACCAGGACATGTAAAACACACCGGTACATGTCCTACCTTTTAAATGCACTGCACCCTGCCCATGGGACTGCCTAGAACCTACCATAGGGGTGAATTATATGTAGTAAAAGGGAAAGTTTGGGCCTGCCAAGTTGGTACACTTGCCATGTAAAATTGGCAGTGAAAACTGCACACTCAGACACTGCATTGGCAGGCCTGAGACATGTTTACAGGGCTACTCATGTGAGTGGCACAATCCATGCTGCATGACTACTAGTAGCATTTGATTTACAGGCCCTGGGCACCTCTAGTGCACTTTACTAGGGACTTACTAGTAAATCGAATATGGCAATCAGGGATAACCAATCATAATCACAATTTACACAGGGAGCACTAGCACTTTAGCACTGGTCAGCAGTGGTAAAGTACCCAGAGTACCAAAGCCAGCAAAAACGAAATTCAGCTCACAGTCAAAAATACAGGAAGCAGAGGCAAAAAGAAAAGGGAAACCATGCCAAGGGTGCCAGGGTTAACAGTCGGTGACAGCTTATGTAGTGGATCAAGGCGGACTCTTATCAATGAGAGTTGTGACCTATGTGCCAGCGATGCAGATTTCACAAGTCAGCTGTGTGCAGCCACTTAGTGGGGACATGAAGAAGATAAGGAGGAAATCTTCCTCGTCCTCTGTGCCAGTGTCTCTGTCCTTGTACTCCCACTGTGACTGGGTGTTGCGTCAGAGTCTCTCACCACTGTCCAAGCCAGGGTTTGGATAGTTGAAGCTGGAGTCTGCCTCCCTTTCAATTGGCGGCTTCTCCATCTACTGCGTCATTCACGGCAAAATGGTTTCCCTTCCCACACAGGGAGCATGTCTTGCCTTACAAAGTGTTCTTCTGCCCCATAGTTCCGACAGCTTGCACTGGAGCCCCAGTCTGCTGTACTGGTCCTTCGTGCAAGAGGCCATGTCTGATTGGCATCAATCAATTCTGTCTTTATTTGTTTCGGCACCCCGGAGAGTGGAAGGCCTGATGTCTTTCTCAGTATTGCTTCCATGGCATCAGCTCAAGAGGCCAAACGTTTGTGAGGGTGTGCTAGAATCAGAATGTTCTCTAGGGTGATGCCAGGCTGACACAGAATGAGCTGCCGGAGCGCAGCAGACTTTCAACTGTGTATGATTTAGTACTGAACTTCCTTAGCCTGGTCGTCATTGGTGCACATGCTTGCCATTTCACTGGATCGTGCATAGAAAGTGTTGATGGTTTTGCCCTTCCCTTTGGTGGACCTGCGTCAGTTTGAACCATATGAAGTATGGACTCAGTTGTAGATTAAAATGCACACTGAATGCCCTGATAGCAGCATTATAGTCGACATCTGCACTCATTCCAGGCAGGTGCTTAAAGAGTAGATCTCTTCACCAGCACAATGAAGGAGGAGGGACCATCTGATGGTGTCCTCCATCTCTTTCATGGCCTCAATGTAACTTTTAAGGTGCCCAATCCAGGTCTTTCACCCCAGGGCGGCGGACACCAGATCCACTAGTTCACGGAAGGCCTGGAGGGCTGTGAATGAGCGGTGGATGCTTGTCCATTCACCTGGTTGCACCCCCGGTATTGTGGCGCTTAATGCACAGACTAAGTTAGCTTTCCCAGTTTCATTTCTAAGGGGAAATGCTTCATCCTGGGCCATCGTATTAAACAAAGAACACAGCACTATTTGTTCTGAGATGGGATCGTTCTTCACTGAGTTTATCCGTGTTTTCACAGATAATCCATTACTCAGTCCATTTATATTATGCTTATGGATCTCAAGCCATGAGGCCGGGATCTCACTAGCTGTCTCACATGTTTCAACTATTTGGTGGTTGAGGCAAACTGGCCAGAATAAAAAGAAGCTTTAATGTTTTACCGATTTTGGACAAGTTGAACTTTGCCATAGTCAAGAACGAGCATTAGCATTCTATATGTCCAGACTTCATAGATCAAGTTTAATGATTCGATCACTGGATCAGTAAGCAGAAGCGGAACAAGGAAGGATCAATATTTGTTCCTCTCTAGGCCAGTGGAATGGAAGTATAACTCAAAAAGAAAACCATGAAGAGCTGATGCAAATAAGGGGGATAAAAGGACTCTTGACTGGAAGAAAAAAGAGATGAAATGTGACCTCTGTCTCTATTGCGGCAAGAGTGTGGGGGTGGCAGTGCCCGGGTTCCAATGTGCTTCATCCCTCTGTACCACACCTTACCTTACTGTTGAAACTTTACCTTCTCAAACAAAAGGGTGGTGGTAGATGTTCTGACAAACACTAGGGCAAACGGAATCTTACAAATGTCCAGTTCACATGCCATCTACAGTGCCCCCAGTTGCTCATCTTCCAACCTGAAGATGCTTGGGCAAAAGAAGAAAGATACCTTTATTCAGATATAGGCTCTCCTAGCACTGAGTTAATAACAGTACAGTACACCCTCATGGGCACCGTGAGATGGTGTGATTAGGCAGCATTGTCCTCCCTCAATTCGAAGTGATTTTTGGGATACATTGGCTCACTTTCCACAACCGCTACATGGACTGGGAGAAAACAGATATTCTCTTCAGAGTATTGCAAGATGTACTGTTCAGTGCAAAGTCATCTGAATTAACCCATTTCCACGACATAACGTTCTGAAAGCAATACACATTAGCACAATGCAGAACTGGATTAGGGCCACTTTCTCAGATGAGGAGTTTCTGTGGGGAGACCACAGCTTTCAAAGTCCTCTAGTGCAGCTGATACCTTTGACCAGGCCTGTCCATTACAGCTCTCACTATAAAGGACTAAGGACATTCACTGCATCGGATTTCGAAGTGGATTTGGTGGCACCTTCTCAGACGTCGAGATTATTTGAGGAGGCCACAGCTCCCAGGGTTCTCTAGTGCAACGGAGACATAAGGTGCTAATAACACCATGCATGGGTTTGGCCAAGGATGGGCTCGTTTGCAAAGAAAGTGACTAGGTCTACTTTCTTGGTTTCAGAGTTTATCTCAAAATCTCTAAAGTGTAAATCTCCAAAAAAGATGGGGAAGTGAAAGGTGGTCTCCTTCCACAAGCAGGAGCCATAGGCAAGAAGAACAGACCATTATCTATTGATTCTGTTTACTAAAGTCCATGGGGGTGGTTAGTGTGGAAATTGCTTATAATGATCTAGCATAAATGCTGTTCAAAATGTTATAAAGGAGGTAGTGACAGGAGGTCCCACACCAATTCACAGTAGAAGCATAAAAGGCACCAAGAATGTTTTGGATCACTCAATATATGTTATAGCCAACAGCCCTTGGTTGACTCTTACAAAGCCCCTTACTCTTTTTTAAATTTAAATCACTTGAAAGGACTTTCTGTCTAAATATCAGCAACTTCAAAATGTTTGTGATATGATATTGAAGCATCTATGTGCCAAATTTGGCCCTGGCTTAATCTGATTTGCAGTAGATTTTCAAAAATGAAATATTTAGGGCCTGATTTAGATGTTGCCAGTAACAGTCCCGCCGTCAGTTCCCGACTGAAAACCCGTCTGCTGCCTTGGTGATCCACCGCCCAGATTTAGACATTGGCAGTCCCATAGGCGAAAGCCCGCAATAGTCCTGCCGCCTCCGCCAAGAAACTCCACTCATGTTGATGGCACCATAGAAATGGTGGTTGGCGGTGGGATTCCAGCCACCTTTACCGCCATGCAGATTTGGATGTGCCTTACTGCCATGCCAACTGTGGCAGTCTGACCTCCACACCTGAGTTGGTGGATTGGGGGGGAAATGAGGTAAAAATGTCAAAATAATTCCGATTCCACTTCCGTTTTTGACTGGACAAGTACTTCCATTGCTGCTGCCACCAGACCACGGAGAAAACACAACCCCCCCGTTGCCAGACTTGAAGGTAGGTAACTTGCATTCGCTGTGTACGTTGTGTGGGCACTGCACATGAGCTCAGGACAACTGCATCACAGTAATGTTTCTAAATTACTGTGAAATGCATATGTTGGGAACACAATGGGGTCACTCATGGATGGGGACACACTGCTACAAGGCTCATGTCGCACACATACAGTCCTGCCATTTTGTTGTCAGTATTCATTACCTTAATGAATGCTGGCACCACAATGATGGCACAATCACTCTTGTCAAATGTGTCCATACGAGCACATTGCAAGAGGACTTGTACCTGTAATGTTTTGCTTCCCGTAGTGTATGTGAGTCTGCTCTTGTATGTATGTGTGCGATGCAATTTACTGGTTGAGGTGGAGGGAGCTGGAGTGGGTGATGTCTTTGTGTCAGTATGTGTGACACTTGCATATGGGTCTGATGTTGTGTATGTTTGGTTGTGTGTTGTGTTGGTGTGTGCAACATTCAGGTGAGTGTTGTTGTCTGGGGGTCGTTGTTGAGATGTGTGTAGTTGTGCATGTGTGTGAGTGTGTTTGGGTAGATGAGTGCATAGTTGTGTTGATCATTGTGGTTATCTTGTGTGTGGGTGCAGTGTCCATGGTGTGTGTGAGTGTTGTGTCATGGATGTATGGAAATGTGTGTTTTCAGCATGTACATGTTGTGTGGTGTTGGAATGGCAATGGATAATGGTGTGCACACGGTGTGTTGTATTGTGTGTTGTGCAGGTGGGCACATATGGCTAAGGTACAGTGTGTGTGTGTGTGTGTGTGTGAGACTTACCTCCATTCTATAGCCACTGCCATTGTCCAGTGTCCATTGGGTCTAGTGACGCCCTCCCTCTGTCAGAAATCCATCAGCAGTACACCGCTTGCAGTACTGTAACATCTAAATATGGTTGGCGGGAACCCACAAGCCTGACAGCTAGGAAGAGCACTCTGTTGTGGTGTGGCTCAGCGGCAACACAGCAGGCGGAACACAATTGATTTGACAGTGTTTTTGGGTCCACCGCTACAGCTGATTGGTGGCAACACTGCCAAGGTCTAAATCAGGCCTTTAGTGTTGTTTTTGAGGATGAAACCTGTTTTCAGAGATGTTGACACCCAGGCCACTTATACTTGGTCCCTCATACCTGATAACAATCTTAACACATCCCATCTCTTGAAAGCACCAACTTTCCTTAGTTATAGCAATCTGACAAACCAAATCCAGTTGGTTCAAAAAGAGGGGGTTCCTCTGACGGGTCTGTATCAGAAGCAACCTTTCCCCCTGCTAATAAAATAGTTGGCACAAATGCTGGATATTTGTTACCACCTCTAGTGGCTACCTATGTGATGGTGCTAAGAACATGTTTCACTTTTAAAGCAGGCCACCAAAATGATTTTATGTCTTTCAAAAACAAATTATTTAATTGGCTCCAATCCAACATGGGAGCAGCTATATCAGATGTTCTAATATTTTAATGTAGAGGTGGTATGAGTGGTTAGGTAATTCTGAGAAATCCATAGAGGGGGGCTGTAGTTTCATCACATCTATAAACCCCTCACTTTAGACCTATTGGCACATGTGATTCTAATTATGCTTCCAGACACACACATTATTGCAGTTCTATAGGTTTCTTTTACAAAACTAACAAAATATGCACATCATTTCATAATAGGCCTGATTATGGGCTTCAGGCTGATAAATGCTCGGTGATGGCTTAAGGATTTCTGAAAGGGTTATGTTGAAATGGAGTATGTGGTTCAGGGAGAGATATGTGTTTATGAGTGTGTGTGTGTATGTGTGAACCCTGGCAGCCTAGTATATGTTTATAAATGGACAGGACCAGACCTTATGATAAGAATCTTCCTTTGTGGCACTAGTTGGAAAGTAATAAGGTAAGTAGTAAGGTAAGTCTGGTGCAAGTATTTGAACTGTACCAATTGGAGTCATGCCAATATTGCCAGTACCGAAGGAGCCATACACACATCATGCCAATATGCCTTATTTATCTCACCCACACATACCTCCCACCTCTCTTTCAGGGGGCTTAACAGGTCAGGTGAGTGCACCACAAGAGTTCTGTAAATCTGCTAGATCCCACACCGGGTCAAAAGTAAGTGCCGCTCATGTGGGCTATATTCGGGGACCCCATCCAAATCTCCACAGTATTTATTACGTGCATGGCAGAGCTGTAGATACCTATAAAATTGGGTGGCAGGCATCTGAAATGTGGTGCTCAAGTCCTGAAATGCTCAGATGTGATCCCTTTCCTAAACATCCCCAAGTTTGGGGATTCCTATGGGGTTCTAGCTCCTAAAGCCTTGTAAATATGCTACATGAGCATACCATCTACCTTCCCACAGGGGGGTCTCGAGCATTAACATACAATCTCAGCCAGTCCAGCACAGAGCTGCTCTCCACGGCCAAAACACCACCTGGTTAGCCTCAGGCTGGGACGCAGGGATGGGGGCGCCATAAAGTACGGCTGTCACTGTGTCTAAGCATAGAAGGGACAATTCAATCCGATATGCTGAGTTTACCCAACCCCATGCAATCATTCATTGATAGGCACTAGTTGAGCTGCCCAATATAAACTGATGGGACGCATTTGCTCAGTGCTACCCTCCGTGGCTTATTGGCCCAAATAAGTCTGTGCCCCATTTCAACCAATACATTAACCCATGCCCTAGGGATGTGTCTGGAAGACATATTTCAAACTCGGGAGGATCATAATTTTGAAAAGGGCTATCCTGCCCAAAAGATTACGGGGGACCTTCTCCCATCTTATCATATCCTCTCAAATCCACTGTGTCAGTGGAGCAAGATTAAAGCTCCAGGTGAGGCCCTGTTCCCATGAGATATGAATTACAAGATACAAAAAACCAAGGCGGCATATCAGGACCCGGGGTTGCTAACCCTCATCCCGACTGTCTCCCCATAACAGCACTAACAGGGACTTATCCCAGTTAACCTTCAATCTGGAGTCCACTCCAAACATTTGCAGTATATGAAGGAGCCGTGGACATTTTCCTGTTTCCGCTGGCTTGAACAAATATAATTATACGTCAGCAGCAGTCAAACCCACAAACCTGCACAGCGCTGCAGGTCCAGGCTGCCAAAAGCTCAACAAGAGGGGGGAGAGTGAACATGTTTGCCTGGTGCCCCTTTTGATGGGAAACTGGTAGACAGCACCCCATTAATACGCACTTGGGCCTGAGGTCCGCTAAACAGGACCTTGAGATAAGCTCAAAACTTGGGTTTGAATCCCATCCTAGTGAGAGTTTCCTCTAGGAATGACCAGTGGAGAGTGTCAAATGCCTTTTTGAAATCAATCAGAAGAAGGCCTGCTGACCCCCCCTTCCCCAATGCCCTAAACCGATCCAATGCCAAGGACACCCTTTGAATGCAATGTCTAGTGTTACAGCTTGGGATAAAGCCACATTGGTCTGGGTGCCCCTGGTGGTGAATGATGTGTACCAACCTCCTTGCCAGGACCTTTATGTGCAATTTAATCTCAATATTGATGAGGAAGATGGGTCTAAACGATGCACAGTTACTGTGAGGGTGGCCTGCTTTAGGCAAAACAACAATCGTTGCTACATCTACATCAGGGGGAAATGGCCATTGGCAATTGCCTAAAGGAACAAATCAGAAACAGGCCAAAGAATATCCAGCCAGAGTCTATGGAAGAATTCCACTGGATAGCAATCCGGCCCAGGTGTTTTCCCAGTATTGAGCTCTGCCAAGGCACTACCAACTTTATCTAGAGTAATCCCCTGCTCTAAAACTTTCCTATCTATTGCTGTGAGTCAGGACACTGGAATATCTGTGACCAATAGGGTTGTCGATTCACACTCTGTGCAGGTTTGGGCCTCATACAGCCATTCATAGTAGTGAGCAAACACCTCTGCGATCCCCTGGGAGTCCTCAATGAGGTGTGGAGCCTCATTCCTAATTCTGGGTATCACCTCAGCCTTGACCTCCTTTGTGACCAGACAGTGAAGACGTTTGCTCGATTTGTCCTCCCACACACACTTCTGCTTTGTGCTATCTATTGCCAGCTGGAACCATCTGTGGTTTGTAAGCTCATCCGGACCCCCCCATTCACACTCCAAGATTGAAGCCTCTAGTTCTGTAATGTGGGCCCACTTTTCGTGCTCCGCCCCTCTAGTGTACGCGCAGGCTATCCCTCTTGTGGAAGCCTTACATGACTCCCAGAGAACCTGCGCTGAGGCCATGTGTCCTTGTTAAGATCTAGGAAGACTTTCAACTTAGTGAATAAATGATCCACAAATGGTTCATCTACCAGAAGCCAGGTGTTGAGCCGCCATATGGGGGAGTCTCCCAACTGACGGGCCCCCTTATGGGTAAGGACCGGGGAGTGACCAGATATCTTCCGGGGTAGCATCTGCGACCTTGAAGTTTGTAACAGATCAAAAAACAAATAATCTATAGAGGACCACAAGCCATGCGCAGCCAAAGCATTCATATATGCCTGTTTACCAGGCTTGCAGATGCACCATGATTCTCTGAGCCCCAACCTGGCTGCCCATTCTGCCTGAGTCTTCCCCAGCCTTTGTGACCCTCCCTGGGGTTTGTGCCAGTCCGGCCTCCCCATTACATTGTTGAAGTCCCTTTCCCCACAATGGTCACTCCATAACCGCTATTAGGTTCCTGAGCATGGCCAGGGTGGACTGGTGAGTGGCTAGCAGGACATAAAAACTTATGATGATGTATGAGCTGCCTGCCAAAGAGCCCTCCAGGGATATGTACCAGATACCATTCCGTGGGGACCACGAGTGTAACCTGCATGGTACACCCTATCATAGCCCTTACATGCTAGGAAGTGGCAATTGTGATCCCTCAGAATGATCTCCTGAAGCAAAAAGATTTTAGGGTTGTGTCTATGCACAAATTGAAGTACAGCCCCCCTTTTAATACTCTCCAACAGCCATTGACATTCCAGGTCATGACATAACAGTGAGACTGAAGCTTCAGAGAGGATTCCTAGAAGATTCAGCAACATCCCTCCCCCAAGGGGCCCCAAGTAGGGCCAGGTGTGGTTGTGTGTAGCACTAAGCATGAGTGAACAGCTAAACAAATAAACCACAACACACATTTGCAACTGAAAAGCAAACCCTCTTCCACCGAAATACCCCCATCTCTTATGCTTCCCACCCTATAGATGCATTTGTCGCCCATCCCCGACCAAACTACAGAATTAACTAGGGAGCAGTGTACTTAGATGATGTGGCATACTTAACAACCCCTTTGGCTCCTGAAAGACTCCCTAGAATGTTGACATAAGTGTTAGAACATGTTAAAGTGAATGCAGGTTTCGAATGTTGAGTTTACGGTTACATGCAGAAGAATAAAGACTTGTATTACATAGCTCCGTGTGTGGCGTATTCATTGGCGGTTTCCCAGGCTGGGAAAGATGCTACAACTGGTGACGAGATAGGCGATGTGTTACCGAAGATTGCCAGTGCTCTCCGAGAGAGTTTGCCATTATCCAAGCAAACTGCTTGTGCGTGCTACGTGTGCCTTCTTCGAAGTGTTGAATCAACGGTTGGCGTATGGTGAGTCAAAGCTCAACTCCAGCCAATGTGAAGCATTTGATGATAAAGAAAGCTTCACTGAGAAGTCTACACATCATTGATCAATGAACTACGACCAAGGCCATAGAGAAAGGTACAGCGCTAGTATGCAATATAAAGTTACAGAGGCATTAGAGTGATAATACTAAAGGTGGCTACAAATAGGAAAGAGCGCTAGCTGACAGAATGGTTGATAACAAACCATATTGTATTTACAGTTACCTGAGCCTCTAAAAGAAGAGCTTGATTATCTCAGCAACGGGTGAGGAGACCCAAGAAGAACAGTGGTTGTGCTTACTGAACTGTCCAATACTTGAAGCAGCATGCCACCAAAGCTTCTGGGTGGCGGCTCAGCACAACTCAAGAAGTCTCTTGAGACTAAGAAAGAGGCCACGGTTCCGCGGACCATAAAAGAGGATCCAGAGGCCAGCAGGTCATAAGCCCTCAGAGATGATGTGCATAAACCAATTCAGCAAGATCACCAGGTGGAACCGGAGAGAGATTCATGCCCAGTGCCTGCTAATCCCGTGAACAGTTACAGTGCCACCGGTTTCCTGAAAACCACCACCACTTGTCGATATTGGCAAAAGGCAAAATATTGGCAATAGATGAATTGTTTGTTTAGAGACATTTCATGATTTCATTGATGCATTAGAAGAGACAGATAAGAAAAAAATATCAAATACCTCAAGAATCTTTCTGGTGAGGGTGTAAAAGAAGTCATTAAGAAAATGCTGCAAGCTGATGAAAGTACGTTCTGTCAAATTAAAGAAGCCCTAAATCTCAAATTGAATCCAGTCCTGAATGCGGACTACGATAGGTAAATTTTCAGTTAAGAATGACAAAGAGTTGGTGAAACCATAAATGAATGTGTTGAGAGACTAGATACACTCATAAAACACTGCAGATTCAATGAATTCAATGCCAAAGAAGCAGTACGTCTCAGAGTTATCGATGGATGCATTTCAGATTAATTCAGATGACATTGAGGCTAGAGGTGCCCAAAGTGAGTCAGTCATGAACATTAAAAGTAAGCAGAAACCAAATGCTGAAGGGCACAAGGTGATGTCTCAGTGGAAAAAAAAGTTATGCTTCAGAAGTGTATTATCGTTTCTACACAAAGGTAAATGCTCTACCATTGGACAGATATGCAAAGACTGTCATAAAGGTAACAATTTTGTAATGGTTTGCAAGGCGAAGGAAAAATTAAGTGGGTCATGGTAAGAAGATGAGATGGCTGATCAAACATTCCAGCAGACACTCAACGTGCGTCCACAAGGCCAAGAGACAACATCAGTTAAGACAAATCGACACCAAACGAAGTTGGTCATCATCTAACTCATTGTCGAAATGTTCGGAAGTATCAGTATTGAGTGAAAATGAAAAAGATGATTTTACAATGTAGATTTTTACCTCAAAGAAATGGGCCCAGGTTGGACCGGCTGCATGTGAAGAGAAATACCAGTTAAAGAAAAGTCAACATGAAAAAGCATCCGAGTCATTCAAACATTGTCCAAAGATTACACTGAAAGTAAAAGGTTGTGCAATAACTTTCATCATCGACAGTGGTGCATCGATAAATATTAATTCCTGAGGAGAATTATAAGGAACTTTATCCACTACCATGAATGATGCCATTGAAAACAAAAGTGTGCACCTGGGCTGCATCAACACCTTTGAAAAGTAAATGTTCATTCGTGGTGACTTTTAAAAAAACGAGAACACAAAAGTGCAAGTGCCTATTCACGTACTTCAAGGTACGGCATCAAGTGGCTGTTTACTCAACTTCAGCATAGCTGCTGATTTGGGACTGCTATCAGTTAACTCCAATACAAATGCTCATCACAAAATAGTAAGTAAATTTCCTACATTATTTCATGGGTTAGGAAAACAAAAGATTACGAAAGTAGAATTGCATGTAAATGAGGATGTTTGTCCTGTTGCTCAAAGACAAAGAAGAATTGCATTTCATTTACAAGAAGCTGTTGAAAAGGAGCTTGGATCACTACTTAAGCATGATATCCTTGAATGTTTTACTGGTCCAACGCCATGGGATTCTCCTATAGTGGTAGTGCTCAAAAAGTACATTGAAGGAGCAGTACGCAGCTGCGTGGATATGTGTCAAGCGAACAAGGCAATTGAAAGAGAGTGACATCCAGGTCCCCACATTGCTGACATAATAACACAATTGAATGGTGTGAAAATCCACTTTCGCCTTGATTTAAAAGAAGGATGTCATCAGTTGGAACTCAAGGATAATTGTAAGTACATTATAACCTTCTCTACACATATAAGTCTGTTTCGATACAAAAGACTAAGGCCCTCATTATGAGTTTGGTGGGCAGCGGAGGTGGCCCGCCAAACTTGTGTTGCCACCTGACCACTAGTGTGGCTAGAACACCACCGACCCTATTACGAGTTCCCTGCAGGGCTGGCGAGCGGAAACAGTTTTTTCGCCCGCCGGCCCTGCAGTGAACAGGGCCTTAACATTGACATTGATTACGAGCTGGCAGCAATGTGGCGGTGCGGTGGGTGCAGCAGCACCCGCCGTGCTTTCCACTGCACCGGGGGTCCGACCCTCACTGCGAATCTGGCGGTCTTAGGATCGCCAGACTCGTAAAGAGGGCCTAGGTTTCGGTGTGTCATCAGCTGCAGAGATTTTTCAAGCTGTCATTAGATCTATCAGACAACCTGTTGTAAACGCCTTCAATTATGGCAATGACATATTAGTTTTTGGTGATACACAGAAGGAACATGACAAAGCCCTAAGGCAAGTGTGTTGTTTACTTGTTGATGCAGGTTTAACACTAAACTGTTTGAGAAATGTGAATTCAGTAAAACAAAGATACATTTTTTGGCCATATTGTTTCTTTTGTGGGCATGACACCCAATCCAGCAAAGGTACAAGAGTTGTTAACTGCCAGTCCCCCACAAAATGTTTCCATGTTACGTTCATTCCTTGGCGTGGCCAGTTACTGTTCCAAGTATATACTTGACTTTGCCACTGTTAGTGCCCCATCGAGGTAGTTGATGAAAAAGAAAGTTTAATTTCACTCATTACATGAATGCGAGCAGTTTTCAGAGAATTAAACAAACTATTGAAAATGGCACAGAAATGGCATATTTTGATCCAAAGCTACATACAGAAGTTTTTGTTGATGCAAGCCCAGTCAGATTATACTTTATCCTTGCACAGTACAGCGGACAGCCAAATGCTCAAAGACATATTGTGGCCTATGCAAGTAAAAGTTTGTTCCAGACTGACCGCGCTTATTCACAACTTGAAAAAGAAAGTTTAGCAGCGGTGTAGGCTTGTGAACATTTCCTTGTGTTCCTGTATGGGAAACCTTTCACGCTTGTCACAGATCGACAGATCATCTAGCATCGCTGGCTTTCTTTGGCAATTTAAGGGACAAGATGCCTCCATGAATTGAACGTTGGGGTCTGCGATTGCCAACAACACAATTGTGCATCGTCTAGGAAAAGATGAAAACCTTGCCGACTACTACCTAAGATTGCCTTTATGGTGTCAGGGTACCCCATCTATGACGGCTGCCTACATAAACTTCATTGTGAAATCAAACACACCAGCTGCCTTTTCATTGGAACAAATTGTCACTGCCATTAGTCAATATTGTGACATGTTAAAACGAAAAAGATTTTATTACACATCAGTCATAAAATGGAGATACTCGACCTCTTACCAGAGAGAGTGAGTATCAGAAGTAGAAAATATCAAAGATGAACTGTCCGCGACAACAGAAGGAATTAACCTGAGGGGTTAAAGAATTGTCATGCCGGAGAGTCTGCAACAGCAGGTGAGTGAAGTGGCCCACGAAGGACATCATGGAATTCGTTGCCACTAAATGAGCTCTCCAAGATCGAGTCTGGATTCTTCATCTCGATGAACAAGTTCAAGAGAATGAAAGCCCTGTCACCTGAGGATTCCTCGTCTATCACTCAGGACAGAGTTATTGAGAGTGTAGATAGCATCTTTGTTACATGGGGCATTCCTACAATTTTTAAAACTGGCAATGGCCCCCCTTTTAACAGTACAGAATTCAGAGACTTTCTCAATCTACTTAATGTAAAGCATCAGAAGAGCACACCTCTTTGGCCACGGGGTAGCTGAAAGTTTCATAAGAACATTAAAGAAATCTGTTCAGCATGCTGCATTAGAGAAGCTCAACCACAAGACTGTCTTGAATTCTACCTAACGAGCTTACGTTCAACTCTTCACTCAACCACAGGTGAAAGCTCTGTAAAGTTGATGTTCAGGAGAGCCATGATGACCAAGTTATCTCTGTAGACCACCACCAGATCCAGAGCTGATATGCAGACACTTACAACAGACTTGAGTCGTAAAATGAAAAGGAAAGCCTATGCCATCAAGAAGTGACATGCATAGAACGTTGTCTTCACACAAGGAGATCGAGCGCTCATCCGTCAACCACAAAGATGTAAATCTGATGCTCCTTTGATTCCGTGCCATTTTATGTTGTAGCCAGCAAAGGGCACAATGTAACTGCCCACCATCCAAGAAAATCTATCACGCGAGACTCCTTGCAGTTCAAACACATAGCTCAAAGCTCATCGGACATTGATGTCAATGTAGAGGCTGCTTCAGAGACGACAACTGGAGAGTCCCAGACTGCTATTGCTCCTACATCACCAAAGCAGATCATGGACACTCTGATTACTGAGTCCCAGTTTCCGAAGACACGATCGGGACAAATCATCAAAGCGCCAAGAAGACTCATTAAAGAGTTATAATATGTATATGTTGTAAATAATTGTAATTTTTTATTCAACACGGGGAGATGTTGTGTCTTATGAGTGTGTTTGATGGAAGCCTTTTAGCTCCTGAAAGACTGCACAGAATGATGACCCAAGTTATAGAACATGGTTAAATGAATGCAGGTTAAGAATGTTGAGTTTGTGGTTACACGCAGAAGAATAAAGACATGTAATACATACCTCCATATGTGGTGTATTGATTGGCAGGTACCAGGCTGGGTAGGATGCTACACTGCCCCAGAGAAATCCTGGCTGGCAACAGGATTTCGTAGGATACAGATGAGCTAGTGTGCAGAAACCTGGTTTCAGTTTCCCCCTTTTGTGGTGTCCCTGTCCATATCCATGCCAGAAGCAGGATGGAGCTGGGGCATAGGCCCTCTGCCGGTGTTGTGTAGCCATTTTGCAACACCGCAAGGGAGCCTTTTCCCCCTCACACCCTGAGGTCCCCTCCACATCTGATTGTTCTTCCCCTTGCTGGTGTGACCGCTTTCAATGCATTTCTCCTTTCACCCCTAACAGCCTGCGGCTCTTTGCTGTAGACGAAGTGCCCAACTGCTACTGCAGTGGTGGATTAGATGACAGCATTCTCTGCTCAGTGAGCCAGGTCCTGGCCTCCTCCTGTCACTCAAAAAACACAAATTTATACTTATCAATGACTCAAAGCTTGGCAGGGTAGAGAAGAATACACGGTAGGTGTATATTTCATGTCTTCTGTTTCACAGGAACATAAGACTTGCGCCATGTTTGAACCAACCTGGTATTGTCATAAGAAATCATTACACATCTCGATAGGAACGTCAGGTGTCCTTTCAAACTAGCGCCCGCAGGGCCGCATCTCAGCACTCTATTCCCAGCCTGCCATCTTGAGTACAGGTCGTTCACCGACCACACCTGTGCAAGCACCACTTGCAGGCCTCCTCCACAGCCCCCGCTTGCTGGGAGGACTAAGGAACCATTGGGAAGCCAGCCAGATCATGCCTCGATCACCCGAGGCACACCAGCACCCAGACATTTTGATTCCTCTGCGATGGCAGGCGGGAATGGTGGACCCTGGTTGGTGGCCTTTGGATCAGGGAACTGTGGCCCGCTCGAGAATGAAACAAGAGGATAACCCTTCAGGGTCCATCCAGGATCTTATCCATTTTTCAAGAAAGGCTTCCGTGACGGAGCCCTCTGCCCCCTTTGGAAATCCAGTGAAATAGAGGTTATCTTCTATACAGTCCTGCAGTATTTTGCTACGTTGAGACAAACGGGTTACATCTGACGAAAGGTTTTGTACCGTATTTTCCAGCTCCGATATCCTCCCTTTAGCCTCAGTCACCCAGTCAACGGTGTGATGAGGATCCTGATGTGCCTATCTTGGCCTCTGGATACTTCCGTTCCTCGGTGGTGGCATGCAGGAGTGGTGGGGCCTGGTGGAGGCCCTTGGGCCAGAGATCTATGGGCCTGCTTAAGAATGAAACAAGTGGATAACCCTTTGGGGTCCATCCAAGATCTCATCCATTGTTCAACAAAGGCTTCTGCGGCCTAGCCCCATCTGGAAATCCAATGAAATGGAGGTTATTCCAACAGGCCCTGTTTTTGGCGTCTTTCGCACGGCTCAGCAGCGTCTTGCTATGTTGAGACAAACAGGTTACTTTTGATGAAAGGTTTTGTGCTGTACCGTACTGTGCCAGATGCACTGTGGCCAAGTTCACCTCAGGAGGGAAGACAGTCTGCTGGCACCAGCAGAACCACGGGCAGCATGAGAAGTTAGCCTACAACCCTGGCCCACTACCGCACAGCATGCACACCTATTGTTCTGTGTGAGCCACTCACCTGAACTCCAGGAGTTCTGATTGGGCGATGATAATTCCTCAATCCTGGTGAGGACTAACATGACTGCGATGAAGAGTACATTGCCCTCTCGCAAGTCCAGAAGGTGAAAGGGGTTTTGGGAAGAGAAAAAGAGCAAATACCAGCTTTTGCTTAGTGGACTGCAGAATTGGACTGTTAGACCCCAGACTGCGTGCTGTGTTGGGTGTCAAGACTCTGGTTTCTCAAAATGCTGGGATCTTGGTTTTTAGGATTTTGGGCTGCAAAAGAATTACTTCATTAATACATTGAACTTGCATACGTTATTGTACATTGCATTATGTCAGTTATTGTTGACACAATGTATACATTTCTATAAGGCCCAATAAGTCTCTTCCTATTTTTACAATACTTTCAGTGTCTCTGAAGCAATGGCCAAACTCAAAAACACATCTTGACTAAAGGGCTTCTTTGCGTTCTGACGCAATCTCTTGCGAACAATAGTTCTGATGAACGTGCTCTATTTCCAATCTCCTAATTCTCAGGGGAGCACTTGTTACAGGAAATACGTCTTTCCTTAATGTCTGTTTAGCAGTATTTTGGATTCCAACCCAAACGATAAATCATGCTAATTCTTATTGTTATACATTATTTAAAAGACAGAGCTCGGTTTTGTGTCATTTAAGCAATTAATCTTTCTTTACCTTGAAAATAAGTTACTTGCTTGAAAATTTCAGAAGAACCTAAACTGGGTTTTAAACCTTTCTTATTTACTCTTTTTTTAAAGGAAATATGAGATCGTTAGCAGAAGACAGAAGAGGCGAGCTGGGATTCCACAGGAAGCCGACTGGAGGGCGAGGATCGCTGGAACTCAACTGGAGGCTGTCCGGAGGATGAGAAAGGCTGGACCTCGACTGGGAGAGGCCGGTGAACAAGGAACAATGGAACTCAACTGGAGGCAGGCTGGAGAACAAGGAACTCGACTGGAAACAAGTGAGCAGAGCAATAGGTACGAAGCCAAGCAATGCCTCAGATTCACAAGCATCCTTAAATAGTAAATGTGCACATGTGCTTTTTGGCAGTTGATTGCTTGCTAAGGAAATAAGCAATTATTGTCCTGATTGTGGCACATGTTCAATACAGATCACATTGTGAAGATCATATGTTTTGGTAGTTACAGCTGGAGCAGATAGAATACAATGTGCATAATCAACAAACAATGGTTATAATAAATGAGACATTTAACAAGCATTTGTTATTGCAAACTTGATATTCAAGGATGTAATTATATAACCAAATAAGTCTGAATGTTGCAAGCAAAATCATCTTACTGTAATGAAGCTCTAGGATGTGCTAGTGTACCCCCAACAGTTCTCCCCCCAAAGGCCAATGTACTGAGTGTGGTTTCAAAGAATTTAACAGATGAAATTATCGCACCAAATGAGGGGCGTGAACGAAAGATGCGGGTTCCCAAGAATGCTCAGAAGGATCATATCCTTTCCAGTCTAGCAGATAATACAGTTTACAATGGATTTGCTTTGCATGTAAAATGCAATGTACCTCAAATTCCCATTGACTCGAGGGGGTGGTGTGTCAGGTTTGGAGTTTGAGTGGTAGGGTTTTAACAGAGATACATGAAATGCTGGGTTATCGTATGTTCGGGAGGTAGTTGAAGCTTCATCGTAACTGATCCTAAGACTTCTGTAATCTTGAAAGGTCCTAGATAACATGGTTGCAATTCTCTGGGACCTGCTAGGGTAATGTTACGAGTACAGAGCCATACTAAATCTCCAGTTTGGTACATAAGTTCACAGCTTCTGTGTTTGTAAGCTTGTAATTTCATTTGGGTCTTGTGTTTAGCTAGCTTGTTTTGGCTTTCTATTGGATGTCCTGTAAAATATTTAGGCCCTCATTACGACCCTGGAGGTAAATGCCACCTACCGCCGTGCTGACGGCCACCAACATACTGTGACCATGGCAGTAATCCGCCACGGGTTTTATGACCCACACATAGAATACCGCCACAATACAGACACCCACACAAGTCCGCCAGACCAAAGGTCAGTGATAAACTGGCAGTACCACAACCCACACCGTTACGCCAACAGGAATACACCCACAGTATCACGACCCACGAATCAACGCGGCGGTCTTTCAACCGCCGTAAACCATTGGCAGTACACACTGCCACGCTCAAAATACACACACTCAAACAAAACTACACCATATTGGACAATTCAAAATACACACACCTGACACACATACACACACCACACCCACACACTCACACCACTATAAAACACACACCCACATTACCCACAACCCCATACAATGAAAAGAAAGATAGCCAACTGAGAGAGACAAGCCAGGAGCACCCACTCAATCAGAGGCACAGAACACCATCACTCATCCACCATTTACGCACATCACAGCATACACCACAACACATCACCCCACACATCACCCCACATATCCTCACACATATCACTCACACCACATCCATGGCACCCCAAAGACAGCCCAGGTTTTCTGAGGAGGAGCTAAGGGTCATGGTGGAGGAAATCATCCGGGTAGAGCCACAGCTATTCGGAACACAGGTGCAGCAGACGCCCATTGCAAAGAAGATGGAGCTATGGGGGAGAATCGTGGACAGGGTCAACGCCGTGGGACAGCACCCAAGGACCACGTATGACATCAGGAAGAGGTGGAAATACCTACGGGGGAAGGTGCGTTCTGTGGTTTCAAGATACCAAATTGCTGTACAGAGGACTGGCGGTGGACTCCCACCTCCTTCCCCACAACTAACAACATGGGAGGAGCAAGTCTTGGCGATAATGCATCCTGAGGGCCTCACAGGAGTAGCAGGAGGACTGGATTCTGGTAAGTCAAATCTTAACTACTTCATCCCCCCACCCTACCTGCATGCCATCACAAACTCCTACCCCTACCCTCACACCCATCACTCAACCACCTCACATATACCCCACTATCACAACCCACCCATCCCAATACCAAGCCCTGCATGCAACAACAATGCATTGACACCCATCACAGACCTGCATGGGCACCCATCACCCAGCATGCCCAATAGAGAGAATCACCCAGCCCACAAAATCACCACTCACACAAGACCAAGCCGACAGGGAAAGCACTATCATAGAGGGAAAAACACCCATGCACAAGATGGCACACCCAGATACATTAACAAAGCATTTGCATCCCAACAGGACCCCTACCCAACATCACCGGAGACGAGGTGCCAGCTACATTCAGCCTCCCTCCCCGAAGAGGCCCATACTGATGATAGCAGCTCTGCACACCTGGATCTGGATGACCAACCTGGCCCATCAGAGACCTCTGGTCAGTCGGTTCCCCTGCCACAGTCCCAACCCACCACAGAGACTCCCCCCTCAGAAAACACCAGCACAGCACCCACCTAGCGGGCCCATACCTCTGTCCCCAGGACACGTCAATCAGCAGTGTGTCCACCACTACAGGGACCCCAGGCAACCCCGCAAACCCAGGACGATCAGGGACCTGGGGTCAGTGGCAGTGGGCACACAGTTCAGGGGACAGAGGCACAGGACAACAGGGAAGCTGGGAGGACTGTTGTGCGACAGGGGGAGGACAGGCCAAGGGAACCAACCCTCCATGAGACACTCTCCAACATCATGGGAGCATACCACCATTCCCAGGAGACCATGGGCCAGGTACTGGCCAAGTTGAAGGAGACCCAGCGGCTGCAGGAGGGGCAGTACCTGGGGATCAGGGACGACCTAACAAAAATTGACACCACCCTGGTCACCATTGCAGGGGTGCTGGCTGACATGGGCAAGACCATGAGGGAGGCAGTGCCACACCACAGGGCCCCTGACACTAGCCACACCAAGGAACAGCCTTCCACCTCCGACGGCACAAGTGGACGTGAGACACTGCCACAGGATCAACAGGCCACCAGCACCCCACCCCTGCAGAAGGAAAACCATCCCCCAAACGGTCCCTGTGATCCAGGCAGAAGACAGAGAACATTACCAAGACCCCCGCCAGGAAATAACACTCGCCTGATTGTCACCCTTCTGTCCCACTCTGTCACCCTGTCCACCTTGACCTGCCATTATTCCCCTTCCTATGCCCCATTGGACAATGCACCTGTGATACCAAGAGACTGGACTCTAACTGGACATTCCTCCACCATCACCCCAGCCCCTTGCACATACCCCCATACTTATTGGAACAAAAATAAACACCCTTGAAATAAATACCATACAAAAAATGTATTAGTACATTATCAAAGCATTGCAACATATATGTTCAGTGAAATATACTACAGGATGACCTTTGGTGGGCAGCAGTACATATAGCAGGAGCGTGAATGGGGCACACAGATCTGAAAATAGAGAATCCAAAGGGTACAGTCAGTGTCCATAAACAGAGTGTAAGAGGCTGCCATGTACAATGTCCAAAAGATTACTGAAAAGTAAAGTTGAGTTACAGTCTCTTAACTGTGTGTCACTGGAAGTACTGCTGTATAATGTTCTCTGTTGGGCCGCCTGCCCAGAATGAATGCCCTCCAGGTATGCATTTGTTTGTTGCAAATGCCTCTCAAAATCCTGGATGGCATTCAAAATGGTAGATTGCCCAACAGTGAGGGATCTCAGGAGGTCAATGGCCTCCTCACTGCGGGCAGCAGGGCTGACTGGGGCAGGGCCTGAGGTGCCTGGGGTGAAGGAGATGCCCACCTTCCTGGGTGAGCGGGCATGGGACACATGCTGAGGGGCTGCTGGGAGGGCAGTGCTGGTAGGGGGGTGGCGGCTGTACCTGTTGATGTGGTGGGCACAGAGGTGCCCGCCACCGCAAGGGAGCTCCCATCAGAGGAGGAGTCACTGTCAATGGTGTATGCACCTGTCCCCGCCGTGGAGCTCCCCTCGCCCTCCGTCCCACTGGTGGCTTCAGACTCCGTTGCTTCACCTTCCAGGGCCAACTTGGTTGCAGCTCCCTCCTGCTCCGGTGCCACTGCTCCTCTGCCTGATGATGCTATTGCACACAAGAACAGGGAGACCACAAAAAGGGGGGGAAAGACAGAGGAAAAACATGTTCAGTGCATGCAACACCACTACCGTTGGCGGACACAACACACAGGAAGCAGCCCTCTGCACTACGCCATGCACTAACAGTTCCTAGACATTTCACATGCCCATGGGGGACGAGGCCTAACCCCAATTGCTGCACACCTGGAAGTCACAGGAGCCTGACTAGGTCTAGATGGCTCTTACCACTAGTGGGGTTGGGGAGCCACATAGCCTGCCTCACAAGGGACCTTGCCTACCAAGTTCGCCCTGGCCTAGGGGAACCCACTGCCCACCTCCCCCACCCAGACACCTCGTTATGCATGCAGAGTCAGCTGAAGGAGAGTGTACTCACCCCCTTGTGGCTGCTGTGATGCCCTCATGCGCCCATCCAACTCCGGATACGCCACTGCCAGGATCCGGGACATCAGGGGGGTCATGGTGCGATGAGCACCCCTTCCACGTTGGGAGGCCATCCCCAGCTGGGCCTCCGCCGTCTTCTTGCTCCAGAGGCGCAGGTCCTCCCATCTTTTACGGCAGTGGGTGCTCCGTCTGTGGTAGACCCCGATGTTCCGGACGTCCTTCGCGATGGCACGCCAAATACCCTTCTTCTGGTGGGCACTGACCTAGAGGAATGGTACAGGGGGAAAGGAAATTACTCAGCCGTCCAGACTGTCATAGTCATTGCCCACCAGTTCCCACCCATGCCCTGACGCACACTCACCATCCGCACATACAGGCCTCAGCCCCCCTTCCCCATTTTTCTTCCATCCATACCACTCAAAGCAGGCTTTGCCCATGCAGCATGCTCACAGTGTAATCACCTGTTTGTCTGGAGGATCGTACAGTTGCGTGTACTGGGGGAGGACCCCATCCACTAGTGTAGTGGGTTCCCACTCTCTATGGTTTTGGGTATGCAAATTACTCTGTAGGCAGCGACCTTGGTTTCAATTTCCTTTTATTTGGGATATATTTAAGTGGAACCTTCACTTTATATGTGGTCTCTCTTTAGGAAATGTCTTTGGTCTTGTCTTCTTCCTTTATCCAGTAAAGAAAATGACATGGGTTTTATTTCCTCTAGGGCGTTCTAATTGGTGGTCAGGATCCCATCTGGATGGTCGTCGGGAGGAAACAGGAACTCGTCCCCAGAGGATGTTGGCCGATTTCCCAAAGAAAAGAATGGGAAAAACAGGTAAGTGCAGGTGTTGGCTTGAAGGGTTATAAGGGTTAGTAGAGGTGTGGAAGGGTAGGAGTGCAGGGGTGTGAGAGGAATAAATGTATAGTGAATCACCCTTTTCTCCATGTACAGGAGTCTCTCTCTCTCTCTACTGTATATGAGGGTGGTTCACTTCACCACCCCCTTTTGTGCTATTAGATACCAGGGGGGAATTAAAGAAAAGTGTCCCCTTCTTTTAATCCTTTCCGCCAACCCCTTCTCGACTCACTCTCGCTTGCTCCCACCCCTTATTCACTCAGGCAGGAACTTTAATCTAAGGCACGATCGAACCTGTGTAAGCCACGCCCCTCCAGGGACATGGCGGCATTGTTCGTTTCTCCTCGGTGTCTCCGTTGGGGTCTTCTGACCCTTCTCCAGACTTCCCGCGGTCTCGGGGTCCCTGCTTATGTCGTTTGCATTCTCGCTGGCGTCCTCCTCCCTGGATTCTGTTCTTTCTTCCGCTCCAGGCGCCGTTCTCCACTCCGTCTCCGTCCTACTCCACGGGTCTTCTTCAGACTTGTCGGGACACACCCACTCTGGCTTCTCCTCCTCTATTATCGCTGCTGCCACGTCCCAGATATCCAGGTCAGAGACCTCTTCCGGGTCGGCTGTTCTTTTGTAGGTAACCCCGGGGTATGACTCCGTTGGCCCGGGGCTACCATTTGTAACCGAAACAATGGACGCCCGGTGACAACTAGTTTCTCCAACTCCTCTGAAGTGAAGGCAGGGGCCCTTTCCCCAGACACTGTAGCCATCCTCGCTTCCAGACACAGGTCCCAGCAGCACTTGCAGTGTAGGTCCTTGTTGTATTGTGTAATGTAAGCTGGGTTCCGACTGTTCCAACTGTCTCCAGGCGCCGAGATTCTGGAATGCGAGGTCGTGGAGAAGGAAGGCGGTTGGAGACAGAGGCAGCCGGTCGGGGTCGTCGTGTAATAAATACATATTTTGGACTGTGAAATGAGCCTTACCGCGTAATTTGTGAACCCAAAAAAAGCAAAAGATTGCCCGGCCGTAAACACCAAGGGGGTCATTCTGACTCCCGCCGGCCGCGGTACCCGCAGGGCCGGCGGGAGCTGCCAGAATACCGCTGCGCGGTCAGAAGACCGCCGCGGTTATTCTGGGTTTCCCGCTGGGCTGGCTGGCGACCGCCAGAAGGCCGCCCGCCAGCCCAGCGGGAAACACCCTTCCATGAGGATGCCGGCTCCGAATGGAGCCGGCGGAGTGGAAGGGGTGCGACGGGTGCAGTTGCACCCGTCGCGATTTTCAGTGTCTGCATGGCAGACACTGAAAATCTTTGTGGGGCCCTGTTAGGGGGCCCCTGCAGTGCCCATGCCACTGGCATGGGCACTGCAGGGTCCCCCAGGGTCCCCACGACACCCCATACCGCCATCCTGTTCCTGGCGGCCGAAACCGGGTCGGAATCCCGTTATAGATTGATACAAATTAAACAATACAGGAGACACATAAAATTGAAGTATAAATATTTTCTTTTTAAAAGAGTAAGGAGAACAATGGCAACACAAGCTATATTTCCACCACCAGCATTTTTGGAACTACCAGGAGAACCCTGCATGACCTGGGAGGACTGGAAAGAGGACTTTGTCACATATTTGGAAGCTATTGGTGGAGAAATGTATGGGGAAAAGAGGAAGTTAGCGATTCTAAAGCATTGCCTAGGGGTAGAAGGTAGGAAAGTATTAAAAACGTTACCATCACAAAGTACACAAGGAGGCGACTCAGACTAAGAAGAGGATGTTTATGAAAGTGCTATGACGGCATTGGAAGAAAATTATGGAGAAAAAAATAAATATAGTAGTGGAACGACACAGATTTTGTTCGTACACTCACAAATCAAATGAAACAATAGATCAGTATGTGAATAGTTTACGTAGATTGGCGATTTCTTGTAAATTCAGAGATTTAAATGATGAGATCATACGAGATCAGTTCATAAATAGATTGAAAGACACAAAAATTCAGGAGAAGTTATTAAGTTTAAAGAATCCCACCTTGGATAGAACAGTGGAAGTCACAAGACATATGGAAAGCACGACGCAATATGTTAAAGAACTCAATACACAGGAGGACAATAAAGAACAAAGTGTAGTAGGAGAGGTGGGGTACCTTAAAAAATAAAGTACAAATAAGTTTGATGAAGGTCATGGGAAAAGAAAAGAATGCTTTAGATGCGGAAGCATTAACATCTAGCAGAAGCAAAAGATTGCCCGGCCGTAAACACCAAGGGCCAGATGTAGCAAAGGTTTTTACCCATTCTGTGTCTATGGGAAAAAGTGTTCGTACATATGGCCCCAAATGTTTTAAATGCAGGAAAATTGGACATTTTGCGAGAGTGTGCAGGATGGTCAGTGAACGCAAATTCAAAAAGGCAGTAAATACAGTAACAAAAAATGGAATGACAGAAAGTAGTACGAGGTAAGACGAATTAGAACTGTTGGCTGTGGAAAATGGAACCACGTGGTGCGCACTCAGCAAGGGCATTGGACCAGGGAGTATAATCCACCAGAATGTGTTATTGAGGTGAATGGTAAACAAATACATATGTGGGCAGACTCATGTTCACCATTTACCCTAACTGATGAACATGAATGGAGAAATGTGAGAAACAACAAACTTAAATCCACTGACGTGTCACCAGAAGGGTATGGTGGAGGTAAAATTCCCGTTTTAGGTTATTTCAAGGCAGATTTGGGATTTAAAGACCGGAAAGCGAGAGCGAAAGTATATGTTGTAAGACAAGGACGATCATTGCTAGGATGGAGAGAGCAACGGGCGTTGAAGGTGATGTTAGATCCAAATCATCCAGAACAAGTACTATTAACAAAAGGAAGTACGGAAGGAAAGTGGGTGATGAAGTTTCCTGAGGTGTTTAAGGACAAACTGGGTTGTCTCAAGGATTTTGAACACCAAATCCTTTTGAAAAAAGATGCAGTACCGAAAGTACATAAGGCACGAGTGGTACCAATATCACTAAGAAATAAATTAAAGGAAGAACTTTGTAGGTTGTGTGAGGAGGGTATAATCGAAGCGATTGAAGCGTCCGAATGGCTAAGTCCGATAGTAATAGCAAGGAAACCTGATGGTAGGATCCGCATGTGCGTGGACTTGAGGGATCTGAATGACAATATTTTAATTGATCGGTTTCCATTGCCAAGAATAAATGAGATGTTGGCCAGTGTGAGAGGAGGGAAATATTTCACGACACTGGATTTATCGAGTGCGTACCACCAGGAGTGTTTGATGGAAGAATCACGACACTTGACATCCTTCATCACAACCGAGGGAGCATTCCAATTTGTGAGGATGCCTTTTGGCCTGGCAACTGCCTCGGCAGTATTCCAAAGAGTGATGCAAGGAATACTGAATAATGTGCAGAACACGTTGGTATTCCAGGATTATGTGTTGATATGGGGAGAGAATGAGCAGACACATGATAAAATACTGGCTGAGGTATTAATGAAATTACAGGAAGCTGGACTTACTATAAGTAAGAACAAGTGCAAATTCGGCGTGGAAGAGGTGGAATATCTTGGACATACGTTGAATCATCAAGGCGTAAAACCTAAGCAGAAGTTGATGGATGCTATAGCAAAAGCTCCGGCACCACAAAATAAGGAGCAGCTGAGATCATTCTTGGGTCTAGCTGAATATTATACAAAGTTTGTAGAGCATTTTGCGGAAAAGGTACACGTGTTAAGGAACTTGATGAAGAAGGGATGCCATTTTAAGTGGTCCAAGGAGTGTCAGGAGGCATTTGATGTAATTAAGGAAGCCATAGTTCAAGCCATCACACTTAAACCATTTGATCCAGAGGATGAGATGATAATTGTAGCGGATGCTAGCAGTTACGGTTTGGGAGCGGCGCTGTTGCAGAGACATGAAGGAAAAGAAAGAGTTGTAGCATTTGCGTCACGAACATTAAAAGGAGCCGAGCCAACATATTCGACAGTAGAAAAAGAGGCATTGGTATGCTGGTGGAGTGTACAGCATTTCCGGACATATGTGTGGGGCACGGAATTTGAATTAAGGACTGATCACAAACCTTTAATAGACATGTTCACTACCAAGGGGGTTGGAAAAGCAACCCCAAGAGTGGCAAAGTGGATTTATAGATTACAGGAATATACATTTAAGATGAGATATGTACCGGGCATAAAGAAATATTAACGCAGATTGTATGTCAAGACTACCTGTGGATGAAGAGGATAAAATTGTTGAAGACGAATGGGTGGTGGCAGACATCTCAGAAACTTGGAGGGCTATAAGTCAAGAAGAATGGATAACTGCTGTTCGGGAGGATGTGTTGCTAAGTAAGATTGTAAAAGCACTACCGATGATGGGAGAAATGGAGAGAAAACATATATATGCTGATATGAATGAATTTAAGCAGGTATTGGAAGAGTTGTCAGTCATGGATGGAGTGCTGAGGAGAGAAGACAGATTGGTGGTACCGGAAAGTTTGAGAGAAAGAGTGTTAGTGTTGATGCATGAAGGGCATGGGGGCATGTCTGCTATGAAAAGAAAGGTTTGTGCAGATTACTGGTGGCTGGGTATGGACAAATACGTGGAAAGATATGTAAGGAATTGCATTGCGTGCACGTGCAGTGACAAGTCGCATGTGTTGTTGGAAACGAAGATTAGTTCGCAAAGAATACCGGAGAAAGCATGGGAACGGGTGGCTATTGATATCTGTGGGCCGTTTGAATGTTTGGGTTGTCAGGAGAGGTTTGC
Organism: Pleurodeles waltl; assembly: GCF_031143425.1. Classification (NCBI taxonomy): domain Eukaryota; kingdom Metazoa; phylum Chordata; class Amphibia; order Caudata; family Salamandridae; genus Pleurodeles; species Pleurodeles waltl. Next base: position 1,441,447,986 of record NC_090440.1, on the reverse strand, counting down.
AATAGGCATGATGGACTATTATTCTAAGTGGCCTGAGGTGGCATTTGTGAGGGAAGTGAAGGCAAGTAATGTAATTACATTTTGTGAAGAAATATTTAGAAGGGAAGGGTGTCCAGGCGAAATGGTCAGCGACAATGGACCACAGTTCACTTCGGGTGAATTTATGAGTTTCCTCAAGAGATGGGGAATTAAACATTGTAGGACACCAGTATACCACCCGAGAGGTAATGGCATGATCAAGAGATTTAATCGAGTGTTGGGAGAAAGTCTGCAGCTGGCGTCGTACAACAACGTCTCGTGGATGTCTCAGGTTAGGGATATGCTATGGAATTACAGAACAACACCTCATAGCGTGACAGGAGAGGCTCCATTTTTATTGTTGAAGGGTAGGAAGCCATGCACAATGGCAGTACCGGCATGGATGGGAAGTCATAAAGAAATGGTTGTTAATCATGAGCGGATCAGAAAAAGGGTAAAGACGTATCAACAACAATATGTATGGAGACATAACAGTAAGATCATAAGGAAACAAAAAATACATGAGAAGGGCGAATGGGTGAGAGTAATGGTAGGTGGTGCGACAAAAAAAGGAGAATCCAAGTTATCGGAGCCGAGGAGGGTGTTAGATGTAAAAGGAAACTGTGTGGTTGTCAGATGGTAACTGGTGGAATGCAAGGATTGTGGGGTGTTCGGAAGTGGAAGTAAATGTTTGGCTACAAAAGAAGAAAAATGCGAATGAGTTCATCCCATTCAAGGAAGTGAAAGGGAATGGGATACAGATGGATGACAGGGAAGAGGAAGATGGAGTACAGGTGGACAAGGAGAGAAAGGTGTACAGGAGATCCAGTGTTAGAGTGAAGGAGCCGTCGAGATCCAGTGTCAGAGGGAAGGAGCCGTCGAGATTACTTAAAGATTTTGTATGTGGATAGTAGTGTATGTAATTGATATTAGAATGACATGTTTAAGCAATATTTTAGCATTAGGTTTTTTGATATGGAAAGTATGTTAGCATTAGGTTTAGATATGTGGTATTACTTAGGTTTAAAATATAGTTAGTAAGTGTTATCAAATATGTTATAGGATTGGGGATGTGTTGTATTGTGTAATGTAAGCTGGGTTCCGACTGTTCTGACTGTCTCCAGGTGACAAGATTCTGGAATGCGGGGTCGTAGAGAAGGAAGGCGGTTGGAGACTGAGGCAGCCGTAACGGGGTCGTCGTGTAATAAATACATATTTTGGACTGTGAAACAAGCCTTACCGCGTAGTTTGTGAACCCAAAAGCAGCAAAAGATTGCCCGGCCGTAAACACCAAATGTTTTAAATGCAGGAAAATTTGACATTTTGCGAGAGTGCGCAGGATGGTCAGTGAACGCAAATTCAAAAAGGCAGTGAATACAGTAAAAATAAATGAATGACGGAAAGTAGTACGAGTGAAGACGAATTAGAAGTGTTGGCTGTGGAAAATGGAACCACGGTGGTGTGCACTCAGCAAGGGCATTGGACCAAGGAGTATAATTCACCAGAATGTTTTATTGAGGTGAATGGTAAACAAATACATATGTGGGCGGACTCATGTTCACCATTTACCCTAATTGATGAACATGAATGGAGAAATGTGAGAAACAACAAACTTAAATCCACTGACGTGTCACCGGAAGGGTATGGTGGAGGTAAAATTCCCATTTTAGGTTATTTCGAGGCAGATTTGGGATTCAAAGACCGGAAAGCGAGAGCGAAAGTATATGTTGTAAGACAAGGACGATCATTGCTAGGATGGAGAGAGCAACGGGCGTTGAAGGTGATGCTAGATCCAAATCATCCAGAACAAGTACTATTAACAAAAGGAAGTACGGAAGGAAAGTGGGTGATGAGGTTTCCTGTGGTGTTTAAGGACAAACTGGGTTGTTTCAAGGATTTTGAACACCAAATCCTTTTGAAAAAAGATGCAGTACCAAAGTGCGTGCAACAAGTGTAAATAGCCGATGCGCGCGTTTGCTTAGCAACGCGTGTGCGGCAATGACAAATCAGAGAAAAAAAAAGAAAGAAGGAAAGAGAAATGACATTAATTAATCTGAATGTGCCAAGAATAAATAGTAATTGAAACGCAGTGGATTTAAACACAATAACAGTATTATAGATTGATACAAATTCAACAATACAGGAGACACATAAAATTGAAGTATAAATATTTTCTTTTTAAAAGAGTAAGGAGAACAATGGCAACACAAGCTATATTTCCACCACCAGCATTTTTGGAACTACCAGGAAAACCCTGCATGACCTGGGAGGACTGGAAAGAGGCCTTTGTCACATATTTGGAAGCCATTGGTGGAGAAATGTATGTGGAAAAGAGGAAGCTAGCGATTCTAAAGCATTGCCTAGGGGTAGAAGGTAGGAAAGTATTAAAAACGTTACCATCACAAAGTACACAAGGAGGAGACTCGGACCAAGAAGAGGATGTTTATGAAAGTGCTATGACAGCATTGGAAGAAAATTATGGAGAAAAAAATAAATATAGTAGTGGAACGACACAGATTTTTTTCGTACACTCAGAAATCAAATGAAACAATAGATCAGTATGTGAATAGTTTACATAGATTGGCGATATCTTGTAAATTCAGAGATTTAAATGATGAGATCATACGAGATCAGTTCATAAATAGATTGAAAGACACAAAAATTCAGGAGAAGTTATTAAGTTTAAAGAATCCCACCTGGGATAGAACAATGGAAGTCACAAGACATATGGAAAGCACAACGCAATATGTTAAAGAACTCAATACACAGGAGGACAATAAAGAACTGTTGCGTGGGCTCTCATTATTCTAAATGAGACTACTGGATTTCTAGGCAGCAGGATCGATAACGGTGTGGGGGACTGAGTCTGACCCACGTGTAAAGAACTCTGTCACCCTAAATCCGGTTTTGCTCCGGCTAACTAGCAGTGCCTTATTTCTCCCATGTGGAAGGAATGATTCGGCAGCCGAGCACATGACATCTTTGGAACTTCTCAGGGAAGTCGTGGTTACTCAGATCCAAACCAACTCTCTTATTTCCAATATGATCTCATATACAAATGACAAAGACAGTATAAGTTTTATATAATGTTTTAATAAAAGGACTGTATTTTAGATATTAAGGCGTGAGCCGCAATAACCAGAACGATACAACACAGTAGGATTGAAATAGTCACCAGGAGAGTAAAACATAAGAACAAAGCTATCATATTGTCTAACAGTTTCTACTCTCCCTCTGCTTGTTCTATTTAGAGCACAGCATGTTAAGCTTCTAGCTTGCCTATTAGAATCACTGTGGAGACATCAGCCCTCATACCTGAGCAAAGACCTGTGATCTTGGTTCAGCATCTGCAACGAGGCAGTCAGCGTCTAGTTGTGGTTCCCTGGTCGGAATCTCCCTCTTGCGTGTATTGGGACAAGGAAGTGATTTTATAACTAACATGTCATCGTGATCACAAAATGTCCCTACGCAGGAATGCCAAGTCTAAACTCCTACCACGTCTATCGGCAATGTACCAGACAGTATCCTTGACTGAAGCACAGAGTAAATATGTTATGGAGAACTCCAGTGCTGAAGTAGGCAAAACAGTGTGATATGAATAAAAAACAACACCGTAGAACTGGCTATTTGAAAAATAACAGTATGAAGCCTAATAAAAAGCATGTAGAGCAAAGTGCACAGAGGCTCTTAGCTGTCAGCAAATGAATAAAATATATTCAGGGCAAAGTGCACAAAGGCCTAAAGCCTGAAGCTAAAGCGCAATGAATACGTAAAACTAACCACACTACACCCTCCCCTTGTCGGTAGCAAGTGGTTCCAACAATATAAAAGGACGCCCCAAATATAAACAATATCTAAAACAATTATTTCGACAAGGTGAGAAGACAACAAAGTCATAAATTTAGATAACATGTGATCATAAAGCCAAATTCAATATAGTGTCAATTTCGCAAAAATCCAATCGTCAGACAGAAGCAACAGAACGCAGGAGTTCCTCCACTTCGATATATGTCAATATCGGAAGATCCACGCCACAAAGTACCATGGAGCAGGTGTGATCCAAAGCCCCAAACCCATTCAGGGCGGCACCCCGTGCAGGGCCTATGAAAGAGACAATACCATCTTCCTCCAGGAAGGGAATCTCATAAACCGCCTCACGAAGCAAGCGCAACCGTAGTACACAAGTCTGGGAATGAGCCCTAATCGGGAACATCAACAGATCAGTATCGACCATTGGAGGGTGCTGCAGTGAGAGACAGAGAGCCAGTGCATGTTTAAACGAGCACCAAAGGCATCGAAACACGGGTTGCACACAATCCAAAACCGGTCTGAATGACAGAGACCAGTCACACTCCAAATGTCCCAGGAGTGTTGCTCCAAAATGCTGCATCATGCGTTCACGGCACAGCTGCGCTGACGGGAGTAGCAATACAGGATCTCGTCGTGACGGGACAGCCATTGCGAAAAAATAGCAACAACAGCAAGACTGCAGCCAATAAAGCCAAAGTAATCGGGAAACCCCCAAAAACGCTTCCGAAAATAGAATGTATAGCCAAAGGTATCAAACCGAATATGGAAGAGAAGGTGTGAGCAAAACCAACACCAACGGCTTTGAAAAAATGTGCAATACCAGCAGTGCTGGATGCATTAAATATACGTCCCACAAGTTCACCGAAGTGACTTGGAAAGTTAGTATTCAAAAGGGACTGTATCTCCGCCGATGACCTTGCCACCTGAAGTGCGTAGGTCTCGCTAGCAGATGTAAGGGCCACATGCTTTTGAAACAATAAAGCTTTTAGCCGACTCAACTTGTCGAAATTAACCTTGGAAGTAGCAATATGAGGCCAGATGTCCGCTACCTCCCTAAATTGAGTGGGGGGAAACAACACATTCCCGCAGCACGTAACGGCCTTGTTGACAACGACGATGTAAACTATTCCGGCACGCAAGCCACAGCAGCGTTCGCTGTTAAGAACAATGTAACTGCCGTTAGAAAGCCCCTGGAAAGTGTTTTTAATAACCGGGACTGGAACTCCCTTCAGATAACGAGCTAAGTTAGCAATCGAAGCGTTACACGCCCCGTGCAAGGACAGCTGTTTACAGACCATTGAATGGCTGACAGAAGCTTCGCATTCACTGCCGCTAAGAAAAACCTCCTTCAAACCATTAACACATCTGTACTGAAAGGGAAGCTCCCACACCTTGTGTATGTAACTGTCTCCCAATAGTTCATATCTACCCACCGGAATGTGCTTTAAACAAAAAGTAAATTGCAAAGTGGAGATAGGCAAATTAATAACCCCATGAATCAACCAATCAGCTGACGGAATCTCAGCTACCGTGAAAGGCAGTTTCTCTAATTTCTCAATATTTAACATAACATATGTTGCTTCCTTTTTAGCCATCAGTTGTTGTTGACGAGTCAAATTAAAAGAGATAAAGATCTCTCTGGCACGAACGTGCTGCCATGGAACGTGACCCGCCTTCAAGGTCTGAAGAGTCCAACCCAGCTGCATGATGGACCGCGTTTGACTCTGCCCATGATACAAAGAAGACATGTCCGATTTAATAATGTCAATGGCAGAGGAAACAATGCTGTCAATCGTGTAAACACGGTCAGAAAGGGTATGCATGCCATTATCAACAACAGACAAAGGCGGTCATTCTGACCCTGGCGGTCATTGACCGCCAGGGCCGGGGACCGCGGGAGCACCGCCAACAGGCTGGCGGTGCTCCCAAGGGTATTCTGACCGCGGTGGTACAGCCGCGGTCAGAAACGGAAAACCGGCGGTCTCCCGCCGGTTTTCCGCTGCCCTGAGGAATCCTCCATGGCGGCGCAGCTTGCTGCGCCGCCATGGGGATTCCGACCCCCTCACCGCCATCCTGTTCCTGGCGGTCGTGACCGCCAGGAACAGGATGGCGGTGAGGGGTGTCCTGGGGCCCCTGGGGGCCCCTGCAGTGCCCATGCCAATGGCATGGGCACTGCAGGGGCCCCCATAAGAGGGCCCCTAAAAGATTTTCAGTGTCTGCATTGCAGACACTGAAAATCGCGACGGGTGCTACTGCACCCGTCGCACCCTTCCCACTCCGCCGGCTCCATTCGGAGCCGGCTTCCTCGTGGGAAGGGGTTTCCGGCTGGGCTGGCGGGCGGCCTTCTGGCGGTCGCCCGCCAGCCCAGCGGGAAACACAGAATAACTGCGGCGGTCTTCTGACCGCGTAGCGGTATTCTGTTGGGGGAACTTTGGCGGGCGGCCTCCGCCGCCCGCCAAAGTTAGAATCACCCCCAAAGTCTGCAACAGATTTTCCTGATCAATCTGCCTCAACCGGGCTGCAGCCTCTTGTTGTGAAAGTTTCCAAATCTCATTATAAACTTCGTATAAGAACCTTTTCTTCCGTGGTACTTTGGGACCTGACAAAAAATCTTGTAAATCAGTATCATTAGACAGTAACTTGAGATGTGACTTAACTGCATCCAATGTGGACGACTTCAACCATTGCTGACAAAGCTTCCCCACACTGTATGTAGTTATAATATCAGCATGTTCTGGTGATACGTAACGAGGGTCTGCCCTACTAGTCCTGAACCCCCCTGAAGAGGTGACAAAACATTGATGACACACATTAGTGTCTACAGGCCATAATAACCACCCGCCTGGATGTAACGATGAAACGTTAAGCGTACCATTCTGGACCCAATGTGTAAATTCACTAAAAGTAGCATTCACATAGTGTTGCCAATTGTTTAATTTAGAAGGGACAGGTATACTAGGCAAAGTCAACTCCCTAATCGTCGCTTAGCCCAAACAGCTAGTCTGTTGTACTGTGTCATTGAGGAAAATCATCTGCACAGGGATAATACATGCTCTAAATAACGTATCCCTGCCTTGCATCTGCCAATTTTTCGAACCCCAAACACTTTTCAAGACAACAGTTTTAAACCAGTATTCATACCCCTCGACCGAAAGTTTAGATACAAACAAATTTGAATACAGCAATTTAGTATCGGTCAATAACATTTGCTTATTAGAATACGGTGCAACTTTAACCTCTTTGGTGCGGGCGTCGGCCACTGGCTGACGCCCACACACCCTCCCTGGTTCGGGTCACGACCAGTGGGCGACACCAGGGAGGGGGTTAAATTTTGTTTTTCTTTATTTTTTTTTTTAACCTTAGGAGACGCGGAAGAGCTTCCGCGTCTCCATCCCACCCCCCTCCCGCCCCCTTATGACATCAGCGCGCCGCAAGGCGCGCTGACGTCACAGTTTTTCCCCACCGGAGAAGGAGAGAAGCAGGTAAGCGTTCTCTCTTTCTCCGGTGGGGAAAAAAAGGCCAAAACGGCCTCCCCAGATGCCAGGGAGGCATCGATGGAAAGGGGAGGCTCTCCCCTTTCCATCGATGCCTCCCTGGCACTGTTTCCTGGCCGTGGATCGCAGCGCGGCTGCGATCCACGGGCAGGAAACGCCCCTAGGCACCAGGGATCTTCTTTGGGGGGGGTCGGCCCCCTCGTAAACGGGCCGCCCCCCCCCGGGGGCAATATTTAATTATTTACACAGTTTTGGGGGGCGATCGCGCCCCCCACAATTAAAAAAAAAAGAAAAAAAAAAATGGCGGGGTCGGCCCTTGGAACACGGGCCGACCCCAGGGGGGGGAAAAAAAAACATGTAGTTTTGCCTGGGGGCGCCGATCGCCCCCCCAGGGTAAAAAAGAAAAAAAAAAAAACATTTTTGGTGGTCAGCCCTTAGGGTGACCATCAATGGGGCCAATTTTTTTTTTATACATGCGTGCTTTGCCAAGGGCAAGCACACATGTATAAAAAAAAAGGATTGTGACGAGTGTCGTGTTTTTTCTCTCTCTCTCTCTCTCATACATATGTGTATATATGTATACACATATATATATATATATATATATATATATATATATAGATATAGATATAGATATATATATTTTTGTTTTTCAGGACAAGCATTGCAGCGTCCATGTGCTGCTTTTCTGACTTGTTGGTGTGTATCTGGGCTTCTAACAACGCCCACCTCACGCCCATCACTACCACTCGTTCGTGGGCTTGCCCTTCAAAAATCCTTTGATGACATTGGAAAATGATTTACCTTTGTCCCTCCTTGGGGAGGTTTTGTTACCGCCTTGACCATCGCCCCTGGTACATGGCTAATTGCACTTTTGCTGTTACGTTTGCGAGCGAACTTCTTTTCCTTTTGTGTAACTCTTCACATGATGCTCATGGTGGCCGTGACGATGTGAATCGGCTCTCTTATGTGAAAGAGTTTAACTTTCAATTATCAATTTATGTGGCAAGAAAAGTTGGGTTAGGAGTTTATAACGCTAATAGCTCTAACTCGAGCAGATGGGAGACCCATTACATTGTAAATGCTTGTTATTCTTGTGTGTGTTGTTTTATAATGGTGAACAATTTCACCGCACTCCACGAGGACCGTGATCAAGACTCCTTGGTGAGTTGAAACACGTTGGTGGTTATTGACTGCAATAAAATACACTTTTATTTGTACTTCGTGGAGTGCGGTGAAATTTTTCGGCATTAGATAATTTCTAGATTGGTCTTCTCTGTCACTGGGCACCGGCAGTGGAGTGTGCCGCCCAGCAACCCTTCAACCACTTTGTTTCTAAACATATATATATATATATATATATATATATATATATATATATATATATATATATATATATGCAACACAAATTGGTTAAAAAGACTGTTGCGCAGTGCACTCCACTGCCGGTGCTCAGTGATGAAGGAGAGCAACCTCGAAAATATTTTGTGAACAAGAATCTCACCGCACTCCACGAGGTTCAAATTGACATGTTTTATCGCAAGTATAAACAATGAAAGAAAAGAGGGACTCATTTACTGTGATCAAGAATCCTTGAGAGTGGAAACGCGTACGTGGCTGTTGCTTGCAATAAAAGATGTCAATTTGAACCTCGTGGAGTGGGGTGAGAATCTTGTTCACACTATATATATATGCATGCATGCTTGTCTTTTCTGTAGTGGCAGTGGATTAGTAAAGGCAAGCGTTACCTGCGCTTTAAAACAAATGTAATGCCAGGGGGACTGTGGAGATATGAGTGGCACTTTTGCTGGGTAGTACTGAGGGAATTAGAAGAGGAGGTAATGAGAGGCAGAGCACCAAAAATGACTGTTGCACCGGGTGTGTGGTAAGGTGAAGTAATACATTCTTTTTTTGTTTTTTTCAGTGTTTTCAGAAAATCTGCAGATTTGGAGAAGAAGCGACATTTCCTGTTGTACACAACAAACATACCCACATGCAATTTTGTGACTATCTGCCTTCTACGTAGGCTAGTAATTTAGAGGGACAGTTTAGCCAGTTGCAGAGATGGCGTCTCGTTGGATGACTGCTGATCAAGCCCTAGCTCGGGTTATGGAGGACAGTTCTGATGTAGGCTCAGAGACTGAGACAGCAGACACTGAGACAGCATCTGAGGGAGAGGACAATGGTGCAGATTCTGGGAGTGATTTTTCAGTCGGCGGAGTCCCATCTGACGACACCTCTTCCAGTGAGTCTGAAGGAGACAATGACGACATCTGTGCTGTCCCTTCGCAAGCACATTCTGGGCAGCGGGACCACATTGGGTTAGCCGAACCCAGAGAGCACGTGCTTGCTGCCGCAAGCACAGAGAGAGTGCTCTCTTGGCAGCCCCCCTGTTTGGTTCAGCCCCAAATTCCACCTTTTACTGGTGACGCTGGATGTAAAGTCGATACAGCTAACTTTTTGCCAGTCGACTACATCTATCTGTTTTTGGATGTTGACATTCTTCAGAAAGTTGTGCAGCAAACAAATTTGCGTGCAGACCAATTTCTGAGGGAGCGCGGAGGCACTCTAGGGCCCCGTTCTAGGGCACGCCAGTGGACTCCCACTTCGCTGGCGGAGTTGAAGATATTTTTGGGCCTTACGCTCAAAATGGGGTTAGTACAGAAACCCACCTTGCAGTCCTACTGGACGACTCGCACGGTTTGGGTAACTCCCATCTTCGCACCATGCATGAGCAGAGATCGTTTTTTGCTACTGCAGCGCATGCTGCATTTCAATGACAATTCTGCTGCATTGCCCCGGGACCATCCAGATCATGACAGGTTGTTCAAAATTCGGCCTGTCGTGGAACATTTGTCTGCCATGTTTCCAGAGATATATACTCCTGGAAAGAATATAGCAGTCGATGAGTCCTTGATCCTGTACAAAGGACGGCTGCTTTTCAGACAGTACATTGCGAGCAAAAGAGCTCGCTATGGCATAAAGCTGTACATGCTGTGTGAGAGCTCTAGTGGCTATGTGTACAGCCTGAGAGTGTATACAGGGAAGGATTCGACCCTAAACCCTGTAGGTTGCCCTCCCGTGTTAGGGGTCACAGGTAAGATTGTATGGGAACTTGTCCAGCCACTTCTTCACAAAGGTTCTAACCTTTATGTGGACAATTTCTATACAGGAGTAGAGCTGTTCAGTGAGCTCTACAAAGCTGGCACTGTGGCCTGCGGTACAGTTCGTTGTAACCGCAAAGGATTCCCACGGGAGCTTGTTTGCAAGAAGCTCCAGAAATCACAGAGTACTGCATTGCGTTCTAACGAACTGCTCGCAGTCAAGTTCCTAGATAGACGTGATGTATACGTGCTCACTACAATTCATGATGAGAGCACTTCTCCCATCACGGTTTGGGGTCAGATGGCCGAAGTCCACAAGCCCATCTGTATACTCGATTACAATAAGTACATGGGTGGAGTGGACAAGAACGACCAGGTTCTTCAACCATACAATGCGTGTCGTAAAACTCGCACTTGGTACAAGAAACTGTTTACCCACCTGATTCAGATGGCAACATATAATGCGTATGTTGTTTACCGTCAGACAACAACAGGAAGACTCATGACTTTCCTTGACTTCCAGTTGTCTGTAATTGAAAGCCTCACTGCTGTTACAGAAGAAGCAGCAGCCTCCACCTCATATGTTCTGGAGGATGTGGCAAGGCTGCAGGAGCGACACTTTGCTGATCGCATACCTAAAACACCCAAAAAGGATCGTCCATGTCGTCGCTGTAAAGTGTGCTCAAAGCATGGAAAGCGGCAGGAGAGTCGGTATTACTGTCCCCAGTGTCCATCACAACCAGGCCTCTGTATCCCTACTTGCTTTACGTTTTATCATACTAAAGCAAAGTTCTGGGAAATCGACTGAGGTTGAGCTGCTGTTGGGTAATCCTTTCAGTGGCAGTGCATGGATACCGAACGTCCATGGGCCACTGCTTCGTTAGGCAAGGAGCCACAGAATTTTACTTCATCATGGACTTCCTTTTGGCGTGGTCGGTGTTCTGTTCAATTAACATGCATTTTCTTCCCCCTACTGCATATACTAGTGGACAGAACATATGCCACATTGCCACGGAGTACCCTTTCTTCACCTGCATGTCTACCTTACTTTCAACGGTAGATATGCTCTCTCAGTTCGAGGAATCACTTTGTAGGGCATACTTGGAAGCCCCCAACTTGCTTCCACAAACTAGTATAGGTTCACTTGGCTATTATACAGGATTAGCCAGGACTCTGATGAGAACAGAGACATGGATGGGTAAGGAAAGCTTATGGTAGGAGTGCCTTCACAGGGTTATTGCACAGGTAGAAGGCAGATAGTAAAGGTAGTACAGATATACATCATCTACACCTATGGATTCAAACCCATTGGTGCCATCCCAGCACTGAAGGAGAATGACTTGTATAGGTCAGTGTTTGACCTGCTTTTCATGTTCATCCTCCATCAGAACTTAGTAGATGTTCAGTTTGCTGTATAAGTGCATTATAGTCACATCACTGCACATAATGTTTGCTGGGACATATGCTACGTTCTCATGGACTCCCCTATGTACCCAACACTACCCTTTTCCATAGCCTATGACCTTCTCTTTAGGGAACATCATGAGAAATCCACAGCATGTCTCCCTTAGTTTCAAAGGTAGATATGCTCACTCAGTTCGAGGAATCGCTTTGTACGGCATACTCGAACACCCCCAACTTGCATCCACAAACTGGAAAGAGTTGGATTTAGCACAGAGAGTGCGTTAAAGGCGCATGAAAAACATGTCTTCCTGAGCCTCAGGTGGCTGTCACAGGAGTCATTAGTAAAGGTTTGTTACGCATGCATTTGGTAATGTTAAGGAAGAAGGAGGCAGGTAGCCTATGACCTTCTCTTTAGGTAACAGCATGAGAAATCCCCAGCATGTCTCCCTTAGTTTCAAAGGTAGATATGCACACTCAGTTCGAGGAATCGCTTTGTACGGCATACTCGGACACCCCCAACTTGCATCCACAAACTGGAAGGAGTTGGATTTAGCACAGAGAGTGCGTTAAAGGCGCATGAAAAACATGTCTTCCTGAGCCTCAGGTGGCTGTCACAGGAGTCATTAGTAAAGGTTTGTTACACATGCATTATTTTTAATGTTAAGGAAGAAGGAGGCAGTTACTTGACAGGTGGTAAAATGTAGTCAAACTTATTCCGTTCTGTGGCGTGTGAATGTGATGGGCCCTTGTCTGGCAGCGGTAAGTTAATGTGAGTGGAGTGATTGATTGGATTGGGCCCGTGGCTGGCGATATGAAAGGGTTGTTTGTTGTGCGTGAATGGCGTGTGAATGGACCATAAAGAGGTTGGTGCCTGGACGCGGCTTTATGGCCCACCTTCAGAAGGCTTGGTTTCAATATTCAGATACTTTGATAAGTAATCATGCTTTGAAACCATAATTTCTGGAGGTGCTAAAACCAACCAGTGTGAGTGGTGGGTTAACTTTAACAAACTAGTACCAGGGGAGTCCAAGGGTGCAGGACTTGCATGGCTCTCACCAGTTTTCCTTCACCCAGAATCCCCTTGAAATTACATTATGTGCTTAAAAAACACATTTTCCTTGCATTTCAATGAGCAGAAGTCCAGGGATCTGCAGGGATCCACAAAATTCCTACCACCCAGTGTTTCCCCACTTGTCCTGATAAAAACACAACCCCACTTGTGTGCCTGCGCCTAGTGCATGCTTCAGGAATGAATCACTCCAGGGTTAACAGTAGACCTCAAGCAATGACTACCATTGACCCTTGTGTGATCCATTCCTGTCGCGGGCGCTAGGCCTACCCACACAAGTGAGGTATAATTTTTATCGGGAGACTTGGGGGAACACTGGGTGGAAGGAAATTTGTAGCTCCTCTCAGATTCCAGAACTTTCTGTCACCGAAATGTGAGGAAAACTTGTTTTTTTAGCCACTGTTTGTGGTTTGCAAAGGATTCTGGGTAACAGAACCTGGTCTGAGCCCCGCAAGTCACCCCTCCTTGGATTCCCCTAGGTCTCTAGTTTTCAGAAAGGCACAGGTTTGGTAGGTTTCCCTAGGTGCCGGCTGAGCTAAAGGCCAAAATCTACAGGTAGGCACTTCGCAAAAAACACCTCTGTTTTCTTCCAAAAATTTGTATGTGTCCACGTTGCACTTTGGGGCGTTTCCTGTCGCGGGCGCTAGGCCTACCCACACAAGTGAGGTATCATTTTTATCGGGAGACTTGGGGGAACGCTGGGTGGAAGGAAATTTGTGGCTCCTCTCAGATTCCAGAACTTTCTGTCACCGAAATGTGAGGAAAACTTGTTTTTTAACCACTTTTTGAAGTTTGCAAAGGATTCTGGGTAACAGAACCTGGTCCGAGCCCCGCAAGTCACCCCTCCTTGGATTCCCCTAGGTCTCTAGTTTTCAGAAATGCACAGGTTTGGTAGGTTTCCCTAGGTGCCGGCTGAGCTAGAGGCCAAAATCTACAGGTAGGCACTTCGCAAAAAACACCTCTGTTTTCTTCCAAAAATTTGTATGTGTCCACGTTGCGCTTTGGGGCGTTTCCTGTCGCGGGCGCTAGGCCTACCCACACAAGTGAGGTATCATTTTTATCGGGAGACTTGGGGGAACGCTGGGTGGAAGGAAATTTGTGGCTCCTCTCAGATTCCAGAACTTTCTGTCACCGAAATGTGAGGAAAACTTGTTTTTTTAGCCACTTTTTGAAGTTTGCAAAGGATTCTGGGTAACAGAACATGGTCCGAGCCCCGCAAGTCACCCCTCCTTGGATTCCCCTAGGTCTCTAGTTTTCAGAAATGCACAGGTTTGGTAGGTTTCCCTAGGTGCCGGCTGAGCTAGAGGCCAAAATCTACAGGTAGGCACTTAGCAAAAAACACCTCTGTTTTCTTCCAAAAATGTGTATGTGTCCACGTTGCGCTTTGGGGCGTTTCCTGTCGCGGGCGCTAGGCCTACCCACACAAGTGAGGTATCATTTTTATCGGGAGACTTGGGGGAACGCTGGGTGGAAGGAAATTTGTGGCTCCTCTCAGATTCCAGAACTTTCTGTCACCGAAATGTGAGGAAAACTTGTTTTTTTAGCCACTTTTTGAGGTTTGCAAAGGATTGTGGGTAACAGAACCTGGTCCGAGCCCCGCAGGTCACCCCTCCTTGGATTCCCCTAGGTCTCTAGTTTTCAGAAATGCACAGGTTTGGTAGGTTTCCCTAGGTGCCGGCTGAGCTAGAGGCCAAAATCTACAGGTAGGCACTTCGCAAAAAACACCTCTGTTTTCTTCCAAAAATTTGTATGTGTCCACGTTGCGCTTTGGGGCGTTTCCTGTCGCGGGCGCTAGGCCTACCCACACAAGTGAGGTATCATTTTTATCGGGAGACTTGGGGGAACGCTGGGTGGAAGGAAATTTGTGGCTCCTCTCAGATTCCAGAACTTTCTGTCACCGAAATGTGAGGAAAACTTGTTTTTTTAGCCACTTTTTGAAGTTTGCACAGGATTCTGGGTAACAGAACCTGGTCCGAGCCCCGCAAGTCACCCCTCCTTGGATTCCCCTAGGTCTCTAGTTTTCAGAAATGCACAGGTTTGGTAGGTTTCCCTAGGTGCCGGCTGAGCTAGAGGCCAAAATCTACAGGTAGGCACTTTGCAAAAAACACCTCTGTTTTCTTCCAAAAATTTGTATGTGTCCACGTTGCGCTTTGGGGCATTTCCTGTCGCGGGCGCTAGGCCTATCCACACAAGTGAGGTATCATTTTTATCGGGAGACTTGGGGGAACGCTGGGTGGAAGGAAATTTGTGGCTCCTCTCAGATTCCAGAACTTTCTGTCACCGAAATGTGAGGAAAACTTGTTTTTTTAGCCACTTTTTGAGGTTTGCAAAGGATTCTGGGTAACAGAACCTGGTCCGAGCCCCGCAAGTCAACCCTCCTTGGATTCCCCTAGGTCTCTAGTTTTCAGAAATGCACAGGTTTGGTAGGTTTCCCTAGGTGCCGGCTGAGCTAGAGGCCAAAATCTACAGGTAGGCACTTTGCAAAAAACACCTCTGTTTTCTTCCAAAAATTTGGATGTGTCCACGTTGCGCTTTGGGGCGTTTCCTGTCGCAGGCGCTAGGCCTACCCACACAAGTGAGGTATCATTTTTATCGGGAGACTTGGGGGAACGCTGGGTGGAAGGAAATTTGTGGCTTCTCTCAGATTCCAGAACTTTCTGCCACAGAAATGTGAGGAACATGTGTTTTTTTAGCCAAATTTTGAGGTTTGCAAAGGATTCTGGGTAACAGAACCTGGTCCGAGCCCCGCAAGTCACCCCTCCTTGGATTCCCCTAGGTCTCTAGTTTTCAGAAATGCACAGGTTTGGTAGGTTTCCCTAGGTGCCGGCTGAGCTAGAGGCCAAAATCTACAGGTAGGCACTTTGGAAAAAACAGCTGTGTTTTCTATAAAAAAAATAGGATGTGTCCATGTTGTGTTTTGGGGCATTTCCTGTCGCGGGCACTAGGCCTACCCACACAAGTGAGGTATCATTTCTATCGGGAGACTTGGGGGAACATAGAATAGTAAAACAAGTGTTATTGCCCCTTATCTTTCTCTACATTTTTTCCTTCCAAATATAAGAGAGTGTGTAAAAAAGACGTCTATTTGAGAAATGCCCTGCAATTCACATGCTAGTATGGGCACCTCGGAATTCAGCGATGTGCAAATAACCACTGCTCCTCAAAACCTTATCTTGATCCCATTTTGGAAATGCAAAGGTTTTCTTGATACCTCTTTTTCACTCTTCATATTTCAGCAAATGAATTGCTGTATACCCAGTATAGAATGAAAACCAACTGCAGGGTGCAGCTCATTTATTGGCTCTGGGTATCTAGGGTTCTTGATGAACCTACAAGCCCTTTATATCCCCGCAACCAGAAGAGTCCAGCAGACAAAACGGTATATTGCTTTCAGAAATCTGACATCGCAGGAAAAAGTTACAGAGTAAAACATAAAGAAAAATGGCTGTTGTTTTCAGCTCAATTTCAATATTTTTTTATTTCAGCTGTTATTTTCTGTAGGAAAACCTTGTAGGATCTACACAAATGACCCCTTGCTGAATTCAGAATTTTGTCTAGTTTTCAGAAATGTTTAGCATTCCGGGATCCAGCATTGGTTTCACACCCATTCCTGTCACTAACTGGAAGGAGGCTGAAAGCACCAAATATAGTAAAAATGGGGTATGTCCCAGTAAAATGCCAAATTTGTGTTGAAAAATGTGGTTTTCTGATTCAAGTCTGCCCGTTCCTGAAAGGTGGGAAGATAGTGATTTCAGCACCAGAAACCCTTTGTTGATGGCATTTTCAGGGAAAAAAACACAAGCCTTCTTCGGCAGCCCTTTTTTCCCATTTTTTTGGAAAAAACAACATTTTCACTGTATTTTGGCTATTTTCTTGGTCTCCTCCAGGGGAAACCACAAACTCTGGGTACCATTAGAATCCCTAGGATGTTGGAAAAAAAGGACGCAAATTTGGCGTGGTTAGCTTATGTGGACAAAAAGTTATGAAGCCCTAAGCGCGAACTACCCCAAATAGCCAAAAAAGGGCTCAGCACTGGGGGGGAAAAGGCCCAGCAGCTAAGGGGTTAAAATAGTAGGACTTAGCATTCCGTTGATCATGCCCAGAAAAATATGCAAATTTATCATAATACGTTTTCGAACTCCCTTGTGGAGGAGTCGAGCAATGTTCCCATTGCACATAATTAAACATGGACTGAGGGCTACTAGCTTTATGAATAAAGTGGTGTCCTTAATAGTTGTAGCAAAACATGTCACCATGATTATCTCTAAACTGGTAAGCATCTTCATCGTCATAGACAGTATAATATTGCAAATCCGTTAGCATAGAATCTACTGTCTTCACATCCCAATCATCAGAAACAATGCCAGGTATAACAATATCATTCATTGACAACTTGAGGACATACGGTATTTGAATCAATTCAGTGGGACCATATATATCAAACATCACTTTATCCCACACAATCCCATCCGGAATTGGTATTGCAGAAATGTTTACAGTGGACAAGTCTCTTCGAACCATATGAGACGAAAAATGCGGTTTTAACACAGTCTCCACGTGCTCAATGTCAGATCGATCAGGAAGAAAATTACCATGTATTATCAGAAAAAAAGTAACCACAAATCCTAACCATAATAAAAGAGTCATCACGGCCAAAAACAGCCAAAAATAGTTCCAAGGAAAAACAAAATATGTGCGTTTAAGCCAACCCAGCAGCCGTCGTGGACCGTGGACAGAGGACATCGAGGACGAGGAGCCGGACACATCATTATCAGCGTCGTTGAAGCAGCCAGAAGCAGTTCTAGCAAAAGGTGCAACTGTGAACAAAGAAGCAGATGGAGGCTCTCGCCTTGGCACGCTATAAACCACATGTTCAGAAACATCAGTAGAACGTACAGCAATTTGATCAAAAGATTCCATATTAATCGTCGTCGGTGGAA
The DNA here is from genome assembly GCF_031143425.1 of Pleurodeles waltl. Taxonomy (NCBI): domain Eukaryota; kingdom Metazoa; phylum Chordata; class Amphibia; order Caudata; family Salamandridae; genus Pleurodeles; species Pleurodeles waltl. Next base: position 1,441,430,147 of record NC_090440.1, on the reverse strand, counting down.
CAATCGCAAGATCATCATCCACCCTCCCCAAGCTCGGAGAGGAAACAGTGTCGGTGAAAATCACCTGCAGCTGGACTTCTTCCCCAGTAGTGAGAGGGATTCCGGAACTACTGGGTGTCCCTCTTGGTCTGCTGTGCAGAATCGGCCACATGTTGTAACTTGACATTATCAATGGAAACAAAGCGATTTCCTTTGGCCCCTCGCAGCGGCGGTAAAATCACAGTTCTCGTGCCGCTTACCCCCAACACAGGGACAGGTGCTCGATAAGAAGGACCAAATTCTTTTTTAATTGCAACCTTTTCACGCACTAGATCCCCAATCCTGGGTATCCAACCAGTAGGCGTTACTGGCTCATCCTTAATTCCTGAGGAGGCAGCACTGGCAGAAGAGTTATCTTCACGGAATTCCTGTAAATCCTGCAAAACAGTGACACGATCATTTATGTCAAAGGGCGTATCTGCCGCCTCCACACCAGGACCATCTAGATCAGGAACATACATTCGTGTTCCAAACAGGCACTCATATGAAGTACGACCCCCCAGTGACCTTCTAAGCAAGTTATTAAGTGCTCTCTGTACTCCATATAGGTGGGCTAGCCAACCACGACCCGTACCTATAACCCTGGCCGTAAAGGATTGCTTTAAATCACGATTTAAACGCTCCACGACAGAATTTCCCTCGGGATGAAATGGAGACGAGAATTGGAGTTGGACCCCCAACGAAGCCATGGTGTCCCTGAATGCCTTAGAGGCAAAAGCAGGGCCCTGGTCCGAATGAAAAGCCGCAACTGCAAATGTATCGACAAAGATGCGCAAATCTTTAATAACAGTTCGAGCGTTGTGGCCATACCCACACAAATCTGGAGCACGAATCAACAGCAACCAATATATATTTGTATGCACCATCTGGTGTCAGTGGACCACAATGATCCAAATACACACACTGCAATGGTTTATTTGAAATCAGAAGGGGCGTCTGCTGCGGGCGTCTAGCCGGCGATGCTTTAATTTGTTGACAAACGTCACAACAAAGGACATATTGCTTCGTCTCTTTATAGAGACCAGGCCACCAGTAACGAGCCTGTAAAAGTGAAATCGTGGCAGCCACACCAGCATGTGCAGACGCCACCCCCTCATGTGCTGCAGAAATTAATCGAGGTCTCTCAATTTTATTGGGAATTTCACGTACACCAATGCCTGGAATTGTAACAGCAGCATTCAGCGCACTATTCAAGCAGTAACTATATTTAGAAGGAAATCCTTTAGGATAGGGCGTGCCATCAACCGTAGCCCTTATGGCAGCCGAAATTTCTGTGTCTGGTTTGGAACTCGAACGAGTCACTGCGGCCACAGTGGCGACAGCCACTGGCGATTTCGCGGCTTCATCAGCCAAAGTATTCCCAGCAACGTGTATTCCAACGCGCTGGTGTCCAAGTGTATGCACAACATGGACGTTAGGAAGCGTTTCCTTCAGATCCGCAACCTTACCCCACAACATTTTGGGGGTCATTCTGACCCTGGCGGTTGGCGGTGAAGCGGCAGCTGGCGGTCTTTTATCATGTATTCTGACCATGGCGGTTACCGCCATGGTCAGCCGCCTCTTCACTGTTCCGACCGCCACGGCGGTAACGACCGCCGGGCTGGAGACCTGGGTCTCCAGCCCGGCGGACGTCACATACCGCTGGCGGTATTCCAACCCGCCTGACCCTGGCTTACCGCCATGGATTTCATGCGGTTGGGGACCGCCATGCAATCCATGGCGGTAAGCACTATCAGTGCCAGGGAATCCCTTCCCTGGCACTGATAGGGGTCTCCCCCACCCCCAACCCCCACCCCGACTCCCTCCCCTACCCCCCTACCACCCCTGCCACCCCCAAAAGGTTGCAGGACCCCCGTCCCCCACCCCGATCCCCAACATATACACACACATACACACATACAGGCACGCATTCATGCACATACACACACCCCCCTCCGCATTCATGCATGCATTCATGCACATACACACACCCCCCCGCATTCATGCACGCATTCATGCACATACACACACCCCCCCGCATTCATGCACGCATTCACACGCCCCCTCAATATACACACACGCACACCCCCATGCACGCACACAACTCACAACACCCCCCCACCCCCCTTCCCTAGCGGACGATCACCTTACCTGTTCCTGGTGATCCTCCGGGAGGGAATGGGCAGCTCCGCCGACACCGACACGCCAACAGAACACCGCCACAGCGAATCACAGGTCGTGATTCGCTGGGCGGTGTTCTGTTGGCGTGGCGGTGGAGGTGGAGCTACCTCCACTTCCCCGCCTGCCGCCAGTATGGCTGTTGGCGGCTCTTCGTCCGGAAACGGGCAGAGCGCTGCCAACAGTCAGAATGGCCCATGCGGAAGACCGCCAGCACTGGCGGTCTTCCGTACGGCGGTCCCTCGGCGGTCTATTGAAAAGACCGCCGAGGTCGGAATGACCCCCTTTATGTTTAATGATGTTGCCTTTAGAATCTCTGAACCCATTCATCTTCCAATAGTGTAGATATTCGTTGAAACACTGTACACAGTAGTAGGAGTCACAGACCAGCAAGGTTAAAATCGCCAGATCCGCGTGCTCCAACGCTAACAATAGAGCTTTGAGCTCAGCCAGCTGTGCTGTGCAATCTCCCAAGGTTTAAGTATAAGTATGTTGGGGGCAGAACACTTCCCCCTCCATAGTGCCGCTCGCCACCGCACATGCAGCAGAATACTGTTGTTTAGTCCCAACCGCTGGTTGCGCTGAGCCATCGGTATACATGACCACTTGATATTGGTCAATTGGCAACGTACCAGCAGGAACAGGGTATTCCATTTCATATTGAAGAAATTCTTGAGTCTGCAGTTTAGGGTCAAATACGTAATCTACATCAGTGGCTGTCAAAGACGTAGCCCATTGTATCCATCGCGGGTGCAAAGCTTTCGAATTTGGAACACTTGCTTTTGTAACTGCCTCTAAGGCCGGAATTGGGGAAACGACAATAATGCGTTGGCCCTGGGCCAGCGGTCTTTCTTTAATAACAGCCATCTGTACTGCAGTGAGAATTTTCTCAGTCTGTGCAAATCGTTGTTCTGCAGCAGAATACAAATGAGATTTGTATGCAATCGGGACTGTCTCCCCCTCATTAAAGGTGACATAAGTAAACCCAACAGCCCCAGGTATCACCCTGATGACTAAATGTGTCTTATTGTCCCGTGTGTGTAAGTGTTTAACGTCTAAGAGATCACTCTGTAACTCTCGTAGTATGTGTGTATGTTCAATCGTCCAAAATCTACTCGAAAAATTTGGGCGAATCAACTCGTATAAGGGTTTTATACGCGTCGCATAATCAGGAATGTAAGTTCTGCCAAAATTCAGAAACCCCAACAATGACTGGAGCTTCCGAACCGTATTAGGAGGCTGCAATAAAGCACATTTCTCCAAAAAATGTGGCGCTAAGCTCTTGCCCTCACTCGACAATTCATATCCCAGGAAAATGACGCTGAGGAAGGCAATCTTTGATTTCTTAAAATTAAACTTATAGCCAATATCAGCAAACCCCACAACAATGCGCGATACACGCCTTAGATGTTGCAGAATCTCATCATCTGTCAGATATATGTCATCAACATATGATAACGCTTCAGGGTCGAACTCATGCAGCATTTCAGTTACACGAGCCGAAAACAGTCCTGGGCTATTCTTATACCCCTGAGGCAAACGACAAAAAAAATTCTGAGAGCCAAACGCACTGAAACAGGTATAGTCCCGACTCTCGGGCGCTATATTCTGGCAGAAAAATCAATTTGAGATATCTAATGTTGTCTTGTACTTCTTACGTACGATATTATTCATGAGCGCTGCGCTATGTGAATTCTGTATTGCATATGTGCGTGTATGACTATTCAAATGTCGGTAATCCACCACTATCCTATATGAATGGTCCGGTTTAGCAACCGGAAATAAGGGATTATTTATCGGCGAGACACAGGGCTCAATTACACCCTGGTACTCCAATTGTGTAAGAATTTTCCTAACCGATGCCCTTGCTTCAAATTTGATAGGATACTGCGGTTGTGGCTGAGGTTCGCCCTTTATCGGAATTACATGATAAGGTGATTGTCTGTCCCACCCCACGTTATTTCTATATAGGGCGGGAGCCTGTGCTAGAGCCCATGATTTACTATAGGAGTCCGCTAGTTCTCTCGGAACAAGTGGTGAGAAGGAAGGTGTAATAACCTCCTGCCCAACCGGGCAGTCGCGAAAAAAGTCAGGTGTCCAATCCTGTTCGGCCAGCAGAACATCATATGATTTTACCACATGGTCCCAAAAAATGGCATGTACAATGCGGTCAATGTCCCCTTCCAATCGCAGAGTCACTTGATATACTCTATCAGGATCAGAGACTCGCATATCCGCCGTTTCGACTTGTATGAAGTCATCAGTTGCTTTCACCTCCAGATGCTCTAGAAGACTCCGGCGAACTATTGTGACCTCTGCCGCGCTGTCTAGCAGTGCTAACGCCCATGTCTTGTTCGTCAAGAGAACTCTCTTCTTGAGCGGCATGTCTAACTGAGACTGCTGCCACTTTCTTCTTTTTAAATTGCTGTTTTTGTTGCAGCGGTTTCTCTTCTTGTTTAATAGAAACCTCCGCCGAGCGTTGTGAATCCTGTCTCGGTTTCACGTACTCCGTTCTCCGCTCTGACCACCCACCTCTCTCACTTCTCTTTTCCGAGGAGTCCTGAAAGGAACGAGATTGGCGTGTATCAGTATATTGATATCTATCAGGCGTCTTCAAAGTATCCCTATTCCTGAGATTATACTTATTCTGTGGGGTCTCCGGTTGCGGAGACTGCCCACCATCTTTTTTAGGTGTTTGCTGTTTCTTTTCCCAGCGCTTTTTCGAACCCTCAGGTTGTTGCTGTTTAGCATTATCTTTATTATTTTTACCCTGTAACTGGGGTTTCTATGGTCTAGCACCTAGGCTATCTCGACCAATACTAGAATATGTTTCCGCTATTATTCTCGGAAGTTCCCGCTCCTGATTAAGCATCGGAACATCCCGAAGACGCATTCGCACTGCTAGTGCTACTGCCTCTCCCTTGAGATTACTCAAAATAATAGAAGAAACTGTGGCAAAATTGCCCAGCAACTGCATGCTCAAATCTAAGGCAGGGGCAGCCCCATATTCATCTTGAATTTGTTTAAGCACGTCCGGTAAATTAGCTAAAGTCGGTGTAACGTGTGCCGTTGTGTAGAGCGCGGCAAACACCGTGCCCCAGGTATTACAAAGGTCCACTGGAGGAACCATCCCATACGGCAAACACATCGTCAAAATTCTATGTTTATCCTGAGGTCCCGTATGGGGAAATACTGCTTCCAGCGTATTAATTTTCTGCGCCAGCCAAAATGGAGTCTCCTCTCGTTTAGCCAGTACTTTACCCATAACTGAGTGTACAGTGGCCGGATTGATTCCCGGAACCACTGCTTGTGAGTGCGCCGGAGCAGCACGCGCTGCATTAGTATTTAATGTCTGCATGACAAACTGAACTAATCGTCTATATGCAGCCGTTAATTCTGTATATAAACGACGAACTTCAACCACTGCCAATTGAGCAACCGCAGGATGAGGTGTATATGTAGCCAATAAAGGCCAGGTAGGACCATCATTACTCAGTGGACCTAACCTAACTTGTGCAACTGTGTGTGGGAGGGCGTCATCAAGCCAATTATGGTGTTCTTGATAAGATAGAGGTATTTCTAAGTAAGCGTAAGCCCTGTATTGTCCAGGGACATTCGCAACAGTGTATTTGTGAAAAGTATTTGTACCCCCATCCACTGCTGGAAATCCGACCCAAGAATAAAAAAGTTCAGTTCTATAGGCTGCATGGGCGTCCACCACAAAAGTGACTGGACCCCCCTGGACCGTCAGCCCATGTGCCAACAGATGTCCTGTGAGCGAGTGTCGCATATTGATTGCGATATTCACTACATTGGGATTCGCCATTTATAAAACATAACTCCAGGTCAAAGAAGGCACACCAATATCGGGGTTTTCCTTTCAAAGTTCAAGCTTGAACAACCAACCACTAAGCAATAGGAAGCACCTATCTCGTGGCGGCGGAAACCCTCAGCCCCACGGACGTCTCCGTATACGGAACCGAGGAGTCAAAATATATATGAAACCAAGAGAGTCAGTCGGACCTAATCATTAGAGCCAGACCAAACGTTGGCGGCGCCATGTCGCATAGGCTCTCATTATTCTAAATGAGACTACTGGATTTCTAGGCAGCAGGATCGATAACGGTGTGGGGGACTGAGTCTGACCCACGTGTAAAGAACTCTGTCACCCTAAATCCGGTTTTTGCTCCGGCTAACTAGCAGTGCCTTATTCCTCCCATGTGGAAGGAATGATTCGGCAGCCGAGCACATGACATCTTTGGAACTTCTCAGGGAAGTCGTGGTTACTCAGATCCAAACCAACTCTCTTATTTCCAATATGATCTCATATACAAATGACAAAGACAGTATAAGTTTTATATAATGTTTTAATAAAAGGACTGTATTTTAGATATTAAGGCGTGAGCCGCAATAACCAGAACGATACAACACAGTAGGATTGAAATAGTCACCAGGAGAGTAAAACATAAGAACAAAGCTATCATATTGTCTAACAGTTTCTACTCTCCCTCTGCTTGTTCTATTTAGAGCACAGCATGTTAAGCTTCTAGCTTGCCTATTAGAATCACTGTGGAGACATCAGCCCTCATACCTGAGCAAAGACCTGTGATCTTGGTTCAGCATCTGCAACGAGGCAGTCAGCGTCTAGTTGTGGTTCCCTGGTCGGAATCTCCCTCTTGCGTGTATTGGGACAAGGAAGTGATTTTATAACTAACATGTCATCGTGATCACAAAATGTCCCTACGCAGGAATGCCAAGTCTAAACTCCTACCACGTCTATCGGCAATGTACCAGACTGTATCCTTGACTGAAGCACAGAGTAAATATGTTATGGAGAACTCCAGTGCTGAAGTAGGCAAAACAGTGTGATATGAATAAAAAACAACACCGTAGAACTGGCTATTTGAAAAATAACAGTACGAAGCCTAATAAAAAGCATGTAGAGCAAAGTGCACAGAGGCTCTAAGCTGTCAGCAAATGAATAAAATATATTCAGGGCAAAGTGCACAAAGGCCTAAAGCCTGAAGCTAAAGCGCAATGAATACGTAAAACTAACCACACTACAGAACAAAGTGTAGTAGGAGAGGTGGGGTACCTTAAAAAATAAAGTACAAATAAGTTTGATGAAGGTCATGGGAAAAGAAAAGAATGCTTTAGATGCGGAAGCATTAACATCTAGCAGAAGCAAAAGATTGCCCGGCCGTAAACACCAAGGGCCAGATGTAGCAAAGGTTTTTACCCGTTCTGTGTCTATGGGAAAAAGTGTTCGTACATATGGCCCCAAATGTTTTAAATGCAGGAAAATTGGACATTTTGCAAGAGTGTGCAGGATGGTCAGTGAACGCAAATTCAAAAAGGCAGTGAATACAGTAACAAAAAATGGAATGACAGAAAGTAGTACGAGTGAAGACGAATTAGAACTGTTGGCTGTGGAAAATGGAACCACGTGGTGTGCATCCAGCAAGGGCATTGGACCAACGAGTATAATCCACCAGAATGTGTTATTGAGGTGAATGGTAAACAAATACATATGTGGGCAGACTCATGTCCACCATTTACCCTAATTGATGAACATGAATGGAGAAATGTGAGAAACAACAAACTTAAATCCACTGACGTGTCACCGGAAGGGTATGGTGGAGGTAAAATTCCCGTTTTAGGTTATTTGAAGGCAGATTTGGGATTTAAAGACCGGAAAGCGAGAGCGAAAGTATATGTTGTAAGACAAGGACAATCATTGCTAGGATGGAGAGAGCAACGGGCGTTGAAGGTGATGTTAGATCCAAATCATCCAGAACAAGTACTATTAACAAAAGGAAGTACGGAAGGAAAGTGGGTGATGAAGTTTCCTGTGGTGTTTAAGGATAAACTGGGTCGTCTCAAGGATTTTGAACACCAAATCCTTTTGAAAAAAGATGCAGTACCGAAAGTACATAAGGCACGAATGGTACCAATATGACTAAGAAATAAATTAAAGGAAGAACTTTGTAGGTTGTGTGAGGAGGGTATAATCGAACCGATAGAAGCGTCCGAATGGCTAAGTCCGATAGTAATAGCAAGGAAACCTGATGGTAGGATCCGCATGTGCGTGGACTTGAGGGATCTGAATGACAATATTTTAATTGATCGGTTTCCATTGCCAAGAATAAATGAGATGTTGGCCAGTGTGAGAGAAGGGAAATATTTCACGACACTGGATTTATCGAGTGCGTACCACCAGGAGTGTTTGATGGAAGAATCACGACACTTGACATTCTTCATCACAACCGAGGGAGCATTCCAATTTGTGAGGATGCCTTTTGGCCTGGCAACTGCCTTGGCAGTATTCCAAAGAGTGATGAAAGGAATACTGAATAATGTGCAGAACACGTTGGTATTCCAGGATAATGTGTTGGTATGGGGAGAGAATGAGCAGACACATGATAAAATACTGGCTGAGGTATTAATGAAATTACAGGAAGCTGGACTTACTATAAGTAAGAACAAGTGCAAATTCGGCGTGGAAGAGGTGGAATATCTTGGACATACGTTGAATCATCAAGGCGTAAAACCTAAGCAGAAGTTGATGGATGCTATAGCAAAAGCTCCGGCACCACAAAATAAGGAGCAGCTGAGATCATTCTTGGGTCTAGCCGAATATTATACAAAGTTTGTAGAGCATTTTGCGGAAAAGGTACACGTGTTAAGGAACTTGATGAAGAAGGGATGCCATTTTAAGTGGTCCAAGGAGTGTCAGGAGGCATTTGATGTAATTAAGGAAGCCATAGTTCAAGCCATCACACTTAAACCATTTGATCCAGAGGATGAGATGATAATTGCAGCGGATGCTAGCAGTTACGGTTTGGGAGCGGCGCTGTGGCAAAGACATGAAGGAAAAGAAAGAGTTGTAGCATTTGCGTCACGAACATTAAAAGGAGCCGAGCCAACATATTCGACGGTGGAAAAAGAGTCATTGGTATGCTGGTGGAGTGTACAGCATTTCCGGACATATGTGTGGGGCACGGAATTTGAATTAAGGACTGATCACAAACCTTTAATAGACATGTTCACTACCAAGGGGGCTGGAAAAGTGGCATTTGTGAGGGAAGTGAAGGCAAGTAATGTAATTACATTTTGTGAAGAAATACTTAGAAGGGAAGGGTGTCCAGGCGAAATGGTCAGCGACAATGGACCACAGTTCACTTCGGGTGAATTTATGAGTTTTCTCAAGAGATGGGGAATTAAACATTGTAGGACACCAGTATACCACCGAGAGGTAATGGCTTGATCAAGAGATTTAAACGAGTGTTGGGAGAAAGTATGCCGCTGGCGTTGTACAACAATGTCTTGTGGAAGTCTCAAATTAGGGATATGCTATGGAATTACAGAACAACACCTCATAGTGTGACAGGCGAGGCTCCATTTTTATTGTTGAAGGGGAGGAAGCCATGCACAATGGCAGTACCGGCATGGATGGGAAGTCATAAAGAAATGGTGGTTAATCATGAGCAGATCAGAAAAAGGGTAAAGACTTATCAACAACAATATGTATCAAGACATAACAGTATAACAGTAAGATCATAAGGAAACAAAAAATAAGTGAGAAGGGGGAATGGGTGAGAGTAATGGTAGGTGGTGCGTCAAAAAAAGGAGAATCCAAGTTGTCGGAGCCGAAGAGGGTGTTAGATGTAAAAGGAAACTGTGTTAAGTTGTCAGATGGTAACTGGTGGAATGCAAGAAGGATTGTGGGGTGTTCGGAAGTGGAAGTAAATGTTTGGCTACAAAAGAAGAAAAATGCGAATGAGTTCATCCCATTCAAGGAAGTGAAAGGGAATGGGATACAGATGGATGACAGGGAAGAGGAAGATGGAGTACAGGTGGACAAGGAGAGAAAGGTGTACAGGAGATCCAGTGTCAGAGTGAAGGAGCTGTTGAGATCCAGTGTCAGAGTGAAGGAGCCGTCGAGATTACTTAAAGATTTTATATGTGGATAGTAGTGTATGTAATTGATATTAGAAGGACGTGTATAAGGAATATTTTAGCATTAGGTTTTAGATATGGAAAGTATGTTAGCATTAGGTTTAGATATGTGGTATTACTTAGGTTTAAAATATAGTTAGTAAGTGTTATCAAATATGTTATAGGATTGGGGATGTGTTGTATTGTGTAATGTAAGCTGGGTTCCGAATGTTCCGACTGTCTCCAGGTGACGAGATTCTGGAATGTGGGGTCGGGGAGAAGGAAGGCGGTTGGAGACAGAGGCAGCCGGAACGGGGTCGTCGTGTAATAAATATATATTTTGGACTGTGAAACGAGCCTTACCGCGTAATTTGTGAACCCAAAATTCCTCTCCTGTTGAAGGTCAGGTATCAAGTGAGTGAACAGACAGAAAACGGCGGTCACGTCCGCGGCGGTGCGTACCATCACCGCCGGTGTACAACGTCATTGGCTCCTGAAACCCATAGGGCCCAATGTTAACCAATGCAGAACTGTGCCGCGGTCTTCGACCGCCCCCTGCTATGGTGTACAACGCCAGCGCAGTTACCTCATATCCCCTTGTCCCACCTTACAGGTCAGGCAGCCACCATTTCAGGGGGCCACATGGCATGGAAATAAACTGTGTCACACCTATCTAGGCCGGGAATACAGACAGATACCGGCACATAGCGGATTACTAACGTTTCAGCAAATAACACATTGTGATACCTCAGTGTTGGATGACTCTCTGCTCGCTGTTCTCCTCCATAGGGCACGTCTGCTGGGGCAGGTGATGAGATGGCAGCATCCTCCGGTGTACAGACCCCTGGTGGACCTGTCGACAATGGAAGAGAGACACATAATTATCACATACAGACTTCATCGTGCAACAATCCAGGAACTGTGTGCCCAGTTGGAGCCAGACCTGATGTCAGCTATCCGCCATACCACAGGGATACCCCTCTAGTGCAGATCCTGTCTGTACTCCATTTCCTGGCCAGTGGGTCTTTTGAAACAACAGTGGCCATGGCATCAGGGATGTCCCAGCCAATGTTCTCTAACGTGTTTTCGGGAGTGTTATCTGCCCTGCTGAAACACATGCGCAGCTACATCGTTTTCCCTCAGGTGGAGGATTTGCCCACAGTGAAAGGTGTCTTCTATGCCCTGGGACATATCCCCAACATCATTAGTGCCATTGATGGTACACATGTGGCATTTGTCCCCCACCCCTGCAGGAATGAACAGGTGTACAGAAACCGGAAGAGATACCATTCGATGAATGTGCAGACAGTGTGTTTGGCAAACCAGTACATCTCCCATGTCGATGCCAAGTATCCTGGCTCTGTGCATGACGCTTACATTTTGAGGAATAGCAGCATCCCTTATGTGATGGGGCAACTCCAGAGGCACCATGTGTGGCTAAAAGGTGAGGGCAAGGTCCCAATACAGTTGATGTTGGTGTCTGGGTCTGGGGTTGTCCCTAAGGGTTAGTGTGTGTCTAACAGTTGTCCCTCGACATTTGCAGGTGACTCTGGTTACCCCAACCTGTCATGGCTACTGACCCCAGTGAGGAATCCCAGAACAAGGGCAGAGGAACACTACAATGAGGCACATGGGCAAACTAGGAGGATAATCGAACGCATCTTCGGCCTCCTGAAGGCCAGATTCCGGTGCCTCCATCTGACAGGTGGTTCCCTATAATACTCATCGAAGAAGGTGTGCCAGATAATCGTGGCCTGCTGTATGCTGCACAACCTGGCTTTGCCACGCCAGGTGCCTTTTCTGCAGGAGGATGGGCCAGATGGTGGTCTTGTGGCAGCTGTGGAGCCTGTGGACAGTGAAGAAGAGGAGACAGAAGAAGAGGATATCGACAACCGAAACAACATCATCACGCAATACTTCCAGTGAGACACAGGTAAGAAGATGTTACTGCTTCCCACATCTCATACTATTGTTGGAGCTAGCATAAGTCTGTCATTTTCACTCAGTGTATGGACCCTGACATGTCTCTTTGACTTTCCATTTCACAGATCTGGGTCCCACTTTGTGCCCTCTGCTATGTTTACTCCTGGCCTACAGCTGTGTTACATTGGTAAGTGAACAAGTAAATTGACATTGCTATGTTCTATTGATATTGCAATTACACATTTGTGAAAACACAGACTGACTCCAGATTGTTTTGTGATTGATGTGTGTTTATTCCTGTGCAAATAAGTAAAGGGGGCTGTAAAATGGGCTGGGGTGATGGTGGAGGTATGTCCATGGCAGAGTCCAGTCTATTTGTTTCACAAGTGCATTGTCCAAAGGGGCATAGGAAGTTGAGCAATGGCAGTTTAAGGATGGACAGGGTGACTGTAGCCGGCAGCTGGCAGTACCGGCTACAAGACAGGAAGAATCGGGAGCGGAGTCCCGATTTCCTCACACGCATCACGATGACGGAGACCTCGGGAATCCTACTGGGCGGATTCCCAAGCTACACCACAGTTGCCAAGGCAACGAGGACGCACACACGGGGAACCCGGATGTCCGGGTTCCCGAAATCATAAGAATGGAAGAGGGACTACAGAGAGGAGGAGCTCCATATATGGAAGACGCCGGAGGTGGAGGGGAGAAGAACGAAAGCGGAACCGAGGAGAAGAACGAAGTACCTACACCAACAGAAAGCCCGAAGACGTGCGGTGCCAACGCGACCCCGACCAAAGAGGAAGATACAGAAGGCAGAGAATCCCGCCACGTCCCAGGAGGGACGTGGCTATACCAGGTACGGTCCTTTCTAAAGGACAGAGTCAGATTAAACTCGGGAAGGGAGAGGGATACGAGAGAAGGGAACAGAGGGGTGGGAGGAGTGGAGGGAGAGGACAACGGGGAGGAGGAGAGGGAAGGGAAGCTCTTAACTAATATTACTATATAGAAGATCTAGGAGACATAGAACAACAGAAGACCAAACTTATACCACTACCTATCTATAAAGCACACGGAGGTGACTTCCCCTTTCCAGTCTGACCCCAGAATATCACTGACTCCTGGAGATTGGGTACTCTCTCTCTCTCTTTTCTTTTTTTTTTTCTACAAGAACTCTACAAACCTAAAGTCCCCACACTTACCCTATTTTCCATTCCACTTGTTTTCTGGTCCAATTTTGGGAGATCCACGTGGAATATCTTCCTCTGTCAAGAGGAATTCTGGATGAGAAGAAACAACCTAGGATTAAAGGACTAATAATATATATATATATATATATATATATATATATATATATATATATATATATATATATATATATATATATATATATATATATATATATATATATATATGTACAGAAGTATTGTCAGACACAACTAGAACAATAAAGAGACCACTTAAAACCCTAACTACGCATAGTTTTCCTTACTATCGCCTCACCCACTGCCACAGTGACATAGTGGGACAGAAGGGTGACATTCAGGAGAGTCTTATTTCCTGGCAGGGATCTTGGCAATGTTCTCTGTCTTGTTCCTGGATCTCAGGGACCGTTTGCGGGGTCGTTCTCCATCTGCAGGGGGTAGGGTGCTGGTGTCCTGTTGTCCTGTGGCGGTGCCTCCTGTCCACTAGCGCCGGCAGAGGTGGAGGACTGTTCATCATCCAGGCTAGTGTCAGGGGCCCGTTGGTGTGCCACTGTGTCCCTCCTGGTGTTGAGAAGGTCTGCCAGCACCCCTGCAATGGTGACCAGGGTGGTGTTGATGGACTTCAAGTCTTCCCTGATCCCCAGGTAGTGTTCCTCCTGCAGCCGCTGGGTCTCCTGAAACTTGGCCAGTACCGTGCCCATGGTCTCCTGGGAATGGTGGTAAGCTCCCATGATGTTGGAGAGTGCCTCATGGAGATGGAGAGTGGGTTCCCTGGGCCTATCCTCCCCCTGTCGCACAGCAGTCCTCCCAGCTTCCCTGTTATCCTGTGCCTCTGTCCCCTGAAGTGTGTGCCCACTGCCCCCAGGTCCCTGATCGTCCTGTGATAGTGGGGTTGCCTGTGTTCCCTGTAGTGGTGGACAAACTGCTGATTGACGTGTTCTGGGGACAGAGGGATGGATCCCCTGGGTGTGTGCTGTGCTGGTGTTTCTTGAGGGGGAAGGCTCTGTGGTGGTTTGTGACTGTGTCAGGGGAACCGACTGTCCCGAGGTCCCTGATGGGCCGGGCTGGTCATCTTGATCCAGGCGTGCAGAGCTGCTGACATCACTGTGGGTCTCTTCTGTGGGGGGACTGGATATGTCTGGCACCTCCTGTCCGGTGACATTGGGTATGGGTCCTGTTGGGCTGTAAATGCATAGTTATTGTATCTGTGTGTGCCATCTTGTGCAATGGGTGAGTGACCCTCTACTCCTGTGCTTGCTTTATTGGCTTGGTCCTTGTGTGATTGGTGATTTTGGGGCATGAGTGAGTCTCTGTACTGGACATGCTTTGGTGATGGGTGTCCATGCATTGGTGTTACATGCAGGGCTAGGTTTTAGGATGTGTGGGTTATGTTAGTGGGGTATCTGTGGGTTGTTGGGGTGAAGCGTGTGAGGGTAAGGGTGGGGGTATGTGATGGCATGCAGGTGGCGTGTGGGGGATAAAATAGTAAAGATATGTCTTACCAGAGTCCAGTCCTCCTGCTATGCCTGCAAGGCCCTCAGGATGCATTATTGCCAAGACTTGCTCCTCCCATGTTGGTAGTTGTAGGGTAAGAGGTGGGGGTCCACCGCCAGTCCTCTGTACGGCAATCTGGTGTCTGGATACCACGGAACGTACCTTCCCACGTAGGTCGTTCCACCTCTTTCTGATGTCATCCCATGTTCTTGGATGCTGTCCCACTGCGTTGACCCTGTGGACGATTCTCCGCCATAGCTCCATCTTCCTAGCAATGGATGTCTGCTGCACCTGTGATCCGAATAGCTGTGGCTCTACCCGGACGATTTCCTCCACCATGACCCTGAGCTCCTCCTCAGAAAACCTGGGGTGTCGTTGAGGTGCCATGATATGGTGTGGGTGATGTGTGAGGTGGTGTCTGTTGTGATGTGTGAGGGGATGTGTTAGTGTGTGTTGTTTGAGGTGTGTGGATGTTGTGTAAGTGATGGTGTTGTGTGTCTGTGGGTGCTGGTGTTGTTTCAGGTAGTGTCTCTCTCTGGCCTTCTTTAAAAAAATTGGTAGTAATGGTTTGTGGTTGATGTGGGTGTGTGTTTTATATTGGATTGGGTGTGTGGGAGTGGTGTGTGTATGTGTATCAGGTGTGTGTATTTCAAATTGTCCAATGTGGCTGTGTTTTGTAAATGTGTGTGTATTTTGAGCGCTGCGGTGTGTACCGCCAATGGAACACCGCGGTTGAAAGACCGCCGCGTTTATTCGTGGGTTGTGATACTGTGGGCGTATTCCTGTTGGCGTGACGGTGGAGGTTTTGTTATCGCCAGTTTATCACTGACCTTTGGTGTGGTGGACTTGTGTGGGTGTCTGTATTGTGGCGGATTCCGAGCTGTGGGACGTAATACCTGTAGCGGAATTCTGCGGCCGCTGCAGTAGGTTGGCGGTCTTCTGCACGGAGGAAAACAGGATTTACTGCCAAGGTTGCAATGAGGGCCATAGTGTAGATTTCAGGAGGTTTCTGAAAACCCATCATACTGTTGTCCCTGAGCCACAACTGAGCAATAGTCTCACTCGTGTCAGTTGGCCAAAAGTTCTGTCCAACCCATATACGATCAGGGAGATCTATAAATTGTTCATTGCTGTTATGGCAGATTATGGGGGACATAAGGTTGTCGACATTCCAATCCTTACTATCCATGAGGTATTGATAAATAAGCTACAACATTTGTTTTACAAAAGAACTCCCACTAAGTCATTTGGTCACACATCAAACAATAAAGAATGGTATGACAAAGATTGTTCAAAGGCCAAACATCTACTGAAAAAATCTATTGTGTCCCGCTCCCAGGGGGCGATTAGAACAGCCAGATTAGCCTATCATAAAGTTATAGCACATGCCAAGAAAACTCAGGACGATCTAACATGGCAGAACTTGTTGAATGCTGCCAGATTGAATAATAATATGTCCTTTTGGAAAGCGCTATCTGATAGGCCGAGAGGGAGCAAGAATATAATTTGAACCCATATTCAACCCGAGAGCTGGGTTGACCATTTTGCTAAACTCTATGCTATGCGATTCTTCCCCTTGTATCTTCTACTCCCAACAGCTTGCTGTAGAGTTCACCATTTGGTGACCTGGGAATGGATGCGTGTAAACAAGACGGCAATATAGTTTTTACCTTAGAGGAAACGTTATCCGCAATTACCTCCTTGAAATCCTCCAAAGCCCCAGGCCCAGATAAGATACCAGGGGATCTATATAAGTCTGAGCCAGTGATTTGGTCTAGTTATATAAATATGATATGTAATGCAATAGCAGCAGGGGGCTTAATACCCAGTACGTGGAAAGGGGCTGAAATAGTTCCTATTTATAAAAAGGGAGTGGTCAGTTCCCCTGGCAATTATAGACCTATTAGCCTTATTGATAATCTCTACAAAAGTTTTGTGAAACAACTTTTGGGAAGGCTTTTAGATTGGGTTGATTCCTGCTACAAGATGTCCCCACTTCAGGCAGGTTTCCGCCCCAAAACTAGCACTATGGATCAGATTTTTAGGTTGGCACTTTTATACTGGAAATATGTAACGCTTGCCAAACAAAAACTGTATGTTGCCTTCATGGACCTATGGTCTGCATTTGATATGGTCCCCAGAAGGAAATTATGGGATGTTTTATATAAAATTGGCACCCCAACAAACATAATTCACCTCTTACAGAGATTACATGAGGGCACATACGCTCAGGTGAGGTGGGGTAATCAGGGTGAATTGACAGACCATATTGCTATTCAGCAGGGGTTCGTCAAGGGTGTGTTTTGGCACCCACCTTATTCACCTTATATAAATGAGGTAGTACAAGCTGTGTCTTTCTGCCAAAACGATGCTCCATCCTTGAACAAGCAGAAGATTCCTATACTGCTTTTTGCAGATGACTCCCTTCTTATTTCCAAGACCCCAGTGGGTCACCAGATCCTTGTGGATAAATTCATGACCTTTTGTACTGACTATGGGCTGGAATTAAATGCTGGTAAGACCTAATTAATGGTACTTAGATCTCGTTCAGCCAAGAGATGTACTATTATTCTAGCTGAGGATCCCTTGGGGGAAGTAAACTCAATAGACTACCTGGGCGTAAGGATCTCTAACAAACTGCTTTGGGAAGATCAGATTAATAAGAGTGTGTGCCTTCTTCAACATAGATCTGGGGCCATTCTGCGTTTTTACAAGAGTATAACTACCAAAGCGGTTTCCCCGGCCATAAAGATTTATATAGCCAAAGCACAGAATGCCGCTACTTATGGCGCTGAAGTGTGGGGCTCTTGTAAGACTTCTAAATTAGCAGTGGGTGAGAATAATGTTGCTAAAGCATTACTTGCATGACAAGGTACTAACCCCTTGATACACATTTTTTTAGATCTCGGTTTCAATCGCATCTCTGATGTGATAGCTCTAAAACCATTACTCTTTCGGGTAAGAATTTGGACGACTCCCCTTGTTAGTTATAAGGATTCTCTTCTTGATCTTTTAAAAAGACCCAATGTGACATCAATTCCATGGTTCAGGCATGTTTTTAAGTGTGTTTGTATCCTGGGCCTTGGGAATTATTGGGAGAACCCAAAGGATTTAGAGAAGACCCATAAACTGTCCTTGAAAAAAGCATATTGGTCTCATGTCAGAAACAACTACCTTCTTGGTTCAGCACATGGACGATTGACTAATACTTTTCTTGGTTTTAAATGGTACCCTGAGTTTGAGCCCTTTTTAGATCTGATCCCTAACATTTTGGGGAAGAGTTTGTATGTTCGCTTTCGTTATGGGTGTTTACCACTATTGGCCTTTGTTAACAGCCAGAGCCCATTGCTGGAAACTAGATTATTTCCATGTTGTAAAACTGCCTTGGAAACAGTTGAACCTTTTATATTCTTCTGAACAGCGTAACCCTTCCCCGTCATAAGTGGATTCGCCCAGCTTGTCAGATGTTGGGCTTCAGGCAATTGTTAATAATTAATGATATTTTTATTGCTGTTATTTATTATTTTCTTTTCTGGTTTTATTGTATATGTATTATATGAATCCTGTATTTTTTCCTTTTTGCTTTGATGGTTTATGACCGAATAAAGCTTGTGTTAAACCAAACGTTGGTGCCATTTGACAAACCTCTACAGAACTTTGCAAACAAAGGCCCATATTTATACTTTTTTAGCACCGCATTTGCATCATTTTCTTACACAAAAGGGGCGCGAGCTTCCAAAATGCAATTGTATTTTGTAAGTTTGCGCCGCTTTTGTGTCAAAAAGCGGCACAAATGCGGCTCTAAAAAAGTATAAATACGGGCCAAATCTCATCCATCTCAGTTACTTCCTGGAAAATGTAGCTGTGATCTATCAAGCAGGAGCCAAGAAAATAGAGGCTACCGATATGCATATTCTTCATGCAATTTTCCATAGGTAAACTGAACAGCAATACTGCAAAAATGGCTGAACAGAATTACCCAAAATTTTGCAGAAGCTAGATCTTGGCCCATGTCAGACTCTCACCAGGATTCTTTTTGCAGGAGTGAAATGACCACAATAAAAGTTCTCAACTTCGGGGGCGTGGCTTCGGACGTCAAGATGGCGGTCGCACTCTGAGAGTGCTCTGGACCCCTCCATCATCCGCCCGAGGAAATCGCGGTCCTTCATCCTGGTGGTGCTGCGCGGGTTGTCCACGCGGACTCCCTGCCCCCTGCGGACATTATTGAGGGGTTTGGCGGCGAGAGGTGTGCCCCGGGCGCCTTTCGCGGCGCAACTGGCCCAGGAGCTAACATGGCAGCCGTGGCCAGAGCGTCCCGGCGGGGGTGAGGCTACGCCCGCGGCCCTCTGAGGCGGCCGCCCGGGACCCGAGGCGCCAAGGACGGCGCAGAAGGAGTCGACGTCACGCGCTGAGGCGCGAGCCCCCGTGGTCTGGAGAGGCGACTCGGCCTCGACCCGCGGGTCAGGATCTCCGGTAGCCGAGCCATCTCCGCCCCCCCACCCCGAGGGCGCCGGGTGCGGAGGTTCCGCTGCGGCCGGCCGAGGGAGAGAGGCGGTCCGCAAGCCGCCTAGAGAGAAGACTCCCCAACTTCAGCTGGGCGGCGAGGCGGCCGCATGGAGAGCGCGCGTGCCTACGGCCGCAGGCCCCCCGGGTCCGGGCCAACGTGGACAGCGCACTAGAGGTGGTCCCGGTGCAACCCGGTTCATCAGACGGCATCGCTCTGAGCGGAGCAGGAAGCTCTCCGGGCGAGCGCAAGGGCCCCACCCTTGAGTGAGGAGGAGGGGTGAGGAGGAAGAAAGAAGCAAACAGAGGAGGCCTGGCGCCCTTGGACATCAGAAGGAGGAGGGGGTAAGTGGGTCTGGTGGCCCTGATTCCCCTACCGATGAAACTTTCTCCTGACCATTGCTGCGGCTGGGCTCGGGACGCGGTGCCGCCCTTGGCCCGGCCCACTAGAGGGAGGTTTGACCGAGCACCAACTCTAACTGAAATGATACGTGACCTGATAGAGATGGGTGCAGACCTAGGGGGGCACGCCTGGTCCCGAGGAGGTAGAGAGCTGATTCCCGCACGCACGCAAGCCGGTGGGGCGCCGGCGAGAAAGGGCACCCCGCCCCTTGTCCTTTCCTCCCCTGGCATCCGGAGACCCCTGGTGAGCCTGAACGAGTAGCTCTGGACGGAGTCCTGCACAGACCCGGTGGCCTTCCGGGGCCTCCCCTCCCCGCGTGACGATCCGGTTCCAAGCCGGGAATTGGGACCTTCGACGGCCTTCCTCTGGAATACCCCCCCCAGGTCCCCGGTGGCGCATGAGCACTTAAATCGCCAGAGCTTGAGCGGGATCGCCGCAGAGGACAACACAAGTCTACCCTCACTCCGTGGGATGAGATGGGGAAGGACAGAGCACACAAACAACACCCGGCATCCCAGCAAAAAATCGAAAAGTTCACGACGCCGGCAGGCCCCAGGGGAGTAGGAGACACAGCTAATGGGGGTCCGGCACCGGACGGTGTGAGTGCCATCCTCCAAGCAATTCAATCTTCACAATCCGCCGTGGGGACCAGGATTGGGGAGGTCCGAGTGGATGTGGGCCTTATTAGGCAAGATCTCAGAAATGCTGTGAACCGAATCACCGATGTGGAGAGCCGGGTCTCCCAAACTGAAGACGAATTAGCAGACCTTAGAACCAAGGTGGCCCAGTTGCAGACTCGAACTGGTGAGCTGCACCGCCGTGCGGAGGATGCAGAAAACAAGTCAAAACGTAACAACCTGCGCTTTATTGGATTCCCGGAAGGCGCAGAAGACAACAAGCCCTCTGAACTCTTGGAGGGTTGGATCAAATCTTGGATGCCAGATCGTGTATCTGGCAAAGTTACTGCTGGTAGATCCAGCCGGGCCTCGAGTCTTGGTAACTGGGCCGAGGGTCTTGGCCTATGCGAGGTGTGGAGGGCCTGGCATCCTGGGAAACGCCAATATACACACACATCTGCCGCCCATCTGTCACACTCCAGAATTGACCTCGTCTTTATGCCCGCCCTAGACATCATCAATGTCACTGGGGCGGAGATACTACCCCGGGGGTCTCAGACCATGCACTGGTGCGAGTCCGGCTGGGCGGGCCGGATCCCACCAGGCGCCCGGTGTGGCGCCTGAATGCATGGTACCTACAGGATGACGAGTACACCCTTGAGGTTAGGGACCACCTTACTCAATATTTTGAATTAAATCTGGGATCGGTCCACTCTCCAGGTACAATATGGGCCGCCTGCAAGGCCACTCTCAGGGGACACGCCAAATATCTCCTCCGCTCTCGTGAACGTGCTCGAAATTCACGAGTATCTGACTTGGAGGCTAAGGCGCTAAACCTGGAGCGCCAACAAACGACCTCAACGTCGGCCTCTAGCCTGAGAAAACTCGCCATTGTTAGAGAAGAAATCAAGCAACTAGTGCTAGAGTCTGCGAAGCACATGTGGAGCGCCTCAGCGGCCCGAGTATATGGATGGGGGATAAAAATGGGAAGCTTTTACATTGGCTGGCCACCCATCCTCTGGCTAATAGAATTATACCTGAAATCATAGAGGACTCAGGTTCCCTTTCCAAAACTCCCATCGAAATCGCACAAAGCTTTGCTTCCTACTACGCACACCGTTGAAAAGGAATCACCCCTTCTAAATGAAATAACCCTTCCCAGAGTATCCCAAGCGACTAGAAACAGGTTGGACGAACCTATCAGCCTTGCGGAAATCGCCAGCGCGATTACCAGCCTGGGCTCGGCCAAGACTCCAGGGCCTGATGGATTCCCAGCAGAATTATACAATAAATGCGGTGATATTCTGGGTCCCCACCTGCTCACTATGTACGAGGAAGCTGAGCGACATGGCCGCTTTCCTTCTGGGATTGGCCAGGCTACAATTGTAGTGATCCCCAAGACCCAACCCCCATCGCAACACTGTTCGGCATACCGACCCATCTCACTTCTAAACACCGAGATCAAGGTCCTGTCCTCAATCCTTGCCTCCCGACTGAGAGAGGCAATGCCCACATTGGTACATCCTGACCAGTGTGGCTTCATGCCCACCTGCAGCACCAGGCACTGCATTAGGCGATTACATTTGGCCTTGGCACACCATAAGACCCTGTCCCGTACCCCCCTGGCTCTGCTTCTACTCGATTTCGAAAAAGCTTTTGACATGGTAGATTGGTCCTACCTTGAACTCGTGCTACAAAAAAACGGGCTTGGGCCTAAATTCCAAGGTCTGGTGAGCCTACTCTACTCTAATCCAACGGCTTGGGTTCAGGTGAATGGGGTGGTCTCTGACCCCTTCCCCATTGGCCGTGGCACCCGACAGGGTTGCCCGCTATCCCTTCTACTCTTCGCACTCACAATAGAACCCTTGGCGATACTTCTACGAGGAGACCCCCTGATTGAGGGCTGGTCCTGGCCTGCCTGCCCAGAGGATCGCGTGGCATTATACGCTGATGATGTCCTACTGTACATCTCTAACCCAGCCAAGAGTGTCCCCCGCACTCTACAAATCCTGGGCCTCTTCGCAGAGGCCTCGGGCCTGGTTCTGGACCCCAGCAAGTCCTTATTGATCCCCCTCCACCACTCCAGAGACTGTGTGGACTGGCAACAAAACATCCCGGTGCGGAGGAATAGTTTTAAATACTTGGGTATACACGTCTCACTACTCCCCGATTTAGCATGGGAACTCAACATCACACCACTAACTAGAAAAATCAAAAATGACCTCCAGCGGTGGAGGACCCTCCCCCTCAACTTGCTTGGAAGAATAGCACTCTATAAGATGATGATCCTTCCCAGGCTCCTTTACCTATTACAAAACTTCCCACATCCTATCCCCATGAGGTGGTTCAGGAAGGTAGATTCATCAGCGCGCCAATTCATATGGAACAGCACCCGCCCCCGGCTGGCACTCAAAACCTGCCAGAGAGATGTCTACGACGGGGGACTAGGCTTGTCCAACATCCACTATTACTACCTCTCCATGCACCTGCTCGTGATTAATGACTGGATGGGGGGTGGATGGTCAACCCGGCATTTCGACTAGAGCTCCAGATGTTGAGCTACCCTCGGATCTTTGATACCCTGTATGGAGGCCCGATTTCCCGAGAGGTCCCAGATGTGACCAAGGTGATTTTCCTAGGATGGCGGGCGGCCCAGAGGGTGTCGAGGTGGTGGGGACGCCTCACCCGGCAGACCCCGCTTTGGCACGGGATACACTTGGGGGAGGTAGCAAAACTAGAGGGATTCCAGAAATGGGACAACATAGGTATTTCCACACTGGGTGACGTTTGGGACGGGTCACATCTTCGATCCTTTGAGGACCTCCAGAAACTCTTTTCACTAAACAAGACACAATTTCACAAATATCTCCAGCTTCACCACGCCTTACTAGTACATGTCCAGGCAGGGGACAATATACCTGAGTACAGCCCTATGGAGGTTAAGGCACTGATGGGGAACCTGGGCAAAGGGGGTGTCTCCCAGATATACAGCACCTTGGTGGCCAATACTGCTTGTTCCTTGGAGGGGCTCCGCGGGAAGTGGGAGGGATGGATGGGTTCTATGGAAGATGGGGACTGGGAGGAGGCTCTAATGGCCCCACAAACCTTAACAATGGCTTCTCACTTCCGCTTGATACAAACCTACTACCTCCATACAACTTACCTCACACCTACCACATTGCACAGAGCGGGTCTCCGGCCCACAGCCAACTGCCCCCGATGCACGAATCCAGAAGCCGATTTCTACCACATGGTCTGGGAGTGCCCAGTTATAGCAGCTTACTAGAGGGCGGTCATCCGGGAAATCTCCGGGGTCTTGCAGAAAAACATAGAGATTGCACTTGGGCCTTCCTTGTTGGGGGTCATGGGAGATATTGGGTTAATGAGACCAGACCGAATTTTCCTTGGGGTGGCTTGCCTAGTGGCCAAGAGAGACATAGCAGCTGACTGGAAAGCCAGAGGCGCACCAGCTCTGTCTAAATGGCGACGAGAGGTGGACTGGTGCGTACAGCGCGAAAAACTGGTGTATGAAGCCAGAGGCTGCCCAAACAAATATAATAGGGTTTGGGGGAAATGGGAGACCGCAGTGTGAATCCCTCCCACATCCCCGAATAACATTACATCGGGGAGGGCTGGCGTGGGCCTATCCTTTCCCTTCTAGCCGGTGATGGTCACCCGCCAGACCACTCTAACAAAACAGTGCAAATTCCTGTTCTACTGTGTTGGCCGAGACATTGGGGTTGACCACCCGTTACGTGCCCGTTGGCACCCAGTTACATGTATGTAAATATCAATGTTTTAATTCTCTGCAAATCAATAAAAATGTCTTTATCAAAAAAAAAAAGTTCTCAACTTCCTTGTAGGCCAAGAAGTCTCAACAAAAGTTAAAGTCAAACATGACCCACCGGGAAGCTGGGACAGAAGGAGAAAGATATTGTCACTAGGTTGCTACTTCTGGTCATCTTACTTTCCTTGCACTTTTTTCTTCCTAGAAGTAAAAAAATGCTAATTAGTACAAGAGTGACATTAAGAGTAAATCTACGACCTAGGTTGTCGTTTGAAATACTTTTGGGTACTTTGTATCCCCTCCTCCATGTGTCTGGTGTAGTTAGTCACTCAAGGAATGTACTTACACTATCTTTAACAAAACAAAGGCGGTCATTCTGACCGCGGCGGTCATTCTGACCGCGGCGGTCGCCGCCCGCCATGCGGTCACCGCCGAATGACCGCTCCGCGGTCAGGAGACCGCGGCGGCCATTCTGGCTTTCCCGCTGGGCTGGCGGGCGACCGCCAAAAGGCCGCCCGCCGGCCCAGCGGGAAAGCCCCTGCAACGAGGATGCCGGCTCCGAATGGAGCCGGCGGAGTTGCAGGGGTGCGACGGGTGCAGTGGCACCCGTCGCGATTTTCACTGTCTGCTAAGCAGACAGTGAAAATCTTTGTGGGGCCCTGTTAGGGGGCCCCTGCACTGCCCATGCCAGTGGCATGGGCAGTGCAGGGGCCCCACGACACCCGTTCCCGCCATCCTGTTCCTGGCGGTAAGAACCGCCAGAAACAGGGTGGCGGGAAGGGGGGTCGGAATCCCCATGGCGGCGCTGCAAGCAGCGCCGCCATGGAGGATTCCCTGGGCCAGGGGAAAACCGGCGGGTTCCCCTTTTCTGACCGCGGCTTTACCGCCGCGGTCAGAATAGCCCAGGAAGCACCGCCAGCCTGTTGGCGGTGCTTCCGCGGTCCCCGGCCCTGGCGGTCATGGACCGCCAGGGTCGGAATGACCCCCAAAGACACTTGTGATTCTAGCATGCCCATCTTATCTTAGGTGCACATTCTGCACAGTTGAATATTGAACATGCCTTTGCTATTTTGTGCGCTAGATACACAGTTTTAGAAAACTTGCAGAAATCTAAGGCCCATATTTATACTTATTTTGCGCCGCAGTTGCACCGCTTTCTGACGCAAAAACGGTGCAAACTTACAAAATGCAATTGCATTTTGTAAGTTTGCGACGCTTATGCGTCAAAAAATGCCGCAAATGCGGAGCTAAAAAAGTATCAATATGGGCCTAAATAACTTAAATATATCCACAATTCTGTAGATGAAAGCATACAAATATGCCTTTCGTAAGCATTAACAAGCCTTAACAACAATTCCCAATTCAGGCTAAACTAGTTTGCTTCGAACCAAAAAAAAGCTTTCGGATAAATTAAATACAAAAAAGTTGTAAGGCTGAGAAACAAATACATGAATGTAATGCATAGCATTCCGATAAAACAACTGCAAAGGTTGCAAGGATGAGAAATAGATACATTAACTGAACCTACATACCTCTTTTTAGGTCTTTCATGTTCAAGTTCTAAAGTGTCTATCTTGATAACTCCAGCCAAGCCATAATCAGATAAGTGACTTTTAATGTACTTTTTACTCAAGAAGCGCGTTACGCCCAAGGAGAGATGCTGGCTTTTAATATATTGTCTCCTTATGTTTTCTTGCAGGGTGCAGAGGAATTTACGATGGCGATACAGAAGCAGTGCAGAGGCAAAGCCTGACGTGACCCAATGCTGGAAATAAAGACGGACACGGTGAAAACAACTCCAAGGTTCCTGGAGATCGGAGGATGCTGGAAGAACGCTGGATGTCAGGTAAGTATGGCCGCACACAGGAAAGCTTCAACTACGAGCAGCTTCCAGTGGTGCAGTGTGTAGCCTTAAAGGCTACGGGCTCCACTTTTTAAAGGAATCCCACGCCTAGGAGCCCATTCACACAGAAAGTTAGCTTTTGTGATTTGGTGTAAATCCTTTCAGTAGTTTTTGAGAAATTACAGTTCAAAATGTGTGTGTATATATATATATATATATATATATATATATATATATATATATATATATATATATTTGCACCACAGAATCAACAAATTCATTTTAGAACTCGGGGAACCGGTCTCTTATCTTGAATAAAGGCTAAAAAAAACATATATAGTGCTCAGTATGCATACCCTGGCATACTAGGCCTGTAGGGCGGGGTCCCAGAGAAACCTCTGCATCATGGCACTGTATTTTTTTTATGGGATCAAGGCGGATCTGCAGTCCCACTCCTAAAAAAAAGGACATGTTTTCTTAACTCCACATTTATGTACCTTGAAGATATATGTACCGCATAGGTAGATTTATGTGGAGGTAGGTATAGAAAATCTTGACTTACTTACCTGTCAATATTTTATTTTTACTATTCTGTCCTCAATATCCTGTCCATGGATATTGTTGATTTGATATTCAGGGGGCACAACATCTCTGGGAAGGTGCCAAGTAGATGTAGACTGAGGCGATCAAGTATTTTGAATTGCGTATTTAAGAAGTGGAAAACTGTACATCAGAAAATAATAAGATGAAGAAGGAGATGGGGGTTATAGTTTCTCACAAATATGTGTGTGTGTGTGTGTATATTCATATGTACATATATTTATGTATGTTTGTATATATATTTATTTATTTTTTCACTAAAAAAACAAAGGTTAAAGTAACATTATAGCGAGATGAAAATGTCAGTAACATCATAACACATCTCCTTTTTTACCTTCTGACTTTAACAATAACCTGACTTTAAAGTTTTTTTTCAGTGAATTTCTAGTATTTTTCAATGTAAAGTAATATTTTATTACCATTCGTAAAGCCAACTTCACGCACACAAGTTTTTGGCCTGTGTCCAAGCCAGTGGCGCAGCCTTCCCCAAGCCACTTCAGGCCTTGGGGACCCAATCCCCAGAGGCCTCTTAAAGGGACCAGGGTGCACAATTTTTGTGAAGATTCATCAAACAGCTCCAAAGTAATTAGCAACACAAAAAAGGCATTTCCAATGAAAACACGATCCTAACTATAACTAACCAGTGCCGGCCAACACTGAGTAGAATATAGGTCGATAAAGTTTATATATATATATATATATATATATATATATATATATATATATATATATATATATATATATATATATATATTTGTCCAGGCAAAAAGGAGCACCCAGAGTAAGTCAAGACAGTACCCTTTCAGGATTTAAATGCTGCATAAATTATGCAAAGAAAGGAATCAGGGAGCTCTGGGTAGTTCCACTTGATATACATATATATGTATATCAAGTGGAACTACCCAGAGCTCCCTGATTAAAGATGCAAAGAAATGTATCAGGGAGCTCTGGGTAGTTCCACTTGATAAACATAAAGAAAGTCTACCCTTACATCAAAGAGGACTTTGAAGTAGACACACAGTCCCGTTCATCAGATGAGTCACAATCATCCTCCAGAAAACCACGTTCTAACAGTAAAAGCTCTTCCTCAGATGGATGGAGCACAGATGACAATCCTCTGCAGCCCTACTATAATTACTCTCCTTTCCCTGCGAACCATCCAATGTCTTGGCAATCACCGTTTCCTTTCTTTCAACCACGTCCTATGATGCCATACATGCCTTTTTTAGACCGCGGACGGGGCAGAGGAAGAGGCAGAAGGAGAGGAAGAGGCAGACATGTGCAATGGGCCAGGGAGGAACCCCAAATGGTTACCAGGAGTCAGGGCAAGAACCTACCCCGAGAACTTAGTGGTGAATTTATCTTCCAAACTCCTGTCTGAGGAGGAGACCCACGTCCCTAATCGAGGCCTAGGGTTTGTTCCTACCCCTGTAAAAGATTTCTTCAGACTCAATTGTGAACTTTCAAAAAATTTCCGCAAAATTCTGTTACATTTTTTCTTTCAAAACAAGCCAGATGATCCTCCATCTACAGATTCCGGGTTAAGACTGCCCTCTACGTTTGTTCCTCCAGCCTCAACTGTTCATTGCGTGATCCTTGCTTTTGAGAAGGCAGTGTTGTCAGACCTGTCTTCCTTACGACCTAGACATCCCTTTTTCAATACCTCGACGGCCGAAAGAAAAGCCCTAGGGACATTAGCCAATGACTCCAGTATTGTTATTAAACAGGGTGATAAGGAAAGAGCAATTGTCATAATGAATACTGACGATTACAGACAAGAATGTTTGCGCCTTCTGAGTGATTCCACTTACTATGTACCTATTGCCAGGGATCCTACACCCAGACTTCAGTCTCAGATTAGGTCTATGATTGACGAACCATTGAATAACTCTTGGATATCCCTTAAGGAGGCGGCATTTCTGGACTCTTCCAACCCCCGGACCCCCTACTTTTACTGTTTGCCCAAGATTCACAAAGGCAAACTACCGCCTCCAGGACCTCCCATAGTATCTAGGATTGGTTCAGTGCTTGAACCATTGTCCATCTTTTGTGACCATTTCCTGCAGCCACTAGTTAAAGGTACATCCACCTATTTACAAGACACGAAAGATATTTTGAATCTCATTGAGACTATTAACAGCACAGAGGAGGTCCATGGGTTGATCACCCTCGATGTTGAGGCGCTCTACACCAATATACCACAAGAGGCAACGCTACAGGTAGTGGAGAACTCACTGCGCGAAGGTCCTGGGAATCTGTCTTCTCCTATAGCTGGGGTAGGTGCCAGAAGTTGGGACCGACGCGGACAGACGTGAGTACATTGCCAACCCTCTCCTCAACAGGTTTTAATGTGTCTGAGCTCGATATGCGGGGCCGTAGTTCGACCCTTGTGAATTAATTTGCGTCCCTGGTCGGAGAGGTTTTTGTCTTTTGGGCATCTCCAAATCTTTACAGCGAGCGTTAGGGCATACGATTTGTTTTATTTTTCACTCCTGATGGTGTGATTAGTAATAAGGACTCCAACAAGCTGTTATTTTTAACATTTAAGGGCCACGAGTTCTTCTAAGTGGCTTTTGCATATAGTTTGTGTATTTCGAGCACGCCTTAAATATCTTTAAGCCAGCTTTGAATAACTTGCTGATACTAAATAAGAGATATGTGCATTACAGTGACTGTGTATTACGATACCCTGCCCTGATGATGTCTGCCTTTTGGACTTACAGGATGGCTTTGATTACTGGCATGACCTATAGCAGTTTTATGCATGTTTGGTTTCCTTTTTCTTTGAAATTAGTAGCGACAGTCCCAGGCTTGTACCTCCCAAGGAGCCCTTCCTACAGTTGGGGATGGTAAACTCACTTCCCTTTTTTTTTTTTACACCTTGCATTGTGGTTTTTACCAATTGTGCGCACCTAATTAGCACAAGTCACGTTTGCACTAACATTGCATACCTTCGTTGTTTCAATTTAATTTATTCATTATTGCAGGGTGACTTGTGTGTGTTTAGTTGACCAGTTGGACAGTACGCTTCAATGTAAGTGACAGCGTTGTAATTGTTTGACTTACTTGATTGAGATATACCTCAAAAGGGACATTGGGCCAGATGTACCAAGAATCCCTTTTGCGATTCGGAAATAACGATTTTTAAGAAATCGCTATTTCTGAATCGCAAAATGCAATGTATCACATTTGCGATTTGGTAATAGCAATTTCTTAAAAATCGCAAATGCTATTACCCAATCGCAAATTGCAATACCGGCCCCATTTGCACCTATGGGCCTGTAGGCCCATATCTGTGATTTTTTTGCATTTCCAAAATTGCGATTTCTTAACTGGAAATCGCAATTTTGGAAATGCAAAACCCCAGGGTGCTGGTGGCCTAAGGTCCCCTCTTCTGCACCGCAAAATATTTTTTTGCAACATGTAAGGTGCACACATGCCAAAAGGGCATGTGTGCTTTACATGTACATTTTAAATGCATTTTAAAAATTTGCACATGGTTACCACCAAGTTCAACTTGGTGGTAAATAGCGATTCCTAAATGCCCAAATCGCATTTAGGAATTGCTTCTTACATGTGCTTAGAAATTGCAAATAAGGAATCCTTATTTGCGATTTCTTTATTAGAGAGTCGCAATTTGCAACTGTCTAAACAGGGTCGCAATTTTAAGGAATTGCTATTTTAGATTGCGTTCAGAATGTCTTTCATACATTCTGAAATGGCTTTTTGCATTCGCAAACGGGCATTCGCACCGTTTGCGAATGCAAAAAGCTTTCATACATCTGGCCCTTTGTTCCTTGTGACACAGGAGAAGTTTCTTTGTTTTTGTTGGTCCTGAAGACACGTCATAGGATCTGTTAAGACCGCTAGACGCGAAACATGTTGACCAGTATCTAGGGGTTACGTGATAATTTCCCGGTCCCCTATCATCCTAGAAATTGTTTGAGCATTACTTCTCATCATATCACTTTCGAGCTGTTTTTAATCTTGGTCTTAACCCCTTGTTGATTATTAAAGAGGGATATTGATGGGGTACAGAACCAATTTTAATTCTCTCCTGTCTTGAGCTATTGCCTGCCTGTAGGTTTCAGTTTCACATATTCTACCACTGCAGTGACCATAAAAGATCTCCGGCAAAGAGCCCCCTCACGGGGAGCCCGTCAGACATTGCAGCGCCCGTGATGAAGCATGACATCCGAATGGATGTGTGAGGGCTCTTGCTCCTAAACCAGTGGGTTTCCCTCTTTTTGTTAGGAACAGTGTACTCTTTATTGTTATCAAGTGGAACTACCCAGAGCTCCCCGATTCCTTTGTTGCATAATTTCTGCAGCGCTCAAGGCCTGAAAGGGCACTGTCTTGACTTACTCTGGGTGCACCTTTTTGCCTGGACAAATCTATACCTCTCTGATGAGCTCTAGATTGAAACACCTGTCAGAAATTGCTTTTATTCATTCCACATTAGCTTGGATGGTAGTTTACCAATCCAAAACTGTAATACTGTGCCTTGAGTGGCAAAAGGCTTTTGTCATTGTTCAGCTCGGCTTGGATGACACATGCTAAAATACTTTTCTAAAAGACTTTGCTGTAAAAATGGCAAAAGGCTTTGTTGCTCGCTGGCTTGCATGAATGGCACTGTGCTAATTTCTGCTAGAAAAATATACATTTGATGTGAGCAGGTTCAGAGGAGTGGAGGTGTTGTAGGGTGCTCCATAGACAGGAGAATCTCTCCACCTCAACTTGGGAATTACCCTGCTTCTCCTTTGTGTGTATATATATACACGTTTCTTGCACTGTGCGCTTCTTCACAGCTGTTAGAAATATAAAACAGTACATATAGGCCCTCATTACGACCCTGGCGGTTTGTAACCGCCAGGGCCGCGGGACGCGGTGTCACCGCCGACAGGCCGGCGGTGCCCCGCGGGGCATTCTGACCGCGGCGGCTTAGCCGTGGTCAGAGAAGGGAAACCGGCGGTCTCCCGCCGGTTTCCCGCCGGTTTCCCGCTGCCCCCAAGGAATCCTCCAAGCCGGCGCAGCTTGCTGCGCCGGCTTGGGGATTACGACTCCCCCTCCCGCCATCCAGTTCCTGGCGGTTCTCCCGCCGGGAACCGGATGGCGGGAGGGGGAGTCGCGGGGCCCCTGGGGGCCCCTGCAGTGCCCATGCCAACAGCATGGGCACTGCAGGGGCCCCCGTAAGAGGGCCCCAAAATGTATTTCACTGTCTGCCTTGCAGACAGTGAAATACGCGACGGGTGCAACAGCACCCGTCGCACCTTCCCACTCCCCCGGCTCTATTACGAGCCGGCATCCTCGTGGGAAGGGAGTTTTTCCCTGGGCTGGCGGGCGGTCTTTTGGAGACCGCCCGCCAGCCCAGGGAAAAACTCATAATACCCTCCGCGGTCTTCTGACCGCGGAGCGGTATTATGGAGGGCGGAATTCTGGCGGGCGGCCTCCGCCGCCCGCCGGAATCGTAATGAGGGCCATAAATACCAACCTATTGAATATATTCGCACATGTACATCAAGAACTTAATATCAAAGGCATAATTTTAATAGCATATTTTTAACATTCATACTTCAACTCTTAAATATATTTGTACACGTACTTCTTGTGTTTAAACCTTACAATAAAACTCAATTTCGAAAACATATCAAATAATTTCCATATGTAGCTGTTAAGGTTTTACTTCGTCTCCTATTGCCCACTGCAAACGGCTAAACTCTCTGTTCCAAAACGTGCATTTTACTTCTGTTGCATAACTTTTAACAACCTACTCTATTGTCCAAACCTATATGAAGACATGCCAATCTAGTGCATACCCAGGATAAAACCAAAATGACTTTTGTTTTTGGCAGTTTGATAGTAGTAGTAGTAATAACTTTATTTTGGCTGTAAGCAGTACAAGTAATAAAAATAATCAACAAAATATTATTATATCTATAAATAAATATATATAAAAAAGTTAAAAGGTAAGAAAAATTCAATATACATAAAAGGTAATTTTTCAACAGTTGTCACATCAACCTTACTTAAACTTAATATCATTTTATAAAACAACCTTTATAAACTCGATATGAATACCAATTCATATAGTCCATAGGAATTGGTAAATACCAGTAATTTACATTATGACTGACAGTATAGCTTGCATTATGTCAGAAGTGTTTACAGGATGAAAATGTCCACGCGTAGCTACTTGTTAATCATGTTCTGTGGGCGCAAGACTTTTTGCTCGTGAGTTCCGTGCCCAAAATAAGTAGCGTGAGACAACAAACACTATTTTTGTTCCTTTGTGTTGCTTTTTAAAATCCTTATTGCCTCCCAATAATGTCAAACATCCTCGAGTTTGCAAACCGCGTTAATCCATTTAGTTGGTGCCAGTCAGTAGTAGGGGCAGAAGAAAATAAAGTTAACCTTCTTCTCTTCAGCCAGTGGGCAATGTGGGCAATGGTTCGTGGTGCAACCTGAGTTACCCCACTTCGAAGTATGAGACCTTAGAGGGAGAATACCACAGCTAAATTGGACGTATAAACGCTTTGCTTGAAAAAAATTATTCTATTTATACAAGGTTCAAAACTGGGTAGACATTTATGCTTCAAAAACTGCCGTTAGACTCCCTTCCGAGCAATCTTTCCAGATCTGTTGTACCACATTTCCCCAAAACAATTGCTTCAATTGCTGTGTATCAGTTTTCGTTATCTCACCTGGGCAGTTCATAATTCACTTATTCCATGCTTAACGAGCAGATCTCTAACATGCTTCAACCAGGGGGTTCGGACTTCCTATTCACATACAATTAGCTTCTTTAATGATTCCCGATATGGGTCTAACGCCTCAGTTGACCACAGCTGGACCCAGTATGTCAAGGGTTTAAGCACGGTAACCAGGTGGATATGGTGCAATGCTTGGTCAAATCTTACAGGTATAAGAGGGGTACTCACTGGTATATTAAAAAGGGCCCCAATAAATTTGCTTTCAGCCTTTGTAAGAGTACTTGCATCCACATTGCCCCAAATCTGAGCTCCATTAATAGACGCTGGCATCACTGCAGCTCTATATACAGTAAGGGCAAGGGACAATGAGCCCTTACGGGTAACCTTATTTTTCCTCCCAATCGTGGATGCCTTCTGAGTCAAAATAATAGGGCCCCTATTTATACTTTTTGACACAAACCCGCGCCGGCGCTGGCGTGCGTCAAATATTTTACCGCCGGCTAACACCATTCCTACGTGCCATGCGCCTTATTTAAGGAATTACGTTAGCCGGCGTAGGGTAAAATGGGGGTTGTGTGTCAAAAAATGGTGCAAGTCAGGACTGAGGCAAATATCATGCCTCAAACCGGACTTGCGCCATTTTTTGACGCACAACCCCCATTGAAATGACTCCTGTCTTAGCAGGGATCTCCTGGAACCCCAATACCCTGGGTACCTCAGTACCATATACAAGGGAATTATATGGGTGTACCAGTGTGCCAATGAGAATTGGTCAATTTAGTCACTAGCATGCAGTGACAAATTTAGAAAGCAGAGAGAGCATAAACACTGAGGTTCAGGTTAGCAGAGCCTCAGTGATACAGTTAGGCACCACACAAGGAACACATATAGGCCACAAACTTATGAGCACTGGGGTCCTGGCTAGCAGGATCCCAGTGACACATAACAAACACACTGACAACATAGGGTTTTCACTATGAGCACTGGGCCCTGGCTAGCAAGATCCCAGTGAGACAGTGAAAACACCCTGACATATACTCACAAGCAGGCCAAAAGTGGGGGTAACAAGGCTAGAAAGAGGCTACCTTCCTACAGCCCCTCCAACTCCTCTGACATGAAGGCTGGGGCACTTTCCCTGTTGCACGGGCCATGGCAGGTTCTACACACAGGCCACAGCAGTACACACTGTGGAGATGTGGTCCTGTGGAAAGTCCCCCTGGGCCAATGAACAGGTGTACTGGAATTAGGAAGAGTTTCTACTCACTCAATGTCGAGATGGTGTGACTTGCTGACCAGTACATCTCCCATGTCACTGCCAAGTTTCCTGGGTCGGTGCATGATGCCTTTGTCCTGAGGGATAGCAGCGTTCCACAGCTGATGGCACAACTACAGAGGCACAGAGTGTGGCTTATAAGTGAGCCAAATCCCCACCCAATGTATGTCAATGTATGCCTTCAGGAGTCATACCCCCTGCCATTGTGCAAAGCTATTGTGTGTCCCCCACTTCTTGCAGGTGATTCCAGCTACCCAAACCTGTCCTGGCTCTTGACTCCTGTTAGGAATCTGATAACAGGGACTGAGAATAGGTACAATGATGCTCATGGGCTTACCAGGAGGATTGTTGAGAGGACCTTCGGTCTCCTGAAGGCCAGGTTCAGGTGCCTCCATCTGACAGGGGGATCCCTATGCTACTCCCCTGAGAAGGTCTGTAGGATTGTTGTTGTGTGCTGCATGTTGCACAACTTGGCCCTCGAACACCATGTGCCCTATCTGCAGGAGGAAGGGGGTGACAATGCACCTGTGGCAGAAGTGGACATTGAGGACAGTGAGGAGGAGGAAGAGTAGGAGGATGTGGACAACAGGACACATATGATACACCAATACTTCCAATGACACTCAGGTAAGACTGTTGAACTAAACATTTCTCCTTTTAAATGTTGTGCTGTGTGGCTGTAGCATAATGCCAGTCACTGACTTTGCATCCCAAATGACTGTCAACTATGGCTTCCCATATTTCAGATTTTGGTGTGGTTGCAACACTGTGATGCTTTGATGTGTACAGACTGCTGAGACACATATGTAGGATGGATCAACATATTACTGGACATTTGCACAGGACCATGCAGTTCAAAACACTTCAAACATTGTAATTTTACTTCGGATAAAGCCCTATTACTCAAGTTGTGTTCATGGGTGTTTATTTGAATTACAAAAATAACATGGCAAAGTGCAATAGAGTGGGGTGATGGTTGGGAAAAATCCACTGTAGTGGGACAGTCTGTTTGTTGTACAGGTCCAGTGTATAAGGGGCCATAGGAAGGGAAGCAATGGCAGCTCATAGTGGACAAGGTGACACAGCAGAACACAAGGGGGACATTCAGGAGGGGCTCATTTCCTGGCGGTGGTCTTGGTCTTGGCAACTGTCTCTGGTGTCTGTCTGGGTCACAGGGACATTTGCGGGTAGTTCACCTTCTGCAGGGGGAAGGGTGCTGGTGGCCTGTGGGTCCAGTTGCAGGGCCTCCTGTCCACTAGCAGCAGCAGATGTGGAGGGCTGCTCAGTACACTGGCTAGTGGTAGGGGCCGCTGGTGCGCTGTGTACTCCCTCATGATGTTGGCCATGGCACCCAGCACCCCTGCAATGGAGACCATGGTGGTATTCAAGGCCTGCAATTCATGCTTGATCTCCTGGTGGTGTTCCCCCTGCAGCCGCTGGTTCTCCTGCATGATGTTTAACACCTGACCCATCTTGTCCTGAGATTGATGTTATGCCTCCAGGACATTAGTGAGTGCCTCCTGGGCAGTCGGTTCCCTGTGCCTGTTCTCCCCCTGTGCTGGTGCACAGCTGTCCTCCAAACATCCCCTGAATGGTGTACCCACTCCCATTGACCCCTGGACCCTCATTGTCTTGCCTATGAGGTGAGGACTCGGGTCCCTGTACAGGTGGACACACTACTGATTGACGTGTCCTGGGGACAGAGGCCTGGGGATGTTGGGTGGCAGCTGTGGTGTTGGATTCTGAGGGGGAAGGCTCTGTAGTGGACTGGGTGTGGGATGGGGTCAGCCGACTGACCAGTGGTAACAGATGGGCCAGGAAGTTCATCCAGATCCAGAGCTCCTGAGTTGCTGTCATCACTGGAGGCATCTTCTGTTGGGGGACTGGGTAGCTGTGGCACCTCCTCGCCGCTGACATTGGCTGGGGCACCTGTGGTGATGTAAGTGATGTATTATGCTACATGTCTGTGACATATTCCGCATCACTAGCTTCCCCAGTGTTATTGCTGTTGCCCTGACACCTTTACTTTTGTGTATGGAGATGGATTGTGGGATTGTTAGTTCTCTATGCTGTGAATGCATTGGTTGTGGGTGTGCATGCAGGGCTGGAAGGGATGTGCATGCAGTTGGTATGGCATGCAGGGCTTGGCATTTCATTTTGGTAATTGGGGTGGTGCACTGTGTAGGATGGGGTGGGGTGATGGTTGTCAGGGTGAAGGGTCATGGTGGCATGCAAGTATGGGGGGGTGATAAGTAGTAAATGTTGACTCACCATTGTCCAGTCCTCAGGCTACTCTGGGTGCAGGATTGCCAAGACTTGCTCCTCCAATGCGGTCAGCTGTGGGGGAGGAGGTGGGGGTCCACCGCCAGTCCTCCTGATGGCAAGCTGATGCCTTGCTGCAATGGAACGCACCTTTCCCCGCAGGTCGTTCCACCTCTTCCTTATGTCGTCCCTTGTGCGTGGATGTTGTCCCACGGCGTTCACCCTGTTCACGATCCTCCGTCTTAGCTCCATCTTCCTGGCAATGGTAATCTGCTGGGCCTGTGCTCCAAACATCTGTGGCTCTACCCTGACTATTTCCTCAACCATGACCCGCAAAAATATACCCATAAAAAAGTTATTTTTTTTCAACTAATTCAACTAATTAAAATTACTATCTGTAATCGGTCGAATAAATTACAGTTAGTAATTTTAATTAGTTGAATAGGTTTTCAAATGTCTTTACAATGAATACTATAGCTGTAAAAAGGTAAGGTTTTGTCAATATATGTATTTAAAAAAAAATCTAAATAATTATTTTTATGGCTATATGTTTTCAGATAGAGGGGGTCATTCTGACCCTGGCGGTCATTGACCGCCAGGGTCAACGACCACGAGAGCACCGCAAACAGGCTGGCGGTGCTCTCAAGGGCATTCTGACCGCGGCGGTTTGGCCGCGGTCAGAAAGGGAAAACCGGCGGTCTCCCGCCGGTTTTCCGCTTTGTGTAGTCCACACTTCTGTAAGACTGTTAGCACTTTAGTTGTTCTTTAGAGCACTTTGGCAGGCTGCAGTAAAACACACGGAAAGCAACTCACAGGCAGCTCCTGCTGGAAGTACATGCTTTACTGTGATTGTTTGACTTCATTCTGATTTGGCTAAGAACGATAGTATGAAATTACAGAAAATATGCTCTCATTTAACTTCTGGTGCACCTTCCATAACCTCTATGGGAAAATCACGAGAAAACTTGATTCATGAAAACTCTAGCAGGGTAAAACCACCTAAGAACACACCACAATTCCTAAAATTAGTATGGTACCAAGAACAAATGATTTACATTGTAACTACAAATCAGAATTCCGGCGCACAACATGACATGTAACCCAGGGTCCAGCAGTCTGATTCTGCAGTACACGAAGCAGAAGCTGGTATTTTTTTTCTTTTTTCTCTTCCCAAAACCCCCCTCCACTTGAGGACTTGCGAGAGAGCAACATCCTCTTCATCGTGGTCACGTTAGTCCTCACTGGGATTTGTTAATGTTCATCTCCCCATCGAAAGATTTCAGGTAAGTGGCTTGCACAGAACAGAAGGCCAAGCCACAACATTAAAGTTCCCTTGGGGTGAAGTCATCATGGACCACGTGTCTGTAACTGATTTAGATCATTTAGGGCCAGATGTACGAAGCCTTTTGCATGTCGCAAACTGCAAAAAACGCAGTTTGTGGCATGCAAAAGGCCGAACACGATGCTCATTCCCAAATTGCGAGTCGGTACCGACTCGCAATTTGGGAATGCAACTTGCAAATAGGAAGGGGTGTTCCCTTCCTATTTGCGACCGCATCGCCATTCAGAGTTGCTTTGTGACCGCAAATGCGGTCGCAAACCAACTCGCAGTTACCACCAGTGTCACACTGGTGGTAACTCATTCGCAAAAGGGAAGGGGTCCCATGGGGACCCCTTCCCCTTTGTGAATGCCGAAAAAAATATTTTTTCAGAGCAGGTATGGACCACTGCCTACTCTGAAAAAAACTAAACCAAATGGTTTCGGTTTAGTTTTCATTTTGCAGCTCATTTTCCTTTAAGGAATTGGGTCTGCAAAATGAAGAAAAAAAAACTGGTTTATTGACAAAGCAGTCACAGACATGGAGGTCTGCTGACTACAGCAGGCCACCATCTCTGTGAGTGCAGGGACTCGCTATGGGGTCGCAAACTGCGACCCACCTCATGAATATTGATGAGGTGGGTCTTTGCAACCCCATAGCGAGTCGCAAAAGGTGTCTGAGACACCTTTCTGCATCCAATTTTGCGAGTTGCAAATTGCGAGTTTACTACATCTGGCCCTTAATCCCTACTGAGCAGTTGGTAGTTCTAGTACAAAATTTACAGGAACAAGTCCTGAAATTACAAACCGAGAATCAAGAGCTCAGGGAGACCCTAACATGTTCCACATCCTTCATGCAATTGAGGGATCCCTCAGGTCCAAGGGCCATAATTAATCCCCCAAAATGTTGTACTCTACTTCCACTTCTGCTAATCCCTCTGACCGCAATCTACATGTAACTGTGACCACTCTGACATCTGTGCCGTTGGCCAACACTGAAAAATTCACTGGGGATAGTTCTCGGTTTGCTGCTTTCATGAGCCAATGCCAATTGCAGTTTTCGTGTAAACCTCAAATATTTACATCTGATGCTGCTAAGGTAGCTTTTGTAGTTTCCTATCTTGCCAGCAATTGGTCTTTTCCACTTATTGAAAAAAAATATCTCATCCTAAATATTTTTGCTGCCTTTAAGGCAGCCCTAACATGTATGTTTGTAAAACATGTTTTTATCCAGTCTTGTGATAACAAATTATTACATTTATGACAAGGGTCAAAGGACCTCCTCACTTACATTACTACTTTCAAGCGGTTAATTACTGAGACTAGATGGCCTGGAGAAGAACATACCTCACTTTGTTTTTACAGAGGCCTGAGGGATGATTTAAAAAATAGTTTATTTATTAATTTAGTAATGAGACTAGATCATCAGTTAGGAGAAAAGAAATCTGAACATCCACGGAGGGAACTCAGGGTAGTTGTTTTAAAAACAGATATAAACGAAATCAAAGAAAAAGCAAAGGATCCAGAACCCATGCAAATTGGGGGAGTTAGAGGTTCCTTATCTATTGAAGAGAAGGAACAGTGCCATAAAACCAATCTGTGGCTATATTATGGTAAATCCGGTCACTTCACAGGTAAACCTAAAAGGAAAAAGCGGTCTCTAATTTGAGTGTTCCTGAACTGCAGCAGGAAAACTAATGCACTCGGAGAGAACTGAGATCGCCTCTCTGAGAGGGTCCCTTCACCAGATTTCCCAATAATTGACTAATGTCCTAAACCGTATACCTAGACACCTGACCATTAGAGTAACTCTCATTCTAACCCCTCAGAATTGACAACATTGGCGGTAAAAGCCGCTTACCGCCATGCAGAAGACCGCCAACCCACCGCCACAGCCGCGGAATTCCGCCACAGCTATTATGACCCACATCTCGGAATCCGACAAAATTCAGACACCAACACAAGTCCGCCACACCAAAGGTAAGTGATAAACTGGCGAAAACAAATCCTCCACCATCACGCCAACAGAAATACGCCCACACTATCACAACACACGAATCCACGCAGCGGTCTTTCAACCGTGGTATCCCATTGGCGGTACACACCGCCGTGCTCAAAATACACACACTTCTACAAAACACCGCCACATTGGACAATTCGAAATACACACACCTGATACACATACACACACCACTCCCACATACCCAATACAATATAAAGCACACACCCACATCACCCACAAACCCCTACGACCACAATTACAGAGAGAAGGCCAGAGAGAGACACTACAAACTACTACCAAGCATCCACAGGCACACCAGACCATCACCCACACTACTTCCACGCACAAAACACCACACACCACTACATATCACCACACTTATCACCACATACACCACCCCACACATCACCTACACCACCCCATGGCAGGGCAAAGACACCCCAGGTTCTCGGAGGAGGACCTCAGGGTCATGGTGGAGAAAATCGTCCGGGTAGAGCCACAGCTATTTGGAGCACAGGTGCAGCACACCTCAATTGCAAGGAAGAGGGAGCTATGGCGAAGAATAGTCGACAGGGTGAACGCAGTGGGACAACACACAAGAAATCGGGGCGAGATCAGGAAGAGGTGGAACGACGTACGGGGCAGGTGCGTTCTGTGGTCTCAAGACACCACATCCCGGTACAGCGGACTGGCGGAGGACCCCCGCCTCCTCCCCCACAACTAACAACATGGGAGGAGCAGGTCTTGGAGATTCTGCATCCTGAGGGCCTTGCAGGAGTAGGTTGAGGAATGGACTCTGGTAAGTCAAACCTTTAACTACTTCATCCCCCACCCTACCTGCATGCTATCACAGACCCCAACCCTCACCCCCTCCCCTATCACTCCAACTCCTCACTAATGTACTAATAACACAAACCACACATCCCAACACCAAGACCTGCATGCAACACCAAAGCATGGACACCCATCACTAAAGCATGCTGAAATGATGAGGGGTGGCACCATTTACAATGAAATCCGTTGTCATTTATTCAAGTTAAGAGTCAAGTGAAACACCCCATCCAACACAAGCCTTCTCTCTGCTTCCTCTCCAACTGTCAGATCCCCTGGTTACCATCACTAGGCTCTCTTAGTGACAGTTGCCAGGTTCCGTAACCAGGTTCTAGTGAAGGTACTACATACAGGTTCTACATACAGAATGCCACACATCTCCCTCCCTTCATTAACAAAAGGAGAAATTAAATTTAACAACAATGAAGAGTATCTGATTATAAATGAGAACTTTTTACATGAAAACACCTACAATAAGGAAACATAAGCACTAAACAAAGTCATCTAAAATTTAAGGACGCTTGATAATTCTTGAAGACTTCCTTGGTGAAAAATGATCATCAACAAAACCATGTTTTCCCGCTACATCATCACTCACAGATATACCTTCCCCACAAGCAGATTTCACTTTGACCACTCTTCCAACATTCCATACTTTGTGATCCTCAGTTCTTACAGCATTACCCAGAACTTTCTTAACTTCGAGTGGTCTAGAGAATTTTGAATGTTCTTTTGAAAGACCAAAACGAGGATTCTTTACCTTGACAAGATCACCTACTTGAATCACCACTTTCTTGACTGCTCTGCGCTTATCAAATCTAATCTTTCTGTCAGAATTTATTTTTGATTCTTTTAAACATTTCAACTTATCATTACATACAGTTTCAGATTTCGAACCCACCTTGTCATTAACCCATGAAGGACACACCAATGTGTTTGGTTTGCTCCTTCTGAACAACTCAAAAGGTGAAAAGCCTGTAACAGAATGAGGGGTCAATCAATAAATCCTGATTTTACATGACACTTCCTCTTTCCAACATTTATTATTCGCCAAAGCCAATTGAATAGTTTATTTTAATACTCTATTTAACCTCTCTACCATTCCATTGGTTTCAGGATGGTAAAGAGAAGTTTTCTTATGTTTAATGCCTCTTTCACTCAAGAAGCGTTCCATGTCTTGTGAGACCAATTGTACACCATTGTCAGTCAGAATAGAGGAAGGAAACCCTTCTCTATCGAAAATATCATTAAGAAAACTTATTACATCGCATGTCTCAACAGAGGTAGTGATTTTGAATTCGGCCCACCTTGAATACATATCCATTAATACAATTATATATTTATCAGAGCCCGAATATCTAATCGGACCCAAAATGTCCAACGAAATTTCTTGCCAAGGTTCTTTTGGTAGCTCCCTCACTTTCATGGGTTGAGTTCTACAAGTTAAAGTCTTGTCTGCATTGGAACACTCTGCACACTCCCTAACACATCTTTCAATTGACAAGTCCATACCTGGCCACCAATACATGAGTCTTAACCTTTCTTTTGTTTTGGAATACCAGGATGGCTCTCATGAGCCATGGAAATTAATTCATCTCTCAACTTCTTTGGAGGAACAGGCCTCGTTCCTCTCAATAAGAAATCACCATGAGTTGATAACTCATCTCTGACTCTCCAAAACCCGCATAACTGTTGATCATTCTTCTCAGTACCATCCCAACC
This sequence comes from Pleurodeles waltl, assembly GCF_031143425.1. Lineage (NCBI taxonomy): Eukaryota > Metazoa > Chordata > Amphibia > Caudata > Salamandridae > Pleurodeles > Pleurodeles waltl. The sequence goes on along the minus strand of NC_090440.1, from coordinate 1,441,387,523 downwards.
ATCTACGATTTTTTAAATAACTTTCTGTACAACTTCATCACCTAATAACTCCAATATCCAGTCACTTTCCTTAATTATGCCATCCCTGATCATGCACACATCAAAGTCGTCTCCACAATACATGGAGGTATCTTCAGACTCCATATTGTCGTTTACTAACCTCGAACAACAGTCTGCGAGGTTGTTTTCAATCCCGGGTATGTACTGAACACCAAACGTAAATTCCTGCAAGGCTACTACCCATTTTCTGATTCTACCAGACACAGCATCTAACTCTTTTTTTTCAGAGATTTCTTTTAATGGTTTATGGTCCGTTCTTACCAAGAAGTTGCTACCCCAAACAAATTTCCTTAGTTTGTTCACCGCCCAAAATATAGCCAACGCCTCCTTTTCGATAACAGAATAGTTTAACTCTACCCCCTTCAAGGACCTTGATAAAAAAAAGTATTGTTCTTTCAACACCACCATGTGTTTGTATCAAGACAGACCCAAGTCCTTTGACGCTAGCATCCGACATTATTACTGTATGCTGTCCTGGTTCAAAACTATTTAAACTAGCAGCAGATTTCAAACTATGCTTCAATGAAACAAACTGCTTTTCACACTCATCAGTCCAGTCAAAAGTTACACCTTTCTTCACTAACTCTCTCATACATATAGTTTTGTCAGCAAAATGATCCACAAATTTACTGTAGAACTCAGCCATGCCAAGAAATCTCACTACCTCATCTTTTGAGGAAGGGCTAGAAAAATTAATAATGGTATCAACCAATTCTTTTTTGGGTTCAATACCCTTGGAAGAAATTTTGTGACCAAGATAATCAATTTCATGAAGATTAAATTTGCATTTTCCTGCCTTTAAGGTCAAACCGCTCTTTTCAAGTCTCTGAAGGACTCGGCGTACTCTTTCATTGTGTTCTTTCTCATCTCTACCATATACAAGAATGTCATCTTGGTATACTTTGATACCTTGCAGTCCTCCTAGCAGTCTTTCCATGGCACGTTGAAAAACAGCTGCAGCCGAAGCCATGCCAAATGGCATACGAATAAACTTATAACTGCCAAAAGGGGTGATGAATGCCGTCAAATCTTGAGAGTCTTCATGTAAAGTGATCTGGTGGTAGGCAGATGTTAAATCTATAGAAGAGAAACAATTTGCACTTCCTAATAAAGATAACATTTCATTAATGTTAGGCAAAGGATAATGATCCACCACTATACACTTATTTAATTCTCTTAAATCAATGCAAAGTCTTGGTTCGCCATTGGCTTTGACAGCCATGACCACTGGAGCCAACCATTCAGTGGATTCCACTTCTTTGATAATACCATTCAGTATAAGCTTATCTAATTCTGTTTTAATTTTCTCTTTGACCATTAAAGGTACACTTCTTACTTTGCTGACCATAGGTATGGCATTTTTCTTCATCTTAATTTTATGTACATAACCTTTCATACATCCAAGTTTGTTTTGAAACAGGTTTGGAAATTCTTGTTCATATGATGGTCTCGGACTGATAACATTGATATACCCATTATGTTCCACCGAATCAATGCACACATAATTTTTCAATCTTACAGATGGAGATTCATTGGGGTCAAGATACACCTTTAGATCTCTCTGGTGAAACCAACTAATAAGGGAATCACCTCTCATGGAAACATAGATCTTACCAACTGTAGACCTATCTTTGAATTGGATTGAGCCAATAAAGTAACCTAATAACTTAATAGGTTTTCCACCATACCCTTTAGGTGAAATATCAGGTTTGAAAAGCCTCACCGAAGCTCTGAGATGTTTTTCAAATAGAACTCTTGGAATAAGTGTAATTTTTGCTCCCGAATCAAACATCATGGGAATATTTACTCCATCAATTTGTACAGACTCAATTGGACCACCGTTACCTTTTTTGACCTGTAAAACAAATTCTTCATGAAAATCATCATCTTCTAAACTTATTTCCTGAACCCTCTTTTTCTTTATGTCTACAGTCCTATAACACGAAGTAACATGTCCTTTCTTACCACACTTTTTGCAAGAAGCTTTCCACCCAACACAGCCTTTAAAGTTGGCATAATGACCAAGTTCTCCACACCTATAACACCTTCCCTGGAAATTTTCTTTCTCCTTATTGACTTTTGAACTTTCTTTGACCAACCTCTGAGATTTCATCCTCTCTTGTGAGTTCCTCTTATGATTGACAAGATGTACATCACTCTCTCTTTCAATAAGATTAGTCTTCCTAATTTCCTCAACAAAAGCTGAACTATGTTCATGCATTTTAGCAATAACAATCACTTCACTCAGAGAAGGATTATCTTTGTTCCAAAAAGATTCTCTTACTTTCTCAATACTACAACCCAACATAAACTGGTCTCTTAACCTTTCCTCTTTATTACTCCCAAAACTACATGACGAGGCTAATTTCCTGAGAACTGTGATGTATTCCTCTACAGATTCACCTGGGTGTTGAGCTCTTTTCCCGAAGTGATACCTTTCTAAAACTGTTGAAACTTTAGGTAAATAATGCAAATCTATTTTTTTGATACAAATCTCAAAGTCATTGAGCTCACTCGCATCATCAACAGAAAGTTCAGGAAGATTCTCAAAAACCTCCTGGCCTTCCGCCCCTAGACAGTGTAACAAGAGTGACACCTTGCGCTCAGCACTCAATGAAGTGCCATAAACTCTTGCATAATGTGCAAATACACCTTTTAATTTCTTCCACGGAATCTGTGGTTCACCAGGAGAAGGTAAGAAAAATGGAGGACAAGTTACATTCTGCATGGTGAATGATACTATTAAATAATATTTCAATACAAGGTTTGCTGTCACTGTTTTCTTATCATGCCCGGTTGTACCCTGCAGACGTCTCAGTCTTTACACCACCGTCCTGGCGGATTGCCCATTAGCGGCAGCGCGTGAGAGGAAAACCTAGGTTTCCAGGCGCTACGGCAGCACATGGCGCTTTGCTGTGGGACCGGGTCACCCCGCAGACTAAGCAAAGTCCAGACACTACGGGCCGCGCTGAGCTACATTCGCGGCCTGCAGGAGTTGCTGAGAGTAGCCGAAAGCAGTCGACAGTAGAAGTAACGGTTAAGTCTGCCAAGATGACGGTCGGATCTTGAACCGCCTACCGAGCAGGATTCGCACCTCCGGATGTGGCCAGACCAAAATTAGATGCTACCACACGCTTTCACGGAGATCAGCACAGAGAATCACGGAGATTAGCAGCATTGAAGGTAAGTTGGACAAGTTGTGCTATACTGATTCAAACGATGCCTGGCCAGCCCTGGAATGAGAATTAAGTCTCTGCCACACAAACAAGTCGGGTCGTCATGGTGTTTTCACCAAAGCTGCCAGAGTCCATCGAAAACAGGTGAGGTTTCACACAACTTACAAATCCAGTGGTGTTGGGGTGTTGACACTTCACAAGGTTTGTGAAGTAAATGTTGATAGGTTCCTCTACCTCGTCGCCAATGAAATGATGAGGGGTGACACCATTTACGATGAAATCCGTTGTCATTTATTCAAGTTAAGAGTCAAGTGAAACACCCCATCCAACACAAGCCTTCTCTCTGCTTCTGCTCTAACTGTCAGATCCCCTGGTTACCATCACTAGGCTCTCTTAGTGACAGTTGCCAGGTTCCGTAACCAGGTTCTAGTGAAGGTACTACATACAGGTTCTACATACAGAATGCCACACATGCCCACTGCACATACCCATAACACCCCCCTCAAACATCATCACACAAGCCCCCACACAGGAATGCTAGCACTGGGGTACAGGGTCACCCACCCATTGCACACCATGACACACACAGATGCAATAATCATGCTTTTACACCCCTGCAGGACCACTACCCAACGCCACCAGACAGGAGGCTCCAGACATCTCCACCCCACCCACAGAAGAGGCCCACAGTGATGACAGCAGCTCTGTCCAACTGGATCCAGATGACCAGCCCGGACCATCGTGGGCCTCGGGACAGTCGGTTCCCCACACCCAGTCACAGGCCACCACAGAGCTTCCACCCTCTGGTAACACCAGCACAGCACCCACCCAGCGGGCCTATACCTCCGTCCCCAGGACACGTCAATCAGCTGTGTGTCCACCAGTACAGGGAACCCAGGATAACCCACCACCCCAACAACAACAGGGGCGTGGGGGCAGTGGTAGTGGGCACACGGTCCAGGGGACGGAGGCCCAGGAACACAGGGGAACTGGGAGGGCTGCTGTGCGACAGGGGGCGGACAGGCCTAGGGAACCCACTCTCCACGAGGCCCTCTCCTCCATCATGGGAGCATACCACCACTCCCAGGAGACAATGGCAACGGACCTGGTCAAGTTTCAGGAGACCCAGCGCATGCAGGAGGAACAGTATTTGGGGTTCAGGGAGGAACTCAGAACCATCAGCTCCGCCCTGGGCACCATCGTAGGGGTGCTGAAGGAAATACCCAACACCAGGAGGGACACTGTGGCACTCCAAGGGGCCCCTGACACTAGCATGGACGATAAACTGCCCACCACCTCCGCCGGCGCTAGTGGACAGGAGGCACCGCCACAGGACCACCACACCAGCACCCCACCCCCTGCAGATGGAGAACCACCCCACAAGCGGTCCCTGAGATCGAGTAACAAGACAGAGCACGATGCCAAGACCCCCGCCAAGTAATGAGACCACCCTGATTGTCATCCCACTGTCCCACTTTGTAACACTGTCCATATTTAAACTGCCCCAGCTCTACTTCCTATGCCCATATGGGCAATGCACCTGTGAGACTAATAGACTGGACTCTGCCATGGACATTCCTCCACCATCACCCCTCACCATGTTACAACCCCCCTCCAATATTTAGCACTTAAATAAACACCCTTGAAGCACAACACAATCTGGAGTCAGTCTGTGATTTAGAAAATGTGTATTAGCAATGACAGTGACAAAATGTGTTTTCAAATGTAATGTCAACATACCTATGTCACACATTTCAAGTCAATGGAGAATCTAAGCAGATGACACACATTGTAAACCACACCTGTGAAACCGTAAGGGAAATGTATAACTCAGTTACCATATACTGGTTGAAATCGAAAGACAGGATAGAGGTAGAGGTGTGAAAGTACTTCTAGTAGGCAGGAATGTGTTCTCACCTGTGTGTCACTGGAAATATTGCTGGATAACTGAGTCCCTGTTGTCAATGTCTTCTTCCTCTGCTTCCTCCTCATCACTGTCCACAGGCTCCACAGCTGCCACAACACCGTCATCTGGACCATCCTCCTGCAGAAAAGGCACCTGTCGTCGCAAAGCGAAGCTGTGAAGCATATAGCAGGCCACAATGATCTGGCACACCTTCTTTGGTGAGTAGAATAGGGATCAACCTGTCATATGCAGGCACCTGAACCTGGCCTTCAGGAGGCCGAAGGTGCGTTCGATCACCCTCCTAGTCCGCCCATGTGCCTCATTGTAACGTTCCTCTGCCCTAGTCCTGGGATTCCTCACTGGGGTCAGTAGCCATGACAGGTTGGGGTAACCAGAGTCCCCTAATAGCCACACCCGGTGCCTCTGGAGTTGACCCATCACATAAGGGATGCTGCTATTCCGCAGGATGTAGGCGTCATGCACAGAGCCAGGGAACATAGCATTTACCTGGGAGATGTACTGGTCTGCCAAACAAACCATCTGTACATTCATCGAATGATAACTCTTCCGGTTCCTGTACACCTGTTCACTCCTGTGGGGAGGGGACCAGAGCAACATGGGTCCCATCAATGGCACCTATGATGTTAGGGATATGTCCAAGGGCATAGAAGTCACCTTTCACTGTAGGCAAATCCTCCACCTGAGGGAAAACGATGTAGCTCCGCATATGTTTCAGCAGGGCAGACAACACTCTGGACAAAACTTTTGAAAATATAGGCTGGGACATCCCTGATGCCATGGCCACTGTTGTGTGAAATGACCCACTTGCTAGGAAATGGAGCACTGATAGCACCTGCACTTGAGGGGGGATCCCTGTGGGATGGCGGATTGCTGACATCAGGTCTGGCTCCAACTGGGTACACAGTTCCTGGATTGTGGCACGGTCAAACCTGTAGGTGATGATCAAATGTCTTTCCTCCATTGTCGACAGGTCCACCAGCGGTCGGTACACCGGAGGATTCCGCCATCTCCTCACATGTCCCAGCAGACGGTGCCTAGGATTGACAACAGCGACCACAGAGTCAAACAACTCAGAGGTATGTACCCACAGTCTACACAGAACACCATTCATACACAAAATGTGGCCTGTATTTGTGTTGTGCGACAAGGCCTAGGTCTGTGTGACGCAGTTGGTAATTAGGGCATGTGGGCCCCTGAAATGGTGGCTGCCTCACCTCTAAAGTGGGACAATGGGATGTGAGGTAACTGCGCTGGCGTTGTACACCGTCGCTGTAAGTGGTCGAAGACCGCAGCGCAATGCTGCATTGGTTAACATTGGACCCTATGGGTCCCAGGAGCCAATGACGATGTACGCCGGCGGTGATGGTACGCACCGCCGCGGACGTGACCGCCGCGGACGTGACCGCCATTTTCTATCTGTTCAATCACTCAATACCTGATCTTCGACAGGAGAGGACCTACACTGCAAGTGCTGCTGTGACCTCGGTCTGGAAGAGACAATGGCTCGTGCGTCTGGGGAAACGGCCCCTGCCTTCACTGCAGAGGAGTTGGAGAAGCTCGTGGATGGGGTCCTCCCCCAGTACACGCTACTCTACGGTCCTCTAGAACAATAGGTAAGTACACAGGGAGCATGTTGTATGGGCTATGCCTGTGTGGAGAGGGCTGGTTGTAACAAGGAAGGGGGCACAGTTCTGTGTGCATGAAGGACTGTGAATGCATGTGCCACATGGCAAGGGTAGGGATGGGGGCCAATCACTTAGACGGTGCAGTTGCTAATGACTTCTCTTCTTCCCCTGTACATGTCATGTAGGTCAGCGCCCACCAGAAGAAGGATATTTGGCGTGCCATCGCTAAGGACGTACGGACCCTGGGGGTCCACCACAGACGGAGCACCCACTGCCGTAAAAGATGGGAGGACATTCGCCACTGGAGCAAGAAGACGGCGGAGGCTCAGCTGGGGATGGCCTCCCAACGTGGGAGGGGTGCCCGTCGAACCATGACCCCCCTGATGTTCCGGATCCTGGCGGTGGCCTACCCTGAGTTGAATGGGCGCTTGAGGGCATCACAGCAGACACAAGGGGGTGAGTACACTATCATTCAGCAGACTTTGCGCACAGTGAAGGTGTCTGGGTGGGGGAGGAGGGCTGTGGGTTTCCCTAGGCCAGGGCGAGTTCCGTAGGCTAGGCCCATCCGTAATGCAGGCCATGTGGCACCCCACCTCAGGACGTACGGACCCTGGGGGTCCACCACAGACGGAGCACCCACTGCCGTAAAAGATGGGAGGACATTCGCCGCTGGAGCAAGAAGACGGCGGAGGCTCAGCTGGGGATGGCCTCCCAACGTGGGAGGGATGCCCGTCGAACCATGACCCCCCTGATGTTCCGGATCCTGGCGGTGGCCTACCCTGAGTTGAATGGGCGCTTGAGGGCATCACAGCAGACACAAGGGGGTGAGTACACTATCATTCAGTGGACTTTGCGCACAGTGAAGGTGTCTGGGTGGGGGAGGAGGGCTGTGGGTTTCCCTAGGCCAGGGCGAGTTCCGTAGGCTAGGACCCTCCGTAATGCAGGCCATGTGGCACCCCACCTCACCTCTTTAGAGTGCCAAGTACAGGTATTCATGCCCCTGTGTCATCTATGTGTGCAGATGTCGACCATAGGCATGTAGGCCATATTCCAGGAATTGCATCTATAGAGCCCAACAGCGCGACGTAGTGCAGGGGGCTGCTGTGTCTGTATTGTCCGCCAACGGTAGCGGTAAGCCATGCACTCAACCTGTCTTTCTTCTGTTGTCCCTCCCCTTTTTGTGGTCTCCCTGTTCTTGTGTCCATCAGCATCATCAGGCAGAGGTACAGTGGCACCGGAGCACGAGGGAGCTGCATCCCACATGGCCATGGAGGCCCACACCACGGACTCAGAATACACCAGTGGGATGGAGGGCGAGGGGAGCACCACGGCGGTCACAGGATCTGCAACCAGCGACACGGACTCGTCCTCCGATGGGAGCTCCCTTGTGGTGGCAGCAAAATCTGTGCCCCCCACTTCTACAGGTACAGCCGCCACCCCCCCTACCAGCACCGCCCTCCCAGCAGCCCCTCAGCCTTCGCCCCGTGCCTGCTCACCCAGGAGGGTGGGCATCACCTTCCTCCTAGGCACCTCAGCCCCTGCCCCAGTCACCTCTGCTGCCCTCAGTGAGGAGGCCATTGACCTCCTCAGGTCCCTCACTGTTGGGCAGTCTACCATTTTGAATGCCATCCAGGGTGTAGAAAGGGAATTGCAACACAAAAATGCATTCCTGGAGGGCATTCATTCTGGTCAGGCTGCCCTTCATCGAACCCTGCAAACTCTGGCCTCAGCACTGATGGCAGCCATTGTCCCTGTGTCTAGCCTCCCCCCTCCAACTTCCTCCACCCCGATCCAATCCCCTGTACCTCAGCCTATCCCAAGCACACCTAAGGACCAGCCTCCACACACGTCAACACACAAGGGAAGCTCAGGCAAACATAAGCACCACACATCCCACAGGCACTCACGCAAGCATCACACACATACAGACACACCAAGATCTACTGCCTCCACTGTGTCCCCCTCCTCCTCGTCTCCCTCCTCCCTCCCAGTCTCGTCTACACTCACACCTGCATGCACTACCACTACAGCCACTACGTCCTGCACCAGCACACTCACCACCACACCCCTCTCACGTGCACTCACCACCGCCACTCCCATTTACACATCCCCTGTGTCCTCTACCAGTGTGTCTGTGACGCCCCCTCCCAAGATACACAAACGCAGGCACACACCCACCCAACAGCCATCCACCTCACGACAGCCTCCAGCCCATGCACCTGCACCCAAATCCACAAAACTTACACCTCCTACAACCACCTCCTCTTCCTCCACTCCCAAATCCCCTCCATCTACCTGTCCCAGTGTCTACCAAAAACTTTTCCTGGCCCCCCTTAACCTATTTCCCACCACACCCCCCATCCAACTCATAGGTCCTGTACTAGCACCTCAGCCAAAAAATCTCTGGGACCAGTGGTGCCTGTTGTTACAGGTATGTGGAGTGCACCGGCCACCAGGACAGCCAGTGTGGCACGGAGCCACAGCACAGCCAGTCCCCCCCCCCTGTGAAGCACCAGAAGTTGGACAGTGCCCAGCGGGAGAGGGGGAAGACTCCAGCCAGCAAAGCCGCTCACAAGGGTCCCGGGGGAGTGTCGACTCAGCTGTGACTCCTCCCAAGGTGGGGAAGGGGCAGAAGAAATCTCCAAAGTCTGGGAGGAGCAGCACGGCGGGGAGGACCGCCATCATCCCCGCTGCCCAGGAGGCCACCGCCAGCCCCAGAGTCACTGGGCAGGAGGCCACCGCCAGAGTCACTGCCCAGGAGGCCAGCCCCATCGTCACTGCCCAGGAGGCCACTGCCAGCCCCATCGTCACTGCCCAGGAGGCCACCGCCAGCCCCATCGTCACTGCCCAGGAGGCCACCGCCAGCCCCAGAGTCACTGCCCAGGAGGCCACCGCCAGCCCCAGAGTCACTGCCCAGGAGGCCACCGCCAGCCACAGCCCAGCTGGCCAGGAAGGCCCCGCAAGCCACAGCCCAGCTGACCCATGAAGGACCGCCAGCCACAGCCCTGCTGGGCAATGAAGGACAGCCTTGGCAAGCACCGCTGAACAGGCCAGGGACCGCTGAACAGGGCAAAGACCGCCATGGAATGCACCGCTGAACAGGTCTGACACTGGCAACGCAAGCAACCCTGAACAGGCCAGGGACCGCTGAACAGGGCAAAGACAGCCATGGAATGCACCGCTGAACAGGTCTGACACTGGCAACGCAAGCACCGATGAACAGGCCAGGGACCGCTGAACAGGGCAAAGACTGCCATGGAATGCACCGCTGAACAGGTCTGACACTGGCAACGCAAGCACCGCTGAACAGGCCAGGGCCCGCTGAACAGGGCAAAGACCGACATGGAATGCACTGCTAGCCCATTTGCGGCAGGGGCAGTGACGCAACTTGGACCGTCACGGGGTGTGTGCTGCACTCTGGGCACAATGCTCCCTCCAGAACCAGTGGAGACTATTATCCACTTGTTAGACTGTGGCTTTGCACTCCCCAGGATTGCACAGTGGGCAACCCACCCACTGTAGAGACTTGAGAGACTGTGGCTTTGGACTCCCCAGGATTGCACAGTGGGCAACCCACCGACTGTAGAGACTTGAGAGACTGTGGGTTTGCACTCCCCAGGATGATACAGTGGGCAACCCACCCACTGCAGAGACTTGAGAGACTGTGGCTTTGCACTCCCCAGGATGGTACAGTGGGCAACCCACCCACTGCAGAGACTTGAGAGACTGTGGCTTTGCACTCCCCAGGATGGTACAGTGGGCAACCCACCCACTGCAGAGACTTGAGAGACTGGGCTTTGCACTCCCCAGGATGGTACAGTGGGCAACCCACCCACTGCAGAGACTTGAGAGACTGTGGCTTTGCACTCCCCAGGATGGTACAGTGGGCAACCCACCCACTGCAGAGACTTGAGAGACTGTGGCTTTGCACTCCCCAGGATGGTACAGTCGGCAACCCACCCACTGTAGAGACTTGAGAGACTGTGGCTTTGCACTCCCCAGGATGGTACAGTGGGCAACCCACCCACTGCAGTGACTTGAGAGACTGTGGCTTTGCACTCCCCAGGAGACATCAATGGGCATGGAGCCCCCTCGTTGATCTGGTGTGGTGCACTCATCCGGCTGAGGTGCCCCCCCTTCCCTTCCCCCTGAGGTGCCTGTTTTATTTCTATCTGATGCCCCAGCAGTGTTCTCTCCGTTTTGATCAGGTATCTTGTGTGGGCCTCGCCCATGCATTTTGGGCCCAGTGGTCCACGGACAATGAATGGTGCATTACCTGCACTACTAATCGTGGTGTATATTTTGTTGATAGTGTATATATGTATATATTTGCTTCCTGTATTTTGATATATTACAATGGTTCAACTCATTTCCTTTTGTGTTTGCATTCTTCTGGGGGGTTTAGGGGGTGTTACTGAAATGTATAGATATGCATTGGTGTGTGTGTTGTAGTGGGTGAGGGTCGGGGTGGGGGTTGGGATGTTGGTTGTGTGTGTCCCTGTTTTTTGCCTCCCCCCTCCCCTATGTCGTAGGTGCAGTACTCACCGTGCTCTTCGCCCCCGGCGTTGATGATCCTCGTATAGGAGCAGGAAGACTATCGCTGGCAGAATATGGAGCTCCGGCTCCATATAGACCCTCTTCCTCGTGGGGTGTGTAGGGGTGAGCGTTTTCCCTTTGAAATGGCTGTTTCTGCCGTGTTTTTATCCGCGGTGAATCCGCCGCGGAAAAGGTGGCGGATTGGTAGGTTGTGATACTGTGGGTGGTACAGTGTCTCCCGCCTGTCTGTTGGCGGTGACCGCCGCGCTGTTTGTCTGTACCGATGTGGCGGTCGGAGTGTTAAAGTGGCTGTCTTTGTTGGCGGTTCCCGCCACGGTCATAATTCCAATTTTTTTACCGCCGGCCTGTTGGCGGTTTTACCGCCGCTTTAACACCGTCTGCCAGGGTTGTAATGACCACCAAAGTCTGTCAGTGCTCATAGACTCAGGTGCTACCGGTAACTTCCTTAATCTGGCCCTAGCAGCCAAGCTGGGAGTGTCAGGTGTTACCAAGGCAGTACCCGAACCAGTTAAGGCAGTTGATGGCTCAGCCTTGTCCTCTGGCCTTATTCAGTTTCACGCTAACCCACTAACCATGTTATGTGACAATGGTCATACAGAAGATGCAACCTTTGACTTAATTGATACCCCCACCTTTGGTGTTATTTTTGGTATTCCCTAGCTGGAATGCTATAAGCCTAAAGGTGATTGGGTTTCTCGAACAGTCACCTCGGACTCCCCCTTCTGCATGACCACGTGCTACCAAGACATCCACTGTCCTGTGACACACCCCTATTGTGCCACAACCAATTACCTTTCTTTCACTATTCTACCAGAAGAATATCAGGATTACCAAGACGTCCTTAACCAAGTCAAAGAAAATCAGTTGACACCCAATAGGGTTTAAGATTTTTGGTTAGACCTAGTTCCTGGAGCAGTCATTCCTTACAGTAGAATACATGCATTTACAGAACCTGAAATGCGCAAGTATTTGGATGAGTTGTTAGATTTGGGGTTTATAAGACATTCTACTTCTTCCATTCCGTCACCTTGTTCCTTCTTGGCATTTGCAGGCTTGTATTGACTACAGAATGGTTAATAAAGCAACCATTGAAAAATCATTACTCCTTGTCTCTGATATTGGTCCTGCTGGACCAAGGCCTGGGCTCCATTATTTATACCAAGCTAGACTTGTGCAGTCCATATCACCTGATCAATGTCAAGGAAGAAGACGAAAGGAAGACCACATTTCAGACAAAGTTTGGTTTGTTCTAATACACCGTGATGCCCTTTGGGCTTTGCAGTGCCCTGGCGGCATTCCAATACTTTATCAATGATGTGTTACATGAGTTACTAGATGTTTGCACTGTCTATATAGATGACATCTTGATATGTTCTAAAAATAAGCAGGAACATACTCAGCACATTATGGCAATTCTGCAATGTCTACTTGAACACTCCCTATATGCCAAATTAGAAAAATGTACCTTTTGCACTGACTCAGTAAAGTTCCTTGGATATCACTTATCATCCAGCGGCATTACCATGGACCCCAAAAAGGTAGACACTATTCTTTCATGGCCAACCCCCTACATTTGTTAAGGATGTTCAAAAGATTCTTGGTTTCACCAATCTTTATAGGCACTCCATCCCACAATTCTCACAAATAGTGGTCCCTAAAACCACCTTATTAAAGAAGGGACAACCATTTATCTGGTCTCGAGCAGCAGAACATGTATTTGATTGCATTTTTAAACAGTAACAGAACTTAACTGCAATGTTTAAGTCTAAACATATTTTAACATTGCCAATTTAATAGAATACTTGTGAAAAACTCTGATGGGGGCCCAGTGATTTTTATTTTTTCCGGAGGGGGGAGGCAACATTAAAGACCATTGTTATAAGGGAAAAGAAAGTTAGCACCTCCGTTTTGTGAGCAAGGCTGTAATACAGCCGAAATGCATCAAGTTGGTAGCACTAGAGCACTTTAATAAAATCACACTGAAAGCACCTTCAGTGTCAGCGTCCTTGCTTTGAGGTTTTTGCGAGGGTGAGGAGAGTGCTGACTCAGCATACAGCCGACACGCTCTTTGGTATGGAGCGCTGCAGCGGCCGACAAAAAGGATAAAGATATATATATATATATATATATACATATATATATATATATATAAATCAATCAATAGTTGTTGGGGACTGATGTCTCTAGATAATTATATTGAGGTGGGAGGGTCCAGTGGGGCCTAAGAATTTTGATTACCCCAACATATCAAAGCCCTCACCCTAAACTATTGGAGGAATGGTCTGACCTGATGGCAGCTACATGTAAGAACATACTGGGTCTCCTGTCAAAGTATGCAGCCATTGAACTTTAGCAATTTACTGAAGAGATTAATAAATTAAAAGAATTGTTTAATAAACATTCTTCACAAGAATAAATTCAAACATTTATGACAGAGTTGGAAGTTAGGCTTGCGAAATATGAGAAGGAAATTAAGGTAAAGAAAAGAAGCAAATTCCTGAGGGATAAAATAGATTATGCTACTGACAGGATTCTGACCTTTGGTAAAAAAATATGATGTGGCAAGCCAGAAGTTCATACAACTTGATTCATTGTGAAAACAAGAGTTGGTGATCTCGGAATCCAGCACAGAAACTTCTCTGATTTGGAGAAACATCAGGCAGCGGGCAAGTCGGATCATGCACCATTTACAACACTTGAGGAATACTTTTTATTACAAGCAAATCAGGGCCCTCGTCGTAAGACTCAAAGAGGAAGAGGAAGAGGAGGAGGAAACGAGGGGGAAGAAAAATGAGGAGGGGTAGGAACAAAAGGTCAAGATGACTTGTCGCATGGGAGGAACACTCTGCATAACAGACCGGGCAAATAATGGGTGAGGACAATCGTACAATTGTTAATCTTTCAACCTAGGAGCTTAATAATGATGAGCGATGGGTCCTAGAGTTGGGGTTTTCATTTTGCCCGATGGTCAATTTTGATTATTGTAAACATGTTTCTCTTCATCAGAAAGTTGAAGTTACTGAAGGTGTTTACCCAACAACGTAACAAATTGAAATATGCTGCTAAGAACTGTGTTATGGTTGTGGAAAAACAATTGTTTGACAACTTGTGTATTTGGGGCATTGAGGGTCTGGTGTGTGGAAACTAGGATTGGGTTTGTTAAAGGGAATTACTTTGTGATTTGGGTTTGGAGATTGATAGGTACAGTAATAGCCAATTCAAACCAAATCCAAATGTAATCCCAATATTCCCTATGATGCAATCACTTGTTTTCTGGAGGTGGTAATCAGGGATCTTATAAAGCTATGGAAAAACAGCCACAATTGTTTTTTGCCAGTAACTTGATTTTAGGGTAAAGGAAGGCATTGAATTCTCTTAGTAAAAATATTTCCTTCACAATCAAACCCACTGATAAAGGGGGTAATGTGGTACTTTGGGATGTGGCAAAAGACCAAGAGGAAGCTAGGCAACTATTGGACCTTTCTGGTTGCTATGAAAGGTCTGACATGAGTACATAGAGGGATACTTTATCTCTTTTTCACACATACTTATCGAAATGGTATCAGAAAGGGATATGGGATATTGAGGAATATCAGTTTTTGAGGGTTGCCAAACCTACTGTTCCTTGTTTTTATTTGTTACCCAAAATCCACAAGAATTCTTTCAATCCCCGGGGCAGACCAATTATTTCAGCCAACAACAGCCTATTATAGAATGCATCCACTTATTTGGATTTTTTCTTATGTCCAGATGTACTTAATTTACCTTCATATTGTAGGGACAACACTGATTTTATAACAGAAATACAAGGTATCCCATGGAAATCTGATTATACCTTGGTGACTATAGATGTGTCATCCCTTTACACATGTATTGATCATTATTTAGGCATACAAGACTGTGGGTATGTTTTTTAGGGAAAGGCCATTATATCTATATGATCATTCCATAATGTTATTGACTATACTACGGGTTTGTCTTGACCATAACTTTTTTCTGTTTGGCAGCCACGGGACAGGCAACTGACTGACCGTGACTGCTATGGGAAGTTGCTTTGCACCAAGCTATGCCTGATCTTTTATGGGTTGGTGAGAAGCTGAACACATTTGGACAGAGAAAAAAAAAGGACTGAGCACAACATTTACATTTTTGGATGAGGTATATTGATGACTTGTTTGTCATTTGGGATGGCCCACACAGCAAACTGAGTGTTTTTTTTACCTTTATTGTTGATAATGATTTGAATTTGAAGTTTACTTATAAGATACACAAAACAGAAATTGAGTTTTTGGATGTGATGGTGAGAGTGGAAGGGGAAACCATGCATACTAACCTGTTTAGAAAGAGCACTGCAGGAAATAGTATATTACATGCCCGCAGCAGCCATCAACCAAAACTTAAGAGGTGAGTTACTTATGGTGAGTTACTCCGGGCTAAGCACAAATGCAGTACAGCAGCTGCCTTTGACATGGAGCGAAATAACATGGTGAAGAGATTTAGAGCCAGAGGTTATCCATTGAATGTGATCAAGGGAGCATATGACAAGGTGGCAAACCTTACCAAAGATAGCCTGTTGATAGCGAAAAAGGAAGATTAAGGCCGGAATGAGATTAGACTAATCACTACATATACAGTGAATCAAACAATGTCAGACGCATTTTGGGCAGGCACTGGCATTTGGTAAAATCAGATCAGGTGATTGGGAAGATTGTGAGCCCCTACCCAATGATCACATATAGAAGAACCAGCTCTTTGAAGGATTGTTTGGTTCATAGTCATTTCACTCATGAACAGGAGGGTAAAAGCAATTGGCTCAAAGTACAAAAGTGTGGCAAATGTAAAGCTTGTACCTACAGTACTAATAAGAAAAATTACACATTACCAACAGGAAAAATGTTTACTATCAAAAAATGTATTCATTGTAATAGAGATTTTGTTCTTTACATTTTGGTATGTGTTTGTGACTTGTATTATGTAGGTAGCACAATATTTGCAGTAAAGAAAAGGATCCTTGAACATTTCCGTGCTATTAAAAACCATGACCCAAATTACCCTATTGCATAATTCCAGTAATGAGGAACTTTCCTTCTTTGGTGTTGACAGAGCGCACCTGTCTGCATGAGGTGGCGACAGAGAACAAACTCTCAGAGAATTGGACTTGAGATACATTATTTTGTTTGGGAGTAATCATCCAGGAGGACTCATCCTTGATGAGGAGATATTTGTGCATATTGGTTGAAATTATTTTTTAGGGAACAGTATTCATGTTGATATAAATTATTGTTTGTTATTGTGAATCAGTCATTGCACTGTTGTTCTGTTGTCCCTCTTGCTTTTATCTCTGCTCTCATCTTTTCTCTCTTTTCTATGAGGTGGGGCTGACTTTGTATAAAAGAAAATATTGTTTTTTTACTTTCCTTATTGTTATTGTTAATAATTGTAATAGGGTTTGGAAAATTTGTTTCTGTGCACATGGTAAATGTATCACAGTATTGTATTTCTTGAGGTATCGTTTCAGATGTGATAAAGGGCTTTGGGTGCTTTTAATGATTTCATTGTTGCTGGTATTCTCCTATGTTGCCAATTAGTGTTCTTAATATGTCACTTGACATCAAAACAAGTTGTAATATGTGACTGAGTATTGTTCAATTGTTTATGCGCACCTACTTGGCCACTGAGCACATTGTATTTTCAATAGGACTGATTATAAGCAGTGCATGTTTATATACTTTCTGTATTTATTTTAAATACATTTTGTAATAATTAAAAAAAAATATTTTGTGAATATTCTGTGGACTGCAAACTGGGTTGCGATTCAATTGTTAGTTATTTTTCAAATACGTGGGCAATTGGGGCATCTTCACCTCTGGAGTATTTTGTTTATGTTTATTACACATGTTTGGTTGTATTTTTTAAAGCACTTGGGGCATCCTTTCACAGTAGACGTGGCTCTGGAGGAAGACCGGATTGGTCGATACGCATGAGACAGTTATAATAAAACTTTGCGAAGATCACTTCATCCTGGAGTGCGGACTTTCTCTCATTGTTGTCAGTATTCACTCTGCAGAGGTAGCGTTCTTAATATTTGAGTGGGTCCTGCACCCGCTGGTCCAGCACTACTGGCAGTCGCCAGTACATAGTTATAGTTAGAACCTAGTTTCCATAGGAGGAGTGTTTTTTTGTCAATAACTTTGACACTACTTGATGAACCTTCCCAAAATTTTCAACACCTATACTTCGGTAGATTAATCTGCCATCTTGAAAGTTTCGGAATGATCTGGCAAGGGGGGGGGCCGAGAGCAAGGGGTGGCCCCAAAACACATTTTCACTATGCATTTTCCCGTAGGTGTTTTGAA
This sequence comes from Pleurodeles waltl, assembly GCF_031143425.1. NCBI lineage: Eukaryota > Metazoa > Chordata > Amphibia > Caudata > Salamandridae > Pleurodeles > Pleurodeles waltl. The sequence continues at coordinate 1,441,369,822 of NC_090440.1, read as the reverse complement.
CACAACTGCAGCCCTAACCGTTGGACGGAATTACACCAAATTTCACAGAAAGCTAGCTCTTGGTCCAGAAAGTGTGTTTTTTGTGATTTCGTGCAAATCCTTTTTATGGTTTTGGAGTAATTAGAAAATATAGACATCTAGGGCCCAGGATCTTTGGTGGATCCAGCTGTCCCTGTGCTGATTGGCTGCCAACACTTAAACAACGAAGCTGGCTACAGCTGCCTAATGTAGCATGAGAAAATGTCTCCCGCGACCTTGTGTGCGTTTGGCAATGTGATTGTTACTCATGCGTCTCTCTCCAGAATTTTGTGGGAACATGAATCCTCCTATAGGAGGACAATAAGACTACAAAGGTGACCCAAAGGGCCTCTCAGTGCGTTTCGCGCTGACTTTGATGGTGCGTTCTTGACACTGAAGAATATGAGAACATCTCCACTAAACAGAGAACCACTTACTTCATATGGATAAGAAGAAGCACCATGATTTGGTGAAGATTTACTTCTTTGTAGTCTTGTTGGCCTCACTATAGGAGGATTCATGTTATTACAGAATTCTAGTGAAACAGACTGTTACATGGTCTGGCAAACGGCTATGTAGATTAATAAATTATATGCTCCAAGTCCTAGGTTATTTACTTATTGGTTTCTTTATTATTGTTCTTATTTCTTTTGCTTTTTCTCCTTTTTGTACTTTTAAATCGTAATTTTCTTAGTTTCCCTCTTCCGCCTAGTGTTGGCAGGACTGGACCACCATGGCTTGTGCGCCCCTCAGAGAGAAGAGGAAAGAGCCACAGGTAAGTGTATATTCCTTATTTTGTAGCTGTATGATGGGGAAGGGTGTGGGGGTACAATCACGGATTTGCCCTATGCCACCACTGTGTTGCCGCTATTTTATTATTCTCTTTTTTTATTACTAATGGGGCATGCGACTCTCGCTTACATCTCCTTAACCAAATGGAGAACTCATTTCTTAGACAGATGACCCCTCTCTGGTCAGAACGATCCCAGCCCGTAACTACACATTTTCCACCCACCAATCCATCCCAGCAGACGCCCCCGTACCTGGGCTAGCCACGCTCCTCCTGGAGTGTGGCGGGTGATGCGAGTGGATGGTGACCTCCCGTCTTACTCCTCTGGATCTCATCTGGCTCACTGGAGACCTCAAATGGGATGCTGGGTCTTTCTGAATCCTCTTACGCTGTTGGGCATTGTTCTGGGTCTGTTCCCCACAGTGTTTTCTTTCTTTATAAGATACTCTCTCGCACGTACGTCTGCCCTCCTCGCTTCCGGGACGGTCCTGCCGCCGACTCCAGGCCACCATTCTTCAAGAGGCTGTATGGCATCACACACAAAGCCTTGTCCCTCCTCAGCCCGTATACTTGTAGAGGCTTCAAAGGAACAGGTGTCCCAAGTAGTCTGCAAAAAAACACAAGCGCATCTCGTGGTGCGGAATGAGAAGGAAGGGGCCAGGGTAATAAACCATCCATGCTGTCGTCCTCGTCACACAGGCAAGAGGAACATCACGTTGCCAAAAGGCACACAAGGTCACTGGTGACATTTCTTTGTGCTCTATAACACAGTCCTTTTATCCAAGGAGGCTGAAAGAACTCCACTTGGGTAGATATTTCATGAAAAGCTGTGGACTTTTGTTGGGTAAAAGGGCAGGTGAGTTTCCTTTGTGGCAGAGTCACTCACACAGTTACTGCCACAGACACTCACACACCCACTCACTGATGCACTGAAACACTCACTCAGACACTCATGCACTCCGTAACAGACACACTCAGAAACTCACGCATCCACTCACAGACCTACTCAGAGACTCATGCACCCATTCACAGACCCACTCAGACACTCATGCACCCACTCACAGACCCAATCAGAGACTCACGCACCCACCCACAGACCCACTCAGACAACCACACACCCAATCACAGACCCACTCAGACTCAAGAGGTCACTCACAGTCCCACTTAGACACTCATGCACCCACTCACAGACTTACTCAGACATTCACACACCCACTCACAGACTCACTCAGACGCTTACACACCCACTCACAGGGACACTCTCACACTCACTGTCACACCCAGAGACACTTTCTCACACCTACTCTCACACCCAGACACTCTTACACCCACTCTCACATCCACATAGACCCTCTCACACCCAGACAGACACTCTCACACCCACTCTTACACCAAGAGACACCCTTTCACACCTATTTTCAAACCCAGAGAGACAGGCTCTGCAGCAAACTCCTGCCACACATGGCCAAGGGCCAAGTGCAGTACTGGGTTGAGTGGTTAGGGGGAGTTGGACATAGGGACTGGCTGCATGCCAGGCTCCGTGGCCAACCCCCACCACACACGGCCTAATGATCCAATAGTGGTTGGATCAACGTAAAGTAATGAAAATTACTTTGCGTTACAAAAACATAGAAATTCACTGCAAAAAACAAAGGTTGCATGTACGTTATAGTTTGGAAATAGAATTTTAAAAACCATAGAAACTCACTGAAAAAAACAAAAGGTTGCAGGGACGTTATAGTTAGGTTCCGAATTTACTTGCACAAAACCAGAGAAATTCAGCAGTTAGAATTCCTTAAAGTAGCTAAGGTCAGATGTACGTAGCTATTTTCTGCTTGCAAACACCCCATTTCATAGAATAGGTCTGTTTGCGACCCAAAAAATTCATTTTGGTATATACCAATGCTATTAAAGTAGTCACAGACATGGGGGTCTGTTGTCCCCAGCAGGCCACCATCCCAGGGAGTGCGGCCATTCCCAATGGGGTCACAAATTGCGACCTACCTCATGAATATTAATGAGGTAGGTAATCTGCAACCCCATTGGGAATCACAAAATGTGTCTGAGACACATTTGTACATTTTATTTTGGAAATCTCCAATTGCGATCTGCAATGAATCACAATTAGAGACTCCCAAAATGAAATGGTCTTAAATCTGTCCCTAGAACTGGCCGCCTAAGGTAACTATAACTCACGCCCCGCCATGCCAAGTTGCATATACCAAATTTGAGACATTTGAGGTGAGCAAATCTAGAGTGGTGCTGGTGCTGCAGGGTGCCCCTTACTGGAGCTGCTCTCCAGCTAAACTTGGGAACTACCCAGAGTTCTCTCTTTCTGTTTTGAATAATTTATGTGTAACTCCAACCCTGAAAGACCCTCTGCCGCACACAACTAAAGGCCGTGAGTGGCGTGGAGTTGGGTGCATGTGGCTGTGTTGGCTGCAGGGTCTGGTCACTCTCCGCTGGGCACGGCTAAAGGTCATGCATTTTGGCAGTTTGATTAACACACACAAAACCATAGAAAACCATAGAAATTCAGCCATTATAGTTATACTTATGTGAACAAACTATAACTTGAGGCCTGACGTTAATTTACGGTACGAGTTATAGTTTCTTCAAATATGTATAATTATAACTTCTGAATTTCTATGGTTTTGTGTGTGTCAAATGTGAACCTCACTATAACGTCTTTGTACCTTTTGTTTTTTTCAGTGAATTTCTGAGGTGTTTTTAATTCTGTTTCCTAACTATAAAGTGTCTGTAACGTTCAGTTTTTTCAACAAATTCCTATGTTTTTTTTAACCTAAAGTAATATTTAATTAACCACTCAAAGGTATTGTGTACAGACTCCTTCACAGGAATCAAGTTTAGATACACGTCCATCCAAGCAACCTTGATAATACTATGGCACGTCAGACATGAGGTGAGCGTTGCAAAGAGTGGTCTTATCCTTAGGGTGAACAACATCTTTTAGAAGGTACACCAGTGGAACCAAGGGATAGCCAAGATGAAGGCATGGCAAAGGGAGAAAGTGGAGTTCCAGGAACTGATGCTCTAGGAAGACAATCAACAACTGTCATATGTGTCCAACCACTGGAGGCACCAGTAGTAACAGACGGGATGCCACACCGTAAGGCACTCCATCACTGCCCAATCGATGAGTCATGAGTCAATGCTCAACCAACACACAAAATATCCAGTGGCAGAAATTGTGTTGTCTTCTTCATTTAGCAATGACAGACCTATGCTAGGGAAAATCCTAGCAGCCTAAATAAAGCCTGCCAAATGTGACAATGGACCCCATATTACAGGAGCATATATTTTAATCAGAATTGGAATGCCTGGGGCTATGTCATCAGAAGATAACACCCCTACTTTCTCAGGTTACTAGGGATGTGAACATGATTAAGATCAAAAAGGTTAGCATAGAACTGGGTGACGAATGCGAGTGGGACTAGTTGGTATAAAATTACAGGAACACCCCTCATAACATAACCTGTAGTGCTCAAGCTAAGCAGATGTTCTTAGACAATATCCCAATGACACCCCATTGGCAATCTCTCATCACAGACGTGTAGGCCAGTCAACAAAGGAAACTGAGAATCAATCAATACCCAGCCACAAAAGCCATGCACCACAGACCAAAATGAAAATGGGGGTCCTTAAAATAAAAAAAGACAGTTATACGGATAGGAAGCTTTAGACGCATTTTGAAAGTGCTCAATCAACAGTAACGCAAATTAAAGAATCCATGGTAATAGCCAAACATAGATCCGAACATATATCCTGTAGCCTGCCTTTCTTGAAGCAACTGGACAACAATCACAGCTGGGAAGAATGTCGATTCTCATAATGTAGTGTAAAGAGAATCTATATTTAGTTAAAGACGAGGTTAGCATTATGCATAAATTCCTTTAGTGTCACTCCAAAGCAGCACATTTCAAAGATAAAATTGCATCACAAGCTAAACATTCCAGAATAGAACTTTAAATCCTATAAATAATTCTTCAGCCTTTCATCAAAAGACCTGACACATCTGAAGATCTCCTGATACCTTCCAAGCAAGAAGGTTCAAAACCCCTGACTATACCATAAAATGATCCTCCCCTCCTACGTTTAAGAAAAGACCATGCCTCTCTGGTCAGTAGAAAGGAAAGTCACAAGGGAAACGATGCTTGAGATGTCCAAATGGAGTTATTAACACCAGAATGCATGTCTCTCTTCTCACCTTCTGTAAAACCCTCTGAATTGTGGCAAATGGAGGGAAGGCATAAAGTCTAATTCCTTTCCAACTGTGCTGGTATGCTTCTACTGCAAAAGTTCCCATGTCTGGCAACCAACGGAAATACTTCTGTAACTGACAAGTCAATCTGCTTGCGAACAAGTCTATATCCAACGGACCCCAAAGGACATTCAGTTCCTGAAACTTTTTTGGGACATAGCTTCCACCTGTGCAATCCCTAAAAAATCTTGAACTCCAAGCTACAGACACATTTTCCTTTCCAGATAAATATTCTGCTTTCAGACCTATCCTGTACTCTAAAAAAAATCCAAAGCTCCTTTGCCCATTCTGAAAGTCCACAGGATCGACAGCCCCCTAATCAATTTATATATGCCACTGCAGAAACATTGTGTTAGACCTGGCCCTTTCTACAGGTTCATCCCCAAACATTTTGCCTTCCTCCTCCTATTTTTTCTGATCTCTTTCTGTTGGCTTTAGGACTCTGAGCACTTTATCACTGTCGATCAGTACTAAATTGCATGTGCTCTCCCTTCTAAATTTGGTATGATTGGCTTACACCTAATTGGCATATTTAAGTTACCTGCAAGTCCCTTGTACAGTGGTATCCCTATACCTAGGACCTGTAAATTAAATGCTACTAGTGGGCCTGAAGCACAGCTTGCGGCAACCACAGAAGTAGCCTTTCAAAACAGTCTCAGGCCAGCTACCAGGACCTGGCATCTATATTTACTTTCCAGGCCTGGAACTCCCCTTTTACTACATATAAATCACCCCTAAGGTAGGCCCTAGCTAGACCTATGGGCAGGGTGCTGTGTGGGTAACAGGCAGAACATGTGCCTCGTTGTGTGGGCTTTCCTGATAGTGACAAACAGCCTATTTAGTTCCTCGCTACTTTGAGTGCTGCCTTTCTCACAGGATTGCAATGGAAATGCCCTAACATATGTCTAGCTGGTATTGTCTAATCTATGAGGAGTAGCATAGGCATGTTTGGTATGGTTGTAATGGTATAGAGAAATCCTGCTTACTGGTGTAGGTGGATTTTTTATTACCATTATAGAAATGCCACTTTTAGAAAGTGCGCATTTCTCTGTGCTTATGACTCTGGTATTTTGCAGCTTATTTCCAATTCACGTCTGGGTTAGAGTGACAGCTGGGCTTTGTGTATACCTTTCAGACAGCCTGTACTCAGACAGGGTGGAGGTGTCAAAAGAATACATCTGCATATTGAATGGTCTTCCTGGGCTGAGAGGGTGAGAGGTGGGGCACATCTGCATTTGTAAAGGCTGTGCCCTCACCTCACACAAAGGGCTTGTTTACCTCCTACTGATGTCCGGAGCCAGTGCTGGAGGAGAAAGGGGACACTCCTGGAACTGGTCAGTACTGGTTGGAACCCTTCTCCCCCTTTTGTGGAGACTGCGCAAAAGGAGTATGAGTACAGAGGGTCTTTCCCCATATTTTTAGACACTAATAGACTACTGAACTGGACACTGGATTTTTCTGGAAGGGCTTGCCAAGAACTGCCTTGGGACTGCCATGCTGTTTTGTTGACCTGTGACCTGCTAGGTTACTGAGAGGGTCTGCCACTGCCTGTGAACCCTTGAGCTTGTCTGCCTGCTGGGGCCCTGCAGCCCTATGCAACCATTTCTGTCTTCAGGGGCTGGGTGGTGTTCCCTCTTCCCCGTGCACTCCAGTTCATACAGCCTGAGGAAAGGGCTGTATTTTATTTGTTTGTGGCAGTGTGTGCTGGCTGGCCGGAATAGGATGAGAACCTCGACGGAGGTCCCGCGGGTCCTGTCGCCCAAACTCACCCTCTCTTAAGTAACCCGAGGCGCTGGAGGTCCTGAGGGGACGGAGCACATGCGGCTCAGAAGCGCAGCGGTGCTGTAACTTTCATATCGGAGCAACCGTAGGGTGGTTACCTCCTTACGCTTGGTCTTTAACGCCAGGATGTTATGCCCTCGAGGCCTGCTGAATATTATGGTATAACCTGCCTGAGGGTTCCCATCACATGTTGTGCATGTCATGTTGGGGAGGGCTTTGTGTAGGTTCAGGTTATACATTCCAGGAGGGGCATGGTAACTGAGCCTGTGACGAAAACAGTATGGAAATGTGTTCATGATATGTCCCCTTTTATGTGCATTCCTACTGTTGTGTTGGCATTCCTGTCAAAATATCTTCACGATGACAGGTGTATTTTGGGGTGCCTGACATGTGCCTAATAGGAATGCTTTCATGCTATGTGTATTCATGATGATGTCTTAGCATCTCTGGTGATATGTTGATTGTGATATGTACATTTGTGGTAATAATGACAACCTGTTCTTCTACTCCTCCAACCTGGTGGGAATGGGTGAATGTCGCAATGAAAATTTGTCAATAGATTTCTGTAGAACTGGATTAAAAAATGCTAAAGAATTATGGCATTCCTGGGTGAATTGGTTTTCGCCGAGTACTAGCTCTTAAGTCTATTGTCCAAGGATTATTTCAAATGAAGGGGCGGCATACAGTCAGTCCCACCCTTACATTACTGGTCTTCCGGATGAGGCTGGCCTTGGCCTGATCCAACAGGGATTAGAACACATACCGGGTCAGGTCATAATGAAAGTACTTTAAGAAATATGAGGACAAACAAAAAAATAATGACAACCTGACTACTGCTTGTGTTGCAGAATAACCAGTAACCTATATGTTTACCTGCCTACTGCTTATAGTTGCAGAGTACTAGTAACCTGTGTGATGTTCTGACAACCGCTTGTGTAGCAGGGTATTACTCATACATGTTGTGTTTGGTCTAATGATGTTTTATACAATACAGTTTATTTTTTATAACTTTTTGTTGTGTTTTCTTTGTGGTGCATTTATTGTGTCACATGTGTTGTGCAAGCGCTTTACACATTGCCTATGGGATAAGCATGACTGCTCGTGCCAAGCTACCAAGAGGTGAGCAGGGGTTATCTTGGGTGTATAACTCCCTCGCCCTGACTAGAGTGGGTGGGTTCTGCCTAGCTTAGGTGCATACCCTAGCCCACCAGAAACCCCATTTTTAACACATTGTCCATTTTCAGAAGCACTGATGTGCCTTTTACCACATCTCTGAAAAACATGAGCACATAAAGACTTGACTTAATTTCTAAACAACTGATGTACAATACTTTATTTTTTCTTGACCATGAACCACCAGTCTCCTGAGCACCCAAGTGTGCACCCCAAACTGACAGACTGGCATCTGTCTCCAACACAAAATCTGGAATGCATCCGATAATTGCACGGCCATTCCAGGCCTCCAAATTCTGCAACCACCATGTCAGCTCTGACTTTGCTCCTGAATCCAAAGTTATGCTGTCCCCATACCAAAGCCCAGAACGAAGTGCTCCTTCCTTCATTCTCTGTAAAGCTTGATAATGTAAGGGACCTGGAAATACTGCCTGTATTGACGAGGATAGTAAACCTATTAATCTAGCTAATTTCCTCAATGTGAAACATCTTTTCTTGATACATAACGGATTTCATTCTTTATCTTGTCTACTTTTTTCTGTGGCAAACTTAACACAAAATTCAATGTGTCCTTCATAAATCCCAGGAATCTCAACTTTTGAGAAGGTAAGAGAACAGACTTTTCTTAGTTTATCAAAAGACCTAAACCTTTTAAAAGATTATTTGTCCTGTGCATATCCTTGAGAAGCTAATCTATACTTTGAGACATCAAAAGAATGTTGTCCAGATAGACGATCATTCATACACCTCTCGCAGAAAAGACACCACTGCTATCTTCACCTTCGTGAAACACCAAGGTGTGGAAAACAGACTAAAAGGAAGGCAACAAAATTGATATACCTGACCCTGCCAAATAAATTGGTTGACTGTCTGACATTGGAATTGTAAAATAAGCGTCCTTCAGGTCCAGCTTCACTAACCAATCATTTCTTAACAGCATGTCTCTCAAGAGATGGATTCCCTCCATCTTGAAGTGCATGTAAGCCAAAAACAGGTTGGGTTGAGTTCTCTCAAATGTATTACAGGTCTCCAACCATTGTTCTTTTTTCCACTAAAAACAAAGTACTTACAGACTTTGTTCTCTACATTCACTCTCACAATTGCCCTTTTCTCTAACATGTTTGAGATCTCATCCTTGACAAAAATAGCTTGGTCCTTGCTCAACACCAAGGGGGTCATTCTGACCTTGGCGGTCCATGACCGCCATGGCGGAGTGCGGCGGAAGCACCGCCAACAGGCTGGCGGTGCTTCCTGGGCGATTCTGACCGCGGCGGTAAAGCCGCGGTCAGAAAAGGGGAGCCGGCGGTTTCCCGCTGGCCTAGGGAACCCGCAATGGCGGTGCTGCTTGCAGCACCGCCATGGGGATTCCGACCCCCTTACCGCCAGCCTGTTTCTGGCGGTGTCCACCGCCGGAACCAGGATGGCGGGAACGGGTGTTGTGGGGCCCCTGGGGGCCCCACAAAGATTTTCACTGTCTGCTTAGCAGACAGTGAAAATCGCGACGGGTGCCACTGCACCCGTCGCACCCCTTCAACTCCGCCGGCTCCATTCTGAGCCGGCTTCATTGTTGACGGGGCTGTCCCGCTGAGCCGGCCGGCGGTCTTCTGGCGGTCGCCCGCCGGCCCAGCGGGAAAGCCGGAATGACCGCTGCGGTCTTTTGACCGCGGTGCGGTCTTTCGGCGGGAACCGCTTGGCGGGCGGCGACCGCCGACAGCCACGGTCAGAATGACCGCCCAAGTCTCTTGGTTCCTTGATTTGAAAAGGCATTTCTAAGAAGTCTATTTCATAAGCCTGAATAGTATTCAGTACCCAAGTATCTTGAGTTATTCTCTCCCATTTTTTTATGAAATTCATCAAACGTCCTCCTACTTTTCTTCAGACATAAAACAGAAATAATCACTGTACTCACCCGAAGATCCTTGACCTCCGTCTCTAACTCCTCTTCCTCTGTGGCATCCCCCTCTTTGTGGGTAGAAGGAAGTTGTGGTTCCAGCATAATATCCTCTACCTCCTCTGTTCGCATAGTGGGATCGTTGTACTCCGCAGCCAGAAGAAAGTCCCCTTCTGCCAGTCTTTCCCAAAAAACTACTGCTAAATATACATTCCATGTTGACCTGTACCGTTTCTAAGGCTGCAAAGGTTGACACATATTTACTTAGGTTTTTAGTCATATTCTACCCAAATAGTTTTCCTTTTGGGTTCTCGCTTGTTTCCTTGACAGCAAGGTCATCCAGTTTTGAAATTTGTTTAAATAAAATTGCTCTCCTTCTTTCAGTGTTTAATCCTGCGTTAGCATTTTCTAAAAGGACCATTGCTATTTGGCTCCATCCCCCCAGTAACTCCAGATTTATAGGAGTTTAATTAATGTAAGCTTCCTCAGCCATGTCCAGTATACGTGCCAGTGATCCAATAACATCTAAAACATTTATTGTGACAGTGCTTCAGAGAGCGTTCTAGACCCTTACGAGGATCTCTGCCCAACTCAAAAAGAAATGTAATCACCTCAGTATCTAAATTTGGAGTGAGGCAGATTTTCTCCTGTGTCACTGGTGTTGAGCCTTCCGCTCGCAAAATGTATTCTTACTTCCTTGTCTATAAGATTTCTTATCCATTTTTTTTATAAATTGCACCACATGATCCAGATGCCACCAATCAGCACTTCTGGGGTGGCGAATATTGTAAGGAGAAAACATCTTCTCCCCCAAAGGATTCATTGTGGTGTCTTTAGAAGTAGATGGTAATTCCTCTTCATACAAACATTCCTCCCTGAACTCATTATCATCATCCAAATCAAGGATATATTCATTCAAAGTTTCCTTACTTCCTACACAAAAGTTCTCATTTATATCATCAACATCTATACTCTGTAAATTCTTTGCGGCTCTTAGGACGCCTTTCTTATTCTGTTACTAAGAACATCTTTATTGCTGTGTCACATAGGGCACCTTTACTGTTTTTGGTGCGAGGGCCAACCAACGTTTTCCTGCCCTTAGACCCATCATTCATATGTTTAGTCTTTCTCTCACTCTTACCTTGGCTTTTATTACTCTTTCACTCACCATCAGAAAGAGACCAAAATTCATTATCAGGATCTGATTTCTTTTTATTCCAAGGACCTTCTTAAGAGAGACTTGTAAATAAAGTTTAATTTCATGTTTAATTAATTTCCTTATAATCTCTTCACTAAATTTTCCCTCAGGAATTGTCATAGAACCTTCCTCAGAATCAGCCACCCTCTTTATTTATCTAAATTAAACATTTCCTGTTTACATTGCACACTATATCAATTTATATTCACTTGCTTTGGTCCTAAACCATCCAACACTAGTCTCCTCATAACACGCTATTTGTAACTGATCCAACTGTCAAACAAACAAATGTGTGTTAGCACGCTTCCATTTATTGAGTTTGCACCTACGAAAAACTCCCCAAACAAATACGACGGCCAAATATTACAATGATTTTTATTTGGTGGCCCTTGATGGGTTTCCTCTAATCTGTGATGACATGTGCGGTTCAAACAGAAACCTGCCAAGCTTCTGCATCCACCTCACGGTCAAACTCAAGGTCTTTTGGAAACCATGCGCTCCTGCCAGAATGAGCACATGCACCCAACACAGGTCATGGGCCAGAATTAAAAGCTGCACAGGAGAATGAGCCTTCACAACACCTTGATTGAAATATAAGTTGTTTGCCGAAAATATAAACCAAAGTGTATTGTTTAAGAATTACTCTCTAAAGAATCTTTACCCTAACACTGAAGTATGGAATCAATTATTTTAAAATAAAACATCCAGTTAAAACCTATATGTAACACACTAAAAAACCTCAAAAACAATATTAAAATAAACAGGTATTAGGTAATATTTCAGAGACTATTTATAAGATGTAAAGTTCTATTCTGGAATGTTTAGTTTTTGATGCACTTTTATCTTTGAAATGTGCTGCTTTGGAGTGGCATTAAAGGAATTTAAGCATAATGATATCCTCTGGTCTTGTAATGAAATTGATGGCCAATAACCATGACAAGATATAGATGTACAAGCAGAGCTCGGTGAGCGGGAGAAAACATTGAGTTCTGCATCATTGAATACCAGCTTGACCACAACCACCAAAGAGCTAATCAAAGCCATGCTATTGGCAACCAAAGCGGGGTACGCCCATAACATGACAGATGGAGAGACAGGGGAAGATTCCGATACAGTTTGAGACCACAGCCACAACCAACTCGACAACCAAAAGCCTGTATTTGTGAAAGAAACTGTTCAGGCTATGTATGATCAAAGCTGAATGTTTATGTGCTTTATATTCAAGTTTGGAAGAGACGTAGTATGCCACCCTGCAACCTGAAGCCCTGCATAAACATGTATATACCTTCAGACACTGCTAGGCACGGTGTGTCGGATGCAGAGGGTGAGCGGGCGGCTCAGGGTCAAGTCAATGAATGAGAGAAAGCTGCTGTAGTACCTTATCTTTAACCACCATCATAACCTTCGACAAAGCATGAAACTTACATATTTAGCAGTTGGCTAGAGCGCTTACTCGCAACAAGGTGAATCTCTCGCTTGGTGGGGACTGGAACCAGAATTCAAACATGACTATTCAGATTTCTGCCATGAGGGCAGCCCTGCTATTTCATCTGCTCTGCAAGCTGCAGATCAGGGAACAAGTTGGGGGGGGGGAGGCAGGTGTATCGAGATCCTATTTTTTATAAAAGGGGCCCCATTTTCTTAGCCAAGGCTGAAAGAGGAAGAGAGGTGTTGTTCGAGTGTGAACATTATTAATAAAAATGGTAACACTAAAACATAATGAAATAACTTGTATAAAAAGGTTAAACTAAAAAACGTGTGGTTTGGAAAATATGATCACCTTGGTGTCAGCCACAATGTGGTCCGACATAAATAACTGTCTAATGAAAATGTATTTTGTTTATTCATAATTAAATGTACTGAAAATTGTATATTAACATGTACTAAAAGCAGTCATAGTTGAAATATTATGAAATGTTTTATTTTTCATGTTTTAGCATTGGTTTTAAAAGGGGCTCACGTTTTGGTACTTTTCCAGAGGCAATGTTTTAAAAGTGTTAACTCTGCAAATTGATGATTCTGTAAGCATCCTGTGTGACTTGCTCACTGTGGAAAAGTTATGTTCTTATACTGTAACATTTGTCTGTCTTCCTGGGATGAGATAATGTGTACTCAGGAACAATAGTCTTCAGTGCTTATGTATAACCTGCAACAAATGTATTCTACTTCAGAAACTGGTGACTGCAGTGAGAGAAGATGAGCCAATTGTGAATGCAGAGAATGAAGAAAAGATGCTTCTGAAACGTGAAATAATTCTAATTGGTTCTGACCTAAACCACCCCATAGTCTGACCAATAGAATCTTAGTTGGTTGATTTCTAGGGTTTTATTATAACAAAACTTTGGGCGATGTGAGAGAGATTCCATTTAACTTCAGTGCTGTGTAGATGTCTTAGCTCTTTGTCTATGAATCTATCAGTTCACATACTGTTGCGTAGGCTCTCATTATCCTAATGAGACTACTGGATTTTTGGGCGGCAAGATCGTTCACTTTGTGGGGGACTAAGTCTAACCCACGGTGAAGGACCCTTGTCACCCCAAATCCGGGTTGAGCTCCGGCTAACTAGCAGTGCCTTATCTCTCCCAAAGGGAAGAGACAATTGGGCAGCCAAATGCATGACATCTTAGTGCTTCCCAGGGAAGTCATGGTCACTCAGGTCCCAACCAGTTCTCTCATACACAGTGTGGTCTCATATATAAATGACAAAGGCAGTTTAAGTTTTAAAGATTGGTTTAATAAAACAACTGCATTTTAGATAACAAGGCGTGAGCCGCAATAACCAGAACCATACAACACAGTAGGATTGAAATAGTAACGAGGAGAGTGAAACATAAGAATAATGCTATCATAGTGCAACTAGATTACGTTCTCTCCTCTAAGTTCTATTTTGAGCACAGCATGTTAAGCTCTAACCCTGCCTTTCAGGTTCCCCGGGGAGGACATCGACCCTCATACCTGAGCAAAGGCCTGTGATCGGGATCAGCATCTGCAACAGGGCAGTCAGCATCTAGTTGTGGGTCCCTGGTCGGAATCTCCCTCCTACGTGTACCAGGACTAGGAAGTGTTTTTATAACTAACACGCCGATGTTCTAAGAAACTTCCCTACGTAAGAATGTGTACTTTCTACGAATCCTAAAGACTAAACTTGTACCACGTCTATCGGCAATGTACCAGACTGTATCCTTGACTGAAGGACAGAGCGAGCAAGAATGTATTGTTTGAGAACTTCAGTGCTGAAGTAAGCTAAACAGTGTGATAGAAGAAAATAAAACAAGACCGTGAAACTGGTTATTGTAAAATAACAGTGCGAAGCTAAATAAAATGCATCTAGGGCAGAGTGCACAGAGGCCTAATACTTTGAGGAAACGCGCAGAAAGCTACATTAAAAATGGCTACACTACAATACGATAGACCCAAACTTTACTGAACTGTTTCCCCATTCATAATACTGATGCGGTACAATGAAGACTAGATGCTCCACTGAGGAAGACATCACTGCTTGCTGATCCATTAATGAGAGGAATAATCAAATGTGCATCTTTCTTTCTTGCAGATTTTTATGTTTTCTCTCTTTAGAAAGTCCAACCGCTGTTAATGGTTAGCTCCATAGTCAGATGTTTTCCAAATAAATTTTTGCCTTCTTTTCTTTTTGCATGAGGTCCAAACATGCTTATCGAATTAGAGTGATAGTTAAGGATGCCAAAATCTAAATCTGACTGTTATCATAAAATTTGATTGTAAACTGTTCATCTGCAAGAACAAGATGCATTCTGTTGCAGACATTTATCTGTTATTGTTGTTATTCTGCATGGTAGTTCTTGAATATTTATTGATAAATATTCTGTCTATGTCAATATTCTTTTGAATATTTGGTCAGCTTGTATTGTTCCTGTATTAATATCATTTGGTCTTGCGTTTGATATACGTGATCTTAGCATTGTTAATCTAAAGGGCAATAAATGTTTGTACTTTATTAAATTGGTGCTGATTCATGGCCACACAGGTCATAGTGCATATAAATGACTGACACCAAATTTTAAAGTGATGTTTATTGATTTGGTATTGTTAATGTTGATTTCTAAATCAAATCAAATCAAATCATTAACATTTATAAAGCGCGCTACTCACCCGTGCGGGTCTCAAGACGCTAGGGGAAAGAGGGGGTTACTGCTGCTCGAAAAGCCAGGTCTTTAGGAGTCTCCGGAAAGCGGAGTGGTCCTGGGTGGTCCTGAGGCTGGTGGGGAGGGAGTTCCAGGTCCTGGCCGCCAGGAAGGAGAAAGATCTCCCACCCGCAGTGGAGCGGCGGATGCGAGGGACGGAAGCGAGTGCGAGGCCAGAGGAACGGAGGAGGCGGGTGGGGACGTAGAAGCTGAGGCATCGGTTGAGGTATTCCGGTCCCTTGTCGTGGACGGCTTTGTGTGCGTGGGTGAGAAGTCGAAAGGTGATCCTTTTGCTGACTGGGAGCCAGTGCAGGTGTCTCAGGTGTGCGGAGATGTGGCTGTTGCGGGGTACGTCGAGGATGAGGCGGGCCGAGGCGTTTTGAATGCGTTGCAGGCGATTTTGGAGTTTGGCTGTGGTCCCAGCGTAGAGTGTGTTGCCGTAGTCCATGCGGCTCGTGACGAGGGCGTGGGTCACGGTTTTTCTAGTGTCGGCGGGGATCCAGCGGAAGATCTTGCGGAGCATGCGGAGGGTTACGAAGCAGGCGTAGGACACGGCGTTGACTTGCTTGGTCATGGTGAGAAGAGGGTCCAAGATCAAGCCGAGGTTGCGGGCGTGGTCTGCGGGGGCCGGTGCTGTGCCGAGGGCCGTGGGCCACCAGGAGTCGTCCCAGGCGGACGGGGTGTTGCCGAGGATGAGGACTTCCGTTTTTTCAGAGTTCAGCTTTAGGCGGCTGAGCCTCATCCAATCTGCGACGTCCTTCATACCCTCTTGTAGGTTGGTCTTGGCGCTGGCGGGGTCCTTAGTGAGGGAGAGTATAAGTTGGGTGTCGTCGGCGTAGGAGGTGATGATGATGTCGTGCTTGCGTACGATGTTGGCGAGGGGGCTCATGTAGACATTGAAGAGTGTCGGGCTGAGTGATGAGCCTTGGGGTACGCCGCAGATGATCTCGGTGGGTACTGAGCGAAACGGAGGGAGGTAAACTCTTTGGGAACGGTTTGAGAGGAAGGAGGCGATCCAGTCCAGGGCCTGGCCTTGGATCCCGTTGGAGCGGAGGCGGGTGATTAGGGTGCGGTGACAGACGGTGTCGAAGGCAGCCGAAAGGTCGAGGAGAATGAGGGCGACTGTTTCACCGTTGTCCATCAGGGTTCTGATGTCGTCTATGACTGAGATGAGGGCAGTTTCCGTGCTGTGGTTGGTTCGGAATCCGGTTTGTGAAGGGTCGAGCAGGTTGTTGTTTTCCAGGAAGGTGGTCAGCTGTTTGTTGACGGTCTTCTCTATTACCTTGGCTGGGAAAGGCAGGAGAGAGATGGGGCGGAGGCTTTTCAGGTCGCTCTAGGATGTTATCACACTCCAATCTGAGTCCAAAGATTTATGTCGACCTCTAAGGGTTATTGATAGTTAACATATATGTGTCACTTATACATAAATTATCAAAAGAAATATAAGGCTGGACATGCCCACAATTTTGGTAGCAGAGGATGGTTTTGTCTCATTAGGAGGGAAACATATTGTTTTCAATAGTTATATATAATTTGGAAAGAATTGGAAGATGTGGTTTTACCAGTGCTTGTTGAAATTTGATTTTGCCAGTGCTTCTTTGGATGAAATTTGGTGTTGCTGATGCTTGTTTGAAGATGTTTCCAGTGTTCTTAGTGTAATTTGATAGGGTTTGCGCTTGCAGCGCTTCAGCAAATCGCAGGTGAATTGTGATGTTTGAGAGAAATAGGGAGTTTGCGTACTCCAATGTAGTTTGTTAGGGAATGTGCATACTCCGAAGGGTGTATATAAGGGAAGTCATTGTACTTTAATTGGGTGTGGTGCTTTGTGCTCAAAAATTGCCCACGTAGTTGTTGGTATATGGACCCTGCGTGGTCTAAGTCTCCGGAGTATTGTACAAGGGTAGCAAGCACTTAGTTGTTGTTGTCATTTGTCTGTTTAGTTGGTCAATTGGGCGTGGTTGACAAATGGTATTCCTAAGGTGAGTGTCAAAAGGAGTGTTAGTTTGACAGATATTAGTGATTCCTGAGTGCACAAGCATCTAGTATTGGTCAAGGGAATTAAAACTTCCTTCTAGAGCAGCACAATTTGCAGCATTAGCCATTTGGGAGTTAGTAGCCAGACAACAAGAGAAATTTAAATTTGAGAGGGCAATGAGAAAAGTTGAGAAGACATTATTAAAGGCAATGTGGGATAATGAGAAAACATTTTGGAGAGCTGAAACTTTACAGGGAATTGGGATGTTTCCTGTGATTACACAAGAGAAAGAGAGCAGTGTCAGAAAAAAGACAAAGAAAAAGAATAAGAACTCTTCTAAAGATGAGTCGAAGTCAGATGAGGGTAGGAAATCATTGACTTATAATGATGATTCAGATGATGATGAATTTAAAATTGACTGCGAAGTCGTCCTCCACCATATGCAGCACAAGAGACAAGTCCAGGTACTAGTACTAGTACCGGTCCCATTGCACCAGTACCAGTTGTAGTAACACAGACTCAAGTACAGGCTGCAACTAATGTTCCTACTATCACTGTAACTCAGCTACCTGTAGTCTACCCTACAATTCCTGGTGTAGGTTCTGCACACAGTATGACAGTATCAGTAGTACACCCATCACAAATATCGCAGATTTACCAGAAACCAATGATGGTTCAGGTGAAGTCTACACCTAGTTCAATGGCTACAGTGCAAGTTCAGACAATGCCGAGGTACACACATATAACCATATCACAGTCAAGTTCTTGCTGTCTTGCTGTCAGGTTGGAGTTCTGGAGTAATTTACTCGAGAAATCAAAATGTTCAATTCAGTCCAGAAGCATTAACAATACCTGTTACTATTGGTCCTGTTGTACCATTCTATGCCCTGGGAAATAATGAGTGTAGTGTACAGAATCTTTTTCATTCAAACGCAGAAAGATGGAGAGACTTAGGGGGTGATTCTAACATTGGCGGGCGGCGGAGGCCGCCCGCCAATGTTCCCCCTCCAAAATACCGCTCCGCGGTCAAAAGACCGCTGAGGGTATTTTGGGATTTGCCCTGGGCTGGCGGGCGGCCGCCAAAAGGCCGCCCGCCAGCCCAGGGCAAATCGACCTTCCCACGAGGACGCCGGCTCCGAATGGAGCCGGCGTAGTGGGAAGGTGCGACGGGTGCAGTTGCACCCGTCGCGTATTTCAGTGTCTGTGTTGCAGACACTGAAATACTTTGCGGGGCCCTCTTACGGGGGCCCCTGCAGTGCCCATGCCATGCCATGGGCATGGGCACTGCAGGGGCCCCCAGGGGCCCCGTGACACCCCCTACCGCCATCCTGTTCCTGGCGGGCGAACCGCCAGGAACAGGATGGCGGTAGGGGGTGTCAGAATCCCCAAGGCGGCGCAGCATGCTGCGCCGCCTTGGAGGATTCTGACGGGCAGCGGAAAACCGGCGGGAGACCGCCGGTTTTCCTGCACTGACCGCGGCCAAAGCGCCGTGGTCAGAATGCCCTGCGGGGCACCGCCGGCCTGTCGGCGGTGCTCCCGCCGACCCTGGCCCCGGCGGTCTAAGATCGCCGGGGTCAGAATCACCCCCTTAATGTTACTGCGGGAGTCATGTCTCCAATGAATCAGACTTTTGACAAGACAGGTCCACTGACAAATGATCCTAGGACTTCACAGAATTTGGGAAAGTCAGATTTGATTTGAATTTGTTTTAGATGACTCCAGAGACTCAATGTATTACTCCACAGAGTGTGCCTAAAAATGAGTGAGGCAAAATCAAATGCTGAAGAAGGAAATTCATTGAACCTGGAGACTTAAATTACAATTAAATGAAACAATTGCGGAAACACTTGAGTTAAATAGATTTAACTAATAAAATGAAGAAGAGTTAGATTAAGGAAGCATGCAGGCAAGATACTATTGCCTTATTGAATCATTTGGGTGAAAACTGACATAAATATTCCCCAGCAAAATTACAATACTCTCAGAAAGAAGTGTATACTTGGGACATCAAATAGAAAAAGGTGCAAGGAATGTGTCCAGAGAAAAAGTTACAGCTATTTTGCAAATTAATCCTCCAGTTGCACAAAGAGATGTCAGGATGTTTTGGGGGATGGTGAATTACTGATGCCAGTGGAGCCCCAAGTTTTCTATTATTTCAAAGTCATTGCAGAGACTGACCCACAAAGATATAAATGACCCAATGTCTTTTGATGGAGCTTGTCTGAAAGCTTTTATTGAGTTGAGAGAGAGGGTCTATTTAGGGCACCAGCTTTGGGAATGCCTGACTACACAAAACCATTTATGTTATTTTGTCATGAACGTGATTTCTGTGCCCTTTCTGTCCTTGTACAGGTACATGGTGGTGTAAATCACCTTGTATCATATTTTTCTGCTACTTTGGACCCAGTCACAGCAGCTTTACCTGGCTGTTTGCAGACTGTGGCTACGGTTAGTTTGTCACTCCCTCAATGTGAGAGTATTATCATGGGACATCCTTTAACTGTTCTTGTCCCACATTCTGTTGAGGTTTTGCTCAACCAAACAAAGACCCAATATTTGACAAATGCAAGGCTCACAAAGTATGAGCTGTTCATTTTAGGCTTTCCTTACTCTGAAGAGATGTACGTTGCTTAACCCAGCAACCTTGCTCCCAGTTGACAATACTGAAATTGAGAAACTGAAAGAAGTTGAACATGACTGCCTAGAGATTACTGAATTTTGCACAGAACCTAGACCTGATATTCAGGATACTCTGTTAGAGGAAAATGATCTGTGTGTGCATGAGCAAATGTAGCAGGAGAGTCAAGTCAGAGGAGGACTCTCCCAGAAGCAGACGATTGGGAAGATCAGTTGAAACAAATCGCGTTTTCTGAATCAGCTGAAAATGGAGTTGAGTTGAATCAAAGTCATACAGATTTGACCCCTTCTGAATTAGCTAATAATGCAGGTACATCAAGTCAAAGTCAAAATCCTGTCGAATCAAGGTGAGTTGTAAGTCCAGTTTTGCAAACAACACTGTCAAGAAAAGCTGTAAAAGTAGATAAGTGGCCCAAATTGCAAACAAATGAAAAGGTTCCAGATGTACTTTCAACCATAAATGAAGAGTCGGACACAACAAAAAGAGCAGATATAGATGAAGATCTGAGTGAAGGAGAAATAAGTACAAATCGGAGATCAAAAAGAAAAGGAGTCGCTAGTCGAAAATACTCATGTCCTGAATGGGCATATTTTACAACAGGTGAGTGGCAACGTGAATTTTTGTCTTTTTTATTTTTATTGTGAATTTCCAGATCAATATTTGGAACTTTAAGTTGCTTTTGAACTAAAATTTGAAACTACATTGCCGACTGAATAAGAGAGACATTATACACTAAACGTTATAATTACTGAACAATAGAATATGATCAACTGAAAAAGACTTTTGAAACTGATTTTGACAAGTTGCTAAGTTGGAATTGACAAAGTTCTGGAAAAAGTCTGGAAGATACTGTAAAAAACTGCAAAGAAGACTGAAAATTATTTTTGTTTTTGATTTTTGGCTGCATAGTTAAATATTTTTATTTTTCTTCTACTTTCTGATTCTTTACAGTTCATGGATAACAATCACAGTCGTGTTAAAAACAATAGGTGTTGCAAATGTATGTGTGTTTGATTAACAATTTTATGTGCGCTAGCAAGTTTGTTATTAATTGTGAGTATGACTGTTTCTAGCAAGGATGAAACTAAATATACACTTTCTTCAGAGACTACTACACTTTCAAAGTTAGAAAAGTTTAACAGAGATGAGAAATACTTGCACATAGACAACTCACAGAGAGATCTTTCTTCTAATGTTTTCTATCCCTTGTTGTATGAATATGTTGAAACTATGAATGTGAGAGAATGTTATGTTTTCACGCAAATTCCTTCATCAGCGTAGGATGGAATTACTTAACATTGCTTGCCATTAACATATGAAATTAGTTGCAGTCTTTTACTAACAAGGCTTTACAGCCAAGAGTACATACAATATTTCTATTCTAATTTTGATCTAGTGTTTTCTTTTGTTACAATTAATAAACACTTGAGTAACATCGCTAAAGAGAGAAATATTGATATTGTGGGAGGTTTCTTTGAGCCTACACTAACATTTGGTACTGCTTATGCTCACTGCAGTAATGTGACATGCTTTCTTTCGCTAGTAGAAAAAACTTTTGTAGCTCAAACTGATGACAGGAGAAAAGCTTTGAAGGAGAAGATAGAAAAAGAGCTAGTGAAGAGGACATTTAGAAATGACTAGGCATTTAGTAAAACTAAAACACAAGAGAAGGTTGCTTTAGATTTTCAACATGTAGGAAAGCTTTGTATTTACAGACCTCAATCCAGAACTGATACCAAGTTTATTGGAACTAGTGATTGCAGACATGTATTTCTTTTTAAAAATAAATGGGACTTTATGTTAAATGGACAAGATCCTGTGATTCCTGGGGCATATTACATCTGTGGAAAGAATGCTTATTTTCATCTCCCAAGGGAATTGTATGGGACTTGTTATTTGGAAGTGGTGTTTTCGAAGATTTTCAAGATTGACAATATAGATGACACATATGACACATCTAAATTGCAAAGACCAAGATCAAAAAGAGCAACTTATTCTGAAATAATCAGGGATATATTTGGAGCAATTATTCCTGCTGTAGGAGTTGTTCTGAATGCCATAAAAAATAGAATGTTGTCTACTATTGTGGATAATATGCTGACTGATTTTCCTGGAATTGGCTGTGGGACGTTCTATGGTTCTCCAGAACCAACTTGCGTTAGATATACTTTTAGCAAAGGAAGGCGGAGTCTGCCGGATCCTAAAAGTGAAACATTGTTGCACATATTTACTTGACAATAGTAAAGGAATTATACATTTTATTAAGAACCTGACATATTCAAATTTAGACTTAAAAGTTCTGAAAGAGCCAGGGGCATGGGAACATATTGGCAAAGGTGTTACTAAAGTGAAAAATTGGCTGGGTAATTTTGGACAGAGTATTGTGGGAAAAATTGAGCAAAAGGAACCACTGCACATCCAAATATTTCAAAATGTCCTTTATTCTTCCATATAGTTTGTCCGTTGTAACATCCGCCAAAGTGTTCAAAGTGAAGACAGCCGACACGTGTTTCGTCGTGATAACGACTTTTTCAAGGCTGTGGAACAATGTTTGAATACAATAGTAAGCTAACTCATAGTTCCAATCGTCTTGTTGTGATGTTTTTAACTTAACACCCGAAGTGTGATAAGTCCAAGTATTTGGCTGTATAGATTGCCCAAAGAAAGAATTACATTTTACATGCATACCATTGCACTCACCACAGTGTAGGGTAAACACACAAAGAAAACTGATTGGTGCTCCTCATAAGATAAGATACACTAGGTGAGAGGGCACATACAAATAAGTGTGTATTCAGAATTAAATTGTTCATCATAAGAAGTGCAAGCCTATATGTTGACGTGACCGCCATGAGAGTAGTGCATAGGAAATAGGAGTTTGTTTATAAGGACATACCTTACTGATATAATGTGTGATATTCAATATATGTCATTTATGTCTATGATCTATTAATCACAGAGAGGAATCCTTTCGTCTGTAAAAGTACTTCATGTTTAATTCATAGGTGCAGTTCTGAATTAAATCAATAGTTGTATCCGGACCATAATAAGTCTAAAGGTGAGAGAGAAAGAGTGCGGGAAAAAGAGTTAATACTAGCCCTGGTCACTAGTTTGGAGTAAATGAGAAAAGTCAAATTTGAGCATATTTGATGTGAGTAGCGTTCTAACAAAAAGAATGACCCTTGTTTAAAAAAACAATTGTGATGAGCCGGATTGGAAAAAATATACTCATCCGTGGCTACACCCCTTGTTTTTATATACTGGCAAGTCACGAGAAAGTTCCGCCCGTTGCCAGCTAATGTACGCCATACTCAGCCGAAAGATGTGGTGTTATTAGTATGTGCACGTGCGCACTAATCTGTACCAAGACCAAGTAAAACCAGACCATGTATGTCCGGCATGATTGCTATTTAAAATGAGCAGATAACATGCTCTGGCGATATGCAATGACCGTGCAAATAGTATTCTAAGATGAGCGACTCCGCGCATTAATGCTCTGTGACCTCGCCCGTTCTATTTGTAAAAGATCTCTTCATAAAGGACGCTGCCAGTATGTATACTGCATGTCCAAACGCTAGCATGAGAGACGAACGGTACGCATGAGAATATAATTAGGTGTGTCTTACCCGTCCATCCGTCCGTGTATGCGTATTTGCTTCAAAGCATGTAATTCTTCTACGCTAGTACTGTGTGACCGCGCATTTTCTAATGAGAAAGTGTGCTGAAAACAAAAAGAGGACAAAAGTCTGAGTGCCCTCTTTTTTCTTTTTGGTGGCTGCCATCTTGTAGTGGTAAAACGTAACAGAAGATAAAGCTGTTTAAATCTAGAATTCTCAGTAAGGTTTGTCAGTTGGAAAGATAAAGTGATGGAGGAAAGCCCAAATATTACACCGTTGGTGTCCTATGATAGTCAATAATTCCTAAGAATGTAATAGTAACTTACTATTGACAAACATATTAATACAAACAGGTAATTCTTAAGTTTTTGGGTAGGTCATCAAAATGTTCATATAGACATAGACCAGTACATAATACATGTATCTGTTACCTTGATTGTCCAAACCACGTCAATGTATACATAAGGTACATTTTGTAACCACAAATAGTCATGTCGCCAATATCCATAGTACCATGTTCCACAATTGGCTGGCAGATATAAATACACTAATGTCACTTAGTTTTTGATATAACATATATATGAACTTCACACACCATCCACATCACATTCCAATAATGACAAACAAACATCAATAGCTGTTGCCCACATAGAGTGAAAGCCTACGCAGTGTGATCACAGGAAGACATGTAAATCCTTTTCTTTGTTCAGACCCTCCTCAACTGCGCGAAACTTAATTATTCACCTGCTTTCTAGTTGTCTAAGTGATAATGTCCTGTTACCACCCCTTGCACATCCGCCCAGAGTGGCAACACCATGTGTTCTGATGTTGTGTATGTCTTGCTGTGTATGAATCGTGTTGAAGTGTACGGCAAATGGATATTCTTTGTTGTTGTTTTTGATTGCTCGAACATGCTCTTGTAATCTCTCTTTATAGGGTCTGATTGTACTGCCTATATAGATAAACTTGCAGATACATATGAGACAGTACAAAACAAATCTGGTGTTGCAATTTATGAAATGTTTGATGTGATGTGTACCACCGGTGTTGTAGCAAAAATACTTGGTTTTGTCAATGGTGTAGTCACAAATGGTACATTGACCACATTTATAGAACCCAGGTGGTGGTCGTGGTATCCAGTTACTTTTTGTGAGATTAGGTAAGAAGCTGTGGCATAGTTCATTTCTCAGAGTGAGACCTCTGCTATAAATAACATTAGGTCAATTGTGGAACAAGGCACATAGGAAAATCCGCACGATTGATAGAACAACATTACTACGTAACTAACATTACTAACCAACACCATACCAGGGAAGGCCACTAAGGGAAAAAAGGGAATAAGCCTAATAACCTCTTACAGTACTGTAAGCTCAGATGTCTTCAAAATTTTAAAGAAAAACTGGCCCATCCTGTTGTCTGATGACACCTTGAAAAGTGGTCTCCGGGATAGGCCTCATGATGATGCATTTTTAATTCATTATTTGCTTTGTAATATAGATACATATATTTGCTGTGTATATCGCAGTGGAGAATCATTTGTACATGTTTTTATTTGGTGTAAGCAGTTAGAATATGAAAATAAGAAATTAGAGAAACAACTTATAGACACAATAAATACTGTAACTATGCTGTCTTGTCAGAATAAGTTATAACAAGATAAGGCTGATATCTACCAAGCTGTCACAGGGAAAGATGATTTTTCACATTCCAGTAATGAGGAGGTTAAAAAAGGTGGGGGGGCAGTGTGAGCTACATGAGCAGAACGTAGTTCGTGCTCAGCCAATATTTCGATGAAAAATACAGAGTAGCCCACAGAAATTACATTCTTTAAAAGATTACACCCAGCAACAAGTGAAGGATGTTAAAGATATATTCATGGAGCTTTTGCATAGTAAAATGTGGATGATTAATTCAGACAAGACACAGGGACCATTTCAAAATGTGAAGTTTCTAGGAATTCCGTGGAATCCAGGACATAGAGAGGTGTTGCTACAGGCAAAAATAAAGACTTTGGAGTTTGCCACTCCCCGCACTAAGCAAGACACACAGCGATTCATGGGATTGTTTGATTTTTTGAGACATCATGACCCTCATCTGAGAAAAATCTTAACCCTTTGGTACAAAGTGATCAGAAAAAAACATGATTTTGAATTGGGTGAAGAGCAGCAGTGTGCTTTTGATTTAGCAAAAGAAGCAATTCAACAAGCTTTAGACTTGTGGACAGTGCAGGAAGCAGATATTGTGTTGCATGTAACTATCCCGGGACAATATGTAGATTGAAGCAAGTGGCAAAAACAGAGAAGAACAGGAGTGTCCCTGGGGTCCTGGACTAAAAAATCATCTGATAAAACTCTGAAAAACTGGAGAGAGCATTTAAATGAAGCCCTCCAGATTCTGAATAACAGACCATTACAAAATGCTGGAACACCCCTGATACTACCACATGTGGCCACCAACACCATTGTGTACTGGGAAATAAAACCTGGAGCTTCAGCTCCTTACAGAGCCACACCAGAAACTGCAGGTCTTGACATACATGCTTATAAACTTGCCCAACTTGTCATAATTCCAGGGTATGGAGGATTGGTGAGGAAGGGGACTGCCCCAGCCCTTCTGACAGTATGTGGAGAAAGATGTTTTGGTTCAACTGACAATAACCCTGGTGCCAAAGTGTGGGTGGAATACCCAAACAGCCCTCCAGAACGTGCAGAAATTATAGTCCAGGGAAAATGGGAGCACATTTCAACTGACATATGTTATTTGAAAGAAAGATCATACTTGTTTCTTTTACAGATCATACTACGACTTGCCTCTGACCAAGAGTGTGCTGTTTTCCTTCGGAAGTGTGCGTGTTGGGTCAGGAGGGACAGCAGTCCCAACCTGAACCTTATTTATTGATCATATTGCGCAACACCCCTGCTGCTTTGGAAGGGCAATACCTATGGATCCATTTGGCGCATGTTATGCTTCACAGATCAAAGTTCTGCATGGGAATAATGCAGAGTACCATGGCTGTCCTATCAACCTGTTTGATTGCAAATCTAATGGAACAAACCACATGCTTGTTATCACCTGGTGACTGCTGCCAGTCAAATTAAACATGTTTAAGTTGCCAGTTGGCTGACTATTCTCATATGGAAACCTCACTTTTACCTAGATTCCAGCAAACATTAAAGATGGACGGTGTACCTTTACCTGATTAGGACTCATGATGTTTCCATCTAACTCTACACAGACTCGTTATCCTAGAGACAGTATTCAAATAAGTGCAGACTGTGATTCAATTACTATCCCAATCAGAATATATAAGATTAAGTCTTTCTATTGTAGGTGTGCCTGGTTTAGCTTACTATAATACCTGAATGATCAATAAGTTAATCACACTTCTATTGTTTTATAGTGATTGCACTTGTCATTTCATTATGTTGCTGTGTACAATGCATACTTAATTTGTTTGTAATGTTTTAAAAGTAAAAAATAAAAAATAAGTTGATTTTAGGACTATAGGGTATATGAGTCATTGGTCAAAAGGGTGGAGTGTAATGATATTTGTGTTTTGACCACTGACTCCACGTTGCTCTTAGCCTAGCAGCACACCATCACATTAGTGACCACCAACTTAATTTTGCCTATTGACTTTATTTTAGCATTAGCCACCGCCACATTAAAAGCTGTAAGTATTTTTCCATGCTTACGTTATACAACATGCTCATGTTTTTATTCTGCATGTTTGTGTGTTCTTTCTAACCAAGGCTCAGGCTGATAAGAATGTACTAGGATGGCAGGGAACGGTTTTGTTTTGATCGAAGGCACCTTGGGATTTTGGCCAATTCCCAATGTGTTCTTTTCAAAGCTGACCTAAAGCAACCAGCGTTTTTTTTAATAATACACTTTTGGAGGGGGAGGATGTTTCTAGAATTCTCCTCTCTTGTTTATTTAAAGTACATAAGAGGCTGAGACCAGATGGACCAGGGAGTGACTCAGATCTTGGACATGCTCAGGATGCTGAGGTGTGTCATCCTTCCGGTGAGGATAATTGATGATCTCTCTCTCTCTCCACGATCGATTCTGGGATCTGGTGGTCTGATGCTGATCAGGAGGGAGATGACTCAGATTACCCATGCGTCATGGTGAATCATTTTTAATTCATTTTTTGCTTTGCATTGTAATATAGATACATATATTTGCTGTGTATATTGCAGTGGAGAATCATTTGTACATGTTTTCATTTCATTGCTGTGAACATTTTTAAATGTGTGCTTTCAGCATGCTAATCTCCTCTACGAACCTTGCAGAACCTTGCACAGGGCCGGGGTTGGTGGGTGGGGGTCCAAAAAACAGGGCCCTTGTCCAAAAAACAGGGCGTGGGTGGGTGGATGGGGGTCCAAAAAACAGGGCCGTTGGGGGTCCAAAAAACAGGGCCATGGGGGGTCCAAAAAACAGGGCTATTGGGGGTCCAAAAAAACGGGCCGGGTGGGTGGGTCTTGGGATTCCAAGAAACAGGGCTGGGGTGTGTGGGTGTCCAAAAAACAGGGCTTTGGGGTCCAAGAAACAGGGCAGGGTAGGTGGGTGGGTATTCCAAGAAACAGGGCACTGGGGGTTCCAAGAATCAGGGCTGGGTTGGGTGGGTATTCCAAGAACAGGGCAGGGATGGGTGGGTGGGGGGGGATTCCAAGAAACAGGGCCTTGGGGGTTCCAAGAAACTGGGCCTTGGGGGTTAATAAATGTCTTCTTTAGACTAAGAAGCGCATTCCAGAGATTTTTGTCAGTGCATGAGTGTTTCATCTCGGTCATTAGTGAAGCAAAACAGGAGGGAAGAAATTAAACTATAAAAGATGAGAAGCAGATACTTTCATGAACTGAGACATACTGAAAACTGGGAAGATGCTTCTTCCCTTTCTTGTCTGCTGTTTTTTCCAACTTTTTCCAGACAAGCCAGGAGCTTCAGAGGGACCTACTGTTACTCCGCGGGCAGGTTTTCAACCCACGCATTACAATATTGGCCTGCGGTCCATTTTTCAGCCCATCAGGCCTGCCGCAGGCCACATGCCTACCTGCAGCATCTATACTCTTTCCGATGGAAAGGCCGGGCGGCCCAGGGTCAGGATGCGGCTCTTGCAGTAGATACTTCAAGTTCTGCTCCTGTGTTGCAGGTGTTCCCCAGAACGCACATTGCTTACCTGATCTTGGGTTCTTGGGCAAATTCTTTCCCCTGGATGTTGAGGACAGATTTTCTCTATCCCAGAATACTATTCCTTTCCCAGCATGCACTGTTTCCTTTTTCTTTTTCCCATTTCAAGACGGCATTTTGTCTAGTTTTTTCTATGACTCTTTGCCAATTCAATGTGGCATTTTCTCTTTTTCCTGTTTGTTAAATCCTGTCCATTGGTATATAATGAGCTTGGGTTCTTCTCTTCTTTGCATTGCAACACTTCCTGCTGGTGGTGGTCCTCGCGCCTGCTGTTGCTCCTGTGGAATTGCTCCTGCTTGTTTTTTCTCAACTTTCTGTTGTTCCAGTCCTTGAAGTCCTGGTTTCCTGATGCCCTTTCTCCTGCTCCTTGGAGTTCCTGCTTAGAGGATTTTCTCCCTTGTGGTTTTTCCTCTGGGACGCCTTCAAGAAGGCACGGTCTGCTTCGACACCCACATTGTCAGCAGCACTACGGCTGGCTACCGGAAGAGGTCACCCCTATCTTGGCGAGATCCAAAGTCGTACCCCGTTTTGGTCTCAGAAAGGCAGTAAGAAAGTGGGGAATCTGACAGTTCATGGGCGGGTCGCAAGCTATAGTTACCTTAGGACACGAGCTATAGTTACTTGAGATAACTTTAACTATAACAGGTGAATTTTTATGGTTTAGTAAGTTCACAATGTGAGCCTAACTATACCATCCCTGTAACCTTTGTTTTTTTTAAGTGAATTTATATTTTTTTTTTACATTCTTACAAGCACTGAGCACTTTATGAGTAAATAAATGAAGAAATAATAGTTTGAACTCTATTTTTGGTGGTGCCGCCTCATTTTTCTCTTTTCTATTTGGGACCTTTAGTTAGTTTTGTAAAGAAGAGAGGCTCCTGGAGGGGAGCAAAAGACAAAAAATCTATATATCTCTATATATATATCTATATATATATATATTTTTTTTTTTGCTGAAAACAAAGCAACAGTTACAGGGGCGTTATAGTTACGAAATAGGATTTCTGTGCACAGCGGGGGTTGGCCACATGACCCTATTCTGCTCCTACACACGGCTGAAGGGTCTGTCTCTCTGGGTATGAGAATTGGTGTGAGAGTGTGTCCCTGAGTGTCTGTCTGGGTGTGAGAGTGGGTGTGTGCGGTTTGAGTGGTTCTGTGAGTGGACGTGTGACTCTGAGTGGGTCTTTGAGTGGGTGCATAATTTAGTCCAGAAGTTCGGGCTGTAGTCGTTTTCAAAACTCCTATGGGAATTAACATGGGAAACACCCCCCCCCCCTTTTCTCAGCTCCCGCTTGACATATCACCTCAAAACTTTCCGCAACAAGAATCACTAGCGCACTTTTATGGGAAAGTTTTGTGAAGATTCGGCAAACGGTGCCAAAGACATAGACAAGTCAAAAACGCTTTTTCTATTAAAACATGGTCCTACAGGTAGATAGGTAGATAGATAGATAGATAGAGTGACTTGTGTATTTATAGTGCTATGTGGTCCCGTTCTGTGACTGAGAAAGCACTGTGACTATGCAAGTTAATGTTTAAAAGAGGCATCTCCAACGAGTAGCTTGTGAGCTACTGTTAGCTCTCCAGCTACTTGTGAGTAGTCTCCCTGTGTGAACTGCAGTCTAGTAAATTAAAAATGTATGTTTGGTTGAATTAATTAATGCATCCCAAAATTTAAAAGAGTTTAATCATGATGAAATTGTGTGTATTTTTCAGAACTCATAACTTGATGTTCGGAAGAAAAAGTTGTACATTTCCAAAATATATTTAATATATTTAATGCTGATATTTGAGTGATAAATCATGAGTTACTGGATAGACTTGTGTATGTCTTGTATTAACAATGTAGAGGCAGTCCAAATTGATAAAGACTTTTACACGTTGCTCATGGCAACCCTGCCTGATACACTGAGGTGATCACTGCCTGTAATTTCTCATTGGGTGGCAACTAATGCAATCTTGTCTGATGTGACTTTTATTACCACATTCAAATATTTGCAGCTCGGAGTATTTTTCATTGAACATCAGTAGCTCCCATTACTAACAAGCATTTACAATGCATCGGGTCTCGCGTTTGCTCATGTTAGAGCTGATTGCGTTGTAAACTCCTAACCCGACTTTTCACCTATCGGGCAAAAGTGCATTTATGTACATAACCCGAAAAAGTGAAATCAAGTACTTAAAGCGCTCGACTTCTGCCAAGCGAGATCGGGCTCGTAAATTAGAGAAAAAAAAGTCCACGAGCCCGATGGAAAACAGCGAGCCTCGCATGTTTTCTGTACTTGGTCGCTGCGCTGGAGGAGGACTAGCCACCGGAAAAGGCATGCCATATTAGCCTTCGACTAATGAAAGCAAGCAGATTTTATTAGGGAAACCCACCAACCAATAAAAAACACTGATGTGAAGTTGACAGGGCTCCGAGCCCTTTTATAAATACAAAAGAGTCTCCCTACGAAACGCATGCGCGACCCTAAAAAGGTTGGATACCCCTGGTTTAGAATGTGTATTACACAGAGTAAAATGTGTCACTCCAAGTGCCGCAAATTTGGGTGTAGAATGTCACTCATAAGTACATCTAAAACATTGAATGTCACGCATAAGCAACTTGAAAACTTGGCAGCTATGATGTATCACCATAAACACGGATAAGAAGCGTCTATGACTAACAAAAAAGTCAAGCTCTATGCAGAGTTGATATAGAAGAAGGACACGGGGAGACAGAGCCTTCAAAAAATGTAAGCGAAGCTAGGAGGTCAACCATGTGTAAACTATTTTCCCCAATATGCATTGTAATGTATTTAATACCAACGTCGCTTGAACGACTGCACAATAAAACAAAGATGCAAACGACCAAATACTAGTTATTTTACATGTCTTTCTACATATGCCTGCTGATAAATCAAACGTTTGTTTCATAAAATATACGTCTACTAAAATTGTCAAAACATTTCACAACACTATACCCTTTAGCGTAGCGAAGAGTAGATTTGTTCTCGTTTTATTACCGTTTTAATCACATTTTAGCAGAGCATCTGGAATAACTGAAAAGGGTATTTAAGCCGCGCCTCTCGTAACAGCCTTTATTATGATGTGCGAGATAGGTCGCTCATATTAGAATTGCACAATTGGCAGAAGCAGTGGCAAAAAGAAAACGCAAATAGTAATTGAACGGCTGTAAAAAAAACAAAATAAAAAATACTGTAATAAATAAACACAAGATAATGCGTTAATGGGATTAAAATAAAAAGAATAAACTGTTCATAATCAAACTACTTCACTTATGCCCCTAATTGTAAATATTGTAAGGTGTCGAAAAGGTTTAGAAACAAAGATAATGTTTTCTCCAGTAGACTAGTAACGTATACTGTTTAGAATGCTGCCCGGGTCCAAAGCCCAAACAGCTCACTTCCAACATGGCCGCTGTCGGTGACTCTCAAATCAGGGCAGTACTTTTAGTTCTACGTCTACGCCCATAAGAGGAAGCCCCTGGCAGCAGACTAGTTCCCGCCCCTGCTCCGTCTGCCGCTTCCTCTCGGAGACCCCGCGTCTTCCTCTGTGCGGCCGGAAGTGGTGCTGTTCGTTTGGGCTCAGGATGGCTGGTGCCGACGGAGACGATTCGCTTTACCCTATCGCCGTTCTCATCGACGAACTGCGGAATGAGGATGTGCAGGTAATCCTTCAGGAAAAAAGAGGGGTCAGAGAAAGTCGATCTACCGAGGTTCAGGGCCTGCAGTAAAGGGTATGCCCTTCTTGGGGGAGGTGGAGTCTATTGGGGGTGTGGCCTGGCCTCACCTGGGATACCTCCGTGTTTGGCATTGGTGTGAGGGAATGAATGAGGCCCAGTGTCGGCACTCATTGTCAGTGAAATCGTTAACACATAATTATATTTCGGGCATTTTTTGTTTCCAGGGTTAAAGTACCAACTGCTGTCAATAGAACTTACAAGGATATTTTTAAAGCAGAAACCTAGCTGAAAACCTACGGGGTGTTGCACAAGAGATGAGATACATTGTGGTGTGCCAGGATACTTACCTTTAAATGACGTTTGGTAGTTCTTCATGTAATTGTGTGTGTGGCTATTGCAAGCAGTTGCTTAAGATTTTTTTTTTCTCAGAATGCAAGAGAAAGAGAGCTTGACAAATCTAATGAAAATGGGGTTATAGATACCGATCGTCTAGCTTGCATGATTTTTTTTTTTTTTAACTCTATTTGTATTTTATATGTAAAACAAAGTAAACCGGCACAATCTGCATATTAGTTGCTGAAAGATGGTGCAGTTTATTACAAAACCAGTATTACGTCGTTCAAAATGGTATATCCCTTCAAAATGCAGTAGAGTGGGCATAAAACGTCTCCAGGGACATACTTGTATTAGAGTGCTTATAGACTGTAGATCAGTCTGTGCATAATTGTGAGGCAGGGTTATTGGAGGCCCGATGGTCTTGGAGAGGTTGCCAAACGTTCTTGGGGCATGACTGGGTAAGTTGAAGCTCTGCCTACACTTTCGCTAGTGGTGTTATAATAAAATAGGCTGCAAATCTACGCTCCTTTTGTTGGTTAGGTTTTACTGCACCAGTGTCGTGAGATTTTGCAGTTATGCAATCGCTGTGTATTGTCTGACAGACTTGAAGACATCGGCCATGTTAGGGGAAACTGCTTTACCAGCCCTCCTCAGAGTGACGCACGGAAAACACAAACACCAGGCAAGGCTCTGCCACAGATTAAACGTTTCTTGAGATACCAAGGTTTATAGACATGCCAAGGCAGAAGCCCATCCCAGTATTACGTCTTGCAAGCAATTTCTGCCCTGAAGCATATAAGTCAGGCAGTTATATATGTTAATAATACGTGCAGTCACAGCAAAACCCCAGATTCAGATATTGGAGGAGTGACTTGGAACAAAAATATCATATCTATAGGGACATACATGTGGATAGGTATAAGTGTGTGTGTGTGTCAGTGTGTGTATATATATATATATATATATATATATATATATATATATGTGTGTGTGTGTCAGTGTATATATATATATATATATATAATAATAATTTTCTTCAACAGGCCACATGGACTAGGAGTGCCAGTAGTGGGTGTCGATCTAGTGCATTGTCATTATCAATGATAGATGAGTGAAGACATCTCTACAGTATTGTGCTATTCTGGGATATGTCCAATTAATGTGGGCAAAGTCGGCCTGGGGTGCAGAACATTTGGGACAGTGTGATGGTTGTGCAGAGTCTATTTTGGCCATGTCTGCCGGAGTAACATACACGCGTCTCAGAAATTTATAGTGAACTAGTTTGTGTCAGTGGTTCATGGAGACCAAGCGTGTTTGTGTGCAGCAGGCTGTTACATTTTGTCAGTGATTGTGTGTCCTACGTCTAACTCGCTGGCAGTGCACCGCTTAATATCTTGGCTAGGGAAGAGATCCAAATATGCGTGTTGTACAAGCAGGACACTACTTTGCCTCCTTCGTTGTCCTTGATGAGCAGGCTGAGGGGTTGGAAGTCTTTTGGTTCTAAGGGGCATGAGGTGACTTGAGCCCTCAGAGGGTGTTGGAGCAGCTGCAACACAAAATGGTCCGTGTGTCTCACATAAATTTGTTGTGAACTAGTTTGTGTACATGGTTCATGGACGTGCAGTATATATCTAATGGAATTAACCTACAATGATATCACTGTGGATACTAGCCAGTAATCTATATGGGTCCACGTGTTGAGTGGAGCAGCGTAAAAAATATAAGTGGTGGCGTGTGGTTGTCGCAAGTTCCACGGGCTGCGCAATCCATAAGTCTCACAGGTATTCTCCAGGACATGCAACAAACAGGCTTTCATGGTGGGGCTTTGAGCCAGCGTGTCCAATCGCATGTCAGCAGTCATTTTAAAGGCACCACCTATAACAATGTGATCTGTTGTCATTTGTTCAATGTGGGATAGCAAGAGATGGTGAATTCTGTGTTTTGGTTTATAAACTTTACCAATAGTATGCCGTGGCCTTACAGTGAGCCCACCACCAGTACATATCTACCCTGTTGGTCTTTGTAGGTTGTGTGGAGGTGAAACAGTAGATTTCTTTGCACTAACATGCAGACCCCTCGGTCATAGGAATTAATATCTGGAGTAAAACCTGTGTGGGCCCGAACTGGCCGCAGACTTGAGTGCAGGTTGTGGAGGGGAGGTGTGTCTCCTATAAAAATGATGTTTGCCTCATGTCTGAGTTACCGTAGCACTTGTTTAGCCTGGTGGAGGTTATTTAGCCCAGGAGTGTTCCATGAAATAGAAGTGGCGTTTACAGGCCTCGAAAAATCATAAAAATGTTATTAGACCTGCAGGTCTAATAGCTTGAACAAACTACTTGATCTAACTAATGTACTTGATCCGGAAAAAGGTCTCAAATTGTGTGATCTGAGGCAAATATTGTATTTTACAGTCACCTTCTTCATTCTCACAAATGAGCGCACCTTAAAATAATTGAGTTCGGCATTTCTGCTGTTAAAAAAAATAAATAAAAAAAAAATAAAAAAAAGAAAATTCTTTTGTTTGATTAAATATACTAAAAGTTTGCTTCCTGTATAATAAATCTGGACCACATATAGAGTGCACATGATCCATGCATGACTTGCCTCTTAGTTTACTAATAGATTTGCCATCAGGCCAGAAGTTTCTCAGTTTGTTCAAACACTTACTTTTAATAAATATATTACTAAAGCATGATGTGGTAGTGCACTGTCATTTACAGACAGTACATTTCCAAGAAATGTCCAAAAAATCTTCCCTCTAATTTGCAGGTTTATGTCAAGCTATATAATGTGTGAAAACTGGTTTTCAGAAAACATTTTATCATTTGCATATTACCAAGTAAAGTGTTCTGACTTTTTTTTTTTTTCATCCTATTACAATTTTTGTTTTTCATCACATAGTACAAAAGTGGTCTTTCACAGCTTCTGAAATATATTTTGGAATGTTTGTAATGTGACTTAGTTATATAAACCTTGTGTGTTAGGAAAAACATTCTACCAAAAGCCTTTCACTTCACATAGGTCAGACAATTCACCTTTTAAAATCCCGGAACTCTGCAGTCAGAAGGAAAAGTATTTGCATTGCAAGAATACAAACTGACTTTTGACCTCTGTCTCTGAACACAGAGCAAATGTGACAAGAATAAGATTTAAAGGCATCTTAATTCTAACTGACTGAACAGAACACCTGTTCTTTGTCCACCTGCCAGAAGGGTCAAGTGAAATATAAAAATATCTCGACCTTATAAAATAAAACTTGCCACAGGGAGGAGTGGAGTAGATATTTCGAGCCCTGATCTAGGGCGAACTGCCTGCTAGGTCTTTGGTGAACCAGCTTAAATGTGCTTGTGGAGGGGATGCAATACAAATAGAGAAAGTCTGTGCAAAACTAACAAAACGATGTGATTGACATTGTGTATCTGTGTGCAAGTTCCTGATTTTCCCCCACACACACCTTGAAATAAGTTGGCAGGTGAAACCCCAATTACTTAACGAGCAAAACTCAAATTCCCATGAACAACGTGTGGCATCTGCCATGGAGGGTGACAACGCCATGGCAAGCATCTCCTCACATCTTAAGGATACGCATTATAGCAGTATTATATATGAGCCTTATAACATTGTTTGCTGTGTTAGCAAACAAAAGAATAACTCCGTTTAGCAGCTGTAATGTATAGAGTAGTGGTCATCATGCAGGCAGTGCGCATGGTGGTGTCCATTCATCACTCTGCCGGGAAGAGGTCCATGCTATGTGAATCTTGAGAGTTTGGTGGTATCTGATAGAGACTTCTAGTTGCAGATTCCTTACCTTAGAATTTCCCCCAGGCGTCAGACTGGATCCGGAGATTTTTCTTAGAGCAATACTTTGCGCATCAGTAGGTGGCATCAGTCAACTCTGGGTGTCGTTGGCATCGTAGTCGTCGTGATAACGTCGGGAGTTGTACATAGACACCGCCTCAGTGCAGTGACGTCAGTTCTTTTCTTTCCACGCCATGCGCTGATCCGGAGAGCGGTACCCTGGTCACTTTTTGACTGATTTCGACCCTTTTGTTGAGGTGTTTTTTTGGTGTGTTGAGGATGTCCCCTCATGATGTCCGTGACCGAGCCACATCAGATTTGTTTGTGGTGCCTGGAGCGTGAACACAACCCAAAGGTGTGCTCCGCCTGCTGGGCCATGCACCCGAAGGCCTTGAGAGCACGTTCTCTCAAGCTCATGGCGGCCTGACGCTCGACTTCGCGTAGGTCCCGGTCTGTCTCGAGATGAAGGTCCCAAGACAGTTCGCAGAGCCACCACCACTAGTCTTACTCCAAATCTTTGGGTATATGTAAGAAAAAGATGTCGAAGCGGTCCCATCACACTTTGGCTTCGCCCAGTCGCTCGGCTGATGCGACGCAGGAAGAACATCAACGCTTAAGGCTTCTGTCTTTGGAGCGTACTTCTGGGTCCGCTCCGAGCTTCCAGGAGCCAGACCTACCCCGTCCAACTTGGAGTTCTTTGAGGGCCATGTGCCTCATTTTTGGTTGAGGGGCCTTCGGTTTCCGCGCCATCGGCTTCGGCTCCGTCCACGGAGGTCCCGCACCTACGCTGGTTGCACCACTGAGAGCTTCATTGGTGTCTGTTCGATTGCTGACGCACCCGATGTCGGTAGTGCTCTCTATCGACGTTGACCCGATCCATATCCCTGATGATAGTCTGAGCGGCATTGGCCGCCGCCTCTGTCTTCGATTGGACCTAATCACTCTAGGTTGGATTTGGGCTTTTTGACCCATGGGTACGAATTCAGGGAAGGATTTGAGGGTTCCCTGGACCCTTATGAATACTAGAATGACCCATCTTTGGACTGGGCACAGGAATTGGAAGAATTGCTGTCTCCTCCTACTGTGGCTACGGCGGAAGGAGTGACTTATTCTATGGTGGTCAGTACGGCGTCTAAGGTCCTTGGGCTTGAGCTTAACTACAATAGATGTCAGGTACATCCTCCTGACCAAGATGCTTCAACCGTGGGCTTCCACTTCTGAGCCCCTTTTGCCATTCAATGAAGCCCTCACTGATGTCCTTTTGGGTAGTTGGTCCAAACACAGCACAGGCTCCTAGGATTATCGCATGCCGCTACTGGCCCACCCCGAATGACCCTAAATTCCTGTCCCTACACCTGAGTCTTGTCATCCAGTCTTCCTCTTCCTCAGGGGCATTCCCTTTCGCACCCCCGGTTAGGGAATCAAAAAGGCTGGAACAATTTGGGAAGAGGTTGTTTACTTTCTTCAGTCTTGGCGCTGGTGTCTGTGAACACCGCATGCCTTTTGGGCTGCTATACCCACTCTTTGTGGAATATGGTTGCGCAAGTTCTGCCGCAGATACCGGAGAAGGGCTGTGCTATCGTCTCCCAAGCTGTCATCGATGGGAGAGATGCGACGAAGTTCACGATCCGATGTGGGCTGGACACGACGGACTCTCCGGGCGGATCGGTTGCTATGACGGTGGCCTTGAGATGCCATGCCTGGTTGCGTACTTCTGGTGTGTGTGTTTTTTTTTTTTTTTTGGGCGATGTCCAACAGTCTCTCGTGGACATGCCCTTTGATGGCTCCAATCTCTTCTGGAGACAAAGCGGAGAGTGAATGGAGAGATTCAAGGATTCCTGGCCTACGGCTCGGTCCCTTGGTCTTTCTGCTGCCTGTCGCCCTCAGCAGTCTGCTTTTCGCCACTTTCGTGGCCACGGAAGTGGCTCCTTGTTGTGTCCCCCACCGTGCCACCCATGCTGTTCAGCCACTGCGTGGCCGGGGATGCGGAATCCCATGCGGGACAGGGAACCAGAGGTCTACCCCCTCCACCTCTGAAGCCTCCAAACCCTCAAGGTCTGTCCCCTTATTCCGATCCAGTTGGCGGCAGGATACGCCATCACCTGCCCCGCTGGAAATCCATCACTATGGACAGGTGGGTTTTGCAGATTGATCGAAAGGGCTATTTCCCTCCCTTTTGAATCTGCCCCACTGGCCATGCCTCCATCACTCAGCCATCTCCCGGAAGATTATTTGGCACTTCTCCGCCAGGAAGTCGCGGCTCTCTTGGCCAAGGGAACTGTAGAGAAGGTCCCTGTGCCAGAAGTAGGTCGTGGCTGTTATTCCCGCTACTTTCTGGTGCCGAAAAAGGACAAGGGCTTATGTCTTGTCCTAGACCTTCGGTACCTCAACTACTTCCTCAAGAAGGAGAAATTCAAAATGCTCACACTGGCTCAGGTTCTGTCTTCCCTAGACTCAGGAGACTGGATAGTAGAGTTGGACTTGCAGGACGCTTATTACCACATCCCCATCCTGCCTGCCCACAGACGTTACCTATGATTCAGTTTACCGTGCTTCCCTTCGGCCTTACCAGTGACCCTCGGCTGTTCACGAAAGTGGCGGTGGTTGTAGCTCACCTGCGCAGGTTACGGGTCTGTCTTCCCCTGCCTCGACGACTGGCTGTTGAAGACTGACTTGCCCCAGAAAGTCATCTCCCAACTTCAGACTACAGCGAGCCTCCTGCACATGCTGGGGTTCACCTTAAACGTGCCGAAGTAACACCTGATTCACTCTGACGCTCCCTTTCATCTGAGATGTTCTGGACACACTTCAGTTTCAGGCTTATCCTCCCGAAAAGCGAGTCCAAGATAGTCAGGCTATGATTCCGATCTTTCAGCCTCTGTCCTGGGTTTCGGTGAGACGGACTCTGAGGCTGCTGGGCCTCATGGCCTCCTGCATCCTGCTAGTGACTCATGCCAGATGGCATATGCGGGCTCGGCACTGGGACTTATCTCTGACGTGTTCCAGATCACAGAAGGGACTGTGAAAGACCTGCAGTGGTGGCTTTCAAATCCGTATTTGTTCGATAGCAGATCCCTTCCCCAACCAGACCTATCTTTAGCGACAGATGTTTCGCTCTTGGTTTGGGGCGGCCACATGGGAGAGGCGAAGATCCGAGGCCTCTGGTCTCCGGCGGAGCCTGGGCTCAATATCAATCTTCTGTAACTCCGGGCGATCAGGGTTGCGTTGAAAACATTTCTTCCCCCTCTCAAAGGGAAGGTAGTGCAGGTTTTCACGGACAATACTACTGCCATGTGGTACTGCAACAAACAGGGCAGAGTCGGGTCCTGGACCCTCTGTCAGGAGGCATTATGTCTCTGGGCATGGCTGGAACATATGGGTGTTACCCTGGTGGTTCAACAGCTGGCGGGTTCTCTCAACGCCAGAGCGTATGAACTCAGCTGTTGATGCACAGCCGATCACAAATGGCATCTCCAGCCAGAGGTGGGGCACAGTCTCTTTCAGCAGTGGAGAGAGCCTTCGTTAGATCTGTTCGCCTCCACCGAGAATGTGCAGTGTCAGCTGTTTTGCACGTTGGAGTTTCTAAGGCAGCACTCGCTTGGAGACGCTTTTTGTCTTTAGTGTAACTGGTCTCCTTTCAACCTATACCACTTCTGCCTAGAGTTCTCAAGAAGACCAGGAATGACTGGGCCAAGTTGCTGTTCTAGCTTAATTGCACTAAAGATTTCCGAAGAAAGAAAGGGAAGGCAGTGCAAAAACTTATCATTTCTCGATAGGTACTTCTTTGCATCAAGATGTGCTACACTCTGGCCAAGAAGCAACCCCCTGATGCTTGAGCGCTCATTCCACCATAGTGACTGCTGCTTCTTCTGCGTTAGCATGTGGAGTTCATGTCCTGGATATCGGCCAGGCAGCTACGTTGGTGTCACTGCACACGCTTGCTAAACACCACTGCCTTGACAGTCTGGTCCGTCAGGGCGGCTACTTTGGTTGGTTAGTCCTGCAGAACTTTCTAGTATGATCTTGGTTCGCAGCCCACCTCCGAGGATGGCATTGCTTGGGTATTTATTCTAAGGGAAAGAATTTGCAACTAGAAGTCTCTGTCAGATGTACAAGTTACTTACCTTTGGCAACAAAATATCTGGTAGCAAAATATTCCAGTTGCAGATTCCTTACCGACCCACCCATCCGCCCGCTTGCAAACTGATTTCTAGGGACAGGGATTCCCACTTTAGGTCCTTAGCACTGGCGCACCAATCTCAGTGATCTTAGCAGCTCTGCGCCTTGGTGTGGAGAGTAGTTAAAAGAAACTGATGTCTTTAAACAGGCCTGGTTTCAAAAGTTACAAGGAGAATTAACCTCATTTGTGTGGTCATCAAAAGGGGCTCGCATTGCTTGAAAAAAATTATGTAAGAGAAATAGAGGATTAGCGAGTCCTGGTTTCTACAAGTACTATTTAGCTTTTCAGGTCAAAAATGTGAGAAGTTTACTGAATGCAAGTCTTTTAGCACAATGTTTAGGGCTCTGACCAGTTAGCTTCTGGAAGCAGGGGAGTGCTTTGTTTAAATTTGGCCACCCGAAGTTCAAGAAGATAAGGTTGAAGTGTTTGGGGGCGGCATGTAAAGTATGGTTCCATGTTCAAAAATTAACAGGAATATCTTATTACAGTAAATTGACACCAATCTAGTGTTCACTAGGTACTCCGGAATTTTTGCAGGACAAGCTATCTATCCCCTTAAAGAAGAGTGGGTTGGAGAAGTGGGGCCAGTACCTGGAGAACAATGGTTTGCTACCCTGGCCAGTACTTAGTGATAGACTAGGAGGCGTCTTCTCAACATTTAAGTATTATCAACTGGCAAGTTGGGCTAGTATGTTACCAAAGGAAGTGGGTGGGCAAGAGGAGAACGTGTGGGAGAAGAGACTGTCACAAAGACATACCCTTTTCAAGGAGGTCGCTTGGTGGTATTGGATGTTCCTAGAAGCATGAAAGAAATCTCCCCCTTTCCCTGAGAAGAAGTTGGGAACGGATTTTCTGCCACTGGATGTTACCACTCTTTGGCAAGCATCCATGACGATGTTATGGGATGTGGTGAAATCTGCATATTTAAAGAAACATAATCTCTTCACCTTGCAAATGGTTTATTGGACGCCAAAGAAGCTGACTGCTCTTGGGAGGAGTAAGAAGATTTGCCCTTGTTGCGGTGAGGAAAGAGCAGATGACATTCATATGTTTTGCCAGTGTCCAGTGATGTCGGTTCTGGCAAGATGTGTGTAAGGAAATCAAGCAGGTGATAAGTGTGGGGGTTGAGGTAAACCTGCTATTGATAATATTTGGAGTAGCAGGCGAAGGAGAACTGACTCCTAAGGTAATGCCTTTAAAAAAATAAAATAAAAAAAAAAACCACGTTATTTGTCTTAATTCTCTTGGTGCGCCGTGAGATTTGTTTAAAATGGATCTCCTCCTTGGCCCCAACCGTACAAGAATGGAAGAGCTCAGTTACAAACTTGTGCCAACTAGAACAGGGTTTTTCATTAAAGAAAAGGGACAGATTTTGGGCACACTGGGCAAAGTGGCAGATAACTCCAGAAGTTTATACGTAGGGTTTTCTGATGACTAAGAGTGTTACAAGGCCCCCTTCCTGAGGTAAATTGATGCCTCTAGAGGAATGGAGGTGCTGGTTATGATCTTCTCCTTTTGTGTCTTGGGAGTAGATGAAGGGTCTCTACCTTAAGCTTTTCTGATCTGAGGGGGTTGGTTTGAGATATGACCTCGCTCCACCTTTTAGCTGATGTGAATTCACTATGAGGATCCAAAGCAAATTGAAAAGCAACTGACGTCACTGCGTTGAGGCGGCGTCTATACTACTCCTGAAGTCATCATGGTGACTATGATGCCAACGATGCCCGTGGAGTCGACCGATGCCACCTACCGACGTGCAAGGGTATTTATTGCTCAAAGAAAAATCTCTGGATCCAGTCCGACGCCTGCGGCAAATTCTAAGGTAAGGAATCTGCAACTAGAATATGTCTCTACCAGATACCTTGTTACCGAAGGTAAGTAACTTGTACGTTCGGTCTTATGTGGTCCTTGTAGGCACATTAGGTCTTCAACAGTTTTTATTTACAGAACTCAAGGGTGTCTGCTAGTGTTTTAAGATGCGTTGTTTGCTATTCATGTCCACCCGCAGCCACGCAGGGAATAGCATTCCGTATTGTAATCCCATTTTTCGCAGTAATGCCTTTGCTTCTGTGAACTTACGGAGTGCTTCAGCTTGCATGATTTTATAATGTTGTCACGTTCTGGGCTTTAGAGTGACAGAGTACCTTCCATTACACACTAATACGTCTACATATGCATATGGAGCAGGTGAAGGGAAAGGCAATGAACGAGAATAGTGAAATCTGTTATAAAGGCCCATTGACAAGTCAATAACTTGACACATCCCATGAAATTGGAGTAATTCACAGTGCCCTAAACTGTAAGGAAAGCGCAAAGGTAAACATCAAGAAAGCTTCTCCTCCTCCTCCTCTTCCTTCTTCTTTTTCTTCGAGCATAGCAGCGCTGCTCTTCTTGACATGTTGTAATCTATTCTGTGGGATTTACCACGCCCATCACTTTTATTGGTGCCTGGGCCTGCCTTTTTTAAAAATCCCTTGATGTCGTTGGTAAATGTAAGTCTACAAACTGCAGAGCTGAATGGACAGCAGGTCTTGACTGTCGATGTTGCTTCCTGATAAAACCTTTTTTGGGCTTTGTCCATCATCTGAGTATTGATAAGTCCTTGTTACCTTGCCAGCTGGGAGTACACTCTAATTCTTATGGGATTTGAAGATCAACAGTGATTCGGTAGATGCTTGGGGTGCCCCACAGCTATCTTGGATGTGCTCACTTCTGTTTCCAATTCTTAGAGTGGTGTGTGAACTACTTTGCGCGTGTTGAAGCCTATGTTTGGAACAACGATGCTGTGGAGAGTTTGAAGTGTATTGATGCTACAAATAGGTTGAAAAAGATGAGGTCCCTGTCAGTGACTTGATATATTCTCTAACATATGGATTGTTACTGTGTATTTATGTAGCTCTTGCATACTGGTCCCCTAGGATACTGTTCTGGTTCTCGCATGTAGAAAGATAATGACTGCTGTCTTGATTTTCGATGTGGTTAAATGGGCACTAGTTCAAGGTTCACGTTTTACCTCATGAAATTTAGCTGGAGCTCTAAAGAGATTCAGACTGTCTCTTTGGGAGGCACTGATTCTTTTGAGCAGAGCTGAATGTTTTTCTATTGATTCACCCCATGATGGTGAGAAAATCATCTTCATTGTTCTCATCATGCAGTGTAGGTGTCTTGATAATGCCCATTGTGAGGGTGTTAAATTGTGACCGTTTTGTTCCATTGCTGATTAGTACGATTTATTGTTGCATCCTGGTCTCTGCCAATGTTGTTCTTTATGTTTTATTAGATGCAAGTGGCAACGGCCTAGATGCGGTATTAATGCAAACTTTAGAAGATGAGTCCAAATGCACTATATTGTTTGCCTCACGGCTGAAGGAAAAATGTTTCAGTAATTAAGAGATGTTGGCAACTGTCTGGTCCGTGGAGAAGTTCAGGCTGTTTTATGGGGAGGGATGTTCACGTTGAGTACAGATCACAAACCTTTCTTAAAGGTATTAAGTACATATGGTGCGATGAAAGCAGCACCCTTTATGGCAACGCTAACTTTGCGTCATCTTGATTAGGTTTTTGATGTGGAAATTTTGCCTGGGCATAAAAATAGTAATGTTGAATGAGTACGCTAGAAATGAATCCGATGAGTATAGAGTTGCTTCAGTCTCTGGGTGTAATGACGCTGTTGGGAGTGAAGGTTGGAAATTGGCTAATGAGGATGGTACCTTAAGTACTGTAAAGAAGTACATTGATGGTTGCCCACAAGAAAAAAAATTCGGATGGATACAAGCCTTTTTTTTCGGAACTAAGGGATGAGTCATCTATAAATGATTATGTTTTTGTCTTTAAGGGCAACAAAATTGCACCGCCTGTGAGTCTCAGTTTGAAGATGTTGGGTATCATGCATGAGGACATGGGTATTGTCAAATCCAAACTATGTGCAAAAACCTTGACTGGTGGCAGGGCATTGATACTGAGATTGAAAGGTTTGTGAAGTCATGTGTGCAGAAGGCGGTAAATCTGTTTCTGTTC
Source organism: Pleurodeles waltl (assembly GCF_031143425.1). Classification (NCBI taxonomy): domain Eukaryota; kingdom Metazoa; phylum Chordata; class Amphibia; order Caudata; family Salamandridae; genus Pleurodeles; species Pleurodeles waltl. The sequence goes on along the minus strand of NC_090440.1, from coordinate 1,441,325,091 downwards.
TCTCCTTTTTTTGAGTTACAGGCAAAATCCGATCAATCCATTTGAAGATTTGGGTATCCACATTCTAGGTCCCGTTATAGATTCCAAGAGAGTTTCTAAGTTTGCAATTGTTCTGTTGGATTTACACTCAAAATGGCCAGAAGTTTCTGTGTGTGACACTGTTGCCTCTGCAACAGTGATTTCTTTCCCTGAAAGAGGTTTTCTTAGAGAAGCTATTCCTAAGACACTGCTAAATTGTAAGGAAATGCCTCCTTGGCCTGGTTACCCCCTGACTTTTTGCCTTTGCTGATGCTATGTTTTGAATTGAAAGTGTGCTAAGGCCTGCTAACCAGGCCCCAGCACCAGTGTTCTTTCCCTAACCTGTACTTTTGTTTCACACAATTGGCACACCCTGGCATCCAGGTAAGTCCCTTGTAACTGGCACCCCTGGTACCAAGGGCCCTGATGCCAGGGAAGGTCTCTAAGGGCTGCAGCATATCTTATGGCACCCTGGGGACCCCTCACTCAGCACAGACACACTGCTTGCCAGCTTGTGTGTGCTGGTGAGGACAAAACGAGTAAGTCGACATGGCACTCCCCTCAGGGTGCCATGCCAACCTCACACTGCCTATGCAGTATAGATAAGTCACCCCTCTAGCAGGCCTTACAGCCCTAAGGCAGGGTGCACTATAGCATAGGTGAGGGCACCAGTGCATGAGCACTGTGCCCCTACAGTGTCTAAGCCAAACCTTAGACATTGTAAGTGCAGGGTAGCCATAAGAGTATATGGTCTGGGAGTCTGTCAAACACGAACTCCACAGCACCATAATGGCTACACTGAAAACTGGGAAGTTTGGTATCAAACTTCTCAGCACAATAAATGCACACTGATGCCAGTGTACATTTTATTGTAAAATACACCCCAGAGGGCACCTTAGAGGTGCCCCCTGAAACCTTAACCAACTACCTGTGTAGGCTGACTGGTTTTAGCAGCCTGCCACACTCGAGACATGTTGCTGGCCACATGGGGAGAGTGCCTTTGTCACTCTGTGGCTAGTAACAAAGCCTGCACTGGGTGGAGATGCTATCACCTCCCCCAGGCAGGAGCTGTAACACCTGGCGGTGAGCCTCAAAGGCTCACCCCCTTTGTTCCAGCACCACAGGGCATTCCAGCTAGTGGAGTTGCCCGCCCCCACTTTTGGCGGCAAGGCCGGAGGAGATAATGAGAAAAACAAGGAAGAGTCACTGACCAGTCAGGACAGCCCCTAAGGCAACCTGAGCTGAAGTGACTCAGACTTTTAGGAATCCTCCATCTTGCAGATGGAGGACCCCCCCCCCCCCCCCCAATAGGGATAGGAATGTGAGCCCCTCCCCTTGGGAGGAGGCACAAAGAGGGTGTAGCCACCCTCAGGGCTAGTAGCCATTGGCACAGAGTAGAAGGTTCTCCCTTTATGAAGCACCTGTAAGCTCTGCCCGCTGAGCCACGCCCCGTCCACCCTCGAAGTAGGTAAAGGAATTCCCGCCTCTTACCAGGATGATGGACAGCTTTCCCAAAACGACCCCACTGCGTTTACCGCCGATTCCGGTGGTGCGTTGTAGATGCGCAGAAGCACGAGGACATCTCCACAAAGACGCACTAGTAACAATCACACTGCCAAAGGCACACAAGGTTGCTGGAGACATTTACCCCGTGGCCCATCACGTAACCTTAGTGTACAATATAAACGGGGCGTATAAAACATGCTAGGTAACGCTTACTGACATACTCGTAGAAAATACCCCGGTTGGGTAGGCGACGATGCGCATTTTTACAGAAACTAAACCTCAAAAGAAGCACTTCCAAATATAAACGTAGCAGGTGCCGCAGTTGAAGCTCAGCTTCTGGAGAGGACAAGCCACCGTAACTCTTGGGCTGGGCAAAGATGAAGGAAGGCTCTGCGCTCAGAGATCCCATAGCAGAAAAAGATCCAGAATCCTTCCTGGAGGTGAACTGATGATGTACTGGAGCGTAATCTGTATCTGACTGTGACGCGCGGGTTCTATCTTCCTCTCCTGGAGACACAGACTAGAAGGTTCTCCCTTTATGAAGCACCTGTAAGCTCCGCCCGCTGAGCCACGCCCCGTCCACCCTCGAAGTAGGTAGGGGAATTCCCGCCTCTTGCCAGGATGATGGACAGCTTTCCAAGGCGACCCCACTGCGTTTGCCGCCGACTCGCGTGGTGCGTTGTTGATGCGCAGGGGCGCGAGGACATCTCCGCGGGGACGCACTAGTGGCAATGACATTGCCGGGGGCACACAAGGTTGCTGAAGACGTTTTGCCCCCGTGGCCCATCACGTACCCTAGTGTACAATGTGGACGCGGCAGATGCCGCGGTTGAAGCTCACCTTCTGGAAAGGACGGCCCACCCTGGCTCTTGGGCTTAGCAGGGATGGGGCGGGGCGGGGCTGTGCGCTCAGAGATCCCATGGCGGAGGGGATCTGGAATCCTTCCTGGAGGTGAGCTGATGATGTGCTGGAGCGTGGTCTGTGTCTGACTGGGACGCGCGGTTTCTGTCTTCCTCTGCTGGAGACAGAGTGGAGGGTTTCTCCCTTTGTGGAGCACCTGTGGGCTCCGCCCGCTGGGCCACGCCCCGTCCACCCTCGAGGTAGGTGGGGGAGTTCCCGCCTTTTTACCAGGATGATGGATGGACGACTAAGTGTTTTTTACCCATGATTCTAATTATGTATTGTATGTGCAGATGTGTGTGTATAGTCGTGTGTGTGTATAAATATATATATATATATATATATATATATATATATATATATATATATATATATATATATATATGTGTATATATGTTGTTTCTGTGCCTGGCATGTTTCTATGAATTTCTGCTCTCTTTTTATCACACTTATCTACTCATCGCTCTTATGTCATGTCTCTATCAAACTATCCTTCATTCTCACTCGGACTCATCCCAAATCCCTTCGACCACTTTCATCTCCTAAATATCTCTGCCTAAGCTCATCCCTCCACCCCCACATCTAACTCACCAAACCTCACTCTACCTCTGTGACCTCCCACACAACCCTACTAAATTCTCCTGCATTCATCTCACCCTGCTACTATGCTCTCCCTAACCCTTCCACATCCTCTTTCCCCTCCGCCCCCCTTTTATTCATCTCAAGCCTTTGGATTGAGTAAATGAAGGATAAACTCACAATTAACACTTCTGGATTTCTTTCCTCCTCCACCCCTCCATTACTCCAGTCAATCTAACTAACAAACTCTCATATCCGCAACTCAAATTAACTCATAATAATACTAAAACTGTACTCCTTATTAAATTATACTAATCCATCACTAATTCTTGTTGGGTACCGGAGTAGCGTGCTACTCATCGAAAAGCGCTTCGACGCCTCGTCAGGGGTAGTAAGCGCTATATAAATACGATTAAAATTACAATTTTTGCCCTCCCTGACCTAAACACACCCCTAAATTCTGTATTTAGGGGCTCCCCTGAACCTAGGAACTCAGATTCCTGCAGCCTAAGAAGAAGAGGACTGCTGAGCTGAAAAACCCTGCAGAGAAGACGGAGAGAACCAACTGCTTTGGCCCCAGCCCTACCGGCCTGTCTCTCCCCCCCCCCCCCCCCCCTTCGGAAGAAAACTGCTCCAGCGACGCTTTCCCCAGGACCAGCGACCTCTGAATCCTCAGAGGACTGCCCTGCTCTAAAAGGACCAAGAAACTCCCGAGAACAGCGGCCTTGTTCAACAAAGACTGCAACTTTGTTTCCAGAGGAGCAACTTTAAAGACCCCTGCAATTCCCGCCAGAAGCGTGAGACTTGCAACACTGCACCCGGCGACCCCGACTCGACTGGTGAAGAAACAACGCTACAGGGAGGACCCCCCCGGCGACTCCAAGACTGTGAGTAACCAAAGTCGTCCCCCCCCCCCCCCCGAGCCCCCACAGCGACGCCTGCAGAGGGAATCCCAAGGCTCCCCCTGACCGCGACTGTCTGACTCCCAGATCCCGACGCCTGGAAAAGACCCTGCACCTGCAGCTCCCTGGACCTGAAGGATCGGAACTCCAGTGCAGGAGTGACCCCCCAGGAGGCCCTCTCCCTTGCCCAGGTGGTGGCTACCCTGAGGAGCCCCCCCCCCCCCCCCCCCCCCCTTGCCTGCCTGCATCGCTGAAGAGACCCCTTGGTCTCCCATTGATTCCTATTACAAATCCGACGCTTGTTTGCACACTGCGCCCGGCCGCCCCCGCGCTGCTGAGGGTGTACTTTCTATGCTAACTTGTGTCCCCCCTGGTGCCCTACAAAACCCCCCTGGTCTGCCCTCCGAAGACACAGGTACTTACCTGCTGGCAGACTGGAACCGGGGCACCCCCTTCTCCATTGAAGCCTATGCGCTTTGGGCACCACTTTGAACTCTGCACCTGACCGGCCCTGAGCTGCTGGTGTGGTAACTTTGGGGTTGCTCTGAACCCCCAACGGTGGGCTACCTTGGACCCAAACTTGAACCCCGTAGGTGGTTTACTTACCTGCAAGAACTAACAATTACTTACCTCCCCTAGGAACTGTGAAAATTGCACTAAGCGTCTAGTTTTAAAATAGCTATATGTGTTTTATTTGAAAAGTATATATGCTATTGTGATTATTCAAAGTTCCTAGAGTACTTACCTGCAATACCTTTCATGCAAAGTATTACATGTAGAATTTGAACCTGTGGTTCTTAAAATAAACTAAGAAAATATATTTTTCTATACAAAAACCTATTGGCCTGGATTTGTCTCTGAGTGTGTGTTCCTCATTTATTGCCTGTGTGTATGTACAACAAATGCTTAACACTACTCCTTTGATAAGCCTACTGCTCGACCACACTACCACAAAATAGAGCATTAGTATTATCTCTTTTTGCCACTACCTTACCTCTAAGGGGAACCCTTGGACTCTGTGCATACTATTCCTTACTTTGAAATAGTGCATACAGAGCCAACTTCCTACATCAGTGATAATAGTCCTCTGTTTAATACTAGAAATGTGGTTGTTTTTTTACCTAGTAATGAAAGTGCTGCTACAGAGATACCGGTGTATCACCCTGTAGGCAGTGGCACAGTAGAACATTTAAATAGTGTTGTCATAGGTTTTGATTTGGGGGGGGTGGGGTGTTGGGGGGTGGGGGGGAAAGTGTTGAACAGTATGACTTGGGCTTACTGGATTACTGCAACCTTAACAGGATCTAGATCATTCAAGATTTTGAAAGGAAGAGAACAGTTTTTATAAAGGACAGTACAGCATGTGTGTCCAGGAAGTTGTACAGGAAATGGTCTTCTATAGTTGTGGGTGCAAACTTAAGAAGAGCGCAGGAGGTGTACAAGGGTTCCTATGACAGGAACCATGTAGTGAAGTTGGAACAAGGTGAGTGGGTGAGAGTCAAATTGGGGATTATCACTAAAAAGGGAAGTAACCAGTTTGCTGAACCCTGGTAAGTCAGATGTTCAGCCTTAAGTGATGGGAAAATGTGGCATTTTGTCTGACTGGTAAGTTGCAGAATTTAGCATGGAAATAAGACAGGGAAGATTATTCCTTTAGCATCAAACACCGAATGTGTGGTTGTGGGAGGAGAATGAGCATAGTTGTGCGTGAGGATATAATGCACAAGACAGCAATTTAGTTCAGTTTAAGTGTCGAATGATCAACAAATAAGGTCCGACAATAGAGTTGGGGTAGACACAGAACCTGTAGGGAATTCAGAGGTGGCTCCCAGTGGGAATGGTTAGCGTGAACCTTCCAATCCAATATGTTGAGGACGTTTGATTTACCAATCCTCAAATACAGGCCATCTATATTTACTGCTAAATATAAAGACTTTGTGGTTGGTTGGTTAGTGCTGTGATACATGTATATTATTGTGCTTACAGCTCACTAGATGTGAGCATGTTATGCATTACTCTTAGTTTAAGTCCGCTTAGGATTTTATTTAGATGCTGTTTAAGTTAAGACTTATTTATATAATGCTATTTCTGTGTATTGACATATACACTATGGTGTTGGGTTGTATTTATGTTTAATGGAGAAGATGTGTGGCATCTGGATTGGCTGTTTGCCAGGGGACAGTTGGGTTCTGGAATGTTGTGGATGTTTATAAAGAGGTCTGGCAGTTTGTGATTGCAGAGGAACTAGATAGATGTACTGCTCCTTGCTGTCTAATAGACTGCTTAACTCTACCTCGATTGTGGGCGCCTCTCTACACACGCTAAAGAGGTGTGTGCATCACCATATGACTTTACAGTACAGTTGAGGTTGACATTGATCGTAAATTCTCGACAACAGAAGATGGGGAGTCTGCATGCGTCCCAATGTGAAATGGCTGTGTGTTGCAACAGACAGCTTATGTTGTAGTGAGGGCTGTCAACTTGAGTCACTGTAGACTCAAACCTGAAATATGTGTTTTCATCACTCAGTGCGTAGGCTTTGCACCTTTTGACGGGTGAAAAGAAAGATAAGCTCCATCTTTTGAGCTTCCAGGCCCTGTGTTACTGCCAGTGATGAGTACATGGGTTCTTCGTCGGGATGACCTCTGGTGATTCGGAAACATTTTGCCATCAATTTGCAGTAAGTCAGAAGGCTGGAGTTTTGAAAGGCGTTTATTCAACACCATAAATTCAGAGAACGTTAGGCAACATTCAGAGGCCACTGCTTCATCCACCCTCAACCACTCTCTTCTCCCCGTTCAGCCTTCAAACAACTTTCTATTCAGCATCACTATTATGAAAAAATAGAACACTATAGTAGTGTTCAGCACTTTGCTTCTGTTCCTCATAACCTTTCATGGATCAATGATATAGGTTGATTTGCAGGGCCAATACAGAAGAAACCTGTTGTGGTAGTTGTGTTTTATGTTAATTGTGTTTATTTAGCTCAACATATGCAATGTTTCTTGGTGCCGTTGGGGGAAAAAACATCTAACTCAGCAGTCTCTTGAAAAATGAAGACTAGAAGGACACCAGCAATAAAATAGGCAGGCTCTTGTAAACCTGTGGTTCAAAAATTGTTTTAGTGACCACTCTCCTTCACTCTTCCTATAAATGCTGTCTCCAAGCATGTCGTGCTCTTTCACCTATGACAAGCTTGTAGAATACTTCCTTCTGCTATTCCTCCCAAAATAGTCCCGGCTGTTGTAGTGGTGAGTGGTGACAATTTAGCTGGACTATTGTAATATCAATTGCGGTGCAGCCAATTCACCCCCCCCCCCCCTCTCCCCCCCCCCCCCCCCCCCCCAAAACCCTGAAGAATCCCAAACCACATAATACCACCCTTACTCAAATAGAGATTTAGTGTTCATTTTGTTCCCACTGCCAAAACTGTATACTCTCTTGTCAAAGAAAAATCATAGCATCAAACTTACTGTGACTGCACCTTAAGGCAGTGCATGGCTGCACATTAAATTTCTCACCAGATATAATGCCTTATTCCGGAAGGCCCGAAGGTACGCCAATTATAACGTTCATACCTCCTACTCGTACAGGGGGAAAACTCCTTGGTAGGTAGCTATTGAACAGCTTACATGCACTTTGGGGAGTAAACTTCTGAAGACCCGCTTCTTCCCCTTAGGTTGCAGCTAAGGTCTTAGCATGGTCCCAGACATTTTGATGCTTTACCAGAGGCACTGTTGTTCCATGATGGGATGAATGCAGGATAGAACGCTTGCCCAAACTATAGCTGGTACATACACTTTTTTTTTTTTTTTTTTTTTTTTTCAAACTAAGGCATCCTCTGTCCATTCACAGTGGCCTCTTGGGAGTATCATAGTTGAGGTGCCTCACAGTTGCATGTCATGCCACAAACAAAACTAAATCTAAACGCACATACTGCTATTTTTAATCAGTGACTGAGAGACTAAGCCACATGCCAAGGTGGAACAAGCATTTGCAATGGAATGGGTCTTGCGTTTGCTTGAGTTAGGAATTTACAACATTAACAGCTCTAACTGGACTTTTCTTGCCACTTAAATTGAAAATGAAAAGTAAAACAGTTGAAATGAGAGAGCCTAATCAAAGCACTAAGGCCACCATGAGCCCGAAGGAGATGCACAAACGGAAAAATACATTCACTCAGTCAAACATATCGGCAACCGTGCAATTATCCATGTAACCGGGTCGATGGCCAAGGCGGTAACAAAACTGCCCCAAGGAGGGACACATGTAAAGCATTTACCAATGATAAAGGATTTTTGAAAGGCAAGCCCACGAATGAGTGATAGTGATGGATGTGTAGTGGGTGTTGTTAAAAGCCCAGAGATGGATTACAACAGGTCAGAGAGCTTGCACGCTTGGTCTTTAAATGATGGGCAAAATTGGATGCAATATATATTTGAGCACCATATTTGGAGAAATTGTTTTGCTTTCCATTGTGCATTAATGCTACCAAAACTTAGGCCACAGTTAGTTTACCTAGGGCTCATGTGAAGTGGATTTTTTATTTTTTAAATGGGCAACAGTCTAAATTTAGAGGTGAAAGAAAGTAGGCTTGCAACTGGCTTCCATGCAAACTGGACAGTGATGAAAAGGATATTGGATTTTTGGCAATCTTTCACTAACTCAACTTCAACTTTCCCTTCAGACAACAAGTCTGGGATATTGAGCACTAAGAGCGGACCGTGAAGTGACGAGAAGTGATCCTTCAAAGTTGTACTTTTCTGAGTGTTTAGTAGTAGCAATGATTGTCAAACGATGAAATACTGGTGCTGGAATTGTTTCTACTGGATCACATCAGTGTGATGTACAGTATCTACAAAGAGTAAACTGTCCTAGATTGCCAGATTCATATCTTTTCTCACCTCTGACAGAAGATTTTCTTCATGCGTTTGTCAGGTCTTGGCCATTGCCCGAAGTTCAAGGGCACTGAATGTTTCTAACTATGCATTGCTTAAACATGATATCTGTGCAGGTGTGGCACTGTACAGATATTTGTTGATTGCGTAAACAATTTTTCATTTTCTAAATATCATTGAAATGTTTACAAATCCTATTTTGGGCAGTACAGCTTACATTTTTAGCCAGTATATTGGTGTAATTCAAATAAGCAGCTTAGACTTTATGAATGGAAATGTCAAGACATTGCATTTTAAAGGATACTTGGATATGTTAACGATGATCATCTCACCAAACCATAGAAAGAAATGATTACAGAAAAATGCTAACTTAGAAGTGGGTGGTTAAATTAAAGATTGAAAAAATAATGATGGGGGAAGCATAATCTGAACTTGGGGGGGCTGTTGTCTAAATACCCCCAGCAAAGGGGCATTTAGGAGTTGTAGTATGAATTGTGTGAGTGGAAAGGTTTACAAATAGTTTTTAACTACAAAATGCTTCAGTGTTTATGTGAAGTAGTGTCATCCACTGTAAGTTATGCCATGGTTGGGTATGACGAGTAAGGGGCCCTGATTCAGAAAGGGTCTGCTCTTTGAAGGCTAAGCCCCACTAGCCCCTTTCGCTCCACAAAACATGGGATAGCCAGTAGCTAGTCTACTGCAGTTTATTGGTCAGGCTACAGAAATGGGGGGGGGGGTGAACATGCATGCAACAAAACCTAGCTTCATTGAGTGGCCCATGTGCTTCCGAGGCCCTGCACTACAAGACCACCTTATACAAGGTCCCCAGCAGTAGAAGGGCACTCTTCAGTCATTCTGTGTATACACGTAACCCCATGCCTTATCCACCACTCAAACTCTTATAAAGACTGGATTTTATGGCACACCAACAGTACAACCTAACCAAACATTGCCATGGTGATTCTGACCGTTTACCCAAAAGGAGCCCCTCTAATTGCATCTCTGTTGGTGATGGGACGTCACCACTGTTACTGCCCCTAGGATTCTGGTAGACTTTGTTTTCTTGGCACTGCCAAAGTCTCCAGTCTCTTTTCCTTCTTGCATCCTTTTGCTGGAGTGCTGGTGGAACAATTAGCAAGGTGGTCAATAAGGTTTAGTCTGTGTTCAGCTATGCTAAGCTTTCTCGACATTGCAACTAATCGCTGCTGTTACTGCACTTGCGCTACTCTTAGTGCAGTAGCTTAACATGACTTAACAACTCAAGAGCAGTGCGGTTTACAGGCTGAAGACTATAACATTTCCCTTGTAGCAACAGCCTCTAAGACAGTTTACATATATGGTCTTGTGTCTGAGTAAGTCATCAGTTGACTCCAGATGACCATGATCTAATTATGGAGCTAGGTGGAATGCCTACTATTCAAAAAAACTAATTGCATAGAGTCACCAGATAATTTGTATTGTTATCCCAGTCATGCTTGTAGTTTCTGTGAGCGAGATAGCACTGAATTATAACTCCTCAAATCATTGGTCATCTCTTACAGCGACAAATGCCATGCAATTCTCTTTGAGGCAATCGAAGGCAGTGTCTGAATGCCTCTACTTAACATGGTCAATGCAACCCTTAATTGCAATTCCTTTCTGGATGCTCTCAGGTCCAGACAGATAATGCAACACCCAGGGACAGCCTGGATTGAACCCAAGGGTCCTCACAGATGACTGTCCAATCATTAATTTCCCATTCTTTTGAAAACTCCTTGAAAAGCCTGTCACATTTAAATGCTAATATGAGATCGGACTGAATCTTGGGACATCTATTGCATGATGATAGATGTCAGAACTGCAGTAACTTTGGTTGCCTGCACACATTGTGTTTTTTAAAGTAATGTAAACCCTGCAACGTCCAGGTGTCCAAAGACCATGACCTCAGTGATGCATACTCAACCAAGTATTTGTCCAACAATAAGCAATTTTTTCTTTGACCAAACTTTAATTTCCCTTTCATGTACTGTAAAACAGAAGTATGTTACTGTTTCTGTAAAGAGAGTAAAGTGTTTCAATTGTAGTGCAAGTATTTGGAAAAAAACCTTGATCTTTTCCATGCTGGCAACCTGTTCTGCTTTGCTTCAAACTAAATGGGAACAAAGCTGAAGAATGCAGCACTTAGTCTGAGTAATGAATTTATTAAGGCACTTCCCAGGTCTCAAATATATGAAAATAACATGCGCACTTAATTTGAATGCAGCAACACGTGCTGCTGCTAAAACAATTGCAGCAGTTGGATAATAATAAAGAGGGAAAATGCAATATATCAACCATTCAGGTACATGCAGTGAATAAGTATATTTATGCATGCCCACAATGAAGCTAGATTATTAAGAATTAAAAATGCATCACAATGGGGATTGAATCCAACATCATCCATGTCTGCCAACGTCAAGCGATGAAGCCCGGAATAGCTGAGACGGCAGGCATTTCAGACTGATTTTCTTGAGTAATGCGTCCCCCCTCAGGAATGAGTTCCTTTTACCTATGCGCCAAGCTTCCCCACCTCATATACTTTAAGCAAAACTTAAGAGGTTGGTACCAGTAATCCCCCTCCCTGTGAGTAAATTGTGAAGCACTAGCTGTATTGGGTCAGTGTTTAAAAAAAAAAAAAAAAAAAAAAAAAAAAAAAAAAGATTGGACATATCCCAAGGTGTATTTCCAACACCGAGCTGTACCCTTCTCTGCCATAAACATTCTCATCCTTATACACCCTTATCAATGTTGCATCCTTCATGTTGTGTTCCCGTTCCTGTTGAGAAAGTGAAAACACGTTAACAAGCTCTGCATGGAAAAATACCTGTGCCACCAATGTGACTGCATTTGAAGCTAAGCATAAAATGGAGTCCGTGGTCAAAATGGAATCTGTGGTTAAATACAGATAGCCTTACACAACCTAAACTGAGTTGGCTTATAACCGTATCATCTCAGCAAGATGGCATGTTGTGTGATTCATTCGTGTGTTTTTTTTAACCTAATTTTTCCTCTTTATCGAATGATTTGGGATTTTCTCCTGATTCTTACTTTGCAAAGTGAATTTCCAGTCAAATTAATTGGTTTACCTTTTTGGTGTAAAATACAAAATGATTAATGAAAATACAGAATGGTGCCAAACTGATTAACAGGTAGTTGCTGATACAGGCTTTAAAAGTCAGCTTTACTGTGAGGTGAAGATGGTTGAAATTTCTGCCAGTTGCTGAAAAGGTGACTGCAGGCCAATACATTGTCCTGGTTGATCTTTGCAGTCACTGTGCAGCTCATTACTTGGAGCAGTTGGTGGAGCTTACATATTTGTGGGCGGTAGAGATGGTGGGTACACTGAGAGGTAACGCTCATAAGATATCCCCTTATTGAGTTGGTAAATTATCTCAGAAATTAAGTAATTTGAAACGCTTGAACTCGCATGTACCATAACTGTTTCAATTCCAAAATCTTTGATGGAAAGGATAGTTGCCTTCCTTCTTTTTTTCCAAACCTGACAGTTTCCAAATTAGTTTTAATTATGAAGAACTGTTACTTTGGGCAGCATCATCATTCTTATCTTGTATGCTTCTGTGTTCTATAAACGCTTACGTCTTTGCTTTCTGTCTTGAAACCCCAGCAGGGTCGAGATGTTTAAATCTGTACTCATTTTTTGTTGTTGCTCATTTGAATGAGCAGTTATGGGCAAATCAAAACTGTTTGTATACGCTTAGCTGGATATGTAATATGTTTTCATATGCTTAGCCACACAAGTGTACCTTCCCCAATTATTTGGTAAAATGTTAGCCCTCGTCGGATGGTTTATTTAACTTATTGCGCTGTTCTGTGACCACAGTTACTTCTAACTTTTTAAAAATTGTTTTTATTTTGTTTAAAGTCAACCCGATTTGTTCCTTTTCAATTAAGGATGTGTTCCGTGTATGTTGGCATGTAACAAAATAGGTGAACTGTGACTGGCAGATGACCGAGTTCACAATGAGTGCTTACAATATTTTTTTTAAGTGACTAAAGCAATGAGTGTCCTTTTATACAGACAATCAAGAAGTTAACTGGTTTGTCACGCCCAACCATTTACCTATCCAGTTCGTATACTAATCTCTAACAGCTCTGGGGTTTTAAGTTCACTTGTTCCTTTCTTTCCACAGCTACGTCTCAACAGTATCAAGAAACTCTCAACCATTGCATTAGCATTGGGCGTTGAGCGAACTCGAACCGAACTCCTTCCTTTTCTTACTGGTACGTAAAATCTTTTTAAACCGAGGGGTACAATAGCTAATTTACTACAGTTTACCTCACTGTCCACAGGTTATCTAACTTTGTTAGCCATGAAGGTAGTCAAGACTATACTTTAAAATGAGGGGTAGTTTGAAGCATGTGTAAGGAATTTTATTGAATGATTATCTTTAAAAATAAAAAGATAAACTGGAAGGTTCATAAATCCTCTTCCCTCCCAATCTCATTATTTAAAAAAAAAAAAAAAAAAGTTCCCCTTGTTTCTTTTTACTCCTTATGAAGTAAGGTGTCAAATTATGGGTAACTACCTCATTATAGCAGATCTTTGATCTCATTTTATTATGCTAAGGCTCATAATATAGCAGGGTTTGGATTCTGACAAGGCTCGGATTTTACCACCTTTCTGCAAATTCAGAGGGTGGAATTAGGTGGCAAACTGTAGTTCCCCAGCTTGCACTTCATCTCAGTTTGTGCACACCAACAAACCTGCATGTTTAAGGGTGTTCATCAAGTACTCTCCAATCTCTTCCAAAACTGGAAAACGTTTGACATTTTCTTCTTATAAGGGCAGTAGTACAGCTATTTTTCCATGGTGTGGAAAGAGGGTGTAGGGAAACTGTTTTAGGAAGTGCTCAGCAATTTTTTATTTTTTTTGCACGAGCATATAATTCCATCTATTCTTCGTGCAAAAATAGAATTAATAAATTTGCTGGGAGTATGGCTTCCAGGCCAGGCTACCTCTCTAAAATCCTGTGAGTTCCTGTGGCACTTAAATCTTCATCCATGCATGTACATATAGTTGTGGGTGCCCTTTGTGACTTTATTTACGCAAGGGTCTGAATTTATTTTTATGTCAGCCCATCATAGTAAGGTGTGTGTGTGTGTGGTGTGTTTTTTTTTTTTTTGTTTGTTTTTTTTACTACCGGCCTGCATCAAAGAACTTCTACAAAATGGTGCATCAAAAAATGGTGTCCAAAGTGGCACAAGAGCTTAGCTAAAGATTTTTTTTTTTTTTTTTCCATGTTGCTATTTTCATGTACGTTTTGTTTAGAAAGCAAACTGACATCAGTCGTCCTTTCAGGTTTCTTTGTGTTTTTGCATTTTAACTAGTAGTATTCTGGGAACATTATGAGCAGCCTCAAGTTATTTTGCAATCGTGGGCGTGTTTTCATGCTGGAACCTCTTGTCAGTAATGCTACAATCACAGCAAAATACTTTTCCTTAAGGGTGCTCGATTTTAATAGTAAAGGTTTTGCATTAACAAATAGTATACACTAGTTTGACAATCTTTAATTAGCTGCAAACCTTTTTTGCAGGTTAGTACTGTTGTACTGCAAACTGATAGCCAAAGTGTTTGTGCTGCAGGGTGTTAAGCCTGCATGTTCAAAGGGCACAATATACATGATTTATTGTAGCCCTTAACTTTAAACAAAGTCCTGAGCATCAAGTGAGGCGAATGCCACCCCCTTTTGTTGAAAGCCAAATGCTGGAATATTCACGTTTTTAAGAGGAGAACTTTGTGATGCTTAATTTAGAACGTGGGACATAGAGTTCAACCGTAATTTCTTTACATTGAACAATTAATGTAGTTTATAAAGAGCATGATAAGCTTTAATGCATGTTCAAATTGTGCAACGTCATATAAAAGTAAATTGGTTGCAACCTGTTCAAGAGTAACTGTTTGTGCTTTGCAGATACTATTTACGATGAAGATGAGGTCTTATTGGCTCTTGCTGAACAGCTTGGGAGTTTCACAGTCCTCGTTGGAGGTCCAGAGTTTGTCCACTGCCTGCTGGTAAGAATTGCCCAGTCAAATATTTGATTTACCTTTTTGTGGGGGGAAAAAAAAAAACATATTTGACTGCTGCAGTTTGTCCTCCTGTGAAAGCTGTAGAAAAACACCACCTCAAAACCATTTTCCACGTTCGAGCTGCAGAATGTCTTGCCTTACATGTGTGAACCTCCTAGCTGGATTTTGTGCTACGGGTTACCAGTGGAAACAGTAGGGCTGGTTGTAAGCGCACACCTCACATTGAGTTCAAATCTCCTTCTGCGTCCTATCTGACAAGGAGCTCAAATTTGTTTGGAGTTTTGAGTTTGTATCCCTTTAAGGTGAAAGAGCTGCTCATAGCTGTGCTGTGTCTAGAAACAATGTAGGAAATACCCCCCCCCCCCCCCCTTTTTTTTGTTTAGCTTATTACCTACCTGACAGCATAATGTGTCTTGTTATGTGGGGTTACCAAAAACATAGTAGGTTTACAGCCTGCCCTTTGCCTAACATTGGTTGGCTTTGTCATTATGCTGGCCTATTTGATGGCTTGCCTAGTTATGCTTGTGTTTGTCCCTCTCCTGAAGCATTGCTTCTTTTACCACCTCTTTGCATGGCTCACCGTATCTTTCCACTACTCACTTTTAGGGAACTATTTTTTGTTTTTGTACTCATGAGTGCGTGTGCGGTTTTGCTTTCTGCCTCGTCTACACCTCTTGTGCTACTGCCCTGTCAAACAAATCTCAGCCTGGCTTTATTTTATCTCCCCACTGGATCATCAAAACCATTGGCAAAGTAAATGAGTCTAAAGGTTGAGGCCTATTGGTTTTGAGGAGATTAGGGCCAAACATACATGAATAGATAACTGTGCCAACTCGCTGCAAAACATTGTAAGTACCATTATCACATCATGGCTGCTTTAACAAAGTGTAATTTGCCATATAATGAGTTGTTTGAACAAAAAACAATCGTCAGGTGGGATTCATTACACCCCCAAAAATCTGCAAGCCTCTGTTAATTACTTATTGAAACTTAATTCATTCTCTCTATATATATATATATATATACACACACACATAGGCGAATCCCCCACATTGATATTAGACGCCAACCGATATTGTGCGCATATTGATCTGTATATTCAATTCATTCTCTTACATGGACTTTGTCGCATTTTGAACAAGTGACAGTGCAGATGACACAGGGCTCACATAGGTTACAAAACAAGGGAAACACGGGAAACACGGATACACATAGAATACAATCACACACTGTAAGTTTCACAAATGGTTTTCTAATTTAGTATCCATATAATGTGGAAGGCAACACCAACGTAATTATTCATGTTACGACCAAAAAGGTGAATATTGTTTCTTTCAACTCCCCCCAACAACATTTCAGTGTTCTCCACCTAAAAAAAAAAACACCCAAAAAAAACTAATGGAGCTCTCAACATTGCAGTGTTCATTTAATATCCCTTATTCCAATTATTCAGGATGTGTATTAATGTCTCACTACGTCAAGATGCACAGAGTGAAACACGCCGGCCGGTTCAGTGTATGTGGATCCATACACCATCTAAAGCCAGGAGTGGCGAAGTAAAAAAACTTCCTCACTACATGGCTACTATTTGATATAACGTTTACAACAGACGTTATTACACACGCTGATAAATTTGGAAGAAAAAACAAAAATACATGAGAATTTGCCATCTTCCAGTTACTAGGTTCCACATGTAGATTATGAAGGAGACACATTAGCCACGGTCATCTAAAAATACCAAATGTTTATAGTTGTGCTACATAAAACACCCCTCCTCCAAGGAGCGTTCACCAAGGTCAGGAAGCTAATGAACCTGCAATAGAGGAGTGGTTCCAAACTGCAAAGGAACAGTTGCAATCCTTCTAGGCCATCTCGCATTTACCTTCTTACCAGGCTAAATATACGGTCTACACTGAGTTGGGAAATAGCGACTTAGTTACCTGTTCTTTCAGTCTCATTGTTGCTGTTATGTAAAAGATGAGTTCTGCTTTTTCATTCTTATTGTTGCTGTTGTTGATCAATGATCAAAAGAAAGCAAGCCCATATCTCCCAGAATCCAAAGGACTGGTCTTTATTTTGAGGTCTCGGATCTACATTTAAATGATACCATTAACCAAAAGTTTACCATATTGTCGTATATATCTTAAATAGTCAAATGTAGGCAGATGTATATGGGCCTGCATGAGAAAATGGAAGTTGTAAGACAGCAAGCTGTTGCTGCGTTCAGCAAAATCAAGTCCTGCTGTTTTAGAATGATCACAACAGAATTTTGACTCCGTGGGAGTTGAATAGACCACTAATTTGAAGCAATGCATGGGTTACTGCTAACATGGCGTGGGTCACGAAAATATGCACTTATTGTTTTTAATAACGTCTAGTTTTTTTTTTTACTTTTTAGTTTAACCCTATCTCTAGTAGTCCTCAAATAAAGACTGCATTCTGTGATTGAGAAGTAATGTTTCCTAGACCCTGAATCTGATTTTTAATCTCCCAGGACGAAGCCTCCAACCACACTTCCCTTCTTTGCTGACCACCCTTTTCTCCACATTTATTTCTTTTCTTCTTCAGGTGTTTATGATGTTATTCCTACAAATACCTGTTGCTTGTGTGAGCAATGTTGTGGTTGATCACTTTTTAACGTTTTTTTGACACTTTCTGCTTTCATTTGGTTCTAATAACCATGTGTGACTGAAATGCTTGGTTTTCTCTCGCGTGCCTGGAAGCACCTGTAAATTTGATCTTTTTGTGCTTTTGATACTGTGAGCAGTATCATTGACTATACGTCTCTAAGCAGCAATTAGACTGAACTGGTGTTATAAACAAGTGTCTTATAAGCTACCTTCATGTACCTTAGCAGAAGTGATGCCCACCTGGAACGCCACACCTTCCTTATCATACCTTCCAATTTCTTCCCAGTGACATTTCCAACATTTCATCTACATTGTTGCGGTTTAGCTGAATTGCTCAGTAGGTTAATGGGGCCCTCGGTGAAAAAATAACAGTATAGCCCACTGCCTGTGGATATACCAGTTAAAGGCCCTGAACTAGAGTTACTGGCCCAAGACACAGGCACTGCTGATAGAATGATCTAAATTTAAAAAGGGGGAAACAATCATTTGAATGTTGGAGCAGAAAGCTTGTTCCAGCTATTATTAGCCTTGAGCCAACCAGTTGTTCTTAATGGAGCTCTCAACATTGCAGTGTTTTAAATTCAATGTAGCCTTGCCTACACCGCCAACAAATCAAATTTTAGGATGTGTCTTTATCTGTTTAAGGCCGGAGGCTGCTTGGGGTGTCATTCACTGGATGGTCCCTCTTAAGACTCCACTCATTCCTGGAGTTCTGAGCAACCTTTACATTCTTTCATTATGGGCATACATCAGTTTGGTAGTCACTCGTCGTTTATATTTTCTGGTCTTGTTGTTCTCAATGTTCGAATTATAAAATCCCCAAGAGCCTGATTTCCTTTGTGGGATATCTAGTAGCTGGACGCACTGTGATCATGTTTTGTAGCTGCTCTGCAAACAGCAGACTTCACTGGCCTTCTAGGCGACGACGTCTTGTTGATTTACCTTGTTGCGCTCGGTGAGAGGATTAGGTTTTTGTATAAACAATACACTTGTAGCCGTCCAGGCACTTTTTGATGATGAAATAATTTTACTTTTTCTCTTGTGCTTTCTTGCAGCCTCCCTTGGAGAGTTTGGCCACCGTAGAAGAAACAGTTGTTCGGGACAAGGCAGTGGACTCTTTGAGGAAAATATCCCACGAGCATGCACCTGTGGACTTGGAGGCACACTTTGTGCCACTGGTCAAGCGCCTTGCAAGTGGTGACTGGTTCACTTCACGGACCTCTGCATGTGGCCTATTTAGCGTGTGCTATCCACGTGTTTCCAGCACTGTAAAAGCAGAGATCAGGCAGTGCGTATGAAAGTGTTTTTCAGTAGTCATGAGTTTAAACCAGCAATCCAAAGCCCTTTTTTATTTTTGTATAAATACTAAAAAGCATATGGTAATGCATGCTGTGTTTTTTTTTTTTTTTTTTTTTTTTTTTTATATACTTCAACTCAATCGGATATTCAATCTTTTTTTCTACTCAGTCTCGTCATACACTGTTGCACTAACTAGACCACTTTTTCTGGGCATTGTTGTTTCCTTAGGCTCAATCTGTTTTGCTGAAACCCCTAGGTTTGGGTTAAAAAGGTAAATTAAATTTATTTGCTGCTTATCTTCTCCCCCCCAATCCCCCCCTCTACAGACACTTCCGCAGTTTGTGTTCTGATGACACCCCAATGGTGCGACGTGCTGCAGCATCGAAGCTTGGGGAGTTTGCCAAGGTTCTGGAGCTCGAATATGTAAAAAATGACATAATCCCCCTGTTTACAAATCTGGCTTCGGACGAACAGGTAAGCTTCTGTTTGAAAACTGCTTTTTAAAAGTGGCATCTCTGATCCTACACTGATCTGGTCCAGCTTAGAGACCATGTTGGTAATTCTTACTCTTTTTAGAGGATTGTGTGCCATGGTCTTCTCTGATGTATGGTTGGTTGTTTTGGACTGGTTTGAGTTGCTCTTCAATTTCAGTCCAACTTTTGTCTTTCATAGTGGTTTTCTACTGTACTTTATTTTTCTTGTTGAAGCAAACCTTTTGTGAGCAACGTGCCCACTTCACCGCCCAAACTTCTGTGTTGCAGGTAATAGTGGCTGAAGGAAAAGCATCAAAGTGGCTTTAAGCAGTAAAAGCTGTTTGTTCTCACCACATATTCATACATGCAAGGGTTATGTTTTCATAGTTAAAGTGGTGTTGGTCTTAACTGAGAGATCTTGTACAATTTTTTTTTTTTTCTTTTTTTTTTTTACTTGATAAAGGATAGCAATAGCACTGCTATCTTTGAGCATTGAGTGTAAAATCCTCACTCTTATCCACCAACCTCCCCTAGTCCTGACTTTCATATTTCAAGACTAAAATTTACGATTTCAAGGCATAGAAAAAGATGATTTGGCTGAGGCTTCCGTTTTGAGTTTTTTTGTTTTAGGTTTCTGGTGAGGCTGTACTTCAGAATAGTGTTTGTTATCTATTTAAAGGGGGGTGGAAGAGTGTCGTGATCAGTGATTATTCGCCTCTGTAAAATGGCAGTATCCAAAATTGCAATCAACTAATATGGAAACAAAGCATAGCATGCTCCAGTAAATCTTGCTGCTTTCCTGCTGCAGATGATTTCTCTGATCTCTGGGTCAGATTATTACTATAATAATTTAATGCAATTCTAATTTAGCTATAATGAGGGTTTTTTTTATTTGCCATTCTTTTTTTTAGAAAACATTTGTATTTGTTGAAAGGCATTGTTTTCAAAGGGCAACAAGCAAATTATTTTTTACATTTGACCTGATGCTCTTTCAGTGTAGTTGGCTACCATTAATTTTCAATTTGACCAAAAATATTTTCCATGAAGCTGAAGTGATCAAAATGACCAACGTTCTATAACCTTTTAGAAGCTATTCTAATGATTCTGCTGAAATCCTAATTTTTATAACTGCTTTAATTTCCTTTTAATAAATCTGTATCTTTGTGGCCGTTCTTTTGTTGCCACTCAAAACTTTTACTACTACCTTATGTGCTGTTGACTTAATTTGCACAGCTATACCATCTCTTCGTAGCTTTTCTGCAGTGCGTCCTCTGACAGAACTCTGCTCTTACTTTCCTGTTGTCCACATGGGATGAATTGCTGTTTGTAATTCTAACAGAAAGAAGGGCTTTGCATTGCATGGCACTTTACCAGAAGTGTGTTTACTTATCTTTTTGTGTGGTGCCTGTGTATTGTGTTTTTTTAAATTTTTTCTTTTATAAAGAACACTTCTTTTTATAGGGCAGAGAAGGGTCACTCGTCTGTTAGCTGTTGTCCTTTCCTGTCCTCTGTTAATTCTTTCTTTACCCTTGATTCTGCATCTTCTGCATATTGCTATGTCACTTTTTCTTATTTTGTGTTGGTCTTTGACTTTTTTTTTTTTTTTTGTGGTGGTGGTCTTCATAGATATATTGTTACCTTAATGGTGTGCCCGTTCTTAACGTCGTACATTTCTAGTGCTAAGTGGTCAGTGCAATTATCATCTTGTTTTTCTGCTTTATTTCTTACATGCTATGTTTTTCTCCAGGACTCAGTGCGTCTGCTTGCAGTAGAAGCCTGTGTTAGCATCGCACAGCTCCTTCCAGAGGAAGATTTAGAGGCCTTGGTAATGCCAACTCTCCGGCAAGCTACAGAAGACAAATCATGGCGTGTTCGGTACATGGTGGCAGATAAATTTTCTGAGGTGAGCTAGCAAGTTTAGGTCCACGTTAGGGTTAAGAAAACAGTTCTTGAGGGCCTGTTACTGTCAAAGTACTAGTCATTTAAATCTTTGAGCAAAAGAGTAGACCGTGAGTCCTACATCCTTGTTAATGTGCAATCGGATTTTATATCTCAGCTCCAGAAAGCCGTGGGGCCTGAAATAACCAAGAATGATCTCGTCCCAGCTTTTCAGAATCTTCTGAAAGACTGTGAAGCAGAGGTGCGAGCTGCTGGTGCCCACAAAGTGAAAGGTGAGTATTTTTTGTCTCCACGTTTAAATCTAGCCTGTCACCTTTTCCTAGGCAGTCTTGACTCTGAAATTGCAGAATTGTTCATTTTTTAATTTACAGGTTGACCGTTTGTTTTACAGTGGTCAAAAGTTGATTTTTCTTTTGTTTTTGGCAAGGGAGTTTCATGCTGTTCTTGTATTTGCAGTTTGATGTAATTGATCTTTTTCCGTCAGCTCCTGCTTTTGCATGATTAAGCTCCAGCCACCTCTGCTTCGGTGTTCTACTGAGCGATATGGTGATTGTCGGCCATAGATATGTTTTTACCATACATGTACAGCATTCTTGAAATCCTTTACTTTATAGGTGTAGTCTTTCTTTATAGAATTCTCCACAACCAGGAGATGTTATTTCTTTGTGTATAGGCAATAATCTGCACCAGTGCATTTATTGCTATGGCACTACATATTGATGTATTCCCCAGTTAGTCTGGCTAGGCATTGAACTTTCATGAATGGAAGTCTCTAACATTGCAGCTCCAAGGTAAATGGAGTTGACTGAAGACTAAACCCTGAACTATGTAAAACAAATGGAAACCTGTTGAACTCCTTACTAAATTCTAACCTTCTAATGCTATGTGCTTGATAACTGTCCTAGTGATAGTTCACAAATTGCTAAAGGAATTAGTGTTAATTTCCTATAGGCTTTACTGCACTTTTAGCAGACCTACCTATATTTATTTTAAAAAAAAGTGTGTGTGTGTGTGTGTATATATGTATATGTGTGTGTGTGTGTATGTGTGTATGTATGTATGTGTGTATATATATATATATATATATACTAATTTAACTCTTGCATAGAACTGTATTGAAGAAGCAATTAACGGTGTTCACTTACATCACAGTCCAGTGTTCTTCATCAGTGCATAGCTACCCCGCCTCCCTTGCAGGGATTTAGATATTGTGCATCTGTTTCCCTTAACTGTGGAAATACCAGATACCGATCAATCGCCCAGCACCCCGTAGTGTTCCACCCTTATCATAGCTACAGTTCTTTGGCCGTGTTTCCTGCTCCTCCTCTCTCCAACCTGTGTATCGGGCTGTTGTGTACCACGGTTAGTGACCCGTGTCTGCCCCCTTGTTTATCCAGAAATGCTGCCAGCATCGCCACTGCAATCTCCAAATCTTACAGCTAAAATTCAACCCATAAGTGTATTATTAATCGATACCCGTGCTGTTGCAGTTGTCCCATCTGCTCTTCTCAGTGCCAGAATAGGGGGCCTGTCAGTTTCTTACTTGAGTAACCAGTGGCCTGATAAATATTGCCCCAAGCATGTGGCCAGCTGTACCCCAGCGTTTTTTCACTGCTGTCCCCAGTGCCAATTTAGCCTGCTTTAAGTGCCATGCGTGAGAGTGGCAGGAGTATTCCTTCGTTCCCAGATGCATTGCTCTCCAGATGTCTACGCAGCACACATTTTGCAGTGCCTTTTGCAGTGCCTCAGCCATACCTGACATTGTGGATCACTTTGGGGGCAACCTATCCATTCTCCATCCAGTAGGCAGTTGAAGTCCCTGACGCCATTCAGTCAGTCAGTAAGGACTTGATTGTAAAATAAGTCTTAATTTTCATTATTAGGGACATACATATTCAGGGGAAAGACTTTTGTACCCTCTAGCATCCCCTGTAGAAGGACGTATCTGCACATGGGTCCTGCAAGCAAGATAAGCTTACCTCCTGTCTGCGCATTAAAGATATCACTCTCGTCACATGCCACATTGCCCCTCACCCCGTGCCCTGACATTCCACAACATGATCTTATAGCTTTGCATTTCTTGTCTGTGGTTAGGAATTCTCGGGGCATGACCTGCTTGCCCCTATTCCTCCCCTCCCTCCCCCAAAGACCCCACACATTTATAATAATTTGTGCATCTCTGCTCCTCTCCTGACATCTTGCATACTGTACTTCTGGCTGTAAATACAGGTGATG
Source organism: Pleurodeles waltl (assembly GCF_031143425.1). NCBI lineage: Eukaryota > Metazoa > Chordata > Amphibia > Caudata > Salamandridae > Pleurodeles > Pleurodeles waltl. The sequence continues at coordinate 1,441,301,685 of NC_090440.1, read as the reverse complement.
TGCTCTGAGGGGGAGTGCTCAGCACTACACCCAACCCCCCACCCCCCTCAGAGCGCATGTGTTTTTGACTGCCCATCTCGGGCCAGCCAAACACATGTGCACAGGGCTCTGGAGAGAGCCTGCACAGGCTCCAGTCTGCCTGGGAGCGCCCTGGCTGGGTGCTCCCAGCCAATCTTGACGCTGTTTGAGCAGCGTCGGGATTGGCTGCAGGGCACGCTGGAAGTGTGTGCCCGCCTCGAGCAAGCAGAGGAGCAGTGTGGGAGCCAAGGTAAGGTGTTTTTTTTTTTTTTTTTTTTTTATCACTATACCCCCGCACCTGGTCAGTCATTATCAAAATAAAACATGCATACTGAATTTTTCTCCTATCAACCCCCCGTAGTTAAATATATTAGTTAAGCAACAAAACCGAGTGCTTACCCATCATAATGGTCAGAATCCGCATCCCAGCATATTCCACCTGCTCCTGAGATTTTGAGTCCTAGGAACACCCAAATATTAACTAATTGCTTCAGTATGTAAAAGGAAGGTGGTCTCAAGCAGATACCAGTCTCTTAGGGGCAGACTGCTACTCACGATCTCCCTCCAGCTGCCCTATAAAGAGCTAATCCATTTGCCTGTTTAGTCCCGCTGCTGAGTATGTAATCCTGTTCTGCTGGATGTTAAACCTATTATTTTTCAGATCTCCCCCCTCCATACCACAGCATATCAGCTACACTTAGTATTCAGATAGCGTTATACACTTCCATGTCATTCCTTTTGTTGTTCAGCCTCCTCCGGCAAGTGGTGATGTCCTGACGGGGTGTTCCGGTCCATTGACTGCTCCCTCTTCTTGTGCTTTATCTGCTCACTGACCCTTGTACCATCTTCACGCACCAGCACTCTGGGCATGAGTCTGCTCTGGAGGTCTTCCGATCTGCACATCCTACAGGAGCATGTGTTTCCAGAGCGTATGCGACTTCCGTTCCGCCTGGAGCATAGTGCCTCCTTTTCATGTTTGCGGGGGGGTGGGGAAGGTTGCGGAGGGGGTTCACGGTTCTACACCTCCAACCAGGAGTATACATCCTCCAGAAATTGGTTTTCCCATAGGCTATCACCCAGAGTCCTGCTGCGTACATTAACATGTATGGTAGATTCATAGTTTTGAGCTTCTGTTTAGTTATGTAGGGTTTTCTCTGAGCCTGCACTTTACATATACAATCCACGAAGATGGCAATTCTATGATTTTCATGGAGCAACTACTCCTGCCTCACAGACAGCCTGCAATATACAGTCTGTCTCTATAACTAAAATTCCTGTCTGAGTGCCCTGGGGTTGTTGACGGGGGTGGCACCAGTCGGTAGCTTTACTTTCAGCCCTCTGTGTGCCCTTTCAGTAGTATATGGTCAGCAACCCTTTTGGTTGCAGTGTGATACATTAGTGTAAGAAGTATTCAGCTGAGTCAACTTCGCTCTCCCAGGTAAGCCCAGCAGCTGCAGTTTATTCCTATGCAATCGACCATCTGCATCTTCGGCTCTACTTTGCAGTACTTAGGTTGCTGTCATCAGTCGTTTTACTTGGTTTTTGAGATTCAACACCTCTGTACCCATTTCAGTGAGTGATTGTTCTGCAATTGTTACCCTACGAAGATCTCTGTGCAGGAGACCAACTTCTATGGTAACTACATCTATTTTCCCTTCCGAGGTGGCGCACAACCCATGAATGACTGTCAGTATGTCCATCCTGAAAGGCCCTCCTTACTGCTCAGCCTTCGAAGGCCCCGTCCGTCTGGCACTCCGGCAGGGGAGGTGTGGGGGGGGGGGACTCCTATGGGTGTGCCCATGGCAACAGTCCACTAGCTCGCTGCAATGGCGACAAGACGTACCAGTTCTCCCTTTCTCAATGAAATGCCACATTCTTGTGTGCCATCCATCAAAGTAAATAAATGAACGTCACTAACCCATGAGGTGTAGTTTCAAGAAGCACAATATTTCTTTGTCGTGGGATTTGACCGTGGAACTACTGGCAAATCAAGAAGGTCGCAGCAAGTCAGCCATAGTGTTGTGTTGGCTCGCGAGTCGGGTGGAATGTAGAGGGCTCGCGAGTCGGGTGGAATGTTGAGGGTTGGATGGGGGCTCGAGGGCTGGAATGCGGGAGGTGCGGCGAGTAAAAGGAAGGCGGTTGGAGTGGTGCCGGGGACGAATACTGGAGGTGGTTCTTGTATACCTTGGAAATAAACATGGAATATACTCCTACCTGTTTTAGCTCATTTATCCTGGATACAACATCTTTGCAATTCTGTGTGTGTGATATTTAATATTGGTTTATCTTCGGTCCTCGGCCGCGAGCGTTTTCTTGCTTCGTATGTTCACGCGCGCTCTCCTACAACGCGTCCGTGCGTAAATGAGCACTTCAGGACGCTTCGTCAATTTAAAAAAAAAATTCAAAAAAATAAAGGGAATATAAGGCGAATTTCCCTTAGAAAACGGACCATTTGTGTGAACATTGCCAAAGAGGACGTTGGTTACTCGTTTTTTTGTCAAAACAAGGGGATATTTTCTCTAAAAAAATAAATAAACGGACCTTTTTGGTTGAGCATTGCCAAAGAGGAGGTTGGCTACTTGTTTTTTTTTTTTTTGTCAGAACAACAGCATAAGTATACTCTTCAGAATTACATCAGATGTTTCTATGTACGTGGTTTATTTTACTATTTAATTTCTACCACTAGATTGTCTAATTATATTTCATAAATATGCAATCTGTCTTGGCTCCGCCTCCTTTTCTTGAAACACCTGGGGAGCCACCAGTGGCTTGGTCTCAATGGTTTGATGCTTTTGAGACTTATTTGGGAGCCATTGGGGCATCACGTTATAGACCTGAAAGGAAAAAGTTTTTGTTATTACATTCCCTGGGATTTGAAGGCCGAGAGACCTTGAAACATCTTCCTGAAATCGAAATGACTGATAATGAAGAGTTGGATGAATATCAGGAAACAGTGAAGAAGCTGATTGTGAGATTTGACAAACAACCCAGTCTTGTTGTTTTGCGCCACACATTTTTCAAAAGGATCCAGCTACAAAATGAATCGATAGACGATTTTGTTAGTGCGCTTCGAAAATTGTGTGCACAGTGCCAATTTGGTGCTTTTCGTGACCAACTAGTCAGGGATCAACTCATTGGGAATTGCTATGATAGACATATTCAACAAAGACTACTCATGATGGGTGATCCTTCACTTGAGGTTATCAAGCAAGCTAAAAGCATTGAACTTGCTCAAATTTCTCTTAAAGAACTTTCGTATCAACGCAAGGAAGATGAGAAAGTTTGTGTCAGTGTTGTCTCGTCACGCAAAGAATTCAAGACTAACAATAGTCAGTTTTTCAAACGCACTAATATTTGTTTTAGATGTGGGAATGTTCCACATTTGAAAGACTCGAAAGGGTGTCCTGCTAAGAATGTAATTTGTCACAAATGTGGCCGTACGGGCAACTTTGCTAGAGTGTGTCAGAGTGTCAAGTGTGACAAGAAGGTTAATATCAGCAGTGTGTCGGATATCTGTGAAGAGTCCAATCAGTGTTTGGAAAATGAATTCCGTGACATGATTGTGGTTGTAACAGATGAGCAACTGCCGGTGAATGAATTTGAGAAGTGTGTTGACCCGTATGTAGATATTTGTGTGGGGAGTAAAAAACTTCATTTGCTTGTGGATTCTGGGGCACGCATTACTATGATAACTTTAGACCTGTTCAATAGTACGTGGGGTCATAGAAAATTGTTTCCACCTGATAGAGCTCCTGTTTCCTATGAAGGGAGGAGGATTGAATTGGAGGGTTCCATTGAGGATGTGTTGGAATTCAAGGGGCGCAAGATCCGTGGTAAGGTGTATGTTGCTGTTAAAGGTCTTAATATTTTAGGCTGGTTCCACCAAGGTCTATTTGGGATGGTATTGAGACCAGGTACTACTGAGCAGGTAATGGTGGTTAGAGACTGTGATGATATGAACTTGTCTACTCTTCATTTAATGTTCCCAAGGGTTTTTGGGAAAATTTTAGGATGTATCAAAGGTTTTAGGCATTGTATCAAAGTTAAAGATAATTCTATCCCGATAAAGCACAAGTTAAGAGCAATTCCATTTAGTTTGAGGGAGGACCTTAATTCAGAATTGGAAAAGTTACAATCTTCAGGTGTGATTGAACCGGTTGAATCCAGTTTATGGTTGTCTCCCATTGTCGTTGCTCGCAAACGCAATGGTGAGATCCGTTTATGTATTGACTTAAGAAGTCTCAACAAAGAGATTTGGGTAGACTCTTTTCCCTTACCTAGAATTTGTGATCTACTAGAAAAACTTAGTGGCGCAGTCTGGTTTTAAAAAATTGACTTAGCTTCAGCTTATTAGAGTTCTTGACGAAAACTCTAGGCATTTAACAGCGTTTAACACCCCGTTTGGTACTTTTCAATTTCGTAGAATGCCTTTCGGCCTTGCTTCGGCTGCTTCAGTCTTCCAACGCATCATGTCATTTTTGCTGAAAGATGTCGAGGGTGTAGTGGTCTTTCAGGATGATGTTTTGATTTTTGCCAAACAGTTACAGGCTCACAATACAGTCCTCAAGATGGTATTACAGATTTTTGAAGACAATGGGGTTGTGGTTAAGGCGGAGAAATGCGAATTTTGGAGGAAAGAGATTGAATTTTTAGGACATGTTGTTTCGTCGGAGGGTGTTAAACCAAGACCAGGTTTAGTGGATGCTGTTCGTCGATGTCTTCCCCCTAAGAATAAAGATGAGTTACGATCATTTGTAGGATTATGTGAATTTTATTCCAGATTTATTCCGAATTATGCCTCCAAGATGAAGTGTTTGACTAATATGTTGAGGAAAAGTGTTGAATTTAAATGGGACAAGGACTGTCAGGACACATTTGAATTGGTAAAAGCTGAAATGACTGATGCTAAAGCTTTACACTCCTATGATCCGGCATTAACGTGTAAAATTATGGTTGATGCCAGCAAATATGGTTTAGGGGCAGTTCTGGTTCAGGACACGGAACATGGTGAAGTCACCATCAGCTATGCGTCTAGAGTGTTGAGGGAGGCTGAAGTCAATTATTCAGTAATAGAAAAGGAATTGTTGGCTTGTGTCTGGGCAAGTGAGAAGTTTAGGAGCTACATTTGGGGCAGGAGGTTTGTTATTGTGACAGATCATAAACCTTTATTATACATTCTCGGTGGGGAAAAAAACAATTACACTACCCCACGCATTGCACGTCTTACCACTAAGTTGTTGCAGTACAATATGGAGGTTAAGTTTTTACCGGGGAAGCTCAATGTGAGAGCAGATTTTCTTTCTAGGTTACCTGTGGGAGAGTTGGAGAGTGTTGATGCTGAGGACGATAGAGAGGATTGTTTTATTGCTTCTGTGGATCTACCGATGTCCAGAGCCTATACTAAATATGATTGGGAGGTGGCTTTTGCAAAGGATCCTATTTTAAACCAAGTTAAAGAGTTTGTAGTTAATGGGTGGCCAAGTGAAAAGAATGTTCATTTACCGGTACAACCATTTTGTAAAGTTGCAAATGAGATCTCTATAGAAGATCAGATATTGTTGAGGGGTGAAAGGTGCATTCCCCCACACGATTTACGTTCAGGTTTGATTAAAATAGCGCATGAAGGACATTTTGGAGTGACTATGACTAAAAGGAGGTTAAGGGAGAGTTATTGGTGGCCATCTATGGACAAAGAAGTCGATTTGCTTGTCAAGGGGTGTCTTGTTTGTAATTCGGCAGAAAAGGGGTTAAAAGTATCTACTCCACCATTACATCCTATTGAAATTCCTCCTAGACCGTGGTCTAAGCTGGGGATTGACATGATTGGCCCATTTAATTTTCTTCCTCACAACTTACGATATGCGTTTGTTCTTATGGATTATCATAGTAGGTGGCCCGAGGTTCGTTTTTATCCAGTTCCTTCAGCGCTTAATGCTGTGAATTTTCTAAAAAGTCTTTTTGCGGGAAGGTTTTCCGGAAATCATTATTTCTGACAATGGTGTGCAATTTGTTAATGCGGAAATGGAGAAGTTTTTAAAGCAATCTGGTATTAAGCACTTGAAGAGTTCATTATTTCACCCACAGACAAATGGTTTAGTTGAAAGGATGAATCGGGTGGTTGGTGACTGTATAAAGTGGGCTAGACACAATAACGACGTTTTTGAAGCGGTAAGCACCATGTTGTGGGTTTATCGTTCCACACCTCATTCATTAACTAATGTGTCACCTTTTGAAGCCTTAAAAGGGCGTAAACCAACCACCGTTCTCTTTCCCTCTTGGTTGAAGAGTTTGTTGAATACCAAGGGATTGTGTGGTAGTAAAAAAGGATTGGAATGGGAAAAGGTGACGTCAGATCAAGAACGTATGAAGAGGAGTTATGATTTGATCAAAGCCACTAAGTTGTGTAAGGGATTCCCTGGAGATTTGGTGCGTATAAAAAAAATGTGTGTCTGTAAGAAAAGGTGATGATTGTTTTGGGAAGCCTGTCAGGGTAAAGAAAGTTTGTGGAAGTGCAATTATGGTTGAAGATGTTCGTTGGTGGAATCTTTCCAGAGTGGTGAAGTCACCTGATGAGCCTGTATTGAATCCATGTAATGACATTGACAGGTGTACAAATAGGAGTTCTTCCTTACAAGTTCAAAACTTACGTAATGTGAATACTCAGAAGTCCGCTTTACAGTATGAGGATAATTTTCCACACAGATCTTCCCGTCAAGTTTGTGCCATGGAAATTAAGAGCTGATCTATAGTGTGTGTGTGTGTGTATATATATATATATATATATATATATATATATATATATATATATATATTTTTTTTTTTATATTGTTATTATTAGGTTTGTGTTTGTTTTTTCCTAGTTTTATCATTTTTGTTAGTTATAGTATAGTTTTGTTTTAAGTCCCAAAAAAAATAAAAGGAAAAAGAGATGGTATGTTGTGTTGGCTCGCGAGTCGGGTGGAATGTAGAGGGCTCGCGAGTCGGTGGAATGTTGAGGGTTGGATGGGGGCTCGAGGGCTGGAATGCGGGAGGTGCGGCGAGTAAAAGGAAGGCGGTTGGAGTGGTGCCGGGGACGAATACTGGAGGTGGTTCTTGTATACCTTGGAAATAAACATGGAATATACTCCTACCTGTTTTAGCTCATTTATCCTGGATACAACACATAGTTTGCAGGCAAGGGTGTGTTTCCTGTGCTTGTACATTTAAAGTAACCTGCAGGCATTTTATACATAAACTAGATAGCATGTAGGAATGAATTGCCCTCCCCCCCCCTTTTTTTTTTATTTCCTCTATCTTTTGTAACTCTGACTACTCCACTTCCAAATAATTGAAGTCCAGAGTCTGGATTACAAAAGCACTTCCTAACTTTAGCCAGAGGTGCTGTTGCTGTTAGGGTCGGAGATGTAAACTTTTGTGGTAATTAACTGTAATTGGTGTGTAGTATGTCCTACATTTGTGAGAAATGCTTTGCCCTTGTGTACAAAATGGTCAGTAAAATTTATACTGATGTGTCCTATTTTTATTAAATCAAAAGACGTCAACAAAAAATGATGTGGACTAATGAGTAAATAATTGTACATATGCTCAGAGTTCATGGTAAAGTATGAAAACATCATTTCTTTTCACTACGGTTCTGGTTTGTGTCTGATACTCCACAGCTCGTTTTGTTCATTCTGTATTGTATATGGAGAAAGCTTAATATTGTTGGCTTAATATGGTCAGCGATACTATATGAAGTATACCTCTCTTCCCCATTTGGAAGTTATAAAAGTTGATGGTATGCTGTTGGCCCTTTTCCACCCTGTTGAGTAACTGCCCTTCTGTCTTACTTCCACGTACCATATTGTCAGTCCTGAGAGCGTGACCGCTTTTCATCAGGTATCTCCAAATTGTAAATTAAATTTCTTCTTTGTGTTTTTAGAGTTCTGTGAGAACCTGCCTGCTGATGGTCGCGAAACCATCATTATGAACCACATTCTTCCTTATGTCAAGGTAAGATGCTTTCAGTCTCCTAGTCCTAGATAAGTGTGTGTTGGGTGTGGGTTTTTGTCTTGTTTTTAAAAAAAATAAGACCTTTCATTCCTGTAACGCTTGATTCTCTAGAATATGGACAATCCTGTGTTTCAGTCTGCGTTTTGTATCCTGAAACATTTGATTCCAAAAATACTACAGTCAGATATAACTTCTGGTGCTTACATTGGCATTCAGCCCTCAAAATGAATTTTATTGGCTAGGTAAAGCAAAACCTCTTACAGTTGTTTTGAAAATGAAGCTTTACATTATTTGATCTAATATATATTTTTTTATTTGTAGGAACTGGTTTCTGACACAAACCAGCATGTGAAGTCTGCCCTAGCCTCTGTTATTATGGGACTATCCACTATCTTGGGCAAAGATAACACAATAGAACATCTTCTACCTCTGTTCCTGGCTCAACTGAAGGATGAGGTAATCTTCTCAATATTTTTTTATATATTGGCTGTAACCAAAAAAAAAATGCCAGTCGCTAGATTGACTAGACAACTGATGCAGAATTAAACTACTCAGGCTTGTAACCAGAATCACTTAAGATGGAGGGAACTGACTGGAATAGTAAGCAGGAAGTCTGGCGAATGGGGCTTGAGAGAGAATGGATTTCTAGTTTGCGAACTGAGAAAATTGTTCTGTGCGGTTAAAGTAAAGTTTCATAGGTGATATCTGAGACTGTGCACAAGAATATGCAGAGTAAAACTCATACTAGTGTTAGACATTGTGGGTAATCAAGAGGATAAAAGAGGACTGCCTTCAAATGTGTGAACAGATGAACAAAAACGAAACTATGTATTTGGACATCTTTTGCTCTTAAAAGTGTATCCATCCAACACTTCATCTTACAAGCATGTCATTTTAGAAATGTTGATTATTTTTTGCTTCTTGTAGCAGCACTTTTATTAATTAACCACTTCTATATCCAGCCCCCTGATATTCCTTGCTGTTTGAATTCAACATGTGCTACTGAGTCAGCAGCAAGCACTCAAAAGTTTGCTCAATTAAAGCTGGTCAGTGGAGCTAGGAAGTGCCAAAAATATCCCCATCCATGAGATGGCAGACTGCTAGTAGCCTCGGCTGCTAGTAGCCTCCAATCAATGCACAGTAGAAGAAAAACAATTTAGGAATACGGTCTGTTTACCCTCTGTATCTCACTACTTCCACTTACTTCCATACTGTACTCATGCTTGTTTATCGTTTTTTGGTGTAGTAAATGAACTGATATGACTTTACAGCATTATCTCCATTTCAATCTCATATGTTTGCTTTGCCCGAAATGTTTTATTTTTTTTCTCTTAAGTGTCCTGAAGTGCGGCTGAACATTATCTCCAATCTGGACTGTGTGAATGAAGTGATTGGGATTCGCCAGCTCTCTCAGTCCCTCCTTCCTGCAATTGTGGAGCTGGCCGAGGATGCCAAATGGAGGGTTCGACTTGCAATCATAGAGTACATGCCTCTACTTGCTGGACAGCTGGTGAGTTTTTGTACCTTTGCTATCTGTGATGAGAATGAGAGGATTTCTCCAGCTATAACTTGCGCCTCTGCCATACAGTTTCCTCCTCAATAGTTTTACTGCCCTCCATCATAATCTACAATGTTGCCCCGGGAAGGGTGGCGGTCCCCAGGGGCCACCCTAGTCTCCCCCCCCCCCCCCCCCCCATTGTATCTTTATTACATCGCCCCCAGAGGGCAAAGTTAAAAGCAAGCACTGGAGAGCGCTTAAGAATATTTGGAGGACCCCAGGAAGATCCAACGCAAATGGTGGATGACACCCCTTGAAGAATGACCAACTAGGTTGGTGGGTGAGGCGGTCTTTTAAAAGAAACAAAAGATTCTGTTAGGAACATATGAATTAGGCTTCATGCACCATTTTGGCACACCTGCGTCTGTTGGTTTTGTCAATATGTATATGGGAAAGTAAGCAGATAGTAGTTCCTTTTCCTTCACACTCTTTTGTTGTTTTGGATGATTCGTCAAACAGTGTGAAAGAGAGAGGCAAGCCAGAAAAACGCTTTTTCTATAGAAACTAAGTCCTAACTATAACTATCTACTGGCGACTTCCAGCTAGTACTATGTTTGCTAGGCCAACAAAATGACAATTGACGCTGTACAGTAGAATGCAAATCCACCAGGCTGGGTATACCTGGCTTTTCTGATAAGACTTGTATCCACAGATTGCTCAGCTTTTAAATGCTCCCTCATCAAATCAAATCATTAGCATTTATAAAGCGCGCTACTCACCCGTGCGGGTCTCAAGGCGCTAGGGACAAAGGGGGTGGTTATCGCTGCTCGAACAGCCAGGTCTTTAGGAGTCTCCGGAAAGCGGAGTGGTCCTGGGTGGTCCTGAGGCTGGTGGGGAGGGAGTTCCAGGTCTTGGCCGCCAGGAAGGAGAAAGATCTCCCACCCGCCGTGGAGCGTCGGATGCGAGGGACGACGGCGAGTGCGAGGCCAGAGGAGCGGAGGGGGCGGGTGGGGAAGTAGAAGTTGAGGCGTCTGTTGAGGTATTCCGGTCCCTTGTCGTGGAGGGCTTTGTGTGCGTGGGTGAGAAGTCGGAAGGTGATCCTTTTGCTGACTGGGAGCCAATGCAGGTGTCTCAGGTGTGCGGAGATGTGGCTGTTGCGGGGTACGTCGAGGATGAGGCGGGCTGAGGCGTTTTGAATGCGTTGCAGGCGATTTTGGAGTTTGGCGGTGGTCCCAGCGTAGAGGGTGTTGCTGTAGTCCAGGCGGCTCGTGACGAGGGCGTGGGTCACGGTTTTTCTGGTGTCGGCGGGGATCCAGTGGAAGATCTTGCGGAGGGTGAGGAAGCAGGCGGAGGACACGGCGTTGACTTGCTTGGTCATGGTGAGAAGGGGGTCCAAGATGAAGCCGAGGTTGCGGGCGTGGTCTGCGGGGGTCGGTGCGGTGCCGAGGGCCACCAGGAGTTGTCCCAGGCGGACGGGGTGTTGCCGAGGATGAGGACTTCAGTTTTTTCAGAGTTCAGCTTTAGGCGGCTGAGCCTCATCCAATCTGCGACGTCCTTCATACCCTCTTGTAGGTTGGTCTTGGTGCTGGCGGGGTCCTTGGTGAGGGAGAGTATAAGTTGGGTGTCGTCGGCGTAGGAGGTGATGATGATGTCGTGCTTGCGTACGATGTTAGCGAGGGGGCTCATGTAGACATTGAAGAGTGTCGGGCTGAGTGATGAGCCTTGAGGTACGCCGCAGATGATCTCAGTGGGTTCTGAGCGAAACGGAGGGAGGTAGACTCTTTGGGAGCGGTTTACGAGGAAGGAGGCGATCCAGTCCAGGGCCTGGTCTTGGATCCCGGTGGAGCGGAGGCGGGATGATTAGGGTGCGGTGACAGACGGTGTCAAAGGCAGCCGAGAGGTCGAGAAGAATGAGGGCCACTGTTTCACCGTTGTCCATCAGGGTTCTGATGTCGTCTGTGACTGAGATGAGGGCGGTGTGTCTAACTAGAGTCAGAAAAATCTTCAGTTGTACCCCCATGATGCTAGTGGTCAAGTTACTTCCCCGGACACTGGACTAGTTTTCCACACCAGGCCTTGCCACCGAAGATGACACCTGTAGGAAGTTGGCTCTGTATGTACTATTTCAAAGTAAGAAATAGCATGCACAGAGTCCAAGGGTTCCCCTTGGAGGTAAGATAGTGGCAAAAAGAGAGAATTCTAATGCTCTATTTTGTGGTAGTGTGGTCGAGCAGTAGGCTTATCAGAGGGTAGTGTTAAGCATTTGTTGTACACACACAGGCAATAAATGAGGAACACACAAAGACAATTCCAGGCCAATAGGTTTTTGTATAGAAAAATATATTTTCTTAGTTTATTTTAAGAACCACAAGTTCAAGATTTACAATCAATACTTCAAATGAAAGGTATTTCACTTTGGTACTTTAGGAACTTTGAATCCGCAAAATAGCATGTACATTTTTCACAAAAATGGCAATAAGCTATTTTAAAACTAGACACTGTGCAATTTTCAACAGTTCCTGGGGGAGGTAAGTGTTTGTTAGTTTTGCAGGTAAGTAAACCACCTACAGGGTTCAAAGTTTGGTCCAAGGTAGCCCACCGTTGGGGGGTGGGGTTCAGGGCAACCCCAAAGTTACCACACCAGCAGCTCAGGGCTGGTCAGGTGCAGAGGTCAAAGTGGTGCCCAAAACACATAGGCTTCAATGGAGAGGGGGGGTGCCCCGGTTCCAGTCTGCCAGCAGGTAAGTACCCGCGTCTTCAGAGGGCAGACCCAGGGGGGTTTTGTAGGGCACCAGGGGGGACACAAGTTAGCCACCACCTGGGCAAGGGAGAGGGCCACCTGGGGGTCGCTTCTGCACTGGAGGTCTGATCCATCAGGTCCTGGGGGCTGTGGGTGCAGTCTTTACCAGGCGTCGGGTTCTTAGAAGCAGGCAGTTGCGGTCAGGGGGATCCTCTGGATTCCCTCTGCAGGTGTCGCTGGGGGGCTCAGGGGGTTCAACTCTGGCTACTCACACGGTCGCAGTCGCTGGGGAGTCCTCGCTGTAGTGTTGTTTCTCCGCAGGTCTAGCCAGGGGCATCGGATACTGAGTGGAAAGTCTCACTCTTCCGGCGGGAAACGTGCAGTCCTTTAAAAGTTGTTTCTTTGTTGCAAAGTTGTTTCTTTTTTGGAGCAGAGCCACTGTCCTCGCAATTTCTTGGTCCTTTTAGATGCAGGGTAGTCCTCTGAGGCTTCAGAGGTCGCTGGACACTGGGGGACGCGTCGCTGTTGCAGTTTTTCTTGAATTGGGGAGACAGGCCGGTAGGGCTGGGGCCAAAGCAGTTGGTGTCTCCGTCTTCTCTGCAGGGCTTCAGGTCAGCAGTCCTTCTTCTTGTTAAGGTTGCAGGAATCTAGTTTCCTAGGTTCTGGGGAGCCCCTAAATACTGAATTTAGGGGTGTGTTTAGGTCTGGGAGGGCAGTAGCCAATGGCTACTGTCCTTGAGGGTGGCTACACCTTCTTTGTGCCTCCTCCCTGAGGGGAGGGGGGCACATCCCTATTCCTATTGGGGGAATCCTCCAAAATTAAGATGGAGTATTTCTAAAGGCAGGGGTCACCTCAGCTCCGGACACCTTAGGGGCTGTCCTGACTGGTGGGTGACTCTTTGTTTTTCTCATTATCTCTCCTGGACTTGCCGCCAAAAGTGGGGGCTGTGTCCAGGGGGCGGGCATCTCCACCAGCTGGGGTGCCCTGGGGCATTGTAACACGAAGCCTGAGCCTTTGAGGCTCACTGCTAGGTGTTACAGTTCCTGCAGGGGGGAGGTGTGAAGCACCTCCACCCAGAGCATGCTTTTGTTTCTGTCCTCAGAGAGCACAAAGGCCCTCACCACATGGGGTCAAAAACTCGTCTCTCAGCAGTAGGCTGGCACAGACCAGTCAGTCCTGCACTGAACAATTGGGTAAAATACAGGGGGCATCTCTTAAGATGCCCTCCGTGTGCATTTTTTTAATAACTCCAACACTGGCATCGGTGTGGGTTTATTATTCTGAGAAGTTTGATACTCCAACTTCCCAGTATTGAGTGTAGCCATTATGGTGCTGTGGAGTTCGTGTTTGACAGACTCCTAGACCATATTCTCTTATGGCTACCCTGCACTTACAATGTCAAAGGTTTTGCTTAGACACTGTAGGGGCATAGTGCTCATGTACCTGTGCACCCTGCCTTAGGGCTCTTATCTATGCCACAGGCAGTGTGAGGTTGGCATGGCACCCTGAGGGGAGTGCCATGTCGACTTAGTCATTTTCTCCCCACCAGCGCACACAAGCTGGCAAGCAGTGTGTCTGTGCTGAATGAGGGGTCCCTATGGTGGCATAAGGCATGCTGCAGCCCTTAGAGACCTTCCCTGGCATCAGGGCCCTTGGTACCAGGGGTTCCAGTTACAAGGGACTTACCTGGGTGCCAGGGTTGTGCCAATTGTGGAGACAATGGTACATTTTAGGTGAAAAAACACTGGTGCTGGGGCCTGGTTAGCAGGGTCCCAGCACACTTCTCAGTCAAGTCAGTATCAGGCAAAAAGTGGGGGGTAACTGCAACAGTTAGCCATTTCCTTACAACACCTCCTTGCCATGTTTTTGCAAAGAGCGGCAGAAGTTCTAGACCTTTAACTTCCTCACTTGGGGAAAGTTACGACAAACATTTTGACCAAGCTACTTCAGCCTGACCAAAACCAGCTCTGATCTTCTTTTAGAGTTCAATGATACACTAACCGAAATGCTACTAGGAACCTAGGCCGAACTTTGCTCCGGCCCCGCTATCATTCACCAGATTGCAAGGCATCATTGACCTGCCAGGGCGATCAAAGTTTCTGTGAACAGCTTGCTATGCCAGAGAGCCTTGTGGTAAAAGCTTCAGCCAACAGGGTAAATTTGAACTAATTTCCCACCTCTCACCTCTGGCAGGTACTTCAAGAGGATAGAAACTTTTGGAACCTGGGTCTTTTCATCCAAAATTCTAGCCCTTCACTCTGTAAATGCCTGTTGCCTTTTTAGTAACTCTGGTTCTGGAAGAAGCCTTTGCCATCATTTTGTAGGATACGGTTGAAATGCAGCTACATTTACCATTTGCTGAGGGCTGGATATCACGGACTCCCTTGGTAAGGCTACTGGCACCAGTATAGTCCTTTGCAGGTACGCCTGGATGCGTTCCACTGGCTTTTTGGGAGACGCCCAGGCTAGCCTAATGGACAGGCATGTTAACGTGTACTGTATTTTCAGTGATGAAGTTGATTCTGTCCTAGAGCGCTTAAGGATAGCAGGGCCACAGTTTTTTCAAAGTGTGTGTTGGGGGGGGTTCTACCCTATGCCAGCTGCACCCGCAGTTTTGACCTCTCTGTGGTTATGTAGGGGCTTTCAGCAACCCCAGCAGGTACGGCAATCTCACCAGACGTTTTGTGGCCACTATACCCACTAGAGAGCGCAGTCTATTTCCTTTACTGCGCCAACACTGTTCAGGCCTCTTTGTTGTGCCCTTAACAGCACACAGCCACCCTGGATGACAGACATTGTCTGCCACAGTGCAGGCAATAGGTTTGGGCATGGAGTCCTGCAAGCTGTCAGTAGGGTGTTGCCTTGCCATTAATCAGCACCTTCCACCATCTCTAGACCAGTTGACAGAGGACCATCTGTCAGTCTAAACGTCCTGCTGTAAGAAAGTTTTGGCCAAAGGAGGCATAGAGAGGGCGTCAGTGTCATATGTTGGTTATAGTTGTTCCTGCTTATTCCTGGTGCCCACAAAATAAGTGTGTGGGGGGGGCTCCATCCTAGACGTTTGTCATCATAATGCTTCCCTGTAGAACAAGTTCAAGATGCGTGCCCAGGCCTTGTTTGCACTCTACCCTGGAGACTGGATGGTAACGCTGACATACAGGACACTTAATGCCACATACCTGTCCTGTACGCCCACAGGTTTTCTGTGGTTCACAGTAGGCCACAGGGATTTTCAGTTTGCTTTGCTACATTTTGATGATGTTAGCTCCTCTCAGGTGTTCACATAATTGACGGTGCTAGCAGCACATCTTCTGAGGTTCCAGTATTCCCGTTCTATGACGACTGGATGTTGAAAGTGGGTTCTCTCCAGGAAGTCGTCAGCTACCCCCTTAATACGGCAAACATCTTGGAGCTGTTTCGCACATGGTGCAGTGTTGCACCTATTCTCCGGAGAAGACTAGGACAGTCTGGCTAAAACCCTGATGTTTCAACCTCTGTCCTGGATCTCCGGCTAATGCAGGCTGCTGGGACTGATGGCCTCCTGCACCATGGTAGTCAAGCACACCAGATGTCCTATGCTAGCTACACAGTAGGATCTGAAGGACGAGTGGGCACAACACCAGAGCAGTCTTTCCAGTTAGATCCAGATTTCGAAGGATACTCAAAAGATCTGCAGTGCTGGGTGCAGGATTGCGATTGGGTCCGCAAAAGAAGTCTCACCTTTCCCACCCAGAGCTCACAGTGGTGACTTATGTATCCCTTTTGGGTTAGGGAGTCGATCTGGGAGAGGTAAAGGTCCGAGGCAACTACTCTCTGTCAGAGGCTTAGCTCCATATCAACTTTCTGGAGTTGAGAGACTTCTGCTTGGCATTGAAAGCCTCCCTAACCTCACCAAAGGAAGCTGGTGCAATTACTTGTGGACAGTACCTCCCTCATATGATACAGCAACAAGGAGGACGAGATGGATTTGTGGAACCTGTCTCTGGATGTGGCTAGGCACCAAATACTTTTTCGGGTCACACACACAAACTAGTTGGCGGGTTTCACGAATGTCAGAGCAGACTAACTAAGCTGTCAACGTCTTGCATTTCACAAATGGCAATTAATCTGGGGGTATGCAGGGTCTTTCTGCAAATGTGTCCCCCCCCCACCCCCCCCTCTTCTCACTACCGTCAAGAACGTTGTCAGCTCTTTTGCTCCATGGAATTTCCAAGGCATCTCTAGCTTGGAGAAGTGTCCTACAGTCTTCCTTCTCGCCAATATCTCTCCTGCCCTGAGTGCTGAAGATCAGAACTGATCAGGCCTAAGTCACCCTATTTGCCCCAGATTGGGCAGCACAGAGTATGGTATGTGAACTTCCATGGCATGAGCATTTGTCCTCTGATCAGATTGCCTCTTCTGGAGATCTGTAGTCACAGCAGCAGGTCAGAATTGTGTACCTGAACTTGCGCAACCTACACCTCCATGATTGGAGATTGAGCAACAGTAGTTGACCTTTTGATGTTCCTCCTAATGTTGTGAATGTCATCTTGGCAGCTAGGAAGTTCTATTGTTTTCTCTTGCCCATCAAGGCCTTGCTTATGGCACTGTTAAAGAGGTACCTGTTAGCTCTTTTGGCCACCTTCCGGTTGTCGAACTGGACATCATTTAAATTACCTCTTGTGAAGTGTTTTCTCTAAGTTACAACACATGATTTCCCCCTTCTCTGTTTATGTCCAAATGGGACATAAATTTGGTCCTCACGTTACTCCTTTGTGCCCCTCCCCAGTGGTTCTCACCTCACACTCTGAGCAATCTTTCTTGTTGCTGTAACTTTGATGGGACGGGTCGACCATAAGCAGGCCTTTTCTGTTAACCCTCACTAAGCCACGTTTTCCCCAGAAAAGCTGTCTCTGCTGTCTCAAGCCGCCTTTCTTACAAAGGTAGTGACGCCATTTCTTGTTGGTCAGAATGTTGCACTTCAGCCTTCTTTGCACCTCACCACTCTGAGGAGGAGATACTTCACCTAGTGGATCTAAAGGAGCTCATAGCTTCTGCGTCGATCATACCAAAGAACCTTGGCTGATTTATCAGCTCTTTATTGTGTGCACCAGAGCAAAAAAAATGCAGGACTGTGCAGGAAAAGATCTTGTGCTGGATTCTACTCTGCATTAAGATCTGCTATGCACCGGCTAAAAAGCAGCCTCCTGAGGGCTTTTGATCTCATTCTACTGGGGCCAAGACTGCTACCACTGCATTGGCATGTGGGGTGCTGGTTCTTGATACCTCAGTCTGTTACATCACATCACTAACTAGGCACTATTGCCTAGAAAATCAGGTCTGCTTGGAAATACACTTAGGTCTGTCCTTCAGGACTTTTTAGTGCAAGTTAGTAACGGAACCACCAAGGAGATATTGTTTCTGTTCAAAAGGTGTGGAATCTGCATTTAGAAGTCTCTTATCAGAAGATCAGGTTACTTCCCTTCAGTAACTCTTCCTGGTAGAGAATTTATCTAACCGCTAATTCCTCACTGACCATCCCACCACTTTGTTCTGTTAACTGGTCTCTCCACATAAAAGGAGACCGCAAACTATCTGCAGTGCTGGCTGCCGGACTGTGGTTTGGTCAGCAGCAGGCGCCTCTCCTTTCCCAACCCAGAGCTCAGTGGTGACCTATGGATCACTTTTGGGTTGGGAAGGCGATCTGGGAGAGGTAAAGGTCAGGGGCAGCTAGTCTCTGACGGAGGCCCGGCTCCATATCAACCTTCTAGAGCAGAGAGCCTTCCGCTTGGCTTTGAAAACCTACCAATCCTCACCAAAGGGAAGCTGGTGCAGGTACTAGAGGACAATACCTCCCCCATATGCTACTGCAACAAGCAGGACTACGTGGATTTGTAGAACCTGTTGTCTCAATGTGGCTAGGCCACCGAAGAAATGTTTCTGGTCACACATACCAGTTGGCGGGTTCCCGAATGCCAGAGCAGGCTAACTAAGCTGTCAACTTCTTGAAGATCACAAATGAAAAAAGAAAATGCAGGGCTGTGCAGGAAAGGGCTATCTTTTTCTGGAATCTGATCACAGCTGGTCTGACTGGCTCCATGTCTGAGGGTGCAGAAGTTTCCAGGAGGCAACTGGTGTCCATGTGCATGGGTGGCACCTGTATAGGACAGCACAGTTCGTATCTAGCACAGAAATATATTGATGCAGAGCCTGTCCATGCATGCATTGGGGGGGGTGAAGGGGGTGAGGGGGGGGGGGGTACTGCTGAAGATTTGCCGGTTCAGTCTTGCATCTGGGAGAGTGGTCAAAAGGTGAAGAATCTGCATTTAGATAGAATCTCTGCCACAGGACGTTAGTGAAGATAAGTAGCATTCCTCAGTATGGTCAGAGTTCTGCCTCTCTAATTAAAAAAATAAAATTGTCAGATCCTCATATTATCCATGTTATGAAGTACGCTCATAATCCTAGTTTGTCTGGATTTGATGGTTTGCACTATAGTCCTGTGAATAACATACCTTAATGTTCTGCAACACACTAATCGCCACCGCTTGTGTTTTTAGGGAGTGGAGTTTTTTGATGAAAAGCTGAATACATTGTGTATGGCATGGCTCGTGGATCATGGTAAGTTATACTTTCAACGAAACAACTGCCTTTTATGTAGCCTTTGCAGTAGAGTAGTTTATCCATATGAATGGGTTTTCTAGGTCATTCCAACAACTGTTCGTCCACACAGGGGTGCACCCTTAACAGTTTAGATCATATGTGGGTATGAGTCAGTCTTCGACCTCGCATCCACCTCCTTTGTGTTTAGTTGCATTTTTGGTTTGGCCCATGTCCTACATGTCCCAAGCCATCCATTTCCCCCCCCCCCCCCCCCCCCCGATGCGACATCTATGTACAATTTGTATACTGCTATGTTACTTACAAGTGACTGATCCACTGCTGACACAAATAAAGAGTGCCTTATGCTAATCCAAACAAAGGTACCAGTGGGTATCCATGAGATCCGGCAGTATGAAAATCTTTTGGAGAAGTGTGTGTAAAGAGGAGTAATGCTGAAGTGAGTAAAGGTTATCTGTTTAATAGTGGCTGCACTGCAAGATCTAAGAGTACACTGGATTCACTTCATAGTAGCTCGCACATATTTCTAACTTATGTTTTGACATACTGTAACAAGTACAAGATCTCAAGTTCTGTTGACTAGGCAGGGATACTCCTGTAGAGCCCCAAGGCGTAAAATCTGAATACATTTTCCAAAGTGTTTTATGGAAATTTAAAATTAAAAAAGGAAATACACTATACTTTTCGCCAAATTCACAAAGTTCCTAACTGTTCTATGTTGAAATGTAGTTGAATTACAGTGGTGCTTTATTGTTCAAATATCCCTCTTTTCGGTGAGCTGAACCTTGCAGTAATTTATTAATTCAAAGGAAAAAAGCAAAACTCTAGTTACCAGATGGTCTGCGCATATTCCCCTCACCAGCTATATATTTAACAATCCAATCCAGAAAAAGTGAGTACTCTTACTCAACCATACTAATGTCAGCTTTTTTTTTTTTTTTATTTTTTTATTTATTTTTTAAATAATTGTAACCACTTTGCAGTCTGCTCCTTTTGGGCTCAGTGGCCGACTTTGGCCAAGCAAGAATAGTGAAGCTGTTCTGGCGTTTTGCTTTTTCCCAGATGTAAAGCATATTTAACAGCTCACAGCTTGCGCAGCTTACGTCTAGCACCCTCAGCCTGTAAATCCGCTGCTGTGAAAACACTTCCAAAGAAATCATCATTATCATTAGATCTAAACCACTTCTGGTCGATCTCCCTGATAGCCAGGCTGAGTAAGCTCTCAGAGGCTTTTTACTAGCACTGGTGGAAAGAAATTACTGTGGATCTACTACAGAATTGTTTTTTGACCAGGCTGCATCACTAAACCGGACCTTTCATCGGTTTTGGACGGCCTTGGGAGACTAGTAGGTGGCTCTGGCCTTGTGCCATGGGTCTTCCTTGATCTTTCATCTGCCTTTGACTGCATCCGCCAATGCACCCTTATCATCAAGCTAGAAAGTCTGCATATTTTGCTTTATATGGGAATGGGTAAGTCCTTTCAGATGGACCAGAATCAGTTTCTCTGCCTCCTGATGTTTCACAACCTGCGATCAGCTACTGAAGTGTTTCTTCCCCATCTCCACTGGCCCATATCACCTTCTTTGTAACATCTACTTCTTGCACCTAAGTGGATACATTTCTTCAACTAAAATCACACTTATGTTGCAGCACCAAGTTGTTTTTTGGGATGTTCCATAAAAGGCTGGGTATAGTGACACTCTTGGTGTCACTTTTTTTTTATTTTTAATGGCATGGAGTCTGAGGAATGCAGCCCTTAAAACTCCCTCTTAGACGAGAAAAATCTCAATAGTGTGACCCAGCACTCTTATTATTTTTATTTTGTAATTTATCTTTAGTTATAATCCTAGTACTCTAATCCATGTAGTCCAACATTAATGAGAGAGTAATGTTACTGCATCCAAAGTTTCTAGAGATGCCGTGATGGTCCACAGTTTGGATTAGTATATCCTTTATTGCCAATTTCCCTTTTAGCCAAAGCCAATGTGTTTCATTCACTAGGAACTCCTTCAGGGTTACAGTAAAATTCATGATTTTTTTGAACACTTGATTTAAAAACATCAAGAACAATTTTTAGACAAATATAAGAAAACACTTGTGGAGGGATATACACTATTCACCGAGGCCTAGTCGGCCCGACCACATCCATCCTCCCAGACTAATGGACCGGACCCCCTTCCGTTTCTGTCCTAAGTGTCACGCAAAGTATCCTCATACAGACAAACACCGGGTCTGTAATCTGTGTTTATCACCCAAACACAGAGAGGATACTTGCGAAGCTTGCCGAGCGTTCCGATCGAAAAAGACCTTGAGGGATCGACGCGCAAAAAGACTACAAATGGCGTCAAAACCAAAAGAACAGCTTGACATCTGAGAGGAGGAAGGAATATCTCCATCCAAGAGACGGGCTTGGATGAATCTGAAGGTGAACGACTCTCGACGGTGCAAGGAACAGTGAGTAAACCTGCCCCGCCCAAAACTGTCACACCAAAACATTTAAGGCCATGAGGACGCCACCGCCACCAGGCCATGGCTCAACCCACTGAAAGGAAGGTGACCAAACATCGGGACCGAAAAAGGCCAATGAATTGCCGAAGACTTCCGACTCCGGTCTAGAATCCGGCACCGAACGATCTCGACACAGAGTTCGAATCGACCAAACCACGGAAAATCTCCTCGGAACCGAAAAAGACAAACAGAAACCTCGGTACCGAAAAAAGCGGCCTCAGAGGCAAAAAGAAGCTCTTATACAGAAGAGCAAGGACTTTCCAGCCAACTCAAGGAAAGACATTGATTCGAGCAAGAGTTGGGTATGGAAGAACCTGACCATACACAAAGGAGGTTTGTAGGAAGTTGGCTCTGTATGTGCTATTTCAAAGTAAGGAATAGCATGCACAGAGTCCAAGGGTTCCCCTTAGAGGTAAAATAGTGGTAAAAATAGATAATACTAATGCTCTATTTTGTGGTAGTGTGGTCGAGCAGTAGGCTTATCCAAGGAGTAGTGTTAAGCATTTGTTGTACATACACAAGACAATAAATGAGGTACACACACTCAGAGACAAATCCAGCCAATAGGTTTTTATATAGAAAAATATCTTTTCTTAGTTTATTTCAAGAACCACAGGTTCAAATTCTACATGTAATATCTCATTCGAAAGGTATTGCAGGTAAGTACTTTAGGAACTTCAAATCATCAAAATTGCATGTATACTTTTCAAGTTATTGACAAATAGCTGTTTTAAAAGTGGACACTTAGTGCAATTTTCACAGTTCCTAGGGGAGGTAAGTATTTGTTAGATTAACCAGGTAAGTAAGACACTTACAGGGCTCAGTTCTTGGTCCAAGGTAGCCCACCGTTGGGGGTTCAGAGCAACCCCAAAGTCACCACACCAGCAGCTCAGGGCCGGTCAGGTGCAGAGTCCAAAGTGGTGCCCAAAACACATAGGCTAGAATGGAGAGAAGGGGGTGCCCCGGTTCCGGTCTGCTTGCAGGTAAGTACCCGCGTCTTCGGAGGGCAGACCAGGGGGGTTTTGTAGGGCACCGGGGGGGACACAAGTCCACACAGAAATTTCACCCTCAGCGGCGCGGGGGCGGCCGGGTGCAGTGTAGAAACAAGCGTCGGGTTCGCAATGTTAGTCTATGAGAGATCTCGGGATCTCTTCAGCGCTGCAGGCAGGCAAGGGGGGGATTCCTCGGGGAAACCTCCACTTGGGCAAGGGAGAGGGACTCCTGGGGGTCACTTCTCCAGTGAAAGTCCGGTCCTTCAGGTCCTGGGGGCTGCGGGTGCAGGGTCTCTCCCAGGTGTCGGGACTTTAGGTTCAAAAGAGTCGCGGTCAGGGGAAGCCTCGGGATTCCCTCTGCAGGCGGCGCTGTGGGGGCTCAGGGGGGACAGGTTTTGGTACTCACAGTATCAGAGTAGTCCTGGGGTCCCTCCTGAGGTGTTGGATCGCCACCAGTCGAGTCGGGGTCGCCGGGTGCAGTGTTGCAAGTCTCACGCTTCTTGCGGGGAGCTTGCAGGGATCTTTAAAGTTGCTGGAAACAAAGTTGCAGCTTTTCTTGGAGCAGGTCCGCTGTCCTCGGGAGTTTCTTGTCTTTTCGAAGCAGGGGCAGTCCTCAGAGGATGTCGAGGTCGCTGGTCCCTTCGGAAGGCGTCGCTGGAGCAGGATCTTTGGAAGGCAGGAGACAGGCCGGTGAGTTTCTGGAGCCAAGGCAGTTGTCGTCTTCTGGTCTTCCGCTGCAGGGGTTTTCAGCTGGGCAGTCCTTCTTCTTGTTGCAGGAATCTAATTTTCTAGGGTTCAGGGTAGCCCTTAAATACTAAATTTAAGGGCGTGTTTAGGTCTGGGGGGTTAGTAGCCAATGGCTACTAGCCCTGAGGGTGGGTACACCCTCTTTGTGCCTCCTCCCAAGGGGAGGGGGTCACAATCCTAACCCTATTGGGGGAATCCTCCATCTGCAAGATGGAGGATTTCTAAAAGTTAGAGTCACTTCAGCTCAGGACACCTTAGGGGCTGTCCTGACTGGCCAGTGACTCCTCCTTGTTTTTCTCATTATTTTCTCCGGCCTTGCCGCCAAAAGTGGGGCCTGGCCGGAGGGGGCGGGCAACTCCACTAGCTGGAGTGTCCTGCTGGGTTGGCACAAAGGAGGGGAGCCTTTGAGGCTCACCGCCAGGTGTGACAACTCCTGCCTGGAGGAGGTGTTAGCATCTCCACCCAGTGCAGGCTTTGTTACTGGCCTCAGAGTGACAAAGGCACTCTCCCCATGGGGCCAGCAACATGTCTCGGTTTGTGGCAGGCTGCTAAAACTAGTCAGCCTACACAGATAGTCGGTTAAGTTTCAGGGGGCACCTCTAAGGTGCCCTCTGTGGTGTATTTTACAATAAAATGTACACTGGCATCAGTGTGCATTTATTGTGCTGAGAAGTTTGATACCAAACTTCCCAGTTTTCAGTGTAGCCATTATGGTGCTGTGGAGTTCGTGTAAAACAGACTCCCAGACCATATACTCTTATGGCTACCCTGCACTTACAATGTCTAAGGTTTTGTTTAGACACTGTAGGGGTACCATGCTCATGCACTGGTACCCTCACCTATGGTATAGTGCACCCTGCCTTAGGGCTGTAAGGCCTGCTAGAGGGGTGTCTTACCTATACTGCATAGGCAGTGAGAGGCTGGCATGGCACCCTGAGGGGAGTGCCATGTCGACTTACTCGTTTTGTCCTCACTAGCACACACAAGCTGGCAAGCAGTGTGTCTGTGCTGAGTGAGAGGTCTCCAGGGTGGCATAAGACATGCTGCAGCCCTTAGAGACCTTCCTTGGCATCAGGGCCCTTGGTACTAGAAGTACCAGTTACAAGGGACTTATCTGGATGCCAGGGTCTGCCAATTGTGGATACAAAAGTACAGGTTAGGGAAAGAACACTGGTGCTGGGGCCTGGTTAGCAGGCCTCAGCACACTTTCAATTGTAAACATAGCATCAGCAAAGGCAAAAAGTCAGGGGGCAACCATGCCAAGGAGGCATTTCCTTACAAGGTTACATATCCAAAAAGAGACTGGAAAAATACAAACTTTACCTCCCACTCAAATCAAAAAGGAAGCTTTCATTTCAGGAGCCAGAAATGCAACCTAAGGCAAAAGTGGTTAGAGACAAAGCTCCACTACCAATGTTCTCACCACAACGTCCCCACCGCACTCACCACAACTGTCACCAGTGGGAACACCTATAATGCAGTCACCCACACATACTGGGATGACACAGGATGATGCTGATGCATGGGACTTATATGACGCACCAGTATCGGATAACAGTCCAGAATGTCATCCAACAAACCCGTCACCACCAGAAGACAGTACTGCATATACGCAGGTACTATCCAGGGCAGCTACGTTCCACAACGTAGCAATGCACACAGAGCCAGTGGAGGATGATATCCTTTTTAACACTCTGGCATCCACCCACGCTTCCTATCGGAGTCTGCCGATGCTCCCGGGTGTGCTCAAGCACGCGCAACAGGCCTTCCAGGAACCTGTAAAGGGAAGAACCATCACGCCTAGAGTAGAGAAAGTACAAGCCTCCCCCAACAGATCCTGTGTTCATAACACAACAACTCACACCGAACTCAGTGGTTGTAGGGGCAGCAAAAAAAAGAGCAAATTCTCAATCGTCAGGAGACGCTCCACCATCTGACAAAGTAGAGAATTGGATGCAGCGGGCAAGCGAGGGACAGGCCATATCTAATAACCAGATAAGGTCTGCAATAGACTCGGCAGCATGGACTGTCAACACAGCTGTGACCATTCGCAGACCTGCATGGCTGAGAAGTTCTGGATTCAAGCCAGAGATTCAACAAGCGGTGTTAAATATGCCATTTAATCAACAACAGTTGTTTGGGCCGGAAGTCGACACAGCCATAGAGAAAATGAAACAGACACTGATTCGGCCAAAGCCATGGGCGTGCTCTATCCTCCCCCCCCCCCCCCCCCCCCCCCCCACTAGTCAGAGGCACCTTTAGAAAACCACAATTCAGAGGAAGATTTCGGCAACAAACATCTGAGCCTTCCACCTCTCAAACCAGACCAACCTATCGGGCACAGTACCAAAGGGGAGGGTTTCGTGGTTCCTATAGAGGACAATTCCCAGAGGAAGGGGAAAATTCCAAACAACCAAACCAAGCAGTGACTTCAATGTCACAACACCCCAACACTTGTCACCAGTGGGGGGGGGAGGCTAACCACATACTACCAAAACTGGACACATTACCACAGACGCATGGGTCCTATCAATTATCCAACATGGTTTTTTTGCATACAATTCACAGATTCCCGCCAGATGTGCCACACAACGCACAGACTGTCCCAACAACACTTAGACCTATTACAAATAGAGGTCCAAGCACTACTACAAAAACAAGCAATAGAGCTCGTACCCAATCATCAAAAAGGAACAGGCATCTACTCACTAGATTTCCTGATTCCAAAAAAGGACAAAACGTTAAGACCTATCTTAGATCTCAGAACACTGAATCTCTTCATCAAATCAGACCACTTCCACATGGTAACACTTCAAGACAGAGTTCCCTTATTAAAAAAGGAGGAATACATGACCACATTGGATCTCAAGGATGCGTATTTCCGCATACCCATCCATCCTCCTCACAGAAAATACTTCAGGTTTGTAATACACGGCATACACTATCAATTCAAAGTGCTACAGTTTGGAATAACAGCCCCAAGGGTATTCACAAAATGCCTAGAAGTAGTAGCCGCTCACATAAGGAGACAGCACATGCATGTATTCCCATATTTAGACTGACTAATAAAAACCAACACTCTTCAGCAGTGTCTTCTTCACACGCAATTCGTCATAGAAACTCTTCACAAACTGGGGTTCTCTATAAATTACCAGAAATCACATCTGCAACCATCCCAAATACAACAATACTTGGAGCAACACAACACACAAAGGACAATTGCCACTCCAAGTCTACAAAGAGTCCAATCGTTCCAAAATGTAAGGTCGAGCATACAACCGAACCAACACTACAAGGGAAGGTTTGTAATGAAACTTCTAGGCATGATGTCCTCATGCATAGCCATTGTCCTAAATGCAAGATTACACATGCGGCTCTTACAACAGTGCTTAGCAAAACAATGGACACAAGCACAGGGTCAACTTTAAGATCTAGTGTTGATAGACTGCCAAACACATTCCTCGCTTCAATGGTGGAACCCTATAAATTTAAACAAAGGGTGGCCATTCCAAGACCCAGTGCCTCAAGCTGTTATCACAACAGATGCTTCCAGGGTGGGGGAGCACACCTCAACAATCACAGCATACAGGGTCAATGGGGCAATCAACAAAAACATCTTCACATAAATCATTTGGAACTGCTAGCGGTTTTTCTGGTATTAAAAGCGTTTCAACCACTAGTAGCCCACAAACACATTGTTGTCAAGACAGACAACATGACAACAATGTACTATCTCAACAAACAAGGGGGGGACACACTTGTCACAACTGTGTCTCTTAGTACAAAAGATTTGGCATTGGGCAATTCACAACCACATTCGCCTAATAGCACAATACATACCAGGCACTCAGAAACAGTTAGCCGACTATCTCAGTCGAGATCACCAGCAAACTCATGAATGGGAAATACATCCCCAGATCCTACAGGATCACTTCCACCGCTGGGGAACACCAAACGAAAAATGCCAAAACTTTGCATCCAGGTACCCACACCCTCAGTCCAAGGGCAAAGCACGATGGATCAGTTGGTCCGGGATATTTGCTTACGCTTTTCCCCCCTCTCCCACTCATTCCTTATCTGGCCAACAAACTAAGTTAAAACAAACTCAAACTAATACTCATAGCACCAGCCTGGGCTCGCCAACCGTGGTACACAACACTGCTGGACCTATCAGTAGTACCTCACGTCAAATTACCAAACAGGCCAGATCTGTTAACTCAACTCAACACAACCAACAGATCAGACACCTGAATCCAGCATCGTTCAATCTAGCAATCTGGCTCCTGAAGTTTTAGTATTTGGACACTTAGACCTTACACAAGAATGTATGGAGGTCATTAAACAAGCTAGGAAACCTACTACAAGACATTGTTATGCAAACAAATGGAAAAGATTTGTTTACTACTGCCACAATAATCAAATTCAACCACTCCATGCTTCCGCAAAGAACATTGTAAGTTACTTATTACACTTACAAAAATCTAAACTAGCATTCTCTTCTATTAAAATACATATCACCGCAATATCTGCCTATCTGCACATTACACATTCTACATCGCTTTTTAGAATCCCAGTTATCAAAGCATTTATGGAGGGATTAAAGCGAATCATGCCCCCGAGAACACCACCAGTACCTTTGTGGAACCTTAACATTGTATTAACACGACTCATGGGACCACCATTTGAACCCACGCACTCTTGTGAAATGCAATACTTAGCTATTAGGAAGGCTACCTTCCAAGTTATCACATCTCTTAGAGTAAGTGAGATTCAAGCATTCACTATACAAAAACCCTTTATACAAATACATAAACATAAAGTGGTTCTCCGTACAAATCCCAAATTCTTACCGACAGTTGTATCACCATTCCACCTAAACCAAACAGTGGAACTCCCAGTCTTCTTTCCACAACCAAACTCAGTAGCCGAAAGAGCCTTACATACATGAGATATAAACAAGCACTAATGTATTACATTGACAGAACAAAACAGTTTTACAAAACAATTGTTTGTAGCCTTCCAGAAACCTCATGCCGGAAATCCTATATCCAAACAAGGCATTGTCAGATGGATAGTGAAATGTATTCAAACTTGCTATATTAAAGCAAAAAGAGATCTACCTATTACATAAGGAGCGCATTCCAATAGGAATAAAGGCACCACAATGGCTTTTCTAGGAAATATACCTATGACGGAAATTTGTAAGGCAGCCACATGGTCTACGCCTCATACATTCACAAAACATTACTGTGTAGATGTGTTAACAAGCCACAGTAGGACAGGCTGTATTACGAACTTTATTTCAGACAACTTCAACTCCTACAGGCTAAACCACAGCTTTTGGGGAGATTACTGATTATTAGTCTATGCACAGCATGTGTATCTGCAGCTACACATGCCATCGAACGGAAAATCACTTACCCAGTGTACATCTGTTCGTGGCATGAGACGCTGCAGATTCACATCTGCCCTCCCACCTCCCCGGGAGCCTGTAGCCGTTATAAGTTGAATGAAAATTGTAAATTTGTAAATAAATACTTTAATACACATAACGTACTTACATACTTACTCCATTGCATGGGCACATCTAGTATATTCACAACTCCTACCTCACCCTCTGCGGGGAAAACAATCTAAGATGGAGTCGACGCCCATGTGCAATGGAGCCGAAAGGGAGGAGTCCCGTGGTCTCGTGACTTTGAAAAGACTTCTTTGAAGAAAAACAACTTGTAACACTCCGAGCCCAACACTAGATGGCAGGATAATGCACAGCATGTGAATCTGCAGCGTCTCATGCCACGAACAGATGTACACTGGGTAAGTGACATTTTCTCTATGTATGTGTGTGTGTGTGTGTGTGTGTGTGTGTATGTGTGTATATATATATATATATATATATATATATATATATATATATATATATATATATATGTTCGATGGCATATGTTGCTGCAGATACACATGTTTGGCACAGTCCGCTGCCTGGTGTTGGGCTCGGAGTATTACAAGTTGTTTTTCTTCGAAGAAGTCTTTTTTGGTCACGGGACCGAAGGACTCCTCCCTCTTCGGCTCCATTGCGCATGGGCGTCGACTCCATCTTAGATAGTTTTTTTCCGCTGTCGGGTTCGGACGTATTCCTTATCGCTCCGTGTTTCGGTTCGGAAAGTTAGTCAGAATCTCGGAAGAAAGCGTCGGTATTGTTCCGTTCGGTATCGGGATAGTTAGGTACATCGACACCGATCATCGGAAGACTTTGGGGTAGCTTCGATTTCCCCCATCGGGGCCTGGTCGGCCCGACCGCGTGCGACATCGAAGCCGATGGAACGGACCCCGTTCCGTTTCTGCCCAAAATGTCACAGTAAGTATCCTTATACAGATCAGCACTTGGTCTGTAACTTGTGCTTGTCCCCCGAGCACAAGGAGGATACCTGTGAGGCCTGTCGAGCCTTCCGGTCCAGAAAAACACTCCGGGACCGAAGAGCCAGGCGTCTACGCCGACAAAACAACGTTTCGACGACGAAGAGGAAACATTCTCGGTTCCGGACTCAGAATCCGGAGACTCCGACGTCGAACAACAGCAACAAACTGTGAGTAAGACGTCAAAGTAAAACCATCGAGAAAACGAAAGCCCAGGGGACGCCACTGCCAACAGGCCATGGCTCGACCCATAAAACAGGCGACCCGTCGAAGGTGCCGAAAAAGGGCACGCCCATAGCAAAGACACCCGACTCCGGTCGAGGGACCGCCATGGAGCAACCTCGGAGCCGAGATAGCGGCTCCGAGAGACAAAAACAAGATACCGGCACCGAAGCCGAAAAAAGATTCTCTCTCGGCGCCGAAAATTTCCACACCTTCATCCTACACAGAGGAACAAGGAATAAGTGGCCAGATGCACAGATTTGGACAAGAGCTCCAAAGTGTAGAATCAGACTACACACAAAAGAGACTGTACATCCAGCAAGACACAGGGAAGATATCAACCCTTCCCCCAATAATGAGGAAAAGAAGGATCGGTCTCCTCAAGGATGACGCACAACCACAAGCCAAAGTGGTTAAAAAAGTCACGCCTCCGCCCTCTCCACCACAACAGGCATCGCCGGCACAAACACCGCCACAAATGCACTCACCAGCGCAAACTACCATAAATCAAGATAATCAGGATCAAGACGCTTGGGACCTATACGACACCCCAGTGCCGGACAATGATCCAGATTCATACCCCACAAAGCCGTCACCGCCAGAGGACAGTACCTCATACTCGCAACTGGTGGCTAGGGCTGCAGAATTCCACAATGTCCAACTGCATTCCGATCCTATAGAGGATGATTTTTTATTTAACACCCTCTCGGCTACACATAGCCAATATCAATGTCTCCCAATGCTACCAGGGATGTTACGGCACGCAAAACAAATTTTTGAAGAGCCCGTAAAATCAAGAGCCATCACCCCAAGGGTGGATAAAAAATACAAACCACCACCCACAGACCCAGTGTTTATTACTTCGCAGTTACCACCTGACTCCGTAGTAGTAGGGGCAGCTCGCAAAAGAGCAAATTCCCATACATCTGGCGACGCCCCACCTCCGGACAAAGAAAGCAGAAAATTTGATGCGGCAGGAAAAAGAGTAGCATCACAGGCAGCCAACCAGTGGCGCATCGCAAATTCTCAAGCGCTGCTGGCCAGATATGACCGCGCACACTGGGATGAGATGCAACTTCTCGTAGACCATCTTCCCCAAGAATACCAAAAAAGGGCGCAGCAAATAGTTGAAGAGGGACAAACGATCTCAAACAATCAAATCCGCTCTTCACTGGACGCAGCCGATACTGCAGCGAGAACAGTCAACACTGCTGTCACCATAAGGAGACACGCTTGGCTCCGCACTTCAGGCTTCAAACCTGAAATCCAGCAGGCTATCCTTAATATGCCCTTCAACGAAAAACAACTTTTTGGCCCTGAAGTGGACACAGCCATTGAAAAACTTAAAAAGGACACAGACACGGCCAAAGCCATGGGCGCACTCTACTCCCCGCAGAGCAGAGGCTCTTTTAGAAAAACTCCATTTAGAGGGGGGTTTCGTGGCCAACCCACAGACACCACCCGCCAACAAACAAGAACCACACCATATCAGGGTTCATTCCAAAGGGGAGGTTTCAGGGGATATAGAGGGGGTCAATTCCCAAGGAGTAGGGGAAGATTCCAGACTCCAAAAACACCTCCACCTAAACAGTGACTTTCAAGTCACGCAACCCCTTCACTCAACACCAGTGGGGGGAAGACTAAGCCAATTCTACCAATCTTGGCAACAGATTACAACAGACAATTGGGTATTAGCAATAATCCAACATGGCTATTGCATAGAATTCCACAAATTCCCACCAAACATCCCTCCCAAAACACGCAAAATGTCACCACAACATTTAGAACTTTTAGGACTAGAAGTTCAAGCACTACTGCAAAAGGATGCAATAGAGTTAGTACCAGTACAACAAAAAAACACAGGAGTTTACTCCCTGTACTTTCTAATTCCAAAAAAAGACAAAACATTAAGACCAATATTAGATCTCAGGACACTAAATACCTACATCATATCGGACCATTTTCACATGGTCACACTACAAGACATCATTCCACTGCTCAAACAGCAAGATTACATGACCACATTAGACCTAAAGGATGCGTACTTTCATATACCAATACACCCTTCTCACAGAAAGTACCTAAGGTTCGTATTCAAAGGAATACATTACCAATTCAAAGTGTTGCCATTCGGAATTACAACTGCACCAAGAGTGTTCACAAAATGTCTAGCAGTAGTAGCAGCACACATCAGGAGACAACAGATACATGTGTTCCCTTACCTAGACGATTGGCTAATCAAGACCAACACAGTAAAAAAATGCGCAAACGACACCACATATGTCATACAAACCCTTCACAAACTGGGGTTTTCCATCAACTATACAAAATCACACCTAGAACCGTGTCAGACACAACAATATCTAGGAGCAACCATCAACACATCAAAGGGAATTGCCACTCCAAGTCCACAAAGAGTGCAGGCATTCCACAAGGTAATAAGTGCTATGTTTCCAAACCAAAAGATACAAGCAAAATTTGTGCTAAAACTTCTAGGCATGATGTCATCATGCATAGCCATTGTCCCAAACGCAAGACTACACATGCGACCCTTACAACAGTGCCTAGCATCACAATGGTCACAGGCACAGGGTCAACTTCAAGATCTGGTGTTGGTAGACCGCCAAACATACCTCTCGCTTCTATGGTGGAACAGCAAAAATTTAAACAAAGGGCGGACATTTCAGGACCCAGTGCCTCAATACGTTATAACAACAGATGCTTCCATGACAGGGTGGGGAGCACACCTCAATCACCACAGCATTCAAGGACAATGGGATATACACCAAACAAAATTTCATATCAATTACCTAGAACTGTTAGCAGTATTTCTAGCGTTAAAAGCCTTTCAACCCATAATAACACACGAATACATTCTTGTCAAAACAGACAACATGACAACAATGTATTATTTAAACAAACAAGGAGGAACACACTCAACGCAATTGTGCCTCCTAACACAAAAAATATGGCAGTGGGCGATTCACAACAACATTCGCCTAATAGCACAATTTATTCCAGGAATACAAAACCAACTAGCAGACAACCTTTCGCGAAACCACCAACAAGTCCACGAATGGGAAATTCACCCCCCAAGTTCTGAACAAGTACTTTCAAATTTGGGGAACACCCCAGATAGATTTGTTCGCAACAAAACTCAAAATGCCAAAACTTCGCATCCAGGTACCCACACCGCGAATCACAAGGCAATGCTCTATGGATGAGTTGGTCGGGGATATTTGCATACGCTTTTCCCCCTCTCCCTCTCCTTCCATATCTAGTAAACAAGTTGAGTGAAAACCAACTCAAACTCATACTGATAGCACCCACATGGGCAAGACAACCTTGGTATACAACTCTACTAGACCTTTCACTAGTACCGCATGTCAAACTACCCAACAGACCAGATCTGTTAACACAACACAAACAACAGATCAGGCATCCAAACCCAGCATCATTGAATCTGGCAATTTGGCTCCTGAAATCCTAGAATTCGGACACTTAGACCTCACACAAGAATGCATGGAGGTCATAAAACAAGCTAGAAAATCTTCCACTAGACACTGCTATGCATCTAAGTGGAAAAGATTTGTTTACTACTGCCATACCAATCAAATACAACCATTACATGCCTCTACAAAGGACATAGTAGGATACTTACTACATTTGCAAAAAGCGAATCTCGCTTTTTCATCTATAAAAATACACCTCGCAGCAATATCTGCTGACCTACAAACTACTCATTCATCGTCTCTATTTAGAATACCAGTTATTAAAGCATTCATGGAAGGGCTAAAAAGAATTATACCACCAAGAACACCACCAGTTCCTTCATGGAACCTTAACATCGTCTTAACAAGACTCATGGGTCCACCTTTTGAACCCATGCATTCCTGTGAAATGCAATATCTAACCTGGAAAGTCGCATTTCTCATTGCAATCACATCCCTCAGAAGAGTAAGTGAAATACAGGCATTTACCATACAAGAACCATTTATTCAAATACACAAAAATAAAATAGTTCTAAGAACAAATCCAAACTTTCTGCCAAAAGTAATCTCACCATTCCATTTAAATCAAACAGTAGAATTGCCAGTGTTCTTCCCACAACCAAATTCCGTGGCTGAAAGGGCACTACATACATTAGACATCAAAAGAGCACTAATGTACTACATTGACAGAACAAAGCTAATCAGGAAAACAAAACAACTGTTCATAGCTTTTCAAAAACCACACATAGGAAATCCAATCTCTAAACAAGGCATTGCTAGATGGATAGTCAGATGTATTCAAACGTGCTATCTTAAAGCCAAAAGAGAATTGCCTATTACACCAAAGGCACACTCAACCAGAAAGAAAGGTGCTACAATGGCCTTTCTAGGAAACATTCCTATGAGCGAAATATGTAAGGCTGCAACCTGGTCTACGCCTCATACGTTTACTAAACACTACTGTGTAGACGTACTAAATGCACAACAAGCTACAGTGGGCCAAGCTGTACTAAGAACATTATTCCAAACTACTTCAACTCCTACAGGCTAAACCACCGCTTTTAGGGGAGGTAACTGCTTTATAGTCTATGCCAAACATGTGTATCTGCAGCAACATATGCCATCGAACTGAAAATGTCACTTACCCAGTGTACATCTGTTCGTGGCATTAGTCGCTGCAGATTCACATGTACCCTCCCGCCTCCCCGGGAAGCCTGTAGCCGTTTAGAAGTAGATCTTAAATCTTAAACATTTGTACATTTGTAAATAATTATTATAAACTCTTAACGTACATACATATTCACTCCATTGCATGGGCACTATTTATAGCAAACAACTCCATCCTCACCCTCTGCGGGGAAAACAATCTAAGATGGAGTCGACGCCCATGCGCAATGGAGCCGAAGAGGGAGGAGTCCTTCGGTCCCGTGACCAAAAAAGACTTCTTCGAAGAAAAACAACTTGTAATACTCCGAGCCCAACACCAGGCAGCGGACTGGGCCAAACATGTGAATCTGCAGCGACTAATGCCACGAACAGATGTACACTGGGTAAGTGACATTTTCAATATATAATATGTGTGTGTATATGTATGTATGTATATATATACAGGGAGTGCAGAATTATTAGGCAAATGAGTATTTTGACCACATCATCCTCTTTATGCATGTTGTCTTACTCCAAGCTGTATAGGCTCGAAAGCCTACTACCAATTGAGCATATTAGGTGATGTGCATCTCTGTAATGAGAAGGGGTGTGGTCTAATGACATCAACACCCTATATCAGGTGTGCATAATTATTAGGCAACTTCCTTTCCTTTGGCAAAATGGGTCAAAAGAAGGACTTGACAGGCTCAGAAAAGTCAAAAATAGTGAGATATCTTGCAGAGGGATGCAGCACTCTTAAAATTGCAAAGCTTCTGAAGCGTGATCATCGAACAATCAAGCGTTTAATTCAAAATAGTCAACAGGGTCGCAAGAAGCGTGTGGAAAAAACAAGGCGCAAAATAACTGCCCATGAACTGAGAAAAGTCAAGCGTGCAGCTGCCACGATGCCACTTGCCACCAGTTTGGCCATATTTCAGAGCTGCAACATCACTGGAGTGCCCAAAAGCACAAGGTGTGCAATACTCAGAGACATGGCCAAGGTAAGAAAGGCTGAAAGACGACCACCACTGAACAAGACACACAAGCTGAAACGTCAAGACTGGGCCAAGAAATATCTCAAGACTGATTTTTCTAAGGTTTTATGGACTGATGAAATGAGAGTGAGTCTTGATGGGCCAGATGGATGGGCCCGTGGCTGGATTGGTAAAGGGCAGAGAGCTCCAGTCCGACTCAGACGCCAGCAAGGTGGAGGTGGAGTACTGGTTTGGGCTGGTATCATCAAAGATGAGCTTGTGGGGCCTTTTCGGGTTGAGGATGGAGTCAAGCTCAACTCCCAGTCCTACTGCCAGTTCCTGGAAGACACCTTCTTCAAGCAGTGGTACAGGAAGAAGTCTGCATCCTTCAAGAAAAACATGGTTTTCATGCAGGACAATGCTCCATCACACGCGTCCAAGTACTCCACAGCGTGGCTGGCAAGAAAGGGTATAAAAGAAGGAAATCTAATGACATGGCCTCCTTGTTCACCTGATCTGAACCCCATTGAGAACCTGTGGTCCATCATCAAATGTGAGATTTACAAGGAGGGAAAACAGTACACCTCTCTGAACAGTGTCTGGGAGGCTGTGGTTGCTGCTGCACGCAATGTTGATGGTGAACAGATCAAAACACTGACAGAATCCATGGATGGCAGGCTTTTGAGTGTCCTTGCAAAGAAAGGTGGCTATATTGGTCACTGATTTGTTTTTGTTTTGTTTTTGAATGTCAGAAATGTATATTTGTGAATGTTGAGATGTTATATTGGTTTCACTGGTAATAATAAATAATTGAAATGGGTATATATTTTTTTTTGTTAAGTTGCCTAATAATTATGCACAGTAATAGTCACCTGCACACACAGATATCCCCCTAACATAGCTAAAACTAAAAACTACTTCCAAAAATATTCAGCTTTGATATTAATGAGTTTTTTGGGTTCATTGAGAACATGGTTGTTGTTCAATAATAAAATTAATCCTCAAAAATACAACTTGCCTAATAATTCTGCACTCCCTGTATGTATATATGTGTGTGTGTGTGTGTATGTATGTATGTATGTATATATATATATATATATATATATATATATATATATATATATATATATATATATATATATGTTTTCGATGGCATGTGTAGCTGCAGATACACATGCTTTGCACATCCCGCCATCTAGTGTTGGGCTCGGAGTGTTACAAGTTGTTTTTCTTCGAAGAAGTCTTTTTGAGTCACGAGATCGAGGGACTCCTCCCCTTTCGGCTCCATTGCGCATGGGCGTCGACTCCATCTTAGATTGTTTTCTTTCCGCCATTGGGTTCAGACGTGTTCCTCTTCTCTCCGCGTTTCGGTTAGGAAAGTTAGTGAAAATTTGACTGTATTGTCTGCGTTCGGTATTGGGTTAGTTACAACAGATCGACACCGAATTTTGAAGAGTTCCGGCGGCCCTTTGGGGTTTTCGATTTTCCCCAGCGGGGCCTTGTCGGCCCGACCACGTGCGTCTTCAAGGCTAATGGAACGGACCCCATTCCGCTTATGCCCCGAATGCCACAACAAGTATCCTTATACAGATCAGCATCTGGTCTGTAATTTGTGTTTGTCTCCAGAACACAAGGAGGATACCTGTGAGGCCTGTCGAGCGTTTCGGTCCAGGAAGACCTTAAGGGACCGAACAGCAAGAAGACTACAGATGGCGTCTGTGCCGACAGGACAAAAACACGTGAAGGAAGAAGAAACAACCTTCTCCATCGAGGACTCTGAAGAGGTCGATCCTGAACAGACGCCAAAAACAGTAACAGTGAGTAAGACGTCGATACACAACTCATGCAAAGACCACTAAAGCCCAGGGGACGCCACCGCCGGCAGGCCATGGCTTAACCCAAGAAATAGGTGACTGAGCATCGGCACCGAAAAAGGGCATGCATTTGTCGAAGTCATCCGACTCCGGTCGAGATACCGGCACAGAGCATACTCGACACCGGGTCAGCAATCTCGACACCGAGAGGGCGGCACCGAAACAAGTCGGCACCGAGAGATCAGTAGGCCGAAGAGAAAAAAAAGTGTTGTCAGAACCGGAAAGAAACAGCCGAAAAGGTTTCATTACCGAAATATCCGGCCTCAGAACCGAAAACAAGTTCCTACACAGAGGAACAAGGCCTGTCCTCACAAATGCAGACACATAGATTTGGACAGGAGCTAGAGTCAATGGAGCCAGATTACACCCAAAGAAGGCTCCACATTCAAAAGGAGACCGGGA
Source organism: Pleurodeles waltl (assembly GCF_031143425.1). Classification (NCBI taxonomy): domain Eukaryota; kingdom Metazoa; phylum Chordata; class Amphibia; order Caudata; family Salamandridae; genus Pleurodeles; species Pleurodeles waltl. The sequence continues at coordinate 1,441,264,063 of NC_090440.1, read as the reverse complement.
AGATCAGTACTCTCCCTCCGATACGAATGAAACGGAAACTTGCCTTCCAAGAGTAAGACAAGCAGCCACAGGCAAAGGTGGCAAGACAAATAACCCCGCCACCATCTCCACAACCATCACCGGTAGCCACTCCACCAATGATGCAGTCCCCAACTCATACAGGGATGAGTCAGGATGATCCAGACGCGTGGGATCTTTATGATGCGCCAGTGTCAGATAACAGTCCCGACTGTTATCCAGCTAGACCGTCACCACCTGAGGACAGTACCGCCTACACACAGGTGGTGTCAAGAGCAGCGGCGTTTCATAATGTCACCCTGCATGCAGAGCCAATTGAAGACGACTTTCTATTTAACACTCTCGTCCACACATAGCCAGTACCAGCGCCTCCCCGCGCTACCTGGAATACTTAAACACTCCAAACAAGTGTTGGAGTAATGGCCCTTCCTTTCACAGGCTCCTCAAAGGGTGGAGAAAAAATATAAACCGCCACCAACAGACCCTGTGTACATCACACAACAGTTAACAGCAGACTCAGTGGTAGTAGGGGCAGCTCGCAAGAGGGCGAACTCACACACCTCAGGAGATGCACCACCTCCAGACAGAGTCGTAAGTTCGATGCGGCGGGGAAAAGAGTGGCGGCACAAGCAGCCAACCAATGGCGCATTGCCAACTCACAGGCCTTGTTGGTGAGATATGATAGAGCTCATTGGGACGAAATGCAACATTTTATAGAACATTTGCCCAAGGAGTTCCAAAAGAGAGCACAACAAGTGGTGGAGGAAGGACAGAGTATCTCAAACAATCTGATACGGTCAGCAATGGATGCAGCAGACACAGCTGCTAGGACTGTAAATACAGCAGTGACAATACAGAGACATGCATTGCTGCGTACATCAGGATTCAAGCCGGAAATACAACAAGCCGTGCTGAATATGCCATTTAACGGACAGCAGTTGTTTGGGCCGGAGGTGGACACTGCTATCGAAAAACATAAAAAGGACACGGATACGGCCAAAGCCATGGGCGCACTCTACTCCCCACAGAGCAGAGGCACATTTCGGAAATCAGTTTTGAGGGGGGGTTTCGAGGACAAAGCACGGAACCCACAAACTCACAAACAAGGCCCACTTATCAGAGCCAATACCAGCGGGGAAGTTTTTGGGGACAATATAGAGGGGGACAGTTCCTAAAGAGTAGAGGGAAGTTCCAAAGTCCCAAAACTCCACAAAATAAACAGTGACTTCGGCGTCACAAATCCCCAACACAACACCAGTGGGGGGGGGGGAGACTAACGAAGTTCTACAAAAACTGGGGGGAAATAACAGACATGTGGGTCCTAGCCATTATCCAGCATGGTTATTGCATAGAATTTCTAGAATTCCCTCCAAATGTCCCACCGAAAACACACGTCAAAACAACACATGGATCTTCTACAACTGGAGGTCCAAGCGTTGTTGCAAAAAGATGCAATAGAGTTGGTACCAATTCATCAGAGAGGAACAGGAGTTTACTCACTGTACTTTCTCATACCCCAAAAAAGACCAAACTCTAAGACCTATATTAGATCTCAGAACATTAAATATCTACATCAAATCAGATCACTTTCACATGGTGACACTGCAGGACATAATCCCATTGCTCAAACAACAAGACTACATGACAACACTAGACCTAAAGGATGCATATTTCCATATACCGATACATCCTTCACACAGAAAGTACTTAAGGTTTGTATTCCAAGGGGTACATTACCAATTCAAAGTGTTGCCATTCGTGATAACAACTGCGCCAAGAGTTTTTACAAAATGCCTGGCAGTAGTGGCTGCTCATATCAGAAGACAGCAAATACATGTGTTCCCGTACCTAGACGATTGGTTATTCAAAACCAACACGCAGGAACAGTGTTCACAACACACAAAGTATCATAGAAACCCTTCACAAACTAGGTTTCTCACTCAACTACAAGTCACACCTTCAGCCGTGTGAAATACAACAATACTTAGGAGCGACAATCAACACAACAAAAGGGATTGCCACTCCAAGTCCACAAAGGGTACAGGCATTTCACAATGTAATACAGGCCATGCACCCAAAACAAAAGATACAAGTCAAGATGGTGATGAAACTACTAGGCATGATGTCCTCATGCATAGCCATTGTCCCAAACGCAAGATTGCACATGCGGCCCTTACAACAGTGCCTAGCATCACAATGGTCACAGGCACAGGGTCAACTTCAAGATCTAGTGTTGATAGACCGCCAAACATACACCTCGCTTCAATGGTGGAACACTATAAATTTAAACCAAGGGCGGCCTTTTCAAGACCCAGTGCCTCAATACGTAATAACAACGGATGCCTCCATGATAGGGTGGGGAGCACACCTCAACTAACACAGCATCCAAGGACAATGGTACACTCAGCAGAGACCGTTTCACATAAATCACTTAGAACTACTTGCAGTATTTCTAGCGCTGAAAGCATTTCAACCTATAATAATCCACAAACACATTCTTGTCAAAACAGACAACATGACAACGATGTATTATCTGAACAAACAGGGAGGAACAAACTCAACACAGTTGTGTCTCCGGGCACAGAAAATATGGCATTGCCAAAACTTCGCATCCAGGTACCCACAGGATCAGTCTCAGGGCAATGCGTTATGGATGAGTTGGTCAGGGATATTTGCATACGCTTTCCCCCTCTCCCACTCCTTCCATATCTAGTAAACAAATTGAGTCAAAACAAACAAACTCATACGAATAGCACCAACTTGGGCAAGACAACCTTGATACACACTACTAGACCTCTACCAAACAGACCAGATCTGTTAACTCAACACAAACAACAGATCAGACACCCAAATCCAGCATCGCTGAATCTAGCAATTTGGCTCCTGAAGTCTTAGAATTCAGACATCTAGACCGTACACAGGAATGTATGGAGGTCATAAAACAAGCTAGAAAACCAACCACAAGACATGGCTATGCAAAGAAGTGGAAAAGATTTGTTTATTACTGCCATAATAAACAAATTCAACCCTTACACGCATCTGCTAAAGACCTCATCAGCTACCTACTGCACTTACAAAAGTCAAAGCTAGCTTTTTCATCCATTAAGATACATCTCACCGCAATTTCAGCTTATCTGCAAACTACGCACTCAACTTCACTATTTAGGATCCCAGTCATAAAGGCTTTTATGGAGGGCTTGAAAAGAATTATCCCATCAAGAACACCACCAGTTCCTTCGTGGAACCTCAACATTGTCTTAACACAGCTCATGGGTCCACCGTTTGAACCCATGCACTCATGTGAGATACAATACTTAACATGGAAAGTAGCATTTCTAATTGCCATCACATCTCTAAGAAGAGTAAGTGAAATACAAGCATTTACCATACAAGAACCCTTTATTCAGACACACAAGCATAAAGTAGTTTTACGAACAAATCCTAAGTTCTTACCAAAAGTCATATCACCGTTCCACTTAAATCAAACAGTAGAACTACCAGTGTTCTTTCCAGAACCAGATCCTGTAGCTGAAAGAGCACTACATACATTAGACCTTAAAAGAGCATTAATGTACTACATTGACAGAACAAAACAAATTCGAAAAACAAAACAATTGTTCGTTGCTTTCCAAAAACCTCATACAGGGAATCCAATATCCAAACAAGGCATTGCCAGATGGATAGTTAAATGCATTCAAACCTGTTATCTCAAAGCAAAAAGAGAACTGCCTATAACACCAAAGGCACACTCAACTAGAAAGAAAGGTGCTACCATGGCCTTTCTAGGAAACATTCCAATGACAGAAATCTGTAAGGCAGCCACATGGTCTATGCCTCATACGTTTACCAAGCATTACTTCGTGGATGTGTTAACAACACAACAAGCCACAGTAGGACAAGCAGTACTACGAACTTTATTTCAAACAACTTCAAATCCTACAGGCTAAGACACCGCTTTTGGGTAGATACACATGCTTTGCATAGACTAGTAAGCAGTTATCTGCAGCTACACATGCCATCGAACTGAACATGTCACTTACCCAGTGTACATCTGTTCGTGGCATGAGACGCTGCAGATTCACATGCGCCCGCCCGCCTCCCTGGGAGCCTGTAGCCAGTTTGAAGTTGATCTTGAACATTTGTAAATATATCGCTTTAAACCACATTATGTACATACATATTTACTCCATTGCATGGGCACTATTACTATAATACACAACTCCTACCTCACCCTCTGCGTGGAAAACAATCTAAGACTGAGTCGACGCCCATGCGCAATGGAGCCTAAAGGGGAGGCGTCCCAGGATCTTCATTGAGCACTTGAATCATCATTCGGAATAACATTGCTAAACATTTTCCAATGGTTAATAAATAAAAGGAAACCTGGACCAGTTAACCCAACTAGACACGTAGGTGTAATATTCTTATACATGGGTAATCCAGGGTATTATTCATCTCCTTAACATACGTACTAACAGGTGTATCAACAATTGTTTTTTAAATAATGTTTGGAACTCGTCATTGTTCCATTTCAGCACCCCTCCCATCCAAACCAACCTTAATCAAATATATTACAAGTAAGGGTACCTCAAGTTTCTTGGTATCACACGAAGTACCCTTTCGTTGTATGCCGTATCTGCATTGCATCAGTGTATAGCTATTGACTTCTCTGGTGTAATTAAAGAGAGCAGCCCAAATGATCATAAAACCATTGTCTCTTTAAGGCATATGTAATTTCCTAGTCATCTAGTTTACAGCACAATCTCTTTACCTGGTTAGATGGTGATCTGTCGCATTCCGAATTGAAATCCCACCAAAATAGAACTTCTCATGGCAGATGATGTCTCCTAATGGATTCCAGACTTGCGGCCTAGATTAATAGACCTGTCACTTGAACCAGTAAAGGTCCGTAATCTGGCAGTCCATATTGATACCAAACTTTCTCTAGATTGTCCAGTGAACCGTCTCCACTATGTGATTTCTGCAGCTAATATATTTTTTTTAATTAATATTAACACATCTGTTTAAATTATCTTAACCACTGCAGACATGATTACTGTTATTTTTATCTAACTTGAGTCCTACATTAAGTTCTTAAGAGCACAGCTGTGCAAAATGCACAGGGCAGCACATTTTGTATCTCTTTCATTGTGACCAATTTAGTCCCATCCTCTGTGCCCTGCATTGGCTCCTAAGTGCTATCCAGGTACCAAGCAATTATACACAGAATTACCTATGAAGCAAACCCAGACTTTGACACTGAACTTGGACTTCATACTCCCTGATGGGCTCTGTGCTGTACTTACCTTGCCCGGTTGGAGGTGCCTTAAGGAAAATGTCTCATTTGGCAGGAAAGATTTCTCGTTGATTGCGGCCAAATCCTGAAACCTTTTGCTGTGCACCTGGAATCCTTCAGAGCACAACACAAAGCCTTCGCTTAAATGGATTTTTGAAACCAGAGTACATAAGTGTGAAAATTTAAGGAGGTGACGAACTAAAATGGTTTCAATTTCTCCAGTGCATGTTCTAGCGTTGTTCAATCTTGTAATTCACATAGGATTGACTTAATTGTAGAAACATCTGTCAAACTGCCTAGCTCTGGACAGAACAGCTCCATTTGACAAAACTCTTGTTTGATCCTTATCATATTTACTCCATGTGTTCAAATCTAATACTGGCCTTTTGACATAAATTCCCTTTGCAGGGATCACTTGTTGGGTTTTTGCCATTAATGTACCCCCTCATTTGACATTGGGATCTTGTACCCACCAAACAAAGATGGATCATTATACTGTTTTGCCATTACTTGCCACAAATCTAAGTAAATCAGGGCTAAGCAGTGAGCAGCCCCTGAACCTGTGGCCAAGCAGATACCAAGGTGTATGCTCTGCTGGGCAGCAATGTATTTTGTTTTGACACTGACATGGAAATAAAGATTCCCAAAAACTGGAAAGTGCTAGTCTCACGTAAACCAGGCAGCAGTATACAAACCCCCTTTGATACAACAATTTGATATTGCTAACGTGTCCCTTTATGATATTTTATTACACATCAGGACTCGTTTTAGGCCGATGAATCTTTTGGCCCAGTTGAGAGACACCTTAGGATGAGATAGCTAATCAATATATCAATCAATACATCAATAATGTCCTCAATATTTATCACGACAATGCATTTTACTTTAGTCAGTCATTAATCAATTCAAAGACACTACCATGACCTCTCAGCCATGAATAGCCACACCTTGATTAGTAGAATTGTATTAGTTTTATTCCCTATTAATTACAGTCTATAAGCAGATACGTTAATCTCAACACCAAGAAACATAATAGCATAGTCACGATATGGCAACTTTGATAAGATTTCATTAAAGCGAGAATCACAAACATCAGAACATAACACGGCGTGAACATAGATCAAGTTTAGCAGAGTGTCAATAACGCGTCAGTTCAACAAAGCATAATCTCTGTCGTTTGTCTATTTGCATCAGTTTTCGTGAACACCTGTCCTAACCTAGATTAGCATTCGCATGTTGGGCTTCATGCAAACAATTTAGAACACTAATTTGGAAAACATTTATCGAAGGTCTCTGTCAAAAGTAAGCAGTTGGTACCTAGAAAGGAAAAGCAAACAGCCCAATCACAATTACATTGTCATAATTACCCTCCAAAGTTTAGGTCAGCACACAGGTTCAGTCTTCGTCTTCAGGACATCAGTCAATTCTCCATCAGTCAAAACCCTGCTCCGGGGCAAAAGGGCACTTTCCTCATAAGGAGGTAAAGTGTAACATGGACAAATCTAAGGCAAAGGATGGTTTTAAGTAAACCACCAAGTCACCAGAGTGACAGTTTCTGGATAAAATCAATAGCATTCCCTACCTAATTCTAAGTGACTCCCCGTGACATGGGTTTTTATCCCTTTTCCGTTGTACATTCCCCCAAAATTTTATTGGACATTTGTTATACCCCACTATCTTTAACCTATCAGAAAGTACATTAGGTAACCCAACTCTTCACCCCATATTATTTTACAAGTCTTTGATTTGTCTTCATAATTGACGTCTTCCGAGGTGGCACGTCCGGTATGATTTCATCTTTCTGTCATTCTTTGCACATCTTCTGGTCAGCAATTTCATTGTCTTCACCGATTTGAATGACCTTGTACATTACATTAATCTACACTGTTTCAATTTGCTTATAACATTTACTCTGCACACAGTGGTGAATGCTTGAGAACGGATCTAACATGGTTACATTTGTCTTCTAATTTGAAGAAAAAACACGCAGGGTCGTGTCCCTTTGTGAGTCAGCATACTGAAAAATAGAAAAATGCATTTAATATATGAGCCAAGAAGCTAAGCTTCAGCTCATGCTAACTTAAGGCCTATGAGGATTTCAGCACAGATTCAATAACGCAATCATTAGTACAAAGTTATTTAAACATATAAACCTTTTAGTCAGTATTATTAGTCTACATATACATTGGCGGCCACTCCCTGTGGTCACATTTCAGGTGCACGTATTAAGCAAAATCACTATTCTAATTTCTATGCAGCATTGTCTCACATGAATTCATAAACATTTCATGTTAATATGGATTATATAATCTACGCGCTCTCAATATCAAAGTGTCCACATAGTATCCTCGAGGTGGGCACTAGTGCTCTGTGTCAAAGGGTAAGTATAGTCTCCCAAAGATGCTGTTTTTCCTTGTGCCAAAGGAGATTAATGAAGAAGCCTTGTAACAAGGGGAATGGAAGTCCAGCTGTCAGAGCCAGGGCTGGGCCTCAGAGCCCTTGACACAAGGTGAAGTGAAGGCGAGGTAGAACCCTTGTAACAATGCAAAGAGTCTGAGGTTGTTTAAGGCCCTTGGAGTGGAGGATAAGCAGTATTCGCATCACACAGGTGAAGGAGAGGGATGTAGTGCCTTGGTAACATAGGCAGCAGAGTGGGATGGCCTCCTTTCGGTGCTCCAAGTGGGATGAAAAGAATGAGGGTTCTCTAAAAGAACTGAGACCATAGAAGAGTTACTGGTAATGGCCTACAAGAGGCGTGACGTAAGTAATCATGGGGTCTGGCCTCGAACGTGGTCTAGAATCATTCGCTTTTATTCGTGCCACCTTCCAGTGTTTGGGTGCTTGTATGCGTTTTCTGTCAGTGTAGCTCAATAAATCACGCATCGACGACCACATTCTACTAAAGCCACACCTGTTGTTGTCGCCAGTGGTTTGGCTTTTTTTAAACTTTGTTTTTACTTTTTTCAGTTCGCTGTACGTATAAATTAATATCATATCCAGTTCTTGAATTAATCACTTAGTGCTGCAGGCTCGAAGTAGCCACTTATGCCATTTTCCTCCATACAGCTGTCTTAGGAACGTCTTCCCATCAGCATGTGTTGCTTCTCATTTTCCTCTGTCTGTCTTTTCACTCTTAAAATTACTTTTGTCTCCTCCACTTCATTATCCTCCCCTCACATAATTTATTTTCCTTTGACTGTCCTTATTACGACTGTTGCTTTATACCGCTTTCCCACAACTTCACCCTAGCGTTAAAATTACAAGAGGCCAACGATTGGATGAGTATGTAGTCTGAATACCTTTATGGCAAAGTGAGAGGCACTTTGAGAAACTCACCCTGCTTTTAGCCTCATCTCCAGGGCTCTTAGCACCCATTCACTTCCTGAACTTATCCAAATGCCTGGGATCACCTCACTTAGCTGTATGCGTTGCATTAGATGCTTATAGTGGGTGAAAACTATTGCAAAAACGGAAACGTAACAGCAGAAAATAAAACAAAAAAAACTTTTAAAAAATAACAAATGCAAAACAGCTAAAAGTGAAACATATCAAATCTAACTAGTACTAAGTCACCGACTTGATTTACCTCGAAGGTTCCGGTACACATTGTCGAGGGCCTGTCATAACTTGCAAAGGTAAAGGAATTAATGTAAGACCCTGAAAGTGAGATTTATTTTAATTACTGCCGTTGCTGAGCAATAGCGCGGCATGCCCCACTTAAAACCTACCGATTTACTGCCAATACTCCTTCCTGGTCTAGACTCCCCAGTAGGATGCGCTCTGGTCATCTGCCCTTGACTACGTTTCTCAGGCCCTAGTATAAACTGATAAGCAGACAGTGGAAGAGTAAGATGGGGAGCACGCAAATTACTCTCACAACATCCTTCAAATTTCTCCCTAACCCAATTTTCCTACAAGAGCGAAGCTCTCTGCTTCCTGCCTTGAATGTGATTACTTTCAGTCCCAAGCTCATGGACACTGCACTAGTCCTATATCTGATCTGGTATAACTCAAGTTATTTGCCGAACCTCAATGTTTACCCACCCCACCCTGGCTTACGGTGGTCTTTAATCAATGACCAGGGCATCTGAGATGACAAGGTTCCTAATGAAGGAGATAAGTCTGGAAAGCGCAGAGGTCCTTCTCTGTACCCAACTCGTGGACCTCTCACGGATTCCACATGTGAACAGATGCTTGGCCGTACTTTTGCACCTCGTGGAACCGATGTAGTGTTAGTCATTCGCACTAATGCAGTGTACTGTAACCTGTTTTGTCTCCATCAGTGTTGTGTCCCGTGACCTCCTGCCTACGCGCAGGACTCTGGGCTTGGATAAACCCCACCTACCGCGTCTGCGCGCGCTTCTCTTCTATCTTGGCACCTGCGGTGGTTTCCGTCCTCCGCCGTGCGCGACGTGGTCTCTGGCACAGACTCGTGTTTTCTCCGTAGATCATGTACTTGATGATTGCGTACCTGCTACCCGCGTAGAGCGCTGCTGATGACCCGCAGACTGGGGAGTTTGTTGGCATCGGCTGCCGCTGGGACCCGCGCCAGCCATGTACTTAGTAACACAATCTCCATACATAAGATGTGGCTATTAGCGGCGCGCGCGCAGGCCAATGCGATGTAAACCAAAGGATAACCTTGTTCGTGCGGACGGGGGCTGCCCATGCGTTTACTGGACGCCTCGCTGCCCCCTGAAAGTTTTGTTTGTGCACTTTGTCGTGACTTGTCCATTGGGACTTAATTTTATGCATTTTGACAATTTTGCACCATATTTTGCCTAACAGAAAATGTTACTGCGCTCTCTTATCGTATGGAAAGGAGAGCTATTCTTTAAGTTGACTCCAGTGTGTCCGTGTCGAAGGGGAAGGGTATGCACACCAGTCCTGGAACTCGCATGCTGACGATGAGGCCCAAGCTGCTCTGCCGATCACTCACTACAGCCTCGAACGTTTTATTCATAAATTCAGTGATCCGATATAGCCGTTAACCCATCCCATTAACATCACACTACTTCATCGGTAGACTACCTGGTTTCATAATCTATTTTAAAAGTGCATTGTCATTGTTGCATTGAATACAAAGACTGGTGCAAAACAAACCTTTCCTTTAGCAGATTGCACTTTACAGAGCCCGAGGTTCATCGCTCGCACTGAAGATCTCGGCGACCAAATTTTTGAAATGCTCAGTGGAAGAGATTTGCTTAATTTTTCAGTTTTGGCAGATGGTCCAGACGAGGAATTGGTCTTGCACAGGATCACAAGGCTCAAACGGTACAGAATGGGCAAGCCTACATGTGTTAAAAGATGATGGTCAAGCAATTTTATGTTCTGCACCCACAGAGCCTGCCACACCCACCCACTCTCCTTGTACTGGACCACCGAGGTCTGTGGGCTTTTGCACCCAGACTAATATAGCCCATTCTGGAGCTTGACAGTTGGTGGTGCCTTATCTGCATGAGTATGTGGTTCTATTTAAATCAGTAAACACTTTAGCCCTTGCACCTGTGCAGCATTACTGATATAGGAGCAGAAGGAAGGGGGGTGTGGGGGTCTTGCGAAGCACACTAATTTGCAGTGCGCCACCCCCACACCTCCAGTACCCCAGGCACCAGTTTTACGGGTGTCTTTCAGTAGGTACCATGGAGCCGAGGTTTCCAACACCTGCTACCCAACTGCCTAAAGGTGCAGCGACTGTCAGACTTCTGTCTCCTGCACTAAGGAGTGTATGCTTGTGTTTTTTTTTTTTTTTTTTTTTCTTCTTTTCTTCTTCCAAGGGTGGGAGTGGCAGTTGTTAAAACAATTTTCATATTTGTGTGCATGCTTGAAGCCTGTTTAAATCTCAACAGGCCCACGAGGATCCTACAATGAAGCTTTAAGAGTGACATGAAGGGAATTGATCATAGGAGCTTGTGCTGTACTGGTCAAGGGTTGTGCACTGGTTGGGTACACTTAGCAGGCAGTTGGACTCATTGCGCATGACTGTGCACACTTGTGCTCTCATGATCAATGGCGAGGTTACGTGCTTTAAGAAAAAAAAATATATCTATGCCTTTCGAGTTTGGGGCCTGACTTGAATGGACTTTGAGGATAGAGAACCCTATACCTTGTTGGGGGTGGCGTGAAGCACATTGGTGAGCACTGCTGTCGATTGTTATTCGTGGCTTCCCATCGATCCATGGGTGCAGAAACCTACCTAGCTTCACATATGTTCTGAAAGGTAACGTAACGTTCAGGGTACTCGAGCCTGATTCCAGAAAGGGTTTAGATCTGCAATGTGCTCTTTGGAAGAGCCCTCCCATGAACTTCCTGATCTGTGCGGGTCAGGTTTGACTTCTCTGCCAGTTTCCGAAGGTGTGCTCTGACCTCTTTGTGGTTGCATACGTCATTACTTTTCCAGCTCTTACAGACCGGGCGGTGTATGGGGTTTCTCTTTCAGATTTAACAACAGTAAATCTTGCAAAACTCCTTTTTGTTTGACACTTCTATTTTTGGTAGTCAGTTGGGGTTTGTATTTATTTATTATTTAGCTGCAGGTGGATTTTTCATTTTTGGATCACTTATTAACCAAATATTTATTGCGATTGACAGGTACCCGGTGTGGCCACAACCTCACCGTGTTTTTTTTTTTTTTTTTATCAACCTTTATTATACCAAAACGGTCAAGAGCTTTGGTCTACTGAGCACACTGCCAACTGAATTCGGGCGACCAGTGGTGTAATCGCTGGATTCACAGTGGAGAAAACGCATGATCACAGAATCTCTTAACTCTGCAGTTGGTCACCCCATTCTCCTAAAGCTGGGTGTGCTTGCAATTAGACTGGACAGCAGGCATGTGCTGCTACATATCGAAAACACACTAATTTATTTCTGCTAGATAGCGCCTAGAGGCATTTCTGTTGTCTTGGAAACCTGTAAGGTACATTTTAGTTTGTTTTGAGATCTGAGTGCGATATACACCCAACCAGAAGATCACCCCTAAGATCTCATGCTCTTCTATATCAGTTATGTTATATCCTCCAATCATTTTGAGGTTGACAAGGAGTACCGTAAGGATCCATACCATCACGGACTAAAATGACATAATTTGAAAAGTTATTACTATACACGCCCTGGACACCAGCAAAGGTGTATAACGCAGCTGTGCAGGCAGGATGGCCGACGATCTTCTTAAATAGAGGAGGAACATTTTTTTCTGCTGAAGGAAAGCGAACGTTTTCATTTTTGCTTGTTTTCAAGTTGAAGGAAAGTAACAATAAAAAAACAAAACAATCTCTGGAGAGCAAGACCACAAAAGTCACGCAAGAAATAAACTACTTGGAGGTCACGTGTGCAAATGACAGCATGATGAACATTCGTCTGAACAAGCCCATATCATGTAAATAGGTAGCCAACTCGATGAATCTCCAGCGTCTTGGGAAAAAAAATTGACACAATCCTGATTAGTTTTGAACTAGTAACCCGTCGGTTTCACACGCTTATGTATTGAACAGTAGACCAACTTGAGCTATCTGTCCTGCTGGCGTTCTGATCTAGAAGATCATAAACTAAGATTCCCCCCTCCCCCAACAAGAATATTCTGTCCACCACAGTTATATGCAAGTTAGTGGTGTATGATGTTCCAGCTCTTCAACAAATCTGTTACTCAACAAAATGAACTATTTGTTTTGTGTGTATTTTTCGTAAAGGAAACTTGCTGTTTGGTTTTAAATCAAAGCCCTGCACTCTCCTTAAACACATTTGGCTGCCCATGGCTACAGATGTTCGTGTTGTAAGGAGGCAGACTTGAATCAAGAACACTTTCCATTTTGTGCATTCTTTTAATAAGACGCTGCCAGACTGCCCCCACCATCACCACTACCTTACTTCTGAATTTCCGTGCTTTGACTTGTTTCTGTGCACTGTGAAAAAGCATAAGACTCAACAGAAGAATACTGGTTATGCATGTGTGGAATGATGTGAAGGTTTTTTGCCTTATCTTTGTGCGGCTGGGCTATTTTGTGTTTACTACTGTATTGAGACTCTTGCTTCCAGCATAAGGTAAAAATGTATGGATAGTTTTACTTGGCAAGGCCTAAGCTGGTTTAAAACACACGCTTTCAGTATGTCATACTAATTAGGTCTCCAAATTGCATTTTTCAGTGTACGCAATACGCGAAGCAGCCACCAACAACCTCATGAAGCTGGTGGAGAAGTTTGGCGCAGAGTGGGCTCAGAACACCATTGTTCCGAAGGTGCTAGCCATGGCCAACGATCCAAACTACCTCCACAGGATGACCACGTTATTCTGTGTTAATGTATGTATCGAGTCAAGTTATGGAACCTAGATTGAAGGAGACCACTACTGCAACAAGGCTTGCTTTTATTGTCTCTGTATTGTCAAACTTTATTTTTTTTTTTAAATTGAAGGGCTATTTATACATTTTGTACCTAGAATACACTAGGTTCCCATGAAGTGTCCTACTTTATTGTGCCTTTTAAATGGTGTGTGGCATGTCTGGGTAATATCTCATTTTCACCCTTATTTCAAATATTTTGCGTGCAGGCCTTGTAGTTATGGCTATATAACTTGGGTTTTATGGATTTTGGGTGAATGTTGGAGGGGGAATGGAACTCCTTTTACTTAAGAGGTTAAAGAGTGGGGGAGGGACAGGGTCTGCGTATCCTCTAGCCTGACTGCAAGCACTGTTGTGGGGATGAAGAATGTGAGGCCTGAAACCCATTATTGGGCAGTGTCTAAGCCTTGACCCACGGGCAGTGCGTGTGTGAGTGGGGGGCAGGGGTATTGAGACTAGTGTTAAGAGCTTGGAATCTAGTATACTGTGTGAAGCCTCTAACCTGGTGCCCCTGCTCCAAATTTTGATGCTGTACTGTGGTATCACGATTGCTTATTAGTAAGATTGCAATCATACATTTAACTATCTCACTTCTCGTTGCCAATGCCCATTTTCTGCTTATGTAGGACAGTACTGCAAGGCATGAATAAGCACCACGCATATTCAGTTATAGTAACAGGCCATCACACTGATATGCCTCTATTTATTTATTTAAACCAGTGCTTTCTATGCACTTTGCTATGGGCCTCTTCATTGTCATGTTATCTTTCGTTTTATCATTTTTCTGAATTTCTCTGTTGATCTTTGCCACTTGATTGGTGCATCATTTTATCATTGTCTGCTTAGACAATGACACTTTGAGAACACATCTTTAGTTGAGCTCCGAGATGACTCCATGACATTCCAATAACACAAGCTTTATTCGATCAATAGATCATCAAAGCAATACACAATACATAATAAAATCAGAGTATAAATACAGTTCCAATTTAAACCCGTATTAACAATAAAAGAGCAACCCCCCCGCTACTCATCTCGTCCAGTCATGATTAAGACACATTACTGATAAAAGAATTCCGTATACGCCATGCCGCCAGCAAATACTTACTAACCGCATATATTAAAACTTTAGAACAATGACTTTTTAAGATTCTCAGAGCAAAGGCACATTTCCTTATTCCCATTTCCCAGCAGATGTTACGAATCCACTTGGACCTAGGAGAAGAGTATGCTGAACATAAAAACATAAAATGTTCAACTGTTTCAGAAGTTGTACCACAAACAGGGCAGATATCAGTTACTGTTTTTACACCCCATCTACACATCAAAGTCTTCAGCGGCAAGGTCCCAAAGCGAAATCTAGCATATAAGCTTTTGCCTAGAATATCAGGTATGATGTCTAGATATAATTCAAACTACGGGTACCATTTGATGTCAATAAAAAGATTTGTTAGGCTACCATGAGATCTACAGCTGATATAGTTGTTCCATATGTAGGCCCAGTATGTACGCTTCAACACTTTGGTGTGGGGTTTCTCCCAAAAGTCTCCTAGGCCCAAGTAACTGAACCAACTGGATACATGTTTGACCCAGGGGATAGAGGCTGAATTGGAACACTTTAGCAGATCTAAAAGTGAGGTCTTATAAACATCCAGTTCTGGGACAGTCCATAGCCTTACCCAATATAAAAGTGGTCTTAAAGTAATTAGGTCGGCTATCCTTCTCAGGCCATGGAATCAACGGAGTGCTAGAAGGGCAAGCACATAGAGACCTCGCAAAATTGTTCTCTCCAATTGTTAGCCTGTTACTATCGGAGAAGCCCCAAACCTCTGCACCATAGACAGCAGCTCCCTGTGCCCTAGCAACATAGAGCTTAATTGCTGGGGAGACAGTTTTTGCTGTCGTACCCCTATAAAAGCACAGGACAGATGCAGCACTGTGCTGCAGGAGACCAGCACTCTTGTTAACCTGTTGTGCCCAGTGCAAATTGTCAGTTAGCCTAACACCCAAATAGTCAATAAAGCTGACCTTGTCCAGTAGATCGCCATCTAAACGAATAGTGCATTTTTTCCGCACTCCAGAGCGAAATGCCATTAGCTTAGTTTTTTTTGTGATTCAACTCCAGACCATATTCCTGACAGAATATTTTAAATCTGTCTATAAGAGCTTGGAAGCCTATTGGGGATTTGGAAATAAGGAGAGAGTCATCTGCAAAAAGAAGAATTGGGATTTTCTGAGCGCACAGGGTGGAGCATCGTTTTGGCATGCTATCAAAACTTGTACCACCTCATTGATAAAAAATGACATTGTTTCAGCCCCTTTTCCCTTTCACAGACAGCTGAAATCTACACCTTTAGGCCAGTTGAGGTGATCAGGACTACACCCCAATGAATGCCCTGGGTCACAAAATAAACCCAAAACAGGAACATCATGCCCATGATAACCAGGTATACAAAAAAGTAATGGATAGGATGCTTGAATTAATCTCCCCCCCCCCCCCCCCCCCACTGGTAATTAATTGGGGGGGGGCTGCATCCCAGTCCATCCTTAGTTTTTCACACAAGATCCTACTGTTTCGACCCAGCGGTATTTAATTGAGTCTTAAACCCTGTTCCAATAGGAGCAGTCCATCCTGAACAAACAAGGAAACTCCTTCCCGAACCAGAACACAAGTAAACCAAGACCGCTTTCACTCAGATTGGGGAACCTCCGTCACATGTAGCTTGTTTTCAGTGGTGCAGTGAATACAGGACCCACATCTGGGTATACCTGTCACATTGAAGTATACAAAAAAGTGATGGGTGGAATGCTTGAATTAATCTTGGCCATTGGTAATTACTTGTGTAGGAAGTTGGCTCTGTATGTACTATTTCAAAGTAAGGAATAGTATGCACAGAGTCCAAGGGTTCCCCTTAGAGGTAAGATAGTGGCAAAAAGAGATAATTCTAATGCTCTATTTTGTGGTAGTGTGGTCAAGCAGTAGGCTTATCAGAGGAGTTGTGTTAAGCATTTGTACACACACAGGCAATAAATGAGGAACACACACTCCGAGACAATTCCAGGCCAATAGGTTTTTGTATAGAAAAATATATTTTCTTAGTTTATTTTAAGAACCACAGGTTCAAGATTTACAAGTAATACTTCAAATGAAAGGTATTTCATGTAGGAACTTTAGGAACTTTGAATTAGCAAAATAGCATATACAGTTTTCACATAAATGACATATAGCTATTTTAAAACTAGGCAGTGCAATTTTCAACAGTTCCTGGGGGAGGTAAGTGTTAGTTTTTGCAGGTAAGTAAACCACCTACGGGGTTCAAGTTTGGGTCCAAGGTAGCCCACCGTTGGGGGTTCAGGGCAAGCCCAAAGTTACCACACCAGCAGCTCAGGGCCGGTCAGGTGCAGAGGTCAAAGTGGTGCCCCAAAACGCATAGGCTTCAATGGAGAAGGGGGTGCCCCAGTTCCAGTCTGCCAGGTAAGTACCCGCATCTTCGGAGGGCAGACCAGGGGGGTTTTGTAGGGCACCAGGGGGGACACGTCCACACAAAGTACACCCTCAGCGGCACGGGGCGCCCGGGTGCAGTGTGCAAACAAGCGTCGGGTTTGCAATAGAAATCAATAGGAGACCAAGGGGTCTCTTCAGTGATGCAGGCAAGGGGGGGGGAGCTCCTCAGTGTAGCCACCACCTGGGCAAGGGAGAGGGCCACCTGGGGGTCGCTCCTGCACTGGAGGTCGGACCCTTCAGGTCCTGGGGGCTGCGGGTGCAGCGTCTTTACCAGGCATCGGGTTCTTAGAAGCAGGCAGTCGCGGTCAGGGGGAGCCTCGTGATTCCCTCTGCAGGCGTCGCTGTGGGAGCTCAGGGCGGTCAACTCTGGCTACTCACGGTCTCGTAGTCACCGGGGAGTCCTCCCTGTGGTGTTTGTTCTCCAAGTCGAGCCTGGGGCGTCGGGTGCAGAGTGCAAAGTCTCACGCTTCCGGCAGGAAACGTGTGTTGTTTCAAAGTTGCTTCTTTGTTGCAAAGTTGCAGTCTTTGGGGAACAGAGCCGCTGTTCTCTGGAGTTCTTGGTCCTTCTAGATGCAGGGTAGTCTTCTGAGACTTCAGAGGTTGCTGGACCCTGGGAACGCGTCGCTGGAGCAGTGTCTTTAGAAGGGGGGAGACAGGCCGGTAGAGCTGGGGCCAAAGCAGTTGGTGTCTCAGTCTTCTCTGCAGGTTTTTCAGTTCAGCAGTCCTCTTCTTCTTAGGTTGCAGGAAACTAGTTTCCTAGGTTTTCGGGAGCCCCTAAATACTGAATTTAGGGGGGGTGTTTAGGTCTGGGGGGTTAGTAGCCAATGGCTACTAGCCCTGAGGGTGGCTACACCCTCTTTGTGCCTCCTCCCTGAGGGGAGGGGGGGCACATTCCTATCCCTATTGGGGGAATCCTCCATCTGCAAGATGGAGGATTTCTAAAAGTCAGTCACCTCAGCTCAGGACACCTTAGGGGCTGTCCTGACTGGCCAGTGACTCCTTGTTTTTCTCATTATCTCCTCCGGCATTGCCGCCAAAAGTGGGGCCGTGGCCGGAGGGGGTGGGCAACTCCACTAGCTGGAGTGCCCTGGGGTGCTGTAACAAAGGGGGTGAGCCTTTGAGGCTCACCGCCAGGTGTTACAGTTCCTGCAAGGTGGAGGTGATGAGCATCTCCACCCAGTACAGGCTTTGTTACTAGCCACAAAGTGACCAATGCACTCTCCCCATGTGGCCAGCAACATGTCTGGTGGGTGGCAGGCTGCTAGAACTAGTCCGCCTACACGGATAGTCGGTTAAGGTTTCAGGGGGCACCTCCAAGGTGCCCTCTGGGGTGTATGTTAGAATAAAATGTACACTGGCATTTATTGTGCTGAGAAGTTTGATACCAAACTTCACAGTTTTCAGTGTAGCCATTATGGTGCTGTGGAGTTCGTGCATGACATAAACTCTTATGGCTACCCTGCACTTATAATGTCTAAGGTTTTGCTTAGACACTGTAGGGGCATAGTGCTCATGCACTTATGCCCTCACCTATGGTATAGTGCACCCTGCCTTAGGGCTGCAAGGCCTTCTAGAGGGGTGACTTATCTATACCTGTAGGCAGTGTGAGGTTGGCATGGCACCCTGAGGGGAGTGCCATGTCGACTTAGTCGTTTTATCCCCACTAGCACACACAAGCTGGCGAGCAGTGTGTCTGTGCTGAGTGAGGGGTCCCCAGGGTGGCATAAGACATGCTGCAGCCCTTAGAGACCTTCCCTGGCATCAGGGCCCTTGGTACCAGTTACAAGGGACTTACCAGGGTGTGCCAATTGTGGAAACAAAAGTACAGGTTAGGGAAAGCACGCTGGGGCCTGGTTAGCAGGCCTCAGCACACTTTCAAATCATAACTTGGCATCAGCAAAGGCAAAAAGTCAGGGGGGTAACCATGCCAAGGAGGCATTTCCTTACAACTTGAGACTGCATCCCAGTCGTTTTGTGCACCATGCCACCTCAGTTTGCATCCAGCCATATGCAAATTATGCCCTTGCTCACTGTACCACTGGAACCAAGCTACACCGACTGAAGAGCTCTAATCTGGTTGAAATCCGTCTTGGTTGCTTGTGTTCTGGTTCAGAAGAGGACCTGCCCTAATATGTTAGATTGGACTGATCCTATTGGATCAGTGTCAAGTCTGATTTGCATATGGGTAGGTCCAAACTGAAGTGGCATAGTGGGCATAAGAACAATGGATTTGGAATGCTACCCTAAGCAATTGCCAGGGACGAAACCTATTGCAAGCATTTCCTATTAGGGACAAGCATATAAGATTGATCCACCATTGCAGCCCATAATAGTCTGGTCTTTCTCTTGTCCAATTTTTAAGCTATGCTTATGATTGTAATAGTATGTCCGATGGCATGTGTAGCTGCAGATACACATGCTGTGCACTGTTCCTGCCATCTAGTGTTGGGCTCTGAGTGTTACAAGTTGTTTTTCTTCGAAGAAGTCTTTTCGAGTCACGGGACCGAGTGACTCCTCCCTTTCGGCTCCCTTGCGCATGGGCGTCGACTCCATCTTAGATTGTTTTCTTTCCGCCATCGAGTTCCGACGTGTTCCTCTTCGCTCCGTATTTTGAATCGGGAAAGTTAGCTAAGTATCAAATTCGTTGGTATTGTTCTCGTTCGGTACCGGTTTCGTTTTACGGCACCGACATCAAGACCGCTTCAGCGCCCCTTCGGGGCTTCCGCTCTTCAAGGCCTGGTTGGCCCGACCACACCCGTCGTCCAAGACTAATGGACCGGACCCCCTTCCGTTTCTGTCCTAAGTGTCATGCCAAGTATCCTTATACAGACGAGCACCGGGTCTGTAACCTGTGTTTGTTGCCCGAACACAGAGAGGATACTTGTGAAGCTTGCCGAGCGTTTTGATAGAAGAAAACCTTGAGAGATCGACACGCAAGAAGACTACAAATGGCTTCGAAGCCAAAACAAGATCTCGACGTCGAGGAGGAAGAGAGAATTTCCATCCAAGAAAAGGACTCTGATGAATCCGACTGTGAGCGACCCTCGACGGTGCAACAAACTGTGAGTAAACCTGCCCTGTCCCAAACCTAGGGTCACACCAAAAAATTCAAGGCCACAGGGACGCCACCGCCAGCAGGCCATGGCTCAACCCATAGAAAGGAAGGTGACCAAATAACATTGGCACCGAAAAAGGCCAAAGATTTGCTGAAGACTTCCGACTCCGGTCGACATTCCAGCACCGAAAAAATTCAGCATCGAGTTCTCGAGTCAAGCAAGCCTCGAAAAAGCTCCTCAGAACCGAAAAAGACAATTACATTAGGAATTTCGGTACCGAAAAAACCAGCTTTGGAGGCGAAACGCACTTCCTACACTGAGGAGCAAGGGCTTTCTATGCAGCTCAAAGAAAGGCACAGATGTGAGCAAGATCTGGATGTAGAACAACATGACCAAACGCAACAAAGGGTACAGATCCGGAAGGAAACCGGGAGGGTACAAACCATCCCTCCACTCAAATCGAAAAGAAAACTAGCCTTTCAAGAAACTGAAATGCAACCGAAAGCCAAAGTGGTTAGAGACCAATAACCACCACCACAGTTGTCACTAGTGGGTACACCGATGGCGCAGTCTCCCACACATACTGGGATGATGCGGATCCCTGGGATCTATACGACCCACCTATATCGGACAACAGCCCAGAGTGTTATCCAACCAAGCCTTCACCACCAGAGGACAGTACAGCATATACGCAAGTACTAGCCAGGGCAGCTACGTTCCACAACGTAACAATACACTCGGAACCAGTGGAGGATGACTTCCTTTTCAACACTCTGGCATCCACTCACGCATCCTATCAAAGCCTGCCAATGCTATCGGGCATGCTCAAACACGCACAACAGGTCTTCCAAGAGCCTGTAAAGGGGAGAGCTATCACGCCCAGGGTTGAAAAGAAATATAAACCACCCCCGTCAGACTCAATGTTTATAACGCAACAGCTCCCTCCGGACTCAGTGGTTGTAGGGGCTGCAAACTCACAATCAGGGGATGCTCCACCACCTGATAGAGAGTCGAAGGTTCGACGCAGCGGGCAAGAGTGGCATTACAAGCAGCCAATCAATGGCAAATTGCAAATTCGCAAGCCCTACTTGCACGCTACGACAGGGCACACTGGGACGAAATGCAAGACATCATCCAGCATTTGCCCAAGGAACACCAAAAACGTGCCCAACAAGTAGTTGAAGAGGGACAGGCCATATTGAACAATCAAATACGGTCTGCCTTAGACTCTGCAGATACAGCAGCACGGACTGTCAACACAGCTGTAACAATTTGAAGGCATGCATGGCTGCGAAGTTCTGGATTTAAACCAGAAATACAACAGGCGGTACTAAATATGCTGTTTAATCAACATCAGTTGTTTGGGTCGGGGGTGAATACCGCGATCGAGAAAATGAAAAAAGACATGGACACGGCCTAAGTCATGGGCGCGCTCTACTCCTCACAGTACAGAGGCACATTCAGGAAACCAAAGTTTGGGGGGGGGGGGAGGGGAGTTCGACAACAGACATCTGAACCATCCACCTCCCAACCAAAACCCACCTACCAGTCGCAATACCAAAGATGGGGGTTTTGTGGTTCCTACAGGGGACAATTCCCAAGAGGGAAATTCCAGCCCTCCAAACCAAGCCCTAGCAAACAGTGACTTCAATGTCAGACTACCCCAACACTTCTCATCGGGGGGGGGGGGTAACCAAATACTACCACAATTGGACACACATTACCACATACACGTGGGTCCTATCAATTATCCAACATGGTTATTGCATAGAATTCACAACATTCCCTCCAGATGTTCCACCAAAAGCGCACAGATTGTCTCCACAACACTTAGACCTATTACAAGTAGAGGTCCAAGCACTGTTATAAAAACAAGCCCTAGAGCTAGTACCCAATCACCAGAAGGGAACAGGCATTTACTCCCTGTATTTCCTTATTCCAAAAAAGGACAAAACATTAAGGCCTTTCTTAGATCTCAGAACACGGAATCTCTTCATCAAATCAGATCATTTTCACATGGTAACACTTCAGGACGTAGTTCCCTTATTAAAAAAAGGGGAATACATGACAATATTGGATCTCAAGGATGCGTATTTTCACTTACCCATCCATCCGTCTCACAGGAAATACCTCAGGTTTGTAATACAAGGCAAACATTATCAAAAGTGCTACAGTTTGGAATAACAGCCCCCAGAGTATTTACAAAATGCCTAGCCGTAGTAGCAGCTCATATAAGGAGACATCATATGCACGTATTCCCATATTTGGACGATTGGCTAATAAAAGCCAACACTCAGCAACAATGTCAATTTCACACGCAATAAGTCCTAGATACTCTACACAAACTAGGGTTTTCTATAAATTACCAAAAAACACATTTACAACCATCCCAAATACAACAATACTTGGGAGCAACACTCAACACACAGAGCAATTGCCACTCCAAGTCCACAAAGAGTTCAGTCGTTCCAAAATGTAAGATCAAGCATGCAACCAAACCAACAATACACGGTAAGGTTTGTGATGAAACTACTAGGCATGATGTCCTCGTGCATAGCTATTGTCCCAAATGCAGGACTACGCATTAGGCCCTTACAGTAGTGCCTAGCAAAACAATGGACGCAGGCACAGGGCCAACTCCAAGATCTAGTGTTGCTAGACCGCCAAACACTCTTTGCTTCAATGGTGGAACACTGCAAATTTAAACAAAGGGCGGCCTTTTCAAGACCCAGTGCCTCACGTCATTATCACAACAGACTCTTCCATGATTGGGTGAGGAGCACACCAACAATCACAGCATACAAGGTCAATGGGACAATCAACAAACTACTTCACATAAATCACTTGGAACTGCTAGCGGTATTTCTAGCATTAAAAGCGTTTCAGCCACTTCTAGCCCACAAACACATTCTTGTCAAAACAGTCAATATGACAACAATGAATTATCTAAACAAACAGGGGGGGGCACACTAGTCACAGCTGTGTCTCTTAGCACAAAAAAATTGGCATTGGGCAATTCACAACAACATTCGCCTGATAGCACAATACCTACCAGGCATTCAAAATCAGTTGCCCGACAATCTCAGTCGAGATCAACAGCAAACTCACGAATGGGAAATACATCCCCAGATTCTACAAGATCACTTCTACCGCTGGGGGACACCAAACCTAGATCTATTTGCAACAAAAGAAAACGCAAAATGTCTAAACTTTGCGTCCAGGTACCCACACCCTCAGTCCAAGGGCAATGCTCTATGGATCTGCTGGTCAGGGATATTTGCTTACGCTTTCCCCCTCTCCCACTCATTCCTTATCTGGTCAAAAAACTGAGTCAAAACAAACTCAAACTAATACTTGTAGCACCAACGTGGGCTCGCCAACCATGGTACACCACACTGTTGGACCTATCTGTGGTACCCCACATCAAACAACCAAACAGACCAGATCTGTTAACACAACACAAACAGATCAGACACCCGAATCCAGCATCGCTCAACCTAGCAATCTGGCTCCTGAAGTCTTAGAATTTGGATATCTAACCTTTCTAAAGAATGTATGGGGGTCATTAAACAAGCAAGAAAACCCACAACCAGACATTGTTAAGCTAACAAATGGAAAAGATTTGTTTGTTACTGCCAGGCTAATCAGATTACGCCACTAGACTCCTCCACACAAAACATTGTAAGTTACTTACTACACTTACAAAAGTCCAATCTAGCCTTCTTTTCCATTAAAATACATCTCACTGCAATATCTGCTTATCTGCAGATTAAACATTCAATATTGCTTCTTAGAATTCCAGTTATTAAAGCCTTTGTGGAAGGACTAAAAATAATCATACCCCCAAGGACACCACCAGTGCCCTCGTGGAATATTAATATTGTGTTAACACGACTCATGGGCCCACCATTTGAACCCATGCATTCTTGTCAAATACAATTTTTAACATGGAAAGTAGCCTTTCTAATAGCCATCACTTCACTTAGAGTTAGCGAAATACAGGCGTTTACTATTCAAGAACCCTTTACTATTCAAGAACCCTTTATACAAATACATAAACATAAGGTGGTTCTCCGTACAAATCCACAATTCTTACCAAAAGTCATATCACCGTTTTATCTGAATCAAACAGTAGAACTCCCAGTCTTCTTCCCACAGCCAGACACAGTAGCAGAAAGGGCATTACATACGTTAGACATAAAAAGAGCACTAATGTATTACATTGACAGAACAAAACAATTTTGGAAAACAAAACCATTTTTCGTAGCATTCCAAAAACCACATGCAGGTAACCCCATATCCAAACAAGGTATTGCCAGATAGATTTTCAAATGCATACAAACCTTCTACCTAAAAGCTAAGAGTTACCAATTACTCCAAGGGCACACTCCACTAGAAAAAAAGGCGCCACAATGGCGCTTCTTGGTAATAAACCAAAGACAGAAATTTGTAAGGCAGCCACTTGGTCTACGCCTCATACATTTACTCAGCATTACTGTGTAGATGTGTTAGCAGCACAGCCACAGTAGGACAGGCTGTACTAAGAACATTATTTCAGACAACTTCAACTCCTACAGGCTAACCACCGCTTTTGCGGAGATTACTGCTTTGTAGTCTATGCACAGCATGTGTATCTGTAGCTACACATGCCATTGAACGGAAAATATCACTTACCCAGTGTACATCTGTTCGTGGCATGGTGCGCTGCAGATTCACATGCGCCCTCCCACCACCCCAGGAGCCTGTAGCCGTTTTAGTTGCATTGAAATTGTATATATGTAAAAATGTTGACTTTAATACTCTATGTACATACACATTTACTCCATTGCATGGGCACCTCTAGTATCCTTACTTTAACAACTCCTACCTCACCCTGTGCGGGGAAAACAATCTAAGATGGAGTCTACGCCCATGCGCAATGAAGCCGAAAGGGAGGAGTCGCTCGGTCCCGTGACTCAAAGACTTCTTCGAAGAAAAACAACTTGTAACACTGCGAGCCCAACACTAGATGGCAGGAACAGTGCACAGCATGTGAATCTGCAGCACAACATGCCACGAACAGATGTACACTGGGTAAGTGACATTTTGCTTATATAGCACTTACTACCCCTGGCAAAGTGTCGGCGTTTTTCGGCTAGTAGCACACTACTCCGGAACCCAAGAGGAATTAGTGGTGGGTTAGTATAGGGAAATACGAGTACAGTTTTAATATTATGAGTTAATTTGAGCGGAGGATATGTGAGTTTGTTAGTGGGGTTGACTAGAGTAATGGAGGAGGGAAGAATCCAGAAGTGTTAATTGGGGGTTTATAGAAATAGGATGAGGCTTGGGTGAGTAAAGGAGAGATGGAGGAGGGAAGAGTCTGTGGAAAGGACTAGGGAGATCATAGCAGCAGGAATTGTTTTGGATGAATCAAAGGTGAGATAAATGAGGTAGAATTTAGAAGGATTGTTTGAGACATCATGGTAGTAAACAGGTTTGGGGTGAGCTAGATGTGGAAGAGGAGCGAAGAGCTTAGGCAGGGTTATTTTGGAGACAAAAGTAGTAGAATGGGTTTGGGATGAGTCAGAGTGGGGATGGAGGATAGATTAATAGACGTGACATAGGGTGATGGGTAGACAAAGTAAAGCTTACATGAGTACGTTTTTATATTTTCATTTATAAATGTATTTATATATACATTTTTAAATCCTTTCTATTCATTTTTTTTAATTTATGTATTCATAATTTTGTACTTTAACTTTATAATTTGAATTTTATTTATAGATGTTTATTTTTATTTAAAATTTCTCTAGTACAATAAGATTAGAGTAATATGTAAATACATAGTAAGGGAATATATGTTCAAGGAATAAAATAATGGCTATAATATGAGAAGAAAAGTAGTATTGTATAAACAGACTTACGATTTGTAATATTTGAAGGTAATAAGTGTACTTTTCTAAAATTTATCTTTCCTCAATTTTTAATAGCGAAATGCTTATGTAATAAAACATTTGATCAGTGTGCCATAAAAACGAGAGCAGGGATTCATAAGTATATAATAGAGCAATTTATCTAGAAGCTATGCAATGACCTTATGAACATGTTAAGCATAGAATAACATACACATGTATATATACACACACACACATACATACAGGTATATATTTGAGTAAATATACATTTGTTAAACCGGTTTAAAGAGCATGTGTATAATTTATTGTTATGACATAGTGAGACATATTTCTTAAAGAACTATTCATATCTAGAATATACACATCAGATTAAAAATATTTATCAGCACAGGCATATGTAGTCCATTGCTGTTTTGAATATAGTGGTTATGAAGGAAAGAGCCATCTCTTGAGTAGTCTTCTGAAGATAAGATAGTTATCAGTGGAGCTTATATTTGGGGGTAATGAATTCCATAGTTTGGCTGCTTGAACAAGGAAGGATGTACCACTAATAGTCTTGTATGGTGGTGTTCTAACGTGGGGGGGGGGGCGGGGGGCAATCTTGAGCGCAGGTTTCTTTGAATGTATGTGGTTATTTTATTTCTGATAAAAAGCGGTCATGTTCCATGTATAGTATTGTCGGTGAATCAAAGTGGCTTGAAGGTGGATCTTCTGGCAACGGGTAACCAGTGTAGTGCTCTCAAGACAGGTGAGATGTGGGCTTGTGACTTTACATGTAATAGCCTGTGTAAGGAAATGGCTCCCTGTTGCAGTTACCCCCCACTTTTTGCCAGATACTGATGCTGACTTGACTGAGAAGTGTGCTGGGACCCTGCTAACCAGGCCCCAGCACCAGTGTTCTTTCACCTAAAATGTACCATTGTCTCCACAATTGGCACAACCCTGGCACCCAGGTAAGTCCCTTGTAACTGGTACCAAGGGCCCTGATGCCAGGGAAGGTCTCGAAGGGCTGCAGCATGTCTTAGGCCACCCTAGGGACCCCTCACGCAGCACAGACACACTGCTTGCCAGCTTGTGTGTGCTGGTGGGGAGAAAATGACTAAGTCGACATCGCACACCCTTTAGGGTTCCATGCCAACCTCACACTGCCTGTGGCATAGGTAAGTCACCCCTCTAGCAGGCCTTACAGCCCTAAGGCAGGGTGCACTATACCACAGGTGAGGGCATAGGTGCATGAGCACTATGCCCCTACAGTGTCTAAGCCAAACCTTAGACATTGTAAGTGCAGGGTAGCCATAAGAGTATATGGTCTGGGAGTCTGTCAAAAACGAACGCCACAGCTCCATAATGGCTACACTGAATACTGGGAAGTTTGGTATCAAACTTCTCAGAATAATAAACCCACACTGATGCCAGTGTTGGATTTATTAAAAAATGCACACAGAGGGCATCTTAGAGATGCCCCCTGTATTTTACCCAATTGTTCAGTGCAGGACTGACTGGTCTGTGCCAGCCTGCTGCTGAGAGACTAGTTTCTGACCCCATGTGGTGAGGGCCTTTGTGCTCTCTGAGGACAGAAACAAAAGCCTGCTCTGGGTGGAGGTGCTTCACACCTCCCCCTGCAGGAACTGTAACACCTAGCAGTGAGCCTCAAAGGCTCAGGCTTCGTGTTAAAATGCCCCAGGGCACTCCAGCTAGTGGAGATGCCCGCCCCCTGGACACAGCCCCCACTTTTGGCGGCAAGTCCAGGAGAGATAATGAGAAAAACAAGGAGGAGTCACTGCCCAGTCAGGACAGCCCCTAAGGTGCCCTGAGCCGAGGTGACTCTGACTTTTAGAAATCCTCCATCTTGCAGATGGAGGATTCCCCCAATAGGGATAGGAATGTGCCCCCCTCCCCTCAGGGAGGAGACACAAAGAGGGTGTAGCCACCCTCAAGGACAGTAGCCATTGGCTACTGCCCTCCCAGACCTAAACACACCCCTAAATTTAGGGGCTCCCCAGAACCTAGGAACTCAGATTCCTGCAACCTAAGAAGAAGAGGAGTGCTGAGCTGAAAAACCCTGCAGAGAAGACGGAGACACCAACTGCTTTGGCCCCAGCTCATCCGGCCTGTCTCCCCACTTCGAAAGACAGTACCCAGCGACACTTTCCCCAGGGACCAGCGACCTCTGAAGCCTCAGAGGACTGCCCGGCATCTAGAAGGACCACGAACTCCAGAGGACAGCGGCTCTGTTCACCAAAGACTGCAACTTTGAAACAAAGAAGCAACTTTGCAACAACTTGCGTTTCCCGCCGGAAGCGTGAGACTTGACACTCTGCACCCGACGCCCCCGGCTCGACTTGTGGAGAACTTCAGGGAGGACTCCCCGGCGACTGCGAGACCGTGAGTAGCCAGAGTTGCCCCCCCCCCCCCCGAGCCCCCACAAGGACGCCTGCAGAGGGAATCCCGAGGCTCCCGCTGACCGCGACTGCCTGCTTCTAAGATCTGACGCCTGGTAAAGACTCTGCACCCGCAGCCCCCAGGGCCTGAAGGATCCGACCTCCAGTGCAGGAGCGACCCCCAGGTGGCCCTCTCCCTTGCCCAGGTGGTGGCTACCCCGAGGAACCACCCCCTCCTCCCCCCCCCCCCCCCCCCCCCCCCCCCCCCACCTTGTCTGCCTGCATCACTGAAGAGACCCCTTGGTCTCCCATTGAAACCTATTGAAAACCCGACGCTTGTTTGCACACTGCACCCGGCCGCCCCCGTGCCGCTGAAGGTGTACTTTCTGTGTGGACTTGTCCCCCCGGTGCCCTACAAAACCCCCCTGGTCTGCCCTCCGAAGACGCGGGTACTTACCTGCTGACAGACTGGAACCGGGGCACCCCCTTCTCCATTGAAGCCTATGTGTTTTGGGCACCACTTCGACCTCTGCACCTGACCGGCCCTGAGCTGCTGGTGTGGTAACTTTGGGGTTGCTCTGAACCCCCAACGGTGGGCTACCTTGGGCCCAATCTTGAACCTGCAAAAACTAACATACTTACCTCCCCCAGGAACTGTTGAAAATTGCACTAAGTGTCTAGTTTTAAAATAGCCATGTCATTTATGTGAAAACTGTATATGCTATTTTTCTAATTCAAAGTACCTACATGAAATAACTTTCATTTAAATCTTGAACCTGTGGTTCTTAAAATAAACTAAGAAAATATATGTTCGATGGCATCTGTCGCTGTAGATACACATGGTATGCATGAGCTCGCCATCTGGTGTTGGGTCGGAGTGTTACAAGTTGTTTTTCTTCGAAGAAGTGTTTTCGAGTCACGGGACCGAGTGACTCCACCTTCTGTGCTCATTGCGCATGGGCGTCGACTCCATCTTCGATTGTTTTCTTTCCGCCATCGGGTTCGGACGTGTTCATGTCGCTCCGAGTTTCGGAACGGAAAGATAGCTGAAGACGGAAGATTTTCGACGGTATCGTTGCGATCCGGTTAGAGATAGACACATACGACGACGCGTTGAACATCGAAGCGCTTCGGTGCCCTTCGGGGTAGATTTCGGCACCCCGTCGGGGCCTAGTCGGCCCGACCGCGTGGAGGACAACGCCGATGGATCGGACCCCGTTTCGATTCTGCCCCGAATGCCACAACAAATATCCTTATACGGACCTGCACTCGGTCTGTAATCTGTGCCTGTCACCCGAGCACAGTGAAGAATCCTGCGAGGCCTGTCGGGCGTTCCGGTCCCGAAAAACTCTGCGCGACCGTCGAGCGAGAAGACTGCAGATGGCGTCCACGCCGAAAGAGCGTCGACAGTTCGAGACAGAAGAAGAACAGGAGGAATCCTTTTCCATCCAGGATTCAGACTCCGACGAGCTACACTCTACAAGAACTGTGAGTAAGACGTCGAGATCAAACCTTAAAAAAGGAAAGAAGGCCCAGGGGACGCCACTGCCAACCGGCCATGGCTCCACCCAAATTCTCGGTGACCAACAATCGGCACCGAAAAAGGCCCATTCAGTGTCGAGATCGTCCGACTTCGGTCGAGACACCGGCACGCAGCCTCCTCGGGACCGAGAGAGTGCTAAACAGAAGCATCGACACCGAGAGTTCGGTGTCGACACCGATCGACGCCGAGACAGTGGCGCCGAAGACCATAGAGGCCAAGAATTTTCGGCACAGAAAAAGAGGAAGGTTACCTCGGAGCCGAAAAAACAATCGACAGGGCTTTCGGAGCCGAAAAAAGCGACATCAGACCCTGTTTCTGGCTCCTATACCGAAGAGCATTCTATGTCTTCTCAACTGAAGAAACATAGATTTGAACAAGAACTGCAATCCACTGACGTGGATCACACGCAAAAGCGTATCTTTATTCAGCAGGGGACTGGGAAGATCAGTACCCTTCCACCTGTCAAACGAAAGAGAACGCTTCAGTTTACTCCTCAGCAAGACACAACACAAAAGGTAACACCTCCTCCCTCGCCTCCACCTGTAACTCCGGCTTCGCCAACTTACACCCCGTCACATTCGCCAGCTCACACCGCCATGAGCCACGACGACCAAGATCAGGATGCGTGGGACTTGTACGACGCACCAGTGTCTGATAACAGCCCAGACACATACCCAACTAGGCCATCACCACCGGAAGACAGCACAGCCTACTCACAAGTGGTGGCTAGAGCAGCTCTATTCCATAATGTGGAACTACACTCGGAACAAGTAGAGGATGATTTTTTATTTAACACCCTCTCCTCAACCCACAGCTCCTACCAAAGCCTGCCGATGCTCCCAGGCATGCTACGCCATGCAAAAGACATTTTCAAGGAGCCAGTTAAAAGTAGGGCAGTGACGCCTAGGGTGGACAAAAAGTATAAGGCGCCTCCTACGGACCCTGTCTTCATCACCTCTCAGCTGCCACCAGACTCTGTGGTGGTAGGGGCTGCCAGAAAACGGGCAAACTCACACACTTCTGGGGATGCACCTCCCCCAGATAAAGAAAGTAGGAAGTTCGATGCAGCCGGGAAGAGGGTTGCTGTCCAAGCAGCAAACCAGTGGCGCATCGCAAATTCACAAGCGCTGCTAGCGCGATACGACAGAGCCCACTGGGATGAGATGCAGCATCTCATTGAACATCTCCCAAAAGATCTGCAAAAAAGAGCAAAACAGGTTGTTGAGGAGGGTCAAAACATTTCCAACAATCAAATACGCTCCTCCATGGATGCAGCAGACACGGCCGCAAGAACCATTAATACGTCGGTTACCATCCGTAGGCACGCATGGCTCAGAACGTCTGGATTCAAGCCAGAAATTCAGCAGGCAGTGCTTAACATGCCAGTAAACGAGAAACTTCTGTTCGGTCCGGAGGTCGACACAGCTATAGAAAAGCTCAAGAAGGACACTGACACTGCCAAGGCCATGGGCGCACTCTACTCCCCGCAGAGCAGAGGATCTTATAACACCTTCCGCAAAACACCTTTTAGAGGAGGGTTTCGGGGTCAGGCCACACAAGCTAGCACCTCACAGTCCGCACCGCCCACCTACCAGGGACAGTACAGGGGAGGTTTTCGGGGCCAGTATAGAGGGGGGCAATTTCCTAGGAATAGAGGAAGATTTCAAAGCCCCAAAAACACTACCAACAAGCAGTGACTCACACGTCACTCACCCCTCCCACACAACACCAGTGGGGGGGAGGATACATCAATATTACGAAGCATGGGACAAAATAACTACAGATACATGGGTCCTAGCAATTATCCAACATGGTTATTGCATAGAATTCATGCAATTCCCTCCAGACATACCACCAAAATCACAAAATTTATCAAAATACCATTCACAACTTCTAGAGATAGAAGTTCAAGCACTACTGCAAAAAAATGCAATAGAATTAGTACCAAGCACACAAATAAACACAGGAGTTTATTCACTGTACTTCTTGATACCAAAAAAGGACGAAACACTGAGACCAATTCTAGACCTCAGGGTAGTAAACACATTCATCAAATCAGACCACTTTCACATGGTCACACTACAAGAAGTGTTACCATTGCTCAGAAAACACGACTACATGACAACCCTAGACCTCAAGGACGCATATTTCCATATACCAATCCATCAATCACACAGGAAATATCTAAGGTTTGTATTCAAAGGAATACATTACCAATTCAAAGTATTGCCTTTTGGTTTAACAACCGCTCCAAGAGTATTCACAAAGTGCCTAGCAGTAGTCGCTGCACACATCAGAAGGCAGCAAATACATGTGTTCCCGTATCTAGACGACTGGCTAATCAAAACCAGTTCGCTCACACAATGCTCAAACCACACAAATCAAGTCATACAAACCCTCTACAATTTAGGGTTCACCGTCAACTTTGCAAAATCAAACATTCTGCCAAGCAAAGTACAGCAATATCTAGGAGCCATAATAGACACAACAAAAGGAGTAGCAACGCCAACTCCACAAAGGATCCACAATTTCAACAGGGTCATTCAACACATGTCTCCAAACCAAACAATACAAGCAAGAACAATACTACAGCTCCTAGGCATGATGTCCTCATGCATAGCCATTGTCCCAAACGCAAGACTGCACATGAGGCCCTTACAACAGTGCCTAGCCTCACAGTGGTCTCAAGCACAGGGTCACCTTCTAGATCTGGTGTTGCTAGACCGCCAAACTTACCTATCGCTTCTATGGTGGAACAGTATAAATTTAAACATAGGGCGGCCTTTCCAAGACCCAGTGCCACAGTACGTAATAACAACAGATGCTTCCATGACAGGGTGGGGAGCACATCTCAATCAACACAACATAAGAGGACAATGGAACATACATCAAACAAAACTGCATATAAATCATCTAGAATTATTAGCAGTTTTTCAAGCACTAAAAGCTTTCCAACCAATCATAACCCACAAATACATCCTTGTCAAAACAGACAACATGACAACGATGTATTATCTAAACAAACAAGGAGGAACACATTCAACGCAGTTAAGCTTGTTAGCTCAAAAAATATGGAAGTGGGCTATCCACCATCAAATTGGTCTAATAGCACAGTTTATTCCGGGGATCCAGAATCAGCTGGCAGACAATCTCTCTCGAGATCACCAGCAAGTTCACGAATGGGAAATCCACCCACAAATTCTGAACACCTACTTCACACTCTGGGGAACACCACAAATAGACTTATTTGCAACAAAAGAGAACGCAAAATGCCAAAACTTCGCGTCCAGATACCCACACAAGCAATCCCAAGGCAATGCCCTATGGATGAACTGGTCAGGAATATTTGCTTACGCTTTTCCTCCTCTCCCTCTCCTTCCTTACCTAGTAAACAAATTGAGTCAAAACAAACTCAAACTCATTTTAATAGCACCAACGTGGGCAAGACAACCCTGGTACACAACACTGCTAGATCTGTCTGTAGTACCACACATCAAACTGCCCAACAAACCAGATCTGTTAACGCAACACAACCAACAGATCAGACACCCGGACCCAGCATCGCTGAATCTAGCAATCTGGCTCCTGAAATCCTAGAATTCGGACACTTACAACTTAGCCAAGAGTGTATGGAAGTCATAAAGCAGGCCAGAAGGCCATCCACTAGACACTGCTACGCAAGTAAGTGGAAAAGATTTGTTTGGTACTGCCATCATAATCAGATACAACCACTAGAGGCAACTCCAAAACATATAGTAAATTACTTGCTCCATTTACAAAAAGCAAAGCTAGCCTTCTCTTCTATTAAAATACACCTTGCAGCAATATCTGCATACCTGCAAACTACATATTCGACTTCCTTGTATAGGATACCAGTTATCAAAGCATTCATAGAAGGGCTTAAAAGAATTATACCACCAAGAACACCACCTGTTCCTTCATGGAACCTAAACGTGGTTCTAACAAGACTCATGGGCCCACCCTTCGAACCCATGCACTCTTGCGGAATACAATTCCTCACCTGGAAAGTTGCCTTTCTCATCGCCATTACATCTCTAAGAAGAGTAAGTGAAATTCAAGCGTTCACAACACAAGAGCCTTTTATACAAATACATAAAAATAAGGTCGTCCTACGACCTAATCCAAAATTTTTACCAAAAGTTATTTCTCCATTCCATCTAAATCAAACGGTAGAATTACCAGTATTCTTCCCACAGCCAGATTCTGTGGCTGAAAGAGCACTACATACATTAGATGTCAAAAGAGCATTAATGTACTACATTGACAGAACGAAGAACATCAGAAAAACTAAACAGCTATTTATTGCATTCCAAAAACCTCATGCAGGTAACCCAATATCAAAACAAGGTATAGCCAGATGGATAGTTAAATGCATCCAAATCTGCTACCTTAAAGCAAAAAGACAACTGCCCATTACTCCCAGGGCACATTCAACAAGGAAAAAAGGTGCTTCAATGGCCTTTTTAGGAAACATCCCAATACAAGAAATATGTAAGGCAGCCACTTGGTCTACGCCTCACACATTCACCAAACACTACTGTATAGATGTGCTATCCGCACAACAAGCTACAGTAGGTCAAGCTGTATTAAGAACTCTATTTCAGACAACTTCTACTCCTACAGGCTAAACCACCGCTTATGGGGAACTAACTGCTTACTAGTCTATGCATACCATGTGTATCTACAGCGACAGATGCCATCGAACTGAAAATGTCACTTACCCAGTGTACATCTGTTCGTGGCATCAGTCGCTGAGATTCACATGGACCCACCCACCTCCCCGGAAGCCTGTAGCAGTTCAGAAGTTACCTTCAATTTTGTACATTTGTATATATATTACTTAATCCTTTAATAGGTACATACTTACATTTTTCATTGCGCGGGCACTATTACTATAGTACAACTCCTACCTCACCCTCTGCGGGGAAAACAATCGAAGATGGAGTCGACGCCCATGCGCAATGAGCACAGAAGGTGGAGTCACTCGGTCCCGTGACTCGAAAACACTTCTTCGAAGAAAAACAACTTGTAACACTCCGACCCAACACCAGATGGCGAGCTCATGCATACCATGTGAATCTCAGCGACTGATGCCACGAACAGATGTACACTGGGTAAGTGACATTTTCATTTTCTATACAAAAACCTATTGGCCTGGAATTGTCCGAGTGTGTGTTCCTCATTTATTGCCTGTGTGTGTACAACAAATGCTTAACACTACTCCTTTGATAAGCCTACTGCTCGACCACACTACCACAAAATAGAGCATTCGAATTCTCTCTTTTTGCCACTATCTTACCTCTAAGGGGAACCATTTGACTCTGTGCATGCTGTTTCTTACTTTGAAATAGTACATACAGAGCCAACTTCCTACAACTACATACTAACCACAATCTTTATTGTGGTGAAGTCCTTCAACCTCAACAGGCTTTGGCTAGCTAAGTCGCTTTCAGAAATGATTTTTAGATATTTGCATCATCAGCTCACTAGTCACCGCTTTGGAGAGGGACTGCTTTACATTCCATGCAGTATTTACTACCATTCTTGCTATGTAGTAAACATTTTAGTTGCAATCCGCAGTGTGTAGTGCTGTACATTCAGTTACTATAGATTCACATGTGCCTACTCTTCCCTGAAAGCAACAGATTTCATACCATGAACTTTAGCGTTCTTTGCTGTGAACACCACTCTGTCTTCAACACTGCACTCCATTTCACAGTTGTCTACAGAGCTGGGAAAAACATCTGAGGTGGAGCCAATGTGCTGTTGCATTATAGACAAAGGTAGTCGGAGCCGGAACATCTGAATCTACAGCACTACATAATAACGAGTGCATGGTTACAGGTTAAGTAGAATTTTTTCATCTATAGTACGAAGATCACACTTCTATATATGTATATATATTTGTTCGATGGCATGTGTAGCTGCAGATACACATGCTGTGCACATCCCGCCATCTAGTGTTGGGCTCGGAGTGTTACAAGTTGTTTTTCTTCGAAGAAGTCTTTTCGAGTCACGAGATCGAGGGACTCCTCCCCTTTCGGCTCCATTGCGCATGGGCGTCAACTCCATCTTAGATTGTTTTCTTTCTGCCATCGGGTTCGGACGTGTTCCTCTTCGCTCCGTGTTTCGGTTCGGAAAGTTAGTTAAATCTTGGAAAATTCGGCGGTATTGTTTGCGATCGGTATCGGGTTAGTTAAAACAGATCGACACCAAATTTTGAAGAGCTCCGGTGGCCCTTCGGGGTTTTCGATTCCCCGGCGGGGCCTGCTCGGCCCGACCTAGTGCGTCTTCAAGGCTAATGGAACGGACCCCATTCCGCTTCTGCCCCGAATGTCACAACAAGTATCCTTACACAGATCAGCATCTGGTCTGTAATTTGTGTTTTGTCTCCCGAACACAGAGGATACCTGCAAGGCCTGTCGAGCGTTTCGGTCGAGGAAAACGCTAAGAGACCGAAGAGCCAAAAGACTTCAAATGGCGTTGGCAGGACACCCAACACTTGGAGGAAGAAGAAACCTTCTCCATCGCGGATTCGGACTCGGACGAGATCGATTCCTAACAGACACAGAGAACCGTGAGTAAGACGTCCCTGCCCAAAACTCAGGGAAAATTCACTAAAGCCCAGGGGACGCCACCACCAACAGGCCATGGCTTAACCCGAAAATTAGGTGACCGGCCATCGTCACCGAAAAATGGCACACGTGTCGAAGTCATCCGACTCCGGTTGAGATACCGGCACAGAACAGACTCGACACCGGGTCAGAGCAATCTCGACATCGAGAGAGCGGCATCAAAACGAGTCGGCACCGAGAGATCGGAACACAGAAAGGCAAAAAAGTGTCTTCGGAGCCAAAAAAGAAATTCGAAAAGGTTTAGATACCGAAACTTCGGCCTCGGAGCTGAAACCAAGCTCCTACACCGAGGAACAGGGCCTGTCCTCACAGATTCGGACAGGATCTAGAGGGCGGGAGCCAGATTACATTCAAAGAAGGCTCCACATTCAGAAGGACACAGGAAAAATCAGTACTCTCCCTCCAATCTGAATTGAAAGGGAACTTGCCTTCCAAGAGAAGGACAAGCAACCCCAAGCAAAGGTGGCAAAACAAATAACTCCGCAACGCTCACCACAACCATCACCGGTAGCCACTCCACCAATGATGCAGTCTCCAACTCATACAGGAATGAGTCAGGATGATCCTGATGCATGGGATCTTTATGATGCGCCAGTATCCGATAACAGTCCCAACTGTTATCCAGCGAGACCGTCACCACCGGAGGACAGTACTGCCTACACACAGGTGGTGTCAAGAGCAGCCGCGTTTCACAATGTCACCCTGCACGCAGAACCAATAGAAGATGACTTTTTGTTTAATACGCTGTTGTCCACACATAGCCAGTACCAGAGTCTCCCTATGTTACCGGGAATGCTGAAACACTCAAAGCAAGTGTTTCAAGAGCCTGTGAAAGGCAGGGCCATCACTCCAAGGGTGGAGAAAAAGTACAAACCTCCCCCAACAGACCCTGTGTACATCACACAGCAATTAACACCGGACTCAGTGGTAGTAGGGGCAGCTCGCAAAGGGCGGACTCTCACACCTCGGGAGATGCACCACCACCCGACAAGGAAAGTCGCAAGTTCGACGCAGCGGGGAAAAGGGTCGCGGCACAAGCAGCCAACCAATGGTGCATTGCCAATTCACAGGCCTTGCTGGCTAGATATGATAGGGCTCATTGGGATGAAATGCAACATTTCATAGAACATCTACCCAAAGAGTTCCAAAAGAGGGCACAACAAGTGGTGGAAGAAGGCCAAAGTATCTCTAACAATCAGATACGGTCGGCAATTGATGCAGCTGACACAGCTGCTAGGACTGTAAATACAGCGGTCACCATACGGAGACACGCATGGCTACGCACCTCAGGATTCAAGCCGGAAATTCAACAAGCGGTGCTGAATATGCCTTTTAACGGACAGCAGTTGTTTGGGCCGGAGGTGGACACTGCTATCGAAACTTAAAAAGGACCCAGATACGGCCAAAGCCATGGGGGCACTCTACTCCCCACAGAGCAGAGGCACATTTCGTAAATCAGTTTAGAGGGGGGTTTCGAGGACAGAGCACAGAACGCTCAACCTCACAAACAAGACCCACTTTCCAGAGTCCATATCGCAGGGGAAGTTTTCGGGGACAATACAGAGGGGGACAGTTCCCTAAAATTAGAGGGAAGTTCCAAAGTCCCAAGACACCGCAAAATAAACAGTGGCTTCAGCGTCACAAATCCCCAACACAACACCAGTGCGGGGGAAGACTAACCAATTTTTACAAAAACTGGGAGGAAATAACACACGTGGGACCTAGCCGTTACCCAACATGGTTATTGCATAGAATTTCTACAATTCCCTCCGAATGCCCCACCGAAAACACACATGTCCAAACAACACATGGATGTATTACAACTGGAGGTCCAAGCGTTGTTGGAAAAAGATGCAATAGAACTAGTACCAATTCATCAGAAAGGAACAGGGGTTTACTCCCTGTACTTTCTCATACCCAAAAAAGACTAAACTCTAAGACCTATCCTAGATCTCAGAATATTTACATCAAATCAGATCACGTTCACATGGT
This sequence comes from Pleurodeles waltl, assembly GCF_031143425.1. Taxonomy (NCBI): domain Eukaryota; kingdom Metazoa; phylum Chordata; class Amphibia; order Caudata; family Salamandridae; genus Pleurodeles; species Pleurodeles waltl. Next base: position 1,441,225,383 of record NC_090440.1, on the reverse strand, counting down.
GACACTGCAAGACGTGATCCCATTGCTGAAACAACAAGACTACATGACAACACTAGACCTCAAGGATGCGTATTTCCATATACCCATACATCCTTCCCAAAGAAAGTACTTAAGGTTTGTAATCTAAGGAATACATTAACAGTTCAAAGTGTTGCCTTTCGGAATAACAAGAGCGCCTAGAGTTTTTACAAAATGCTTTGCCGTAGTGGCAGCCCATATCAGAAGGCAGCAAATACATGTGTTCCCGTACCTAGACGATTGGTTAATCAAAACCAGTACGTAAGAACGGTGTTCACAACACACAAAGTATGTCATAGAAACCCTTCACAAGCTAGGTTTCTCAATCAACTACAACAAATCACACCTACAGCCGTGTCAAGTACAACAGTACTTAGGAGCAATAATCAACACAACAAAAGGGATTGCCACTCCAAGTCCACAAAGGGTACAGGCATTCCAAAACGTAATACAGGCCATGCACCCAAACCAAAAGTTCCGGGTAAAATTAGTAATGAAACTACTAGGCATGATGTCCTCATGCATAGCCATTGTCCCAAACGCAAGATTACACATGCAGCCCTTACAACAGTGCCTAGCATCACAATGGTCACAAGCACAGCACAGGGTCAACTTCAAGATCTAGTGTTGATAGACCGCCAAACATACACCTCGCTTCAATGGTGGAATACTATAAATTTAAAAAAGGGCGGCCTTTTCAAGACCCAGTGCCTCAATACGTAATCACAACGGATGCTTCCATGATAGGGTGGGGAGCACACCTCAACCAACACAGCATCCAAGGACAATGGGACACTCAGCAGAGACAGCTTCATATAAATCACTTAGAACTACTAGCAGTATTTCTAGCGTTGAAAGCATTTCAACCTATAATAACCCACAAACACATTCTTGTCAAAACAGACAACATGACAACAATGTATTATCTGAACAAACAGGGAGGGACACACTTGACACAGTTGTCTCTTAACACAAAAGATCTGGCATTGGGCGATTCACAACCACATTCGCCTAATAACGCAGTTCATACCAGGAATTCAAAACCAGTTAGCTGACAATATCTCTCGGGATCACCAACAGATCTCCAAATGGGGAAGTTCATCCCCAAATATTAAAAACTTACTTCCAAAGATGGGCAACACTGCAAATAGACTTATTCGCAACAAAAGAAAACGCAAAATGCCAAAACTTTGCATCCAGGTACCCACAGGCTCACTCAAGGCAATGCGTTCTGGGTGAGTTGGTCCGGGATATTTGCATACGCTTTTCCCCCTCTCCCACTCCTTCTGTATCTAGTAAACAAATTGAGTCAAAGCAAACTCAAACTCATACTAATAGCACCAACTTGGGCACGACAGCCTTGGTACACAACACTACTAGACCTCTCAGTAGTGCCTCATATCAAACTGCCAAACAGACCAGATCTGTTAACTCAACACAAACAGATCAGACACCAGACTCCAGCATCGCTCAATCTAGCAATTTGGCTCCTGAAATCTTAGAATTCGGACACCTAGACCTTACACAAGAATGCATGGAGGTCATAAAACAAGCTAGGAAACCAACCACAAGACATTGCTACGCAAATAAGTGGAAAAGATTTGTTTATTACTGCCATAATAATCAAATTCAACTATTACACTCATCTGCTAAAAACATCGTAAGCTACCTACTACACTTAAAGTCCAAGTTCGCTTTTTCATCCATTAAAATACATCTCACTGCAATTTCAGCTTATCTGCAAATTACGCGCTCAACTTCATTATTCAGAATCCCAGTCATAAAAGCATTTATGGAGGGTCTGAAAAGGATTATCCCACCAAGAACACCACCAGTTCCTTCGTGGAACCTCAACATCGTATTAACACGACTCATGGGTCCACCATTTGAACCCATGCACTCATGTGAGATACAGTACTTAACATGGAAAGTAGCATTTCTAATAGCTATCACATCTCTCAGAAGAGTAAGTGAAATATAAGCCTTTACCATTCAAGAACCCTTTATTCAAATACACAAACAAAGTAGTTCTACGAACAAATCCTAAATTCATATCACCGTTCCACTTAAATCAAACATTGGAACTCCCAGTGTTCTTTCCAGAACCAGATTCTGTAGCTGAGAGAGCAGTTCGATGGCATCTGTCGCTGTAGATACGCATGTTCTGCAATAGCTCGCCATCTGGTGTTGGGCCGGAGTGTTACAAGTTGTTTTTCTTCGAAGAAGTCTTTCGAGTCACGGGACCGAGTGACTCCTCCTTTTGTCTCCATTGCGCATGGGCGTCGACGCCATCTTTGATTGTTTTTTTTCCGCCATCGGGTTCGGACGTTTTCCTGTCGCTCCGAGTTTCGGAACGGAAAATTAGCTAATTTCGGAAGATTTTCGTCGGTATTGTTGCGTTCGGGATCGGCGTACTTAGATTCCACACCGCATCGAAGATCGAAGAGCTCCGGTGCCCTTCGGGGTAGTTTTTCGATCCTCCGTCGGGGCCTGGTCGGCCCGACCGCGTGCTGAAGAACGCCGATGGAACGGACCCCGTTCCGTTTCTGCCCCAAATGCCACAATAAATACCCCTACACAGACCAACACTTGGTCTGCAACCTGTGCCTGTCACCTGAGCACAGCGAACACACCTGCGAGGCCTGTCGTGCGTTCCGGTCCCGAAAAACACTCCGAGACCGTCGAGCCAGAAGACTTCAGATGGCGTCCGCACCGACAGCCCAACGGGAGTTCGAGGAACAGGAAGAGGAAGGTACCTTCTCGATCCAAGACTCAGACTCCGAAGGATTCGACGATACACAAACCGTGAGTAAGACGTCGAAAACCACACAGAGAAACATTTACAAGGCCCAGGGGACGCCACTGCCATCCGGCCATGGCTCCACCCATAAATTCGGTGACCGACCGTCGGCACCGAAAAAGGCCCAAACAGTGCCGAGATCGTCCGACTCCGGTCGAGACACCGGCACGCAGCCTTCTCGGGACCGAGAAAGTGCTGGAGACAAGCCTCGACACCGAGATGCCGGTGTGGACACGGCTCGACGCCGAGACAGCGGCACCGAAACAGATCGACGCCGAGAGGTTTCGGCCCCGAAAAAGAAAAAAGTCACCTCGGAGCCGAAAAAAACACGCAGACAGGGTTTCGATGCCGAAACAAACTGCAAGCGACCCAGCTTCAGGCTCTTATACAGAAGAGCACTCGCTAACCTCCCAAATGCAGAAGCATAGGTTTGAGGAAGAGCTACAAGCAACTGATGTGGACCATACGCAAAAGCATATCTTCATACAGCAGAGGACAGGAAAAATAAGCACCCTTCCCCCCCATTAGGAGAAAGAGAAGGTTGGAGTTCCAGACTGAACAGACACCACAACCAAAAGTGGTGAAAAGAGTTACCCCACCACCCTCTCCTCCGCCCGTGATTAACGTCTCACCAACACAAACTCCATCACACTCCCCAGCTCACACCACCATGAGCCAGGGTGACCAAGATCAGGACGCATGGGACCTATACGACGCCCCAGTGTCAGATAACAGTCCGGAGGCATACCCTACGAAGCCATCTCCACCAGAAGACAGCACCGCGTATTCTCAAGTGGTGGCTAGAGCAGCACAATTTCACAACGTAAGCCTCCACTCAGAACAGGTCGAGGATGATTTTTTATTCAACACACTCTCCTCCACCCACAGCTCATACCAAAGCCTGCCTATGCTCCCTGGTATGCTCCGGCACGCAAAAGACATCTTTAAGGAGCCGGTCAAAAGTAGGGCAATCACACCAAGGGTGGAAAAAAAGTATAAGGCGCCTCCTACAGACTCGGTTTTCATCACTACACAGCTGCCACCAGACTCTGTCGTTGTAGGAGCAGCTAGGAAAAGGGCCAACTCTCACACATCTGGAGATGCACCACCCCCAGATAAAGAAAGCCGCAAGTTCGATGCAGCTGGTAAAAGAGTCGCAGCACAAGCTGCAAACCAGTGGCGCATCGCGAACTCCCAGGCACTACTTGCGCGCTATGACAGAGCCCACTGGGACGAGATGCAACATCTCATTGAACATCTGCTCAAGGACTTACAAAATAGGGCAAAACAAGTGGTTGAGGAGGGACAGGCCATTTCCAACAACCAGATCCGCTCCTCCATGGACGCTGCAGATACAGCTGCACGGACAATTAATACATCTGTAACTATCAGAAGGCATGCATGGCTCCGAACGTCTGGATTTAAACCAGAGATTCAACAAGCAGTTCTCAATATGCCTTTTAATGAAAAACAACTGTTCGGTCCAGAAGTGGACACAGCAATTGAGAAACTCAAAAAAGATACGGACACTGCCAAAGCCATGGGCGCACTCTACTCCCCGCAGAGCAGAGGGAATTACAGCACATTCCGTAAAACGCCCTTTCGAGGGGGGTTTCGGGGTCAAAGCACACAAGCCAGCACCTCACAAGCCACACCGTCCAGTTACCAGGGACAGTATAGAGGAGGTTTTCGGGGACAATATAGAGGAGGGCAATTCCCTAGAAATAGAGGAAGATTTCAAAGCCCCAAAACCCCTGCGACTAAACAGTGACTCACATGTCACTCACCCCCTCCACACAACACCAGTGGGGGGAAGAATAGGTCATTATTACAAAGCATGGGAGGAAATCACTACAGACACTTGGGTTCTAGCAATTATCCAACATGGTTATTGCATAGAATTTCTACAATTCCCTCCAAACATACCACCAAAAGCACAAAATTTAACAACACACCATTCCAATCTCCTGGAGATAGAAGTGCAGGCACTATTGCAAAAGAATGCAATCGAATTAGTGCCAAACACACAAATAAACACAGGAGTTTACTCACTGTACTTTCTGATACCAAAGAAGGACAAAACGCTGAGACCAATCCTAGACCTCAGAGTAGTGAACACTTTCATCAAATCAGACCACTTCCACATGGTCACACTACAAGAAGTATTGCCATTGCTAAAACTACACGACTACATGGCAACTTTAGACCTCAAGGATGCTTATTTCCATATACCAATACACCCATCGCACAGGAAATACCTAAGGTTTGTATTCAAAGGAATACATTACCAATTCAAGGTACTGCCTTTCGGATTAACAACCGCACCAAGAGTCTTTACCAAATGTCTAGCGGTAGTCGCTGCACACATAAGAAGGCAGCAAATACATGTGTTCCCATATTTGGACGACTGGCTAATCAAGGCCCATTCGTTCATACAGTGCTCAAATCACACAAATCCGATCATACAAACCCTCTTCAAACTCGGGTTCACCGTCAACTTTACAAAATCCAACATTCTGCCGCGCAAGGTACAACAATACCTAGGAGCCATAATAGACACATCAAAGGGAGTAGCCACTCCAAGTCCACAAAGAATTCTAAATTTCAACACCATCATACAACGCATGTATCCAACACAAAAGATACAGGCATAGATGGTATTACAACTCCTAGGCATGATGTCTTCATGCATAGCCATTGTCCCAAACGCAAGACTGCACATGAGGCCCTTACAACCATGCCTAGCATCACAGTGGTCTCAAGCACAGGGTCACCTTCTAGATCTGGTGTTAATAGACCGCCAAACTTACCTCTCGCTTCTGTGGTGGAACAACATAAATTTAAACAAGGGGCGGCCTTTCCAAGACCCAGTGCCACAATACGTAGTAACAGATGCTTCCATGACAGGGTGGGGAGCACACCTCGATCAACACAGCATACAAGGACAATGGAACGTACATCAAACAAAACTGCATATCAATCACCTAGAACTTCTAGCAGTTTTTCAAGCACTAAAAGCTTTCCAACCAATAATAGTTCACGAATACATTCTCGTCAAAACAGACAACATGACAACAATGTATTATCTAAACAAGCAGGGGGGGACGCACTCCACGCAGTTAAGCCTGCTAGCACAAAAAATTTGGCATTGGGCAATTCACAACCAAATTCGCCTAATAGCACAGTTTATACCAGGGATCCAAAATCAACTCGCAGACAATCTCTCTCGAGATCACCAACAGGTCCACGAATGGGAAATTCATCCCCAAATTCTGAACACTTATTTCAAACTCTGGGGAACACCTCAGATAGACTTGTTTGCGACAAGGGAGAACGCAAAATGCCAAAACTTCGCATCCAGATACCCACACGAACAATCCCAAGGCAATGCCCTATGGATGAACTGGTCAGGGATATTTGCTTACGCTTTTCCTCCTCTCCCTCTCCTTCCTTACCTGGTAAACAAACTCAGTCAAAGCAAACTCAAACTCATATTGATAGCACCAACTTGGGCAAGGCAACCCTGGTACACAACGCTGCTAAACCTATCAGTGGTACCCTGCATCAAATTGCCCAACAGGCCAGATCTGTTGACACAGCACAACCAAAAGATCAGACACCCAGATCCAGCATCGCTGAATCTAGCAATCTGGCTCCTGAAATCCTAGAATTCGGGCACTTACAACTTACCCAAGAATGTATGGAAGTCATAAAACAAGCCAGAAGGCCATCCACCAGGCACTGCTATGCAAGTAAATGGAAGAGGTTTGTTTGCTACTGCCATATTAATCAAATACAACCATTACACACAACTCCAGAACATGTAGTGGGTTACTTGCTTCACTTACAAAAATCTAACCTAGCTTTCTCTTCCATTAAAATACACCTTGCAGCAATATCTGCATACCTGCAGACTACCTATTCAACTTCCCTATATAAGATACCAGTCATTAAAGCATTCATGGAGGGCCTTAGGAGAATTATACCACCAAGAACACCACCTGTTCCCTCATGGAACCTAAATGTTGTCCTAACTAGACTTATGGGTCCACCTTTTGAACCCATGCACTCCTGCGACATACAGTTCCTAACCTGGAAGGTGGCATTTCTCATCGCCATTACTTCCCTAAGAAGAGTAAGCGAGATTCAGGCGTTTACAATACAGGAACCTTTTATACAACTACACAAAAATAAAGTCGTCCTAAGGACCAATCCTAAATTTTTGCCAAAGGTTATTTCACCGTTCCATCTAAATCAAACAGTGGAACTTCCAGTGTTCTTTCCACAGCCAGATACCGTAGCTGAAAGGGCACTACATACATTAGATGTCAAAAGAGCATTGATGTATTACATTGACAGAACAAAAACATCAGAAAGACTAAACAACTCTTTATTGCATTTCAAAAACCTCATGCGGGAAACCCAATTTCAAAACAAGGTATAGCCAGATGGATAGTTAAATGCATCCAAATCTGCTACCTTAAAGCTAAACGACAGCTGCCCATTACACCAAGGGCACACTCAACCAGAAAGAAAGGTGCTACCATGGCCTTTCCAGGAAACATCCCAATGCAAGAAATATGTAAGGCAGCCACATGGTCTACGCCTCACACATTCACCAAGCACTACTTTGTAGACGTGTTATCCGCACAACAAGCCACAGTAGGTCAAGCCGTATTAAGAACATTATTTCAGACTACTTCCACTCCTACAGGCTGATCCACCGCTTTTTGGGGAAATAACTGCTTACTAGTCTATGCAGAACATGCGTATCTACAGCGACAGATGCCATCGAACTGAAAATGTCACTTACCCAGTGTACATCCGTTCGTGGCATCAGTCGCAGTAGATTCGCATGTGCCCACCCGCCTCCCCGGGAGCCTGTAGCAGTTTGGAAGTTACCTTCAATTATTTATATATGTATCATCTCAACCTTAAATAGGTGCATACTTAGTCACTCCATTGCATGGGCACTATTACTACAATTCAACTCCTACCTCACCCTCTGCGGGGAAAAACAATCAAAGATGGAGTCGACGCCCATGCGCAATGGAGACAAAAGGAGGAGTCACTCGGTCCCGTGACTCGAAAGACTTCTTCGAAGAAAAACAACTTGTAACACTCCGGCCCAACACCAGATGGCGAGCTATTGCAGAACATGCGAATCTACTGCGACTGATGCCACGAACAGATGTACACTGGGTAAGTGACATTTTCATTACGTACATTAGACATCAAAAGGACACTAATGTACTACATTGATAGAACAAAACAAATTCACAAAACAATTGTTTGTTGCTTTCCAAAAACCTCATACAGGGAATCCAGTATCCAAACAAGGCATTGCCAGATGGATAGTTAAATGTATTCAAACCTGTTATATAAAAGCAAAAAGAGAACTGCCTATTACACCAAAGGCACACTCCACTAGAAAGAAAGGGTCCACCATGGCCTTTCTAGGAAACATACCAATGACTGAAATCTGTAAGGCAGCCACATGGTCTACGCCTCATACATTTACCAAGCATTACTGCGTGGATGTGTTAACACAGCAAGCTACATTAGGACAAGCAGTATTACGGACTTTATTTCAAACAACTTCAACTCCTACAGGCTGAACCACCGCTTTTGGGGAGAGAACTGCTTACTAGTCTATGCACAGCATGTGTATCTGCAGCTACACATGCCATTGAACGGAAAATGTCACTTACCCAGTGTATATCTGTTCGTGGCATGAGACGCTGCAGATTCACATGCGCCCTCCCACCTCCCCGGGAGCCTGTAGCCATTTTAAGTTAAGAAAAATTTGACTTGTACATTTGTAAATTTGTAAATATATCACTTTTAACCACATTATGTACATACATATTTACTCCATTGCATGGGCACTATTACTATATACACAACTCCTACCTCACCCTCTGCGGGGGAAAACAATCTAAGATTGAGTCGACGCCCATGCGCAATGGAGCCGAAAGGGGAGGAGTCCTTCGATCTCGTGTCTCGAAAAGACTTCTTCGAAGAAAAACAACTTGTAACACTCTGAGCCCAACACTATATGGCGGGATGTGTACAGCATGTGAATCTGCAGCGTCTCATGCCACGAACAGATGTACACTGGGTAAGTGACCTTTTCCTTTTTTTGCAAGACCATATGAGATCAGTTAGAAATGAACAAACTTTCTTAAAGTATCACATTGTAATTCTTTGTAGAATCAGGACACCCTTTCTGGAAGTAGTTTAGGGCGCACCATAGGCTTAAGGAGAGTATTCAACATGACTTGGCTGTGTATATGAAGAGTTCAGTGGTAGAGGATCAACTGGATATATTTAATTAGGTGTTGAAATCATACCATGGTACATAGCAGTACTCTAACTTAACTATAATAAACGAACCAGTTTTTAATCTGGTGTTGTCTTGTGCTATAACTTTGTCATGTTTGACTTTTGTCAAAGGTTCCATCTTACATAACATCAGATATAGAATGTGGCACTATCTACCTTGTTTACACTAAGGCTGCTATTGTTCAACACAGAAAGACGGGCATCTTTTGTTATGTATGCATTAATCCTAGGCATCTGATGCTATACACAAGTGGCAGATGCCATGTTTTGATCATAGTGTCCAATTTCGAACGCACACACCACCTTGTCACCGCTCATATAAATAGGATGTGCATTTTACCTCACTATTTTCATTGCACCATGGATCTGGAGAGAGGTTTCACCCTTTCACACTAACAGATGCATAACTCAAACAAAATGGTATGCGCAATTTGTGGTAATTTGCAATTTACTTGTTATGGTGCAGTGTCTGGATTTAAATAGTTTAATATGTGTCTGCCATACTGTAGGAAGTTGGCTCTGTATGTGCTATTTCAAAGTAAGGAATAGCATGCACAGAGTCCAAGGGTTCCCCTTAGAGGTAAAATAGTGGTAAAAAGAGATAATATTAATGCTCTATTTTGTGGTAGTGTGGTCGAGCAGTAGGCTTATCCAAGGAGTAGTGTTAAGCATTTGTTGTACATACACATAGACAATAAATGAGGTACACACACTCAGAGACAAATCCAGCCAATAGGTTTTGTTATAGAAAAATATCTTTTCTTAGTTTATTTTAAGAACCACAGGTTCAAATTTTACATGTAATAGCTCTTTTGAAAGATATTGCAGGTAAGTACTCTAGGAACTTTGAATCATTACTTTAGCATGTATACTTTTCACATAAAACACAATAAGCTGTTTTAAAAGTGGACACTTAGTGCAATTTTCACAGTTCCTGGGGAAGGTAAGTTATTGTTAGTTTCAACAGGTAAGTAAGGCACTTACAGGTTTCAGTTTTTGGTCCAAGGTAGCCCACCGTTGGGGGTTCAGAGCAACCCCAAAGTTATCACACCAGCAGCTCAGGGCCGGTCAGGTGCAAAGGTCAAAGAGGTGCCCAAAACACATAGGCTATAATGGAGAGAAGGGGGTGCCCCGGTTCCAGTCTGCCAGCAGGTAAGTACCCGCGTCTTCGGAGGGCAGACCGGGGGGTTTTGTAGGGCACCGGGGGGGGGACACAAAGTAGCACAGAAAGTACACCCTCAGCAGCGCGGGGGCGGCCGGGTGCAGTGTGCAAACACGCGTCAGGTTTCCTTCAGTTTTCAATGGGAGACCAAGGGGTCTCTTCAGCGATGCAGGCAAGGGGGGGGGGCTCCTCGGGGTAGCCACCACCTGGGCAAGGGAGAGGGCCTCCTGGGGGTCACTCCTGCACAGAAGTTCCGTTTCTTTAGGGGCTGGGGGCTGCGGGTGCAGGGTCTTTTCCAGCCGTCGGGAAATGGAGTTCAGACAGTCGCGGTCAGGGGGAGCCTGGGGATTCCCTCTGCAGGCGTCGCTGTGGGGGCTCAGGGGGGACAACTTTGGTTACTCACAGTCGTAGAGTCGCCGGAGGGTCCTCCCTGAGTTGGTTGTTCTCCACCAGTCAAGTCGGGGTCGCCGGGTGCAGTGTTGCAAGTCTCACGCTTCTTGCGGGGAATTGCAGGGGTCTTTGTTACAAGGAGCAGATTTAAAGTTGCAGTTCTTTTGGAGCAGTGCCGCTGTCCTCGGGAGTTTCTTGTCTTTTTCGAAGCAGGGCAGTCCTCAGAGGATTCAGAGGTCGCTGGTCCCTTGGAAAGCGTCGCTGGAGCAGGTTTCTTTGGAAGGCAGGAGACAGGCCGGTAAGTCTGGGGCCAAGGCAGTTGGTGTCTTCTGTTCTTCCTCTGCAGGGGTTTGTCAGCTCGGCAGTCCTTCTTGTAGTTGCAGGAATCTAATTTCTAGGTTCAGGGAAGCCCTTAAATACTAAATTTAAGGGCGTGTTTAGGTCTGGGGGGTTAGTAGCCAATGGCTACTAGCCCTGAGGGTGGGTACACCCTCTTTGTGCCTCCTCCCAAGGGGAGGGGGTCACATCCCTAATCCTATTGGGGGAATCCTCCATCTGCAAGATGGAGGATTTCTAAAAGTTAGTCACCTCAGCTCAGGACACCTTAGGGGCTGTCCTGACTGGCCAGTGACTCCTCCTTGTTATTCTCATTATTTTCTCCGGCCTTGCCGCCAAAAGTGGGGGCCGGGGCCGGAGGGGGCGGGCAACTCCACTAGCTGGAGTGTCCTGCGGGGCTGTGACAAAGGGGTGAGCCTTTGAGGCTCACCGCCAGGTGTTACAGCTCCTGCCTGGGGGAGGTGTTAGCATCTCCACCCAGTGCAGGCTTTGTTACTGGCCTCAGAGTGACAAAGGCACTCTCCCCATGGGGCCAGCAACATGTCTCTAGTGTGGCAGGCTGCTGGAACCAGTCAGCCTACACAGATAGTCGGTTAAGTTTCAGGGGGCACCTCTAAGGTGCCCTCTGTGGTGTATTTTACAATAAAATGTACACTGGCATCAGTGTGCATTTATTGTGCTGAGAAGTTTGATACCAAACTTCCCAGTTTTCAGTGTAGCCATTCTGGTGCTGTGGAGTTCGTGTAAAACAGACTCCCAGACCATATACTCTTATGGCTACCCTGCACTTACAATGTCTAAGGTTTTGCTTAGACACTGTAGGGGCACAGTGCTCATGCACTGGTACCCTCACCTATGGTATAGTGCACCCTGCCTTAGGGCTGTAAGGCCTGCTAGAGGGGTGTCTTACCTATACTGCATAGGCAGTGAGAGGCTGGCATGGCACCCTGAGGGGAGTGCCATGTCGACTTACTCATTTTGTTCTCACTAGCACACACAAGCTGGTAAGCAGTGTGTCTGTGCTGAGTGAGGGGTCTATTAGGGTGGCATAATACATGCTGCAGCCCTTAGAGACCTTCCCTGGCATCAGGGCCCTTGGTACCAGAGGTACCAGTTACAAGGGACTTATCTGGATGCCAGGGTGTGCCAATTGTGGAATCAAAAGTACAGGTTAGGGAAAGAACACTGGTGCTGGGGCCTGGTTAGCAGGCCTCAGCACACTTTCAATTCAATTCAATTCAAAACATAGCATCAGCAAAGGCAAAAAGTCAGGGGGTAACCATGCCAAGGAGGCATTTCCTTACACATACTCTAAATGGGAGCCTCTAGTTAACATCCCACCTGCCAGTACTGTTAGTCTAGCGGAATGCCCTTGGGAGGAAAATTTGTCAGGCAAAGAAAATGACCTTCTTGAAGCAACCATTCTGGAATTGTTCTGGAGTTCCGCCTGTCAAATGGCTAATCAGAAACGCTTAGTCATTGTGAAGTAATAGAAGAGCATTCCTGAAATAATCATGAAGAAATCATGAAATTAACTATTACAGGAAGAGTCCTTGACAACATGCGAATAAGAGTAGTTGAAGATATTCTCAAATTTTCTAAAAAAGAATTAACCGGAAACCCAACCTTGAATCGTTTTTAAGATGACTAGTGTTCTCGTTCAAATATTCCACCCAATAACATTCTTCATGATCATTTGGGATGACCTTTTCAGATCACCACAATAGCCTGTCTGGAGCAATCCGACATCTGAATGACTCCAGGAACGTGTTCTTTTTTTGACTCTGGTTATTCATTGGGTAATTAAGCTATGAAGCTATGCTCAGGCTGTTTGTGAGGAGAGTAGATAGACCAGATGGAGGCGTTCACAACAAAAATGAGACTTTATTTTATATATTTTAAATGTTGTCTTTGGTGCCTTGGGTCTTATCTCATTTATCCGTTTGAATACCCTCTATTGTGTTTTATTTTTTTTTTGTTTTTTTTTTTTGCTTCAGGGGGTGATATTGAAGACCCATAAAGTTGCCTTTCGTGAAGGAGTGCTGTAATGCCCTCCACTGTCATGTCTTAGTTGCAAGATGGACCCTTGCTGAACATTCAGTTTTCCTCTTATCTCCTATATATAGAGTATTAAACTAACATGCTGAATGTCATTCCATTGAAAAGGATTCCTTCACTTCAAAAAGGCGTAAAAAACACTCTACCCATCCATTTTCTAGATATGCCAGTCAGCAGCTTGATTTACTCATGCAAATGTTACTCTTACTTGGCACTAAGAAACCCAGTATAGATGCATTTGTTCTGCAGTCTCTAAACCCATGAGTTGTGCCTTATGACAATATAGGTGCCCTGCCAGCTGGTTCTGATCATCCTCATAAGACATGGACATCCTGCTCAAGAACATAACCAAACAGAGCACATTCAAACACGATTGTCAAACAATCTGTTTATTATGCATTTTTTTTTCCATTTCAGTCCAGACGTGAGCTAAATCACTCGGATTCCTACCCCCTTCCTGTACCAGGCTAATGACAGTGGTCCTACTGTTTTCCCTAAACTAGTACAGATTGCATAATAATACACTTTGCCACAAAGATCTTGTACACCAAATGCGATCAGATCCACAATAGTCCTCGCTTATAATTCAGTAACCTTCCCCGTTCACAGAATTTCATCAGTCTACCCCCTAATCTGGACAGCAAAAGGGGATCTTTTTTTACACGATCTACCACTCACTGCTGGTCACCTGTAAAACTCCTAACGTGGTCCACCAGTGAAAACCCTCACTAGTTAGACACTGTGACCATTCTTTAATTTCTAATTACATTCACAGAAACAATGATATTAATGCAGTATATTCTGGCAGATTTTGGACCTTCTCCCCTTCCACCATTGGCTGTTTGGATCCATAAGACCTCGGTGTCGACAACCTTGTGTGATAACCATTAAGGTGGACTGTAAAATACAAGAACATCATAGTGGGCACAGCAAAACCAATCCAGACTGGCAGCATGCTGCTGACCATAAAGGTGTGTCTGTCTCTCATACCCCTTCAGGCATCACACCACTAAGTGCTGCATCCCATAAGACAGCCACACTTTGATCATCAAAACAAGAACACAACCTTCGAACCCTACACAGCTCTGTTTGCTACCTTTGTGGTCAATTGCCTAAGCACCTCCATTTAAGGATAGTAAACCTTGTTTAAATATTACAATACACTGGCGAGATTCTTTTCTGTTTTATTGAAACATTGCTCATCATACAGAATGTATAGGAAATGGACATGGAGTATCAAGTGTCCTACAAAGCAATGCAGATCGACATTGCCAAGGCTGAACGTGGGTGCGCACCTATGGCGCTTTTACAGCTTATTACAATTCATATGACTTTCACCAACATCTGCTCCACACAAGTTATCTTTTCTCCCAGCAACATTACCCCCCTGTCGGTAGTCTTTATAATTACGCCAGGCCTCCAATACTTTCTCCCATTGTTTGGGGCACCCCTGCACTATTAAACTACCTGTTCTGCCTTCTGGCAGCAATCGAAGATTTTCTCCCAGTCTTCAAATCTTGAGGAAACAGCTTTGCCCCATGCTCTTGCAGTATTGTGCTTGCCCACCCCTGCAGCTGCCACTAACCAGATCCTCCGATATCTGGGCCAGGGCTTCTACCCTGATATTGTCAGGAGAAGCTGTTTTGCATCCATGGGAACCTCCAAATACAAAACTTGGGACACTCTCTGTGACTTTCCATAAGTACTTGTATATCACCAGACGTTCCCATAGGATATGGAAGGATGTGCCCTCCTGGGAACACCCCTGGAGGCATAATTATATTTGTGTTCTTCCTATCTTGTGGGAGTAGGGTCCTAGAGTAATAGGACCTATGCAGAATCCGAAGTTAAACTAGCCTGATACTGGCACGAATCACAATTTACCGTGGGCTCCACCTTGTCGTCTGTTGCCTAGGTCACTAGTCCAGTCGTCTGTTAGCACCACCAGCGGAACAGGGAAGTTGTTGTCCAGTTTCCTGCTTTTAGCGATCGCTTTGCCGGTTATAGGCACTGTGAGTAAACGGTCCTCCAGAGGCGACAACTCTGGTAGTTGCTCTCCCTTTACTATAGGACTCCTAGGGGCATGTCCCAGTTGTAGGTACCTGAATTTATCCGACTCTACCAACTTGTATTCTTGGAAGAGGACCTCAAATTGTACAATCCAGACGTCTCCCAGGTGTTCTGTTCCAGTTTATTCCCACTGTGAGAAACCGGTCAGTGGTGAGATTGCTTTTGGTGTATGGACCATGCTACTGCAATCTATATGATTTTGTTTCGGTTACTACTAAATATTTGTTACCCCATATGTGAGCAAAGTAGGACCCTTTAAAGAGAATGTTTGTCTCTAGTGTGGCTACCAATAAGGTATACTGTACACCAATCTAATTACCATATAAACTAACTGGTACATAACTAATTCAGAGAGTTCTAAATGTGACCCGTGGTGTAGCATGGTGTTTTCAGAATAAAAACCTTTTGCTTTTTTTTGCTTTTTTTTTTTTGTCTGAAATGTTTGCACTTGCCATTTCTTTACTGCTCCTGCAGACTGGGGAAATGAGCATTTAACCAGAAGATCGTAATTTTTTTTTATTTCTTTTTTATTACAATTGGATTAGCATAATGGAAAAATATAGCCAGCTTGATGTAATTACCCGTATAGCTTTGAGTGGCCTTATGATGCCTTAAAGGAAGGGTGTCGTAATTTTGCAAATTGGAAAACTGTCATTATTTTTTAGGAACGGTATTAACACATCTGCAACTTAATTTAAAGTATCTTTTGTCTTACACTATGTATGATCTTGTGGAGATCACCATTTATATGGCACTGTAACACAATTAGGGTTGCCCTGAAGAAGCGATCAGTGTGGTTTTGCTTCATGTTGACCTATGATTTTCATACAAAAAAATTGGATGGAGCATTGCACAGGACAACGTCGAAGGCTGTAATACGAAACTGTTTGATGTAATGAGTAAACTGACTTGCACATTTCTTATTTTGCCCCTCAGGTTATTTGTATTTGATAGTAAACTGGTAAGGCAAGTCGATTTACATAGAGAGTGCGTAGAAACAGTCTTTGATTTGACTTTGCCTACGTATGGAGAAAAAAGTTGCTAAATGTTCCTAGGTCAGCTGCATGGGCTCTTCTAAATGTAAATCCTTAATAATTGAACTATGTATGTCTGCAGATGACCAGTTTACTGAAGTAATCTCCATAAATCTTTATATCCCAAAGCTCCCTATTGATTTTCCAGCCAGTGGGTTGAGCGTGATAGCCTACTGCAAAAGTTAAGAAAGGGTACGCATGCACTCATTTTCATTGCCAAACGGTCCTCGGTGATCAAACGGCTTTTCCTATTTAGAACTGACACAAAACAAAGTATGAACCCCATTAAGTCGACACCACAAATCCAGATGAATGTTCTGCTCGTGGTGACATAATTAAACATTCTTTCGCAAACGCATATGCTTTTATGAACTGCTAATGTTGCATCCTACTTTTTTAAATAATGGGTTTTCCATGTGTATATTCTGTGGCCGAATGTCGCTGCATGAAGAAAAAAAGGGTGAAGGCAGTACCTAGGTGCGGAAGGGGAGGTGCGCGCGGGAGGATACATTTTTTTAAAAAAGAACACCTTAACTCGCTGCCATGCCAATCTCCTCCATCGCAGGCTGCAGACCCAGGCTCCCAGCCTGCCCTGCAACCAATCCGGACGCTGCTGAGAGCAGTGTCAGGATTGGAAGGGAGTGCCCAACCAGGGTGTTCCCAGGCAGACTAGGAGCCTGGGCCTGCTCTCTCCAGCCTGGCAACTGTGTTGCTGGGCTGTAGAGAGCCTACTATGCATGGGACGGCCGTCCAAACATACATGTCCACTCACCTCTCCCCCTCAATGCCCGTCACCCAGTGCCCCCCTTCCCAGATAACGATAATAAATTCAATTTATCATTTTTTGGTAAAGGTTTTGCAGCTGCTGATGGGTAAGGGGGGGTAGGGAAGAGACTTAACGGAGGTGCCGCCCCTGGGTGAAGGCTTAAGTGTGAAACAAGAGCACATGTGGGTGGGGTGGTGAAAGATTGCTGTGACACATGTATAGGGGGTTAATGATGAAGTAGAGATGGGCTAAAATTGTGCATGGGAGGGAAGTGCTGGGAGTCAAATGACTGCGATAGCAGTGCAAGCCAGTGACGAGTGAAACACTGAAGAACCTAGCGTGGTGATGCAAGTGTCTAGTCCATTCCGTTCGCCTTTGCTTTAGTTAACTCTTTGATTTATTTTTTTTAAAAATGCATTTCTTAGGTTCACCTACATTCGTTGCTTAGACTTTAAAACTACGTTGCTTCTTGATATGTAACTAGATACAGAAAGTCAGTAAAAACTCTTTTTGTGTTTTTGTTTTTTTTTTCTCTGCAAAGGGCCAATCACTTTTAGAGCCTTGTCAGATGTTAGTGACCGATTCAGAGTGTAATGTTTGAGGTAAAGGGTGCATTTGGGCCTTTTGAACTGTTTTTGCAATGTAAACATAGGGAGCGGGGATCCAACAGCTAGGTATGTTGGTGGATGACTTAGCCTGCTTTTTCCCATTCGTTTCATTGAGTGGGACTCGTGACTTTCATCCAGTCTGTAACCTTTCATCTATATATTCTATAGGCACTGTCTGAAACTTGTGGACAGGACATAACCACCAAGCTGATGCTGCCCATTGTATTGAAAATGGCTGAAGACCAGGTAGCGAATGTTCGCTTCAACGTGGCCAAATCACTGCAGAAAATTGGGCCAGTACTAGATGGCAGGTAAACTTTCCACTAAGCTGAAAGCCATGTTTCTTTAGGGTGACATGCATGTTTCTATTTTTTTTTTTTTTTTTTTTTAAAGTGTTTTAGGGGGCGGGGGGAATCATAGGGGGATATGAAAAGCCTACAAGTAACTATTTTAGGGACATCTGTGGAAGGCAGCTACCATCGTGGTTGCTGTAGGGTACACTTTTTTTTGGGAGTGTTATTTGCAACCATTTAAAGCCATTCTTTAAGGTTGTTTAGGTATTTTTGTTCCCTATATGAAATAATTACAAAACTTCACGCTACCTGCAGTGTGATATTTCTTTCTGTAAAACTGCATCTTTAATAGTGCACACTTCTTTTGCATTAGAATTTCCTGACATTGCTGTCTGTTTTTAAATAAATTTTTTCTTGCTCTTATAAGCAGCCAGGTAGACATTTTATAGCTTGTTCTGTTTTTAACTGCATATTTCTTAATCTTTCTTTGTGTGGTAAATTGTCTTTATTGCTGTGTTATTTTTTTTTTTTTTACTCTAACAGTACACTGCAGGCAGAGGTGAAACCAGTGCTGCAGAAGTTGGGGCAGGACGAAGACATGGATGTCAAATACTTTGCGCAAGAAGCAATGAGTGGTGAGTACTCTACATAGCTCTAAAGATTGTGATATTGTGTACGCGCACAAATTGGTAATTTTCCCATCCATAGTGACATGCACTACGGCAGGGGCTGGTCATCCACCAGGGTGGAGTAGAGTGTCTCCCTCCCTCCCCCTCCCCCCCCCCCCCCCTCCTCCCCCTGCCCCTGCAAACCCTTTAATACAAAACAGTTTATTGTCATTTTGTATTAAAAGGGGCAAGCCACGGACTATGATGAGCACTGAGGGGAGTGCAGTGTACTCCCCTCAGAGCACATGTTTGGCCAGCCGTCTCACGCCGGCCAAATGCACAAGTGCAGTGTGTGCGCGCGCTCTCTCCAACCTGGCACTGTGCTGCCGGGCTGGAGAGAGCATGCACAGGCTCCCAGTGTTCCTGGGAGTGCCCTACTGTCTGGGTTGGCCGTAAAGCAGGCTGGGAGCCTCTGCCTGCAGTCTACGAGAGGACGGAGGAGCAGATCAGCTTGGCATGGAATTAAGGTTGTGGTTTTTAAACAAATTTGTGTTGTGTTTTAATTTTTTTATAATTGTATTACATTTCTCTCAACCCCCTTTTTCTGTCGCTGCGCTAGCCAGACCCTTTTCTCCTCCCACAAGTCACCACTACACTATGGTAACTTTCTTCATGGATTTGACAGGGATTAAATAACTACTTCCAGTCGTATGGTAGGAAAAGGCTTGTTTTACTTGCTGCTCTATTTTCCAAGTGATGAAAATCTGCTCTCTCCTCTTATGCCCCTCTTACCCCATGATTTTCTCGATGTTCAGAAGCTCTTCCGCTGTCTTAAAGTTTTTTTTTTTTTTTTTTTTTTTTCTTATTGGAACTTGTACAGTATTATGGGCTGTTTATCTCTTTGACCTGTACATATTCATATTCCAATGCTGTCTAATTGACTGTCTGCCTTTTTAGGCGTTTGTAGTTGGTGCTGAAGCTTTTGTAAATTTGATCAATTATTCTTGTTCTTTGTAGTTCTCGTTTTGGCGTAACAGATGGGATGTGCAATTACATCTTCTCATTCCAAACCTGTTGAGGATTTCTGGAGAAGACCTCAACTTGCAGCTCCCACCGCCCTCCTCCACCCTCCCAACCCCTGAACAGCTCATGGAAACAAATGGCAACTACTGTTACAAGAACTCCGTTCCCAATGATGCTGTTCTTCTAAAGACTTTTTAAAAAAAACCTTTATTTAAGCTCTTAGGATCATGTGCATCTCGGCCACCCTGAATCTTGAACTACATGCTGTATGCTAACCTATAGTTCTTGCTGGAGGGTAACAGGTGGCTTGTTGTTGAAGCATTCAGGTGAACGAGGAATAGTGACGGATGCATGTATGTATATTATGAGTTGCAGTTTTATTGGCTTTTTTTTTTATATTGCCATTTTCAGTTCGCTAGCATGCCCAACACATGAAAGAATAAATTAACCTTTTAGGTCCTCTAAGATGTGAATTACTCATTAATTAAACTTCTTGGTTTATCCCAGGATTTGTCGCAGGTTATCTTGGTGTGGAAAAGGCTCTCATGCCCTAAAAAGAAGAGGTGGCTCAGTAGAAGTTCATTTCATGCAATCAATGTGAATTGTTGTACCTGTTTTATAGAGTTATTGAATAATACTTAAAGTTCTGTCATTTAGATATCAGTACTGTGCCAAATGTTTTTATATGGTGGCAGCACTTTTTTTTCCCCCAAAAGGGATACGTCCTTTAAGTTTCTTTTTTTTTTTTTTTTCTTAAATAAAATACCCTAACATTTGATGAACCTATAGTGTCACTAGCCCCTTGTCCTTGGTTTCTCATGCAGGCATGACTATTGTCTTTGTACTCAGAAATTTCCACTGTAACACACGTGTCAACCTATAGATGACGATAGCTGTGTTGGGGACCCTTAGCAAATCTAAAGTCAATTGGTTTAGTAGGTTTTTGATTAATATATGAAATAAAATTGCCATTGCGTATGTAAATATTGAGTAGTAGAACTTATTTAATGTTCTTTCTGATGTGCACAGGCCAAACAATTTATTTACGGAGTGTCTTGACTTGCATTGGTAAACACAAACATTCAGCAGTCGTTTTGACGTTTGCATACTGATCTGATACCTTGGTTTTGAATGTAGCCTAAATTTGCTCATTCTGGAGTCCGTCGTCTCTCGCTGTGTAGGTTTTAAAGGTGTAAGTAGAGCATGCCAGTCTTGACTTACAGTTGTGGCCAGTCGTATACACTAGCAAGCTTTGTGTGTAATTGTAACCATCTCAATTTGTCTTGAGGGTAAATGCCCTTTGAGATCAAAGGGCAATGTTTTTACACAATCTGTGAAGATTCATGTGGGATGTTTAAGTGCTATTTTTTTTTTTTTTTAAAGACGCAGTTGGGTTATGGTTTACTGAAATTTATTTTTAGAGGTTTCTCTATCACTCTTAAGAGACAGTGTCTACAGTCAATACTAGAAATTAAGTGGAAGGGTTTGAGTTTGGGCTGTTCGTTGTCAAAATTCCCCTATTTATTGGTCCAGTGACGGATACGGACTTTTTTTTAAACTCAAATTTAGCTCTGTAATCAAATTGGAAGAACTGGCATGTTTTGCATTTTCATAGTTCAGCATTTTCTTCCCTGGAGACTAATCGCTGCAATACACAGTGTTGCATTTGAACTATTTTCCCCTGCATCAATGATTGTAAGACGACATTACTTTTAACTGGTCTTACAAAACGTATCCATCAGCAGAGTTTGATCTCGTGGGAGGCGCTGTTTGTGGGGGCTTATGGTCCTGGTGGCTAAGATACAGCTGAAACCTGTAGCCAACTCTGTTCCAATTAGGTAAGTGCCTAAGTAGACACTATTTGGCCAGTCCAGCCTGAGTTGCACCAGTATTAACAATGCCTGCACCATTAGAGGAAACTGTAGCAAGGGCAGGGATTTCTGAAAAAACATAGGTTCGGTGGCATGTGTAGCTGCAGATACACATGCTGTGCATAGTCCGCCGTCTGGTGTTGGGCTCGGAGTGTTACAAGTTGTTTTTCTTAGAAGAAGTCTTTTCGAGTCACGAGACCGAGAGACTCCTCCCACCTCGGTTCCATTGCGCATGGGCGTCGACTCCATCTTAGATTGTTTTCTTTCCGCCGTCTGGTTCGGACGTGTTCCTTTTCGCTCCGTGTTTCGGGTCGGAAAGTTAGTCAGGATCTCGGAAACTTCGTCGGTATTGTTTCGTTCGGTATCGGGGTAGTTAGAACCAATCGACACCGAATCTTGAAAAGCTTCGGGAGCCCTTCGGGGTAATTTCGAACATCCGTCGGGGCCTGGTCGGCCCGACTGCGTGCAACATCGAGACTGATGGAACGGACCCCGTTCCGATTCTGTCCTAAATGCCATAATAAGTATCCTTATACGGATCAACATTTGGTCTGTAACTTGTGCCTGTCCCCCGAGCACAAGGAGGATACGTGCGAAGCCTGTCGCGCGTTTTGGTCGAGGAAAACGCTCAGAGACCGAAGAGCCAGGAGGTTGCAGATGGCGTCCACGCCGACAGGACAACAACGGTTCGAGGAGGAGGAAGAAGAATCTTTCTCCATCCACGAGTCGGATTCCGAAGAATTCGACGTCGAAGAACAACCAACCGTGAGTAAGACGTCGAAACAAACATCACACGAAAAGACTGACAAAGCCCAGGGGACGCCACCGCCAACAGGCCATGGCTTAACCCGGAAAGTAGGTGAAAAAGGGCGAGCTGCTGTCGAAGACATCCGACTCCGGCCGAGATACAGGCACGCAGCACTCTCGGGACCGAGAGAGTGACGCCGAAAAAATTCGGCACCGACACAGCAGCTCCGAAGTTGGTCGGCACCGAGAGGGCACGACGCCGAAAAAACAAAAGATCTTGTCGGAGCCGAAAAAATCAAAAGAAACGGTTTCGGTGCCGAAACGCCCGGCAACCGAACCGAAACCTGGTTCCTACTCAGAGGAACAGGGACTGTCCTCTCAACTAAAAAAACACAGGTTTGAGGAGGAATTACAACCAATTCAGCCAGATCACACGCAAAAGCGGATCTTTATTCAAAAGGATACAGGGAAGATTGGCACTCTTCCCCCCCAATCAAAAGGAAAAGGAAACTTGACTTCCAGCAAGGAGACAAGCAACCACAAGCGAAGGTGGTAAAGAAGGTAACTCCACCACCATCAACTCATGCATCATCGGCACAAACTCCACCATTAACACACTCACCAGCTCATACCACAATGAGCCATGATGATCAGGATGCATGGGACCTCTACGACGCTCCAGTATCGGACAATAGCCCAGAGTCGTACACAACTAAACAGACACCACCTGAGGACAGTACATCATATTCACAGGTGGTAGCTAGGGCAGCTGAATTCCATAATGTCTCGCTACATTCGGAGCCGATTGAGGATGACTTCCTCTTTAACACCCTATCCTCCACCCATAGCCATTATCAAAGCCTTCCCATGCTTCCCGGAATGCTAAGGCACTCAAAACAAATATTTCAAGAGCCAGTTAAAAGCAGAGCCATAACTCCAAGGGTGGAGAAAAAATACAAGGCTCCGCCCACAGACCCTGTCTTTCTTACATCACAACTGACACCAGACTCAGTTGTTGTGGGGGCAGCTCGTAAAAGAGCCAACTCGCATACATCAGGCGCCGCACCACCTCCGGACAAGGAGAGCCGCAAATTCGATGCATCGGAAAGGAGGGTTGCAGCACAAGCAGCAAATCAGTGGCGCATCGCCAACTCGCAAGCACTTCTGGCGAGATACGACAGGGCTCATTGGGATGAGATGCAACATCTCATCGAACACTTCCCCAAGGAGTTCCAGAAACGAGCGCAACAGGTGGTGGAAGAGGGACAAAGTATCTCGAACAATCAGATACGATCTTCCATGGATGCAGCGGATACAGCTGCAAGGACAATAAATACTTCAGTCACCATAAGGAGGCATGCATGGCTGCGCACATCTGGGTTCAAACCCGAAATACAACAGGCTGTGCTCAATATGCCGTTTAACGAACAGCAATTGTTTGGGCCGGAGGTCGACACTGCAATTGAAAAATTAAAAAAGGACACCGATACAGCCAAAGCCATGGGCGCACTCTACTCCCCGCAGGGCAGAGGCACATTTGGCACATTTCGTATAACAACTTTTAGGGGAGGGTTTCGAGGTCAACCCACAGAAACCAGCACCTCACAAACCAGACCACCAACCTACCAGGGACAATATCAAAGGGGAGGTTTTCGGGGACAATACAGAGGGGGCCAATTCGCAAGAAACAGGGAAAAATTTCAAGGTCCCAAAACCCCTCAAAATAAACAGTGACTCACAAGTCACACAACCCCTTCACACAACACCAGTGGGGGGAAGACTAAGCCAGTTCTACACATCATGGGAGGAAATAACAACAGACACTTGGGTCTTAGCAATTATCCAACATGGTTATTGCATAGAATTTCTACAACTCCCTCCAAACGTCCCACCGAAAACACACAACATGTCAAAACAGCATATAGACCTTCTAGGACTAGAAGTTCAGGCATTGCTGCAAAAGGACGCAATAGCACTGGTACCACGTCATCAAAAGAACACAGGAGTTTACTCACTGTACTTTCTAATACCAAAAAAAAGACAAAACTCTAAGACCAATACTAGATCTCAGAACACTAAACACCTACATCAAATCAGACCACTTTCACATGGTCACATTACAAGACGTAATCCCACTGCTCAAGCAGCAAGACTACATGACAACTTTAGATCTAAAAGATGCGTATTTCCATATACCGATACATCCTTCGCACAGGAAATACCTAAGGTTCGTATTCAAAGGAATACATTACCAGTTCAAAGTGTTGCCATTCGGAATAACAACTGCGCCAAGAGTCTTTACAAAATGCCTGGCAGTAGTAGCTGCACATATCAGAAGGCAGCAAATACATGCGTTCCCATACCTAGACGATTGGTTAATCAAAACCAATACGCTAAAACGGTGTTCACAACACACAAAATATGTCATAAAAACCCTACACAACCTAGGTTTCTCAATCAACTACGCAAAATCACACCTGCAGCCGTGTCAAACACAGCAATACTTAGGAGCAACAATCAACACAGCAAAAGGGATTGCTACTCCAAGTCCACAAAGAGTACAAACATTTCACAATGTAATACAAACCTTGTATCCAAAACAAAGAGTACAAGTCAAAATAATACTGAAACTACTAGGCATGATGTCTTCATGTATAGCCATTGTCCCAAACGCAAGATTGCACATGCGGCCCTTACAACAGTGCCTAGCATCACAGTGGTCACAGGCACAGGGTCAACTTCTAGATCTGGTGCTGGTAGACCGCCAAACATACATCTCGCTTCTATGATGGAACAGTACAAATTTAAACAAAGGGCGGCCTTTCCAAGACCCAGTGCCAACATACGTTATAACAACGGATGCTTCCATGACAGGGTGGGGAGCACACCTCAATCAACACAGCATCCAAGGACAATGGGACATACATCAAAGAAAGTTTCACATAAATCACCTAGAACTGTTAGAAGTATTTCTAGCGTTGAAAGCATTCCAACCCATGATAACCCGCAAATACATTCTTGTCAAAACAGACAACATGACGACAATGTATTATTTAAACAAACAGGGGGACACACACTCGACACAGTTGTGTCTCCTAACACAAAAAATATGGCATTGGGCAATTCACAACCATATTCGCCTAATAGCACAATTTATTCCAGGAATCCAGAACCAACTAGCAGACAATCTCTCTCGGGATCACCAACAAATCCACGAATGGGAAATTCACCCCCAAATACTGAACACTTACTTTCAAATTTGGGGAACACCTCAAATAGATCTCTTTGCAACAAAAGACAACGCAAAATGCCAAAACTTCGCATCCAGGTACCCACACAGGTACTCCCAAGGCAATGCTCTATGGATGAATTGGTCGGATATTTGCGTACGCTTTTCCCCCTCTCCTTCCATATCTAGTAAACAGATTGAGTCAAAACAAACTCAAACTCATACTAATAGCACCAACATGGGCAAGACAACCTTGGTATACAACACTACTAGACCTGTCAGTAGTACCTCATGTCAAGCTACCCAACAGACCAGATCTGTTAACACAACACAAACAACAGATCAGGCATCCAAACCCAGCATCGCTGAATCTAGCAATTTGGCTCCTGAAATCCTAGAATTTGGACACTTAGACCTCACACAAGAATGTATGGAGGTCAGAAAACAAGCTAGAAAACCTTCCACTAGACACTGCTATGCAAGTAAATGGAAAAGATTTGTTTATTACTGCCATAATGAGCAAATTCATCCGTTGCATGCGTCTCCAAAAGATGTAGTAGGATATTTACTACATTTGCAAAAATCCAATCTAGCTTTCTCTTCCATAAAGATACATCTCGCCGCAATATCTGCTTGCCTGCAGATTACTCATTCAACTTCCCTGTTTAGA
Organism: Pleurodeles waltl; assembly: GCF_031143425.1. Taxonomy (NCBI): domain Eukaryota; kingdom Metazoa; phylum Chordata; class Amphibia; order Caudata; family Salamandridae; genus Pleurodeles; species Pleurodeles waltl. Next base: position 1,441,199,355 of record NC_090440.1, on the reverse strand, counting down.
ATACCTGTCATTAAAGCGTTTATGGAAGGCCTAAAGAGAATTATACCACCAAGAACACCACCTGTTCCTTCATGGAACCTCAACATTGTCTTAACAAGGCTTATGGGTCCCCCTTTCGAACCCATGCATTCTTGTGAAATGAAATACTTAACGTGGAAAGTTGCATTTCTCATTGCCATCACATCTCTAAGAAGAGTAAGTGAAATACAGGCGTTTACCATTTATTCAAATACACAAGAATAAAGTAGTTCTAAGAACAAATCCAAAATTCTTACCAAAGGTTATCTCACCATTCCACTTAAATCAAACAGTAGAATTACCAGTGTTCTTCCCACAGCCAGATTCAGTAGCTGATGGAGCACTACATACATTAGACATCAAAAGAGCACTAATGTACTACATTGACAGAACAAAAGTAATTAGAAAGACAAAACAACTATTTATTGCCTTTCAAAAACCTCATACAGGAAATCCAATTTCAAAACAAGGTATTGCCAGATGGATAGTTAGGTGCATCCAAACCTGCTATCTTGAAGCAAAGAGAGAGCTGCCTATTACACCAAAGGCACACTCAACCAGAAAAAAAGGTGCTACTATGGCCTTTCTAGGAAATATTCCAATGAACGAAATATGTAAGGCAGCAACATGGTCTACGCCTCATACATTTACTAAACACTACTGTGCAGATGTGTTATCTGCATAACAAGCCACAGTAGGACAAGCCGTACTAAGAACTTTATTTCAAACTACTTCCACTCCTACAGGCTGAACCACCGCTTTTGGGGAGATAACTGCTTACTAGTCTATGCACAGCATGTGTATCTGCAGCTACACATGCCACTGAACGGAAAATGTCACTTACCCAGTTTACATCTGTTCGTGGCATTAGTCGCTGCAGATTCACATGCGCCCACCCGCCTCCCCGGGAGCCTGTAGCCGTTTGGAAGTATATCCTCAACATTTGTACATTTGTAAATATATTACTTTAAACCTACATTTGGTACATACGTATTCATTCCATTGCATGGGCACTATTACTAGCATACACAACTCCTACCTCACCCTCTGCGGGGAAAACAATCTATGATGGAGTCGACGCCCATGCGCAATGGAACCGAGTTGGGAGGAGTCTCTCGGTCTCGTGACTCAAAGACTTCTTTGAAGAAAAACAACTTGTAACACTCCGAGCCCAACACCAGACGGCGGACTATGCACAGCATGTGAATCTGCAGCGACTAATGCCACGAACAGATGTACACTGGGTAAGTGACATTTTCCTTATTTTTTTATTTTATTTTATTCCTTTTTGAGACACCTGTCAGTCCCAAGAATTTCTTGTGGTGTTTTGATTTTGGGATTTAGTCCAATTTCATGCTGTTAAAGTAGGCCTACTGAAAAATGGCCTTGGCTGCTGACTCTGAGTAACTCAAAGGATACACTGTAGTATACCTCTTGTCTTATCAATCTGTTTTATCAATCTAAAAGATTAAAATAAAAAATTATCCTTCCAGCTAGAAGTTTCTATAAGGCAACTAGATCTCCGATTTTTTTTTAGAGGCCCCCTTTCATCTTTTGATGAAGACTGCTATAATAGTACTCCTTGATCCTTTCTCCTGTTCTGCCAAATATGGATTTAAAAAACAAGATTAGCCGGCGATGCATAATGTGCACTTTGAAGGCCCAAATGAACTCCACACAGCTATGCACTTTATTTTTAAATAAATGAATGCACTGTTCTCCCCTGGTTAGGTGGTGAAGCAAAGTGCACACACTGTCCATCAAATTCACCCCAGGCTGTAAATCACCAGAATTGTGAACGTCAACTCTGGCTCTAATATAGGAAATCCCCTTTTGTGTGGTCACCCCGGATTGTATGTGTGTGTGTGTGTGTGTATATATATATATGTGTGTGTATATGTTCGATGGCATGTGTAGCTGCAGATACACATGCTTTGCACATCCCGCCATCTAGTGTTGGGCTCGGAGTGTTACAAGTTGTTTTTCTTCAAAGAAGTCTTTTCGAGTCACGAGATCGAGGGACTCCTCTCCTTTCGGCTCCATTGCGCATGGGCGTCGACTCCATCTTAGATTGTTTTCTTTCCACCATCGGGTTCGGACGTGTTCCTTTTCGCTCCATGTTTCGGTTCGGAAAGTTAGTGAAAATTTCGGAAAATTTGATGGTATTGTTTGCGTTCGGTATCGGGTTAGTTACAACAGATCGACACCGAATTTTGAAGAGCTCCGGTGGCCCTTTGGGGTTTTCGATTCCCCGGCGGGGCCTGGTCGGCCCGACCACGTGCGTCTTCAAGGCTAATGGAATGGACCCCATTCCGCTTCTGCCCCGAATGTCACAAGTATCCTTATACAGATCAGCATCTGGTCTGTAATTTGTGTTTGTCTCCAGAACACAAGGAGGATACCTGTGAGGCCTGTCGAGCGTTTCGGTTCAGGAAGACCTTAAGGGACCGAAGAGCAAGAAGACTACAGATGGCGTCGGTGCCGACAGGACAAACGCATGGAGGAAGAAGAGGAAACCTTCTCCATCAAGGACTCGGAAGAGGTCGATCCTGAACAGACCCTGAAAACCGTGAGTAAGACGTCTATACACAACTCACGCAAAGACCACGAAAGCCCAGGGGACGCCTCCGCCGGCAGGCCATGGCTTAACCCGAAAAATAGGTGACCGAGCATTGGCACCGAAAAAGGGCATGCATGTGTCAGTCATCCGACTCCGGTCAAGATACCGGCACAGAGCAGACTCGACCCCGAGACACCGGGTCAGAGCAATCTCTGCACCGAGAGAGCGGCACCGAAGCAAGTCGGCACTGAGAGATCACTACGCCGAAGAGCAAAAAAGTGTTGTCGGAACCGAAAAAGGCGGCTGAAAAAGTTTCGGTACCGAAACATCTGGCCTCGGCACCGAAAACAAGTTCCTACACAGAGGAACAAGGCCTGTCCTCACAAATGCAAACACATAGATTTGGACAGGAGCTAGAGACAATGGAGCCAGATTACACCCAAAGAAGGCTCCACATTCAAAAGGAGACAGGGAAGATTAGTGCTCTCCCTCCGATACGAATGAAACAGAAACTTGCCTTCCAAGAGCAAGACAAGCAGCCACAGGCAAAGGTGGCATGACAAGTAACCCCGCCACCATCTCCACAACCATCACCGGTAGCCACTCCACCAATGATGCAGTCCCCAACTCATACAGGGATGAGTCGGGATGATCCAGACGCGTGGGATATTTATGATGCGCCAGTGTCGGATAACAGTCCCGACTGTTATCCAGCTAGACCGTCACCACCTCAGGACAGTACTGCCTACACACAGGTGGTGTCAAGAGCAGCGGCGTTTCATAATGTCAGCCTGCATGCAGAACCAATTGAAGACGACTTTCTATTTAACACACTCTCGTCCACACATAGCCAGTACCAGAGCCTCCCCATGCTACCTGGAATGCTAAAACACTCCAAACAAGTGTTTTAGGAGCCTGTCAAAGGAAGGGCCATTACTCCAAGGGTGGAGAAAAAATATAAACCGCCACCAACAGACCCTGTGTACATTACACAACCGTTAACACCAGACTCCGTGGTAGTAGAAGCACGCGCAAGAGGGCGAACTCACACACGTCAGGAGATGCACCACCTCCAGACAAAGAGTCGTAAGTTCGACGCGGCAAAGAGTAGCGGCACAAGCAGCCAACCAGTGGCGCATTGCCAACTCACAGGCCTTGTTGGCGCGATATGATAGGGCTCATTGGGACGAAATGCAACATTTTATAGAACATTTGCCCAAGGAGTTCCAAAAGAGAGCACAACAAGTGGTGGAAGAAGGACAGAGTATCTCAAACAATCTGATACGGTCAGCAATGGATGCAGCAAACACAGCTGCTAGGACTGTAAATACAGCAGTAACAATACAGAGACATGCATGGCTGCGTACATCTGGATTCAAGCCAGAAATACAACAAGCCGTGCTGAATATGCCATTTAACGGACAGCAGTTGTTTGGGCCGGAGGTGGACACTGCTATCGAAAAACTTAAAAAGGACACAGATACGGCCAAAGTCCTGGGCGCACTCTACTCCCCACAGAGCAGAGGCACATTTCGGAAATCACAGTTTAGAGGGGGGTTTCGGGGACAAAGCACAGAACCCACAACCTCACAAACAAGGCCCACTTATCAGAGCCAATACCAGCGGGGAAGTTTTCGGCGACAATATAGAGGGGGACAGTTCCCAAAGAGTAGAGGGAAGTTCCAAAGCCCCAAAACTCCACAAAATAAACAGTGACTTTGATGTCACAAATCCCCAACACATAACACCAGTGGGGGGGAGACTAACCAAGTTCTACAAAGACTGGGAGGAAATAACAACAGACACGTGGGTCCTAGCCATTATCCAGCATGGTTATTGCATAGAATTTCTAGAATTCCCTCCAAATGTCCCACCGAAAACACACGTCAAAACAACACATGGATCTTCTACAACTGGAGGTCCAGGCATTGTTGCAAAAAGATGCAATAGAGTTGGTACCAATTCATCAGAGAGGAAGAGGAGTTTACTCCCTGTACTTTCTCATACCCAAAAAAGACAACTCTAAGACCTATATTAGATCTCAGAACATTAAATATCTACATTAAATCAGATCACTTTCACATGGTGACACTGCAGGACGTAATCCCATTGCTCAAACAACAAGACTACATGACAACACTAGACCTAAAGGATGCGTACTTCCATATACAGATACATCCTTCGCACAGAAAGTACTTAAGGTTTGTATTCCAAGGGGTACATTACCAATTCAAAGTGTTGCCATTCGGGATCACAACTGCGCCAAGAGTTTTTACAAAATGCTTGGCAGTAGTGGCTGCTCATATCAGAAGACAGCAAATACATGTGTTCCCGTACCTAGACGATTGGTTAATAAAAACCCAACACGCAGGAACGGTGCTCACAACACACAAAGTATGTCATAGAAACTCTTCACAAACTAGGTTTCTCACTCAACTACAAGTCACACCTTCAGCCGTGTGAAATACAACAATACTTAGGAGCGACACTCAACACCACAAAAGGGATTGCCACTCCAAGTCCACAAAGGGTACAGGCATTTCACAATGTAATACAGGCCATGCACCCAAAACAAAAGATACAAGTCAAGATAGTGGTGAAACTACTAGGCATGATGTCCTCATGCATAGCCATTGTCCCAAACGCAAGATTGCACATGCGGCCCTTACAACAGTGCCTAGCATCACAATGGTCAGAGGCACAGGGTCAACTTCAAGATCTAGTGTTGATAGACCGCCAAAAATACACCTCGCTTCAATGGTGGAACACTATAAATTTAAACAAAGGGCGGCCTTTTCAAGACCCAGTGCCTCAATACGTAATAACAACGGATGCCTCCATGATAGGTTGGGGAGCACACCTCAACCAACACAGCATCCAGGGACAATGGGACACTCAACAGACAGTTTCACATAAATCACTTAGAACTACTGGCAGTATTTTTTGCGCTGAAAGCATTTCAACCTATAATAATCCACAAACACATTCTTGTCAAAACAGACATGATGACAACAATGTATTATCTGAACAAAGAGGGAGGAACACACTCAACACAGTTGTGTCTCCTGGCACAGAAAATATGGCATTGGGCGATTCACAACCACATTCGCCTAATAGCGTAGTTCATTCCAGGAATTCATAACCAGCTAGCAGACAATCTCTCTGGATCACCAACAGATCCACGAATGGGAGATTCAACCCCAAATACTAAACACTTACTTCCAAAGATGGGGAACACCACAAATAGACCTATTTGCAACAAAAGAAAATGCAAAATGCCAAAACTTCGCATCCAGGTACCCACAGGATCAGTCTCGGGGCAATGCGTTATGGAGGAGTTGGTCAGGGATATTTGCATACGCTTTTCCCCCCTCTCCCACTCCTTCCATATCTAGTAAACAAATTGAGTCAAAACAAACTCATACTAATACCACCAACTTGGGCAAGACAACCTTGGTACACAACACTACTAGACCTCTCAGTAGTGCCTCATGTCAAACTACCAAACAGACCAGATCTGTTAACACAAACAGATCAGACACCCGAATCCAGCATCGCTGAATCTAGCAATTTGGCTCCTGAAGTCTTAGAATTCGGACATCTAGACCTTACACAGGAATGTATGGAGGTCATAAAACAAGCTAGAAAACCAACCACAAGACATTGCTATGAACATAAGTGGAAAAGATTTGTTTATTACTGCCATAATAAATAAATTCAACCCTTACATGCATCTGCTAAAGACATCGTCAGCTACCTACTGCACTTACAAAAGTCAAAGCTAGCTTTTTCATCCATTAAAATACATCTCACCGCAATTTCAGCTTATCTGCAAATTATGCACTCAACTTCACTATTTAGGATCCCAGTAATAAAGGCTTTTATGGAGGGCCTGAAAAGAATTATCCCACCAAGAACACCACCAGTTCCTTCGTGGAACCTCAACATTGTCTTAACACAGCTCATGGGTCCACCGTTTGAACCCATGCACTCATGTGAGATACAATATTTAACATGGAAAGTAGCATTTCTAATTGCCATCACATCTCTAAGAAGAGTAAGTGAGATACAAGCATTTACCATACAAGAACCCTTTATTCAGATACACAAGCATTAAATAGTTTTACGAACAAATCCTAAGTTCTTACCAAAAGTCATATCAACGTTCCACTTAAATCAAACAGTAGAACTACCAGTGTTCTTTCCAGAACCAGATTATGTAGCTGAAATAGCACTACATACATTAGACATCAAAAGAGCATTAATGTACTACATTGACAGAACAAAACAAATTCGGAAAACAAAACAATTATTTGTTGCTTTCCAAAAACCTCATGCAGGAAATCCGATTTCCAAACAAGGCATTGCTAGATGGATAGTTAAATGCATTCAAACTTGCTATCTCAAAGCAAAAAGAGAACTACCTATTACACCAAAGGCACACTCAACTAGAAAGAAAGGTGCTACCATGGCCTTTCTAGGAAACATTCCAATGACTGAAATAAGTAAGGCAGCCACATGGTCCACGCCTCATACGTTTACCAAGCATTACTGCGTGGATGTGTTAACAACACAACAAGCCACAGTAGGACAGGCAGTACTACGAACACTATTTCAAACAACTTCAACTCCTACAGGCTGAGCCACCGCTTTTGGGGAGATAACTGCTTACTAGTCTATGCAAAGCATGTGTATCTGCAGCTACACATGCCATTGAACGGAAGATGTCACTTCCCCAGTGTACATCTGTTAGTGGCATGAGACGCTGCAGATTCACATGCGCCCGCCCCCCCGGGAGCCTGTAGCCGTTTGAAGCTGATCTTGAACATTTGTAAATTTGTAAATCTATCGCTTTAAACCACATTATGTACATACATATTTACTCCATTGCATGGGCACTATTACTACAATACACAACTCCTACCTCACCCTCTGCGGGGAAAACAATCTAAGATGGAGTCGACGCCCATGCGCAATGGAGCCGAAAGGGGAGGAGTCCCTCGATCTCGTGACTCAAAGACTTCTTCGAAGAAAAACAACTTGTAACACTCCGAGCCCAACACTAGATGGCGGGATGTGCAAAGCATGTGAATCTGCAGCGTCTCATGCCACGAACAGATGTACACTGGGTAAGTGACATTTTCCATATATGTGTGTATATATATGTATGTTCGATGGCATGTGTAGCTGCAGATACACATGCTGTGCACATCCCGCCATCTAGTGTTGGGCTCGGAGTGTTACAAGTTGTTTTTCTTCGAAGAAGTCTTTTCGAGTCACAAGATCGAGGGACTCCTCCCCTTTCGGCTCCATTGTGCATGGGCGTCGACTCCATCTTAGATTGGTTTTTTTTCCACCATCGGGTTCGGACGTGTTCCTTTTCGCTCTGTGTTTCGGGTCGGAAAGTTAGTTAGAATCTCGGAAAAATCGTCGGTATTGTTTGCGTTCGGTATCGGGTTAGTTACAATAGATCGACACAGACTTTAGAAGAGCTCCGGTGGCCCTTCAGGGTTTTTTCGATTCCCCCGTCGGGGCCTGGTCGGCCCGGCCACGTGTCTCTTCAAGGCTGATGGAACGGACCCCATTCCGATTCTGCCCAAAATGTCACAACAAGTATCCGCATACAGATCAGCATCTGGTCTGTAACTTGTGTTTGTCTCCAGAGCACAAGGAAGATACTTGTGAAGCCTGTCGAGCGTTTCGGTCGAGGAAGACATTAAGAGACCGAAGAGCGAGAAGACTGCAGATGGCGTCAGCGCCGACAGGACAAGGGCGTTTCGAGGAGGAAGAAGAAACCTTCTCCATTCAGGAGTCGGACTCAGACGACCTTGAGCCCGAAGAAACGCCGAAAACTGTGAGTAAGACGTCGGAACATAAAACTCATGAGAAGACACCAAAGGCCCAGGGGACGCCAACAGGCCATGGCTTAACCCGAAAAATAGGTGACCGATCATCGGCACCGAAAAAGGGCACGCTTGTGTCAAAGTCATCCTACTCCGGTCGAGATACCGGCGCACAGCAATCTCGGGCCCGAGACAGCGACTCCGAGCAAGCTCAGCACCGAGACAGTGGCACCGAAATGGGTCGGCACAGAGACCCCACGACGCCGAAAATAAAGAAGGTTTCGTCGGAGCCCAAAAAGGTGACCGAAAAGGTTTCGATTCCGAAACACCCAGCCTCTGAACCGAAAACAGGTTCCTACACAGAGGAACAGGGGCTGTCCTCCCAAATGCAAGGACATAAGTTCGGACAAGAACTTGAATCAATGGAGCCAGACTACACTCAAAGGAGGCTCCACGTTCAAAAGGACACAGGGAAGATAAGCACTCTTCCCCCAATTAAAATGAAAAGAAGGCTTGCCTTTCAAGAAAAGGACAAGCAGCCACAGGCAAAGGTGGCAAAACAAACAACTCCGCCACCATCTCCACCACCATCAATGCACACATCACCAGTAGCCACTCCACCATTGATGCAATCCCCGACTCATACTGCAATGAGTCAAGATGATCCCGACGCATGGGACCTTTATGATGCCCCGGTATCAGATAACAGCCCAGACTGGTTAGCCTGTGAGACCGTCGCCACCTAAAGACAGTACATCCTACACGCAGGTGGTCTCAAGGGCAGCTGCTTTTCATAACGTCACCTTGCATGCAGAACCGATTGAGGATGACTTTTTGTTTAATACACTATCCTCCACTCCTAGCCAATACCAAAGCTTACCTATGCTCCCTGGAATGCTAAAACACTCCAAACAAGTATTTCAGGATCCTGTTAAAGGCAGGGCAATAACTCCAAGGGTGGAGAAAAAGTACAAGCCACCGCCAACGGACCCTGTTTATATTACGCAGCAGTTAACACCAGACTCTGTGGTTGTTGGGGCAGCTCGCAAGAGAGCAAACTCTCACACCTCGGGAGACGCTCCACTTCCAGACAAGGAGAGTCGCAAATTCGACGCTGCGGGGAAAAGGGTTGCAGCACAAGCAGCAAACCAATGGCGCATTGCCAACTCACAAGCACTTCTGGCAAGATATGATGGAGCTCATTTTGACGACATGCAGCATTTCATAGAACACTTACCCAAAGAGTTCCAGAAAAGGGCACAACAAGTGGTGGAGGAAGGACAAAGTATCTCAAATAATCAGATACGGTCAGCAATGGATGCAGCAGATACAGCTGCCAGGACTGTAAATACTGCAGTAACAATAAGGAGACACGCATGGTTGCGTACGTCAGGATTCAAGCCGGAAATACAACAAGCCGTGCTGAATATGCCTTTTAATGAACAGCAGTTGTTTGGGCCAGAGGTGGACACTGCTATTGAGAAACTTAAAAAAGACACTGATACGGCAAAAGCCATGGGCGCACTCTACTCCCCACAGAGCAGAGGCACATTTCGCAAGACACAATTTAGGGGGGGAGTTTTGAGGTCAACCCACAGAAGCCACAACCTCACAAGCAAGGCCCACTTATCAAAGCCAATATCAGCGGGGAAGTTTTTGGGGGCAATATAGAGGGGGACAATTAAAAAAAAAATAGAGGGAAGTTCCAAAGTCCCAAAACGCCTCAAAACAAGCACTAACTTCCACGTCACAAATCCCCAACACAACACCTGTGGGGGGGAGACTAACCAAGTTTTACAAACATTGGGAGGAAATAACAACAGACACTTGGGTCCTAGCAATTATCCAGCATGGTTATTGCATTGAATTTCTCAAATTCCCTCCAAACGTCCCACCGAAAACACACAATATGTCAAAAGAACACATGGATCTTTTAGGACTAGAGGTCCAAGCATTGCTACAAAAAGGAGCAATAGAATTAGTACCAATTCATCAGAAAGGGAAAGGAGTTTACTCTCTGTACTTTCTCATACCCAAAAAAGACAAGACTCTAAGACCTATATTAGATCTCCAAACATTAAATACCTACATCAAATCAGATCACTTTCACATGGTTACATTACAGGACGTAATCCCCCTGCTCAAACAACAAGACTACATGACAACACTAGACCTAAAGGATGCATATTTCCATATACCGATACATCCTTCACACAGAAAGTACTTAAGGTTTGTATTCCAAGGGGTACATTACCAATTCAAAGTGTTGCCATTCGGAATAACAACTGCGCCAAGAGTTTGTACAAAATGCCTGGCAGTTGTAGCTGCGCATATCAGAAGGCAGCAAATACATGTGTTCCCGTACCTAGACAATTGGTTAATCAAAACCAACACGCTAGAACGGTGTTCACAACACACAAAGTATGTCATAGAAACCCTCCACAAACTAGGTTTCTCAATCAACTACACAGTCACACCTTCAGCCGTGTCAAACACAGCAATACTTAGGGGCGACAATCAACACAGCAAAAGGGATTGCCACTCCAAGCCCACAAAGGGTACAGGCATTTCACAATGTAATAAAGGCCATGAATCCAAAACAAAGAATACTAGTCAAAATGGTGATGAAACTCCTAGGCATGATGTCCTCATGCATAGCCACTGTCCCAAACGCAAGGTTACACATGCGGCCCTTACAACAGTGCCTAGCATCACAATGGTCACAGGCACAGGGTCAACTTCTAGATCTAGTATTGATAGACCGCCAAACATACACCTCGCTTCAATGGTGGAACAATATAAATTTAAACCAAGGGCGGCCTTTCCAAGACCCAGTGCCACAATATGTAATAACGACAGATGCCTCCATGATAGGGTGGGGAGCACACCTCAATCAACACAGCATCCAGGGACAATGGGACACTCAGCAAAAACAGTTTCACATAAATCACTTAGAACTACTGGCAGTATTTCTAGCGCTAAAGGCATTTCAACCCATAATAAGCCACAAACACATTCTTGTCAAAACAGACAACATGACAACGATGTATTACCTAAACAAACAGGGAGGGACACACTCAACACAGTTGTGTCT